>NW_026991710.1:181475998-182725998 GCF_029215605.1 Mirounga angustirostris | reverse complement strand
CGCTGACACTGCTGCTCATGAGTAATTTATATTCTGTGGGATTATTATGACATCCCATTCAGTGCAGCATCTCTGAAAGTTAAAGAATGAAAAGCAATGAATTATCTGTGAATATAGGCCAAAGAGTTAGTCATTTCAAAGCACAGAGGCAAGATAGGGAAGGGACTGAAGGCCAGGGGCTAAGTCAACAGCAGAGGTCATTTGCTAACCCTTTCTATACTGACCACTCAATCATCTTCCTGTGCCTGTGTCTCTCTCTCTAGTCATCTGGTCCAGTTCCTCTTCTTCCCTTTTTTCCCCTTCTCTTTTCCTCCACTTCCTTCTCCCTTTTCCCATATCTTCCCTTTCATTCTTTTCACTATCCTTTATTTAATATAAAATTCAAGTCTAGTCATTGTATTTGTTGAATTATATTTTAGTCCTAACTCTTTCAAAAACTGGGACAAATGAAAACTTTTACATGCCACAAGAATTAAGCAGTTTTCCATGACAGGTTTTTGTTTTGCTTTGTTTTGTTTTTGCTCTGAGTCAGCAAGCCTTGTATTAGGACCAAAAATATGAAGCTGTTTTTTTATTGAAGGCCCCAGAGAATCAAGACTTGACTTCGTCTTCATTGACATCATCAAAGTGCCTTCAGCACCTGTTCTACCACCCATTCTGTCCTTTATCTCTCTTATCTTTGGCTACATTTCCCATCTTTTTATTATTAAAAATATACCTTATTTTAAAAATATTTCTTCTGGAAATATATGTTCAATTTTGAATTATCTATGTTTTGGTAATAGCCTGAAAGACTGCTTTGCTTTTTTTTTTTCTGAGAAGCTGATAAGAAATATGAAAGAGGAACACCAAATAGGCCACGTAGTCAAATACCACTTGATCATATCAACTAGTCTTTGATTATATTAAAAAAAAAAGTCTTTGAAAACTAGAATTGCGTATTATGTAGCCATTAAAGAGCTGTTTTTGTGGAAGTATGGAAATATTCAAGTTCTTTACAAATAAATGGCCAATGGAGCAAAATTCATTGGAAATCATATGTTTTGACAATTTCAACAATCTCAAAGCATAGCTTAGTAGAACCAGGGAGTGAAATACCTAGAAACTCAAGAAAAGTGGTAGAAACTGAAAGAAAAAGAAAAAAATACAAAAAGCATGGATGGATCATAACAGCCAGCTACGGCTACAATAACCTTAAATCAGTGAACAAGTATATATTGGAGGTCAACTCTGTACCAAGCCCTGTGCCTGATGTTAAAAAGCACACAGAATTGCACATGTTGTAGTGGGGTGGGAAAAAGAAATGCAATTTCAAGATAAGAACAGCCTGCATTGGAACCTTTAAGAATGGGCCTCTAATTCAGACATGTAGGAATGGTTTCCCGAAGAGGTGGCATCTATCCAAATTTTGAAGGGGATTAAGAGGTGTAAAAGGGGGGTGAAAAGATTATAAGAAGAGGAGAAGCTGGTTCATATACAGGGAGGCAGAGAGCACAGACATCTGAAGACATTCAACATGTAGTATCTGTCACCAGAAATTTGGATTCTATAATTTTCTAAATGTATGAAAATAGATTAATTATTTCTTTTTTTCCCCACTTGCATTTTCTTCATCTGTATAAGGGCTTTATAGTGAAGGTAAAATGAGAGTTCTAGACAATGACTAGCATAGAATCTAGCACAAAGCATGCCTCACAGGGTCTGATATAATTACATTTCATCTAATCTAGCACAGCATAGACTATAAAATATATTATTATTATATGCAATACAGAGGAAAGGGAAAAATGCAATATTAAGCTATAGTTAGTGTAAGATGCATCCTAATCTCAGAAAAACTAAAATGTGAGAAAAAAAAATCTGTGTAGTTTAGAATGTGTGAAATACAGTAAGTAGCTTATCCCCTCAACTCTTGTATATTAAAACTGAAAAATATCCAAGATACAACCATTATCAATCGTCAAAATGGATGTGAAAATTTAAACAAAGCATATTAGGATGTAGGCAGTGCTTCATGACAACAATGCATTTGCTTATTTCATCTCAAGAGTCTACATCATATTAATCAATCAAGTAATTATTGAACATTTATTGCTATAATACATTAAATAATATGTTAGCAGCTTTGTTTCTTCGTGCAACAATCCCAGTTGATGTTCTGCTATCTTTCAGGTAGGCAGTGATCACTTGGTCAGTATTTTAAGTCCCACAGACCAAAGGGAAGGAACTATGGCCCAAGAAACAACAATAAAAATGGTCCACTCACAATTAATCTCTATTTGTACAATTGCATATCTTTCCAGCAGCTGTTTGTAGAATTCCTGGACTATTGCTTACCAATTTTTTAGGTGTATTTAAATAGCAGCCCACATTCCTCTCAAGTTAGCATTTCTAGGCAGTCTCAACCTTGTCCGGCTGGAGGCTCAAAGGCTTTTTGAAAGAAGACACTGCTGAAGTCATTATACTAGAAATGGTATTTTTCAAAATCAGTGAGTAACACAAAGGGCAACAGGATTCTTTAAGGATTTCTTTAACTTTAATGAAAACAACTGTTGGTGAATTCTCTTAATTGTAAATAAAAAAAATATCAAGGGAAAACACTGTTACTTTTCAGAAAACAAGTTTCAAATGTTATTAATTCCTAGAGGAGCAAATTTTAAGAAAGGTAACAGGCAAACCTGGTGACAGACCCAGATTCTACCCAATACAGCAGCATACACAGGCTATGGAGCACTTGAAATGTGGCCAGTCCAAATGGACTTGTGCTCTAGGTGTGAAGCACACACTGGATTTCAAAGATTTGGTACAAAAAAATAATATTTTTATACTGATTTCAGCATAAGTTTTTTATAATGGCGTAATGATGAAATAAAAAATATTTTCAATGCATTGAGTTAAATAAAATATATCATTAAAAATAATTGCACATTTTTGTAATGTGGCTATTGGAAAATTTTTAATTACTTAGAGGCTCAAATATTTCAATTGGACAGCACTTTTCTAGAGTGGACCCCATGCAGAAGGCACAGACAAGCAGCCTGGTGGATCTCCAGAACAATGGTGGGGAGACAGAGCTGTTTATGTAGCTCACATGACCTCACTTCTTAATCATTCTATGTGAAGCAATGCACTGAATAGACCCACAATACTTTTTTGTTGAAGGAAAAACTGACTAAGAGTTTAACATGCACATAACAATGCATTAAAAAAGACCTCCATAAAGTTGACCACATTACCCTCAGAAGACCTCTCATTACATGGCCAACAGAACTATCTCCAATAAGAACTTTTGTTCTTCCAAATATGCAGCCATCCTACAAGCTTAGAGATCTTGGTTTCTCTTCTCCTTTGTACGTTTTATGTGAGAAATTTAGAGGTGTCAGTGGTATTTGGCCAGGTACCATGGCAACTCATTCAGTTTCCTATGCCTGAGGGATCCATCACCCCACAAAGTTCTTAGTCACTGGATCCCAGGAACTGGTCAAGAGCTGCATCTTAGGTGATTTCATAATATTCAAAATGCCAAGTCTGAGATGGAAGGAAAGAAAACACCCAAATGGTAGGACTGAGAATTCAAAGCCACTATCAGCTTTTGTTCATTGTGCCCTTTCCCCAGGGCCTCTATTTCTATGCGGACAGGGATGAGATAGACTGTACAGTAGCCCTGAGCCCTGACTGCATATCAGCATCTTCTGAAGACCTTTCAAGACATACCAGCACCCAAGGCTCTATGCTAAGGGTGACCAATCTATAAACTTTTTCTGCTTCTGGGGCCCAAATATGGATAGTTTTTAAAATCTTCCCAAGAGATGCTAACATGCCACCAGGGTTGAGGATCACGGAACTAGAACAACAGTCCTCAAATGTAGGCTTGAATCAGAATTGCCCAGAGGGTTTGTTAAAAAATAGGTCACTGGCCCAACACAGTGGTCAGAGGTCAGGATGAGACCCTGGAATCTGCATTCTCACATCCCCACAAGATGCTGATATTTCTGGCCCAAGGACCACATTTTGGCATAGCCCTTTTCTGCCTCTGTTCAGGCATGCCTTCCTCTGTAAAAGGAATGGCTGATCTCACTACTGAGTGCAGGAGAAGAAACAGAGTATGCTCAGCAGAGCAATTTCCTCTCTTTTTTCTTCACATGTGCGAGCCTAGAGATGCCATGTGTCCGAGAAAGCTCTGCAAGGGAGGGAGGAAGGCCTACAGTTGTTTTTGGTTTGGTTTGGTTTGGTTTGGGAAGCAAAGTTCAGTTTAGGAGAAGTAATAAACCACAGAACTAAAGTCATTCACCAACATAAGAATTTTTTTTTTTTTTTTTACATATACAACTTGTTTTTAAATTGGTCTCTATTCATCTATCTTCTGGGTCTTTTCTCTCAATATATTATAAACTCCAGAAGGGAAAAAAATGAGTGTTACATATTAGCTTCCTAAAATACCAACATAATTCTCCCCTTTTTAAGTGGTTTCTCTTCTTAGTTTTTTGAAAGCATTATAAACAATCTCACTCATTAGTAAACAGGGCTGTAAAAACTGAAGAGAAAACATGGCCCATGTTCGATGGGAGCAATTCTTTGAAAGACCAAGAAGACAAACAGACATGACACATCCACAACAAACAGTTACTAAAATGTATGGATGAATGCGGCTCTGCTCCACTCCACATACTCCACCTTATTTAGCTACAAAATTTCTGTGGTACTAAGTATGAGAGAGCCTAGCAGGTAAGAAGCACCAAATCAAACAAATGGTTATTAAGCAGTACTAGCAATAGTAGTAATTAGTATGTGTTTTATTCAAACACCTATTATTAAAATCCCTGCTATTTGCCAGATAATGTCCTAACTACCTTCTGCACAGTATCATCCCACTAAACAACTCTCTCTATAGGTAGATATTGTTAGGTAAGGCAACTTGCCTAAGGTATGGGCTGGGTTAATATCTGCCAACATAAGAGGTAAAGCTGGAATTCATACTCTGGTCTATCTGGGTAGAAACCTGATGCCATTTCCATTATACTGTGTACACATACCTGTAGCCAAACATCTATATATGAGCTGCGAAAGATGCAAAGAGATAGAATATATAGTACTGGCTCCTTAACCTCAAAAAACATGTAGGCTAGTTGAGAAGATAAAGGTATTTAAACAACAGAGATCTAAAGATTCATACAATATTATCTTTCACTCCCTCTAGAAAATGTTTCAAAAACAGTAACATGACTAGGAAGAATCCAAGTGCATAAAACCCAAGTGATATAGAATATGACTGATCCCTCACAAACTATTCTGCTTTCAGAAAAAAACTGTATCTAAATAGAATCTCTGAGAGATTGAGATCCATTATGTAAAGTGTATTCTACCTCTTCTCTAGTCTCTCAAGGACTTACTCAGACAAGACAAGACAAAATTATTTCTTTTTCATACATACAGCTTTATTAATTTGTTTACTCTCTTCTGGTCTCTCTCTGGGTTTCATATCTTGATCAAATTTTAAGGTACAATCTAGTAAACTCTAGATCCTATCCAAAAGAAGAGCATTCTTCATGCCAATTAGTCATTACGATCTGTTTACTTTCCTCTAAATAAATAAGAGCATGGTGCCTTGATGGATAACAATGAAAAAGATATTAGGGAATTTATCATTATATCCTAGGGGAAAAAAAAAACTGAGCATGGCATCCATACAGCACCAAAATTCAGACAAAATTAAAGCATCTCAGAGAAGCAGAATCGTGTGTTACTGCTAGAATCAAATAAAACACAAACAAAACAGAACTAGGGGAGAATCCTAAAGCAGAATCATCAAAAAGGCCAGCTTGCGATTCAGTAAACAGAAGCAGTGGAGCAGAGCAAAAAAAAAAAGGACTGGATTAAGGGGATCCAAGATTGAATCCCATTTGGCCAACAATGAACTGTGTGATCTTGATAATTCATTTTACACCTCAAGACCTTGTTTCTGGGTAAAATTGGGAAACTGAACTAGATCAAGGGTTCTTAAAGTTCATTTAGGGAGATCACAAGCATAAATGGGAAAAGGCATCTTTTTTTTCTAACCTAACTAAAATTTATAGCATTTCCCCCAATTATAGATATAAGTGGTAAACCATAGTACTATTAGCAATACTTGCAATTTTATTCCAAAGGAAATTACAGATATCTTTGCATTACAGTATAGCTATTACCAATATCTCAAAATATCATTTATAATCACCAGCTCTTCAAATTTATAGTAATCATAAAAATCTGGCTATTTCTCTTTTATTTTATGCATTGGTAAAGAAGCAAATACATTACTGTATCACAATATTCTTAAAATGTTTTAATAAATGTATGTGGAAATAATTCCTTTATAATCATATGTACATTAGCTTATGCTTTTTTTTAATTTACTTTTTCTATTATTATGTTATGTTAATCACCATACATTACATCATTAGTTTTTGATGTAGTATTCCATGATTCATTGTGCATAACACCCAGTGCTCCATGCAGAACGTGCCCTCTTTAATACCCATCACCAGGCTAACCCATCACCCCACCCCCCTCCCCTCTAGAACCCTCAGCTTGTTTTTCAGAGTCCATCACCTCTCATGGTTCGTCTCCCCCTCTGATTTCCCCCCCTTCATTCTTCCCCTCCTGCTATCTTCTTCTTCTTTTTTTTTTTAAACATATAATGTATTATTTGTTTCAGAGGTACAGATCTGAGATTCAACAGTCTTGCACAATTCACAGCGCTTACCAGAGCACACACCCTCCCCAATGTCTATCACCCAGCCACCCCACCCCTCCCACCTCCCACCACTCCAGCAACCCTCAGTTTGTTTCCTGAGATTAAAAACTCCTCATATCAGTGAGGTCATATGATACTAGCTTATGCTTTTTAAAAATTTTTTCTGAGACAGGACTTTACTAGATTGTCAATGGGATCCTGTGGCCTTGACAGTCTCAAGGGCCACTCCCAACAACATTGTAAACTCTAAATATCCATCTCAGAACCAGAGGTCTCACTGGCTGGGATGTATACCAAGAACAAACAATAGCAGATGAGTGAAGTTAAGTGCCTTATGGGGAGTGCAGCAGCAACCAAAAACAATAATGGCATTGGAATCCATTGAGTGCATCTTCAGGTCTTACGGCATGATGAGGAAATGCTAAAGCTAGATCATCAGTGAGAAATACTTAGTCAGCAAATGTACCAGCCAGACTGATGCAGACCACAAAACAGCCCACCCCCTCAAAAAGGTAAGAGCGTGTGGTACCCCAACACTTGTTGACAATCATTTCCTCGTATGGGCTGTTAGATGTTAGCAAGTGACAAGTAGAAAGACACAGAGCTGCTACGGTCACAGAGATCACACTCAGATGGAAGCATATGTATGCGCTTTGAAACATGAAGAAACTGCATGCTCCGATATGTTAAGTTACTGGCTGTTGTCTGGGTACATAAGGTAAAATTACAGCAGGCCTACTGAAGTGAGGCATGTGAACTACTCCGCAAATCAACCCTAGCTGCTTCCGGCAGTGAAAAATAAAAGGCTGCCCTATAAAGAGAAGCATGAGTAAGCTGCGATGGCTTCTAGCAGTGAAATTGAAAAGTAGAAGGGGCTGAGTAGGTGGTATCTCTTAAACTTCAATGTGCGTAAGAAACATCAAGGGTGTTTGCTAAGACTGCAGATTCTGGGAATCTCACCAGAAATTCTGAATCAAGAGATTTTCCAAACTTGCATTTAACAGGCAGACATTCCAGGTTTATTATGATGTAGGTGATCTGCAGACCATACTTTGAGAAAAACCAGCTGACACTTCTAATTCGGGAATTCTGAGTCAAAGAAATAAAGAGCCAAACCAAAACATCATTTTTGTAAGCCTGTATCTACTCTAGCCCAGGCATATGGGCAGGGCCCTGGACATGGGTAAACACCAGAAATGGGTTAAGAGCAGGGTGATCAAGAGGCCAGTGAGAAGGCCTTTGCCTTCAAAACTGGGTGGAAGATCAAGGGGTATGGAGAATCACAGTGAGACAAGAGGTGATACAATATTAGCAGAGACGTATTAGCTACGACATAAAAATTTTTTTTTTAATTTTTTAAAAACCTGCTTCCCCTGATATAGTTACATAAAAGGCACACCCTATTAAAAATAACGTCTCCTTGGGAAGGAGTTGGCTGAGGGCTCCTTGTATGGAAAAGTTCAAGCATACAGAGGCAGTCCTGAAGAAACACAGGATTGTAAAAACCCCATTCTCCTTGTTGACACATTATCTATGCAAGAGCACCTGCAAACAGAGACCCAGAGACCCTCAGACTCTGGAATGATCTGGCATCTCCCTCTATCTGTGTGAACTCACAGGGGATACTGTTTCCACCACTTCATACCTCCTGTTGGACCTGTACACTGGCCAGTGGCTTGGGTGCCCAAATAAAGAGCACAGTACATGGAGAGTTGGATTGATCTCAACTCTCTGCTTCCCCTGCTGGCAGGCTCCTGCTCCCACCTCCAGGGAGGTAGGCAAAGCCCAGGGCTCCTGAACAGCCCTGGGCATTGAGTAAGTTTGTGTACTGCTGAATCTCCAACTCTGCCTTCCGTGGGCAGCAGCATCCTGGAACGGCCGCTGGGTGAGGAGTTGTGTGCTTGTCTCTGGTGGTGGCAGGCTGTGTCCTATGGACATCTCAGCAGATGGGGAACTAGCCTGTTAGAAACAGGACTTGGCCTTGTGGCAGTCAAAACTAGGGATATGAAAGAAAATGGAAGAGAACCATTATTTCCCCTTCTCTGGAAGCAGGTACTCATAACTTTCTGGGGAAAGTGTGCCTCCTGCCTTGGGAACAGGCCATCCTACTCACTACCTCTTGCTTGGCATGAAATAAACTGCTCTTCTGCCCTTCGAGTCTCTGAAGGGGAGAACAACTCCCATCACCCTTTGCGTCCTCCTGCCTGGGCCTCCCCCTCTTCCCACAAAAAAAAAAAAAAAAAAAGCCCTGTCTCAGTCCAGTAATGAGTTCAGGTCAAGCAAGTGCCACTCTGAGTTCATTATTAATCTTCTCTTTGTGAATCACGAGTGAGAAATCAGACCTTCTTAGACACCATCCAAATCCTTGAACCACCACTCCTGCTCAGAGTACAGAGAGAAGCCCTTGAACCACAGATAAAAGAACTGCAGAAGAGGTGTCCTTGGAAACAAATATGCTGACAAATCAGTCCATTATATGGCTTCTCCAGAACAGGATGTGCACTTGAAACTTAGAGAAGGGAGAAAATAATGGTGCTTCATGCAAATTAGATCTTAGGAATCACACCTTTGAATTTGAAAGTGGTCATTAGGTAATGCCATTAAGAAGGTGACAGGAATTAATATTCATGGGCCACCTTAAGTGCCATGCTCCTAGATTGGTGTTTTATGTGCAACACTGAATCTGGTAGCACTAACCAACAATTTGGCAAATAGGGCAGTAAAGACTACCAGAATCACGTTGTCAGAACTGGGAGGGTACTCGGAGATCACCCCATCGGCGTCCCTCATTTTACACAGGAGAAAACGGAGGCCAAGAGAGGAAAAGAAATGGAACAGGGATGAGACATTCTTTTCTGTTTACATCATCTAACCTCTTTCCAATGTCCTATGTGGCCTCCCATATAAACAATCAACAATCAGGTATGTGTATTAATAGACACTAAGAAATTAAGGTATTTATTGGTCAAATGTAATTAGTGGAAATAAACCTCAGTCTGCACACTAATGTGGAGAGGAGTAATTTTTAATCTCAAAAATTTTTTGAGCTTCTGATTCCATTGGGATAGGGAAAAATTACTTATCAATCAATTTCTTCCCTCTCTTTTCTAGAAGTTGTACCTAAGTTCCAGGGAACCATGGTATAGGGGAACATAGTATAGGGGAACCACAACGTGGTCTTAGATATCATCTGTCTGGTCCAGCATCAGATGAGATGTTTGTCATCATGTTGGGGAACTCCATCCCCATTTATATATGCTTGTCTCCACTGGTCACATATCTCTGTCCATGTTTCTCTTCCTGGTGAGTAGATCTATAGACTACTTCTATACCATAGATGGAGACATGGAATCTGATCTTACATTAGGGTGCCACCCATTATCATGAGAAACTTCATGACTATTATGTCCCTGTCTGCCCAAACTCATTCTGCAGCCATCTCCTCTCATCTCCTCTTGTAAGGGTCTCTCCATGTGTAGATCCTCTCTGCTCTTAGACGCCACGAATCTTTCTTAGGGTTTGTAGACAACCCAGAGCTATCCCTGGGAGACAGAAAGCAACCCTTGTCTTCCTAGAGCTACCATTCAAACAGTAGCCCATTCCATCCAACCCAGAGGAAATATTCTAGTCCTGCAGTTGAGAAAGAAGAAATCTTCGTTTCCTGGAGTTCTCTCTGGTTCCCTAACATCATAAATATTTATAAATAAAATCAAAGGAGACTGACTTTCTTACATTTTTCACCCTGTTGCATCCTGGAACTGAGGCAGGGAGCAAGATCCACAGGCTCAGATTCAACAGAGGTGAGAAGAAGGGATGGAAGGAAACGACTACATGTGCTCATTTCTGTTGCAGTAGATTGCCAGAGGTTAAGTCAATGGAAAATGAGGAAGGAGTAAAAGAGACCCAGAGGAGGGGCATTTGCAATTTATCAAGCTATGAAAAACAGTACTTTTTTTTTTTTGGTAACTATATTGAAGAACAGGATGCAGAGCAAGATTTTTAGTTTATCTTATCAGAGCAAGAAATATAGTTTATCTTAATATGATACCAGTACTTTATTTCTCCTCCTTATTTGCTGAATTTTATGAACTTTTACTCATATCTGGTGTGCTTTTCCTGAAGGCCTAGCCATTCTTAATGACCCAACCTTCAGGAAGCCAAAGGTAAGTGTCAAGCAGCTTGGTATGGATCCATCCATTCAACCAGGCATCAGAAATCCTTTTATAACAAGATGGAGTTTCACTTAATTTAACTCCTATTCAATTAAATCTACAAGACAGTTACATTTTCAACGATAAGAAAATATTATGAACAAACTTCTGAATCCTGGGGTTTGTTCAAATATTATTATAATTAATTTAAATGAAATTAAATTCTTTATTTGTTGTCAAATACACATTAATGACCTGATAGTCTGGGGCACTTAATATATCTCTGTTGATGAGCTTAATTATGAAGGGGAGAATTGGGGCTTTCTGATGATGTTTTCTAGAATTTCACAAATTATTTTAAAATACGATATTCACCACATCAAAAACTAATGATGTATTGTATGGTGACTAACATAACATAATAAAATTTTTAAAAAATAATAAAATATGATATTCATTTTTGTCTGGAGGCCAAAGCAGGCTTCGCAGAGGCAAATCAAGAGCATATTTAAAAGACTCAACTTGTGCCTATGTATTACAGCCTCTCAGAGTGTCAGTTGGAAGATTGTGCCATGCTGTTAATTTGAAAGTAACAATGAATTTTCAACTAACTCCACAGTTATCTTGACAAATCCTTTGGGCATACTTTTAAAGGTGAAACTTGCGTGCTCCATGACTTTCCATTTCCAGGCAAGGGTCTTTGTGGTGCTAATCATGAACTAAAGAACCTAATTATACAGTCCTCAGAGAGCCAGGAATCCTGCCCAAAGTTGGGCAGAGTTTGAAGCAAAGTTTACTTCACGCAGTTCCTACTTCTCCTGACTATTGGATTTTTATTTATTACAGCAGATTTATCATGTGCTAGATAATTTCACATTCATGGCTTTTCTAGCACTCAATTTATCAAAGAGAGTGGTGCCACATCCTTCTGTATTTTATCGCAAGTACCATCAGGCTAAGAGAGACAGGTTCTCTTTCTCCTGCCGTGACTTTACCACTAAATCATAATTCATAACAGTGCATCTTTCCTGGGTTCAATTTTTAATGTTGTTTCCCTTTTTGGAATGTTTACATAACAGGAAAAAAGAAAGCATTATATATGAGTCACATCCATATCACTCATGTGTTCTCTACTGAGAGGATGAAACCAGATAGCTAAAAAAATACTCAGTGATTTTAGCTACTCGCTTTGGACCTTTTTTTTTTTTTTTTTTGGAAGTTGCACACTTTTTCATTATCAAAGACAAGAAAAATGAGGAGAAACGTGATGAGGGCTGAAGTCATGACTTTCACTTTCCTTCCAAGTTTAAAAAGTGAGGTGGTTAGTGATATAGCACATTGATTATATGGTACTCAATCAGTTAGAATCAGGACCATATGGATTAGTGAAGGGTCATTATCCATCAGTAAATGAAGTTATTTTCTTTTGATGCTATTCTTCATGCTGTGAATATAGTAACTAATGAAATCCATTTTACTTTACAAAAGAGCAACAGACCCTCTCACTTTCTCTTGAGAATTGTGCTTGTTCTTTCTTAATACTGTTCTTCCCCCACTCCCTTACTTCCTTGTAGAGGGCTTACCTGAACTTACAAAGCACATGATGCAGTTAACTCCTATAGGGAACACTGACTGAAGATTCCCCAGTTTCATTTCCATGAAAGTTAATATAGATCCTCCAAATAGAGGCATTTTCAATAAGGGTGATTATCAGAGAACAGTGATCTTTCCAAAAAAGTTCAAAACTTCTCCTTCAAATGACATCTTAGTGAATATCAGAAGGCAGTGGAATCACACCCACTTTGTTGATTTTCAACAAAACACTTCATGTTGGGCGCCTGGGTGGCTCAGTTGGTTAGGCGACTGCCTTCAGCTCAGGTCATGATCCTGGGGTCCCTGGATCGAGTCCCGCATCGGGCTCCCTGCTCGGCAGGGAGTCTGCTTCTCCCTCTGACCCTCCCCCCTCTCATGTGCTCTCTCTCTCATTCTCTCTCTCAAATAAATAAATAAAATCTTTAAAAAAAAGAAAACACTTCATGTCTCTGAGCCTCTGGTGCCTCATCTGTAAATTAAGGACAATTCTTGCTCTCAAATTTTAACAATTTTCTGATCTTTATTCAACTTTGTTACAAGGAGCAACAAAACCACATTATCTGGATTTGATGGCTCTTTTTTAATTAATATTAAATGTGACTATCAAAATCCCATTCCAAAATCTTCATCAAATTCATGTGGTCTCCTTTTGTCTGTACTTTATAAGTACAGAGCTATAATTTTTGAACACGAGGACATTTTCCCAAAATTTCAGAGGTTTAAGTGATAGTTTTTTATCCTCAAGAGTTGTGAATGGGTCAGCCCCAAGAATATTTACATAAATGCAGTGACTTGTTATTAGCTTGGCAAAGTTTTCAGTATTGTATTAAAAAGTTAGTAGCTGTTTGTAAGGATTCTAGAGATCAGTTATCACCCACTTGCTCTAACTTAAATTCTCGTTTTACACTAATAGTGCCCTAAATTGCTCATTGAAAGTAATTTGAGTCCTGAGGTAAAAATGAACTCAATATTACCATCTTACATAAGAAAAATTTATAATAATAAAGACTAGATGACTTTAGGATCATCTAATAGGTTATGGGTCAAAAAAAAAAGCCCAATATATTAATCTACAAAATACTTTTTCAATAAAAAAAGAAAAACCAGATTTAGAACAATGTGATGTTTTCAAGCAACTTAATGGACAAATTAAATCAACAAACTGCAGAAGTCAGTAGCAAAATTGCCCCAAAACATGTTTTGGGTAGGAAAATGTTTGATACACATAGCATAAACTCAGTAAATGTCAGCTCTCATAAGTACAATTATTATTACAGAGCCCGAGGCTCTGTTTTTCTGCTGGAGAAATTTTTAGCATCGAGAAGTAGTCAATGGTCATAGTTCTTGTTTCTTGTCTGTTTTGTCTTGAGAAAGACATTCCCTAGCCTCACAAACATAAATGGGGTGTAGTTTTCTGGATTTTGTGGTTGTGGTTGTTATTTTTTTTTTATCATTTTTTGACAAACACACTAGCTACTTAATCTCAAAACCTTTTTTCTTAGAGACACGGTGCCTGCCTTTGAAAGACCTTTCCCATTTAAAACCAAAAACAATTAACAAGTGTTATGCTAAGTACCACAGTATCCTAAAATGAACTCATGTTCCTGTTGCCTCATCTAAGTTTTAACCCAAACCAGGGGACTGGGGACAAACGGCTTGATAAAATTATACATTCACTGTCATTAATCTAAGTAAAACATCATGTGTGTGCATGTATGTACTTAGACATGTATGTGTATGTGGCTATGAATATATGCATAACTATCCACATAGGACATAAACTCAAATTTTAAAAATGACATGTCTAAGAGATGGAAATAAGGTTATTTTTATCATTAAAAATTTCTGTTTTCTAAACTTACTATGAGGAATATGTATTACTTCTATAAGCAGCATAAACAATAAGCTTTAAAATAAAGTATGTCTGGTGATGGTTGCACAGCAATGAATGCACTTAATACCACTGAATTGTACAGTTAAAAATGGTAAAGACAGGGTCGCCTGGGTGACTCAGTCATTAAGCGTCTGCCTTCAGCTCCGGTCATGATCCCGGGGTCCTGGGATCGAGCCCCGCATCGGGCTCCCTACTCTGTGGGAAGCCTGCTTCTCCCTCTCCCACTCCCCCTGCTTGTGTTCCCTCTCTCGCTGTGTCTCTCTCTGTCAAATGAATAAATAAAATCTTTAAAAAAAAAATGGTAAAGACAGTAAGTTTTATGTTCTATGTGTTTTATCACAAAAGGATAATAGTAACAATAATAATAATAAAAAGTATGTCTAAGCTATAAAACAGAATAAGTAATAATCACCATTCTAGGGCAAGGATTATTCCCACAAGACCATTTGCCTCTTGCATACCCATTACACCTGGATTCCAAATCGGGTCCTCTAGGAAGCACTGCTACTAAAGGTCAGTGTACCCTGTGGTACCCACTGAACACAGATGAAAGTGAGATTTTCTCAGAGTGAGTCTAGCTGCAGGGTCATTCTGGGGTAGTGTGGGTTGGTGAAAGGGCACAGTTTCTAATTACAAAAGCAAAATATGTTCATTTGACAAATTTGGGGGGTGCGTGGAGGCAGATCAAGTAAAGGCAGATTACTCAGTATTACTCAGTATTATTCACTATTCATGTTTGAGTATTCCTTCTACAAATCTGAGGTCACACTATGTATATTATTTTACAGTCTTACTATGTACACTTGCAATGTCATTAAATATTTTTCTAAACAGTAATTTTATGGCTGCCTTCATATGTACCAAATTACTTAACAAATCCCTTGTGCTTAATCCTTTAGGTTTTTCTCCTTGAGAGATAGTAATACCATGAGCATTCTGATACAAATAGCATTTTCCCTCTGTGGATATGGCATTCTCCTACTATTTTTATTAATTAATAAATTTTGTTTTTTAGAGCAGTTTTAGGTTCACAGCAAAACTGAGTGGAAAGTACAGAGAGTCCCCATATACTCCCTGTCCCCGCACATGCACAGCCCTCCCCACTGTCCACATCCCACACTGTAGTGGTGTATTTGTCACAATCCATGAGCCTACACTGATCCACCATAATCACATAAACTCCACAGTTTGTTTTAATGTTCACTCTTTGAATATCTTTTTTTATACCTAATACATCCTCCTTAAGCTAAATCTCCTGAAGTGGGACTGCTGATATAAAAGATATGAATATGAATATGGAACAAAAATTCACAAGTGTATATATACATTCACGAATGATATTTTCATAAGTATTCAGTTTCTCCCTGAGTTTTAGCCTGAGACACTCTTTTGATGTCACATAGTAATTTGGGATCAGACAGACATGGGTTCAAATCCCAGCTCTGGACTTTCTGGCATGATGTCCTTTGTGGAACTTGGCTTCTAAGCTTCAGTTCCTTCCCACAAAAAAAAAAAAACAGGGATAGTAATCACCACTTCATGGGATCATTTGACAACTCAATGAAATCATGTGCATAACTTGCTCAGCACAGTTCCTAGAGTCAGTGGCACTTTTGCCAAGAATATGCTTGAGGCCATCTAAGTGAGTCAAAGTTCTGAGAATCAGGGTCCTTTCCTGACATTTTAGTAAGATACATTACATGCAGAGCATCTATCTCCTCCAACTAGAATACCTACTTTGATCTCAGAGATCATCAATTAGGATCCAGGTTCTCTAGTTAAGTGCCCATGTGACCAACCTACCTGCATAATTCACAGCATGGTCAATGGGATGATGTGATCGCAATTCATCCTTCTCTCCTCATCCTGGCCAGAATTTACTGTGGATAAATACACTTCCTCCTTCCACTGACTTTGAGCTTAGCCACATGACTTGCTGAGGCCAATGGCACATGAGCAGACTTACAGTACAGCACATCCCGCCAGAGGCTTCAAAAGAGCTCCTGAGGTTTTGACTCCCCTCCCTGTGCTCCTTCCCTGCACCATGAGAAAAGCATGCCCTCGTGCCACTGCCCTTCCACCTGGGCCCTGGAAATGAAAGACACATGGAACAGAGGTAAACTCCACTGCACCCAATCCACACACCAACCTGGGAAAAAGTAATGTTTGTTGTTTTAAGCCATAAGATTTGAGTGCCCTAACTTGCTAATACCCATGGTTGTCAATTTCTGCCGACACAGACATACTTGACTTCAGAATAGACATCAAGGGAAAGGAAGGTGCCTCCTGAGAAGGTCTATTTGTTCTGAGACATTTACTAAGAGCAGTACCACCACAATGCCCCAATCCTTTCCCCTATAATAAAGGCAAGGTACTACAGAGTGTTAGAAAAGACAATATGCTTGAGAAACTAGAGCCAAGGTCCCAAGGTGGACAGGCTGGTAATGGAAGTCTGCCTTGTCTCACTTTGGTTATTCCTCTCCAGGGGTGATTTACAAGGTGATAAAAGACTTCAAGCTGCAAAAGGTACTTAGGCTGTTAAAAACCAGCTTTTTATGATCCCTTGTTCTTTATAGTACATGTTGTTTCATTAATCAAATGCTTATTCTATTAGAAGTCCCAACCCTTTAAGATGGTGGGACATTTCATTTTTATTGCCCTGAAGTGACATTAAAATCCACATGCTACCCAGCAGGTCACGGTGAATTCTTAGTGTTCATATTCTGCATCCTCTGTCCTTTTCGATCCTATCTATTTTGTGTAGTATTTCAGACTTCAATTTTTTTTTTTTTTTTTTTTACTTTTTACTTTGTGTTGATACTGGAATAGATGCTGAAAAGTTAGCCAAAATCCTTTTTCCCTCCATCACCATATATTTAAAGTCTGGAGCCAGTCACTGATGTCATAATCAGGCACATGGGTTTGTGCAATATACCTCATCTCTTCTGGCCTAAGTTTCAGCTGGCTCAGTCTTATCTGCAACTGGTAAAATTAGATAACCCCATCCCATCAGCTGAGAAGAAAGCCTGTCTGAGTCATTCCCTTGTCAAAGATGGGTTTTATCCTAGAATCTCTTGCTGTGCATTTTTTTGACGAATGTAATGAATTTTTCATTTTCTAGTTTTAAGTTTTAGGCTGTTCTGAGTAAACTACTTAATTACTTGTAACCATTTATAATTTGTAATCATTATATAATAGCCACCTCAAATCATTCTTTAGAAATAGATGGAATATGCATTAAATAGGTAGAAAAATAAACTAAGAGACATAAACTAATATAAATAACATTTTCACTAAATTATAAATACTTAAAAAATTATAAATACTTCAGATCCTTTAGAAATGCAACCCCTGCCTTATTGCCTAGATTATAAAAGCAAAGATTACAAGTATTCCCTAAAGAAATGACAGACTGCACACTGTTAGAACAATATTTAATAAACAAGATCTTACTGAGAGGAAGGAAGGGCTGCTAATCTATATGAGAAAACAGAAACTGGGAATAAAAAAACAATACAGAGAACCATATAATTCCTCCCAGCCCCATCTCCCCTGGAAAGGGGAACCCACTTCTGACAAGGTGTTGGCAGGGCCATGCTCCCTTGGAAGGCACTTGGTATTTTTAGTATGTCTTCTTGGTTTCTTCCTTTGTATCTTCAAATAGGCATACATCTCCCATGTTGGAGAAAAAAAAAAAAGTATGTATTTGGCAATGTTTCTTTATTTTCCCTTTCCTTTTACAACAAAACTTTTAATGTTTGCAAATTTCACTTTGCTCCACACTCTACTGAAAGTGGCTTCTCAAAGCTAGAAAGGCATCACGAATCCCAAATCTACTGCTTCCTTACGTTCCCTTCCTTTGATCTCTCTATAAGATTTGACTCTGCATAGGGGAAGGGAAGGGAAGATAAAATAAGATAAAAACAGAGAGGGAGGCAAACCATAAGAGACTCTATAGTTAAGAGAACAAACTGAGGGTTGTTGGAGGGCAGGTGGGTGGGAGGATGGGCTAAATGGGTGATGGGTATTAAAGAGGGCACTTGTTGGGGTAATGTTATATGTAAGTGATGAATCACTAAATTCTACCCCAGAAACCAACACTTCACTCTATATTAACTCACTTGAATTTAAATTTTAAAATAATAAAATAAAAAGAAATTAAAATGATTTGACTCTGATTGTCCCTTCCTTCTTGAAACTTTGCTCTAATAACTATTTCTCATCCCACCTGCAAGTCCATCCCTGTTCCATCTCCTGCACTAGCTCTTCCTTTTCCCTTCACCATCTAACCATGGCACCGAGCCACAATCTTTACCATCTCTTTCTATCCATGCTCCCTCTCAGCACTCATTGAGTTTCATGTGACATGTGGGAATGATCCTGAGGCATCTGTCTCTAACACAGACCACATGCCTATGCTTCATTGTCTGCAGTGAATTTCTTCTGGGACGGTTATATGCATCTGTCTCACCTCCAATCCCAATTCCCCAAACATTTACTGTGTGCCTCTTAGGAGCAGAACAATCAAAGCATCTTCCTTTCTAGTCCAATTACCCATATACCAATCCAGCCCTCCATTGCCTTACATGTGGATTATTATAGTTAATGCCCCTTAGGTGGCCTAAGCCCAATCTCTGCCTCCTCTGCTTTACCAGGAAGCCCAGTGATTCCAAATCAAATGTGGGCTTAGAGTCAACTTATTGTGCTTTCATTTTTAATTTTAAAGCATATGTTTAGTCCCCACACATAAATATTCTTATTTAGTAGGTCTTAGGTAGGGCTGCAAAATTTATATTAAAACATACGCACACACACACACACACACACACATTGTACTAGTTTCCCAAACTAGCTGTAATGAAGAATTACAAACTGCATGGCTTAGAACACTAGAAATGTATTATTTCCCAGTCCTAGAGGTTGGAAGTCTGCAATCAAGTTGTCTGCAAGGCCATGCTCCTTCTAAAGACACCGGGGAAAGGTCTATTCCACATCTCTCTCCTAGTTTCTGGTAGCTGCTGGTGCTCCTTGGCTTGTAGATGGCCCTCTTCCCTCTGTGTCTTGTCTCTGTATCCAAACTTCCCTTTTTATAAAGAAATCAGTCATGTTGGGTTAAGGCTCACCCTAGTAACCTCATTTTAGCTCGACTGCCTCTGTAAAGAGCCTATTTTCAAATAAGGTCACCTTCTGAAGATGGGAGTTAGCACTTCGACATGTATTTTTGAGAGTACACAATTCAACGCAGAACACAAGTAATCCTTATCACATCATAAGTTTTGACCCACCGGTATAGACCACGAGTCAGCAAATTATGTCCCACAGGCCAAATCTTCTGCCTGTTTTCAGAAATAAAATTTTACAGGGACACAGCCACACCTATTCAACTATGTTTTGTCTGTTGCTGCTTTCATGCCATGACAGCAGAGTTAAATATTTGCAACTGAGGGGCACCTGGGTGGCTCAGTCGTTAAGCGTCTGCCTTCGGCTCAGGTCATGATCCCAGGGTCCTGGGATCGAGACCCGCATTGGGCCCCCTGCTCAGCCAGGAGCCTGCCTCTCCCTCTCCCACTCCCCCTGCTTGTGTCAGCTCTCTAGCTGTCTCTCTCTGTGTGTCAAATAATTAAATAAATAAAATCTAAAATATAAATTTGCAGCTGAGACTATACAGCTTGTAGAACCTAAAATAGTTACATATAAAGTTTGCAGGCCCCTGCTTTACACCACTGATGCCCAAAGTGATGGGCAAGGAGGTGATTTTATGTGGCACCATATATGGAACCAAATAACATCGACTTCTATAGTGAGAAACATATTCTTTTTAATCTTCTTCCCGTTGTTATCATTACATAAAGGAGATTTGTTTTGTTAAGGATCTTTATCAGCTTTTTAATACTTGTTTCTCTCTCTTTATAATAAAGAAAGAACAGACTTCAAGCTTACAAACGTGGGAAGAAAACAGTATCTACCTAGACTTCACCATATTTTCACTGGATTTATTTTTATGTGTATTTCAATTAATGGCAGGTGGTATTTATTTTTTGTATAAAAGTAGTAATGCAATTTCCTTTTAAAATAAACCATTTAAATAGAAAAATCGTTTAAAGAAAAACATGGTTGTATAGTAAAAATGGTACCCAGATATTTTTTTTAAAAATCCCAAAGGTGTTCACTAATGGCTGAGGTTTTAGAAACATTGCTACTGTCCAGTGCCATATCACCTGCATCATGCCACTCCCGTGCTCCAGCTCCTTCAGTGGGCTCCCCCCTGGCATCCAAGCCTGGTCACCATCTGTCCTTACCCAATATCAACAATTTTAGCCAAACACCACCAATGCTAGACATGAGCCATTCATGAGCCAGAGTGGTCTAAAAAGTGGGAGGAAAAGTACAAATAAAAAGGCAGTGTCTGAGAGGAGAGGCATTTTTAATCAGTATTATTCTGCCCATTCTTTCTGTTTAACACATCTGGAAAGTCTCTGATAAAAGCAAGTTTTTTCTGTGCTGTTTTTGTTGTCTGGGTGTTTTGTTTTTAGTTTTATACTTCTTTTATATCCCTGGTATCTAATAATGGATTCTCATGTGACAAATAATTGACACACAGTGTCTTTAATGAAGTTCACAAATAATGAAGAATTAGTCAGCTGAGCTTGATAGAACTTTAAAAGAGTAAAACTAACTAACCTGTGGATCAACTCACCTGTGGAATAAATACTATGTGGAAACTGTGGGACAGTTTACCTAACAGAGCTGAGAATAGAGTCTGCCCTAAATACACGTTTGTGGAATTTGCATGGGAAGCCATTCATGGGTTAATATGAGCTGCATCTATTACGGCAAAGAATGACAGGTACTGACCACACTGAACACTCATGGTGCCATCGAGCTGCCCATGAGCTAGGAATCAGAGCTGGGTTCTGGGTCCAGTTCTGCCACTATGTGACCACACTGCTATGGGCAAGTCTTTGCACTTCCCTGGGTCTACGTTCACATTCTGAAGTTCTGTGTTGTTCACTCTATGCCTTTGCAGCTGAACATCAGGGATCCCACAGATGCCAAGTCAGACATCTGCTGATGGCAAAAGGCCTACAAATTCTATTTGACAATGTACCCCTTCCATGTTACAGAACAAAACTTACTGTTACCAAGCTTTGCAGACCTGCCAACATGATATTAGATATACAAAAGATGGATTCTTTGTTTTCTGAGTTCGTGTTTCTACTGATCACGTAGGCCAGTGAGCAATTTCTAAGAGTAGGTGACTGTGATTAATTGCCAAATGGTTCTAATCTAGACCTAACACCATTCTACTACTAATGGAATAGGGGAACGGAGTAAATTCATCACTAACCTAAACCTAGCATAAATAATAATTAATTGTCTTTACAGAAAGCTAAGTTTGCTGCATATATCAAGAGTATAAGCAGGAAAATAAGACGTGACCCTAACAACAAACAGATGGTATTCTCCTTTCTGTGACTATGTATACTTTTGAAGTTTTAGAGAAACCACACAACACTCATGCTTTTAATTATTTTTCCAGCTAACACAGGCAGATACCAAATGTACTTTTTTTTTTCTTTATAACTGATTAGTCTTCCATTCCAGTTCATGTGCCTGGGATGGAAATTCACCTCAGTGAAAGAAAGAGAAATAAATTTGAGCAACTCTTGACTTGGCACCTCCAGAAATGTTTGACTAAATTTAAGTCATCATTTGGCTAGGTCCCTTCTCCTACTTGGTTTTCTTCAGAGAAAAATAGGGAAAGGGAACTCAAAAAGACTGGATCCAATTAAGCTAACTTTGCCTTTTCTTTTCCTATTGGAAAAATTTACTACACTGGTAAATATTAAGTACACATGGACTTTCCTTTTATTTCTTTCTCTTTACCTTCTTGGCTGCATCTTTTCTGTCCAAACTGAGGCAACGCTCACAAGTAGAGATGGGGCATGTTTATTATCTTTGCCCAAAGAATTCTAAATTGTGCACTTTATCTGCTGAGGTTTTTCTGCAAGTGAAGAAAAGGAAAAGAATAACACCATAACTTGAAATATGTAAAAAATTAAAAGAATTTAGTAAGAAAAATGTCAATTAAATTCATCTGCTCATTTTTTTAAAAGATATTAATGAAGTGTCACCTATGTGCCAGTATTTTTCTAGGGTTTAGGAATACCATGGTGAGGATGACGGACAAGATGCTTATTGTCAAGCACCTTATACTCTACTAAGAGAAGAGAGACAATAAATGGTAAGCACATACATAATCAAGATGATTTCAGGTGGTGGGAAGTGTGGAGAAACTGAAAAGCACAATGTTACAGTGACTGCAAACTTAGCTAAAGGGATAAGGAAGCCCTCTCTTAGGAGATGATCCTTAAGATGAGAAATGCAGCAGGGCAATGCAAATCAAAACCACAATGAGATATCACCTCACACCAGTCAACATGGCTACAATCAACAACACAAGAAACAACAGGTGTTAGTGAGGATGTAGAGAAAGGGGAACCCTCGTGCACTGTTGGTGGGAATGCAAACTGGTGCAGCCACTGTGGAAAAAGGTATGAAGGTTCCCCCCAAAATTAATAATAGAGCTACCATATGATCCAGTAATTCTGCTAATGAGTATTTGCCCAAAGAATACATAAACACTAATTCAAAGGGATACAGGCTCCCTGATGTCAACAGTAGCATTATTTATAAAACCAAGATATGGAAGCAGCCCCACTGTCCATTGAAAGAAGAAGGATAAAGAAAAGGGATAAAGAAGCAGCCCAACTGTCCATTGACAGAAGAAGGGGTACTACTCAGCCATAAAAAAGAATGAAACCTTACCACTTGCAATAACATGGATGGAGCTAGAGTGTATTATGTTAAGTGAGATGTCAGCCAAAGACAAATACCATATTATTTCACTCATATGTGAAATTTAAGAGAGAAACAAATGAAAAAGAAAAAAAGAGACCAAAAAGCAAACAAACAAACAAAAAAACAAAAACAAATCTTAACTATAGAGAACAAACTAATGGTTACCAGAGAGGTGGTGGGTGGGGGGATGGGTTAAATAAGTGAGGGGATTAAGGAGTGTTCTTGTGATGAGCACAAGGTATCGTCTGGAAGTGTTGAATCACTAAATTGTACACCTGCAATTAATATAGCCTGTAGGTTCTAGAGGGGAGGGGGGTGGGAGGATGGGTTAGCCTGGTGGTGGGTACTGAGGAGGGCACATTCTGCATGGAGCACTGGGTGTTATGCACAAACAATGAATCATGGAACACTTCATCTAAAACTAATGATGTAATTAATGTATGGGGATTAACATAAGAATAAAAAAAATATATAGCCTGTAGGTTAGCTATATTGGAATTAAAACAAATTTTTTTTAAAAAAGAAATAGAAGAAAATTAAAGAGAGAGAGAATTGACTGAGAGAAAGAGTCAGCCTTGCAAAGAGCTGAATAGGCTGGGGGTAAGGAGAGAGATTTCCAGGCCAGGGCAGAGCAAATTGAAAGACTCTACTGGGAAGAGCTTTGTGTAATTCCAGTAAGCGCATTCAAAGATGATGTTGTTTGGGTGTCCCCATATATCAGCTGTTTAGATACAGAGCACATTTGAGGCCCCTAAGAATTCCTGATATCCCTATTTTACAGGACAAGAAACTGATTGCTGGGAAGATGGAGCTTTCCAGGAAATAAGTGACGGAGCCGGGACTAGGACACTTTCCAACTCCAAACTCATGCCACCTTGTCTCAAAATGATGCTTCTGATACCCAATGCACAGAGCTACTGGACTAAGACGAAGACAGTGGAGCAAGTGTGCCCATGTTTTATACAACTGATATTTTGTCCCAGAATCCTGTAGATGCTATTGAACCATGTGGCCTGTTTTTCTCTCCTTCCACAGCACAAACTCAACCATTCTCTGACACTGCAGCTCTGGGCACACAGGCTGTTGTGTTTGTAGCTCTCTGCACATTGGCTTCATCTTGTGTGATGGTAAAAAGCAGACCCTTCTGACTGAGGAAGGGTTAACATGCCAAGATCTTTCTTCACAGGCACGCTTTGGTCTTAATTTATTATGCTTTTGATTATTATTCAGAGTGGCTTAAACCATTCAGCCAAGGAAAGAATAATGTGTAAGATATTTTTATTTGATATTATATGCTAAAACCCCACACAAACTCCTACACAGAAAAATAAGTAACATAACAAAATAAAGCCCATTGTAAGAAGAGGTGCTGTTTCCCACCTGTCATGGATTCCATCTTGTCTGGCCTTTGCAGACTTATCAATACTGACCTCCAGCAGCTGTCTCCTTTTGATTCCTGACCACAGAAATGTCCTCCAGGTCTACTGATGATATATTCATGCAACAAACATGTGTACCTCATACATGCATGGTGCCAAAATAGCAAAAATAGATGCATAGTCAAATGAGACATGGGGGAAGATGGTGTTATTAAGAGGGTCTCTTGTGGTGAATTATGATAAATGTTTTGATGGGAAGAAGCACAGGGATCCAAGAAGACACAGAAGAGGTAGGAGGGAGCACTGCTCCATATCATCTCACTTTTGTATCAAAATATGACAGTTTGATACCTGTCCTCTGGCCATCTTTGCAATCTCTTCTTGGTGAGCCAAACTGCTCAAATAAGTGGTCACTTTGGTCCTCAGGGACTCTACCTTATTAGCCATGTTCATTTCAATGGCTCTTCATCTTGCACAGATTTCCCATGCACATCATTTTTGTTCCTAACTAACCAAATAATTAAGATTAATGGTTTTCTCCTTCAAGTCTCTGTGAAGAAAATTTCTTTTTTTTTTTTAATGCTTTTTTCATCTCTGAATAATCTCCTGCAAGTCACTCCCTCTTAGAAGCCATTCTTACCTATCGTTTTATCTGACTTTACGGTCTATGAATCCCCCCAGTTATGCCTTGTCACACTTGATGATGCACTGACCACATTCTATAGTAATTGTTTGTTTATAAGTCTTCCTCCTCTAGCAGACTGAAAACTCTCTGAAGACAGGAACTGTTTCTATTCCCAGGACCAACATAATCTCTAACAAAGAGTAAGCATTTAATAAGAGTTTTTTTATTTTTTTATTTTTTAGTAAGGGTTTTCTAAAGTGAAAATATGCTTTAACAATCCCAATGGACTTAGATAAGCAATTATTTGCTTCAGGATGCATAAAATCAAAACCATCGTCTCTGTGGTTTTGATCCTGTATTTCAATGGCCCTGAGCCCTAGGCTCAATGACATATCTGAAAAAAAGAAAAACGTGTTACACTTAGAGTCTAAAAGTAATTGCGTATCTCTAGAAAGACATTTTTACCCTTAGTATGACTAGCATACATTCACATCTACAGTGAAGCTTGGAGTAGCAGGGCAGAACTAACATCCCAACAGCTTACCCCCAGGTCAGTTTGTTACTCCTTGCCAATGCATTAGGGTGTATCTATGTATTAGGATGCATGACTTGACCAATAGTATTTTCATGAAATTTGTATAATTAGATTCTTCTGGAGGTGATTAAAAATACCATTTGGAAACCTCAATTAAGCAACACACACGACAAATACATGCCAAGTCTCTTGTCTAATTCATCATTCAGTTATTGAGGTCTGTGATATACAGTTGTCTCTGAATACCTGGCTGGGAGTTTCTTCAAGGCAGGAACTTGTCCTTCATCTCTGTGTATATACTCTATCAGTTTGCACAGTTCGTGGCACATAGAAGGTTTTCAGTATATGAAACATGTGCACTTCATATTTTGTATTATGAACCCAAAGCTCTCAGTTTAAAGTTGTTTTAAACAGTGAAGTCCCAAACAATCCAAAAAATAAAACATTACTTCTTTTTCTAAAAGAAATGTGGAAAAGCATGCTTGTACCCTTGCAGAGGTTCTTAACCTTCTGTGTGTGCTTTGGGGGGTGGAAGCCAACTGTGGCAAATAAATCACCCAGAGCAGGTTTCTCAAAGTGCATACACTCAGACCCTATCTCAGTCTTACTGTGCGAGACCTCAAGTAGGGTGAGGATGGAGGCTCAGGAATGGTTAACTAATGGATAGTATTTAAATGTTTCCCTTGTGGGTGCCTGGGTGGCTCAGCTGGTTGGGCGACTGCCTTCGGCTCAGATCATGATCCCGGAATCCTGGGATCGAGTCCCACGTCAGGCTCCCAGCTCAGTGGGGAGCCTGCTTCTCCCATCTCACGGTGTTTCTCTCTCTCTCAAATAATAAATAAATGAATGAATGAATGAATGAATGAATGAATGAATAAAATCTTTTAAAAAAATAAAGGTTTCCCTTGTAACTTCATCCTGTCTACTCCCTTCTTTATCCTCCCTTTTTTCCCTTCTATTCCACCATGGATCCACTGACTATACTAAAATACATAATCCTTATAACATTTGGATTTTAAAATGTATAAGGAAGACAAGGATGCCATCCAGAATTAAGGGCTATGCACCAAATAAAGAAAATTCTATTTGGTGTTTGTATTTCAGACACCCTTTTCATTAGGCAAAAAATCACCGAAGATACAACGGGAAGCTGGACTATGCTCTCCCCTTTGATTCTCAATTCATGATTTAATAGAGTGCTTCCTGCATAGATGTAGAGCACAGTCTCCTGATTCATTAGCAATAATGGAATGAGCAGCCATTAATTAGAGAGAGAGATTAGTTTAAATAAAAGGGGATTAAATTTAGATTCACTTATTATCCCTTGCATTGTTGATACTATTGAACCCTGTTGTGAGTGGATAAGAACAAGAGAATTGGTGATTGTGCAGAATATGAATCAATTAACAAACACATTATATGCCTGCTCTGTGCAAGTATTGCTCTGTTTAAGAAATAAAGATAAGACATGATAGAACAGAATACACATACACATAGAGATGAAGACAGACAGAGAGAAAAAGATGACAGAAATTGAGAAAGAGAGAGATCCAGACTCTACTTTTTTCTTCCTTGATTACAGAACTTTATTTTTTTTCTTTTAACGGAGGTGTAACCTCTCTCCCTAAACACAGAGTCAATGTAGAATCATTTTTCTTTTCTGCCTTAAAAAAAAAAATCAATGAGGTCCCTGGGGCAGTTTTCAAAGTATTACATTTTACCCAATTAAAATTGCTTTCAGGGGCACCTGACTGGTTCAGTTGGTAGAGCATGTGACTCTTGATCTTGGGGCTGTAAATTCGAGCCCCCCATTGGGTGTGGAGATTACTTAAAAATAAAATCTTAAAAAAAATTTCTTGCATACAGCATAGCAAAATGGTCCCCAACCATATTAGACCAAGGTCCCCTTTAAAAAAAAAAGTAACATCCCAATTACTGACCTAAAATGAAATCCTTAGATAATATAACCTACCTAAACACCTAATTTATTAAAAATCTTTGAATTACTAAATAGTTTAAATTAGTAGAAACCCCCAAAAAATCAAACATTGGTAGTATGCTAGTGAACATACATGCTTTCCAAATTAAAAATAATAATATAATGCCATAATAATAATAATATAGGAGATAAAAGCGAGTAAAGGATAAAGAGAATTTTAAAGCTAAATAGTATGTATTTTAATTTTCCTGATTATTTTCCTTTTTTACATAAGATGGGTAATTTTTAGATTATCTCATCTTAAAGTGCTGAATAGATTATCTCTTTTAAAAGAAATGCTTTCATGTAATCATTACTAGACAATCAGATCATCACAGTTTCTGCATCAGTGATTCTTAACCTTCACTGGGACACAAATTCCTTTAATCATCTGATGGACATTTTCCTAAGAAAAATGCACAAATGCACAAAAGCTCCTATTCACAAATGTTTCTTATGTTCCATGACTCCAGGAATCTATGATCCAGATTAAGATCCCTCTGGTATCCCAATGACAAAAATGTCAGCATCACTTTCAAATGTAAATGTATTAGCCTCACTATCCATCTCTAGATGCTAGTTGTCTCAGGTGTTTAAATTAACCTGTAAAGGTTTAATTTATGCTTTAATAATAATAATAAATTTTAATAATTTTTAAGAAATTAGTCACCTAGAGTCCATATTTTTAAAAACCATTATAAAAATATGATAATTTCATAAGCATACCAAGATACCATAACTTCTTCTCATCGTGGTTCTCTTTGCACAAAACTGGAGTAGAAGCAGATTTCTTTTTGTACATCTTTTCCTCAACTGTGAGAACTTCAGGCAAATATATGTTAGTCCAATCTAAAATGCCACTATGTCCTATCAATGAATAGTTCTACAAATGGAAGAGAGTTGTGAATCATTCACCTTCACCTTCATTCTCCCTATTACCACTCACCCAGTTGGCTATATAGCTTTAACTTTCATTTCACTTCATTTTTGTATTTTACTATATGTTTATTTTTAACTAGCACTTACATAAGGCTTATCAGATGCCAGGCACTGTTCCAAGCACTTTAGCAATATTAACTCACATAATTTCTTCTCACGACTTTATCAGATAATTGTAATGATTATTTTCATTCTACAGATGAAGCAACTGAGGTACAGTTAGAGAGGTAGTTCTACAAAAGCTGTGATTGAAGCCCAACTTGTCTGGCTCCAGAGTCACTCATTAAAATCAATTCGTTTTCTTTCTTTTTTTTTTTTCATCGTGTGTGTGTTTTCATACAATGCCTATGTGGACCCCACACTATTGACCAGGATGGGAATTCGGTTGCTAACTGTTAAAACACAGGAACTAACATGCTGCACTATAGAGAGATCCATTTTCATCTTGGACCTAAACATGAAACCATCTTCCTGCCAAACAGGATTCAAAATGCCAATCCAATCACCACAGAAAAGAAAATGTTCCTGGGGACTAAGAAGATGCAGATACCGGAGAGAACGCAGGCCAAAAGCCCTTAAGTGAGAGCAGAGAGAACTGCAGCAGCAAAAGCTCAGATGGAAGGACATTTACAAACAGATTTGAAAAAAGTTCCTATGGAAGTAAGCTGATTAAAAAGACTCAAGACTTTCAAGCACTGCTTTGAATATGTACAGAAGCAATAGCCTTCCCTTGAGGCTTGACTGATTTGCTGCAGTGTCGTAAAGATACAAAAAAAATACCAGTTAACGTGTTACCATCTTCTTTTCTTGAGAAGAACTGAGAAAGCACATTCAGGAGAGTGGGATCCTCTTGCAGTGCATTTTAGATTGGACTAACATATATTTGCCTGAAGTTCTCACAGTTGAGGAAAAGATGTACAAAAAGAAATCTGCTTCTACTCCAGTTTTGTGCAAAGAGAACCACGATGAGAATATGCAAATAGACTCAGCGAGTTGTTAATATTAAGACACCTGTACATGCTTGAAACTCCAATATTGGATTCAAGCAAGCGTAGGAGAGTAGAGATACGTAGGCTGTAGAAATAAGAACTTACAGAAGAATTATTTTCCCATAGTCCTCTAATTTCCCTTCCTCCTCCCTCAACACCCATATCAACAATGCCTTACCAATGTCATAAATTCACCTCAAGATTAAAAAGAAATGGAAATTGAATTGTCTGGGGTTTTTTAATAATAATAATTTTTTAATAATAATTTCCAATCTCCTACACAAACTTCCACTTCCCCCATTAAAAAAAAAGAATAATAAAAATCCACAAGGAGAGCAAATATAAACACACATAACCTATACCTTTGACACGACGAAGAAACCAGTGTGATCTTCAAATTACCTGTAATTCTGTCAGAGTAACTGCTGCCCACCCAATGCCACAAGTCTTCCCTTGTGGGTGCCTGGGTGGCTCAGCTGGTTGGGCGACTGCCTTCGGCTCAGATCATGATCCCACCCAATGCCACCCAATGCCACAAGTCTTCATGAAAAAAAAAAAAAATAGAGCAAAGTGATGCTCTCAGACAAAGCACAGACAATGCCACTCTCAGAAGGAGAAAGTCCAATATCAAGTGCCAAAAGATAGATACTTCACAGCACCAGTGACAGGGAAGGAGCTTGAAAATCTGCAGGATTAAAAGTGTCAGGCTAGCACCGCATTTGAAGGAGAGTTAGATACATGGAGAAGAGGTGGTACCCCTTGGAAATAAAGCAGTGAAGAAAAGAAGAAAATAAAGGAAATTTTCATATCTGCAGAAACAAAAGAGAAGCAACACCAACCCTCCCAAACTCCTACACAACTGTCCATTAAGAAAACTGCTCAGAAGAAGGCAGAACTGATCAACAAGAACATATTGAACTAAAAATCTTATAAGGCAAAATAAATAGAAGAAAAGACTGCATCCACATAAAACTATTGTAAAAAATTAGAAAGGTAAATCAACCCATTTCTGCTGGTAGCTGCCATCCCTCACTAAACACACACACACACACACGAGTAAAACTAATACAACACTCTAAAGTGAATTAAATATCCTCAAACAAGCATTTGGTAATAAGAAAAAACACTTTCAAAACAAAATCAAGAAGAGGAAAGGGCAAAAAAACTCACCACAGGGTAGATTGTAAAATGGGAACTTGGCAAACAAAGATTTCTCCTTTGTCAACGAGATCCCTCTTGCCCCAGAGGGCGAATGGAAGGCAGAAGGTGAAAAAAGGAAACTGCTCCTTCCTATTTGCTTCTAGTCTGGCCAGCGTTGCTCACAAACGGCCCTTAACTTAGGCAGCAGCAGTTACTACCAATAACACCGGTTCCCATTTCGGGCTTCTTTTCACACTTCCAGAACCAGGTTCCATGTGTGTCGTCAAAGATACCAGCAGTAGTTGGGCACTGACCCCTCATCAGGGGTCTGTGTCTCATTTCAGGGGATGTCTCCTCCAGCTTCGGGGTTCTGATACTTGCACAAATTCTTTCCTTTGTTTGCTCAGCCCTAGAGGTGGTATCTCCAATTACTCTGAATTACTTTAGTATTCCCTCTTTATCCTAATTATTTCTCTATATCAAATTCTCCCTATTAAAAGAGTTAGTATGGTTTCTGTTCCCCTAGCTGGACCCAGAGTAACACACCATATACGACTTTTAGCTCTTATGTAACCAAAAACATATTTTGAAGGGTACTAAAAATGAACTCTATTGGTATATTTACAGTTTCCCTAAAATTGCTATTTCAGTGTCAGCCCTCTAAAACTAAAAAAAATAAATAAATTTTAAAAGCTTTATTCCTTGTTTTTATGTCCATAACTTTAAAATGTCCAGAAATCAACATCAATATTTGGCATAGTACTATCCAGCTGTTCACGCATGAAAACTTGAGAGATGAATTTTTGGAAGAAACTCTGACCAGATACACTAGTAAGTCAATATGGGAATGGCCTGAGCCCACCAACCCAGAGTCCCAAATGACCCATAAACTTTGGAGCGTACTCTTAGGAGTGGATTGAAAGAACATTCTCAAAAAATAAGTGAGAAACACAGACTAATCAGACATCAAATGTGGAATGTGCATTTATTTAATTAACAAATATTCCTTGTGGGTCAGACACTGTTTTCAAGAGAACAAGACAGACAAATTGTCTACCCTCAAGGCACTTACATGCTAGGGGAAAAGATTCACAAATTAAATATGGATGTTACATAGTAAGTTAGAATGAATGAATGAATGAATGAATGAATGAATGAATGAATAAATAAATAAAATCTTTTTTTTTAAAAAAAAGGATATTTTAGTCCCTAATTAAAATATTACCCAGATATCCCCTCTGTGAAATCCTGTGTATTTGACAGGTGTTTATTCATACAACCATTACCAAAGGCAGAGAGTCCTTGGATTCCATTCCACACTTAAGCTTCAGAGTCAACTGTTTTCTGTTAACCACTCAGGAAAGTTTGGGGTAAAGAGGTAAACTCATTGCAAACAGTCACTGTAGACCTTGCTGGCACAGTAGCTGGAGGCTGCAGCAATACCCCCCGAGTCACTGAGTGAAGGAAGAAAGAAAAGGACTTACCTGGCTTTATGTCTCCATATGATGGAATGGTTATGGGATTTAGAGAGAGTCCTGGATGGTGAATCTGAGCTCCATCACTGGGTAAAATCAGAACACTTATATCTTCCTTTCAGGATACTATGGGGATTACATAAAATAATTTATATAAAGCCTATAAAAACACATATGAGAGACTTCAACAAATGTTGATCCCCTACACCACTACTCATCCACCCCAGGCTGGACAACTTTCTCTGGTTTTGTGGGTACAAAGGAAAAAATAAATACATACTGTGAACTGATGGAGAGATGCAAGCTGGCTGTTAAGTTTTAAGCCACCTAAGAGACCACCATATCAGTGATGCTGTTTAAAACCAGTTGAAGGGCTATATACAAAATTCAGCATCTAAATGAGATTAGTTATAATCAATTCAAGTCATAAATAACATTTTTAAGGAGTGGTGAATGGAGAAAGAATCATGGCTAAAGATTACACAGACAGAATAAAGATGGGGTAGTCATACTATATCAATAAATTTTTTAAATAACACAGAAAGACAACCTCCAAGACTACAAAAGGGATCCCTGGACAGAAAAGAGATAGTCTTAGAATAGTATTGATGGAGAAAGGGTAGGCTAGTTGGCAGTGCTATTTATCCAGGGCCTGAGGATGGAAAGGCTGATTAAATAAGGTCTGCCAGCATCAGGGAGAAGAAGCACTCCATAGAAAACCAATCAATCCATCATTGCAATTCTCACAAATAATATGTTCTAGATTTCATAATATTTCCCCCCACTGCCTACAGAGATAACTGTGAGCTGCTTTGTAGATGGTGGGAGGAAGAGATACAAAAGAAATATATATGTGTGCAAATACATTTGCACACATATATATTTTATTAAAGATTTTTTTAGACCAGTTTTAGGTCCACAGCAAAATTGAGAGAAAGGTACAAATATTTCTCAAATACCCCTGCTGTCACACATGTATAGCCTCCTACATTATGAACATCCCCCACCAGAGTGCATATTTGTTACAACTGATGAACCTACATTGACACATCATAATCAGCCAACATCAGTAGTTTCCATTAGAGTTCACTCTTGGTATTGTGCAGTCTTTGGGTTTAGAAAAATGTATAATGACATGCATCTTTCATTACAATATGAGAATAGTTTCACTCACCTCAAAATCTTCTGTGCTCTGCCTATTCACCCCTCCCTTCTCACAACCCCCAGAAACCACTGATTTTACTCTTTTTATAGTCTTGTCTTTTCCAAAATGTCATCCAATTGGAATCATACAGTATGAATCCATCTTAAATAGAGTTATTTTGCTTAGCTAATATGCATTTAAGGTTCTTCCATGTCCTTTCATGGCTTGATAGCTTGTTTATTTTTAGTGCTGAATAATACTCCACTATCTGGATATACATTTTATTTTTCTATTCACCTATTGAAAGACATCTTGGCTACTTCCAAGTTTTGGCAATTACAAATAAAGCTGCTATAAACAATCATGTGTGGATTTTTGTGTGGATGTAAGTTTTTAACTCCTTTGGGTAAATACCAAGGAGTGTGATTACTGGATTACATGGTAAGAGTATATTTAGTTTTATAAGAAACCACCAAATCCTCTTCCAAAGTGGCTGCTCCATTTTGCATTCTCATCAGCAATGTATGAGAGTTTCTGTTGCTTCACATCCTCCTCAGCACTTGTGTGTTGTGAGTAGTTTGGATTTGGGCCATTCAGGTAGGTATGTCCTGCTATCTCGTTTTTGTTTTAATTTGCATTTCCCCGATGACTTACGATGCAGAGAATCGTCTCGAATGCTTTTTTGCCCTATGGATAACTTCTCTGGTGAGGTGTCTGTTAAGGCCTTTGGCCTACATTTTAATTGGGTTCTTCATTTTCTTAATGTTGAATTTTAAGAGTTCTTTGTATATTTTAGAGAATAATCCTTTATCAGCTATGCCTTTTGCAAATATTTTCTCCCAATCTGTGTCTTGTCTTCTCATTGTCTTGAGGTTATCTTTCAAAGAGAAAAAGGTTTCAATTTTAATGAAGTCCAGCTTATCGATTACCTTTTTCATGATCATGCCTTTGCTGTTGTATCTAAAAAGGCATTGCAATACCCAAGGTCATATGGGTTTTCTCCTAAGTTATCTTCTAGGAATTTCATATTTTTATGTTTTTTATGTTTTACATTTAGGTCTATGATTCATTTTGAGTTTATTTTTGTGAGGCATGTAAGGTCTGTGTCTAGATTCATTTTTTTGCATGTGGAGGTCCAGTTTTTCTAGCACCATTTATAGAAAAGATCACTGTGTTTGCTCCATTGTATTGCTTTTGCTCCTTTGTTGACTATATTTATATAGGTCTACTTCTGGGCTCTCTATTCTCTTACATTGATCTGTTTGTCTGCTCTTTCACCAATATCACACTGTCTTGATTACTGAAGCTTTAGTAAGTCTTGAAGTCAGGTAGTGTCAGTTCTCCAAGTTTGTTCTCCTTCAATATTGCATTGGCTATTCTGGCACATATATATTTTTAATTAAAAGTATTGATTTCTCTTAACTCTCCAAATGTTCACATTGAAGGACTTCACAAGAAATATAGGGAGAGATTATAGAGACACATAAAGGAAGGTTATAGTAACTTATCCTTAATATCCCATCATTTATTTTGTAAATGTGAAGTTTTTATTGAGCATAATATTCACCTAGAGAAGTGTACAATTTGTAAGTGGTGCAGCTTAATAAATTTCCACAAACCAAACACATCCAACTAACCAGCACTCTAAACAAAACACAGAGAACCCCAAAAGACTCCCTATGGCTCCTCTCAGTCACTATCCCCAACTAAGGGTAATAACTATCCTGACTCTTGAACACCATAGATTAGTTTTGCCTTTTTCTTATCTTAAAGAAATGGAATCATGCAGTATGCATTCTTATTCTTGCTTCTTATGCTTTACATTATGTTTACAAGACTCATCCATTATGTAACTTGCAGTTGTAGTTTATTCATTCTCATTGCTGTATAGTATTCCAACTTTTAATATCCATTCTACATTGATGGGCATTGAAACTACTCATTGAGTAATTCTAATTTGGTGCTACTAAAATTAGGGTTGTTATGTACATCTTAATAATGCCTTTACATGAACACCTGTATATATTTCTGTTGGGAATATGCCCAGGATTGGAATTCCTGGGTCATAAATATCTTTAGTAAATACTGACAAGTGGTTTTACCCATGTACAATCTCAGGAGCAGTGTATGAGAGTTCTGTTCTACTTTCTAGCTGATACTTAATGTAGTGTCTTTTCTATTTTAGCCTTTCTAGTAGATACCATAGATATTATGTTTAAAAGGAATGCCATTAGAAAAAGTATTTTAGAAATTAAAAATAATATTACTGATTACTGCTTGCGGTGGGTCTAGATACTCACATTTTAACATGAACTCCTATTTGTTTTTGATGCTGATTATCAGGATTGGAGAAATACTGTGCTCTAATTCTATCTAAAGCTACTAAGACTTAAATGTGAGACCTAATGCCTGGGTAAACACTTCTTTTTTCAGGATATTAAATTCTCTCTGAACTGAAAGCAGTGGTAGTCAATCTTTATTTTGTAACAGCAAAATTTCTGTCCAGTTATATTAATTATTGAAAGATTCTTCAATGATGTAGAAAGAGGTATTTAATGACATACTGGGTGGTTCTGCCTTAGAACTTGAGTTTTTTTATATTTGTATCAGCGTTCAGGGTGAGTACATATGCCAAAGGTCAGGCTTATCAAAAGTATAAGTTTATCACTTATCTAATACTGCCTAACAAAGCACCTCAAATCTTACTGACTTCTATTTCTCACAATTGTCTGGACTGGCTGAGTGGTTCATTTGTTTGTTTTTCATGGGTTCATACCGTGTTGGAATTGAGATGGAGTGTTGGCTGGGCCTGGGGTCAGCTGGGACAACTCAGCCTTTCTCTCCATATAGTCTTCCATCCTCAAGAAGGATAGATTGGCTTCCTCACATGGACGCAGCAATGTTCTAAGAAAGAGGAAGAGAAAACTGTAAGGTCTCTTGAGGCTTAGGCTCTTCTACCACATTCTATCAGTCAAAGCAAGTCACAAGATCAGCCCAGAGTCAAAGGGTATGAAATAGATGACACCTCTTAATCAGAAAGCTGCAAAATCACATGGCTGTGTTTTTCAGTCTACCACTGAGGATGAGATTCTGAATATACTAGCACAAAATGAGGGCTAAATAATATACTTGTTAGTATTGTAATTACTACTAAAAAAACATTAAATTTACATTAAAGAAGTCCGTGGTTTCTTAATTATATTTCCCAGCATCAGGAAGGCCTTTTAATGAGTATCTGCCCAATGCTGGCACATATATACAGTCATTATGAGCCAACTACTGTTATCACCCCAAAATCCTAACATTCCATTAGTCACTTGTCTGAACTAGCTTGGTGCCCTTTCTCTTCCTGCCCATTGCCAAGGCCCTAGTCACATTGAAAAAAGATAGCTGGCACTTATTCTAGCATATCCAAAAATCTCCAGTTCCCAATTTCTATTTCTCTCACAACCCTGTTCTCCTTGTCCTGCTATCTTTAGCAGCAATGATATCTCACTGTCTCAAAGTGGCTTTCACATCAGTACCCAGCCTCATGGGATATGATTTTCTTCTTCTTTGATTCCTGCTCCCTTGCCCATCTTTAACCACATCTTGCTGGCTATCCCTCATTTCCATCCTCAAGATGTGGGCTACCCCACTCTACCCCTGCATTTGACCTCAGCCCCCACATCCTCCATCCAGCTCAAGGCTGAGTCAGCATGCCAAGGATGGCTGTTCAGATTCCTCTTCTCTGTGAGGTCAGGTTATAAACACACTCCTCAGAGCCTACTGCAGAGAAATACACACACACAGACACAAACACACACAGCCCAGCAATCCTATAAATGAGGAAGCTATGACTAAAGTCAAGAAAACCAACTCTTTTGGAAGATATTTATGTGAATATAAGTAGTAGAATCTAAATCATAATAGTAATTATAACCAAAAAAATGAGTTTCAAATTTTTTTATGTTTTTGTTTATTCCTTCAGAAGTACTGAACAATCATGATTACTGGTAGTCATGGTGAACCCTCAAGTTCATTAGATGGGGCAAATTTAATCCAAATGGGAATGAATCTTTAGTGAATTGAGAACAGCACAGGAGAAGAAAAGAAGATGATCCTTTCCCCTATATGAAGGACAGACTGGAAGAGGGGAACATGAAACCTAGTGATTGCCCCATTTCCAACACACTTGGAAAGGGGATCAGTAAAAAGAAATATACCTAAAAATAAGAAGAAACAATAGAACTCAATGAGAAACTGCACCTAAGTGACAAATAAGAGAAACAAGAAAAATTTGAATTTGATGTCACTACCAGTAACCATGTAAAAGTTGGGAAAAGGACAGTACGGAACAAAGTTCTGCTTTTGATGATAATTATGTGAAGATGTCCTTTAGAAAGGAAGAATTTGAGGTAAAAAATAAATAAATAAATAAAATAAGAAGCAACCAGACTTAAAAAAAAAAAAATAGATCTAGCAGTCTATTGTTATAGGAGACAGAAGATTGTACAAATATATTTCATAGTTTAAATAAACATCTAAAAACACTATTATTCAGATGAACACGAATTTCAGGGCATGTTAACACTCTTCCTCCTCTCCACAATTAGTTCCTGGAAAGTTCCCGTCAGACCTTAATTTTGAGCAAAGTACATATACATTGAATTAACAGAAAAGGAAACCACTGAAATAGAACTAATGAAAAATGGTATCAATCATTTTACTATGTTTTCAAAATGTCTGAAATGATATTAAGAGAAAGTTAAAAGTGGCAATTGGCCATTAATCAACCTAAAACTCCTTCTGATGTCTTTAGGGGAATCTTAACTCTGGGCAAGCTAGAAAAGGGCAGCAAGTTTTGCATTCAATATCCAACACAGCAAATTTGATCATACTTATCCTTCACCTATGCATTCCCAAATACTGGGATTGACATTTGTCTTAGTCTATTCAGCCTGCTATAACGATATTACAGTCTGCGTACCTTAAAAATAACAGAAATTTCTTTTTTAAACTTCTGGAGGCTGAGAAGTCCAAGACCAAGGTGCTGGCAGATTCAGTGTCTGGTGAGGGACCCCCTTCCAAGTTCATAGATGGTTATCTCCTTCCTGTGTCCTCACATGGCAGAAGGTACAAGGGAACCTTCTGGGGTTTCTTTTATAAGGTCACTAATCCCTTTCATCTCCCAAAGAACTCCCTTGCAAATACCTTCACGTTGGGCACTGGGTTTCAGCATATAAAATGGGGGGGGGCATAGATATTCAGTCTATATCAACACTGTTACACAGAAGGTAGGCATGAAAGGAACTTTGCCTCATGTGACAGAGAAAATGATGCTCAGAACAATGTCATTTTTGCCCAAGACACGTAGGCAAATTTAAATCATTGTTTAATATTCAACAGAACAAATGTCTTCCTTTTTTCTTTATCTACAATCATGAACTGTAAGTAGAGTCTTAGATCACTGCAAATAAAGCAACAAACACAAAAATCTATTTAATGTGCCTTCTAGCACTGAAGTTAGAGGTTATAGTAGCACAAGTCTTGGAGCTAGGAGATTAAGCTCTACAGTGAGGTGCTGAAAATCAGAGTATTTGCCAGAGTGCACAGGTAGGTATGTTACATCCTACTCCTGGCTTCCATACTTTCAGATATCATGTGAAGATCCCAGTCCCACATCTTTCCCCTGAGGGAAACACAAATGGTCCAGGGTGGACACAAGAAACCTAAAAAAACCAGTGAGGCAGAAGAATGCCAATGTTCTCCCATGGAGCATTGGTATGGTCTCACTTCACTCCAGCTAGCTACTCTGCCTTCTCTACTTTTTATCACCTCCCTCAAAAGAGCCATGAAGTTTAATATTACCCTCATAGAAACTTCCATGTGGTATAAGACAGAAATTTGAAATTAATTTTGTAATTTAAAAATAGGCCAAATTTAGGAATTAAGCAATCTAGTCTTGTACTTCTCAAGTCAAACTGTGAGAAAAAACTAGATTTGGGAGTCTGTTGGTTATTTGTTTTGTTTTGATTTCCTAATCCCTTGTAGATCAACATTTTTAAAAGCTACAATAAAAATGAATTACTAAAATGGATCACATCCTTTTATGTCATTGCAACATAAAATTCCTCTACTTGTTTCTAAGTGTTTGCTGCCTGGATTTATCCCTATCTGGGAACCGTCCCCAGACCACTCTTTGAATAGCACTGCTCTAACCCAAAGATGTATGGTTAGGAGATGCAGGGCAGATAACTGTGACACGGCTCAGCCAGGACATGCCCAGTGCTTTGGCCAGGGGATACTTACTTGTTCACACTGGATTCCAAATGGGTGGCCCCTGTGGCACAAATATAGAGCTAGTCAAGTGTTCATGGTATGATCTATCACAGCAACTTTCTCTAGAGAAGTCTGTGTTCCAGCTGAGACTACAAAGTTCATATTCCTGCACAGTTCATGTGAGTTTTCTTTTTCTCATCTTACCATTTCCATACCATTCCTCCAAGTCATGAAAATAATTTAACAAAACATCAGCCCATTTATATCTGGATTAACATTTAAAGTCCCTAATCAAGATCTATAAAGTATTTTTTCTTCCAACTTTTCTCTAATTTTAGTGCTTAATTCTCATTCAGAAAATAATGTAACGGTTTACTATATTTGTAGATTAAATCAGCCAATTGCTTTACACACCCAGAGATGAAAGAATTGATCAATTCATAGTTTCTACTAGAGCAGAGCCAGCTATGAAAAATCCATAGTCTAAAATGTTTCAACTACCATTTAAAATACTACCTTGAGAATAAACAGAATACAGGGTCCCCACCTGTCACATATCAACAGAAAAGAGGCTTAAATCCACATTCAAAAAAGTGAAAGCATTGGCTTCACATAGATCATTATTAGATGGACATTTATCAAAGTCACAGTAAACACCAGGCCTTTTCTTTGGGCTCAAATGCTAGTAAGACCATGAAAACACCTGCACAGCTTTCATATTGAGCCAACTCTCCCTTCCCAAAGGCCAGTGGTTCTCAGCTGGAGGCAATTTTGCCCACGGTGGACATTTAGTAAATATCTGACGATATATTAGTTGTCACAACAAGGGGAATAGGACTGGCATTGAGTGGGTAAAGGCCAGGGGTTTGCTAAATAAACTACAAGGTACAGAGCAGCTCCACAATAGAGAATTTGCAAGCCCAAAATGTCAACAAAACTGAGATTGAGAAACACTGTTCTAGGCTGTGCTCAGCCATGTCCTCAGGAAAAAACAGATCTCCTCCTGCATCAAGGTATACCAGTGGTGTACCACGGCTCGCCTGCACCAGCTTATGACAGCCATATGTGCATGCATCTTCCAATCTCCATTTTCAGGAACATCATGTTGGTAATTTGAAAGGGGTCATTATGGGAGCATTTACACAATGGAAACTGGCCAACACTACAAATTAGGAGTTTTTCTAGAGAGCTAATTGTTAAACATTTATCAATACATCACTAGGGGCATCTCTTCTCAGTAGAAGTAAGAGAGCCTAATGGACTCTAATTTCTGCTTTACTTGTGGGCTCTTAACTCTTAGGCTAAAGAAGCAGCTCTTCAGCAAAGTATCACTGATGACACAGGATGACCAACGTTGTGTTCGTATCCAGCCAGAGTTCATCAGTTTCTCGAAAGTGAATGGTAACCTCTATACAGAATACCCATTGATTGCCTAAAGCCCCTACATCACGTAAACACATATAGGACACATGAGGGCACAGATGCACACTGATTTCTTACTGATGCAGTAGAGTAGTCAGAAGACCTTATACAGAGGGGAAGACTTTGACCTTCCCCAGGTAAGAACATGCACCCGGTTTAGTCTAAGCTACAGCAAATATCCATCCCTTCACCCATGTTTGGTTCAAGAAGGAGTCTGTAATGCAGTCAGTTCAAGCCAATGATGTATGAGGGTTAGTCCCTAGAGGGGCCTCTACAAAAGTTTTCTTTACCCTTGAAAAGGGACAGGCCCTGTCCCCCTTCTTGGAGGCTATGGAGTAAGGATGTGATGCTTGAAGTAGCCACAGGCATTTTACAGTATTGAGGAGACAAGCTGAAGTTCTCTGGGGCTGTCAGAGTCAAAAAACGGGAAAATCCACGTCTCAGATAGGATTATCTGCATTAGTCAACCCAGGACCTGCCTGCCTACCTACTTGTGGTTACTTGATATGTAATTAACACATTATCCTTCCTGTTTAGTGCTCTTCTCATTAGGCTGTTACTTGAAGCCAAAAACTTCCTACCTGCCACAACTTCTCAAATACAGTTACAACATTCTCTTGATGTAAAAAAGGCATGACATCTATTACATATAGGTACCACTTTGCTACATTTTTTTTAGGCCTTTCAACACTACTCAAAATTTTGAATTTCTTCTGAATATAAATAAAGGGTAAAATGCAAAACCTACAATGCAAGATTAGTAAAACTTCCATTATGCCAATCCTTGGAATTGGAGCTTCCAGGGGCAAACTTTCTGTGTGGAGGACAAATCTGCTTGGAAAAGTGGCTTTACATTCCTATTACTTCTGATTTTCTTTGATTCAGTAACTCTAAAGAGATGACAGAAATGTAACATATACATATCTGTTTAATTCATATTGGTGGCCAAGAAGGAACAAGTTCACTGCAGCCTCCCTCTACCCTCTGATTAAAACCAAAAGCTCTGAGCAAAATCAGAAAGCAACCACCTAACAACTTTCAAAGTAAACAAGAGCAGACAGGTTGGAAGAAGAATCAAAACTTGGAGAAGTGACCCACATAGGTATTTATTCGTTTGCAAGGGCTGCTGTAAAATTTACCACAGACTGGGTGACTTTAAGAGAAATTAATTTTGTTACAGTTCCGGAGACTGGAAGACTAAAACCAAGGTGTCAGCAGAGTTGTTCCTTCTGCGGCCTCTGTCCTTGGTCTGCAGATGGCTTCCTTCTCCCTTGTCCTTGTCACATGCTCTTTCCTCTCTGCATGTATCTGTACCCTTCTTATGAAGACACCAGTCATGTGGGATTCAGGCTCACCCTAATGACTCTGTTTTTACTTAATTACCTCTTTAAAGGTCCTATCTCTAAATACAGTCACATTCTGTGGTACTAGGGGCTAGGGCTTCAATATATGAATTTTGGGAGACACAATTCATCCCATAACAAGAAATGAGTTTCCCTTTTTTTGTTTTTGTTTTTGTTTTGTTTTGTTTTGTTTTGTTTTTTCCTCTTTTTGTCATTCCCCAGTAGAGCTGCAGCTGTGGTGGCATGAGTAGCTAAAATTCCAGGAGAAATCCTATCTTCTTTACAAGAGGAACTAGAAAAAAAAAAAAAAAGACTCCTTTGCTCCCATGCATGGGAGGAAGAAATCCTAGGCTTCCTGTGTCTCTCTTGCTGTCTCTCTCTCTCTTTCTTCTTGTCACACAGCCCTGAAGATGGGCACCAGTTATGTAGCTGCATCTGTGGTGACAATGTACATAGATACAACTGTAGGGGAAAAAACCAACTTATTTCTGGCCAAAGGATCAGGAAAATGAACCCTGGCAAGCTGGAAAGTGTGGGGAGAGTTCCCAAAAGGAAAGCACTGGAGGTGAAGATCCCCTAATTCTGTGTATGACACAGGTCCTGGCTTACCGCTGAGCTCTGAAATCAGAGCAGCATACAAAGGCTTTGAACCCATGAAGGGGGACAGAATTTGCCCTCTGAACCAAACCAAGCCTGGTAGGGGGAGAAACAAAACAAAACAAAACAAAAACAAAAACAAAATGAAACCCACATTTTCCAGAGAATTTTAACAAGATTGTATTGAGCAAAATCAGTAAGCAATATTAATATGTTATGAGTTAAGAAGACAGTTCTAGATAATACTTCAAGTAAACAGTGATTTTTCAAATTCATGAATCTATCTTATTTACACATCCATTCTAAAAGCCAGTGTGTTTATGAATGCTACCATTCTACCTATCACTAGTGTTCCCTGAGACTGCTATTTTCCCTTAACTGTCCCTTTTCCCTTTGTAAGATAACTGAAAGCCTCCACATGGGCACCCAGAACAAAGACTGCATTTCCCAGTCTCCCCTTTACAGTTAGCTGTGGGACATGTAATAAAGTTCAGGTCAATGGGATGTGTGTAGAAGAGAGATGTGCAACTTCCAGGCTAGACTGTTCAGGAGCTGGAATGTGGAATTGGTGGTGAGCCATCATGGACCATGAGAGGAGGACAGCACTTAGGGACAGCAGAACAGCAAGAGTGAAGGAGCCTGAGCCCCTGACAACCCTGTGGAGCAGAGCTGCCACACCAACTCGATTCATATGAGAGAGAAAAAGAAGCTGCTTCTTTAATCCACTATTACTTTAAATCCTCTCAAAAGAAGTCAAAATTACATTCTTATATTCACTAAGAGAATGCATAACAATTGATTTTTAAAGGCTTTAAAAGGATTTTTGAATTGCATATTAGCCTTCTCTGAAAGAAATATTATTGATATCTGAAATTCTTGATATTTGTCAGTGTATAACTGTTTGAAATTTAAAGCCTAGGATTTAAAAGAACTGTTGTTTTCTTGACATCAGGTACCAAGATGCAAAGCCAAATTAAGGTGAATTTCTGGGAGAACTAGCTTGCTTAATATTTACATATACTTGATATGAAATTAAAGAACTTAAATCTATAGGAACTCTTAAAACTTATTGCTCTTTTGATTTCAGTATGGACCTGTCTTCCAAGTTGAATTACACAATTATAATACCAAGATAAGATGGAACATTAGAGAACAATTCTGTATAATTAAGACTCATCTGTCAAGAAAGGTGGCCTTGGCTTCAAAAAGGATTGCAGTGAGTCCCGCCAACAAATGGAGAGCACAGAATCCCTAGCCTAGGAGAGTACCCAAAAGTAGGTTCAGCTAGCTTAAGCTTCAGTCACTTTATAATGCATTATTATCACCTCCACTTCAAAAAGGCACCTTAGATGAGGCAGCTTCATGGACTTCTAAAATTAAGCATTTTGAGTGGAACATCTCATACGCATTTGTATACCCAGCCTGCACAACTCTTGAGCCTATTGTGTCATAGAGGATCCCAATCTTTATCAATACAAACGGAGGCAAGAGACAGCAAAGAGGCTCTATGTTCCTCTCTCTTTCTATTTCTTCCTCCAGTTAACTACAAAAGGGAAAAAAGTAAAACAGAAACATATGAAAAAGCTACAGGTTTTGCCTAAGTCTATCCCTAAGTATCTTGGGAACAAAGTTTTTAGGTCAAAGAGGAAAGCTAAGAAGTCTTCCTTAGAATTTAAAATTTAAATTCTAGCCAATCCAGATAGCCAATATTCAAACAATGATGAGTATTTGGAGGTTCAAAATAGAAAATGAATCAAAATAATTTAGGACCAGCCTATATGATCTATCTAGAAAATGTACTCTACCTTATTAAATGCATCTCCATGAGCAAAATAAAATTGTTAAGCCAACTATAGTTAGAACTTCCTCTCTTCGACCTCAATCTTAGGATAAAATGTGACCTTTAGAAATAGCTCCCATTTGGGCGCCTGGGTGGCTCAGTTGGTTAAGCGACTGACTTCGGCTCAGGTCATGATCCCGGAGTCCCGGGATCGAGTCCTGCATCGGGTTCCCTGCTCGGTGGGGAGTCTGCTTCTCCCTCTGCCCTCTTCCCTCTTGTGCTCTCTGTCTCTCATTCTCTCTCTCTCAAATAAATAAATTAAAAAAATAAAAAATAAAAAATAAAAAAATAAAAAAATAAAAGAAATAGCTCCCATTCTTTCTTTCTGTTATAACAGATTTGGGAGAGAGGGACTAAGGAGAAAGTAGCCTTTCTCTGATGTTTAGAGGAGCAGGTTGAATGGTGTCTCCCAAAATATATGTTCATATCTTAATCCCCAAAGCCTATGAATGTTATTTGGGGTTAAAAAAGGTCTCTGCAGACATAATTAAGAATCTTGAGATGAAATCATTCTGGTTTATCCAGGTGTCCTAAATCAAATGACAGTAGCTTATAAGAGACACAGAGAGAAGAAAGGGAGGCAAAATGATCACAAAGGTAGAGATTAGGGTGATATAGCCACAAACCAAAGACATTGAAGAACACCTAGAGCCACCAGATGCTAGAAGAGGTGAGGAGGAATTCTCTGGAGACCTTAGAACCAGTGCAGCCTTGCCAACACCTTGTTTCCAGACTTCTGGCCTCTAGAACGATGAGAGAGTAAATTAGTCTTGTTTCAAGCCACCAAGTTAATAGTAACTTACTGTGCCACCACAGGAAACTAATGTAGCAGGGTAAGCTCTATAAATAATCTGAGTATGAAGGCCATGGTGCCAATGTGATGTGCAAGACCCAAGGGCATTCTTCTCTCTCTTCCAAGAACAGGAATACTAAAGACAGTGTAGCTTAGCCAGGGTTCAAGACAACCATTGACTCAGATTCTCCATAAGTAATAACCACCCTCAAGGAAATGCCTAGACCTCTGAGAGTCTTCTGTTCTGGATTCGGGAGTAGGAGAATAATTATTCTCTTTTTTTTCCCTTTTGTCCATCCATATGAAAACTAAGCAACTCTTCTTTTAAGTACCTATTAAAATAGAATTTCATTGACTGAACCAAAGTAAGAAGAATTGAAATAGGTTGTCTGTGAGATTGTAAAGTTCTCCTGAAGTCATTTTTCAGCAATATGAATCCACTTCAACTCTAAAAATTTATCATAAGATCAGAGTGAAGAAGTACACAAAACTTTATCTGCAAAGTGTTTGTCACCGCATTATTTATAGTAGCAAAAATATGTAAAATAACCTAGATAACCAACACTAAGGATTGATTAAATAAATTTTAGTAGAACCACACAAAAATATTCCATGCGGCTACTAAAAAAGAATGCTCCTGGTGATACAAATGTTGACAAGTAATATATTGTTGAGTGGAATATGATTATAAAATATTATGAATGGATTTTTCTCCACACAGATAGAAACATCTATATGATCATACAACAAAATAATGACAGTGATTCTCTGGGTTTAAAATTACAGGTGATTTTTATTTCTTTATGTTTACAACATTTAAATAATAAATATATATATTACTTATGTAATTTAAAAAGTATTTAAAGTTAAATCTACTAGAAAATTATAGACTTTGAAACTACTGTGAATTTTACCAAAAACTCTTCTATTCACAAATGCCAAATAATTAGCTGATTTTTCTGTAACTTTTCTTCTGGGCAACTCAAAATGTCTCTCTGGTTTTATCATCCCCTTGTTAGAACAGTGGGGACCTTACATATTTGCAGTTCATTAAGCACCCTATTTGAGAAATCTGATGCCAATTCACTGAATAAATTGGATAAAATAATCAGAAAATAGTTAACAGGCAAAAGCACCCTCAGTATTTTTTCAGGGAAACCCCAAAAAAGATTTATACTGCATGACTCAAATTAAATATATGATTTGTAGTGAGACCCATTTCAGATCACACCATTAAATGAAAGCAGTCACTCAGTTTTTCTAACTGCCAGGCACGTCACAGGATTGTATAATGATTGCCATTGTTACATCAGTTTAAAGGGTTAACAATTGAAGCTCAGCCTACAAGTTTATGAAAATTTAGCAGATATAAACACACACTTCCTTAACAACTCACAGTATCTTAACTAGGGCAACAATAAAGAAAATGCTCCTGAATGATTTCATTTTGCTTTTTGTGTTGTTACAAATAAAACTCCTCAGGAGAAAATTTTAAAAGTCGACAAATAACCGAAAATTTGCCAAACTTTTCATTGCATAACTTCATACAAAACAAATTAATGAGGGAAGATTCACAATAAATTAATATATTGAATTAGGTCTAAACTCAATGAGATTACATTAAAATCTCATTTCATTCTATTAAAAATTCAATAAAATGATGCCAATTAAATGAAGCAATCAGTAAGAACACAGAGTTTTACTTGATGTTTCATCTATTCTCCCTCATTATTAGGTTTCATTTTTAACAGCTTGTTGACAGTAATTCTCCCCTGACAGTACCAGAGCTAGAATCATGACTCAGCTTTGAAATCAACTTGGAGAAAAAAAATAATCCTCAAATTGCCATTTAGCACATCTGCTTCCAGGTAATTGAATTCTCACAGAAAATACATCATTGGAGATGTATCAGAAGTACCAGCAGAGAGAATGAAGTTAGTAGGCGGAAGCGCTAAAAATATAGAAAAGAACAGCACACAGTATAAGAAAATAATTTAGAAAGTTGCTACTTGCTGTAATTTCTATTGCGTTTCAACTTAGAGATTAGTCCCCAAAAGACTAATCCATTCCCGTTTTTATTTATGCACTGCAGGCTTCAGTTTAAAGAGGTGTGGTGTGCTTGCTGGGCCTGCTGATTTTAAGTGTCGTCTCCTACGGCTTAGTCTATTGAAACACCCTGATAATGGATCCAACCACACTTCCAAAACAGTCCACCCACCAGGTCTCAGCTGGACTGGCTCATTACAAAAATTCATAATCATTCTGCATACGGATTCAGAGTGCACCAGCACCTGAGGTGTCAGCAAAAAGCAGTATTATTTTGCTAATCTCCAAGCAACTCAGAGGCAGAGACATCGCAGATATCCTGTAGTTTTGGGGGCTTCATTCCAGTCGGTTTACATGTCAGATACACAGACTCAGGGAGGGATTAAATCTCATTGACCGTGCACTGGATTTGGAATACGTTTTCCTCAAACTTTCGTAATTCCAGGCACTTTGTAAATCCAGACCTAACAAACAGGTGCACTTATTTTAATGGCTAATCAATCAAATGCCCAGAGCAACAAAGGAACATCAACTTTCCCAGAATATTCTTTTTTTTCTAAGTCATTTTTTTATTATTATGTTATGTTAATCACCATACATCATTAGCTTTGGATGTAGTGTTCCATGATTCATTGTTTGCATTAACACCCAGTGCTCCATTCACTACATGCCCTCTTTAATACCCATCACCAGGCTAACCCATTTTCCCACCCCCCTCCCCTCTAGAACCCTCAGTTTGTTTTTCAGAGTTCATAGTCTCTCATGGTTCGTCTCCCCCTCTGATTTCCCCCCCTTCGTTTATCCCTTCCTACTATCTTCTTCTTTTTTTAACATATAATGTATGATTTGTTTCACAGGTACAGGTTTGTGATTCAACAGTCTTACACAATTCACAGCACCCACCATAGCACATACCCTCCCCAGTGTCTATCACCCAGCTTCCCCATCCCTCCCACCCCCACCATTCTAGCAACTCTCAGTTTGTTTCCTGAGATTAAGAATTCCTCATATCAGTGAGATCATATGATACATGTCTTTCTCTGATTGACTTATTTCACTCAGCATAATACCCTCCAGTTCCATCCACTTTGTTGCAAATGTCAAGATTTCATTCCTTTTGATGGCTGCATAATATTCCATTTTATATAAATACATCTTCTTTATCCATTCATCCATCAGTGGACATCTTGGCTCTTTCCATAGTTTGGCTATGGTGGACACTGATGCTATAAACATCAGAGTGCACGTACTCCTTTGGATCCCTACATTTCTGTCTTTGGGATAAATACCCAGTAGTGCAATTCCTGGATCATATGGTAGCTCTATTTTCAACTTTTTGAGGAACCTCCATACTGTTTTCCAGAGTGGCTGCACCAGCTTGCATTCCCACCAACAGTGTAGGAGGGTTCCCCTTTCTCCGCATCCCCGCCAACATCTGTTGTTTCCTGACTTGTTAATTTTAGCCATTCTGACTGGTATGCGGTGGTATCTCATTGAGGTTTTGATTTGGATTTCCCTGATGCCAAGTGATGTTGAGCACTTTTTCATGTGTCTGAACAGACCTATAACCACTAAGGAAATGGAAGCAGCCATCAAAAATCTCCCAACAAACAAAAGCCCAGGGCCAGATGGCTTCCCAGGGGAATTCTACCAAACATTTAAAGAAGAATTAATACATATCCTTCTGAAACTGTTCCAAGAAGTAGAAATGGAAGGAAAATTTCCAAACTCGTTTTATGAGGCCAGCATTACCTTGATCCAAAACCAGACAAAGACCCCATCAAAAAGGAGAATTACAGACCAATATCCCTGATGAACATGGATGCAAAAATTCTCACCAAAATACTAGCCAATAGAATCCAACAGTACATTAAAAGGATAATTCACCATGACCAAGTGGGATTTATCCCTGGGCTGAAATTTGGTTCAACATCTGCAAATCAATCAATGTGACACATTAATAAAAGAAAGAACAAGAACCATATGATCCTCTCAATAGATGCAGAAAAAGCATTTGACAAAGTACAGCATCCTTTCTTGATCAAAACTCTTCAGAGTATAGGCATACAGGGTACATACCTCAATATCATAAAAGCCATCTATGAAAAACCTACAGCGAGTATCATTCTCAATGGGGAAAAACTGACAGCTTTCCCCCTAAGGTCAGGAACATGGCAGGGATGTTCACTATCACCACTGCTATTCAACATAGTACTAGAAGTCCTAGCCACAGCAATCAGACAACAAAAAGAAATAAAAGGCATCTGAATCAGCAAAGAAGTCAAACTTTCACTCTTTGCAGATGATATGATACTTTATGTGGAAAACCCAAAATATTCCACCCCAAAACTGCTAGAACTCATACAGGAATTCAGTAAAGTGGCAGGATATAAAATCAATGCACAGAAATCAGTGGCATTCCTATACACCAACAACAAGACAGAAGAAAGAGAAATTAAGGAGTCGATCCCATTTACAATTGCACCCAAAACCATAAGATACCTAGGAATAAATCTAACCAAAGAGGAAAAGGATCTGTACTCAGAAAACTATAAAATACTCATGAAAGAAATTGAGGAAGACACAAAGAAATGGAAAAACGTTCCATGCTCATGGACTGGAAGAACAAATATTGTGAAGATGTCAATGCTACCTAGAGCAATCTACACATTCAATGCAATCCCCATTAAAATACCATCCACTTTTTTCAAAGAAATGGAACAAATAATCCTAAAATTTGTATGGAACCAGAAATGACCCCGAATAGACAGAGGAATGTTGAAAAAGAAAAGCAAAGCTGGTGGCATCACAATTCTGGACTTCAGGCTCTATTACAAAGCTGTCATCATCAAGACAGTATGGTACTGGCACAAAAACAGACACATAGGTCAATGGAACAGAATAGAGAGCCCAGAAATGGACCCTCAACTCTATGGTCAACTAATCTTTGACAAAGCAGGAAAGAATGTCCAATGGAAAAAAAGAGTCTCTTCGACAAATGGTGTTGGGAAAATTGGACAGCCACATGCAGAAGAATGAAACTGGACCATTTCCTTACACCACACACAAAAACAGACTCCAAATGGTTGAAAGACCTCAATGTGAGACAGGAGTCCATCAAAACCCTAAAGGAGAACACAGGCAGCAACCTCTTCGACCTCAGCTGCAGCAACTTCTTCCTAGAAACATCACCAAAGGCAAGGGAAGCAAGGGCAAAAATGAACTGTTGGGACTGCATCAAGATAAAAAGCTTTTGCACAGCAAAAGAAACGGTCAACAAAACCAAAAGACAACCAACAGAATGGGAGAAGATGTTTGCAAATGACATATCAGATAAAGGGCTAGTATCCAAAATCTATAAAGAACTTCTTAAACTCCACACCCAAAGAACAAATGATCCAATCAAGAAATGGGCAGAAGACATGAACAGACATTTTTCCAAAGAAGACGTCCAAATGGCCAACAGACCCATGAAAAAGTACCCAGAATATTCTTAAAGAGGGATTTTCCCAGTGAAACTGTAAAAGGATAAATGGAATGTTTTATAAAGTCTAGCACACCAGTAGACTAGTATTTGGTGACTTGCTTATATGTAAAAGGTAGCTAAGCAATAAATACATTTTAAATGAATAAACAGCTAGTAAGTAACTTATCAAGAAACACAGCAGAAGAAAACTCCAAAATTGATTTGTTATAAAAGGAATAGAACTGAGCTTCTTACCTAAGAATCGTTCTGTCCCTCTGCCATAGAATATTTGTTGGGGTCTGGAAACATTTCTGGTTGTCACAATTCGGGAGGATGCTACTGGTACCTACTGAGTAGAGGACAGGGATATTGCTAAAATATATTGCTAAAAGAAGATTCCTACAACCGAGGTTAGAGAAAAAGAGAAAAAGAGAAATTCTAACTCAGGATTAGCAAATTGATAAATTGATAAAGTAGAACAGTCTTTAGGGACCACTCATCATCTTCTGTTGAGACTGTGGAGCAGGAGGACGCGAGCATGTGGAGAAATACTCCTGATAATATGGGACTTGGGCAGATTGGACTGTTGAGAGCCTGGGAGTGTGAACACAAACTACCTCCTTCTTTTATACTCACATTCACAAGCTCTTTGTGTACATCTCAACACCACCCATACTTTGGGCAGGAAATCAAGGGAAAATTGAAGATAATGTTTATTCATTGCTTCTCCACCTTTTCCAATGTCTTATCCTTTATTCCTTCAGATGACATACAGTATTGCTTGGTTTTCTAGAGTTTCTTAATACAAGGCATCAAGTTGTCCTTGCCAGCATCACTCCTATGCTCAGGTCCTCCTCCCCCAGGGCTTCTACCAAAAGATAAATATCCTATAGTACATGTCTGAGTGGCTCCAGGTGTTAGAAAGTATGGCAAGAAGAGTCAATGGGAGCTATTACATCACTTCTTGCAAGTGTATTTATGTATTAGCAGGTGACTCTGGGAGACCTGAAGGCATCATCAATCATAGTATACCATGACTGGCATAGTATCAGACTAAAGATTGTAGATATTTAGGGTGCAAAACCAGCTTTTTGTCAAAGTCCAGATTGTGCCAAAATAGCCATCTAGCCGCTAGGTAAGACCAGTCTGAGACACTGCTGACAATGATCTCACATTCCCTCTACACTGGCACATAGGGATATCACAGAGAGGGAGAGGATGGATGCACCACACCCTGCTGTTAACATTTATGTTGGAGGCTTTTTAAATACAGGAGTCTATATCTCCTCTTTTTATCTGGCATTCTGTAGAGATTGATAGAGGCCCACTGGATTTTTTGAAAAAGATGTTTAAAGACTACATGACATGGAAACACAAACACAGACAATGGGGAAAGGTCTCTGCAATCAGAACCATCTGTGTGTTCCCTGGTAGAGGCAACTGATCTATGCCCCTAAGGCAGGGAGCATCCTCCTCTACTTTATAATTTCTGTCTCTCCTTTTCCCTTCTCTTTCCTAATTTTTTCTCTTTTCCTTTTCAGTTTCTTCTCCTATGCTGTTTTCCTTCTTTATCTTGTTCACCTGTCTGAGGCCCTGCAGGAAGACTCAGGGACATCCAGAAGCATAGCTTCGCTTGCAATTCATCTAGTATAAGGCTGCTGATCCTCTGGTGAGAAGAAAGGAAAATCAGGTTCCTGTATTATGATAAGATGACTAATCATTACAATATTTATCAAATTTTGAAGGAGCACTTTGTCCCTGACAAACAATGACCAGTATGTGAACATGAATTAGATATAAGCCTGGACACAAGAACTTCATAATAATGCTGAACAGAGGAATATAAAAACAATTGGTAAAAATGAAACAAGGAAAAAATCAAGGAATGGGTATTTTGGTGGCATTTGAGCTCTACCTTGGAGATAGAAGGATGTCATTGAGGCTACAGACCTGTGTTAATAAAGACATCAAGCGGGCACCTGGGTGGCTCAGTCATTAAGCGTCTGCCTTCGGCTCAGGTCATGATCCCAGGGTCCTGGGATCAAGCCCCGCATCGGGCTCCCTGCTCAGCCGGAAGCCTGCTTCTCCCTCTCCCAATCTCCCTGCTTCTGTTCCTTCTCTTGCTGTCTCTCTGTCAAATAAATAAATAAAATCTTAAAAAAAAAAAAGACATCAAGGAATGAAGCCTGATTGTGAGATGGAAAGACATCAGAGTCTCTGAAACATGAGACAGTAGTCTCATGACCGTAGTCTCAAGGGGAGATACAAATTTTTTGGACCATGAACACCTTTTGGTCATCTGGTGAAGCCAGTGGAACCCTTCATAGAACAATGCTTTAAAAATGTGTAAAATAAAATACACAGGATTAAGAACCAATCTAAAAACACAGTTCTATACATAGAACTCATCAGTGGCCCATGGACCCTGGGTAAACCATTCGTACCTGGAGTCTAAGGCCAAACTTCAAGAGTTAATTTAATTTCCAGGCTAAGGAATAAAGAGGTAGTGGGCAAGAATGAGTGAAACAGCCTAGAACTAGGAGACACTACTGTTATCCACCACAACCTATAAAAAGAGGAAGTCATTCAATGGGGAGATGTCACCTGAAGGCCAGTGCTAGGACCAAACAAAACAAAGGCTCAGAGAACTAAAATAAGCTAAGGATGCAAAAAGTGGGGTTTGCTGGATTGGGATGTCCAGCCTCCTCCTTCTCTGAAGGATGCTCACTTTTCCTGGTCAGAGGGTTGTTCTCACACCACAGAACACTATTTTCAATGATGAGAGCTAACCATGTGCATGTGTGCAACTTTTTCATCCTTCTCCCTCACCCTGAAGCTCAGTATGCCTGAGAGAATGTTTAATGACTAGCTCACAAATTGCTTTTTTCTGTTTATTTCCTGATTTCAAATAAATCAAGCTCTTTAAACTCTGGAATTGAGAGAAATTCAAATTCTGTAGGTCCCTCTATACATGCCAAGAAAAACTGTGGAAATCTCCCTAGTTGGGTTTGACTGATCAGGTCATAAACCTCCAGATTGGCCTCTGGAGTGCCTAACTCTTGGCATCACTTCAGTGGGTTGCAGGACTCAGGTAAAGGCTGTTTATTTCTGGGAATATCTGAGAAGCAACTTTGGTTATTCCGAGGAGCCACCATTGATTCTGTCTTTGGGAAAAGTTACCAAGACTTCCAAAATGACTCTTGGGGAACAGTGACAAAGCTGCTGGGGACTGATTGAGAACAAAGAGCCAACACCAAACAGGGACTTGAGAAGGGTGGGAATCTGTCCCAAAACACTGCAGCTCAGGCCTTACTCCCACACCCACTTAGAACCAACCATAATCAAGGGGAGCCTCAGTGGCTCAGTCATTTAAGCATCCAACTGCTGATTTCAGCTCAGGTCATGATCTCAGGGACATGAGATTGAGCCCCACATCAGGCTCCACACTGCACATGGAGCCTACTTAAGATTCTCTCCCTCTGCCCCTCCCCACCCCCTTGCTCTTACACCTACACACTCTCTCTTAAAAAAAAAAAAAAAAGATATCATGTTCTAAATATCAGAGGTTGGATCACTCAGGAAAAGCACTGCCTCCTGAAAGTATCTTCAACTATTATCCCTAGTGCACTTCAATATGTGAACCGTGACCACTACAATTACTCAACTATGTCTTATTGTAGGAACAAACTGTTAGTTGCAACTAATTGTAGATTCATGATGGAAGCTGTAGATATTTTTTTTTTACTTTATTTTTGTTTTGTTTTCTTTTTGTCAGAGGGATATGTTAAAAGGCATGCACTAATATGCAAAAGATATTTCAAAAACACTAAACATTTCTTTCCTAAGATGTTTCTATGGGAAGTAAAGGCCAATATGCTACCCTCCCCCACTCAGATGACATTTTAAGTGTCCCTGGTGGATTCCTGTAGCTAATACTGCAAATCACATAGAGTGCATACAGTTTGGCAACCCACAATTTGAAAGGAGATTCATTCAGAAATCAGTCAGCCAACATCCAAATGGATAGTCAGAATGCTAAAGTTTTAGAGTGCAGTGACAGCAAAACAGGGCCTAACCTTTTCAACTATATGTGGGAAAAGGGTTGCTGAATAATCTGTGGAAAACCAAATGCACGTTTACTGCCTATTTGAACAATTGGTATATGGAGCAACAAATCTCCTAACAGCCCAGGAGTGTGCAAATTAGATGCTCTCTCTTCCTGCTGTTATGATGTAGCTATTACATTCATTCTTTGCATTAATGGGGCTACATGCTGATGATGCTTCATGGGTCACCCAAGGCATGTATCTTCTTCTAACATTTTGATGATTTCATGTACCTCATAGAAAAAGCACATTAATGAAGATGAGCTTCATTTTGAAAGGTGAAAACAGAGAGGTTTCAGTACAAACTGTGACCCATTAATGGATAACTCAGAACTTACCTCTGCAGAGCCATTTCCTAACTTGCCAAAAAAAAGAGAAAAGAAAAAGAAGAAAGAGAGAAAGATTGAACAATGATTCAACTTGTGATTTAACATTCAAGAACCTAACAAATTGCACTCAGTGAAAATCTAGCCTTATTATGCCCTCCTGACTTTGATGAAGCATTCCTGGTTCAAACAGATACCTCTGACATTTGACTTGAGGCACTGCTGTCTCTGATAATGAAGGAAGAGGAAACACCCAGGGATACACACACACAAGGAACTTTTAAAAGGAAAACTCTGAAACTTTCTATTTCAAGGAAAATCTTAGTCATCTAAGAAGCTGACCTATTCAGCAGGTTTGTTGAAATTTTCTTCCTGTACAAAATTCAAAAGGAAGACAGGCAACATTTGTATTTGGACAATATTCTATCAGAGTTAATCAGAACTATGGTAATGTTCATGAAACATGTGTGTTAACACAGTAGGCTGAATACAACAGATCCACAATGTAAGTGAATGATAAAATATTATGGGAGGAAGTGTATGTTACTTGAAAGTATAGTCCCTAAACTCTAAGAACTTTTTAACCCACTATAATGTAATATGCATAGATATTTGTTTTTCAAAATGGAGAAGAGATTTATTGACACAGAAAAATAATGAAGTCCTAACTTTTGCTTGTTTGCTCACTATTTTGTCATTTTTGGCTCCCTTCATTTGCCTTTAAATGTGTTTTTCTATGCCTCCAGAACATTTTTTATTATATACTGCTTTTAGTAGCTTTCAGTGTTTATAAAAACTGCTCCAGATTTTTATAGTTTAGACATCCTTTTGATAATCTATTTTGATCACTCATCATCTTTTCTCTACCCACAGTTCATACTACTAAGTGTGGACATACTAATCTTTTTGTTCAGTAAGCCACAATCTAGTTCCCACAGGGCTATGGGGAAATATATGGAGACCGTGAGTGTCTGAACACTACCCATTAAAACCATTCTTAGTAATTGGCCTAAAGAAGTGTTTTTGCAATATTTGTTATAAATATTAATTTTATTTACTATAATACTCCACAAATCAAAAGAAATGAATCCATTAGACATGGCTTTTTAAGATAGGAGCATTTCTGATGGAACTGGAAATTATTAAGGAATCTCAAGGGCATTAAGCCTGAAAATAAAACCATTAGACCTTCTAAACAAATGGAGCCAATACTGGGAGAGACTATGTGCATGTGCAGTTTGTCTCCCCTCCCCAATTCCCTAAAATTGGAAACACACCACCAAGACGAAGTAATAACCCTGCATATATTCAAAGTCCAATTTTTACTCACATTGATTATTTTTAACATTTTGAAATATCATTTTTATACCTCCATCTGAAAGTATTTATAAGACTAAAATTCCAGGGCTGTGTTCACTACAATATTTTATGAAAGCAATATTTTTCTTAGTCATATTGGGGGGGTAAAATGGAAAAATATTGTGACAGGCATAATTTTCTAGTCACTTTGTAAATTAATACATATTCTTTTTTTTTTTTAAGATTTATTTATTTGAGAGAGAGAGAGCTGGAGGGAGACACAGAGAGAGAGGAGAGAGAGAATCTCAAGCAGACTCCCCTCTGAGTGTGGAGCCCATCACAGGGCACAATCTCAGGACCCTGAGATCATGACCTGAGCTGAAATCAAGAGTCGGGTGCTTAACCCACTGTGCCACCCAGGCTCCCCTAATTGAATCCATATTCTTGCCCTAATTCTCACTAGTTAGATAACATGGACTTTCACTGTAGGATTATCACCTGTTAAATATAATATAAGAGAAAACAAATATTCTCCTTCAGACCTAATTCAAATTGAGCTTTTACTTTCTCTCAATTTCCACTTTTTTTCCTCATCTTTGAACCCAGAAAATGAGATAACGTCTTTTTAAAAGGAAAAGCCTCAAGTCATTTCTCAGTCCTTGAAACTCTGAGTTAATTCATTTCTGAAACAGATCAATGCCCATCAACACTGTTGGCCCTATCACACCCAGTCATTCTTGATAATAAAGTAGAAGAGACGATACACATGGTCAGCTGCCCCTTGAGAGAGAGAGACATGTTATCTTAATAGCATTCATTACAAATCTACAGTGTATGTCATGGTTGTTGGCCAGAAATGCTCTATATCTGTGCTTCTAATATCACTCAGGAAGATGTCAACAAAATGCAGCATTTGAACTATATCACAGGTTCACAGAAAGAGGTTGTCAGTACTCCTGAAAGTTGGTTTACCATTTTCTTATCAGGTTATTTTCATCTTTATAACATAGTGTTTGTGATGACTCAGGGCTATTTTAAACAAAAATTCACTAGTTTTCTATTCATCAAAACAAATTTTGGCCCTATAGTTTCTGAACAATTCCTTGCTTCAAATCAAATATACTATAGATATTTTAACAGGGATGCATAGCCAGTGAATTATTTTTTCTAATTTACTCCACAAGCAATTGTTTTCTACCTCCATGGTAGATGGTCAAGCACTACTCTATGTGCTAGGGACACAACATGCTAGCAGTTAAATGTAAAAAGATGTCAAAAAAAAAAAAACACAAAGGAAAAAAAAGTGTGTAGTAGGTATTTGGAACCAAATGGAAAGTATGAGCCCATTTGAGTTAATTCTGCTCTCCTAAAAATTGCTAAAGTTTACAAAATATTAGCCATTTGTTTATAAGATTTTTAGGAATTATGTTTATGTTCTTTTCTTAAAACACTGGAGAAATAATGAATCATGTTATTCCAATTAAGTATACCAATAACATTTATGGATGCTGACACAACACTAAATATTCTTTATGTATTAACATGGCAACCTTCTAAAGATCTAATTTTCAAATCAAATTTTGGGAAAACATTGATAGTATACTGAGCCCATTCAAGAAGTATTGCAGACTCCTTATTTTTAATCTCTGGACAAATAATTTATCCTTCTGAAGCTATTTGTGCTAAGATCTATTATTACTTTTATGTCCTATCAATGTTAGAACTGTTTGAGTCTATCCATGATTCCAGCAAACCCTATTTAAACCAATGGTAGTATTCACTGGAATCATGAAACTTTTAAACATTAAACTCAAAAGCCAGTCTTAAGATATTTCCACTTTTCATAAAAGACTCTCTCTAGTTCTGACCTTTGAAATGTACTATAATTATTGGGAAAGTGTGGCAGCTGGCTCTTGACATAAAACTCAAAAAAATTACTGGGGGATTTTTTTTTTAACTGGTGAATTTTTTTTTTTTGCAATCACTTATTATTTTTTATTATGTTATGTTAATCATCATACATCATTAGGTTTTTTTTATTCTTATGTTAATCCCCATACATTACATCATTAGTTTTAGATGAAGTGTTCCATGATTCATTGTTTGTGCGTAACACCCAGTGCTCCATGCAGAATGTGCCCTCCTCAATACCCACCACCAGGCTAACCCATCCTCCCACCCCCTTCCTTCTAGAACCCTGTTAGTTTTTCAGAGTCCATCGTCTCTCATGGTTCGTCTACCCCTCCGATTTCCCCCGCTTCATTCTTCCCCTCCCGCTACCTTCTTCTTCTTTTTTTTTTCTTAACATATATTGCATTATTTGTTTCAGAGGTACAGATCTGAGATTCAACAGTCTTGCACAATTCACAGCGCTTACCAGAGCACATACCCTCCCCTACATCATTAGTTTTTGATGTAGTGTTCCATGATTCATTGTTTGCGTATAACACCTAGTTCTCCATTCAACACGTGCCCTCTTTAATACCCATCACCAGGCTAACCCATTCCCCTACCCCCCTTCCCTGTAGAACCCTCAGTTTCTTCCTCAGAGTCCATAGTCTGGTGAATTTTTAAACACATTTCCCGTTTCTTTCATCAGTGGCTCATCTAGCTACTACTGTAAAGCAGAAAACATGAGTGTTCAGATTAGACCAGGTTATAGAAGAGAAGATCTAGATTAAACTTGTTTTATTACTGAAATAATTCATTTCTAAATTACCTTGTCACTTAAATTTGGTTTAGTTTTTCTTAATTTGCAACATGAGTTATCATATTTTAATCTTCAAAATATTGAACAGTCAATGCCAAAGCAAAATTACATTTAAAACACTACCTTTTTTTATTGTTAGCTATTAGACTTGTCTCAAATAAATAACTCTTCTAGCATGTTTATATATAACTAAGAAAGTATGCATAGTTCCTAAAGTAATAACACAAGTGAAAGGAATTGCTTTCAGCTAAAGAAGCCACAGTTTATGCATGGTGAAATAATTATTTCAACAAAATATACTCACAGAAATATCTGGTTTTAACAACTTATTTAACCAATCTTTTAAATGTAAAACAAAGTAATCTTTGAAAGCTATTATTTAGTGGGAATGGAAAAAATAAGGCATTTAACAACACAGTTAATGCTAAAATCATAGGAGTTATTAGATTTTAAAATATCATGAACAGAAGCTTTTAAAAAAATTCATTATACTGAGCCCCACTCTTGCTTAATGGAGCATGCATGGCTACATGTTCAAGGTAACAATATTTTCATTCAACAGTTTAAAGAATCTCAAAAGCTTTAAAACATTGACCCTCATGGTATTCCAGATAGTAACACCAATAATCTCTGTTTGTAGAAATAGAAAATAGGATACAGAGGTAAAAAGAATAAAAACCCAAGCATTTAGCCCAACGCTTTTGAATGTATCCCTGGCCTCCACTTCTTATCACAGAGAAATCTAGATTCTTCAAATAACATAATCTCTTAGAACAGAGAAATTTCCAAAGAATTAAAACAGATGTGGGTCTTTGTTTACATGAATGTGTTTCTTTAATGTGGTCATAAGTGTCTCCTTCAAGGTCTTCTTTATAAGCTTTGTGGATTATTTTTAAAAATACATTTTCTTGACCTCTATTTCTTAGTGTATATTTTGGGAGTTCCAATGTAATTTCTATGGGGTACTGCCTGGGCACTGAATTTTTTTTTTTTTTTAAGATTTTATTGATTTATTTGACAGAGAGAGACACAGCGAGAGAGGGAACACAAGCAGGGGAAGTGGGCGAGGGAGAAGCAGGCTCCACGCAGAGCAGGGAGCCCGATGCGGGGCTCGATCCCAGGATCCTGGGATCATGACCTGAGCCAAAGGCAGACACTTAATGACTGAGCCACCCAGGCGCCCCAGCACTGAAATTTTTATAAAAGCTCCTTGGGCAATTCCATGCTCAACAAAGTTTGAAAACAACTGTTCTATACTACATTTTCTGTAGAAAAATACAAGTGTACTAAAGTCTGAATTTTTCAGATAATTGCCTTAATTCTTCCTTTTACAAAGTAAGATAATATTTGGGCCTCACTTCAACAAATGGGCAGGAAATAAGGTTTTCATAGAACATTTATTTCTTTATAGTTGAACTACATATGCAATAGATCATCTCTAAATGACAAAACTCCAATATTCTAAGGGAAGATCATCAATGTTCTTTGACATGGACACTCAAATGTGGTCACAGTCTTTCTAGAATTAGCAAACATTATCTTTACACACTGGTTCAACTTTCCCATACTGCCCTGTCAGCTCTGCACCATGTACAGGACTCACTTCTGCATCTAAAAAGCAGATGACCCTTTAAGGCCTTGCCCAATGAAAATCTCCTCACAGGTAAGTCAGACTGGCAGAGCGGCTGGTTTCATGAGTAACAACTCCAGTCGCTACAATACTCCATCTTCCTCCAAAGGGCAGATGGCTTCCAGCCTGTTTCATTCATGCTCTCAGTTCTGCTCCAGGGGGTAAAACTAAGTCTATTCAGCCTCTCACTATGAGCTCTTTACAGTTTGACACAATCACCATCCTTTCTTTCCCACTTTTCTTCCCTTTTCCTAGAAAGACTGAAGGTGGATGCCATCAACACAAATGCCCATCTAGAATCTAATTAGCCATTCTGTTAATCATTCAGAGTTCCAGTTAGTGATTTATACATTAAAAACAACACCAAACATTAGTGATTTAAAACAACAATTTATTATTTTTATTTTACAGTGTGTGTGGTCTAATTGGCCTTATATGCAGTTCTTGGTTAAGGTCTCCCAAATGGTTGCAAGTCAGCAGCTCACTATATAGTCTATGAAAGTTCGAGTAAGATGTGCATCTAATGTGGCCTCGTTACTCACTTCATTGATCCTTGTCCCCTCTCTCCCCACCTGCTTTCTCAATCTCCCAAAGAGTTATCATTTGGCATGGACTATGCACCACTTGATGGTCCCAAGGTTGTCCGTCTCACTTGTAATGTGGCAGCTAACTTATAATAAGCAGAAAGCAGAAACTGTGAAGACATTTAAGGGCTATGCCCCAAACTGACACAATGTCATTTTGCTTATCATTATTTTATTGCTTAAAGCAGTCACCATATCTGTCCATACATACTGAAGGAGGCAAAGAGACAGACTCCATTTCTTGATGCGGTCACAATACAGAAGAGTATGTGGGATGAAAGAGATTGTTGTGATTATCCATGAACAATACAGTTTGCACCATTCAGCCAAACTTTCATAAGTGTCCTTCATGTCCTAGGCACCAGGCTAGTTTCTCATTATTAAAAGTCATGATTAAAAGTCTCAATAAGTTAATTTTAGCAGCTGAGTCACATACCACCTCTATCCTTAAAGTCTTTTTCACAGGAACTGCTGCCAAGCTACTACATGATATTTATATTTTAAAAAAGCAACTATATTTACAACTTGGCTTCTATCCCTATAAAGTTTCACCTAATTGATCTCAGCCTTTTATTCTAACCTCAAAGTATAATTCTGAATTCTGTTATCTACTTCTTTGATTCTCATCATCTAAAAAGCATACCTTCTATATTTTATATAAATATTCATCTGTTGATTCAACACATATTTACAGAGTACCTTCAGAGTCAAAGCACTGGCAAAAATAATACATTGAATGGAACTTGAGCAATGACTTAACCCTTTGTGATATTACTCCACATCTACCTAAGGCTAATATTGATTCATCAACACATCCTGAATACAGCTGTCCAAAGGTGCTGAAAACTATGCAAATGTATTATCTGCTTTTCTACAGCTAGTTCACAAGGAAAGCCTAGGAGACTTTGTCAGATGCCATGTTTGCCATATTTGATCGATGGGAGCAGTAGCACATCAAAAGGGAGGCAGGAAGGCAGGTAGGAAGAAAGAAATTTGGTTTAATGACAATGCAAATTCAAACAGGTTCCAGTTGATCACTGCTTTCTATTTTAGGTTCTTATAGAATATTTGTTTTATAAAATATATATATTTTATAATCTCTTCAAGATTAACAATTTATTTAATTCCATGAGATATCCAAAAACACCAAACCCATTTGCAAAGAATCCAGTTTTGGGATGCTTTCATTAATGAAATACTCTAAATCAATAAATATTTATCAGATATGGATGACTGGCTTCAGAAGAACTAAAATTTAATTAACATACTCAACTGAGCATAAATCACTGGCCTTAATGATCCAGAATTTGATTACTTTGTCTTAAGTAATTATCTTAATATTGCTTTTCTTGTCATAATTAATAACAATGATTACCATGTAATAGGTATGCCCTCTACAAGGAGTTCTAATCGGTACAAATTAAGAGACAAAAAGGAAAATTTTCTATGAGACTCTTCTGCCATATTTAAACCCAATAAAATGGCTTTAATACTATAATCTCTCACATAAAAACTTTTCCAATGAGTCAAATACTTTAATTTTGAAGCATACAATTTTTGAATGCTTCAAAATCTTCCAAGATATGCAACTGACACATAAATTTGGTTTCTAATAATCAACTTACTTGATTTTACAGCTTTATGTCTGAATTCCCACAACTAGTTCCATAAAAGTAAACATATAACAAATTGTTTCCAATTTTATTATCACCCAAAATAGTCTAGTTTTATTACTCTACTGAATCAGATCACTCTGTGGTAAAGCTGTGCTATATTTATGTCTGGTACTTTAAGATTACATGAAAACTGCCTATGATGAGCATTCTAGAATCTTCCTATTGCTGGAGCTTTCATTACTATGTAATACGCTTTCATCCAGAAAAACAGAATATTGCTAAAGCCCGTTTGCTGCAAATCTGGATAAATTTATATCACACCATCCACTTCACCTTTAAATATTTCCCAAATATTAACTAATTAAAAGACAATTACATTAAGTAACTTGCTTAAAGACTCTATTTTTTTCAGAATTATGTAAGCCCACCACAGATAGTTTAGAATCTTGATGGTACCTAATTAATGTTACTATATAACATTATAAATATTCAAACTATTTTATTGCATTCTGTTTTTAACAAATGGGGAAACTATGCATGGAGCACTGGGTGTTATGCACAAACAATGAATCATGGAACACTACATCTAAAACTAATGATGTAATGTATGGTGATTAACATGACAATAAAAAATTTTAAAAAAGATACAATAACAAAAAAATGGGGAAACTAAGTCATAGGGCTTCATAGCCTTATAAAAAGATCAGAGAGGCATCATTAATGCCATCACTAAAATTAAAGCCTTTCCAGATTCTATTCATGAGTCCTACCTACCAGACCATAAATTCTACTTTTAAAAATCATTAAATTACCCTTTAGCTAAAGTGACAGAACAGTTCCTTTTAGACCTATGGGTCTTCTGTTCAAGTGCCAGAATGGAAGAATTTGTCATAAAACCACAAAAAGAATTTGATTAAAGAACTCCTAATAAAGATCTGTAATTTAATCTGCTCTTTTACTGGATAAGATCTTTAAATATTCTCTCCTTAAAAATTCATTTCATATTCATTTGGAAGAGTACTTGATCATAGGAACGTGACTGGATGCTAGTACCAAAAGAAGGTAATTAAGCAATATGTTCTGTCAAGGACGTCACCACCCTGTAGCATCCATCATCCCACTTGGATGGTTAATAATTTCAGTAATTTTGCCATGACATTGTAATGAGAATGTTTCATATCCTGCAGCTCCTTTGTCATTTGGACCTGCTCTAAGGTCAAATGTTGGCAGTTTGGTAATAAACTTTCATATGTCTGCTGTGCCCCTTCTGAGGGGGTTTCCTCCCACATTAGTAAAAAAAAAAAAAAAATGCCAAACAGGACTTAGATGTAGATGGGCTCTTAAAGATGGTCTCTCACACACCAGTTACCTTTCTGAACATTCTACCAGCATGCATTGAGAAAAACAGTATTGTATGAACTTGTGCAGTTACAAAGGCAGACAGTATGCATTATCTATTAATATAGATATGAATATGTTGAAATAATATACTAAGAGGCGCCTGGGTGGCTCAGTTGGTTAAGCGACTGCCTTCAGCTCAGGTCATGATCCTGGAGTCCCGGAATCGAGTCCCGCATCAGGCTCCCTGCTCAGCGGGGAGTCTGCTTCTCCCTCTGATCCTCCCCCCCTCATGCTCTCTCTCTGTCTCATTCTCTCTCTCAAATAAATAAATAAAATCTTAAAAAAAGAAAAAATATACTAAGAAATGGAACCATATTTTAAAGAACAATTTTAAAATAAATAGTTCCATGAAACTGACTTACAGTTGAAGGTCTAATTGTGCTTTTTTTGTTTTTTATTTTCTCCTTGTGAAATTTCCAATTGACTAGAAATTTGTATCAGGCCAAAGAAAGTTCCAAATTTGAAAGTCTACTCTAGACTGCACTAAACTCTCATCTAAAGCCTCATTTCAACAAAAACCATCAAAAGTAAAAACAGGCCAAAAGAATAGCCATAAGAATGTGGTCTTCTGAATTCTAGTCAATTGCAGAAGTGTGTGTGTATGTGTGTGTGTGTCTTATTCACATAAAGATAATAGGAATCCTGTATCACTTTATGTGGAAAACCCAAAAGACTCCACTCCCAAATTACTAGAACTCATACAGCAATAAAGCAATGTGGCAGGAAAGAAAGTCAATGTACAGAAATCAATAGCTTTCTTATACACTAACAATGTAACTGTAAATAGAGAAGTTAGGGAATCAATTCCACTTACAATAGCACCAAAAACCATAAGACACCTTGGAATAAACCTAACCAAAGAGGTAAAGGATCTATACTCTAGGAACTACAGAACACTCATGAAAGAAATTAAAGAAGACACAAAAAGATGGAAAAACATTCCATGCTCATAGATTGGAAGAATAAACATTGTTAAAATGCCTATGCTGCCCAGAGCAATCTATACTTTCAACGCCATCCCAATCAAAATAACAATGGCATTTTTCAAAGCGCTAGAACAAACAATCCTAATATTTGTATGGAATCAAAAAAGACCCTGAATCACCAAGGAAATGTTGAAAAAGAAAAAGATGGGGGCATCATGTTGCCTGATTTCAAGCTATATAACAAAGCTGTGATCACCAAGACAGCATGATACTGGCACAAAAACAGATATATAGACCAATAGAACAGAATATAGAGTCCAGATATGGACCCTCAACTTTATGGTCAACTAATCTTCAACAAAGCAGGAAAAAATATGCAATGGAAAAAAGACAGTCTCTTCAATAAATGGTGCTGGGAATACTGGACAGCTATATACAGAAGAATGAAACTTGACCATTGTCTTACACCATACACAAAGATAAACTCAAAGTAGATGAAAGACCTCAATGTGAGACAGGAATCCATTAAAGTCCTAGAGGAGTACATAGGCAGTAACCTCTTGGACATCAGCCACAGTAACTTCTTTCAAGACACATATCCAAAGGCAAGGGAAACAAAAGCAAAAATGAACTTCTGGAACTCTATCAAGATAAAAACCTTCTGCACAGCAAAGGAAACAGTCAACAAAACAAAGAGGCAACGCATGGAATGGGAGAGATATTTGCAAATGACACTACAGACAAAGGGCTGATATCCAAGATCTATGAAGAACTTCTCAAACTCAACACCCAAAAAAACAAATAATCAAGTCAAAAAAAATGGGCAGAAGACATGAACAGACACTTCTCAAAGGAAGACATATAAATGGCTAACAGACACATGAAAAAATGTTCATCATCATTAGCCACCAGGGAAATTCAAATCAAAACCACATTGAGATACCACCTTACACTAGTTAGAATGGCAAAAATTGACAAGAAAAGAAACAACAAAGTTGGAGAGGGTGTAGAGAAAGGGGAACCCTCTTACACTGTTGGTGGGAATGCAAGTTGGTACATACACTTTGGAAAAGTGTGGCAGTTCCTCAAAAAATTAAAAATAGAGCTACCCTATGACTCAGCAATTGCATAACTGGGTATTTACCCCAAAGACACAGATGTAGTGAAAAGAAGGGCCATATGCACCCCAATGTTCATAGCAGCAATGTCCACAATAGCCAAACTGTGGAAAGAGTCAAGATGCCCTTCAACAGATGAATGGATAAAGAAGATGTGGTCCATATATACAATGGAATATTACTCAGCCATCAGAAAGGATGAATACCTAACTTTTGCATCAACATGGATGGGACTGGAGGAGATTATGCTAAGTGAAAGAAGTCAAGCAGAGAAAGTCAATTATCATATGGTTTCACTTATTTGTGGAACATAAGGAATAGCATGGAGGATATTAGGAGAAGGAAGGGAAAAGTGAAGGGGGGTAATTGGAGGGAGAGAAGAACCATGAGAAACTACAGACTCTGAGAAACAAACTGAGGGTTTTAGAGAGGAGGGTGGTGGGGTGATAGGTTAGCCCGGTGATGGGTATTAAGGAGGGCACATACTGCATGGAGCACTGGGTATGGTACGAAAACAATGAATCGTGGATCACTACACCAAAAACTAATGATGTATTGTATGGTGACTAACATAACATAATAAAATAAAATTTTAAAAAATATTATACTGTCAACTATACTTTAATTAAAAATAAAATAAAGAAAAAATGTATTTTCACATTAATAGTATTTTTCACTGACTGACCAAAGCAAAGCAATAGATTTTAATCTGCATTTGCAGCTTTAAATTAGCTTATATAAAGAGAAATTTGAATCTTTTGTAAGCCTCTTTGAAGACAAAAAAGACTCTGGACTGGACCATGAGATCTTTGGGACACAGAGGGAATAGATCTTTACCCTCAAAAAAATCCATAGAAAATGCTTTCCATTGACCCACTCCCCCAAGATTTTCAACATTATATTCAGATTCTTAAAATCTCAAGGGACTGAAGACAAAACATTAAGTCAGGAAAAGATATGTGGAAGACAGTTTTAACCATCTTGCATTTTTCAGTAAGAATATAAGTCAAAGAAGGAATAATTTCATAAAAGACTATTCTCCAAAATATACAAAGGATTCTTAAAACTTGATTAAAAATGGGTCAAATACCTTAACAGGCAATTCACCAAAAAGATGTACAGATACCAAATAAGTTAATGAAAAGAAACTCCATCTCATATGTCATCAGGAAAATGCAAATTAAGTCAAGATTCTTATCTATGTAAAATGGTTCAAATCTAAAACACTGAAAACACTAAATGCTGGTGAAGATGTGAAGATGCGAAACAACAGAAACTCTCATAACATTGCTGATGAGAATGCAAAATGGTACACCCACTTTGGAAGCGGGTTGGCGGTTTCTTACAAAACTAAACATGCTCTTACCATGAGATCCAGCAATTGTGCTTCTTGGTATTTAACCAAAGGAGTTGAAAATTTATGTGCACACAACAACTGCACATGAATGTTTGTAGATTTATTCATTATTGCCAAAACTTGGAAGCAACCAAGATGTCATTCAGTGGCTAGATGAATTATTAAGCTGGGTTAATATCCAGACAATGGAATACGATTTTATGCTAAAAAGAAATGTGCTATCATGAAAAGAGATGAAGTAAACTTAAATGCATATTCCTAAGTAAAAGAAGCCAATCTGGGAGGTTACATACTGTATGATTCCAACCATATGACATTCTAGAAAAGGCAAAACTACGAGATAGTAAAAAGATCAGTGGTTGTCTGGGATGGGACAAGGAAGAGATGAAAAGGCAGAGTACAAAAGATTTTTAGAGTAGTGAAAATATTCTGTATGATATTATAATGTTGGATACATATCATTATATATTTGTCCAAACCCATAGAATGAACATCAAGAGTCAACCCTGAGGTAAACTACAAACTTTGAGTGATTATAATGTGTCCATATAGACTCATCTTTGGTTAAAAAAAAAAAAGTACCACGTGGTGAGTGATGTTGATAGTGGGGGGAGACCGTGCATGTGTGGGAGTAGAGGGTATGTGGGAAATTTCTGTACTTTCAGTTTTATTACAATCCTAAAACTGCTCAAAAAATTTAAAAAAAAATAAATTAGAGTCATCCACAGGATTTTCTTGCTGAGCTTAGTTTCGTTCAAATCATGAATAACTGTCTCTCCAGGTTAGGATAGAAGTTTAAAGAGATTTTGTTTGCTCTAATAAACATTTTGTAGGGGCACCTGGGTGGCTCAGTCATTAAACATCTGCCTTGGGCTCAGGTCATGATCCCAGGGTCCTGGGATGGAGCCCCGCATCGGGCTCCCTGCTCAGTGGGGAGCCTGCTTCTCCCTCTCCCACTCCCCCTGCTTGTGTTCCCTCTCTCGCTCTGTCTCTCTCTGCCAAATAAATAAATAAAATATTTAAAAAAAAAAGATTTTGTAATCCTCAGGAAGAAATGAGATCAAGTTTGGTCTACACTCAGATTCCTCATAGCGTGTATCACAGTTGACTGCAACCACTCTCACTTTTCACCCACCCAACAGACCCATGTTCCATAAAGACCACTTTTCATCTATGAACCCCCACTTTCTAACACAGTGCTTGGCACAATGAACACTAAATGTCAAATGAATATTGGTGACGAGAGATGGAAAATTTCCCAAGGTCAGATTCTGAAAGAAATTATAAATACTGTTGGAGTTGGTTGAAGGCAAAACAATTTAAAAAAAAAAAAATGTAGAATCACTCTAGATAGAAAAGAATCAATCTTCTAAATGCTAAGGAGAATTGTTCACTTTATTTTAGCAATCACCATTTATATGATTTGTATTTTAAAAAAAAGAAAATCCCACAAGCCTTGGGAAGTCATCTTTCTTAATAGAGGCAAGTATTATCCTGTGAAACATATCTTGTTAGGACATCTGTTATCTTATGAAAGATGTGTTAGTGTTCCTGTTTATTGATCTGACCCCCACACCTCTAGATTGTAAATAAAATTTTTTCTCCACATTTAATCTCATAATCTGATTCTTTTTGGATGGGTTTGTACTGGCTACTCCATTCTCTTAGTTTTTATATAAAATCCTGCTTTGTGTTTGAGAAACTTAGTCCCACCTTTAATTTCTTTTCCTTTAAAATATTTTCAAGATGACACCAGCTTCATTGTACAGAGGAGAAATGTAAACTTGGGTCCTTAAACTGGTTTTGAATACCTTTCTCTTCCTTTATTTTAACTGAGAAATAAACAAAAATCCTCCACTTACACATGATTGATTCCATCAGTTAACTCTTTTATCATGGAACAAAGTCACCTTTAGAACATGACAGAAAATAAAATAGATGGTGGGTATGTTTATTCTCTGATACTTTTGCCAGAACCCAAAGGAAAAGGAGGAAAATACTGTATGTTTGCCTTCCCCGAAAGCAACAACTGTTTCTCTCAACAAAAGAAAAAGCCATTGCTCTTGAGCACCTAAACCACCTTTAAATTCTTTCTTTTTCCCACTTTGCTCTTGCTGTGTACTCTAACATTTATAAACTTTCCATATGGCAAAGCAGATGAGACTCCCTTTGGGCATATCTTGTAAATACCAAATGAAATATCATAAGTGATAAAATGTTACAGTTGTCTAATTCTTAAAGCTTCAAATGTTTCCCATGGTCTCTCCACTGTGGCCTCATAAGTGTAGCTGCAAAATCATCCTCCTTCCTATTGAATTGGAATAATTTACAGATTCTTCCCTGAATTTCAACCTTCAATTTGAGCAGTACAAACAAAGCATCATAGCAGTGGAAAAAAAAAAATGAAAACATTTCACCTGGAAAACAATAAATGTGTTCCATGGGGTGAGTGAGTACAAAATAGGCCAACACTAAGGGAAAACTTCATCTAAATTTAAGGACAAGGGGGGGCACCTGGGTGGCTCAGTCGGTTAAGCGGCTGCCTTAGGCTCAGGTCATGATCCCAGGCTCCTGGGATTGAGCCCCACATCGGGCTCCCTGCTCAGCAGAGAGCCTGCTTCTCCCTTTCCCTCTGCCTGCCGCTCTGCCTACTTGTGCTATCTCTCTGTCAAATAAATAAATTTTTTTAAAAAATAATAATAATAAATAAAATTAAATAAAATAAAATTAAGGACAAGGGGAAAAAAAAACCAAAGGTGACTCTCAGTGGGCTTGCGAAATAAATCCCAAAATAAATCCCTAAAACTCTACTCAAGTTCTTAGTATTTAACCACAATCAAATGAGATAATACAGATAAGTAAATCATCTAAATGAGGTCTCTTAAGTTAAAAAAATCTGAAAACAATACTTAAAAAACTTCTGGAAAAATGTGAAAGCATATATTACCTGAAAATAAAGGTGGGGAGGGAATACCACAGTAAATGTTCATGTTGCATTTTACTAAAAACTACTATATAGGCGCAGGTTGGCCCTGGGATGAACACACCTACTACAATTAGAGGAACTCTACAAATTATGCTGAATTGAATAAAATGAAATTGCTACATTATCACAAAGTAAAACTCACTGGCCAGTAACTCAGACAAATATTTTCTACTATTGCACATAAGAATAAAAATGGTTGTGTTGAAGACAGAGTTTCTAGAGCATCCATAGATCCAACAGATTTGCCCTCAAGTTACAAACTCTTTGTAAAGTAGAACAAAAATGCCCACAGCTCTGCCTATTTTTCTTTTTTAAATATTGTCCCTAATGAGTGTTGTCTCTTTTTTCAATGACCTTTTACATCCAAGCAAAACTGGAAAATTGAGATGGCTCACATGGAAGCAGATATTTTGCCTAAATGATCTGAATAAGTGTTTTAAACTTTTGCTTTGTTATGGTTATGTAGACTTGGCCTCTATGCACAGAAGTTTTTTGAATCATTTAAATTATTTTTTATTTTTTTATTATTATGTTAATCACCATACATTACATCATTAGTTTTTAATGTAGTGTTCCATGATTCACTGTTTGCGTATAACACCCAGTGCTCCATTAATACGTGCCCTCTTTAATACCCATCACCAGGCTAACTCGCCCACTAAACCTCCTCCCCTCTAGAACCCTCAGTTTGTTTCTCAGAGTCCATAGTCTCTCATGGTTCATCTCCCCCTCCAATTTCACCCCCTTCATTCTTCCCTTCCTGCTATCTTCTTCTTCTTCTTCTTTTTTTTTTTCTTTAACATATAATGTATGATTTGTTTCAGAGGTACAGGTCTGTGATTCAACAGTCTTACACAATTCACAGCACTCACCGTAGCACATACCCTCCCCAATGTCTATCACCCAGCTACGCCATCCCTACCACCCCCCACCACTCCAGCAACCCTCAGTTTGTTTCCTGAGATTAAGAATTCCTCATATCAGTGAGGTCATATGATACATGTCTTTCTCTGATTGACTTATTTCACTCAGCATAATACCCGCCAGTTCCATCCACGTCATTGCAAATGGCAAGAGTTCATTCCTTTTGATGGCTGCATAATATTCCATTGTATATGTATACCACATCTTCTTTGTCCATTCATCTGTCGATGGACATCTTGGCTCTTTCCATAGTTGGCTATTGTGGACATTGCTGCTATAAACATTGGGGTGCACATACCCCTTCAGATCCCTACATTTGTATCTTTGTGGTAAATACCCAGTAGTGCAATTGGTGGATCATAGGGTAGCACTATTTTCAACTTTTTGAGGAACCTCCATACTGTTTTCCAGAGTGGCTGCACCAGCTTGCATTCCCACCAACAGTGTAGGTGGGTTCCCCTTTCTCTGCGTCCCCTCCAACATCTGTCGTTTCCTGACTTATTAATTTTAGCCTTTTTGACTGGTGTGAGGTGGTATCTCACTGAGATTTTGATTTTGATTTCCCTGATGCCGAGCGATGTTGAGCAATTTTTCATGGGTCTGTTGGCCATTTGGATGTCTTCTTTGGAAAAATGTCTGTTCATGTCTTCTGCCCATTTCTTGACTGGATAATTTATTCTTTGGTTGTTGAGTTTAAGAAGTTCTTTATAGATTTTGGATACTAGCCCTTTATCTGATATGTCATTTGCAAACATCTTCTCCCATTCTGTCAGTTGTCTTTTGGTTTTGTTGACTGTTTCTTTTGCTGTGCAAAAGCTTTTTATCTTGATGCAGTCCCAATAGTTCATTTTTGCCCTTGCTTCCCTTGCCTTTGGTGATGTTTCTAGGAAGAAGTTGCTGCGGCTGAGGTCGAAGAGGTTGCTGCCTGTGTTCTCCTTTAGGATTTTGATGGACTCCTGTCTCACATTGAGGTCTTTCAAACATTTGGAGTCTATTTTTGTGTGTGGTGTAAGGAAATGGTCCAGTTTCATTCTTGTGCATGTGGCTGTCCAATTTTCCCAACACCATTTGTCGAAGAGACTGTCTTTTTTCCATTGGACATTCTTTCCTGCTTTGTCGAAGATGAGTTGACCATAGAGTTAAGGGTCCATTTCTGGGCTCTCTCTTCTGTTCCATTGATCTATGTGTCTGTTTTTGTGCCAGTACCATACTGTCTTGATGATGACAGCTTTTTAATAGAGCTGGAAGTCCGGAATTGTGATGCCGCCAGCTTTGCTTTTCTTTTTCAACATTCCTCTGGCTATGCGGGGTCTTTTCTGGCTCCATACAAATTTTAGGATTATTTGTTCCATTTCTTTGAAAACAGTGGATGGTATTTTGATGGGGATTGCATTGAATGTGTAGACTGCTCTAGGTAGCATTGACATCTTCACAATATTTGTTCTTCCAATCCATGAGCATGGAACGTTTTTCCATTTCTTTGTGTCTTCCTCAATTTCTTTCATGAGTATTTTATAGTTTTCTCAGTACAGATCCTTTGCCTCTTTGGTTAGATTTATTCCTAGGTATCTTATGGTTTTGGGTGCAATTGTAAATGGGACCAACTCCTTAATTTCTCTTTCTTCTGTCTTGTTGGTATATAGGAATGCCACTGATTTCTGTGCATTGATTTTATATCCTGCCACTTGACTGAATTCCTGTATGAGTTCTAGCAGTTTTGGGGTGGAGTCTTTTGGGTTTTCCACATAAAGTATCATATCATTGGCAAAGAGTGAGAGTTTGACATCTTCTTTGCTGATTTGGATGCCTTTTATTTCTTTTTGTTGTCTGACTGCTGTGGGTAGGACTTCTAATACTATGTTGAATAGCAGTGGTAATACTGGACATCCCTGCCGTGTTCCTGACCTTAGGGGGAAAGCTCTCAGTTGTTCCTCATTGAGAATGATATTCGCCATGGGTTTTTCATAGATGGCTTTTATGATATTGAGGTATGTACCCTCTTCATTTAAATTATTTTAATCCTTGATAATATATGTCATCAGTTTTCCTTTAGAAATTGGGCAATTTGTGCAACTGCCTTTAAATTTAACATTTTTTTAAGGTGGAGACTTTACTAAATATGGAGAATAAAATTATAAATGTGAAAAAATATATAAATATGATTCAGTTGTCAACAAAAAGGAGTTCAAACATAGAGATTTTCATATAAAAACATATGAACAGTGGTATGTTCTATAACTATACTAATACAATAGTTACATATAATTGAAGTTTGAACTATAACAAAGATCTATGGGCACACAGAAGCCTAGAGAGAATGATCTGTGCCATAGTCAGATGAGAGAATGCACATGCAAGTCATTTATAAATTTTATCAGAATTGGTAATCAAACTAGAAATGCACTCATTTATAATAGACACACCATTTCATGGTGAAATGGGCTCTGGTCAAATGCCCAGAAACCTTGGATCAAATAAGCTGGACCACTGCAGTGTAATAAAAAGTATTTTTGGGCTTTTTTCCTAGTTCATAGCAGAGTGCTCCTGTTTTAGGAATTTCCTGAGTGATAAGAGTGTCTTTCATTTTTGGTAATGAGGCCCTTCAACAATACTTGAGTTTACTGATAGCGAGGACCCCTAGATTTCTTCAGGATGGTGGCAGGTTGCCAGAAGAACCAACCATGTGATTAGAGGACTGGAAATTTCAGCCTCTCCCTACTGATCTCTGGAGAGGGGAGACGGGCTAGAGGTTAAGTTCAATCACCAATGATGTAATCTACCATGCCAACACAATGAATCCTCTATAAATACTACTAAACAAAAAGAGTCAGAGAACTTCTGGGTTGGGGAATGCATCAAGATGCTGGGAGGGTGGTATGCCCAGAGAGGGCATGGAAGGCCCACATATCCCCCAACACACACCTTGCCCAATGCATCTCCTCTGGCCCTTCTTGAGTTATACCTTTTTAATAAACCAGTAATAATGAGTATTTCCCTGAGTGTTTTCCTGAGTTCTATGAGTTCTAGCAAATTACTGAAGCTGGTGTTCACGGGAATCCCCAAATTTATAGCCAGCACAGCAGAAATGTGGGTATTCTGAGTACCCCATTTGTGGCTGGCCTCTGAAGTGGAGACAGTCTTACGATACTGAGCCCTTCATCTGTGGGGCCTGACACCAACCCCCCAGGAGTTAGTGTCAGAATTGAACTGAATTGTTAGACACTCAGTGGTGTCAAAGAATCGGAGAATTGGTATGAAAAGGATACTACAGGGCGCCTGGGTGGCTCAGTTGGTTAAGCGACTGCCTTCGGCTCAGGTCATGATCCTGGAGTCCCCGGATCGAGTCCCGCATCGGGCTCCCTGCTCGGCAGGGAGTCTGCTTCTCCCTCTGACCCTCCCCCCTCTCATGCTCTCTCTATCTCATTCTCTCTCTCAAATAAATAAATAAAATCTTAAAAAAAAAAAAAAAAAGAAAAGGACACTACATATTTGACGTCAGGAGAAAAAAACCTCTCACAAATACATGAACTTGAGCAATTACTTGCCATTCCAGAGTTCATTCTACTCTTAGATATGAGAAATATTATCAAAAGCCAAAGGTTTCTATGATAAACTGATTAGCCATTCCTCCTCTGAGACTTAGTATATACCACACTATATTGCAATTTTCTGTTTATTGCTCCCCCACCCCCAACAGGAACCTGAATTCCTGGAAGATACGAATCATGTGTTACTTGCATTTGCCACATAATGGGCAACCAATAAATACTGGTTTAATAAAAGGAAGAAATCTCTGATGGGAACAGTAATGTCTTAGCTCTAAGCAGAAGCAAATTATCATTTGCATAACCATAACCTCTCCTTCAAACTATAATGAATATTGAACTGGAGAAGATTTGGAATGCCACAATAACTCTTTGCACCTGGGCAGAACCTATAAGGGTATTTACTATATTTGAAAAAGTTCTAAAACATTAATTACATTTATAATATGCTTAAAATACTAAATGCTAATGAGCATGAGGAGTGACTGAAGTCTCATAAGCTGCTGATAGGAGTGCAAAATGGTGTGACCACTTTTGAAAACAGTTTGTCAGTTTCGGGCGCCTGGGTAACTCAGTTGGTTAAGAGACTGCCTTCGGCTCAGGTCATGATCCTGGAGTCCTGGGATCGAGTCCCGCATCGGGCTCCCTGCTCAATGGGGGTCTGCTTCTCCCTCTGACCCTCCCCCCTCTCATGTGCTCTCTCTCTCTCAAATAAATAAATAAAATCTTTAAAAAAAAAAAAAAAGAAAACAGTTTGTCAGTTTCTTATAAAGTTTAACATGTAGTTACCATAAAACCCAGCAATCACACTCCTGGTATTTACCCAAGAGAAACAAAAACATATGCACTTATACACACTTGCATGCAAATATTATAGCAGCCTCCTGCATAATCACCAAAACGGGAGTGGGGGGCAAAATCCATCAACTGGTGAATAAACTGTGATACATTCATACAATTGAATTTTACTCAGCAATAGGAGCAAACTACTAATACAGTCAACAACATGGATATAAAAATTACTGATGGAACTAAGTGAAAGAACTAAGTTCAAAAATGTACATAGAATAGGATTCTATTTATATGCCATTCTGGAAAAGGCAAAACTATGAACAGAAAGCAGATCACTGGTTGCCTAGAACTGGATATTAGAGAGTAGATTGACTGCCAAGAGGTACAAGGGAAATTTGGGGATGATGGAAATGTTTGGTATCTTGATTATGGCAGTGGTTAAGTACTACATACATTTATCAAAACTCATTAACCTAACCATTTAAGAAGGATGACTCTTATCATACACAAATTATACCTCAATAAACCATGACTGCAAAAAAATTGCAATCTGCTCTTTAATCTTGCAATTTTTAAGTTGGAAAATATTTAAACTAAAACATTGCTCCAAGTTTTGGGGGTTTGCCCTTGCTACATGTTTCCAGGACATGGAAATAGAAATTTCCACTCCAACTTTCTATAGTGCTAACCTGAAATTTGAAATTAAAATGTTACTTCTACTTTGTCATTTTCTTGTCATATTAAGAACGTTGTGATTGAGGATGAAGGCAATTAAAGTGAATCCACATGTCTATGACTTGATATTTTATTCTAGTAAATAAAACCAAAATATTTTATCTTTAGATATGACTCCATAATCAACAATGAGACCAGATGCATGGGTTTCATTTTAAACCAGCTCCATCCATCCATCCACAAGCAGGAGTAACTCAAGAAACTCTCCAAATCCAAAGTGAACGTTCAGTGGTCTTGGCCAAAGTCTCTAACATTACACAGCACCTCCAAAAGGCATCATCACCCTTTATAAGTAACTTATTTAGTTTGATGCAAGTTCTTTAGAGTTTCTCCTCCAAAACTATAAATAGCTGTTTTATTGATATAGAACTACCAGAATTTCTCAACCAATATTGCCAACACAGACAAGAAGAAAGCCTGTGTAAGAAACTGAAATGGCCTGAACCCTTATTCTAAGGGTATTGACTTTCAAATATTGTTAACCCTTAGAACCTCAAAATTAGAGTGGAATGCACTCTCCTCTAAAGTACATTCTGCTTCCAATATTAAGATGTAGAATGCAGAATTCTCAGTAAGATATTTTAGGTATTAGCTAACCGGTATTATGTTGACCAGTACCAATTTTTTTTTAAGATTTTATTTATTTATTTGAGAGAGAGAGAGTGAGAGAGAGCATGAGAGGGGAGAGGGTCAGAGGGAGAAGCAGACTCCCCACTGAGTGGGGAGCCCGATGTGGGACTCGATCCTGGGATTCCAGGATCACGACCTGAGCTGAAGGCAGCCGCTTAACCAACTGAGCCACCCAGGCGCCCGGCCAGTACCAATTTTTAAAAAGAAGAAAGAAAAGGAAAGACACAGAAAGAAGGAAATGTTTTGCTCCAAATGGAAAAACACTGCTGTGGATACTAAATAATGGTCTGAGAGAATTCATGCTTCTCTGAAATTCTGAACAGTCTCTCTAATATTTCAGGATTTAAAGGGGAAGAAGGAACAGAGATACCTGAAACCCTGTAATAATGATGTATCTTCCCCCTCTTACATCTCTGTCTCTCACAGACTGTGATTTATTAGCAAGTTAAAATAAGGTGATGTACTTCTCACCTGATACTTCCCTTTGCCCACATAAAACAGATTATTCATTTTCTTCAAAACCAACTTTCCTTCTTGACTGTCCTATTTCTGCCAGTTATATGATTATTTATGTAACTCCTAACTCTTCCCATACCCAAATCCCAATGTGCAATCAGGTACCCAACCCTCCCCTAGGAATGTTTCCACACCACCCTTACACCTTCATCACACTTCACCCAGACCAGTGCTGCACAAGCTCATTTGGCTTCACCACCTCATATTTTTACTCACTCAATCCAACTAACTACTGCTTGCAATGTCATCTACTTTCACAAAAATAATGTGTGTAGGTCATTCTCCCACAGAAAAAATTCCAATGGCTCCCAAATGTCAAAGGTCAAAATATTTAACCAGTCAAAACTTAACACTTCCAAATACAACCCACTATCTCCAAAATTCTGCCACTTATTCATCTAAGTTAACCCTCTATTCCAAACTACCCTATTCTTCTCTTTAGAACATGCTGGATCCATTACAAATTCAGATTTTTGCTGAGAAAACAAAACAACAAAAACAGGGGACTCCAAAACAACTTGGCTGAACTTCTTTTAAGGAACATCCTCCAAACTCCTTTACTCTCTTGGGAACTTCTCATTCCTCAGTGCTGAGTTTAAGTCCCATGTACTTGATTAGGCCTATTCTGGCCTCCACGGTCCTCAGTATACTCTCTCCTCAACAAGTGTGGTACATGTCTGCACCGTTCCTCTGGAACATAGCATATGTTATGGTCTATCATCTGTGTTTGTGTATGTTCATAAAACAATATATGCAGAAATATGGAGATCATTAAATATATATTTGTATTTATATACTATGTACTTATTTATACTCATAAAGTTATATATCTAAACAAACTCAAGCCAAGGCTATATAGAAGGTGTCTCAACATTTTTTTGTAATAGCAAAATTTGAAAACAAACTTAACACTGAAAATTAGAATAGTTATATCAATTATGGCCAATCCAGTAATGAAACACCAGGTGACAATTTAAAATGTTGGTTTTGATGAATATTTAATAACATGGAAAATTTTCACAATATCATGTTAAGGTAGAAATGACACAAGCTTAATCTTTCAATGTGTATATATATATATAAAATGATTCCAATCCTGTTTTAAAATGTGTACAACAAAACATTCTGGAGGAAATAGACCAAAATGTTAAAGTTAGTAGTAGGGTTTTTACTTTGTGTTTTATATTTTCCATGAACTCCTTTACATTGAACATGTATTAATTTAATAAGCAAAATAAAGGTGAAGGCTTCCTCAAAATCACAGTTCTGAAGGAATATTAGGTCTCTGAAAACATAGTTTGTATAACAGAAGCTGCAAAATAGCTGGGTACTAAAGATGCCATTTATGCAAATTACTTCTAAGTAGTGTCAAAAGCCAGCTCCAACTGGGAACCAGACCACTTTCTCTCTAATTTAGGAAATTCAGTGAAAGGAAGCCCCCTTCTGACTGGAAAAACAACCAGGGAGGTTCAGACAGTACACAGAAATTTTACCTCTTCATTCTTTCCTGTCCTTTGTAAAACAGAAATAAGAGAGTTGCTACCAAAAGCCAGAAAGACTGGCAGAGCTACCCAGGGAGCGCTTTAACTAAAAGTAGAAACATGAAAGGATTTTAATGTAAGTTGAAAGAATATGATTTAATTACAAGGGACTATTCCAGTGCAGTGGGCGTATGTAAGATTCTTATTAGAGTAAGAATCAAATATGTTAAGAATTTACCTAAGAGAAAAAGAACCACTATGAACCTGTGTGTTTATTTAAATTTTGCTCTTGCTGCCACCAACTAGTTGTGTGACCTTGGCAAGTCACTTCATGTCTGTATTTTTATTTCCTCTGGGACAAGACAGAATAGTGCTAGTCCTCTGAAACAAATAATGCAATATATGTTAAGAAAAAAAAAAAGAAGAAGAAGAAGGTAGCGGGAGGAGAAGAATGAAGCGGGGGAAATCGGAGGGGTGGACGAACCATGAGAGACGATGGACTCTGAAAAACAAACTGAGGGTTCTAGAGGGGAGGGGGGTGGGAGGATGGGTTAGCCTGGTGGTGGGTATTGAGGAGGGCACATTCTGCATGGAGCACTGGGTGTTATGCACAAACAATGAATCATGGGACACTTCATCTAAAACTAATGACGTAATGTATGGGGATTAACATAACAATACAAAAAATTAAAAAAAAAAAAAAAAAGAACATGACCGCCAGAGCCAGACTGAGTTTGCATTCTGGTTCTGCCACATTGTAGCTCTTTGACCATGTAACACCTAAGTTTCTACCTGTGAAATGGGGATAATTCTACCTCATCAAATTACAAGAAATAAATGAGTTAATATGTATAAAAACTGACAGCAGAATATTTAGTGCTATAAAAGTGTTTATATTGTTTTCACCCTCAAATGAGCAGTTTTGACAAGATTTACAAGTTTCCTTTTAGTTCTAAAATTTGCAGATTTGAAGGGTTTTAATTACTGAATGATGTTATGGTGTTTATATAATTTGATAAGGAATTACATTTTCAGTTTAAAAAATGAGGAGTGACATCACCAGGGTGGCAACACAGGTCATTTTTTACTTCATTCCCTATTACAAGAACAACTAACAACTATTCAAAAGCAAGACAGCACTGAGAGAATCCTAGAACATGAGGATGAGGCTGAAGCAGCCCCTGGACCACAGAGACAAGACAGACTACATTAGAAGGGGAAGAGAAGTGGCTTCACACTGATCACATTGCCCCTTCCTGAGGCCAGCACAACACCACATAAAAAGGTCTCCCCTGAGCCTCTGGTTCTTCCAGTGGAGAAAGAGAGCCCAGTGGAGGCAACAAGCCCTGCCCACCATTGTGGGTCACTTTGCAGAAGCACCTATTCTGATCTTATGCCACAGAGATTATAGGGGAATCTGTAGGGTTCAACCACTAGGTATCTGACCACGGATGGAGTAGCAGAGAAGCTTGCAACAAGCAGCACACAGGTCTTGGCCAACAGAGTTCATATCCTCAGTGCCCAAGTAGTAATCTGAACCAGTGGCTTTAACATCTCTAGAACCAAGGCAGAGGCACACTCTAATCAGGAAACTTTGTTGGGTAGAGATTTGCCTGATTCCAATCCTCAAAGGAGGAGTTATTCCCATGCCCAGGCAAGGAGCTGATCATACCCCACCACTGTGGAGTGTGCCCCTCCCTGTCCTTCCCTTGCAAGTTTGCTGCTACATAGTCTCCAATCACTGTAGAGGATGTATTTCAGCCCCATGGGAACTGAAGGGCTGGTGACAACTAGAAGCTGTGCAGCTCAGCTGCACTAAAGCCAAGAGGCAGACAAGAAAAACTGATAATTTACAGAGCTAAGCCAGTGACCCTGTTCCATCAAGAAACTTGGAGTGTGTATTGGCTTGAGTTAAGATAACAAAGAGCTTTACTAGTTTTAGAGCTGCTTTCACCATTGCACCCAAACAGGAATTTCTTTTTTCATTTTTTTTTGTTTCAAGTTTTTATTTAAATTCTAGTTAGTTAACATACAGTGTAATATTAGTTTCAGGAGTAGAATTTAGTGATTCATCACTCACATATAACACCTAGTGCTCATCACAACAAGTGCCCTCCTTAATACCCATCACCTATTTAGCCCACCCCCACCCCCCACCTCCCCTCCAGCAACCCTGTTTGTTCTCTATAGTTAAGAGTCTCTTTTATGGTTTGCTTCCCTCTCTTTTTTTTTTCTTTCCCCTACGTTCACCAAACAGTGAATTTAATATGTCATTGCTCAAGATCGCCTTCAGCCTGTCTGACTTCAGAACCTAACCAGAGTACACAGGAAGCTGCATAGGCCATTCAACAGCCCTACATTTAGTGGCACTTGAATGTAGAGCACAGTCCATAGATTCGGCCCATCTGTAGAGAAAAAACAATACCCCTCCCCCCACCCCAGTGCTTGCTCTGACTGATTCAGGTCTCCAAACAATGAGCTGTTTAGGTCCTGGGTCCTATCCTGCTGCCCTGCCAAGGCAGGGAAGCTAATTCACAGTCTCATCTAGTACTAAATATAGTACCCGATAGCTCCTAAAGGAACCAGAAAAAAAAAAAAAAAAAAAAAAAAACCTGAGCCTAAATTTAGAAGAAAGAATTTCCTAATTACGATTGTCTGATAAAGATTAGAACAGAAATAGAGAATAGTAAAACAATAGAAAAATTTAACCAAACTAAAAGTTGGTTCTTTGAAAGGATTAACAAAATTGACAAACTCTTAGATAGACTAATCATGGAAAAAAGATAAAGGACCCAAATCAACAAAATTATAAATAAAGGAGACATTATAATGGACACCACAGAGATTCAAAGGATGGTAAGAGCCTCTGGTCAAGAACATATGCTAACAAACTGGACAACCTAGAATAAATGGAGAAATTCTTAGAAACATACAATGTACCATGACTAGATCAGGAAGAACTAGAATATCTGAACAAATTGAATATCTGAACATAGGAATAAAGCTACTTTGTAATGATTTTTTTTTTTTTTGGATATGACACCTAAAGCACAAGCAACAAAACTAAAAATAAACAGGTGGGACTACATAAAACTAAAAAGCTTCTGCACAGCAAAAGAAATTACCAACAAAGTCAAAGAAAACCTATGAAATGGGACTTAATATTTGCAAACCATATATCTGATAAGGGGGTTAATATCCAAAATATATAAAGAATCCATGCAACTCAACAGCATGAAATAAATGAATGAATGAATAGCCCAATTTAAAAACTGGTAAAGGGCCTGAATAGACATTTTTCCAAAGAAGATATACAAAAGGCCAATAGGTACATGAAAAGATGCTCAATGTCGCTTGCCATTAGGGAAATTCAAAACTAAACCACAATGAGATATCACCTCATACTTGTTAGGATGGCCATCACCAAAAAGACAAGAGATAGCAAATGTTGGTGAGAATATGAAGAAAAGATAACCTAGGAATATTGTTGGTAGGATTACAAATTATTATAGCCACTATGGAAAACAGTATGGGGGCTTCTCAAAAAATTAAAAATATAACTCCCATATGACTCAGCAATTCCACTTCTGGATATTTATCTAAAGGAAATGAAAACACTACCTCAAAAAGATATCTGCACCCCCATATCCACAGCTGAATTATTACAATAGCCAAGACATGGAACCACCTAAGTGTCCATCAATGGATAAATGGATAAAGAAGTTGTGAGATATCTATCTGTCTATCTATCTATCATGAAATATATTCAGCCATAAAAGATAAGGAAATCTTATCATTTGCAACATGAATGGAACTTGAAGGCATTATGCTAAGTGAAATAAGTCAGGCAAAAACAATACTATATGATCTCATACGTGGAATTAAAAAAAAAAAAAAAAGGCTCACAGAAAAAGAGATCAGACTTGTAGTTACCAGCAGCAGAGGGCAAGGAGAAGGGGAATTGGAGGAAGGTGGTCAAAATGTATAAACTTCCAACTGTAAGATAAATATTAGGGATCTAGTGTGTAACATGATGATAATAGCTAACACTGCTATACGATACATAGGAAAAGTTGTTAAGAGAGTAAATCCTAAAAGTATTCATCACAGAAAACCATTTTTTTCCTTTTTTTCCCCTTTTTTTCTTTCTTTTCCTTTTATGTCTCTATATGAATGTTAGCTAAACCTACGGTGGTGACCATTTCACAATATATGTAAATCAAACCATCATGCTATATGCCTTAAACTTATACAGTGATGTATGTCAATTATGTCTCAATAAAACTAGAGGAGATCTGGTCTAGTCCTGCAGAGGAATATTCTCTTTACCATGCCTTCATACCTCAGAGAAATGGTTTTAGTTCCATAGAGCTATACAGACAATGAAAATCAACTATCTGGCATATAAAGAACTGACAGGCACATATAAGACATCACCTATAACTTCAGGCATGATCACTCTTGTGACATTAAATTATCTTCAACATGGTTAATTTGTTAATTGGATATTTAGCTTGATATTAAATATTATTGACAAATTAAAAGTACACTCTAGTTAACTTCTTTCATAAATTATTTTTTCTTCCCCCAAACTATAGCAGCTGTGGCTCTAAGCCATGCTGATTGGATTCATCTTCTTTTGCTGAATATAACTGCCAGAACTTTATTAGATGGTTAAATAAGAAGAAAACAGGGTATTTTAAAGAGCCGGAAACAATCAAGTATTTGCTTTGGCAAAAAAAGAACATTTCACCCAAACATTCTTTTAGTCCTAAATTCAAAGTCAGCTATGTGTCTTTGGTATCTTGGATCCCTTTTCCTCCCCCACCACACCCCCACACCCCCCCACACACACTTTTAATGCCCTTGCAAGAAAAGGAAGAAGAAAATTAAAACGAAGTTTTGAAATATGTCATCCCCACACTAGCAGTATGTAATTTCTGCTGATTTCATAGAAACCAGGTGGTGGACACAGACACAGAGTTGCTACCTTTCAAACTTGAGTCTTCATCATTATAGGGGAATCTAAGAAAAGATGCTTCCCACAGCCAAACAGAACACCAGGAAACAATCAGAGCCTTGGTAAGCATGGTGAGCTTCTTGCTGCATTAATCTGCCTCAGATCCCTTTATTCCCTGTGCACAGAAACATTTAGTAAAGAACAAGAATGAAAGGAAATTATACCATGGTTTGATGGTCCATTCTCTCATTTGGCTCTTCTTTTTGCCATCAGCTCAAAAATGAGATGGGAAATTCTACTTGTTTCTTTTGCAAAATATTAGTATGAAAAAGTAGAGAAAGAGACAGTGTTCTCTCCAGGCTCTCAGGGGGGTTGGCAATGACAGTTGTGGTAAATTACTCTACAGAAAAGGTACACTTTGTGGCTCAGCATTTTCAAGAACAAAGTCACAGAAAGTTTTTCTCAAGGGAAATCACAGGGGGGTGCATGCATAGATTATAGAGCATAAAAGATATCACAGCCTCAGAACAAGTGACACAATAGAGTTGTTGAAAGCTTCAGAGTCTAGTCTTGAATCTAAGAGCTGTAATATATATAAGCCGTCTTATAAGATTGATATGTCTCTATCAACGGTTAAATTAAGTACTCCCCAGTGGAGCACAGCATTCTAAGAATTAAATTGCAAAAGTTCTTCTAATAGCAAGTGGTCTGTATATTCACTACAACACTGTCTTCACCCCTGAGAAATGGCTACTTGACAAACTCCCATAATAGAAATTTCCAAGGCCACGTGCTCAGAGAGGCACTAACACAGCTGATATCAACTCATATCATTTAAGTAAGAGGGTTCTAGCCAAAGTGAAACTGGATAAAGTGAATGGACTGGAAGTAAAAAAAAAAAAAAAGAAAAAGAAAAAAGAAAAGTTCTCTTTTCAGACTCTTGGGCCAAGAAAAATGTCTCTCTATTGAGTAAAGACAATGAGATAATGAGAAGACCAAAAAGATCCTCTGACTCCCAATGCTTGAAGTTAGCTGCTAGATAACCAAATCCTACAGGCAAATTATGATCTCAAAGAAATTACAGTGGGCTAGCGTTTCATCCGTAAATGAAGAAAGAGATTGTACTACATAAGACAATGATATTGATCATGGCTCCAGCAGAAATTTTTCATCAAAAATGTTCATAAATAAAAATACAAAAAGAAAAAAAGAATATATGGGCTCAAGAGAGAAGTCTTGAGGATCAATTTTAGCCAGAATCTGCTATCAAGTGGGTCTATGAATACAAACATAAAGAAAAAAAAAAAGTGGAATAAAAATATTTTAAGTAATATGGAGTAAAGAAAAAAAAAATAGCCAAGGGAGAGGTAAAAGAGGGAAATAAGGCAAATAACACAGCACTATGAAAATAATAATGCTGAAATAAGAAGGGGTTGTGAAGGCTGTCCAAATACAGTGAATACTAATAAATGTGGGAACCTTACAGAATTGAGCACAAGGAGACAATCTAGAAGACTACTTCCCCTTTGAATCCATAGTTCTTATGGTTGCTAAAAAGATTCTATTAAAGTGCCCAAGAAACCCTGCAGCTACTCATTCTAAATTCTACTTTTAAAAGTAAATGAAATTAATCCAGAAATTATTTAGGGGAACACATTATAGCAGGCAGAGCCATAAATCAACATCTAAATTTACAGGAGAATAAATGATAATGGTAGATCTGAAACATCAGGAAAATTTTGGATCACCCTCTGTTCATTAAAGCAGAAAAGTATGTAATACAGTTTTTAAATGTCAATCAAAAATCGTTGTTAAAAAGCATCAGTACTTAGAGTTAAGACACAATCAGGAAAATAGGTCACCCACATATGTTACAGGCATCTAAACTATATAACTTTTATATTCTAGTAAAGTGCTCTTCATTTATAGAAGTCAAGGTGATTTGCATATTTAATATTATATATGTATCTATGTATGTAAGTGTAATTACCTTACATATATCATACTTTATGTTATATTCCTATAAAATAAGAGAAAGGCATAAATACACCTTAAATGACTTAACCAAAAACTGGCTGGGAAAAGTGGATACTAGAAAGGGAAGTGACATGTATTCTAATTCAAAAGATTAAAAATTGTAGGTATAATTAAGAGAAAATCATTGAGAAGCTATATTTATTATCCTAAATTGGAAAAGGATGCAAAATATCCATTAAAGAGGACCCATTCCTACTCTGAAAAACAAACTGAGGGTTCTAGAGGGGAGGGGGGTGGGAGGATGGGTTGGCCTGGTGGTGGGTATTGAGGAGGGCACATTCTGCATGGAGCACTGGGTGTTATGCACAAACAATGAATCATGGAACACTTCATCTAAAACTAATGATGTAATGTATGGGGATTAACATAAGAATAAAAAAAAAAGAACATGTATATAAAAAAATAAATAAATAAAAATGGTTAAAACTGAAAAAAAAAAAAAGAGGACCCATTCCCATAATGAAGTGCTATTTCCCATGAAGGACTGTGATGCCTTTAAATCCACCATTGGCAGGGGTTATGGTTTTTCATTCTTTACCTGGTGTTCTTTGGAAGACATTTCCACTTCCCTATTCTGTCTGGCCCCCAAAGCACCAGCAGGGCAGGAGGCAAAACAAGTAGCCACTTCTCTCTTTTCTCCTCCCTTCTTTCTTTCTCCGTCTCCCTCAGTTCCTCTCTCTCTCTCTCTTTCTGCCCATATCCCCTCCTTCCTCCTTCCCTCCCTTTTTTAGCACAGTTTTTAGACTCTGACTGCCCACCACCAAACACAGGTTTGGCACAGCCTAAAAGAGTGGTTAGAGCCAAGCCCACAACTCTTATGCTCACGGTAAATGAGATATTAGCAGGAATAGCTTCCCAAATCTGTAATGTCACATCACAAGTTATATCTGCATATTCCTGTTGTTAGTAGTTTGCAAAGTTCTTCCCATCATTTCAATGAGTATTTGTGTATTAGAATCTGTGTTAGTATTCCCACTAGAATTCTTTTATAGTGACCAAAACCAGGGTTTCAGAGTCAGACATATCCATGTCTGATTCCAGATCTGCTGCTTTTTACCTGTGTGAATGTTAGCAAATTATTTAGTATCTTATTTCTTAACCAGTTTTCTCATCTGATTTTAGCTCACACAGTTGTAAGAATTAAATAAGATAATCAAAGAACATCATGCCTATCACCTAGTGTAGTGATATATAAGTCTCATGACAGTTAGCTTTTTTCCCATTTCCTTTTTTTTTTTTTTCAGATAGACTCTCCTAAAATGATATTCATTCTGATATTCTTGTGGGATTTTCAACAGTGTCTCCTCAGTGAAAAACAAACTGTCTTCCGCAGTTAGGATGCTTGGTAAGGTAAGATGGAAGGTTGACTTCAAAGAAAGTTGTACAAAAATCCCCATAGTGGAAAAACAAGACAATGGAAGCAGCTTCTAATTAGCAAGCAAGCAGTACAATGATGTATTATGAGTGTCAAAAACAAAGCAGCAAAGTCGGGACTATTTTTGCTGTGAAAATAGCCAGCCTTCAGGAAGGGCCATGTTTCCCAGTAATTTAATCTGAAAGATATAAATCATGACTGAGAAGCTCCCTGCATCAGTAATGGAGAGAAATGCCTACATTTGAGCAAGTTTTCCATGATAAAAGACAGGTTTTCCTACATATGAGATCAGGAAAATAATTATCAATCAAAGATAACCCCCTTGATATCTGTTTGAAGTGAAATTGGAGGTCAGCAAAGGCCAAAAAAGAGAGAGAACTGAATTGTCTCTGTAATTTCAAGGAGCTCTTCACTAGATATTCTATTTTACAAAGTTTCAGCTGTATGTAATTTTGAAACATTAATGATTTAATGCCTGCCAGACAAAGAAAGAGAAAAGATGTCAAAAATCAAAGACAGATATAACTGTATCATGAGCATAAAAATAGAGGCTGACATCATAATGATGAAAAATCAGTCCAGGACGAAAGTATGCAAACTAAAATAATGGCCAAATGTGGAATCACGCGGTGCCTTGGAAGAATACAACTGGCAACTGATGAAAAGAGGAGTATATGTACCATCTGATAGCCAGAAAATGAGGAGTTCACAGAGCACAAAGTCAGAAGCCCCAGAATTTGCTATGCAAATAATATGCAATACAGTTCCAAGTTTACTTTCTAAATCAGGATGACCTGTCATTTCTATGTTGCAGACAGTAAGGATGTACAAGCTTAACCATATTACCCAACCAATGACCATCCGGGTCTATATGAGCATAAAGTAAATTTTGACCCCAACTTGCCTTTCTTAAAATATCATTCAAGACCAGAGAATCCTGAGAACCTATGAAGTCTCAAAATGCATTCAATGACTAGTCACTGGGCATCTGTTGTTATGCCTAGAGAACTGAGTTAAGTTTTATGGTGAAATGAAAGGTAAAAATATAAGCAACTACTAGACTGTAAGAATCTTACTGAACATGCCAGAAATTAAATCTTAAACCAGGCAATCAGGAATCACCTGACCAGCACAAGTTGGGTCATCTGCCTGACAGACCCCTGCAAACCCCTAACGGAAATTAACTTTAAAATAACCAACCCACGTCTTTGCCTAGTATAACTTCCTTTTTCCTGCTCCCTGCTGCCTATAAAATTCTTTCATCTCGGAACTCCTGTTCATTCTACTACACTGGATGCTTCTTGATTTGAATTGATTTTTGTTCAAATGAACTCAATATTTTTTTTTTAAAGATTTATTTATTTATTTGAGAGAGCGAGAATGAGAGAGAGTACATGAGAGGGGTTAGGGTCAGAGAGAGAAGCAGACTCCCCGCCGAGCAGGGAGCCCGATGCGGGACTCGATCCAGGGACTCCAGGATCATGACCTGAGCCGAAGGCAGTTGCTTAACCAACTGAGCCACCCAGGCGCCCTGAACTCAATATTTTTAATATGTCTCAACTCAACCCTGGGTACTAGTCCTGGTTCTGATACTTAATCATCTGTGTGAATTTGGACAAGTCCACTGTCTCGGTTTATTCACCTATAAAATGAAGAAAATATTGCTTATTGTGTAGGAAAGTTCTGTGGATCATTTTCTAAAATATGTGACAGAAGAGTAAAGCCACACCAAAACATGTGCAGTTATGATGGGGTAGCAATCAATCAAAAATGGAGTATCAAGAATGGTACTATGGAAATGGAAACCACAGGCATGGCACAAAGGATAAATTAACAAGATTTGGAAACACAAAGACATGGCAGATATAGAGTGACATCAATCAAAAATAGCTTAAATTTTGAATATAGGTAACTTAGAGAATAATGGTATCAGTGAAAAAAAAGGTGATTAGGTAAGGGCCCATTTAATGGGGAGGACAAAAAAGTTTTGAGCATATCAATCTGAACTGAAGGCAAGAAACCAGGTGCCTTTCAGAGAGCAAGATAAAGTTAAGGAAGTGACTGTCACTTAAAATCAATTTAGGATCAATTCACATAGAAAAAGTTAAAACATAAGTGAAATAAACACTGAAATCCCTTTCAGAATTTTGGAGTCCTGTAGATCTAAGTCAATCACAGATAATATTTTTAGTATGTGGATGTATTTACCCCCTTCTTTACTAAATACACACAAGAATTAAAAATCTAAGTGAATATCAGCATTCAAAGAAAAAAAACTGTTTACAATTGAAAGGAACAGCAATGGTCCAAATCTACTTGAGAAGCAAAAAACCAAACTAGCCCTCAGGCCTTTCTTCCAGCAAAACATTTTTTTTTGCATAATTAGCTCACATGTGCAAGCTCAATCCATGTTCCAATCCTTGGAGCTTTGTAGAACCCCAGGAGACTCTTTCAGATTCCTCCTTTTCTATCACCTCCAAATGCCTCCCATCTTCCTTGGATATTTTCCAGTTTGAGTGGGTCCAGGCCTGCAGTTTCACCACTTTCTCTGACTGCCTGTTTTATTCCTTTATTCCTAACATGCCCCAGGGCTAGGAGGGGCCAAAGGGAGTTGTGGGCATTGCGTGAGCTTCGCTGTGCCTGGTGGGTCTCTAGGACAAGAGCAGCAAGCTCCCCTGGGTAGGAGACAAATGTCTCTTACGGAGTCATGGAAATAGAGCTGGGTGGTCTGAAGTGCAGGGTAGAAAATAAAACCAATGAAACAGATAGGAGAAACAAGACAAGGTAAATGAAATGTAAAAAGAGGAAATTTCACACAATTTTGTAAACTCTTGTTAAGCATCCAAATCCCCAAACACTCCAAAACAAAACTTTTTCACAGCTATTTGTGCCTCAGGCTTATTTCCTAATTCAACACTATAATGGAATCAAGTTAGTGGAAGCCTACAACAGAAAGTGAAGTACAATGCAAATTGATCTCACCCACTGTAGCTAATTTATCTCCTAAGATATTTGCAAAAATTCTCTTTTCACTGACTCCAAATATTGTCTCTATGGGTGTTTAGTATCAAAATGTGAAACAATTTTGTAGGTATGAATATCAACTATTAATCTCAGAAGAGTGAAAGCAACTCAATTGATCTGTATAAAAAGTACTTTAACACAGCACCTGGGACAATACTGTAAGCATAATATGGAAAAAGACAGCTTGCCCTAGAAAACTACATATTCAAATGAGAGGTTCACTCAGCCTTCCTTTCAGCTTCCTCTGTGTGAAGTATTTGGTAGACACATATGCGCTGGCATATATCCAAGAAGGAACCATCCCAGGCTACACCGTAGAGTATGCTGAGCAGGCCCATGGAAGAGCTAGAACTAGGGCAGGGGATACTAGTGTCATGGTGGTCTAGAGCAGATAAAAACCAAGTGGCTGCATCTAAGTCATGTCAGGTTAGGTAAGGCTGAATCAAAGCCAAAGAAATCAATCAGAGACCAGCACTGAGTCCAAAGGAAGGGACACTGCTACAAATGGCAGTTGAATCCAAAGCTGAGCACCAGCAGAAATTACAGCATAACCAGGAGAGGTTGGAAACAAAGCTAAGAGGGCCCTGAGCAGTGGCTGAGAACAGAACTGTTATTTCCTCCCCTTGCCTTCATTTTTCAGAGAGCACAAAGGTATAGACATAGTGGGAACATTTGTCTGCAGCTCCAAGGCCAACCTGCCCTCATTCCCCTATTACTTTACCTATTAGAATCCCTCAAGACTCATATAATCTAGGATACTTTTCTTTCAATAAAATGTCTACAAGGCTTTGTGGCTTTGTGGCCAAGGCTCTGTGACACCAAGAGGAAAATTCAAAGATATTATATAAATACTAATATGAGAAGAGATCAAATGAATTTCCATAAAACTTTTATGGATAAAATTCAAAATACAGCATAACTACTTAGTATATTTTTTTATAATACAGGTCTACAAATGAGGTAAATGGAATTCTTTGGGAGGGAGATGACATTTTCCTTAATTGAGGTTCAAAGCAAGTTCCCTATGTTCATCATTTTAATAAGACAATTTAGGTGATACTAACAAACTTTATTTTATACTTCAATGAAGGGCGCCTGGGTGGCTCAGATGGTTAAGTGTCTGCCTTCAGCTCAGGTCATGATCCCAGGGTCCCGGGATCGAGTCCCGCATCGGGCTCCCCGCTCTGCGGGGAGCCTGCTTCTCCCTCTGCCTCTCTCTCTCTCTCTCTCTCTCTGTCATGAATAAATAAATAAAATCTTTAAAAAAAAATATTTTATACTTCATGAAGTGAACAGTCTCCATTCAGAGAACTGTAAAATGGGGTGGAAGGCACAAAGTTTTTACAGGATAAAGAATAAAGAACAACAAAGAGAAAAACAGAAGATATCTGATTGGCTGTGGCATAAAGTTAATCTTGTTTGGGGTGAAAAGGAACAAGGAAATCAAGGTACATACTGAATTGGCTTGACATTTGGGGATTGGCTGACTGGATGTTCTGTGTTTTGGTCAAGTATTCACAGGGATGTGAAAGTTATTTAAGTTTCTGTTTGCTGACCTGGCACGCTGGGCAAGAATGGCTCTATCTTGGGCCTAGAAAATTATTTCAACACCTATTATCAAATCAATTGTTCATTTGTAAAAGCCATTCTTAGGGAGTACCTGGATTTGGCTCGTGGGCTATATTTTGTCAACTCCTGATTTAAATTAATCTGGTTGGGGCACCTGGGTGGCTCAGTTGGTTAAGCGACTGCCTTCGGCTCAGGTCATGATCCTGGAGTCCCGGAATCGAGTCCCGCATCGGGCTCCCTGCTCGGCAGGGAGTCTGCTTCTCCCTCTGACCCTCCTCCCTCTCATGCTCTCTGTCTCTCATTCTCTCTGTCTCAAATAAATAAATAAAAAATAAAAAAATCTTTAAATTAATCTGGTTATTTTGTAAATAACCTAAATCCCAGAGATTTTGGTATTGGTCAAAGTCACAGAACCTGCAGAAACAGGACAAGCATCTAATCCTACTTCATCAATTACGTGCCCTGCGTCTAGGACCATTCTGTGAATATTAAAGTTTCAGATCCACTGTGATGGTAAATTTTGTGTGTCATCTTGGCTGAGTCATGATGACCAGATTATGTGGTCAAACATTATTGTAGATATTTCTCTGCAGGTGTTTTAGTATTTGAAATCAGCAGACTTTGAATAAAGCAGATAGCCCTCCTTAATGTGGGTGGGCCTCATCTAATCCACTGAAGGTATAGATAGAATAAAGCCTGACCTCCTCCAAGCAAGAGGGAATTCTGCCAGCAGACGGCCTTCAGACTTGAACTGCAACATCAGCTCTTTCCTGGGTCTCTAGCCTGCTGGCCTACCCAAGATTTTCAACCTTGACAGCCTCTGTGTGTTTGTGTGTATGTGTGTGTATCCTATTGGTTGTCTGTCTCTGGAGAATCCTGAGTGATATACTGACCAAATTATTCATTTCATGGATAATGCTATGAAAAGATAACCCAAACTCCCCTCACTGCCCCCCCACACTGATTTTGTGACAAAAACTACATGAAACTAAATATATTATAATCCATATTTGTTATTTTTCATTCATATTTATTAATTGCCTACCAGATAGGGTGTTAGAGATACAATAGTGTTTAAACCAGACCCATCCCTGTCCTCTCACAGCTTGTTTCTGAAGCAAAAAAAAAAAGCATCAAGTAGAGCAATAATAAATAAAAACTGGCCAAAAAATGCTACGTAGAAAACAAAAAGACCAGGAAAAGCCTCTCAGAAGTTCAAGACTAAAGAGTTAGGAGTTCATTGAAATTCCAGGAGGGGACAAAGTTGAAGCTAAAGAAATGGCATGGACAAAACAGACCAGAAAGAGAAGAAAGTTTGAACTCTTCATAGATCTGGAAGGTCAATTAATGTTAGAAAAACAGTACAAAATAAAATACTAAGCAGAGAATCAGAATTTGGCTCCAAAGATGGGGGTGGGGTAGGCAAATACAGTGTTCCATCCCCCAACACTTGTCTCTTTGTCTCGGCTCACCAATGTCCGAAAAATGTATTGGAAGAGTAATATAGCTTCCCTATATAACTATCTACACAACAAATCAGTTGAGATGAATATTCAGCAAAATGTCAGCTAGACTTCAACAGGAAGGATCAAGCTCAGAGTAAATCATAGCAGGTTTTGGGGGAATTGTTACAAAGTCAACTTTTTGTATTCAGCACCTAGCTCAGTGCCTGGCATATAGCAAATGATCAACAAATATTATAGGATGTTTTTAGGGGTTAAGAAATATAACAGTGTTATTAAGGGTGTGATATTAAGATTATAATAAGAAATGTAATTTTGGTCTTCTTCCCCTTTTCTGGCATATAGAAATCCTAATACCTTTGGAATTTCCTGAGATGAGTGCTTGCTTCGGCAGCACATATACTAAAATTGGAATTTACTGAGATGAGAGTGACAAAGACATCTTTTGTTATGTTAATGAGGTAATTTTGGATTCCACCTAAGGATAGAGCTGCTTCCCAGAAGAGCTAACCATGAGATTAGAAGGTTAGAACTTTCAGCCTCACCCCCTGACCTCCAGGAAGCAGTGGGGGCTGAAGGTTGAACAATTACCAAAAGCCAGTGATTTAATCAACCATGCCTATGTAATGAAGCCCCCATAAAAGCCCAAAGGAGAGGATTCTAAAAACTTCCAAGATGGTAAACCTGGGGAGATTCAGAGAGCATAGAAGCTCCACACCTTTGCCCCATACCTTACCCTATGCATCTTTTCCATCTGGCTGTTACCAAGTTATATCCTTTGCAGTAAATAGATAATCTAATGAGTTAAATGGTTTTCTGAATTCTATGAGCCACTCTAACAAATTAATCGAACTCAGGGAAGGAGTCATGGGAATCTCTTATTCATAGCCATTCAGTAAGAAACAGGTGACAACCTGAATTTATGGTTTGCATCTAAAGTGGGGGCAGTCTTGTGGAACTGAGCCCTTAACCTGTAGGATCTGATGCTATCTCATGGTCAGAACTCAGGTGAATTGTAGGACACCCAGCTGGTGTCTGAGCACTGCTTAGATGTGGAAGGGAAAAAGCCCCACACATCAGAATTGGTGACCAGAATTGTAAAGGGTTTGATAAATAAGCAAACAAATAAGAAGATTCAGGGTTTTTTTGTGTGTGTACATCCTAGTTTATATCCTAGTCACTAACTGGTCTAGGCTGTTCCAAGAATTACCTAAGCTACACATTTGCAAGCAATATTCCAGGTGCTGAGATCCTACCTCAGAAATATTTCACTGGCAGAAAGTAGCCTGTTCTCCAGCTTTTGAAGGCTCTTTCCTGTGCTCCTTACTTCTGTTTGTAAGTTTCAGTGGTATTTATTAGAAAAATCAAAGCCAATCTTGCAGAGCTTGGGAACATTCTTATAAGCTGTAAGATATGTTTTATGCGGTTAGGCTCTTCCTCTTCACTGGCCAACTATTTTCCCTCTCTACAAAGATCATACTAATATTAGTGGTACTTAACTCACAAAGACTAGACCTCCAAATGGCCACAGATGGCCAAAGGGCTGACTATGAAAATTAGATGATTCATATGCAAAAACCTTTGGCTTTAGTTTTTAGGGGAATTTCTTTGTTTGGGGGGTGGGAAAGAAGGTGTCAATACTGAATTGTTTTCATGATTCCTTCTGTAGAGACCAAGTCAAAGAAACCTAGAATGAACAAATGAGTTTTCTAAAATAAATCTTTCTTAGATAATATTTTAAAAGATCCCAAAAATCCCTTTTATGTAACTCCATTTATGGGGAAAAAATAGCCCCTTCTATCAAGTTCCATCTCAGGTTTATAGAACATCTAGCCTGGGGAGGACAAGGTAGTGGCGGTAGGGGGCACATTTAAGAATAGCAGCATCTAATATTCACCTAGAAGTTCTTTGCATTTTTTTTATATAATCACTCCTTATGTCTCCTTTAAGCCTCCATGTATCTTGCCTTGGATAAGTATAGCTTTATGTGGAAATAAGGAAGAGGTGGAATTTTCTATCTGGGTCCATGCCATGTGGAACAGGATTAGCACACATAAGAAAGTGATACAAACCATAAACTAACCATCTATAGGAAGTGGCATGCTTGTTAGGCCTCTCTTATCTAGATCATAGGAAGAGGAAAATCCCAGTGGAAATCTGGATTACACGTAGAGAATTCATTTGGCAACTACCACTATAACCACTGCCACCAGCAGCCAGACCAGAAAATTTAGGACTATAATACTTCCTTCCTTGGAGGGAGGAGGGCATTAAAATTTCCCTGGAGGAGATAAGCTTTAAGGCTCTATAATTCCATTTCCTACTTTGTGTTCATACTCAGAACCAAGACCTTTTGTTAACTGATCTAAAATCTCTTTATCATAATTGCTAAAAAATCACCCCTAACTCAAAGAGCTTAAGTCATTTTCTAAAGGAATATAGCCTGGTATTTTCCAAGCTGAGACTAGAAACCAGTTGTCTTGCTTCCCACACCAATGCATATTCTACCAGCACATATGCCTGGCTTTAAATAAGGAACCAAAAGAAGAGGGCATGATTTAAAGAGTAGGTACAAGGGAAGCAAGACCACCTGGCAAAGACAGGGCATTACAGTAAACCAGAACTGGGTTCTTGATTCAGAAAGCATTTCAAGGCTGCCATAATCCCCTGATGAAGATCTGTCAGCAGCCACCTCTTAAGAACCAACTGAAGAGAAGTCACCCCAGAGGTGACTGGGCTGAGGAAAAGGAAGCTGGAAATAAAGAAACCTGTGAGTGAGGACAAAAAGAGGATGGGAGGACCCTGGCTACTCAGCGACAGAAACAAACCACAAGTTTTGCAAGTTTTGTCACATGCTTCCTTGTTTGAACCTAACTCAACAAAGCTAGTGTTGCTTGTGAAGATGTATAGTTCTCATATGAACTCAGAAAAAATGTGGCTAATAGCAAAACTGAGTGCTAAGCCCAATATCTGTAACAAAGCAGATCGAGAGATAATCCATCTAATTATCTTGAAATGTTTGAGGCATCAGGGAAAAAGTTTCCATCTAAAGAAATTTCCCTTTCGGGCGCCTGGGTGGCTCAGTTGGTTAAGCGACTGCCTTCGGCTTAGGTCATGATCCTGGAGTCCCGGGATCGAGTCCCACGTCGGGCTCCCTGCTCAGCAGGCAGTCTGCTTCTCTCTCTGACCCTCCCCCCTTCTCATGCTCTCTATCTCATTCTCTCACTCAAATAAATAAATAAAATCTTAAAAAAAAAAAAAAAAGAAAGAAATTTCCCTTTCACTATAGTCTTCTGAGTATCATTTTTTAAAATCAAGAAATCAAGAGTGATGCAAAAAAACATTTTGAACTCTACATAAGCGAGAACACAGATCTAATAAGGGCCCAGAAAATAGATGACCGCTTCTGGAATGTTTAGGACTTTGATGAAAAAAAAGTCGAGGTTTTCATACTCCACTATATGTTTTCTATAGGAATAAGGCTAAGCTCACACTTCATTGGCAGAAGAAGGGATGTAATTAAATCAGTGGAAATTATCTCCAGGATTTGCCTTAGCTCAAAGTGCTATGGCAAAATCCCATAGACTGTGGGGCTTAAACACTGTTCATTTCTCACACTTCTGGAGTCTGGGAAATCTAAGATCAAGATATGGGCAAATTTGGTTCTTGGTGAAAGACCTCTTTGTGGCTTGAAGACAACTGCCAACTCCCTAAGTGCTCAAATGTCTTCTTTTTTGTGTGCTTGTGTGGACAAGAAAGCGCTTTGTCTTTTCTTCTTCATATAAGGGCACTAATCCCATCATGAGGGCACCACCCTCGAGCAAATCTAGACCTAATTACCTCCCAACGTCCACCTCCAAATACCATTACATTGGGGGTTAGGGCTTCAACATATAAATTTTGGGGAGGCCCAAACATTCAGCCTATAATAGGATCCAATCTAAGGCATTCAACAAATAAATATTAAGTGCTTCTGACACAAAAAATCCTCATATATTCCCCCATAAGCATGCTATCCCTTCCCCTGAATATTTTAACTTTACCAGATTTAGTAGCCTTATTTTTTGCTTCTCTCATAATTTGGAAACTCTGTTTTAAACATGGCCAAAAATTTCAAATCAAGTGTTTCCAAGAATATTAATTTAAAAAAAAATTTTGATTTGTGATCTAATCTAAATTTTGTAAATATAAAATCATATACTTTGGGACATTATTTAGATATTCACTTCACATGTATTAACTAAAAAAGCCGCCACTGAATTTGGATGGTTTTGACTTTTTTTTTTTCTTCCTCATCTTTTAAAAGATTACCTCATGGGATTTTATTCTTCAATTCCCTTTAGGGAAAACAATCTGCTAATGCTTTTCTGAAAGATGATAACAATACAAAGAAATATTGAAAACAATTAGGGGAAAATGGTACTTTGAACTTAGTAGAAAGTGTACATCATTTTTGTAGGAAACCTCAAAAATTGTATTAAAAATTCCAGCCATTTCATTTTTTTCAGAAAGCAGAACAGGATGTAGCTATTTATTGAGAACACTTTGTAGGGGGCATATAAAGCATACAAAAGGCTTCTTTTATTTATGATCGAGATTTTCACAGTGTTCAGAAGGTTTTCTTCCAATATCATCATCACAGTTTGTCCAAACTTTTTTTTTTTTTTTTAAGATTTTATTTATTTATTTGAGACCGAGAGAATGAGAGACAGAGAGCATGAGAGGGAGGAGGGTCAGAGGGAGAAGCAGACTCCCCGCCGAGCAGGGAGCCCGATGCGGGACTCGATCCAGGGACTCCAGGATCATGACCTGAGCCGAAGGCAGTCGCTTAACCAACTGAGCCACCCAGGCGCCCCTGTCCAAACTTCTTATAAAAGCAACAGGGTCTCTACTTAAGCCTCTCCTGAACAGAATCATGGGGCCAAGGTCATGTTGCTTTCCCCCCTAAGAATTAGAGCCCTGCAAATCCTATTCTATCTATTCTTTCCCCAGCCTCCTGTTCTTTCAGCAGGGCAGATGCCTCCCTGAAGGAAACCAGATGCTACAACTGTGGGGCACTCACAAGTGGCATAAGCTAAGCTACAGGAGTTAGGAAGAAGCGTTGCATGGCCACGCCACCCCTAGTGATGTCTTTAATGTCAAAAAGCATGCTCACTGTGCAACACAGAAAACCATCCAGGCTGAAGGAGGGAGTTGCACAAACAGGAAGTATTGCTGAATATGTGAGAGCACGCTCTTCTGTGGACAGAGAGCTGGTTTGCTCATCTTTCTGCCTTTCCTGTTACTGGCAACATGCTGTTGATGGAATGTTGTGCCCGGAGGGGTTCTAAGGTCTCTATGAAATAGGGGTTCTGCAATAAGCCTGTGGAAGTTTTTTGGTTTTTGTTTTTCCCCCAATTCCTCCCAGACTCAAAATCAAATGTACGGATTTCTCAGTCTGAGTCAAAGCTCAGGAAATGTCATATTCTTGCATCATGAATTTTTGTTTTGAAAACATTCATTATTTACCAGTGCTATCTCAGCCAATTTAGAAAAAAACTTGGATGTCAGGTCATAGGCACTGGGAGTCTGAACATTTCTTCTATTCAGATTAAAATGAAACATCAACTTCTTGGCACCATAGTTTTGTGAAGAGGCCAGTATGGGACCTGGGTTTTCAGACTGACCTAGCACTGAATAGTCATGGGATATTAGAACAAGGTCCTCTCTATGTCTCAGTTTTTCTCTTTTCAAAGGATGAGAAGTAATATCATCCCTCCTCCCCCATTTCACAGAATGCCAAAAGCTAATAAATATCAAAGGGTTTTCAATTTACAAGAAAAAAAGCAAGATAGTGGAGTGGATAAAGGAGCCACTTCTCCCAACATAACCATAAGCCTGTTCATGCCAGGTGTGGCAAACTAAGGTCATAGATGGAAGCAAATGTGAGGCAAGATTGGGTAGTAAGCCTAGAATACAGTGCTAACCAAGTGTGTTAGCCACTGGGATGGTCCACAAATACTCAATTTCTCTTTCCAGTCTTATGATTGCATTCCCCATGTTTCAAGATTTGTACCTGGGCTTTGTTTTGATCAGGCATGGTAAGGTGACAGACATGAAGGCAACTGCCTTTGAAAAAAGAGTTTATTACTCACAATTTCCAAGAAAAGGGGGCATGCCCATCATGTAGGGCTGCATCATCAGCCAGGAGGCAGAAGGAGTGAGGGAAGCACGGGCAAACCATTAGGACAGTAGTGCAAACTTGTTAGGTAGGGATGCCCCCTATTGGATAGGAAGCAAAACACAGATGTTGGAGTTCATTATTGAATGGTAATTTGTTTTTTATGCCCCGTTGAAAGTTAGACCCTAGGAAAGATATAAACAACTTTGGCCATTAATTTGGCCTTATTATTAATGAATGCCAAATCATCCATTACAAAATCTATAAAGGCTTAGTAGAACACCCCACCCCTGTGAGGACATGCTGTCCATGCATGTTGCATGCTATCCATGCAACAAATTAGGCATGAATCATGGCTATGTGGCTATGTAGAAGAGGCATATGTCACTTCCAGGCAGAAGGCCAACGCAGGAATCACCACATTCCTTCCCCTGGCACAGAGTCACGAAAGTCTGTGTTGAGATGGTGCCCCCATCTGCCTGCATTCCTGAGTGACTGTGTAGAACAGAGTCCTCACTGACCAAGGGCAGACATGTTGTATGAATGAGGAACAGGTTTGGAATTAAGGCATCAAGATATTAAGGTTGTTTATTCCACAGCAAAACCTTGCCTATCCTGACTAGTTTGACTTCGACCAGAGGTTGGGTGTTCAAATACTTTGAAGTTAAAACTTCAGTCCTCTCTCCATTCCTCACTCCCTGCCCTTCCATGGGACACTTCTCACTTTGCTGTGGAATATTGCTGAAACACTCAAGATAGGCCCCCTCCGCAGACATAAGCAGAGAGATGTTTATGAGTTTATCACGCCTCCCCTTTATAGTCCTCCTGGTTGTAATACAAGGCAGGTATATCTAAGTTAATGGGAGAGACTGACAATGTAGGGCAAGCTACCTACAGCACTATAATGGTAGAACTAGTCCAGAGTTCATGGGGAGAACAATGAAGTTTCTAACCTGGCCCCTCTGGTTCTTAACCTGTTTCTGGATTATAGTCAAATATCCACTTACTATTCTCGAAACCCACTCTATTCCAAAACAGATGATTTCATTTCAGATTTTATCCTCCCTCTTTTGGTGCATATTTCCCCAAACTGAAGAAATCCAGGATAGAGTCATATTGGGCTGAGGAGGGGATTGGTGGGGTTTCAGAGGGTGGTAAGTGATGGCAATAATTATATCAATGATTTAGGAGAAGGAACTTTTTGCTCCTGGTCTTTCCAGACTGTCTAAGATAGACAGAATCTATAAGTCAGAGCTCCAGTCTTCTTCAGCTATGTGCCTACAAATTTATTTGTCTCACTTGGTGGGACAAGTGTCTAAGCATATCTTCCAAACAAAACATTCATTCTCAGGGACCATACAAAATAAACCCTTAATGAGGAAGCAAATCTTTCTCCTACCTCCTAGCTTGTGTGGTGGCTTATTCATCTCTGGATTCAAAGAGTTACCTTATTATGCAGAATAGGGTTTGGCTGCCTCCTGCTTTCAGGAAATAAAAAAGGAGAGGGACCCTCTCAAGTTGCCATCTAAGTGAAGGCTCAGTTTAACCCTTGGCCAAGGGCCCTTTTTCTCCTCAATTTGCATCTAGGGGAAGGGCAAAGGTAGCCTGTTATTCCACCTACATGTGCTTTAAACTTCTTTACAATTAGCACCTTCATACTTATTGTACTCAAACACCCCAAACCACCTTTCAGATGTCAGCTTCAGTATCTCAAACACTATCATCACCACTGGTGAAACCACCTACCATCTGCAACCACCATGATCAAAATGCTGACCTCAGCCAAAGCGGCAGGAGGCTCTACCTAACCTACCAAGCGAAGTTTGCTTATATGCTCTTACACTTTAAATCATGTGAGTTAAATAGTTTAATTTCTCTCTCCAAAAGATAATATCCTTCCTGTACCCTACTCTTATGGATGTACTCCAAGCTTTCCTTTTCTCCCACCTGCAGAATATTCTGAGTGGCCCTGTGAACAGGGAGTCACATGGGGAGTTTTGGAAAAACCATGTGTGCATGTCAGGGTCTCACTCACATAAGCTTTTATCATGTATCAGTTATTGCTTGCCAAAATAACGCTGTGTAACAAATAATCACAAACCTTCATGCTATGTAACAATGAGATTTCCTTTTAGTGTGTCTGGGTGTTTAGCTAAGAGGTTCTACTCATTGTGGCTGGCCTGGGAGTTGGCTGGCTGCCAGTTGATTTAGGATGACCTCAGCTTGGACAACTGGAGTGACTGGGCTCTATTCCATGTGTCTCTCATCAGCCAACATGCTACTCTGGAGATGTTCTCATAGTGATGCCAGAGGCTCAAAAGGCAAATTAATCCAATAGGTCAAGGGTCTTTCCAGGCTGTTTGTATCATATTTGCTAATATTTCATTAGTCAAAGCAAATCACATGGTATGATGGTTAATTTTATGTGTCAATTTGACTGGGCCACAGGGTATCCAGATATTTAGCCAAAAATTATTCTGGATATGTCTGTGAGGATGTTCTGGATGAGATTCACATTTAAATTGGTAGACTGAATAAAGCAGATGACCTTCCCTAATATGAGTGGGCCTCATCCAAACAGTTGAAGGCCTGAATAGAAGAAAAAAGCTGACCTACCCATGAGTAAGGGAAACTCCTCCTGCCTTTGAGCTGGGATATCAGTTTTTTACTAACTTCCAAACTCAAAATGAAACATGAGGGTCCTGGGTGGCTCAGTCATTAAGCTCTGCTTTCGGCTCGGGTTATGATCCCAGGGTCCTAGAATCAAGCCCCGAGTCTGGCTTCCTGCTTGGTGGGAGGCTTGCTTCTCCCTTTCCCACTTCCCCTGCTTGTGTTCCCTCTCTCTCTGTCTCTCTCTCTCTCTGTCAAATAATAAAATCTTTTAAAAAAAAAATGAAACACAAACTCTTCCTGGGTCTCAAACCTGCTGGTATTCAGATTGAAAATACACTATCAGTTCTCCTGGTTCTCAGTCTTTGGACTTGGATTGGAACTACACACACCATCAGCTCTCCTGGGTCTCCAGCTTGCCAACTGCAGATCTTGGAACTTGGCAGTGTCCATAATCACATAAGCCAATTCCTTATACTAAACCAGTCTGTTTCTCCAGAGAATATTAACTTATACACATGGCTAAGCCTAAAGTCAAACTGGAAGGGCTTTATAAAATTACATGGCAAAGGCTATAAACATAAGGAAGACTAAAGAATTAAGGCTATTTCTGCAGCGCCGGGGTGGCACAGTTAGTTAAGCATCAGCTCTTGGTTTAGGCTCAGGTTGTGATCTCAGGGTCATGAGATGGAGCCCAGTGTTGGGATCCACACTCAACGGGGAGTCTGCTTAAGACTTTCTCTCTCTTCCACTGCCCCCCCCCCCGCTCTCTCCCTCAAATAAACAAATGAATCTTTTAAAAAAAATAAAGGTCATTTCTGCAATCTACCACAGATGGCAAAAAGATATAACCTTTTTCCTACATCTGATTTTAGCTACCCAGAACTTCCTAAAGTTTAATTAGTACCTGCCTTGGCTACTGTGACAAAGGCCAGGAGGGGCAGCCTGCCCAGGGGAAGGGATACTCGGATCACCTTTTCCATCTCAAGGGATAGCTATGCTGGACACATGTCAAGTTTTCACCCATCTCATAGGATATCTGAACCTGAGAGAGGCAGTATATAATGAACCATTATTAGGAATTTTAAAACATATTTTTAGTTATCTGAAAATATAACCCTTTGAACTCTCTGCTATTCAGTTGCAAACCCATTTGTAGGAATCCACTCTGTATGGGAGTAAAGCACTGCTACAACCAACCCCTTTTTACCTGATAATGTCTGGATCATACTAATATGATCTAGATCTTTAATGTTCTTGGCATACAAGGATAACATGGTGGGGTAAATAAAGAAGATATTGATAATCCCATTTTACACACGAGGAGACAAAAAGGCATTAAATGACTTGCCCAGAGTCTAAAAGCTCATTAACAGCAGAACTAAGAAAGAATTGCAGGGGGCTTGGCTCTTTGGTAAGGATACTTTCCAAAGCATCATTTGGCCACTCACTGAGTCACTGGAGATGAACAACTAGAGAATAGAGTGCTCCCAGGGTTGGCTTCTAATGCAGTGAAGCAGCAGGTCAACAAATGTTCATTGAATACTTTCTCCCTTCTCACTGTGCTGTGTTCTGGAGATACGCCAGTAAGCAAAACCAGACCCAGTGCGGGTCTTCAGGAGTGTAACCTATAGTAAAAGGTGGGGTGAGGAGTAAACTCTAATCCTATATTCACATGAACAGATGGAAACACACAACCTTGATGCACACAGTGAAGGAGAGTCCCTGGTTGGCAGGAGGCCCTAGGCCAAGCAGAAGGCAGGGAGGACTCACCCAGTGAGTAGTGCTTCAGACATAATCTTCAGGAGTTGGAGTTATTAAGATAAAGAGAAGAAGAAACGGTGTTCCTAGCAGTATCTAGAATGTGCAAAGGTCTTTATAGCAGGAAGAAGTGAAGAGACTACAGGGGATAGAAGGAAGACAGTTCTGAGTAGAGCAGAGAAGCTTGTGAAAGATGAGACAAAATAAAACAGCCATGTACAGATCACACAGGGCCTGGAAACCATTTTAAGGAATTTGTGCTTCATCTACAGAGACATGTCAAGACACTGAAGGTTTGCAAGCCAGGAGCTATCCTCCACTTAAGCCAACTGCCCGCTGAGAAAAGATGTTCACTGCTTCCTGGGCAGCTCACTCCAACCATGGAAAAGCAGATGGGCTTTGTCACTTTGTCCACAAAACTTATATGCATCCCTAAAATGTCCCCACACCATGCTTACAAACTAGAAATCTTTTCCATGATATTCTTATCCTTCTGAAATAGTACAAGACAAGAAACATCATGGAGTAGAGCAAGGAGGCAGTGCTTCTCAAGTATGGTCTGAATCTCAGCTGTGCCACAAACTGTGATGACGAGCTAATTGCCAAGCTTTGTATTTTACCTCCCCTTATGTACAAGGCAGCTCACCTCTAGAGCCGGAAATAGTTTTCTGGTCAAGGTGGTGGAGAAAGGAGGACTATGGGGCAGACTGAGAATCCATGCAATCAAAATTTTAATTATTATAGACTTTTCCTAGTAATTAAATCTAGTTTTTCATGTGAGCAAAGTTTCTGTTTAGAATGTTAACTTGTGGGGGTGGGGGGGTGGAAGTCCTTCAAAGTCCTATGATTCATTAGTGAAATAAGAAAATGCCAGTGAATATGAGAAACACAGAAAGACATTAAAATATATTAAAAATCTATTGTCTATCATGCACTTGAAAGTAATTTTTAAATGGTAATTGCACCTTTGAAGAGTATCTAATTAGTATGAAAAAGAACTTGGGATGAATGTAGAGCTCTTCATCTGGCTTCAATTGATACACAGTAATAATATTCAAGACTAATTTCTGAAGCTTTTATCGCTTGACTGAGCATTGCTCTGTTTCTGAAGTTTAAAAGGATTTTCCAATCTTTTGCTTCTCAGAAGCTAAGCAGAGGACCTGTCATGGGTTATGGAGGTAAAAGAGAGGAGGTAAAAATATTTAGGTGCTTTGTGGAAAGTGCCATAAAGTCCAACCTAGGTCAAGAGTATAGTCTGTGGTGAAACTGGGATTCAAGCCATAAATCTCTAAAAAATAAAGCTTCTATTCTCTTTTCATCTGGATCATTTAGTAGTAGTTGGTAGTTCCTTTTTGTGGCTGACACCTTCTTAGAACCATCGTCATCATCATCCTCATCTTCAATAACAAAATAAATTTAGTGTTTGCTGTGTGCTGGGTAGTAAGTGCTGTTACAGTTAGATGACTAGCACAGTAAAATAGCTTTAAGAAAAGACATTTCTGATCACTCTCAAGTAAATATTCAAGTGGTCTAACTAGCTTATTAAGCAGGATCATTCATTACAAATCTATTATATTTGCATAAAATATATTCTACTGCTGCCATTCTCATGGATACAATGGCAACACCCTTTGAACTAAGGGTCATAAGTTGCCTTAATGGGTTACATCAAAATTTTAATGGCCCAGAACTTGGCCACTTACATTTAGTACCTAGACAGATGTTGAGTACTGCTAATGAGAAGATTATCAGATACTGGGTTTCTAATGCCCTTCCTTTAATTTCTCTAATTGGCACATGATATTGTTTAATATTTTTTGATCTCTCTCTTTAAAAAGGATTTTATATTAACGAGCCAACTACTTTTCATCTGAAAGGACTTCAGATGTATTTCTGACATCATCTCCTACATCTCTTTCCCCTCTTCACTTCAGGAAAACCAAACTGACTTCTTTTTTTTTTTTTTTTAAGATTTTATTTATTTATTTGACAGAGAGAGAGATAGCGAGAGCAGGAACAGAAGCAGGGGGAGTGGGAGAGGGAGAAGCAGGCTTCCCATGGAGCAGGGAGCCCGATGTGGGACTCGATCCCAGGACCCTGGGACCATGACCTGAGCCGAAGGCAGACGCTTAACGACTGAGCCACCCAGGCGCCCCCAAACTGACTTCTTTGATGCTCCTGAAATATGCCAACCTCCTTAGGGCCTAGAACAAATAAGTCTGGATCCTCAGAGTAGCAGACACCAAAATCGTATTTAACACACAAGAAATATATTGGGTGGAATGCGTATGAGGAAAAATGGGGAAAAGGGCCGGAGAAGGCTGGGAGAGATGCTAAAGCACAGTGTACGTCTGATCCTGATGAAGAAGAGAAGGAAGGAAGGTTGGGTAAGCATAGTTTTAAAAGGTGGTACAGCTCAAAGATACTTTCTACAAGATCTGTTAGTGGAATCCTCCAGCCCAGGCTGTACAACAGAGGGGTACTTCATCTCCCCACAGTGTGTCTGCCTTTGCATCCCTGCTAAGCTCAGTCACTGACAAATAGTGATGGATTTCAGAACATAAATGGTTGTTGGTCATTTACACCCCTAGCAGGCCATCAGAGATATGAGAAGCACATTCTCATGGGAAGCACATTCTCAGAGATATGAGAACCACATCTCTCTTTCTCTAGATGTACTCATGACTAATCCCTGTACTTCCTTTAGTTTGTGCTCAGATATCCCCTTAATGGGTACTTACTTCCCTGACCATGGCATGTAAAGGCAACCCCCTCACATTCACTATCCTTCTACCACTCCTTACTTACCTTTCTCTGCTCTGTTTATTCTCCATGTCAGATAGAACATATATTTATTTTTTGATGAGGTACACTGTCTCACCCCTCAAGACTGTAAGCTCCATGAAGGGGAGGCCTTTGTTTTGTTAACTGGTATAACCCCAACACCTAAAAAGGTACCTAACACCTAGTTAGCACAAGATAAATATTTGTTAAATGAATGATAAATTGAACAAGCAAGCATGTATAGCACATCACTATGTACTAAGCACTGACTACACACAGATAGAAGATTCTTGCCTACAATCTTTCATTTCTAAATAGATATGCTGTGGCACCTGGATGGCTCAGTCGGTTAAGCGTCTGCTTTTGGCTTGGGTCATGTCCTGGGGTCCTGGGATTGAGTCCCGCATCGGGCTCCTTGCTCAGCGGGGAGCCTGATTCTCCCTCTGCCGCTCTGCCTGCTCTCCCTGCTTGTGCTAGCTCTCTCTCTCTCCAACAAATAAATAAATAAAATCTAAAATAGATAGATAGATAGATAGATAGATAGATAGATAGATAGATAGATAGATGATAGATAGATAGATAGATAGATATGTTATTCACATATATAGCATCTGTCCATAACTTTGAAAGATTGTTAGATAGACAGTGTGGTAGACAGACTTTAAGATGCTTTCAATATTCCCCATCTATCTCCAGGTATCCATGCCCTTGGGTAGCCCCCTCCCTCGAGTGTTGCTGGCTTAGTGACTTGTGTCTGTCTAGCATAATATGTCAAAGGTGGTTGAGCTATACCCTCATTGAGCTATCCCCTCATTGATGAGGCCCCATAAGATTGTGGCTTCCATCTTGACTGTCAACATCCTCTTGGTGGCTTTGATGAAGCAGATGCCATATAAGAGCAGTCCATGTGGAAAAAAACTGAAAACAGACTCCAACTAATAGCCAGTTTGGAACTGAGGCCCTCAGTCCAACAACCCAGAAGTAACTGAATCCTGCCCAAAACCACGTAAGATTAGAAGCAGATCTTTCTTCAAACAAGTCTTTCAAATAAGACCCCAGCCCTGGTCAACACCTTTATGAGAGACTCTGAAAAAGAGGACCCAAGCAAGCTGTGCCCAAATTCCTGACCACAGAGATGATAAATGGGTGTTGTTTTAAGCAACTAAGTTGTGATAATTTTTTTCACATTAATAGATGACTAATACAGGCAGCTTTCCATGAACTCCAACAGAGATGCCTCTCATGAAGTATGCTTTTTTGGTCAAGAATGTCAGTCCCTTTGTAGAACATTTTCCTCATCTATAAATGAAGAGGTTGGACCAGAAACTTCTAAGATTCTCATCCAACAGCAAAAACCCATGATTCTACTAAATATCTCCTACTTTAAGGCAGATCTCATTCATAATCCTATCAAATACAGACTATTCTTAAGAGAGATAACTTACTCAAATATGAGTAGTTATAGGTAGCTTTTCCAATTTTCCACCACAGGACAGAACAAGCAAGTAACTGTTTTCAAGAACATCATTTTGTGTGTTATAAAAATAATTTGGAAGACTCAATAAATAATAAAGAAAATTAAAATCACCTATAATTCAGTCACCTTGAAATTATTGCTGGTAATACTTTGATGGCTTGTTTCTAGTCTTTGGATGTGTGTATATTTAAATATATATGAATTATTTTTACAAAACTGGGATCATCCTGCATATCCAGTTTGGTATTTATATTTCAAATTGACATTATATAATGAATATTTTTCATGTCATTAAATATTCTTCCAAAACATGATTTTAATGGTTGCATAATGTGTCCTTTCACTATTATAATTGGTAGCATAAATAATATGTTAATTAATATGCTGTATTTAATTAAAATGCTGTACCCTTTATCTACATTTCTGGTTATCTTGAATCCTAGAAAGATGGTTGCAAGATAAAGAACTGTACACTTACTTAAAATTTTTGTTGCATTCTGTCACACTGCTTCCAAAAAGGCTGGTTCAGGTGAAAATCTCACCAAAGGTATTTGAAAATATCTGTCTCAATGTACCCTCAATAACTCTGGTTTTTTATCTCTGTCAACTCAATAGGTAAAAATACTTGTATCTTGTGAATTTATTTACATATCTTCCATTATTCATGCTTTTGAACCTAGTTTTCATTTTTAATTAACTACTTAGTGTTTCTTTTTTAGTGAACTATCTGCTCCTCTATTTGGCTAATTTTTCTATAGAAAGGTTAATATTTTTTATTAATTATTTTTATCATATGTGATATGTGATATGTATACATACATAAAAATGTACACATACATATATGTATATATACTCACATACATATATGTGATGTTTTTAATATTTTATATATTTAATATAAAATATATTAATATATATTTAATATATATTAAATATTTAATATTTTATATATATTATATAATATATATTATAAAATTACATATATTTTGTATATACTTAGATATGTGTGTATATATATGTCATATATATATAGTATACACACATGCATGTATGCATGTATGTATATAGTAAGTTAAATGTTGCCCGCTCCCTTCAATGATATGCCCACCCAGATCTTGTGATTATAACCTTATTTAGGAAAAACAAAAAGGCCTTTTCAGATATAACTAAGTTGATGATCTCAAGATAAGATCATCCTAAGTAATCCGGATGGGCCCTAAACCAAATAACAAGTTTCCTTATAAGAGAAAGGCAGGGAGAGATTTAAGTCACACAGAGGAGGAGGCTGTGTGAAGATGGAGGCAAAGATTGAAAGAGATTGAGAGGGAGTCATGCAGCCACAAACTAAGGAATGTCTACATCCACCAGAAGGTGGAAGGGACAAGGAAGAGCCTTCAGAGAGAGTAGAGCCCCACCACCAGCTTGATTTCAGACTTCCAGTTTCCAGAGCCGTGAGAGAATAAACCTCTGTTGTGTTAAGCCTTCAAGTTTATGGTAATTTATTACTGCAACCCTAGGGTGTGTGCACATGCGTGTTCACGTGTATACACAGGCACATATATGTGTTTATTTGTGTGTATCTGTCAGACTAATACAAATTAATATAACTCAGGGTAATTCAACCTTCCTGCTTCACATTCTTGCTCTCTGAACCAAAGATAAATAATATTCTCTTAGAAAAGATTCTTCTACCTCGCAGTTTTATATTCTTACTCAATTTACTTTTTAAATATAGCCTAAAAACTAAACTTCATCTTGTGTCTTCCCTATGTGTCAGTCATTTTTGGCATAATAAAGCAAGGCCTCTCTTCCGTAATTTTTTTCTTATCCCACTAACATTCCACAATCATATTTATAAGCTCGAAGAAAATTGGTGGCCAATTTGCTAATATAAAAATGTCTTTCAATTCCGCAGATTTTATTTTCCCATAAAGAATTTTCATATATAAAGACAAGTAACTACACTCTCAGTTATCAGCCTTTAATACCATGCCCCATCCCTGGAACCTTACACATCATTGGTTCCTCCCTGCTCTGGAGTCCATATTTTCATACATTTCTACAGCACTACTTTGTGACAACGCTCAAGAGCAAGTGTTATGCTTCCTTGAGTCCAGTGTGCAACATTGGTCCTGGGACATAATTGGTGCTCAACAGGTACTTATTAAATCAGTCTTGAATACTGTGAAATAAATCAAGTGTTTGTCCATTAAAACATCCCCTAAGGGCTAACTCCAGACTGTACTTCTGGTTATGAGGAGCACAAACGTAGATATATAGGACTGTAGGTAATTTGCAAAAGATGTGTAAGTAAATCAGTCATTCAAAGACCATGTAGACTGCTCTTTGGCAACTGTGAGTGAAATTCTGTTCATCACAGTCCACAGCATGAGGATGAGCCATAAGTAGATGCTTGTTTAGCACAAAGCCTTACCTACTCCAGACCTTGGTTTATGGTTCTTACAGTAAAAATTTAAAGCAGCATCACAAAACTGAACCCCTCACTCACAGAATTTAAATACTGAATACTGAATCCAACTGTGTCAAGAGAAGAACAGTTATTTGATTACGAGATAAGAAGCAGTGTGAGAAAAATAGAAATAAACCCTGCATCTGAGCCTTAAGAGCAAACTGTTAACAATGAATTAAAAACAAATCCACAGCTAGCAGGTACCATGATCTTTGTGGCATTGCTGCCTTCCACACTAATCTTCCAGAGAGGTTACTCTGGAATGATACGTTCAAAATACTTAAAGCCATTCATCTCAAAGAAGTTGTGACAGTTACTTTGCTATTTTCTTCCTACTCCTCAAGGGGAAATTTAATCAAGATTGTCAGAGCTTAAAAGAAAAGGGGGAAAAAAACACACACAATCAAGCTACACTTCAATAACCAAATAAAACCACCAAAAATTAATCAAAACTTGACTTGAAACCCTTCCAGGACTGCAAAACTCACACAGTATCCCAGAGATGGATGATAGCATGAATTCTGATGTACACAGCTCACCATTTGAAAAAATGGTGATGCTTTCCTGCCATAAGTGGTATAATTATGCTATGCATCATATGCATTCATTTAATAGTATTCCTGCTTCACACTTAGCCAGGCATTTCTCACAAACTGCCATCTTCACAGGCCACTCATTCTGCTGATTCGGCTCTCCTTTATAGTGGATCAGGCTGCAGCCACTGTTTGTTCATGAGACAAGCTAATGATCTAGTGCTTTCTTGCATGTTGCAGTTAATAGATAACTAATATATTTTAGCACATTCATTATGGCCAGTTTTCCACTAACAAAAAAATTACACATTTGGTTTTCTGCTTTGACGAATGTGGTGCTTCATCTTGAAAGTTGATTAAAATCAATACCTCTGTGGAAAATTATATATAAAATGTATTAATATCCAGGATACTCTGATGAGATACTTCTCCTTCTCAACTCTGCTCTCATCCCATCCCCCCAAAAAATCGTGCTGAAACTGAATGTGAATACTCATGAGGAATGACAGGGTTTTTTCAACAAATTGAAATTACTCATCAGTTAAGTTATAGCTTGTCATTTAAGACAAGTTTAATTTTAGTTGAGTTTGGAGAGTAAAGCTAACTAACAAAGAATTGCAAGAAATTTAAAATAATCTGAAGTCCTGTTTTATGCCCAGTCAAAATTTCAGAAAACCCAGAAATTCTATGACATAACCTTTCTCAATTAAAAAAATACATTTTTGAAAGCAGTGATCTGAAAGAAAATCACCTGTATTAATGGACAAGAACATTATGGCTTTCACTAAACCATCCAGCACACTTTTTCACTGCATCATTTCTCATCTCCTTAATCTATCCCACAACCTTATTTTCTTGACCACAATGAACTTCTTAGCCTCCTAAAAAGTCATGCTTTTTCCAAACAGTTTTGCTTGGCAAAAAAAAAAAAAAAAATCATCTTTCAAGGTCTAGCTCAAATGTTACATAACCACTGTTCCAGTTACTATGGCTGTGTAACAAGTAATCCCAAGCATCCTATTGATATATTCTCATCACTTAGCAGTGTCTGGAAACTTGGAAGCACTCAATAAAAGCTCACTTGCTCAGTCAATCATTCATGCATTGCTATTTACTGAATGCCCATTATGTGTCAGAAACTGTGGCAGGCCCTGAGGATGAAGCAATGGACCAAAAAAAAAAAAAAAAACCCAGCTCTGTTTAGTGGGCAGAAAACATTACACAAATAATAACATCTACTAAAACACATAGCAGCATATTGAGGTGTACCCTTTGTCAAAACAAAACAGAGTACTATAAGAATACAGCAAAGTTTGGAGAGTAAGGGGAGGATTTTGGAGAAAAAAATTTGTGAGCAAGAGATCAAGATTGAGTAGATGGGTAGAAACTCCAGGCAGAGGGAACATTATCAGCATCCCCTCAAGCAGGAAGGGATATGGCATGACTAGATCTAAAAGAGGACCAACGTGGCTGGACAGAGAAGATGAAGATGGACCTATGTGTGCATGAAGGGGCAGGAACCGTATCAGACAAAAAGATACTCTTCCCATTAACAGGAAGCAGTCCATAGAGATTTCTGCAAAGAGAAAATCTATGAGTGCTTGTTCCAGTCGCAAAATGCTTGTGGACAGCTGTGCATTTTCTTCACAAACTCTCCTTTTAAAAAAAATTAATTTCTTATATAAGAAAGTCTCTGTTAGTCCCAGTATGTTCTGAGCACGGGTTGTCCAAATTGAGACCCTGTCAGAAACAGCTGCTCTAACCCTGGGGTGCAGGGACTCCTCCAAAGAGGCACCCCCTGAAAGTAGGAGGCTGATACAGGATATCACGGTTTCCTGCAAGTGAGGGTGAGAGGAAATGCCTTGCCTATACTGCTGGTGGTGAAACTATTTACACAAGTGATTAACAAATATTAGCAATCATTGGTAGATTTTTCTTAAAAATCATAGACAAACCACAGTCATATAATTTAATAGGTATCATTTTTTCCTGACTGGCCATATATCCTCGGCTTACATTCCTCACAAAGAGGCATTTTTCCAAAATTATTTTGTAACCAAAATTTTAAAATGATGAATAATCCAGTGGTATTTTTGATATGACAGTCATCAGCAAATAAACCTCTGTTCAAACATGGTAACATGGAAAGCATTTTGCAAGGCTGAGTCGGGGCACTAAATTCACCACCCACAACAATTAGTTCTCCCAGAGCATAAAACACTGCCCCATTGGTGTGCAAAACACTGTCCTTCTGCACTCAGGGTCCGGTCCCTCACCACCACTGAATCATCATTCTCACCCTCCCTCATAACCTGCATCATCAGTGATTTTGCTTCCAACTTCTGTGCCCCCAATTTCTCAAACTATCCTCAACCTCTTGCACTCCCCCCATCAGCATAAATTACTTCACCCAACTAAACGCACACATTTCACCAAAACCGTAATTTGAGCTCACCCCTAGAGTGACCCAGTCTCAGCAGATCTCTCACAATTCAGGGACCCAGTACCAGGTGACCAGGCCAGCAATCCTGTCAGAGGCACCCCACAAAACAGAAGTCAGCCTTTTCCTCTGAATATGCTTTTCAGCAGCCAGTTTGGGAAGAAATCAACACTTGCAAAGCAAAGACACAAGTATCAGTGGCTGGAGTTTATTGGTTCCCCTGCACCCCAATTAACTAGGTTTGTAATTCCATCTGTAGAAACTACCAGTATGCTGAATTGTCATCATTATCCAATACTTTATTCTAACACTAGAATTTAATTTCCAATGATGTCTCAGCACAGATGCTCAAAAGGAATGTTTACTTTCTTAGAAATGAAGAAATAGCAATGCATGTCCCTAGGGATAGGTCATAATGAGAGAAAAAAAAATATTTAAGAATAAAGTACAAGGGGCTAAGGCAGCATAAGGCATTTCTAGGCTTAAAGGAAGGTGAATGACAAAACAGGATGAAGATACATTATTAAAGAGCTTCCTGAATTGTTATCAATAAAAATACTTTTCATAGAAATTAGTGGGTTTTGCTTTGATTGGCTTTTTATTAGTAATTGTAACACTTGCCATTTCCTGGATCAATGAATCCCAAACTGGATGTGAGCAACCACAGAAGTACTATAATTCAGGTAGCTTTTGAAGATAAGCCATTGAAATATATTGGGGAATGACTTCTTTTCAAAGCTTTGAGCAAAGTATCCAGAAACAAGTCTGCTGCCAGGCCAGGCCCTGCTGTGAAACAGAAAAAGTCAAACTGGGGAAAGGGGCCTTTCCATACTCCATTTCGGACCCTTCTCTCTCTTTTGTTCTCATGTACTCAGGTTGAAATGAATTAAATTTGTTCGCACTAAGGAACTGACAGCTGTTAACAGCTTAATGTGTTATCTCTCCCACTGATATTTGCAACAATTCCTTAAATTCAAAAGGATGGGCAGGCTGATGGAAGAGATGAGGGGCTGGGGATGGGCAGGTGCTCAACCTCATGTTGTTTGCTGACTGGGCTAGCTTACAGAATTAGATCAGGAAGGACCTAGACCACTGCTCCATGTGCAGGCAGGGATCCTCAGAGACCCTAAGAGTCTGTCAGTGATGACACAAGGTGAAAACTGTTTTTATAACAATAGTAAGAAGTCATTTGACATTTTTACTTTCATTCTCTCCCAAACACAGTGGAGTTTTCCAGAGATGGATGACGGTGAATATCACAACAGATCAAATGCCAAAACAGGAGAATCCAGACATCTATTGCCACACATTAAGGAGATGTAGAAAAAATGTAAATTCTTTTTTCAAAATTTTTTTTATTTTAGTATTTTTTAAAATGTTTAATAAAATTTAAAAAATAAAAATGTAATAAAATTTCAAAAGCAAATTAATTTTGAATAAATTTCAACTTAAAGTTTTAAATTTTTTTAAATTTAAAACTTAATTTTTAACAAAAAATATTTTACATGTTAATATTTTCTAAATTTTTCCATTTTAAGTTATAATAGCATAAACATTTACAAACTTATTTATAAATATGTAATTTTATTTATGGATGTTTTTATGTCTTTATAAATTTATATCCTATATAAACAAAAGCTCTTAAGGTTCTCAATACTTCTTTTTTTTTAATGACTCAAGCTCCTCACCAATTTGATTTTTCTTGCTTGCTTGCTTGCTGGCTGGCTGGCTGGTTTCCTTCCTTCCTTCCTCCCTCCCTTCTTTCCTCCCTCCTTTTTCTTTCTTTCTTTTTTTTTTAAGTAAACTCTACCCCCAATGTGGGTCAAAACTCATACACTCTACTGACAGAGCCAGCCAGACACTATTGGTCCTCAATAATTTTTGAGGCATGTAAAGAAGTTCTGAGACCAAATAGTTTGAGGACCACTGAATTGGACATCCTTGCTCTGACCCTGACAGTTCTGGGCAGTTTATCTGTTTAATACTTATGGGTAATCTTTAAGTCACATAACATTCATGGAAACTGTATCTCTTATTTAATAAGGCCATTAAGGGAGAGAGGGAAATGGGAATGGAAGGAAAAAAAGAAACAAAGAGGAGGGGGGCGGAGCAAGATGGTGGAGGAGTAGGAGACCTGGATTTCCTCTGGTCTCAGGAATTCAACAGGATAGGGATTAAACCATTCGGAACACCTACAAACTCAACAGGAGATTGAAGAAAAGAATAGCAGCAACTCTCTGAACAGAAAAGCGACCACTGGGCGCCTGGGTGGCTCAGTTGGTTAAGCAACTGCCTTCGTCTCAGGTCATGATCCTGGAGTCCTGGGATCGAGTCCGCATCGGGCTCCCTGCTCAGCGGGGAGTCTGCTTCTCCCTCTGACCCTCCTCCCTCTCATGCTCTCTGTCTCTCATTCTCTCTGTCTCAAATAAATAAATAAAATCTTTAAAAAAAAAAAAGAAAAGAAAAGCGACCACTTTCTGGAAGGTAGGACGTGCAGAGAAGTGAATCCAAGGTAATATTCGGGAGGATAGATGGCGGGGGAGGGGCCTCCGCTGGCCGCTTCTGGCAAGTGATAGAACCGCGGAGCACAAAATCGGAACTTTTAGAAGTCTGCTCCGCTGAGGGACGTCACTCTGGTGGCTAAGCGGGGGGTGGAACCCTCCGGGACAGTGTGATCTCAGTACCCTCGGGGTCACAGAAAGACTGGGGGTGCCTGAGTGCAGCAGAGCTCCCAGGGATTGGAGTGGGGAAGCCAGCTGCAGAGACGGAGCCAAGGCCCGGGCTATCACCTCGGGGTTGCCATAAACCGTGATCCATCACACAGCCGGGCCACTGCTCCTCCAGCAGGGACCCAACAAGCGGCAGATCCAGGGAGACTCACCTTCCTCCCCCGGGAGGAGCCGCGCGGGAGCACACCGCAGGGATCTGCTGGGTTTGGAGACTCCACACGGGGTCGGGTGCCAGAGATAGAAATGCGCGGTCATAGGCCAGGTGAGCACAGAGTGCGGCCAGAGACCGGGGAGACGGGAGTGACTGACTGCTTTTCTCTGGGGGCTCACTGAGGAGCAGGGCCCCGAGGTCTCGGCTTCTATGGGGTGGAGATTGGGAGGCCACCATTTGCACTCTCCGCCTCCAAAGCTGGACAGAAAGCTTGCAGGGAAAAAAGCTCCCGAGAGCATACCCGAGCAGATTACTTAGCCCGGACCAGGCAAGGGCGGGGCAATTCTGCCTCTGGAAAGACATTTGGGAACCATGGCAACAGGCCCCTCCCCCAGAAGATCAGCGAGAACAACCGGCCAAGACCAAGTTTACCGATCAGTGAGAATGGCAGAACTCCAGCGGTACGGGAATACTGCACATAGAATCCATGGCTTTTTTTACCATGATTCTGTAGACCTTCAAAGTTAATTTTTTTTTAACTGTCTTTTTTTTTTTTTTTGAATTTTTCTTCTTCCCTTTTTCAACCAACATCTTATCAATCCCTTTTTTAAAAACCATTTTTATTTTTCATTTTTAGAGTCATATTCTATCCCTTCATATTAGTTACCCGTATTTTTGGCATATATAAGTTGTTCTCTCTTTAAAATTTTGAGATAGTTTCTTCTAACAGATCAAAATATACCCTAAATCTCTACTGTATGGTTTTTTCTACTCCCCTGCCTGATCACATTCTCTCCCTTTTTCCTTTTTTTTTTAAAATCCTCTTCTTTTTTCAAACAACTTCTTGTCAATTCCTTTTATAAAATTTTTTATAATTTCCATCTTTACATTCATATTCCATCCCTTCATCATATCAACCCTTATATTTGTACATATATAAGTTTTTCTTCCTTTAAAATTTTGAGAGGCACTTTCTTTTAACAGACCAAAATACACCCAAAATCTAGTGTGTGGCACTGATTTATATACCAGCCTCATCATATTTGATCATATTCTGGGTTTTTTTTGTTTTGTTCTGTTTTTGTTTGTTTTTATCTTTATCGTTATCTTTTTCCTTTTTTTTTTCTTTTTCTTTTTTCTCTCTTTCCCTTTCTTTTCCCACTGCTTCACGTCTTTTCTGATTTGTTTAGAGTATATTTTCTGGGGCCATTGTTACCCTGTTAGCATTTTATTCTCTCATTTATCTATTCTCCTCCGGACAAATGACAAGACAGAAAAAATCACCTCAACAAAAAGAACAAGAGGTAGTACCGACTGCCAGGGACTTACTCAATATGGACATCAGTACGATGTCGGATCTAGAGTTCAGAATCATCACTTTAAAGATACTAGCTGGGCTTGAAAAAAGCATGGAAGTTATTAGAGAAACCCTTTCTGGAGCAGTAAAAGAACTAAAATCTAACCAAGTTAAAACCAAAAAGGCTATTAATCAGGTGCAATCAAATATGGGGGCACTAACTGCTAGGATAAATGAGGCAGAAGAGAGAATCAGTGATAAAGAAGACCAAATGATGGAAAATAAAGAAGCTGAGAAAAAGAGAGATAAACAACTACTGGATCAGGAGGGCAGAATTTGAGAGATAAGTGATACCATAAGATGAAAGAACATTAGAATAATTGGGATCCCAGAAGAAGAAGAAAGAGAGAGGGGAAGAACGTATAATGGAGCAAATTATAGCAGGGAACTTCCCTAATTTGGGGAAGGAAACAGGCATCAAAATCCAGGAAGCACAGAGAACCCCTCTCAAAATCAATAAAAATAGGTCAACACCCCAACACCTAATACTAAAATTTACGAGTCTCAGACACAAAGAGAAAATCCTGAAAGCAGCTCGGGAGAAGAGGTCTGTAACCTACAAGGGTAGAAACATTAGATTGGCAACAGACCTATCCAGAGAGACCTGGCAGGCCAGAAATGACTGGCAGGACATATTCAGAGCACTAAATGAGAAAAATATGCAGCCAAGAATACTCTATCCAGCTAGGCTGTCATTAAAAACAAAAGGAGAGATAAAAAGCTTCCAGGACAAACAAAAACTAAAGGAATTTGCAAACACAAAACCAGCCCTACAGGAAATCTTGAAAGGCAAAGAGAGAGCCTAAAAGCAACATAGACCAGAAAGGAACACAGACAATATACGGTAACAGTCACCTTACAGGCAATACAATGGCACTAAATTCCTATCTTTCAATAGTTACCCTGAATGTAAATGGGCTAAATGCCCCAATCAAAAGACACAGGCTATCAGACTGGATTAAAAAACAAGACCCATAAATATGCTGTCTGCAAGAGACTCATTTTAGAACCAAAGACACCCCCAGATTGAAAGTGAGGGGGTGGAAAACAATTTACCATGCTAATGGACACCAAAAGAAAGCTGGGGTGGCAATCCTCATATCAGACAAATTAGATTTTAAACCAAAGACTGTAATAAGAAATGAGGAAGGGCACTATATCCTACTTAAAGGGTCCATCCAAGAAGATCTAACAATTGTAAATATCTATGCCCCTAACATGGGAGCAGCCAATTCTATAAGGCAATTAATAACAAAAGCAAAGAAAAACATCGACAACAATACAATAATAGTGGGGCACTTTAACACCCCCCTCACTGAAATGGACAGATCCTCTAAGCAAAAGATCAACAAGGAAATAAAGACTTTAAATGACACACTGGACCAAATGGACTTCACAGACATATTCAGAACATTCCATCCGAAAGCAACGGAATACACATTCTCTAGTGCCCAAGGAACATTCTCCAGAATTGATCACATCCTAGGTCATAAATCAGCTCTCAACCGGTACCAAAAGATTGGGATCATTCCCTTCCTATTTTCAGACCACAATGTTTTGAAACTAGAACTCAATCACAAGAGGAAAGTTGGAAAGAACTCAAATACATGGAGGCTGAAGAGCATCCTACTAAAGAATGAATGGTTCAACCAGGAAGTTAAAGAAGAATTAAAAAAAATACATGGAAACCAATGAAAATGAAAACACAACTATTCCAAATCTTTGGGATGCAGCAAAGCAGTCCTAAGAGGAAAGTATATAGCAATACAGGCCTTTCTCAAGAAACAAGAAAGGCTTCAAGTACACAAACTAACCCTACACCTAAAGGAGCTGGAGAAAGAAGAGCAAATAAAGCCTAAACCCAGCAAGAGAAGTGAAATAACAAACATAAGAGCACAAATCAATGAAATAGAAACTAAAAGAACAGTAGAACAGATCAACGAAACTAGGAGCTGGTTCTTTGAAAGAATTAACAAGATTGATGAACCCCGGGCCAGACTTATCAAAAAGAGAAGAGAAATGACCCAAATCAACAAAATCATGAATGAAAGAGGAGAGATCACAACCAACACCAAAGAAATACAAACAATTATAAGAACATATTATGAGCAACTCTATGCCAGCAAATTAGATAATGTGGAAGAAATGGATGCATTCCTAGAGATGTATCAACTACCAAAACTGAACCAGGAAGAAATAGAAAACCTGAACAGACCTATAACCACTAAGGTAATTGAAGCAGTCATCAAAAATCTCCCAAAAAACAAAAGCCCAGGGCCAGATGGCTTCCCAGGGGAATTCTACCAAACATTTCAAGAAGAGTTAATACCTATTCTTCTGAAACTGTTCCAAAAAATAGAAATGGAAGGAAAACTTCCAAACTCATTTTATGAGGCCAGCATTACCTTGATCCCAAAACCAGAAAAAGACCCCATCAAAAAGGAGAATTACATGGGCACCTGGGTGGCTCAGATGGTTAAGCATCTGCCTTCGGCTCAGGTCATGATCCCAGGGTCCTGGGATCGAGTCCCGCATTGGGCTCTCTGCTCCTTGGGAGCCTGCTTCTCCCTCTGCCTCTCTCTCTCTCTCTGTCTCTCATGAATAAATAAATAAAAATCTTTAAAAAAAAAAAAAAAAGGAGAATTACAAACCAATATCCCTGATGAACATGGATGCAAAAATTCTCACCAAAATACTAGCCAATAGGATCCAACAGTACATTAAAAGGATTATTCACCACGACCAAGTGGGATTTATCCCTGGGCTGCAAGGGTGGTTCAACATCCACAAATCAATCAACGTGATACAATACATTAACAAAAGAAAGAACAAGAATCATATGATCCTCTCAATAGATGCAGAAAAAGCTTTTGACAAAGTACAGCATCCTTTCTTGATCAAAACTCTTCAGAGTATAGGGATCGAGGGTACATACCTCAATATCATAAAAGCCATCTATGAAAAACCTACAGCGAGTATCATTCTCAATGGGGAAAAACTGAGAGATTTCCCCCTAAGGTCAGGAACACAGCAGGGATGTCCACTATCACCACTGCTATTCAACATAGTATTGGAAGTCCTAGCCACAGCAATCAGACAACAAAAAGAAATAAAAGGCATCCAAATTGGCAAAGAAGAAGTCAAACTCTCACTCTTTGCAGATGATATGATACTTTATGTGGAAAACCGAAAAGACTCCACCCCAAAACTGCTACAACTCGTACAGGAATTCAGTCAAGTGGCAGGATATAAAATCAATGCACAGAAATCAGTGGCATTCCTATATACCAACAACAAGACAGAAGAAAGAGAAATTAAGGAGTCGATCCCATTTACAATTGCACCCAAAACCATAAGATACCTAGGAATAAATCTAACCAAAGAAGAAAAGGATCTGTACTCAGAAAACTATAAAATACTCATGAAAGAAATTGAGGAAGACACAAAGAAATGGAAAAATGTGCCATGCTCATGGATTGGAAGAACAAATATTCTGAAGATGTCAATGCTACCTAGAGCAGTCTACACATTCAATGCAATCCCCATCAAAATACCATCCACTTTTTTCAAAGAAATGGAACAAATAATCCTAAAATTTGTATGGAACCAGAAAAGACCCCGCATAGCCAGAGGAATGTTGAAAAAGAAAAGCAAAGCCGGCGGCATCACAATTCCGGACTTCCAGCTCTATTACAAAGCTGTCATCATCAAGACAGCATGGTACTGGCACAAAAACAGACACATAGATCAATAGAACAGAATAGAGAGCTCAGAAATGGACCCTCAACTCTATGGTCAACTAATCTTTGACAAAGCAGGAAAGAATGTCCAATGGAACAAAGACAGTCTCTTCAACAAATGGTGTTGGGAGAATTGGAAAGCTACAGGCAGAAGAATGAAACTGGACCATTTCCTTACACCACACACAAAAATAGACTCCAAATGGTTGAAAGACCTCAATGTGAGACAGGAGTCCATCAAAATCCTAAAGAAGAACACAGGCAGCAACCTCTTTGACCTCAGCTGCAGCAACTTCTTCCTAGAAACATCGCCAAAGGCAAGGGAAGCAAGGGCAAAAATGAAATATTGGGACTTCATCAAGATAAAAAGCTTTTGCAAAGCAAAGGAAACAGTCAACAAAACCAAAAGACAACTGACAGAATGGGAGAAGATATTTGAAAATGACATATCAGATAAAGGGCTAGTATCCAAAATCTATAAAGAACTTATCAAACTCAACACCCAAAGAACAAAGAATCCAATCAAGAAATGGGCAGAAGACATGAACAGACATTTTTCCAAAGAAGACATCCAAAGGGCCAACACATGAAGAAGTGCTCAATATCGCTCGGCATCAGGGAAATCCAAATCAAAACCTCAATGAGATACCAACTCACACCAGTCAGAATGGCTAAAATTAACAAGTCAGGAAATGACAGATGTTGGCGGGGATGCGGAGAAAGGGGAACCCTCCTACACTGTTGGTGGGAATGCAAGCTGGTGCAGCCACTCTGGAAAACTGTATGGAGGTTCCTCAAAAAGTTGAAAATAGAGCTACCATATGATCCAGCAATTGCACTACTGGGTATTTACCTCAAAGATACAAAAGTAGGGATCTGAAAGGGTACATGCATCCCGATGTTCATAGCAGCAATGTCCACAATAGCTAAACTGTGGAAAGAGCCAAGATGTCCATCGACAGATGAATGGATAAAGAAGATGTGGTATACATATACAATGGAATATTATGCAGCCATCAAAAGGAATGAGATCTTGCCATTTGCAACGACATGGATGGAACTGGAGGGTATTATGCTGAGCGAAATAAGTCAAACAGAGAAAGACATGTATCACATGACCTCACTGATATGAGGAATTCTTTATCTCAAGAAACAAACTGAGGGCTGCTGGAGTGGGGGGTGGGGTGGTAGGGATGGATTGATTGGGTGATGGACACTGGGGAGGGTGTATGCTCTAAATTGTGAGCGCTGTGAATTGTGCAAGACTGTTGAATCTCAGATCTGTACCTCTGAAACAAATAATGCAATATATGTTAAGAAAAAAAAAAAAAAGAAGAAGATAGCAGGAGGGGAAGAATGAAGGCGGGGAAATCGGAGGGGGAGACGAATCATGAGAGACGATGGACTCTGAAAAACAAACTGAGGGTTCTAGAGGGGAGTGGGGTGGGTGGATGGGTTAGCCTGGTGATGGATATTAAAGAGGACATGTTCTGCATGGAGCACTGGGTGTTATACACAAACAATGAGTCATGGAACACTACATCAAAAACTAATGATGTAATGTATGGGGATTAACATAACAATAAAAAAATTTAAAAAAAAACAAAGAAGAAGGAAAAGAGGAAAGAGAAGGATAGATGAAGGAAGTAGAGGAAATGTACTAAACTATGTGTAGGATGTGCCTTGTAAGGACCACTGAGTTGTTTATTCAATGCCTACCAGGCTCATAGTCAATTCTGAGCTATACTTATCACTAAAATATTTCAAATACATCCTGGGATATTTGTCATATAAATGTGACCTGTGTTTGTTTACTTAACATGTGGTAAATAGATTTGCCTTTAAGACAGGTTTTCTTTGGCCTACTTGCTGCTTTAAAAAAAAAAATAAATCCAAAGAACAAAAACAAAACAAAAAACTGCCAAGAGTTAAATCTAGAAAGTTTTGTGTAAAAATCTGGATTTCTAACTGCTCTTGAAACTTGAAAATAACTACTAAAACAAATTACAAAAACCTGTAATGCACCAGTTAGCTGGGACTAAGGGGCCTTTGTCTGCTTCTGCATCATGTGGACTCAACAGACTTCTTGCTCCCCAAGACTTACAGCTCACCTGCCCCATTCATCTGTTACCTGCCTCACCTGGCAGGCTCTGAGACAGTGACTTCTATCATCAAGATAATCTTTAAACCTCTTCGGATCCATGATAAGAATGTTTTATGTGTCAACAAAAATATAACTTGAAGTGCAAAAAAATTTTTAAAAATCACCCCATCTCACCACACAGTGGAAGCCCTCAACATTTTAATGTGTTTTTGCCATGCTTAGTGTTACATAGCCGTGATGATATACGGAATACAATCACAATCCCCTGTTATTTTCCCTGGCTATTTTAGAATAAGTACTTGACGTCATTAAAAACCCATTTAAACATAGTGTCAAATGTTGTTAATACTCCCTTGTGTGAATCTGCCATACTTCACTATTTCTTTTGTTAAATATTTAGGTTTATTGTTCTCTATGATAAATAATGGTGATGCACATTTCATGTCCCATGTTAAAAACTAAAAACATTTATTTAACTGAAATTAGAATCCCCAAAATGTATTTTAATTTGGACATTTTAAACATATTAGGGTTGTCTATGTTAAACTACACAGAAACATCCAAAATATGGATTTGGGCCCAAACATTTGGGTAGTGCCATTCTTTGTGGGATAGTATTCTCATTTTTAAACCCTGTGATATTTTTAGGGGTTTTTGCATATCCATTAGGGCATTTTGGATTCCTATGACAAGGCAACCTTCCTAACAGGCTGCTATTATTTTATTGTAATTAATGTCTACATGAGCAGCTGTGCAGAAGTCCTGAACAAAATTCTGTTTAAAAACTGAGAGTCAGGCACTAAATGGACATTCATATTGGCTGGTAATAAAATAGGTGTGGGAAATCTTTCACCAACTGAGCAGCAGGGCAGAAAATTAAAATAAAATCACTGAGTGGGTGTGACTCAGCCAGGAGACAAACACAACCTGACTAAAAAATAAAGCAGCGATTAAAACAAATCCTATCCCAGGAAAGCAAAGAAAACCACCTCTGATATCGTTCAGCAGAATGAGTGCATGACAACTGTGATGTGTATGGTAGTATTTGTATTACCTTCTCTCCAGGTTAGCCAGGGAACAAAGATTCTATGATGCAGACGTCGAAGAAAGCCTCACCACAAGAAAACCCACTTCAAAGTCATCCATACAAACAATGAAATCCTCATGGCAACCCATGCTAAATACAATGCAACACAGCAAAGTGACCCCCACTTGTGGAGAAGTAGGCAGGAACAGGGAAACAGCATAGTTTTGTTATCATGTCCCTTGAAGAAACAATAATGTGTGATGTTTTATTAATAGGCATGATCCCTTTAACTAAGTAACCTGGTAAAAAGTAATAGGGGGATTTCCTGCTCTGCTGAAAGGAAGTGGGATGGCTTTCTACCCTAAAGCCCTTGGTGCTCTTTCAAGCACTGCATGACGCATATTTGCTATTTCTTTACCACAAATACCATCACAGTTATATGAAAGAGTTGATCAGGCTTCCTGCAGAAATGTTCATACGTTCCAGGGCCTGATGGCTCATGCAGTCATATCCAATATGGACACTGACTACTGTAGTCACAATTACAGCAATCTTTTTTCTTTTCTATCATTTGGTTATACCACAATATGCTAATTAACACAAGATCATAAGATCAGTGCATTGTCATGTTGAAGTGATACCTCTTACAGTGTGAAAACTCCTCAGAAAGATCTTAAGACATGTTACCAAGAACCACAAGATTCTGTTATTTTGAACTGGACTTATTGATCACAAAGTCAGTAGGGATAGATCTTCCATCCCACTTTGATTAAACAAAGCTATTTATTTACTCAATTAACAAATCTATATTAAATACTAGTATGTGCAAGCACCTCTAGGCTCTAAGCATAAAGCAGTAAATAAAACCAAAAATGCCTGACCTCATGAAGAAAAAGAAAGCTGTGCAAAAACAGGGAGTGCCAGTTTGTCATTTTAATCATGCTCATCAGGGAAGGCCTCACTTAAAAGAAGCCAGTTAAGCAAGACATAAGGAAGTGAGGGGGCAATCCACAGGGTATCTGGAGAAATAATATTCCAAGCAGAGGCCCAGAAGAAGGAGCATAACCTCACAAGTTTGAAAAATAGCAAGGTGGGGGCGCCTGGGTGGCTCAGTTGGTTGAGCGACTGCCTTCGGCTCAGGTCATGATCCTGGAGTCCCTGGATCGCGTCCTGCATAGAGCTCCCTACTCGGTGAGGAGCCTGCTTCTCCCTCTAACCCTCCCCCCTCTCATGTACTCTCTCTCTCTCATTCTCACTCTCTCAAATAAATAAATAAATCTTGAAAAAAAAAAGAAAAAGAAAAATAGCAAGGTGTATGGAACAGGATGCATAAGAGGAGAATGTAGGAGGTTCGGGAAGAAGGGCAAAGTGGCAACCAGGTGGTGTGAGTCTTATGCAGTTGTGGGGTCTTTGGTTTTTACTGAATGGGGTGGAAAGCCATTGGAGGTTTTGTACAAAGGACTGATATTGCCAGACCTGCCTTGTAACAGGACCCCTATATAGAAAATAGGCTGCCAAGAAGTCCAAATAGAAGAGGGAGACTAGTTAAGAGACTACTGTAATAATGCAAGTGCAAGATGATAGTGATTTGGACCAAGGTGCAGCAGGGTAGGTAATGAGAAGCAGTCAGAATATGAAAGTGGTGTCACAGGATTTGCTGTTAGATTGAATGCAGTTCATGGGACAAAGAGAAGAGTGCAAGGATTGTCTCAAACACAGCTGGTTTAGTCCAGGTTTGGAGCTCAGGGAGAGGGTCTGGGCTAAAATATGAATCTGGAGTCATCAGTGTAGAAATGGTGCTTAAACACTTTGTGAGAGCCCTGAGGTGTAAGTGAAGGTGTAGAGGATGTCAGAGGAGCGATCTCCAGTGTGTAGAGGTCAGGATGAAGAGAAGAAACCAGCAAAGAAGAGTGCACAGGAGTGGCCAGTGAGGAAGGAGCATGGTGTCATAAAACTAAGTGAGAAAATATTTTAAGACAGAGGAAATGGGGGTGCCTGGCTAGCTCAGTTGGCATAGCATGTGACTCTTGATCTCAGGGTTGTGAGTTTGAGGCCCATGTTGAGTGTAGAGATTACTTAAAAATAAAATGGAAGGAAAGGGAAAAGGGAAAAAGGGAAAGAAAAGGGAAAGGGGAAGGGAAGGGAAGGAAAAGAAAGGAAAGGAAAGGAAAGGAAGCAAAGAAAGGAGGGAGGAAGGGAAGAAGAAAAGAAAGGAGAAAATGACCAGTTGTACAAATCCTACTAGTGGTCAAGTCAGAGGACTAAGAACTGACCACTGGATTTAAGAACATGGGAGTCATTAGTATCCCTGACATTAGAAGTTTCTTTGAAATGATGGAAGCAAACATCTGACTAAAGTGAGTTTGGGAGGGAAAGTGAAGTAAGAAATGGAGACAGTAAACATGGAAACTCTTTCAAAGAATTCCACTCTGAAGAAAAGAGAAGCAGGGCAATAGCTAGAGGGAAACAGATCAGGAAAGGTGACATTTAGATGGGAGAAATCCCACTGTGTGTGTTGGTATGAACACTGTCATACAGAGGTAACACTTAGTGCTGTAGGAGGCAGGGAGAGAACTGCTGGAATTGGAGGGAGATGCTGAGACTTAGTGCTCCTGCATAACCCACAGAGTAACGGGAGAGAAGGCAGAGTGTTTGCACACAGAGATAGATTGCTGTGTTAATGACGGAGTAGCAGTCTACAGAAACTGTCATCTTAGTACTTCTGTTTTTGTTTTTCAGTGAAATATGACCCAAGGTCATCAACTGAGAGTGAGGATAGGAGAAGAAATGTTGGAGGCTTTGAATTAGCCTCAGGCAAGCATGAACGAGCTATGGAAAGAGCAAGATGTTGGTGTCCATTGGATTCCCCTGTTGGGGGTGACAGGGCCATCTTTACTGACATGTGACTTATACAATTACACAGGACCCTATACTCAGAAGGGCCCCATGACTGCTTTAAAGTATTACTATCTCCATCTTAAAATTCTTAATTTTATCTTTGAAATCGTGTTGTGTAAGTTTGGTGGGACAATGGAGCACATGAATGAGAACAGACGTGTCAGGGTGCAGCATATACAGATAGTTGTGGTAGCCTGCATATGCATAGAATCAAGCCAGAGGAGGGCTGCACACTCAAACTGCAGGTGGCCTGACTGATGTCTCAGGGCAGTCCTGAGCACCACAGTCTAGGCAGGCAGCCCAGAATAGCAGTCACAACTATAGAGGCAGCAACTCAAGTGGTAGGGACCCCAGAAGAAAGAAAGAATTCTGCATGGGGGCAGCTCCTGGAACTGCAAAGGGAAGCCATTTGCCCTCTGTTGGAGCTTGCCCTGCATTGTCTGCCCAAGTATTAACTCATTGGCCCCAGCAGTGGGACAGTATTTGTTGGCGCTCAGGCAGCAAACCGTGGCAGTAAATTGTTATAAAACAAAAGCATACACATGAATATTGCAGTAAAGCATATAAGGGAGTTATTGGAACTCTTCAAAAACTTTAGAATCTCTAGTTCCAAAACATGCTGCAACATTACAAAGCAAAGAGCCACAGGTTTAGAAACAGGAATTAAATTAAAAATCATCATACTCAGCAGAAAAGAATATTATTTTCATATGAAGCTTCAGATGAACTGATTACTAATGAAGAAAACAATTTTGCTCTTGCAATTGAAGATACAGCAAGAGAGTGTATAAACTAGCATTTTGAATTACATATACTTTCAGTTACTGGTACAATCTCAATGCATTACAAGAAATATCAAAAGAAATATTAAAATACTATTGTATAAATTTATATCTAAAATTAAATTCAGGGGGAGGAGCAAGACAGCAGATGAGTAGGAGACCTAAATTTCGTCTGGTCCCAGAAATTCAGCTACATAGGTATTAAACCATTCTGAACACCTACAAACTCAACAGGAAATCGAAGAAAAGAATAGTAGCAACTCTATGAACAGAAAAGCGACAACTTTCTGGAAGTGTATATTCTTCTGGGATCATTGTTACCCTGTTAGCATTTTGTTCTCTCATTCATATATTCTCCTCTGGACAAAATGACAAGATGGAAAAACATACTTGAGAAAAAAGAACAAGAGGCAGTACAGATTGCCTGGGACCTAATCAATATGGACATTAGTAAGATGTTGAAACCAGAGTTCAGAATGACAATTATAAACATACTAGCTGGGCCTGAAAAAAGCATAGAAGATACTAGAGAATCCCATTCTGGAGAAATAAAAGAACTAAAATCTAACCAAGTCAAAATCAAAAAGGCTATTAATGAGGTGTAATCAAAAACGGAGGCTCTAACTGCTAGGATAAATGAGGCAAAAGAGAGAATCAGTGATATAGAAGACCAAATGATGGAGAATAAAGAAGCTGAGAAAAAGAGAGATAAACAACTACTGGATCATGAGGGCAGAATTCGAGAGATAGGTGATACCATAAAGCAAAACATTCGAATAATTGGGATCCCAGAAGAAGAAAGAGAGGGGAAGAAGGTATACTGGAGCAAATTATAGCAGAGAACTTCCCTAACTTGGGGAAGAAAACAAGCATCAAAATCCAGGAGGCACAGAGAACCCCCCTCAAATTCAATAAAAATAGGTCAATACCCCGACATCAAATAGTAAAACTCACAAGTCTCAGAACAAAGAGAAAATCCCGAAAGCAACTAGGGACAAGAGGTCTGTAACCTACAACAGTGGAAATATCAGATTGGCAGCAGACCTATCCACAGAGACCTGGCAGGCCAGAAAGGACTGGCGTGATATATTCAGAGTACTAAACGAGAAAAATATGCAGCCAAGAATACAATATCCAGCTAGGATGTCACTGAAAATAGGAGAGATAAAAAGCTTCCAGGACAAACAAAAACTAAAAGAATTTGTGAACACCAAACCAGCCCTACGAGAAATATTGAAAGGGGTCCTCTAAGCAAAGAAAGAGCCTAAAAGTAACATAGGCCAGAAAAGAAGAGAGACAATATAAAGTAATAGTCACCTTAGAGAAAATACAATGGCACTAAATTCGTATCCTTCAATAGTTACCCTGAATGTGAATGGGCTAAATGCCCATTACAAGACCCATCAATATACTGTCTGCAAGAGACTCATTTTAGACAGACACCTCCAGATTTAAAGTAAGGGTGTGGAAAACCATTTACCATGCTAACGGACATCAAAAGAAGCTGGGGTGCTAATCCTTATATTAGACAAAGTATATTTTAAACCAAAGACTACAATAAGAGATGAGGAAAGACACTACATCATACTTAAAGGGTCTATCCAACAAGAAAATCTAACAATTTTAAATATCTATGCCCCAAACATGGAAGCAGCCAATTACATAAACCAATTAATAACAAAAGCAAAGAAACACATTGACAATAATACAATAACAGTAGGGGACTTTAATACACCCCCCATACACACTGAAATGGACAGATCATCTAAGCAAAATATCAACAAGGAAATAAAGGCTTTAAATGACAAACTGGACCAGATGGACTTCACAGACATATTCAGAATATTCCATCCCAAAGCAACAGAATACACATTCTTCTCTCGTGCCCATGGAACATTCTCCAGAATAGATCACATGCTGGGCCACAAATCAGGTCTCAACTGGTACCAAAAGATTGGGATCATTCCCTGCATATTTTCAGACCACAATGCTTTGAAACTAGAACTCAATCACAAGAAGAAGGTTGGAAAGAATTCAAATACATGGAGGCTAAAGAGCATCCTACTAAAGAATAAATGGGTCAACCAGGAAATTAAAGAAGAATTAAAAAAATACATGGAAACAAATGAAAATGAAAACACAACTGTCCAAAATCTTTGGGATGCAGCAAAGGCAGTCCTAAGAGGAAAGGATATAGCAATACAAGGCTTTCTCAAGAAACAAGAAATGTCTCAAATATACAACCTAACCCTGCACATAAAGGAGCTGGAGAAAGAACAGCAAATAAAGCCTAAACCCAGCAGGAGAAGAGAAATAATAAAGATCAGAGCAGAAATCAATGAAATAGAAACCAAAAGAACAGTAGAACAGATCAACAAAACTAGGAGCTGGTTCTCTGAAAGAATTAATAAGACTGATAAACCCCTGGCCAGACTTATCAAAAAGAAAAGAGAAATGACCCAAATAAATAAAATCATGAATGAAAGAGGAGAGATCACAACCAACACCAAAGAAATACAAACAATTATAAGAACATATTATGAGCAACTCTATGCCAGCAAATTAGATAATCTGAAAGAAATGGATGCATTCCTAGAGACTGAACCAAAACTGAACCAGGAAGAAATAGAAAACCTGAACAGACCTATAACCACTAAGGAAATGGAAGCAGTCATCAAAAATCTCCCAACAAACAAAAGCCAAGGGCCAGATGGCTTCCCAGGGGAATTCTACCAAATATTTAAAGAAGAATTAATACTATTCTTCTGAAACTGTTCCAAAAAATAGAAATGGAAGGAAAACTACCAAAGTCATTTTATGATGCCAGCATTACCTTGATCCCAAAACCAGACAAAGACCCCATCAAAAAGGAGAATTGCAGACCAATATCCCTATGAACATGGATGCAAAAATTCTCACCAAAATACTACCCAATAGAATCCAACAGTACATTAAAAGGATTATTCACCACAACCTAGTGGGATTTATTCCTGGGCTGCAAGGTTGGTTCGATATCTGCAAATCAACCAATGTGATATAATACATTAATAAAAGAAAGAACAAGAACCATATGATCCTCTCAATAGATGCAGAAAAAGCATTTGACAAAGTACAGCATTCCTTCTTGATTAAAACTCTTCAGAGTGTAGGAATAGAGGTACATACCTCAATATCATAAAAGCCATCTATGAAAAACCCACAACGAATATCATACTCAATGGGGAAAAACTGAGAGCTTTTCCCCTAAGGTCAGGAACACAGCAGGGATGTCCATTATTACCACTGCTATTCAATATAATACTAGAAGTCCTAGCCTCAGCAATCAGACAAAAGAAAGAAAAAAAAAGGCATCCAAATTTGCAAAGAAGAAATGAAACTCTGACTTTTTGCAGATGATATGATACTTTATGTGGAAAACCCAAAAGACTCCACCCCAAAACTGCTACAACTCATACATGACAAGATGGAAAACTCATACATGACGTACATTCCATACAGGAATTCAGTAAAGTGGTAGGATATAAAATCAATGTACAAAAATCAGTGACATTCCTATACACCACAACAAGACAGAAGAAAGAGATATTAAGGAGTTGATCCCATTTACAATTGCACCCAAAACCATAAGATACCTAGGAATAAATCTAACCAAAGAGGAAAAGAATCTGTACTCAGAAAACTATAAAATACTCATAAAAGAAATTGAGGAAGACACAAAGAAATGGAAAAATGTGCCATGCTCATGGATTGGAAGAACAAATATTCTGAAGATGTCAATGCTACCTAGAGCAATCTACACATTTAAAGCAATCCCCATCAAAATACCATCCACTTTTTTCAAAGAAATGGAACAAATAATCCTAAAATTTGTATGGAACCAGAAAAGACGCCGCATAGCCAGAGGAATGTTGAAAAAGAAAAGCAAAGCTGGTGGCATCACAATTCCGGACTTCAAGTTCTATTACAAAGCTGTCATCATCAAGACAGTATGGTACTGGCACAAAAACAGACACATAGATCAATGGAACAGAAGAGAGAGCCCAGAAATGGACCCTCAACCCTATGGTCAACTAATCTTTGACAAAGCAGGAAAGAATGTTTAATAGAAAAAAGACAGTCTCTTCAAAAAATGATACTGGGAAAATTGGACAGCCACAGGCAGAAGAATAAAACTGGACCATTTCCTTACACCACACACAAAAATAAACTCAAAATGGATGAAAGTCCTCAATGTGAGACAGGAGTCCATCAAAATCCTTGAGGATAACAAAGGCAGCAGCCTCTTCGACCTCAGCCACAGCAACTTCTTCCTAGAAACATCACCATAGGCAAGGGAAGCAAGGGCAAAAATGAACTATTGAGACTTCATCAAGATAAAAAGCTTTTGCACAGCAAAGGAAACAGTCAACAAAACCAAAAGACAACCAACAGAATGGGAGAAGATATTTGAAAATGACATATCAGATAAAGGGCTAGTATCCAAAATATAAAGAACTTATCAAACTCACACCCAAAGAACCAATAATCCAATCAAGAAATGGGCAGAAGACATGAACAGACATTTCTGCAAAGAAGGCATCCAAATGGCCAACAGGCACATGAAAAAGTGCTCAACATCACTCAGCATCAGGGAAATACAGATCAAAATCTCAGTGAGATACCACCTCACACCAGTCAGAATGGCTAAAATTAACAAATCAGGAAACGACAGATGTTGGTGAGGATGTGGAGAAAGGGGAACCTCCTACACTGTTGGTGGGAATGCAAGCTGGTGCAGCCACTCTGGAAAACAGTATGGCGGTTCCTCAAAAAGTTGAAAATAGAGCTACCATACGATCCAGCAATTGCACTACTGGGTATTTACCTCAAAGATACAAAGTAGGGATCCAAAGGGGTACGTGCACCCTGACATTTATAGCAGCAATGTCCACAATAGCCAAACTATGGAAAGAACCAAGATGTCCATCAACAGATGAATGGACAAATAAGATGTGGTATACATATACAATGGAATATTATGCAGCCATCAAAAAATAAAATCTTGCCATTTGCAATGATGTGGATGCAACTGGAGGGTATTATGCTAAGCAAAATAAGTCAATCAGAGAAAGACAAGTGTCATACGATCTCACTGATATGAGGAATTTTAGAAACAAGACAGAGGGTATGGAAGGAAAAATGAAACAAGAGAAAACCAGAGAGGGAGACAAAGCATAAGAGACTCTTAAATCAGGAAATAAACTGAGGGTTGCTGGAGTGGAGGGGCGTAGGAGGCATGGGGTGGCTAGGTGATGGACATTGGGGAGGGTATGTACTATGGTGAGTGCTGTGAATTGTGTAAGACTGATGAATCACAGACTGTACCCCTGAAACAAATAATACATCATATGTTAATAAAAAAAAATTCAGATTTACTTGAAAATGATTTTATGAAGAGTTAAATATTTTTAGAAGAAATGCTCGAAAAGAATTAGCTCCAGAAGTACTAAAATTTGTATTTCAAAATAATTTATCAGAAATATAGGCCAGTCCTGTCAACGTATTAAAAAACTCCTGAAAGTTCCAGTAGCAGCTGCACCACCAGAAAGATCCTTCTCAAAATTAAAATTTATCAAAAAATGTTTACAGTCTGCATTTGCTTGAAATTACTTTTAATTATATTGATTGGAAAAGTTTATAAAAGAATGTTTTGGTCATCTAAATTTCATTGTATAACATTATGACACCAAGAATATTAATTTTCATGTAATTTACAACCACTATTACCCTGTGTTATGGTTTGTAAGTCATAAAATATATTTAAAGTGAAAAAGCTTTATGTTTATTTTAGTGCATTTAATGACTTTTTTCATGCCTTTTGAACAAGGGACCCCACAGTTTCATCTGGCACTAGACCTGCAAATTATGAAGCCAGCTCCAGCTACTGATCATGAATTTAAAGCAAGACCAATCAGTGTGCCTGTGGGTTTTTTTCAGCCACATTTAGCTGTGTGAAGAGCTGGAATTTCAAAAGCTGGAGTTTTGCCAGGTAGGTATCATGAGGTAAGAGAGGGACAAGTTTGTTGAGAATATATGAAACTGATAGATAAGGTCAATTGGTAGTGAAGAGACTCCAACTTGCCCCAACTGAATACAAAGCCAGGGCATCAGTATATATTGTAAGTATCATATAATACCTTAGAGAATGATGATTCTCCAGGGCTCTTTGCTTGGGATCCAGCAGTGTCTGGGCTAGCTCACTAGTTCTTTGGATAGAAGCACCTGCAATTTTATTAGCTAATGCTGGTTACATGCAGACTGCCTGTCAGTCAGTGGTAGCTTGCTCTAGAGCGTCCAACACCTGAGTAACTGCCAAGGTTTCCTGTGGGAAAGTTGCCTTAAATGAGCATGTAAATTGAAATTCTTCTTCAGCCAACACAATTCTTCAATATGCACATGCTTATTCCCTTTCAAGTTCACATATTCATTCAACATATTGGCTTTCTCTACTACTTTGTTAACATCACATTATTTCCTAGTTCAGTAATAGTTATCCCAATTATTTTTGGAGATGATTAATTTTACATGTCAGCTTGACTGGGCCATGAGGTGCCCAGATATTTGGGCAAGCATTAATCTAGGTGTGTCTGTGAGGGTGTTTTGGAGGAGATTCACATTTGAATCAGTAGACTGAGTAAAGCATTTCCCTAATGTGGGTGGGCCTCATCCAATCAGTTTAAGGCCTGAATAGAGCAAAGGAGTGAAAGGGAACTCCTCCTGCCTACTTGAGCTAGAACATCAGTCTTTTCCTGACTTTGGACTTGAACTGAAACAAGTACTCTTCTTGGGTCTTGAATCTGCAAGCTTTTGGACTGGAATTTACATATCCACTCTCCTAGTTCTCAAGCCCTCAGACTCAGACTTAGGACGTTGTCAGCCTGCATAATCACAGGAGCCAATTCCTTATAATAAATACACATGAACACATAAACACATGCATGTGTACATCCTGTCTGTTCTATTTCTCTGGAGAATATCAATACACTGTTATTCCTTAGTTTATAGATATTACTCTCTTTATTTCAATAACCATAATGTGTCAGCATTCCTCAGCCACTGCAGAGCCACAGGCTGTACCCCAAATTCTAGCCAGCCAGTCAATTGGATATAACTCACAATACAATCCAGGTAAAAGAACTTAGATGGCTTGCTCAAAACCCCACGCAGAAACAATTCAAACATCTGATATGCTGATAGTTGCTCAGTAGAGTCATTGTCATACTTTCATATTCAACAAATATATTAAGAAAGCATGACTTTGGGGTGCCTGGGTGGCACAGTCAGCTGAGCGTCAACTCTTGGTTTCAGCTCAGGTCATAATCTCAGGGTCATGGGATTGAGCCACACATGGGGCTCCATGATCAATGCAGAGTCTGCTTGGGACTCTCTCCTCCCCTCTGCTCCTCCTTTTCCCTCTATAGAATAAATAAATAAATCTTTAAAAAAAGAAAGAAAGCATGACTTTGTGAAACATTTTCACAACTATTGACTTTTTAAATTCTTAAAATATTTCTGTGAGGTGGAGTACCTGGGTGGCTCAGTTGTTAAGTGTCTGCCTTCGGCTCAGGTCATGATCCCAGGGTCCTGGGATCGAGCCCCGTATCGGGCTCCCTGCTCAGCGGGAAGCCTACTTCTCCCTCTCCCACTCCCCCTGCTTGTATTCCCTCTCTCACTGTGTCTCTCTCTGTCAAATAAATAAATAAATAATCTTAAAAAAATATATTTCTGTGAAGAAATTAGTAATATGCCCATTTTAAAAATGAGGCACAGAGAGATTAAGTAGCTTGATCAAGTTCATAAAGCTAAAGACAGAACATGATTTTCTTGAAATCCTGACTTTTCCACTAACTTTTTATGTTACCTAAATTCTGATATTGAAATTTGCCATATATGAAATGGGAATAACATTGTCTACTGCAGATAGTCACTGTGAGGATTTAGGCAATCACATAAGTTCAAATGTCCAATACAATGCCTGATGTTTATAACACTCAATAAATTTTAGTCCTCTCTCCTACAAGTTCTTATTGTCAAATTGGGAAAGATAGCTCTCTCTGAAATAAGAATAAAAATAGTTCTTCAAACTCTACTCAAACCTGATAAGTATAACCTATAATTTATTGTTTTATGAGCATGGTATTTGTTTTTCACATCTAAACTTGAAAATCTTCAGGAGAAGCATATACTTTTAGTTTTCCACAGACTCCACCATCCCCTCTTGTCCTACATCCTGTCTGATTCATGTATTCATATCACCCTTCTAGTCCCTACAAGGTTTTAAATTTCAGTCTCTGCAATGAATGTATCCTATGATTCTGCCACCTCAGTGACTTCTTGGTTTGGGCACAATTACCCGATTTTATTTTAAAAATTTGGATAACAAAGAATAGTTTGGAGAGTGACACAAAGAAGACAAATTTGGTTCTGATGACCAAATCAAAGTTGCTTTCCCTTCATCACCAGCAAATGTTGCCACATTAGCTACATCCAAAGATTAAGCTCAGCAATAATTCATAACTGTCAATATACCTAGCAACTCTAAAAAAAGGAGGGGGTGAGGAGGAGGGAAGGGATTAAATTTATAGCAAAATAACCTAATTTTCAAAGAATTGTTAACTCCATATCTCTAAGTTATACATGGTCTTATTTTTTTTTCTTGTCTCTGGAGTACCTTCAAAAATAACTATTGTAATTTGAGATGTAGACCATACAAAATGGATAAAATGATAAGATAATGAGCAAAAGCATTTCTAAAATGAGACCAGCTGTCGACCTTGTCTTTGGAAAGGAGGTTCTGGCAAACTTCCATTGGCCCCTAGCCTAGTCTTGTTTCAAACTGATTAGCAAACATTCTAGTCAATCAATCCTGTCCCAAATTAAGCTGTTGGTAAGAAGCAGTATGATTTGCATTTCAAACCTCTCAGGAGTCTGACAGATGAGATGTGACTTCCCTGAGGCTTCTTCACATTCCGTAAAAACAAGACTTCTCTTCTTTCTAAATCAAGAGTGAGGGACAAGTAAGCCCATACCAAACAATGGACTAAAATTGAGCATTCAGATGTTTCTACGTTTGTTGGCAAATTTAAGTGAATAATTTTATATAAACTGTATTTCTACCTTCATTGGTAACTTGGCCCATTTGCAGAAATGCTTGCACAGTTCCAGTTGGTTCTAGAAATAGATAGCTGGTCTATTCTGAGACAGGACTATTGTCTTTATTATTGGCTAACCCTATTACTTTAGGCTCTCATTATATTTTAAAATGCTTTAAGAATTATAATGTGACCTGAGACATGTTCCAATCTTCAGGACAACAATGCTGAAATAAGATTATTTCCTTCTCCGGTTATCTGCAGATTCTATAAAAATTGAATGTTATTCCAAGTTACTGCCTGAAAGTATGTTATTACCAGAGTATTAAACTAAATTATGGCCTTAGAGCATAAAATAAACTTTATATTCAGAATAGGTCTAAGAGACCATCTAGCTCAAAGTCATGGTTTTGAAGTTCAGGACACTGTGGCTCAAAGATAATAAGTGATCTACTGCCAATTAGTACCAGAGCTTGAAACAAAAGGTAGGTTTTCTGATTCTAAGCCAAATGCTTTTCCACAGTAAGACTGATAATTTCGTGTTCTCAGGAAGCCTAAGGTATTGCCCCAGAGTAACTTAAAAGAACTTGGATTCTTGTGAATCACTTAGTAATACAGAAATAAGGTGGTTTTTAATGTGTATAGAATTGACGGTGTGACCCTATATAAGGCATTAAGCCAGAAGACAGATGTGAAATAAAGCTGGCAACAAGCCATCTCATGCTAGGTATACCCATGCTAGAAAATAATATAATTTCTACCTTACCTACTTTATGATAGTATGAGTAGCTTATAAGTATTCAAATCCTGAAGTGCTGGCTGCATTCCAGTGATAGCAGTGTTAGGGTACATAAAAGCTTAGAAACTCTTTAAGCTACAGAACGCTAAAATGTAGGAGTGGAGGAGAGAGAAAGAATCAAATTTACAAATTATTGTAAACCAGAGGGAAATATTTTCATCCTAAGCATTCGGTAGAGCAGGAAAAAACTTTTCTTCTACCTCTTATATTCTGTGTCTGAAGCCCTGTGAATTAAACTGACACAATAAAGATTGACAGAAGAAAAAAGGCATACAAATATAATTGATGTTTTGAATTTTACATGCATGAGGGCCACACAGGAAAGAAGTGAAAACCTAAAAAAAAAAAAAAAAAAATGGATAGACTTGGAAGCTTATACACTATTTTAACAAAGGATGATAAATTATGGAGAACTGACTAGACAAAGGAAAGGAGGGTTTGTGCTCCGAGGGAGTAAATTGTGTAAGGAAAATATATGGGGAAACCAAAGATAAAGGGTATTTAAGTAAGGTTTGTTTGTACAGACTCTTGATGCCAACTTTTCATCCTCATGGATAAAATTCCCCCAGAAAGAAGATTTATGGTAGTCATCATTTCTCAGAATTTCCTGCTTTAGTCAGATAAGGGAAGCCCTGAGGGGTCTTTCTGCATCTATTGATTCTCAATTGCATTCAACTCAAAAGAATTGATACGTCAAAGTGGCATATTTTGGGTGGCATATTTTGATCCCCTTCAATCCAGTAAGAAATGGGAAAACCCATACAGAACCACTTTATACAGAGAAAGGATCTAGTGGATAGGAGAACAAGAGATCTTATGCAATTTTAAATCTTAATTGCTGGAAGATGGTTTAAAGACCATCATATACAGCTCACAGGTTTTACAGTTGAGAAAAGTAAGGCTGCTATAGCTCTGCCAATGGTCTTCAGCTAATAGATAACAAAGAAAGTGCTTAAATAAATCTCTTGACTTCCAGTCCAGCTCAGTACTTCAATAAAATCAATTCATCAATCAGGGTTTTGCCAGCAGATGTGCCTTACAATATCACATAGGACACATGGTCTTCATCCTTGACACAGTCAACACCAAGCATTTCAAACAGAATACCTACAGCACTTTCTTATAAGCACCTGTATCTCTGATTCTAAGTGGCACTTGGAAGATTGTTCTCATACCAGATATAATCTAATAGATACACTCAATAAATTTCAGACCAAAAACCCTACAGATTAAAGAAATAGATCTCAGCATTCTTTTTCCATCAATCCTACAGAAAGCAAGTTATAACTGAAAAAATATTCTTTGTAGAAAAAGTATGCTTAATCCCTAACCAATGTCCATGGATTATTTTCAGTAGTATTGTGAAAATAAAGATTCTAAATCCCAATATTGTTCCTTTCATTTGAGGAGTCCCAAAGTGCTATATGGATAGGATGAAGCTTATAAAATGGAAAGGAAAGAGCATTTGTAGGTTGAAGATTCCCTTACTTCTGGCCTCAAACATCTAGACCAACTTCAGAGATTCTTTAAAAATATATTCCTAGGTTAACTCTTGACTCTTTCAAAATAAAACTTTTAAGTATTAAGACTATGCCAAACATGGGGTGCCTGGGTGGCTCAGTTGGTTAAGCGACTGCCTTCGGCTCAGGTCATGATCCTGGAGTCCCGGGATCGAGTCCCGCATCGGGCTCCCCACTCGGCAGGGAGTCTGCTTCTCTCTCTGACCCTCCCCCTCTCATACTCTCTCTCTCTATCTCATTCTCTCTCTCAAATAAATAAATAAAATCTTTAAAAAAAAAAAAAAAAGACTATGCCAAACATGAGAAAAAGGGGGCTAGAGTTTGACACGAATACTTCACAGGACATATCCATTTTTGTAATTCCAGAATAGCTCCCACTGACTTCACCAAAGTAGGAGAGGCACACAAATCAGCATCTGAAAATGCAAAGTTTTATGGGCAGTACAGAGCATTCAGTTTGGAGGAAATACAAGCAAATGTATAGAAATGGAAAGTTACTAGTATGTTCCAAGAAATTAATTCTGGAAATATGTTCCAGGTGAGAAATTCCACTGCCATTTTTGGCTCTGGAGTCCAACAAATCTGAGTCTAAATTGCCCTTTCGTCTTCTATCAGGAAATTCACCCCCTTGCCTCAATCTCTGTTCTTCAGAATGGGAACAAAAACAGAAATTATAGTGTTGAGGCAAAGATGAAATGAAATAAATGAATACCATGTTCTTCACACAAATACTTACAAATAATAAGAGATAAGCAAATACAAGCATTAATTATTATTACTTATAATAGAAAGTTTATACAGACAAATAGGAAGATGTAGACTAGTAAGGAGTTGGGTTGAATCATGGAACTATTATAATGTATACAATCAAATCTACTGAAATGGTTACTGAAATCTCACATATATATTAGGAAAATGCTCAGAAGTCAAGCTGTTCCAAGAAAAATCAGTTGTACCCATCAATAGCTCATAATCTGGGCCCTTAACCAGGGTTTCTTCTCATTTGGAGATGTACTATCTGTGAGAGGAAAAGGAACCATTTTCATTATGGGAAAACATGTTTTGGATTAGTGCTTAGGAGAGGCACTGACTGCTAATAAATTTTGCTTTGTAGTCATTAAAGTGAAACCAACAATGCTTGCTTGGTTCCATTTCTGATATGGCAGATAACTATCAAAATCACATGCCTTGATAAAGCATTTCAATGAACATATACAACAAAGCTGGTGAACTGCTCTGAATGTCTCCTAAATAAAATAACCTGTGTGTCTCCTAAGTAAAAATGTCATTTTGAAGACTTCTTTAGTACAAAAACTTTTCCTGAAGAACAAGAGAAGCCCACTAGCTTGATATGTAGTTACATTTACCTTTGTTGATTGTTCATGGTTACTGATAATTCTTAGCAAATGTGTTTAATTCATATGACATAATATTCAAGACTTTTATGGAGTTCTTTGCATGTCTCTTCCTAAATCCCACAATACAAGTTCCTCAGAGGCAGCACAACCATGTTTTGTGTTATTCTACATGACAAAAGTAGTCATAATAGAGTTCAATGCACACACAATAAATATTGAATAAGTTGCACCTTTAGCTAAAAACATGAACTATCCTTCCTAGTCATAATACTATCTCTATAGTGTATTTTGTATACAGAGAATTTAAGAATTAATGGAACTAGATGAAAGACCCTGGAGTATCAGATACAGTGAAATAAGCTCCAGTTACTAGTTTTAGAAAGTCTGTGTACCAAGAGAGTGTTTCAAGAGATTCATGGGCAGAGGTTGCACAAAATGAATCACTAATGTCCCTCAAAACTCAAATTCTATAATTTAATATTCTGCCAATGCTATTTCACAAATATATATATATTCTTACCAGATTCTATTTTACTCACTTTTGAAAGGTCATTTTTTTAAGTGAGCTAATTAGTGAGCAAGGTGGTCTTGAATGATTACAGGTGGCAATACTATTACCCTACTAAAAGCTAAGGTGACACCAATTAAATTAAGGGTGACTGATAATTCTCCTTTATTTCTACACCTGTATTCGTATTTAGATACTTTTCATTAATGCTCTTGGGGTCAGTTAAAAGATAAAGGAGAACTCAGCTTAGCTCATTAATAAAATTTAAAAGTTGAGTTTCCAGGCTCTATATACTAATTACTCTCTGCCACCACCAAGGCATCTTAAATCTGCACAGATGAGCACACAAGCAATGAAAAGAGACTCTCTAGAAAATGAACCTAGAACAAAAAATAAATAAATAACGGAGGATAAACAAGATCAGCAGTCCTGCCAATTCTTCTCTCATCCCAACGGTACTTTCAATTTATTAATGTTGGCTAATGCTGTTCTCTGGTGACCTGCTGTTATAAATGCCTCATTGTTTGGGAACCAAAGGAAAAAGCGTTCTTATTGCCGATAACCTGATGAAGAATTTTGAAAACAAGAGACACAGCGGGTAATGATCTTTCTGCATGGGACCTCTGCATTTTGAGACCACTCAAGCTTTCAGAACATAAAGATGTGACCTTTCCAGTCCTTGTACTTCCTCCATTGTGCAGTGCTGGTTGGTAAAAGGAAAACACCTATAGAATCCTTCTAATTGGCTCCCAAAATAAATGGAGTGATCACCATGTAAACCATTACTCCAGACTAATTTTATTTACTCTAAATAAAGGAGCATTAACAAGCCCCTTCCATTTAAATGTGTCTTTGTGTGTCTGTCTTTTAAAAGTATAACTAGGTAGTATCCTGAAGACTTTTCCCAGTAATGTAAACTCTTGCTCATTTTCAGCTTTTTCCTAACATTGGCATTCCAGTTGAATGCTGATCATTAAAACATTTTAGTGAAATAATTTAGAACATTCTATAATTCCAGTTTTTAAAAAGATACAGTACATATGAACATTTCTCTTAAGATGTTGATAACTAGTGAAAATACTACACTGGCATTTTTCTATTAAACCATAAAGCTAAAGCTAGAATGTCACTTGATGCTTTCTCCCACAGTGTGAACGATCCATAGGGTAACTGACTACCCTTTATCTATTCTGCATATTATTAAAGGACACCATTCCTTCTTTAAACAATTGTTCTTCAAGAAAAAAAAAATACTATTTCCTTGGAATCAATACACACTATGTAACTGACACCTTCAAATAATACCTCTTCTGGGGAATCTTTCCTGATATACTCCCAAAGGAAGTAAATTCTTCCTCCTTATGTCACTTACCATTTTCCACTTGTAATACTCTTTTGTGCATTTGTATTCTCTTTTATATGAATCCATGGTTATGGCACATGATATGAAAGATGCTTTAAAATTCTTGTCAAGTGAAATGAATAAGTGGTCTGATGCCAACTTTTCTCAAAATTTCACTGTCAATATGAGGGACACTTAGTACTCTTCACACTTTCCTGATGATTAAACATAGAGAAATCCCAGGTCATCCACAAAGCCTATGATTCTTATTGTTTTGCCTTCTGATTTTTCCCAGGTACCATTTGAGAGTAATATAATGTCTGTTAACAACTCTATACCCAGGGTCCACCCAAGCACCCTTTCTGACCCACTCCAACCTACTAACCAGCACTGACCATAGGGTTCTAAGCAAACTTATTTGCCCCAATAGTAATGGTACCTACTACAACTGATAAAGGCAGGGAAAAGGAAATGTTACATATATGGAGGGATGGGTAGTCTTTTGCCAAACATTGGCATCTCTTACTAATACATCATATGTAAAACATATGTTAAGAATAAAAAATGTAGGGGCACCTGGGTGGCTCAGTCAGTTAAGCATCTGCCTTTGGCTCGGGTCATGATCCCAGGGTCCTGGGATCAAGCCCCACATCGGTCTCCCTGCTCGGCAGGAGGCCTGAATCTCCCTCTCCCACTCCCCCTGCTTGTGTTCCCTCTCTCACTGTGTCTCTGTCTGTCAAATAAATAAATAAAATCTTTAAAAAAAAAAAAAAAAGAACAAAAAATGTAGTAAGCATTGACAATATATATTAAATTATTCCCAAGCCTTAGAAAAGTCTAGGAGCTCCATTAGAGATATGTGACTAGAGTACTATTAGGTGACATGTCATTACCGTGGTATGACCATAGTTGCTTAAACAGCATCTCTCACCACTATTTCTGGAAATGACACTAAAAGCAGCAAGAATTTTGTAAAACACAAATTCCAGTTTCAGCAAAACTAGGAAAAAATAGACATAAACTCTAGACCCCCCAAAATATGTGTAGATACTCAAAAGAGTGGAGATCAAGCAAGTCATGTAGCCAGGCACAGTGATGGCTGATTTCAGATAGTGTTGACAAAATCACATGTCCTCAAGGCCAGAGAGTCACTCTGAAGTACAAAAATTATACACTTTGTTTGCAACATTGGTTTTAGGAACTGGGATAAACAGGATGTCACCAGAAGCCCTCCTGGATCCAGTCTATCCAGGGTATAAAAAAGGTGGCACTATAAAAAAGAATCAAAGTGATTGGCCATATTTGCTGCAGCAGTCTGTTTCTATGGTAAGAGAAGACAGACTCTTTGGGTTGTTAAGCCTGCAAGATATCTTTGGGCCCTCCCCTGTTCTCCACAGAAACTTCCCACAAATCACTGATTCAAAAAAAAAATCAATTAATTCAGTAATAAATATTTACTGATTTATATAAAATCACTATAATATGTAAAAGATAAGCAAAACTTGGGTACAGATTAGAAAGTACCTAACAAATATCATTGCCAAAGACAAGATGAAAAATTTACCCAGGTAGTTGGCCATGAAATAAAACTTAGCTACGGTGTCACATTAAAAATAGAAGACCATGAAGCAGAAATACAAGAACTCAGGGAAGAAGTGGCGAAACAATAAAAAGAGGTATGCATGCTGGCAGAAGCCAGGAAAAAAAGAAAACCCAAAAGCACTGAAATGAAGGTAAACATGAAAGAAGTACAGAGTTGAAAAGAGACTATGGAAAATACACTAAAGAATACAGAGGATAGAAATGAAAGAAATAAATGAAATGAAATTGAAATAAAGGGAGAGTTTTAAAGGCATTAGAGAGAAAATGATGATTACAGAAAATAAGCAAAAATGATCTGAGATACCACCCCCCACCCAAAGAGGAGTATTGACAGAAGAAAATCAGAGCATTGAAAGAGCACAATCACTTGAAGAACTAATTCAAGAAAACTTTTCAAAACTAAAATTAGGTTCCCAAAAAGGAAAATACTAAGAATATCCTAGAAAATCTCAAAAACCCACAGAAAAAAATCCTTTAGTCTGTCAGGAAAAAGGATCAAGTCTTTCATAAAGAAAAGGGAATGTAACTATCTTGTATCATATTTTTTTCACAGGAGCATTTGACACCAAAAATACAGTGGAACAACATTTATAAGATATTCTAAAAGAGAAACTGAGAGGGGCACCTGGGTGGCTCAGTTGGTTAAGCGTGCAACTCATGACTTCATCTCAGGTCATGATCTCAGGGTCATGAGATCAAGCCCCACATAGGGCTCCACTCAGCAGGGAGCCTGCTTGAGATTCTCCCTCTGCAACTCCCCTCACTTGTACACACTCTCTCTCTAAATAAATAAAATATTTTTTAAAAAGAGAGAGAGAAACTGAGAACCAAAGGTTTTACACCCAGCCAAACTGGCCTTCAAATAGAGACCTCAGGCAGTTTTAAATACACAAGAACTCAGGCAATATACAAATGTCATAGCTAATAAAAACTGAAAGAGAAAAGAATGTAACACAGAGAGTAAATCAAGAGTTCTGCATACAGATATGCAGTTTGTACAATTCACAATGCTGAGGGATATCATTCATCTAGACCCTGACATGAATGGCAACCCCTAGAGCTGTGTAGAGACAATGTGCACAAACACAGCCAGCAGTCCTGAGGTGATTTACCTCATTACCTGATCTGTAATTGCTAGGAGTAAAAGTATATCATTTAAAGTGATAAGTCACTGAACTCTACCCCTGAAATTAATAATACATTATATGCTAACTAACCAAATTTAAATTAAATAAAAAATTAAAATTAAAATTAAAAAATCACCTGCAAAAAAATAGTGTTAAATAAAAAAACAAAGTGATAAATCAAATTTTAGAAATGAAAGCACATTTAACAGTAAAATGGTAAATACTAAATATTAAAACACTGAGAAGGTCATTGATTAAATTCCAGAAGGGAAAGAAATGGGAGGAAGAAACATAGTAGGAAGAGAAACCTAATTTTAATACTGAGCAAAACAGGAGAATAACACTATGTAAGTTAATGGATGATTAAAAATATTATATAAAGTTATCATTTAAAAGGTAAGCACTGAGCAATTATCCAAACCTAACTGCCACAAAGATTGTTCATAAACAAATCAGACCACATAGTGAAAAACTTTGAAAATTGATAAACACATAAAATCTAACATAAGACATAATAGTTATGCCTAGCCTTTTATCTATCAGTAAATCTTTACACACACACACAAACACATATCACATTTAAATGTGATATATATAAACAAATGTTATAGTAAAACACTGCTAAAGAACACACAAAAAAAATTTGATCAGACTTTCAGAATAGCTGCATTAGGAACTTGACATATTATAAAACACAAATATTTAAAGTATCTGGAAATTAAAAAATATATATATCTGGAAACTAAGTGCATCAATAAACATTTATTCAAAAAAATCTCCTAAATGTCCATAGGAATGGTGGGAGCCTGTGACATTTGAGCCAGAACTTGCTCCCATTCCTTCCTCAGCTACATGTTATAGAATGTCTCCTCTGTATCTGGAGGCCAAGAAGATGGGAGCTCCTTTTTAACACCACTGCCTGTCAAAAGGCTAGGATCTCACCCCAGGAGGACAGTTTGCCAGGATCTCTAACCCCTGTCTCCCCCCACCCCATTTCAAGGAAAGGAGATAAAGATGGCATCTCAAATTGTGGAGTACAGATGGGACATTTTGATAAATGGTATTTTGATAACTAGGTAGAAATATGAAAAAATAAAATTGGATCCACTTTTCACATTAGCTGCTAGAATAAATTCCAAATAAAAAATTTAAATATAGAGATGCCTGGGTGGCTCAGTTGGTTAAGCAGCTGCCTTCGGCTCAGGTCATGATCCCAGGGTCCTGGGATTGAGTCCAGCATCGGGCTCCTTGCTCAGTGGGGAGTCTGCTTCTCCCTCTGCCTGCCACTCCTCCTGCTTGTGCTCTCTCTCTCTCTCTGACAAATAAATAAATAAAATCTTTTAAAAAATTAAATATAAATAAAAATAAAACCATAAAAGTAACATAATATGGAATTTTTTAAGAACCTGGTAGAGACTAAAGCCTTTCTAACTATTTCTAAAAACCAAGAATCCATAAAATATTAACAATTTACTACACAAATATAAAAGGTTTCTGATGGCAAAAGTAATAAGCAAAATTAAAAGACATATAATAAGTTGGAAGAAACATCTGTAACCATATCAGAGATAAAGTGTTAATCTAATATATAGTAAGTTCTTAGAAATTGAAATGGAAAGATTTAACAACAATAAGCAAATACATCCAAAGATATAAACAGATAGTTCTCAGAAAAATTTAAATGACTCCTTGACAGATGTCAACCTCAGTTATAAAATGAGAAATGCAAATTAAATTATCCTGAAATATCATTTGTCACCTTTTAGATTGGCAAAACTCAGTTTTATAACATACGCCATATGTGGGGCTATGGAATATAAAATTTTACTATCCCTATGGAGGGCAAATAGTACCTATCAAAGTTACAAATACATATAATCTTTGACAAGGCAATTCCACTTTTGGATTTATAAGTACTTGAATGTGTGCAAAATAATGTATGCGTAACTATACCTGTTGAAGCATTATTAGCAAACAATTGGAAATTAACCTTACCATTTTTCAATAGGGGGACTACTTAAGTAAATTATAGCATACCGATACCTATACAATGTAATGCTATGTAGTCATAAAAGAATTGCATATGGGGATGTGATGTACAGCATGGTGACTACAATTAATAATACAGTATTCCATATTTGAAAGTTGCTAAGAGAATAAATCTTAAAGTTCTCATCACAAGGAAAAGAATTGTAAATATGTATGGTGACAGATGTTAACTAGACCTATGATGGTGATCATTTCGCTATATGTACAAGTAACAAATCACTATATTGTACACCTGAAACTAATATGTTATATTTCAATCATACCTCAATATATTTTTAATAGCAAAAATTATGCCTATTGGCTGATATGGAATATGTTTAGAGAAAAAGCAAGCTTTAGAACAGTGTGTTAATATAATACCTTTTATGTAAAAAGTGAGAAGCTAAGGGAATACACTTGTTTTTGTTTGCATGCACAAATAGAAATTCAGGAAGGATGCACAACAAACAAACAATAATGGTATCCTAATGATGTGGGCCATGGCAGCTGGATGGGGGACAAGTATGAGATTAGGAGGAAAACTTTTCAATGTTTACTTTTAAAAAAATATTTAAATAGTTTCTTAGTTTCTTGGGCCACCTGGGTGGCTCAGTTGGTTAAGCGTCTACCTTCGGCTCAGGTCATGATCCCAGGGTCCTGGGATCGAGTCCCACATTGGGCTCCTTGCTCAGTGGGGAGCTTGCTTCTCCCTCTACCTGCTGCTTCCCTGCTTGTGCTCTCTCTCTCTCTGACAAATAAATAAAATCTTTTTTAAAAAAATAAAATAAGTAGTTTCTTAGTTTCTTACTAAAAATACAATTTTTAATTTAAAAAAATTATGGTATATGTCAAGTAATTCATTCTCCATGAACAAGTCACCACTCCTTCCTGTGAAACCCTCTAGAAAAACATACCTACAGAGAACAATTGTAATTTTTTTTAAAAGTAAAACAACATTTATTACTATTTATTACTAGATGAGTGAGATTTTTGGCCCAAACTCCACAGGCTGAATCACCTGGAGAATTCTTACAGCTTTGTGTCCAGACCTAAATGGACTTCTTCCTCGTGAAATGTGAATCTCAGAGTTACACACCCACCAGGGCAATAGAAAAGGAAAGCAGGGAAAGGACAGTAACAACACTTTCTCCAAAGCCCAGCATTAACCTAGGCCTTCTCCAGTCAGAGCAATAGCTGAGGGCCAAGGTGCCATGAAGCTAGAGGGGGACGCAAGCATTGGCCCCTAAAACCCTCACTCTGCCTTCTAGAGATTTCTAAAGGGAAATAAATGTTCAGTGATCTTATGGTTAGAAAGAGAAGGAAGACCAAATACACAATGATTTATATCCATTCAAGACTCCACCTACAGAAAATGTGAACCTATCAGTTTCACAAAATGGAAACACCATTCCTTGTTTTGGGGAAATGGACGTTACTGCCCTTGATCAACACTCAGAGACAAGAGATTAGAGGAAGAGCCCCATGCTCTCCAGAGAGGCTAACTGGATTTTTTTTTTCTTCAAGGGTAAGTTCAGGAGTTTATTAGTTACAGAAGACATGAGTTTAATACTTCCTATCAATAAATATTTGCACATACGTAACCAATATGAATTGAATCTACAATGTGCATACATTTCTTATAACTTGAAAAACTCTAACATTAAACCAAGTAGAAGTGTACTTATAGATAATACAATACACACAGTTATAGCTTAAATTTTAAATGGAGCATTTTTGCATGCTAGGGTAGACACAGAAACTGTTTGCTACTGAGGCCCTGGAGAGACATCTATGTAATCATTTCCATACTATTAAATGATACTTTTCTAGTGAAACTACAAGATATTACACCTACATCCATGTGTCTTCTAATCTATTTGATCAATGTTGCCATGAGAGGTTCAGACATTGAATATTTCCATGTGTGGCTCTTCCATTTTATTCACAATTCACATAAGTTAGAGGTTTAAATGCTGGGTAAAAATTTATATAAAACTCAATTACCTAAAGTCTTTGGAATAGGAGAATTCTGGACAGCCACAAATTCTAAATAATTGAGTCATAATTATGAATATTAAGTTATATCTATATAATATATGTAATTTATATTCTATACACATATACATAATAAATTACAGACTATTAAAGTATTGGGATTATTTGCATTGCTGAGCTTTGTCACTTACGTCATGATTGCTGTCACATCCCCATGTAAAAACTTTTCTCCCTATTTCTAATTTTCTCATTTTATATCTACTGTGGGCTCTGAAATCATATATTAAAGCTCCTCCAGAGGGGAGGAAAGATGGCGGAGGAGTAGGGGACCCTACTTCAACTGGTCCCCGGAATTGAGCTGGATATCTACCAGACCACTCTGAGCACCCACGAAACCAGCCTGAGATGTAAGAAGATCTGGATCTCTACAAACAGAATATCACAGGCAGTTGGTTTTGAGGTACAAAGCAGGGAGCCCTGATTCCGCGGGCAGATATCGGAGGATAAATGGCAGCGGGAGGGTGCCTGGCCGTGGGGATCCTGCACTGCTGGTGAGTGACAGCCTCATGCGCTGTAGACGGGCACAGACTCACAGACCAGTAACGTAGGGAAAGGACTTTAGGGCAGCCCCCGGGACGGAAACCCAGAGCCGCGGGGTCGCGCACACGCGAACCGCAGCCCCCCGGACAGAAACCTGGAGCGATGGTCACACGCACTCGAACTGCAGCTTCTGAGACGGAAACCCGGTGCACCAGGGTCGTGCCGGTGAACTGCAACCCCAGGGGGTGAAAACCCCAAGCGGCGGAGTCGGGTGCACGCGAACTGGGAGAAGCTGGTGGTTTTAGAAGCACAAAAGGCAGAAACGTGCCCTGACCTGGAGGCAGGACTGGGAGCGCTGCGGAGGGGCGCACAACCCAGGACGCTGCAGTTTATAGCAGCATGGACAGAAACGGAGACAGTGTGGCCTGGAGAGCTCACTGAAGAACAGACTGAGGTCTCTCTGTTCTGAGGCAGAGGGTTGGAAACGGTCTCTTCTGCCCTGACTCGTGGAAGAGACATGGAAAGCCGCCAGGGAAAGGCACCAGAGAACAAAAGCCCCAAAGACTGATTCCCACTGAGCCCATCCCCTGCCACAGGGACGCAGGGCAACTCCGCCCGAACAGGGTTGCCTGAGTAACAGCGCGGCAGGCCCCTCCCGCAGAAGACAGGTTGGGAAAACAAGAGGCCAGCAACCCTAAGGTCCCAAGAAAACAGGTGCATCTTGCTTGGGTTCTGGTCAATAATTTGGACTCTATACATTCCCTCAAACACCCATCAACAGAATGACTAGGAGGAGGAGCCCCCAAAACAGAAAAGTCTCAGAGATTATGACTTATGCTGCAGATTTACAAATGGATGCAGATATAACCAAGATGTCGGAGATGGAATTCAGGCTAGCAATTGTGAAGACAATGGCTAGAATGGAGAAATCAATTAATGGCAATATAGAGTCTCTAAGGGCAGAAATAAAAGGTGAATTGGCAGAACTTAAAAATGCTATCAATGAGATCCAATCCAATCTAGATAATCTAACAGCTAGGGTAATTGAGACAGAAGAGAGAATAAGCGACCTGGAAGGCAATATAATAGATAAAAAGGGAAAAGAGGAGGCCAGGGAAAAACAACTTAGAATCCATGAAAATAGAATCAGAGAAATAAGTGACACCATGAGGTGTTCCAATGTCAGAATAATTGGAATCCCGGAGGGAGTGGAGAGAGAGAGAGGGTTAGAAGATGTATTTGAGCAAATCGTAGCTGAGAACTTCCCTAATCTGGGGAATGAAACAAACATTTGACTCCTAGAGGCAGAGAGGACACCTCCCAAGATCAAGGAAAACAGGCCAACACCCTGGCATGTAATAGTAAAACTTGCAAATCTTAGAACCAAGGAAACCATCTTAAGGGCAGTTAGGGGGAAGAGATTCCTTACGGACAGAGGGAGGAACGGCAGAATAACGTCAGACCTATCCACAGAGACCTGGCAAGTCAGAAAGGCCTGGCAAGACATATTCAGTGTACTAAATGAGAAGAACATGCAGCCAAGAATACTTTATCAGGCAAGGCTGTCATTTAGAATGGATGGAGAGATGCAGAGCTTCCACAACAGGCAGAAACTGAAAGAATATGTGGCCACTAAGCCGGCCCTGCAAGAAATATTAAGTGGGGTTCTATCAAAGGAGAAAGACCCCAAGAGTGATGTACAACAGAAATTTACAGGGACAATCTATAAAAATAATGTCTTCACAGGCAACATGATGACAATTAATCCATATCTTTCAATAATCACTCTCAACGTGAATGGCCTAAACACTCCCATAAAACGGCACAGGGTGGCAGATAGGATAAAAAGACAGGACCTATCCATATGCTGTCTACAAGAGACTCATTTTGAACCTAAAGATACATCCAGACTGAAAGTGAAGGGATGGAGATCTATCTTCCATGCCAGCGGACCTCAAAAGAAAGCTGGGGTAGCAATTCTTATATCAGACAAATTAGATTTTAAACTAAAGCCTGTAATAAGAGACAAAGAAGGACACTATATCGGGGAGGCGGAGCAAGATGGCGGAGGAGTAAGAGACCTGGATTTCGTCTCCTCTCAGGAACTCAGCTGGATAGGGATCAAACCATTCTGAACACCTACAAACTCAACAGGAGATCAAAGAAAGGAACAGCAACAACTCTCTGAACAGAAAAGCGACCACTTTCTGGAAGGTAGGACGTGCGGAGAAGTGAATCCGAGGCGATATTCGGGAGGATAGACGGCGGGGGAGGGGCCTCCGTCGGCCGCTTCTGGCAAGTGATAGAGCCGCGGAGCACAAAATCGGAACTTTTCAAAGTCTGCTCCGCTGAGGGACGTCACTCTGGTGGCTAAGCGGGGGATGGAACCCTCCGGGACAGTGTGGTCTCAGGACCCTCGGGGTCACAGAAAGACCGGGGGTGCCTGAGTGCGGCAGAGCTCCCAGGTAACGGAGCAGGGAAGCCGGCTGCAGAGGCGGAGCCCAGGCGCGGGCTCTCAGCTCGCGGTGGCCATAAACCGTGATCCGCGGCACAGTCGGGCCCCTGCTCCTCCAGCAGGGACCCAACAAGCGGCAGATCCGGGGAGACTCACCTTCCTCCCCCGGGAGGAGCCGCGCGGGAGCGCACCGCAGGGATCTGCTGAGTTTGGAGACTCCACAACGTGTCGGGTGCCAGAGACAGAGGCGCGTGGTCACAGGCCGGGCGAGCACGGGGTGCGGCCGGAGACCGGGGAGACGGGAGTGACTGACAGCTTTTCTCTGGAGGCTCACTGAGGAGCGGGGCCCCGAGTTCTCGGCTCCTCCGGGGTGGAGATTGGGAGGCCGCCATTTTCACTCTCCGCCTCCAAAGCTGTACGGAAAGCTCGCAGGGAACAAAAGCTCCTGAGAGCAAACCCGAGCAGATTACTTAGCCGGGAGGGGGCAAGGGCGGGGCAAGTCCGCCTCCGGCAGAGACATTTGGAAACCACGGCAACAGGCCCCTCCCCAGAAGATCAGCGAGAACAGCCAGCCAAGACCAAGTTTACCGATCAATGAGAACGGCAGAACTCCAGCGCTAGGGGAATACTGCACATAGAATCCTTTTTTACCATGATTCTTTAGTCTTTCAAAGTTAATTTTTTTTTCTTTTTGAATTTTTCTTTTTCCGTTTTTCAACCAACATCTTATCAATCCCTTTAAAAAAAAAAAAAAACATTTTTATTTTTCATTTTTAGAGTCATATTCTATCCCTTCATAGTAGTTACCCATATTTTTGGCTTATATGTATAAGTTGTTCTCTCTTTAAAATTTTGAGATAGTTTCTTCTAACAGATTAAAATATACCCTAAATCTCTAGTATATGGTGTTTTCTATTCCCCTGCCTGATCACATCCTCTCCCTTTTTTTTTCCTTTTTTCTTTTTTTAAATCCTCTTCTTTCTTTATTCAAACAACTTCTTATCAATTCCTTTTATAAAATTTTTTATAATTTCCATCTTTACAGTCATATTCCATCCCTTCATCATATCAACCCTTATTTTTGTACATATATAAGTTTTTCTTTCTTTAAAATTTTGGGAGGCACTTTCTTCTAAAAGACCAAAATACACCCCAAATCTAGTGTGTGGCACTGATCTATATACGAGCCTGATCATATTTGATCACATTCTGTTTTCTTATTGTTGTTGTTGTTTTGTTTTGTTTGTTTTCGTTTTTATCTTTATCTTTTTCTTTTTCTTTTTTTTCTTTTTCTTTTTCTTTTTTTTCTTTTTCTTTTTTCTCTCTTTCCCTTTCTTTTCCCACTGCTTCACATCTTTTCTGATTTGTTTAGAGTATATTTTCTGGGGACGTTGTTACTCTGCTAGCATTTTGTTCTCTCATTAATCTATTCTCCTCTGCACAAAATGACAAGATGGAAAAAATCACCTCAACAAAAAGAACAAGAGGTAGTACCGACTGCCAGGGACCTACTCAATATGGACATTAGTACGATGTCAGATCTAGAGTTCAGAATCATCACTTTAAAGATACTAGCTGGGCTTGAAAAAAATATGGAAGTTATTAGAGAAACCCTTTCTGGAGAAGTAAAACAACTAAAATCAAACCAAGTAGAAATCAAGAAGGCTATTAACGAGGTGCAATCAAAAATAGGGGCGCTAACTGCTAGAATAAATGAGGCAGAAGAGAGAATCAGTAATACAGAAGATGAAATGATGGAAAATAAAGAAGCTGAGAAAAAGAGAGATAAACAACTACTGGATCACGAGGGCAGAATTCGAGAGATAAGCGATACCATAAGACAAAACACCATAGAATAATTGGGATTCCAGAAGAAGAAGAAAGAGAGAGAGGGGCAGAAGGTATAATGGAGCAAATTATAGCAGAGAACTTCCCTAATTTGGGGAAGGAAACAGGCATCAAAATCCAGGAAGCACAGAGAACCCCTCTCAAAATCAATAAAAATAGGTCAACACCCCGACATCTAATACTAAAACTTACGAGTCTCATAGACAAAGAGAAAATCCTGAAAGCAGCTCGGGAGAAGAGATATGTAACCTACAATGGTAGAAACATTAGATTGGCAACAAACCTATCCACAGATCCCTGGCAGGCCAGAAAGGACTGGCGTGATATATTCAAAGCACTAAATGAGAAAAATATGCAGCCAAGAATACTCTATCCAGCTAGGCTGTCATTGAAAATTGAAGGAGAGATAAAAAGCTTCCAGGACAAACAAAAACTAAAGGAATTTGCAAACACAAAACCAGCCCTACAGGAAATCTTGAAAGGGGTCCCCTAAGCAAAGAGAGACCCTAAAAGCAACATAGACCAGAAAGGAACACAGACAATATATGGTAACAGTCACCTTACAGGCAATACAATGGCACTAAATTCCTATCTTTCAATAGTTACCCTGAATGTAAATGGGCTAAATGACCCAATCAAAAGACACAGGCTATCAGACTGGATTAAAAAACAAGACCCATAAATATGCTGTCTGCAAGAGACTCATTTTAGAACCAAAGACAACCCCAGATTGAAAGTGAGGGGGTGGAAAACCATTTACCATGCTAATGGACACCAAAAGAAAGCTGGGGTGGCAATTCTCATATCAGACAAATTAGATTTTAAACCAAAGACTGTAATAAGAGATGAGGAAGGACACTATATCCTACTTAAAGGATCTATCCAACAAGAAGATCTAACAATTGTAAATATCTATGCCCCTAACATGGGAGCAGCCAATTATATAAGCCAATTAATAACAAAAGCAAAGAAACACATCGACAACAATACAATAGTAGTGGGGCACTTAAACAGCCCCCTCACTGAAATGGACAGATCATCTAAGCAAAAGATCAACAAGGAAATAAAGACTTTAAATGACACATTGGACCAAATGGACTTCACAGACATATTCAGAACATTCCACCCCAAAGCAACGGAATACACATTCTTCTCTAGTGCCCATGGAACATTCTCCAGAATAGATCACATCCTAGGTCATAAATCAGGTCTCAACCGGTACTAAAAGATTGGGATCATTCCCTGCCTATTTTCAGACCACAATGCTTTGAAACTAGAACTCAATCACAAGAGGAAAGTCGGAAAGAACTCAAATACATGGAGGCTAAAGAGCATCCTACTGAGGAATGAATGGGTCAACTAGGAAATTAAAGAAGAATTAAAAAAATACATGGAAACCAATGAAAATGAAAACACAACTGTTCAAAATCTTTGGGATGCAGCAAAGGCAGTCCTAAGAGGAAAGTATATAGCAATACAAGCCTTTCTCAAGAAACAAGAAAGGTCTCAAGTACACAACCTAACCCTACACCTAAAGGAGCTGGAGAAAGAACAGCAAATAAAGCCTAAACCCAGCAGGAGAAGAGAAATAATAAAGATCAGAGGAGAAACCAATGAAATAGAAACTAAAAGAACAGTAGAACAGATCAATGAAACTAGGAGCTGGTTCTTTGAAAGAATTAACAAGATTGATGAACCCCTGGCCAGACGTATCAAAAAGAGAAGAGAAATGACCCAAATGAACAAAATCATGAATGAAAGAGGAGAGATCACAACCAACACCAAAGAAATACAAACAATTATAAGAACATATTATGAGCAACTCTATGCCAGCAAATTAGATAATGTGGAAGAAATGGATGCATTCCTAGAGATGTATCAACTACCAAAACTGAACCAGGAAGAAATAGAAAACCTGAACAGACCTATAACCACGAAGGAAGTGGAAGCAGTCATCAAAAATCTCCCAACAAACAAAAGCCCAGGGCCAGATGGCTTCCCAGGGGAATTCTACCAAACATTTCAAGAAGAATTAATATCTATTCTTCTGAAAATGTTCCAAAAAATAGAAATGGAAGGAAAACTTCCAAACTCATTTTATGAGGCCAGCATTACCTTGATCCCAAAACCAGACAAAGACCCCATCAAAAAGGACAATTACAGACCAATATCCCTGATGAACATGGATGCAAAAATTCTCACCAAAATACTAGCCAATAGGATCCAACAGTACATTAAAAGGATTATTCACCACGACCAAGTGGGATATATCCCTGGGCTGCAAGGTTGGTTCAACATCTGCAAATCAATCAACGCGATACAATACATTAACAAAAGAAAGAACAAGAATCATATGATCCTCTCAATAGATGCAGAAAAACCATTTGACAAACTACAGCATCCTTCCTTGATCAAAACTCTTCAGAGTATACGGATAGAGGGTACATACCTCAATATAATAAAAGCCATCTATGAAAAACCTACAGCGAATATCATTCTCAATGGGGAAAAACTGAGAGCTTTCCCCCTAAGGTCAGGAACGCGGCAGGGATGTCCACTATCACCACTGCTATTTAACATAGTATTGGAAGTCCTAGCCACAGCAATCAGACAACAAAAAGAAATCAAAGGCATCCAAATTGGCAAAGAAGTCAAACTCTCACTCTTTGCAGATGATATGATACTTTATGTGGAAAACCCAAAAGACTCCACCCCAAAACTGCTAGAACTCATACAGGAATTCAGTCAAGTGGCAGGATATAAAATCAATGCACAGAAGTCAGTGGCATTCCTATACACCAACAACAAGACAGAAGAAAGAGAAATTAAGGAGTCAACCCCATTTACAATTGCACCCAAAACCATAAGATACCTAGGAATAAATCTAACCAAAGAGACAAAGGACCTGTACTCAGAAAACTATAAAATACTCATGAAAGAAATTGAGGAAGACACAAAGAAATGGAAAAACGTTCCATGCTCATGGATTAGAAGAACAAATATTGTGAAGATGTCAATGCTACCTAGAGCACTCTACACATTCAATGCAATCCCCATCAAAATACCATCCACTTTTTTCAAAGAAATGGAACAAATAATCCTAAAATTTGTATGGAACCAGAAAAGACCCCGCATAAACAGAGGAATGTTGAAAAAGAAAAGCAAAGCCGGCGGCATCACAATTCCGGGCTTCCAGCTCTATTACAAAGCTGTCATCATCAAGACAGCATGGTACTGGCACAAAAACAGACACATAGATCAATGGAACAGAAGAGAGAGCCCAGAAATGGACCCTCAACTCTATGGTCATCTCATCTTTGACAAAGCAGGAAAGAATGTTCAATGGAACAAAGACAGTCTCTTCAACAAATGGTGTTGGGAAAATTGGACAGCCACATGCAGAAGAATGAAACTGGACCATTTCCTTACACCACACACAAAAATAGACTCCAAATGGTTGAAAGACCTCAATGTGAGACAGGAGTCCATCAAAATCCTAAAGGAGAACACAGGCAGCAACCTCTTCGACCTCAGCCGAAGCAACTTCTTCCTAGAAACATCGCCAAAGGCAAGGGAAGCAAGGGCAAAAATGAACTATTGGGACTTCATCAAGATAAAAAGCTTTTGCAAAGCAAAGGAAACAGTCAACAAAACCAAAAGAACCGACAGAATGGGGGAAGATATTTGCAAATGACATATCAGATAAAGGGCTAGTATCCAAAATCTATAAAGAACTCATCAAACTCAACACCCAAAGAACAAAGAATCCAATCAAGAAATGGGCAGAAGACATGAACAGACATTTTTCCAAAGAAGACATCCAAATGGCCAACAGACACATGAAAAAGTGCTCAACATCGCTCAGCATCAGGGAAATCCAAATCAAAACCTCAATGAGATACCACCTCACACCAGTCAGAATGGCTAAAATTAACAAGTCAGGAAACGACAGATGTTGGCGGGGATGCGGAGAAAGGGGAACCCTCCTACACTGTAGGTGGGAATGCAAGCTGGTGCAGCCACTCTGGAAAACAGTATGGAGGTTCCTCAAAAAGTTGAAAATAGAGCTACCATATGATCCAGCAATTGCACTACTGGGTATTTACCCCAAAGATACAAAAGTAGGGATCCGAAGGGCTACGTGCACCCCGATGTTTATAGCAGCAATGTCCACAATAGCCAAACTGTGGAAAGAGCCAAGATGTCCATCGACAGATGAATGGATAAAGAAGAGGTGGTATATATATACAATGGAATATTATGCAGCCATCAAAAGGAATGAGATCTTGCCATTTGCAACGACGTGGATGGAACTTGAGGGTATTATGTTGAGTGAAATAAGTCAAACAGAGAAAGACATGTATCATATGATCTCACTGATATGAGGAATTCTTAATTGCAGGAAACAAACTGAGGGTTGCTGGAGTGGGGGGTGGGGTGGGAGAGATGGGGTGACTGGGTGATAGACACTGGGGAGGGTATGTGCTCTGGTAAGCGCTGTGAATTGTGCAAGACTGTTGAATCTCAGATCTGTACCTCTGAAACAAATAATGCAATATATGTTAAGAAAAAAAAAGAAGAAGAAGAAGGTAGCAGGAGGGGAAGAATGAAGGGGGGGAAATCAGAGGGGTAGACAAACCATTAGACGATGGACTCTGAAAAACAAACAGGGTTCTAGAGGGGAGGGGGGTGGGAGGATGGGTTAGCCTGGTGGTGGATATTGAGGAGGGCACATTCTGCATGGAGCACTGGGTGTTATGCACAAACAATGAATCATGGAACACTTCATCTAAAACTAATGATGTAATGTATGGGGATTAACATAAGAATAAAAAATAAAATATAAAATGATATATCCACGAAAAAAAAAAAGGACACTATATCATTCTTAAAGGGTCTATCCAACAAGAAGATCTAACAATTGTAAATATCTATGCCCCCAATATGGGAGCAGCCATCTACATAAGCCAACTGTTAACCAAAATAAAGAGTCATATTGATAACAATACGTTAATTGTAGGAGACCTCAATACTCCACTCTCAGCAATGGACAGATCATCTAAGCAGAAAATCAACAAGGAAACAAGAGCTTTGAATGATACATTGGACCAGATGGACCTCATAGATGTTACAGAACATTCCACCCTAAAACAACAGAATACTCATTCTTCTCGAGCGCACATGGAACTTTCTCCAGAATAGACCATATACTGGGTCACTAATCAGGTCTCAACCGATACCAAAAGATTGAGATTATTCCCTGCATATTCTCAGACCACAGTGATCTAAAACTGGAACTCCATCACAAGAAAAAATTTGGCAGAAATTCAAATACTTGGAAGCTAAAGACCACTCTGCTCAAGAATGTTTGGGTCAACCAAGAAATCAAAGAAGAACTTAATTCATGGAAATCAATGAGAATGAAAACGCATCGGTCCAAAACCTATGGGATACTGCAAAGGCGGTCCTAAGGGGGAAATACATAGCCATCCAAGCCTCACTCAAAAAAACAGAAAAATCCCAAATTCACTAACTAACTCTACACCTTAAAGAATTAGAGAAAAAGCAACAAATGACGCCTAAGCCACACATTAGAAGAGAAATAATTAAAATTAGAGCAGAAATCAATGAATTAGAAACCAGAAACACAGTAGAGCAGATCAATGAAACTAGAAGTTGGTTCCTTGAAAGAATTAATAAGATTGATAAACCACTGGCCAGACTTATCCAAAAGAAAAGAGAAAGGACCCAAATTAATAAAATGATGAATGAAAGGGGAGAGATCACGACTAACACCAAGGAAATAGAAACAATTATTAGAAATTATTATCAACAACTATATGCCAATAAACTGAGCAATCTGGATGAAATGGAGGCCTTCCTGGAAACCTATAAGCTGCCAAGAGTGAAACAGGAAGAAAATGACAACCTGAACAGGCCAATAACCAGTAACGAGATTGAAGCAGTGATCAAAAACCTCCCAACTAACAAGAGTCCAGGGCCTGATGGATTCCCTGGGGAATTCTACCAAACATTCAAAGAAGAAATAATACCTATTCTCCTGAAGCTGTTTCAAAAAATAGAAACAGAAGGAAAACTTCCAAACTCATTCTATGAGGCCAGCATTACCTTAACCCCCAAACCAGGCAAAGACCCCATCAAAAAGGAGAATTTCAGGCTGATATCCCTGATGAATATGGATTCCAAAATCCTCAACAAAATCCTAGCTAATAGGATCCAACAATACATTAAAAGGATCATCCACCACGACCAAGTGGGATTTATCCCCGGGATGCAAGGGTGGTTCAACATTCACAAATCAATCAATGTGATAGAACACATTAATAAGAGGAGGGAGAAGAACCATATGGTCCTTTCAATTGATGCAGAAAAAGCATTTGACAAAATACAACATCCTTTCCTGATTAAAACTCTCCAGAGTATAGGGATAGAGGGAACATTCCTCAAGCTCATAAAATCCATCTATGAAAAACCCACAGCGAATATCATCCTCAATGGGGAAAAGCTGAGAGCCTTTCCCTTAAGATCAGGAACACGTCAAGGGTGCCCACTCTCACCACTGTTGTTCAACATAGTACTAGAAGTCCTAGCAACAGCAATCAGACAACAAAAAGAAATAAAAGGTATTCAAATTGGCAAAGAGGAAGTCAAACTCTCTTTTTTCACAGATGACATGATACTCAATGTGGAAAACCCAAAAGACTCCACCCCCAAATTACTAGAACTCATCCAGCAATTCAGTAATGTGGCAGGATACAAAATCAATGCACAGAAATCAGTTGCTTTCTTATACACTAACAATGCAACTGTAGAAAGAGAAATTAAAGAAACGATTCTATTTACAACAGCACCAAAAACCATAAGATACCTCGGAATAAACCTAAACAAAGAGGTAAAGGAGCTATACTCTAGGAACTACAAAACACTCATGAAAGAAATTGAAGAAGACACAAAAAGATGGAAAAATATTCCATGCTCATGGATCGGAAGAATAAACATTGTTAAAATGTCTATGCTACCCAGAGCAATCTATACCTTCAATGCCATCCCAATCAAAATTCCAATGACATTTTTCAAAGTGCTGGAACAAACAATCCTAACATTTGTATGGAATCAGAAAAGACCCCGAATCGCCAAGGAGATGTTGAAAAAGAAAAACAAAGCTGGGGAATCACATTGCCTGATTTCAAGCTATAGTACAAAGCCGTGATCACCAAGACGGCATGGTACTGGCACAAAAACAGACATACAGACCAGTGGAACAGAATAGAGAACCCAGATATGGACCCTCAACTCTATGGTCAAATAATCTTTGACAAAGCAGGAAAAAACATGCAATGGAAAAAAGACAGTCTCTTCAATAAATAGTGCTGGGAAAATTGGACAGCCACATGCAGTAGAATGAAACTCGACCATTCTCTAACACTATTCACAAAGATAAACTCAAAGTGGATGAAAGACCTCAGTGTGAGACAGGAATCCATCAAAATCCTAGAGGAGAACATAGGCAGTAACCTCTTTGACATCAGCCACAGCAACTTCTTTCAAGATACATCTCCAAAAGCTAGTGAAACAAAAGCAAAAATGAACTTTTGGGACTTCATCAAGATAAAAAGCTTCTGCACAGCAAAGGAAACAGTCAACAAAACAAAGAGGCAACCCACAGAATGGGAGAAGATATTTGCAAATGACACTACAGATAAAAGGCTGGTATCCAAAATCTATAAAGAACTTCTCAATCTCAACACCCAAAAAACAAATAATCAAGTCAAAAAGTGGGCAGAAGAGATGAACAGACACTTCTCTGAAGAAGACATACAAATGGCTTACAGACACATGAAAAAATGTTCATCATCATTAGCCATCAGGGAAATCCAAATCAAAACCACACTGAGATACCACTTTATACCAGTTAGAATGGCAAAAATAGACAGGGAAAGAACAACAAATGTTGGTGAGGTTGTGGAGAAAGGGGAACCCTCTTACACTGTTGGTGGGAATGCAAGTTGGTACAGCCACTTTGGAAAACAGTGTGGAGGTGCCTCAAAAATTTAAAAATAGAGCTACCCTATGACCCAGCAATTGCACTCCTGGGTATTTACCCCAAAGACACAGATGTAGTGAAAAGAAGGGTCATATGCACCCCAATGTTCATTGCAGCAATGTCCACAATAGCCAAACTGTGGAAAGAGCCAAGCTGCCCTTCAACAGATGAATGGATAAAGAAGATGTAGTCCATATATACAATGGAATATTACTCAGCCATCAGAAAAGATGAATACCCAACTTTTACATCAACATGGATGGGACTGGAGGAGATTATGCTAAGTGAAATAAGTCAAGCAGAGAAAGTCAATTCTCATATGGTTTCACTTATTTGTGGAACATAAGGAATAACATGCAGGACATTAGGAGAAGGAAGGGAAAAATGGACAGGGGGAATTGGAGGGAGAGATGAACCATGAGAGACTATGGACCTGAGAAATAAACAGGGTTTTAGAGGGGACAGTGGAGGGACATTGGTTAGCCCGGTGATGGGTATTAAGGAGGGCACGTACTGCATGGAGCACTGGGTGTTATACGAAAACAATGGTCCGTGGATCACTACATCAAAAACTAATGATGTATTGTATGGTGACTAACATAACATAATAAAATTTAAAAATTTAAAAATTTAAAAATAAAAATAAAGTTCCTCCAAATAGTATGCAACCTAAGATTAGACCTTGAAATAACGGCTAAAAGGAATTGCTTAAAGCCATGGCACTTAGAGCCATCCACTTTGGATGTGTAGGGCTTTGTTGCTTACTGCTTAGGACTATGTCTAATGCAAGAGTGTGACTATATGAGTTTGGGTGAGATTAAGCATCACTTTGTAAGAAATATCTACCCTGGGGCGCCTGGGTGGCTCAGTTGGTTAAGCAACTGCCTTCGGCTCAGGTCGTGATCCTGGGGTCCCGGGATCGAGTCCCACATCGGGCTCCCTGCTCGGCAGGGAGTCTGCTTCTCCCTCTGACCCTCCTTCCTCTCATGCTCTCTGTCTCTCATTCTCTCTCTCTCAAATAAATAAATAAAATCTTAAAAAAAAAAAAAAAGAAATATCTACCCTATTTTATTTATGCCTTGCTTTTTTTATAAAAAGGAATCTTATTAATATGCATATAAAATCACAAGATAAAATACTTTCTTCAAAGTAAAGAAAAAATGAGGTGCAGTGCAAAGACTCATCATACAACACATGCCAACTAGTCCTCTCTATTTTCCAGAGATGAGTAACGAGTTTGGTTTTATGCTATGCAGTCAATCCAAAGAAGGTAACAAAATTCATATTGTCTACTTAGAGTAAATAAAACAATTGCTTCAATAAAGCACAAATTTTTGAGATAGTGAGTCCAGAAAGCAACTTTCCCTCAGTTCTTCATCAAGAAATCACTGTGAAATGTTAAACTAACACCTGCAATAACTTTACAAGAGATGCAAAGGTGAGTTTCATTGGACTGTTTTTATAAAATTCTACAATGTGAATTAACAGCACAACTCGAAAGAAGAAAATCTAGGAGAAAAGAAAAGATTCCAGCTCACTGAAAACAATAAAATGACTAATTCCAAAACACAACAATTGTCTGTCTGTGGCTGTTCCTGGTGGCCCACTGGCAATGTCCTTGAGTGTTGGGTACACACGTGGTGAGTTGACAGTATGAGTCCACTTAGCTCCTCAAGTCCCTGAAGGGTGCTTAACAGACCTTCCTAGTTCCCACGAGTTTGTCCCAGTTCCTGAGCACATTAAATAAGGCTTGATGTAAGCCAAAGAACCACAGTGGGAAACTTCACTGTTATTCCAAATACCCACTTGAAACATGGTTGCTGGCTATAGGCTCTAGAACAAGAGAAGTAGAAACAAATTAATTAAAAAAAAAAAAACATTCATTAAAGACATTACTGTCAGTGGTTAATGGCCAATGCATGAAGGAACCTGAGGTACTCACTTATTGCTGCAGGCACAATCCAACATAAAGAGGGGGGAAAGTGAAAAAAAAAAAAGTACTGCAACATATGAATACAGTACTACTCTTTCTTGCTTGTGAAAGCAAGCCAAAATGTCAAAGCTGACTCCTTAACTTTACTTTCTATATAAACAAGCAGCATTAGCATTTCCCCAGAGGAAAGAGTAGAAAATTGTTCATAATGAGGTAAGATTTGGAATTAAGAACACAAACAGTGGTGTGCTTGAACAAAGCCAGATTATTTAATGCAAACAATGGATCAATTGTCAGTTGAGTGAAAGATAACCAAATCTCCAATGCCTAAGGGCCTAGAAGGATAGCTATTACACCAGAAGTTTTTATGCATCATTTTTCCTATGTGTTGGAGAAGGGAACAGTTTAACCTTAACCAAGAGCTCCACACACACCAATGCCTAAAAGTAACTTAGCACTCAGTTGGAGTAGGTCTGAACCTCCTGGAAAAATGTATGACTTTCAGCTATTAATTTTTAACTATATACCCCAAAAGTGGGTATTAAAGATTCATTGAGCTTAGCAGTTCTAGAGAAAGAGTGCCAAGTTTACAGCTCTTAAAATGCAAACCACTAAAACACAGAGATTGTATTTATATAAATCACTTCGTTCATCACCAAAAACATGCCCATGAGTAACGAAATATTTACAAATGCTTTTTTGAAGAAAATGCTAAGGAATCAGGACCCTTGACTGGAACAGATATTTACCCAACCCAAACCAGCTATCTCAAAAAAGGAACTGGCATCTTCCCTAACCAAATTTCAGGATGACTGTGGGCAAAGCTGGACTGAAAGCAAGGGGCCAGGATTCTCTATCTCTCTAGTTCTTGCATTGCCAATTTCTTGGTATGTTGCCTCTAACCTCCCTAACCTGAAACCTACCTCTTCCCCCACAGCAGAAAACATAAGTCCAATGGCTCTCTGCCGGCATCCTTCTAAGCTGAGATGAAAAGGTTCTCTTAACTTACTTCTGTGTTTGGTCCAACCAAATCACCTGCCTAATCTTGGACCAATTCTGTATCCAGAGGTGGGGTGTTTTGCCATTGGTCCAAATGGGTCATGTGCCTCCCCTTAAACAAGGGACAACGATTTATGATTGGACTGAAGGAAAAGAAGTAGGTCCTGCAAAAGAAAGGAGAATGCACTGTACTACAGGAAGAGAGATAAGTAATGAATCAAATAAACTACCCATATGAAACTTTGCTTATTCTGCTCTACTAGAGCATTTTGGTCACTTTAGTTCATGCAGAGGTTGCCTACAGAATTGCTTTATAACAGTGGATAGATGATCTCATTAAGGTCATTAAGGTCTTAGCAATCTTTATTAATGAACTACCTTAGAGTAGAATGGATTTAAGGCTGATTTGAATGTTACATAACTGGTAACAAGAATCACACTAATATATACTGATGGTAATAGAAGACAATATTCCATAAGGAACAAACAAAATTATAAAGCTCATTCAAAGAAGTACAGTTGTGTTAAGAGAACATAGATTACTATGTGGCTCAGCAGGACTACTTGAGAGTCCCATGTGTCAAGAGGCAAGAATGGCTTTTATATAAGCTATTACTTGAATGGAATTGGATATTTCTAAGGTACATTAAAACAAACCTTTTCTCCTAGCAATAAGTTGAACTGGATATTCTGAAAAGCCCTTACTGCAAAACACATAGAAATAGTAGATAAAATATAGCAAACACCCATTTAAATGCATAGTTGTGCTTCTAAGAGAGTGAGGGAAATATCCCAGGGGAAAGAATAAGACAAAGCAGAAAACCCGGATGATCAATGAATACAAACATCATGATTTCTCTGCAAACATTTGTCAATCCCAACATCCTAGGTACTTGGATCTCAAGGCTGTGCAGGGGACAGAGGACAAGGCTTTGGGCCCCTACAAGGTAAAGAGTTGGAAGTGAGACCCCTACATAAATTCAGAAGTCATGAATCAGGAAAGAAAAGCTTCTAATGAAAGTAAAGAGATGAAAAGGAAACTTGTCTATCTCAGTCTGAGTCCTGAGAAAGGAAAAAATTCCCCCTTGAGAATGAAAAACTACAGTCCTACACTCAAACAGTTTTGGATTTTGAATTTGTACTACAGCAGGGTCTAAGAATACTTAAGCCAAGAAAGAAAGGTATGGAAATTCCAAGTAGGAAATGTTTTAGAATACCAGGCTAAACAAATATAAAACTTACCTTGAGTGACATATTCACAATGGAGGCCTCAGACCTCCCACTAACCAAAAAAAGCTGAACAAGCACCCACAAATCAAACCTACAAAACATATAAACTATTTGTTGATTCTGCTGATTCTGGCCCATGGTAGCAAATTTCCTTATATAGAAGTAGAAGGGGGTCAAGAATTTTTAAAAACTTCATTGATTACTACATTTGTATCTTTGGGGTAAATACCTAGTAGTACCCCAACATTTATAGCAGCAATGTCCACAATAGCCAAATTGTGGAAAGAGCTGAGATATCCACCAATAGATGAATGGATGAAGAGGATGTGTTATAATATATACAACAGAACATTACTCGGCCACCAGAAAGGATGAATACTTACCATTTACATCGATGTGGATGGAACTGGAGGGTATTATGCTGAGGGAAATAAGTCAATCAGAGAAAGACAATTATCATATGGTTTCACTCGTGTGGGACATAAGAAACAGCACAGAGGATCACAGGGTTAGGGAGGGAAAACTGAATGGGAAGTCATTAGAGAGGGAGAAAAACCATGAGAGACATTTAACTATAGGAAACAAACTGAGGGTTGTGGAAGGGGAGGTAGGTAGGACGATGGGGTAATTGGGTGATGGGCATTAAGGAGGGCACTTGATGTGATCAGCACTGGGTGTTACACAAAAATGATAAATTATTGAATGCTACATTTGAAACTAATGATATGCTATATGTTGGCTAATTAAATTTAAATAAAAAATGAAAAATGAAAAAAAACCTTCATTTATCTATTAGGAGGAAAGGAAGGGGAAAAAGCAGCATAAAAACTTAAGGCAAAAGAAAGCACCTAAGTAGGGTGCCTGGGTGGCTCAGTTGGTTAAGCGACTGCCTTTGGCTCAGGTCATGATCCTGGAGTCCCAGGATCGAGTCCCGCATCGGGCTCCCTGCTCGGCAGGGAGTCTGCTTCTCCTTCTGACCCTCCCCTGTCTCATGCTCTCTCTCTCTATCTCATTCTCTCTCTCAAATAAATAAAATCTTTAAAAAAAAAAAAAAAAAGAAAGCACCTAAGTAGGAGAGTATAATAAATTTAAATGTCTGTAATCACTATAAATCTAAATAGCTTAACCCAATCATTTAAACATAAATAATAAGACGAGGCTCAAAAACTGAATCTAGCAATATGCATTTTAAGTTTAAGAGCCCACCTAGGAGCACCTGGGTAGCTCAGTCCGTTAAGCATCGGACTCTTGATTTCAGCTCAGGTCATGATATCAGGGTTGTGAAATCGAGCCCTGTGTCAGCTCAATGCTGGGCATGGAAACTGTTTAAGATTCTCTCTCCTTTGGGGTGCCTAGGTGGAACAGTCAGTTAAGCTTCTGACTCTTGGTTTTGGCTCAGGTCGTGATCCCAGCATTGTGAAATCAAGCCCCACATCAGACTCTGTGCTTAGTGAGGAGTCTGCTTAAGACTCTCTCTGCCCCTTCCCCCTGTACTCTCTCTCAAGTAAATAAATAAATCTTAAAAAATAAAAAGATTCTCCCTTTCCCTCTGCCCCCCCCACCTCTTTCTCCTTCTCTAAAAAAATAAAAAATAAAATAAAAATGAATTAAAGAACCGACCTAAAAATGATGATATATACAAAGAATTCCTAAAACTCAACAATAAAAAAGCAAGCAACCTGATTTAAAAATGAACCAAAGACTTTAACAGATACTTCACCAATGAAGATATCCAGACGGCAAATAAGCATATAAAAAGATGCTCCACATCACATGTCATCATTTTTTAGAAGTCAAACTCTTAAAATAGAGATTAGAAAAGGGGTTGTGGATGGATGGGACTGGAGGAGATTATGCTAAGTGAAATAAGTCAAGCAGAGAAAGTCAATTATCATATGGTTTCACTTATTTGTGGAACATAAGGAATAGCATGGAGGACATTAGGAGAAGGAAGGGAAAAATGAAGGGGGGCAAATCAGAGGGGGAGACAAACCATGAGAGACTATGGACTCTGAAAACCAAACTGAGGGTTTTAGAGGGGAGGGGTGGGGGGATGGGTTAGCCCAGTGATGGGTATTAAGGAGGGCATGTACAGCATGGAGCACTGGGTGTTACATGAAAACAGTGAATCATGGAACACTACAAAAACTAATGATGTAATGTACGGTGACTAACAGAACATAATAAAAAAAAAGAAAATTAAAAAAAAGAAAAGGGGTTGCAGGAAACAGGATGAAGTTGGTAAAAGTGTATAAACTTTTGGTTATAAAATTAATAAAGTCTGAGGATCTAATATATAAGCTGATGACTATAGTTACTAACACTGTATTGTATAATTAAAATTTGCTAACAGAGTAGAACTGAAATGTTCTCACCAAAATAGTTTTTAAAAAGATAAATATGTGAGGTGATGGGTGTGTTAATTACCTCACTGGGGAGAATCCTTTCACAATGTATATGTATATTCAATCATCATGCTGTGCACCTTAAATATCTTACAGTTGTACTTGTCAACTAGACTGCAATAAAGCTAAAAAATAAAAATAAACAAACAAAAACATGAATGAATTAAATGATCCTGCAATTCTACTTCTGGGTATATACCCAAAAGAATTTAAGTCAAGACCCTGAAAGAGATATTTGCACACCCATGTTCATTGCAGCATTATTCACAATAATCTAAAGGTAGAAGCAACGTAAATGTACATCAACAGATGAATGGATAAAGAAAATATGAAATATGCATAAAATAGAATGGTATTGAGTCTTAAAAAAGGAAATCCTGGCATATACTACAAATGGATGAACCTTGAGAACATTATGTTAAGTGAAATGTCATTCACAAAATAATACTACATGATTCCACTTATATAAGGTATCTAAAGTACTCAAACTCAGGGCCCCTGGGTGGCTCAGTCAGTTAAGCATCTGCCTTTGGCTCAGGTCATGATCCCATGGTCCTGGGATCGAGCCCCACGTCGGGCTCCCTGCTCAGCAGGAAGCCTGCTTCTCCCTCTCCCACTCCCCCTGCTTGTGTTCTGTTCTCACTATCTCTCTCTCTGTCAAATAAATAAATAAAATCTTTAAAATAAATAAATAAATAAAGTAGTCAAACTCTTAGAAACAGAAAGTAGAAATACAGTTGCCAGGGGTTGGAAAAGGAAAAAAAGAGCTTTTGTAATATGGGTACAGACTTTCAGTTTTTCAGGATGAAAAAGTTCTAGGGATTTGTCATACAATATTGTGCATCTATTAACACTACTATTCTATACACTTAAAAATAGTTAAGAGGAAAAAAATAAGATGGTAATTTTTATGTTATTTATTTTTTACCTCACTAAAAAAATTAATGAATGAAGCATCTCAGGTAAAAAGTAAGGGGCAAATACAGAGTAAATCTAAAGAAACAGGAAGAAAGGAAATAATAAAACTAAGAGCAAATAGTAATTAAATGGGGAAAAAGTTCAATGGAAAAGATCAACAAAACCCAACGTTACTTCTTTCAAAAGATTAATAAAATAATCAATCCTCTCTAAAATGATCAATAAAGAAAAGAATAGAGAATAAACTGATGGTTACCAGACAGGAGGTGGGTGAGGGGATAGGTGAAATAGGTGATGGTTATTAATGAGTGCTGTTGTGATGAGCACTGATTGTTGTATGGAAGTGTTCAATCACTATATTGTACACCTGAAACCAATATAACACTGTATGTTAACTAACTGGAATTCAAATAAAAACTTAAAAAAAATAAAATATTTTAAAAAATGAGAAACTCAAAAAAAAAAAAGACTGAAATACAAGCTATGCCTGTAGATATAGCCAAAATTTAGAAGATTATAATATGAATAACTTTACAGATATAAAATTGAAAACATGGATTAAATGGATGATTTTCCACAAAAGTACGATACTGAAGAATAAGCTGAAAACCTGAATGATAACATAGCCTTTACAGAAGTTTGGCAATTAAAAATAGACTTCACCATTCCCCTTTCCTGACCAAAATTTAAGTCAACAAATAATACACTGACCTTAATAGGTTTATAGGTAAATTCCAAACTCCAATCCTACTTAAGCTGATCTAGAGGGTAGAAAAAATGGAGAGAAGAATATAAATTTTTGAAGGGTAAAAAGAATAAACCAACCATTCTATAAGTAGCCAAATTGTCATTCCTACATGAAGAGAAAAAGAAATTCTCAAACAAGAGCTTATGATGTAATATCATCTGTATAACCTTACTGAACTCCATTCTCCAAAATAAAGTCTAAACAGAGATCAAATTATTAAAAATTGTGATATCTATCCTTTATCAAGTACCTGCTCTCTTCCAAGATTTTTACAAAATATTGATAAAATGTTATTTTTGTCTATTCTTCAAACCTGTAAAAAGATATTCCATCTACTTCACAGGTGAGAAATCTGACAGTCAGAGAGGTTAAGGAATTCAAAAAACATCACACAGCTGAAACTGGAATTTGGTCTGGATCTTACTGATCTTTTGAGTTGAAGTTCATGCTGAAAAGCGTTGGGTTGACTAGCCAACAACTCAAACTCAGCACAGAGCCTAAGAACCATGGCCCCTGTCCCTACTAAAATAGCCAGTCCATTAATCCTCCCTCCTGATGACTCACATCATAAAAAGTTGATCAAATCTTAGCATAATATCATGTATACAAGAAGCATTCAATCTACATTTTTCATAAAAACAGAGTGGGTTTTAGGGAAAGAACTATAGCAGTAATAGCAGAAGTTCAAACTATTCTATCTCATACTTCAACCCCCACCACTATTTCTACCTCCCTGCTCTCTTTCTTATTTCTATTCCTAGATCTAGATAATGCTTTCCTTTCTTCCATTCAGACTCACAGTGATAGAACAGGAAGGGATGGAAATCACAGAGGACTGGAAAGATCTGGAAAATGGGGCCCAAGATGACCTTTTGACCCACATTACACAGGGCCAGACCTCACTGTTGGGAGCTTTTCTGTGTTGGCTCTTTCTTGGTTCCTCCTTTTCTTTCACTCTGGCTCCTGTCAATGTGTCACCTGCTCTGACTTTAAACCCTACTTCTATCATCTGGTAACACCAAGGAATAACTGAAGTCCTGAAAGGCTTAGAGATCAGTGATAGATATTTCAGTCATTTGACTTTAAACTAATTCTTAAGAAATCCATCTTCTTCAACATGGCATCTACATGCAAACAGGAAAATGCATCCATCCACACATCACCACAAAAGCAGTAGAAGCCCTTGTCATGAATCTTGTGCCTCCCTACCTTTTTCCTGAGCTGCAAAGGATCACTACACCTCCTTTGTCAAGGATGATGTTGTGTTATGTAAGAATCATAGCTGGGTGGGGCTGGATGTGTTTTGGTTTATAAAGGAACAAAGTGGAAGATACCTCTTTTTAAAAAAAAGATTTATCTCAGAAATAAACTGAGGGTTCTAGAGGGAGGGGGGTGTGGGGATGGGTCATCCTGGTGATGGGTATTAAAGAGGGCACGTATTGAATGGAGCACTGGGTGTTATACGCAAACAATGAATCATGGAACACTACATCAAAAACTAATGATGTAATGTATGGTGATTAACATAATAAAATTAAATAAATAAATAAATAATAAATTTTTAAAAAGATTTATTTATTTTAGAGGGAGAGAGCATGAGCATGAGGGCTAGAGGGAGAGGGAGAGAGAATCTCAAGTAGACTCCACACTGAGCGTGTAACCCAACATGGGGCTCGGTCTCACCACCTGAGCTGAAACCAATAGTCTGTTGCTTAACCTACTGTGCCCCTGGGAGATATTTCTTATTTACAAATGTTTGTTCTTTATTCTCCAAAATCTGGCTTCACACGTCTCATATTCTTCATATCTTTGCACAAAATCTTACTACATTGATGTCATAATTCCACTGGACTTTAACCTGATTTAATATGCACTTATCTTTAAAACAAACAAAAAAACTGTAGAGAACATGCCTCAGCAGAGAATTTACTATGCCTACAGCGTATATGGAACTGGTTTTATTTCAGACATAATGTATCTAAAGAATAGTGTCTATAAACCTGTGTTACATTGGGCATCTCATCTAGATTTATTTCCTCAGCCCAATTTGCTACTGTTCTTACCTTTGCTGCCGTCACTGCAGAATTAATATTTCTGTCATCATTATAGAATCAAAACTACAATATAATTCCATCACATTTCCAAGTCAGTGCATGTTTAGAACTCCTTTTGAAGGTCATTAAGCATCACAGAGTGAGTGATGACATAAATTTCCCTGCACACCCAGGAAGCAGAAATCCCAACACTCTAATTGACCTTGGCTATAGTGTGAGGAGATGGTGTTGGTAAGCAGTTTATTAGCATTGAGTTCCTAGGCGACCAGTTGCACAGAACTTCACTTATGTTACCAAATAAAAACTGACTGGGGGCCTTTAGTGTGATGGCATTTGGGGCTGACAGTGGTGCTGAAGGAATAAGGACTAATGCCCAGAGCAGGTCTATAAAGAGCAAGGTGGTGAATGTATTTTCAATCACATGATTTCTACAATGGGCCAACTGCAAATCTCAGATAGCTAACCCAGCCCTGAAGTGAATATAGAGTTAAAAGCAACCATATCTTGACTCCAAATCCCGAATTCAATGAGTTTTATGAACATGCTATTTTGTTCTATCAAATTCTACTCCTTGATTCCTTAAAAACAACTTTTGCAGCACTTTGTAGGTAAAACCAAAATTTGCATAATTACTTCTTTTGAAGTTAGGCTGCAAAATTGATTCAACTGGTTTTCACTGAATTCTAATCATTACGTAAAATGATACTTTTCCCCTCAAAAAAGTACCAATTTCCTGGAAATGTACTTCATGGCTCTATTTCCTTTGTTAATTGATCCTGGTCATTTAATTCAATAACTTTTATAAAGTTAAAATTATAAGGATTTAATTGACTTTTGCCTAACTTCCAATTATGTCTAATTTGTTTCTATTCCATCTCATTAAATCCAATTATGGTTGGACTAATCATAATTTCTCCCAATAGTTCATTTACTTTAAAATAAGGACTCTGTCCTCTGTTACTTTCAGGTAATTTTTCATCAGGGCTAGGTAGGGTCTCTTAATTATATTAATACAAATGGCTTTCTATATGCATCAATAAGTTTGCATTTAGTAGTTAGACAATCTCTTGTAACTCAGCATAGCTGCCTAGACCCTAGATACAGCACAGTAGCTACTTAGGTAGCTTCCCAGTAGCCATAATTAGTATTAATTATAATCGGGAGACAATTCCTTTACATTTCACTTCATGTTTCATTACCCTAGTTATAGAAAATTGTAAAAAAAAAAATACAGAATTTTAATAAAAGTTCTAGCATTTGGGACTCTTCCAGATCTCATCCAATGTAACTCTTCATCTGGCTGTTTGGCTGTATCATTTATCGTAGTTTTTATTACATAACAAACCGGTAAGTGTAAGTAAGTGTTTCCCTGAGTTTTGTGAGCTGTTCTAGCAAATAGTCCAATCTGAGGAAGTGTTTGTAGGAACCTCCAATTCATAGCTAATAGCCAATTGGTCAGAGCACAAGTAACAACTAGGGCTTGTGACTACATCTGAAGGGGTAGGGGCAGTCTTGTGGGACTGAGCCCTTAACCTGTGGGATCTGACGCCATCTCCGGGTTGACAGTGTCAGCATTGAGTTAAACTGTAGGACATCCAGCTGGTGTCACAAAATTGTCTGGTGTGAGGGTTAAAATCCCCATACATCTGGTGTCAGAAGCATCGTGATGATAAAGGAGATACACACCAGACAAGGAGCATAGGTTTTCTTTCCAATAACAATTCATATTTTTATTTATAAAGAGACAATAATGGTAAGAAATTTAAACATGGGGATAAAGGATAAGATTTTGATAAGACTGCCATGGCAAAATACATAGAAAAGAAGACAAAATAAAGGCATTGAAAAAAAAAAAAATAGCCCCGGCTTGTGAGGAAATCCTGGGACTGAAGAGCAGGAGAGCTGGGATTATATTGTGTTTCTGCCTCAAAACTACTCTGTAACCTTATATAACTCATTCCCTTTTCCTGGAGTTTTAATTTTCTTTTCTATGATGAATGAAGTAGGTCATCTCCAAGGTCCCAAAATACTGGCATTCTCACACTCTATGTGGAGTGTAACTGGATCCCTAATTTCAGTTTTAATAATGCTTATGCACAGTACTGCAAGCAGTATGTCTAAACACTCGTGTTAGTCCTAATAAATAATTAAATCTAGTATTTGGTAGCTGGAGGCTATTGCACTCTGTTATGTATTCTTGAAGCTTATTCTATCAGTGTATCAAAATAAAATGCCAACAACTTAGTAGATATAAAGCCTATTAGCAACTGTGAATGCTGTGTTATCTCAGAAAACCTTGTGAGGATAGTACTAAGAAGTGGATCATGCTGAAAATTAGGCTAATTTTCCCCCCAAGATGCACCAAAATGATTAACCATTCCATTCATGGAAATTCACTGCTCTCAAATATTCAAAACCTTCCTATGATTTGTAGTTTGAGGGCTGACATCACTCTAGCTCTTTATGCAATTAATTGCATCTTCACTGGGTTAAGTATCAAGCATAATAGCAGCCTTGCCATCCATTGCAAATTTTTTATATACCTGCTTATACATGTGATCATAATAATGTCAACCTTAAAATTCTTATCAAAAAAATTCAGGAAAAAATATATATAACATGGGGTTAAATACCTAGGATGTCTATAAACAATCAAAAGGTAAAAGAAATACCAGGAATCACTAACAGTGCTGTGAAAAGACGTGAAGTTTAGCATTATTGAGTTAATAAAAAAAAAATCTTAACAAGCCGCTGAACTTTAAAGTTGTAATGTTGCCTGCAACTGAGATATGTGCCTATTCAAAATTATAGGTAATATACACATGAACATCTCTAGTAAACTCTACATGACCTCACCATGAGAAGAAACAGGGAGAAGGGATCATGAGAGGAGAGCTCTCTCAGTACAAGTCTTGAACCTCTAGGAAGTGAGGGAATAGGATTCGTGCCCCACCACGCCTCTTTCCCATCTATTTTGATCATCCAGACAGACCTATACCGAAGCAAAATGAAAGCACTAACACAGAGTTTCCTTGGCTGTGTTTTTCTTAGTTTCATACAGAGAAACATCTAGTCATACTGCCACACACTGCACTCCTGACCCCAGGATTTTGCATTCTCATGCTATTGGTTATAAGATGCAGAAGGTAGTACAAATCCATCACTATAACTGGAAATATTGCACAAGAGACATGCTACAGATGACTGGTCAGAGCAAAACCAGGATTCTGGGACATCAAAAACTCCTCTTAACACATGTCCTAACTTTTTTGTGGGCCCCCCACGCCACTTCTGGCACAACGGAATGCAACACAGGCCAATCCATAGAGTCACCAGCTGCCTGGGAGATGATCAGACATTAGAAATTCTGTGCAAAGATACAAAATTAACCAGTGTGATTCTCTTTCTTGGCAATTTAAATTAAGAATGTATGGAAATCAGGCACTTGGCAATAGCTCAAGTGGAAAAAAATATGATTGTGAGAGGCTTTGAAGGACCAAAAGTAAGCCAAGGTTAACACAAGAGTGCAGAGTAACTGCTAGTCCCTTCCCAACCCCCAGTCTGAGCTAGAGTATAGAAATACATGGAGACAATTTATAGCTCAGATCAGAGAGATAATATTTTTAACTGCCCAGTGCAAAGGGAGTTATATTCCTAGTGCCAAACTCCTATTCTGTATCAGGGCCAGACAGAAATGGTTTAGAGACTTACTCATGACAGAAAGACATAATAAAGGTCAAAGGGAATTTTGAAGGAAGGCATTCAGAAAGCCAAGAGAATAGGCCACTTACCCTTCCTCCAATTTATGTGACTGTATGAGAGGTGGGGAATGTAAGGCCAGCACACTTGAAAATCTATGAAATTTGGATCACACCAGGATCCCAAAGAGAAAAGGGTGGTGTGTCAGAAATTCTCAGGTCATCTGTGGGCCTAGAATAGCCAGAGAAGATATTTAGGTAATAGGTGGCCAACTAGTCTCCTTCATCAAAGGGCTTCAAATAGGGTAAACGGATTTTTATGGAGAATATGTAGATGGAACTGCCTGATATTTATGAAAGGAATGAAGCTATACCCTTTATAAGACTGTGAAAGTATGGGGCACCTGGGTGGCTCAGTTGGTTAAGCGACTGCCTTCGGCTCAGGTCATGATCCTGGAGTCCTGGGATCGAGTCCCGCATCAGGCTCCCTGCTCGGCAGGGAGTCTGCTTCTCCCTCTGACCCTCCTCCCTCTCATGCTCTCTGTCTCTCATTGTCTCTCTCGCAAATAAAGTCTTAAAAAAAAAAAAAAATTTTAAAAAAAGACTGTGAAAGTATGCCTCACTATGCACCTAAGACCACTGATTTCCCTCTAAGAGACAAAGTCTCAGCTGCCTACCTGCATTTCCAGAGACCAGACCACATGTGGACAATAGCCCAAAGTTGCCCATGGCATGACAGCCCAACTATCTTATTCTATCAGCCTTCACCCCTGTTAGTACACTGCTCTCTTTCCCTGCGGCCTGCTCTTTCTGGACATGAATAAAATATGGAGTAATCAGGGAGTTTAGGGATAGCCTGCAAGAAGCAGAAAGGAAGCTGAGAGAGCACTTGTACATCCATTTCAGTATACCATTAGTTGATACTAAAACTGAAACTTTTCATATCTTAAGGCCCAGCAATTCCAGTCCTAATGACATACTCAACAAAAATTGATATATATGTGTACCAAAAGCCACATAATGAATGTTACTAAAATGTCCATCAACAATATAGTGGTAAATTGTGTGGGGATATGAACAATATGTAACAAGAATGAAAAAAACTATTTCTACATCTAATAACATGTATTAAGTCTCACAAACAGAATGTAAAGTAAAAGAACCCAGCCACAAATAGCATTCATAGTATAATTTCAGTTACATAAGATTTTAAATCTGGCAAAACTAATCTATAGTGTAGGAAATCAGGAGAGCAATTTCTTTGAGGTAGATAGAGTAATGCCTAGAAGGGGACTTATAAAAGAGCTTCTATAGGGCAAGTAACATTTTATATTTTGATCAGGATTGTGGTTATATGAGCATGTCATTTCATGATAATTCATCAATCTGTACACTTTTGATTTGTTTGATTTTATGTATGTATACCATACTTTAGTAAAAAGTTTATTTGAAAAAAGATACACACACACACACCAAAAAGGGCACACTATGACATTAATTAAAATAGTGATAATGAGAAAAACCTTAAAAGCAACCAGAGAAAAAAATGCAACACACACAGAGGGACATAGATGTGTATACACACATATACACATACATACACACACATCTTGTAAACCCTTGAGCAATCACAAAAAAATATGTTTCAACTAATAAGCCAATAGTTGCAATAGAATGTAATACAAAAAAAATTCAATCCAAAAGAAAAATAAGTAACCAAGAACAGATGGCAAAATAGAAAACAAATAGAAAATAGTAGACCTAAAGCCAACCATATTAATAATTTTATTAAATGTAAATGGACTAAACTAAATAAAAACTAGTGATCATGAGATTAGATAAAAATTCAAGAATCTATGAAATTCTATCTACAAGAAACTCACTTTAAATATAAGAGAATAAGAGGTTGAAGATAGGTGTGCAATATAAATACTAATTAAAAAGGAGAATGCTTTTAATATCAAAAAAAGCAGACTTAAGAAGAAGGAATATTATCAGCAAAAAAAAAAAGGAAATTCCATAATGACAAATGGTCAATTCATCAAGAAGACTTAGCAACCCTAAATATGTACATAATAATACAGCTTCAAAGTACATAAAGCAAACACTAATAGAACTAAAAGGAGAAATAGAGATTTCAACAGTCCTCTTTTGAAACTTGACAGTAGTAGGACAAAAATCAGTAAGGATAATGAAGACTTACAATGTTGTCAAATAACTTGACCAATTATCAGCACAATACACAGATTTTTTTCAACTACACATGGTACATTCACTGAGATGAGCCACATGCTGGCATTCAAATATCAATAAATTTAAAAGTATTAGTTTAGTATCATGTAGTTAATTCTCTGACTGGAATTAAAAATAAGCCAAAAAATATTCCAAATTTCTAAATATTTAAAAACTAAGCAACACATTTCTAAATAAGCCATAAGGCAGAAGAAAAGTGATTGTAAAAAAAAAAAAACTAGAAAGTCATTTTAATAAAATCACAAATACCAAAATTTTTGGAATGTAGCAAAGCAGTGTTTCAAATGTTCTGTATATTTTTAGACACTTCCATTAAAAAAGAAGGTCTAAAAATCAACTAAGCTGCCATCATAAAAAAATGGAACAAATTGAACTCAAAATAGGAGAAAAATAATATAGGAAAAGAAATCAGAGATATACAAAATAAAAACAACAGAACAAAGCTGATTCTTCTAAAAGATCAATAAAATTACAAAACTTTAGTTGACTGATCAAGGGAAAAAAAGAAAGAAAGCACAAATTTTCAAATCAGGAATAAGATGGGACATCACTGAGGCTATGCTTTAAAGAGTTAATAAAGGATATTTTGAACACTTTATGAAAATAAATTCAACAACTTTGATGATATAAATTCCATCAAGACACCCAAGTAAAACACGGGCAAAAGACTTGAGCAGACACTACACCAAAAGAAATATCCAAATGGCTAATAATGACATGAAAAGTTTCTCCATATTGTTAGACATCAGGAAATTTGTATTTAAACTATGATGAGATTCCACTTCACACCCACTACAATAATTAAAATTATAAAAACAAAATTTCAAGTGTTGGTGAGCATGTGGAGCAATTGGAAAATTCATACTTGGCAAGTGGCAGAGCAGAATGGTAGAACTACTTTGGAAAACAGTTAATTTGGTAGTTTCTTATAAAGTTAAAAATATCATATGACCCAGCAACTCCATTCCTTAGGCACTTATCCAAGAATATAAGGACATACCTACACAAAGACCAGAACCAGAGTACTCACACCAGCTACATTCATAACAGCTAGTAACTGGACACGATCCAAATGTCCATCAACAGGTGAACTGTGTTACCCTCAGCAGTACAAGAAACCAAATAAAACAAGAAGGAACAAACTACTGATGCATGCCACAACTTTGATAAATCTCAAAAACCTTATGCTAAACAAAAGAAGCCAAACACAAGAGTCATATTGTAGGAGTCCAAATGTACTAAACTAGAACAGGTACTGACATAAAACAAGTCAGTAGTTGCTGGGACCTGGGGATAAGGGAATTAATTTCAAAAGAACATGAAGAAACTTTCTGGGGGGACAGGAAATGTTCTCTACCTTGATTGCGGTGGTGATTAGCCAGATATACACATTTGTCAAAATTCATTGAGCTATACCTTTAAAGTGGGTGTATTTGCATATATGTAAATTATGATTCAATAAAGTTGACATATATGAGGCATCTGGGTGGCTCAGTTGGTTGAGTATCCAGCTCTTGGTTTTGGCTCAGGTCATGATCTCGGGAATAGAGCCCTGAGTTGGGCTCCAAGCTCAGCAGTGAGTGGGCTTCTCTCCCTCACCCTCTGCCTCTCCCCCTGCTCACGCTCTCTCTCTCGCTCTCTCTCTAAAATAAATAAATATTTAAAAAATAAAGGTGACATATAAAAACACTTAAAACTAAGCATATGCATGCTCAGAATTCTATATAACTCTTGTAAACTCTTATGTATTGTGTTCAGTTACAATAAATGCTATGTTTCAACATTACTCACTATAGAAATTTTAACCTTATTTTTTTTAAACTTTATTTGAGGGGCACCTGGGTGGCTCAGTTGGTTAAGTGTCTGCCTTTGGCTCAGGTCATGATCCCAGGGTTCTGGGATCAAGCCCAACATCGGGCCTCCCTGCTTAGCAGGGAGCCTGCTTCTCCCTCTCCCTTGGCAGGTCCCTCTGATTGTGCTCTTGCTCTCTTTCTCTGTCAAATAAATGAAGTCTTTTTAAAAAATAAAGTCTTTAAAAAAAAAAAAGACTATTTACTTGAGAGAGAGAGTGTGAGAGAGCATGAGTCAGGGGAGGAGGAGAGGGAAAGGGAGAAGCAGCCTCCTCACTGAGCAGGGAGTCCCACATGGGGCTCAATTCCAGGACCCCAGGATCATGACCTGAGGCAAAGTCAGACGCTTAACCGACTGAGCCACCCAGGCACCCTTAACCTTTTTTTTTTTTAAAGATTTTATTTATTTATTTATTTGACAGAGAGAGACACAGCGAGAGAGGGAACACAAGCAGAGGAAGTAGGAGAGGGGGAAGTAGGCTTCCCGCAGAGCAGGGAGCCCGATGCGGGGCTCCATCCCAGGACCCTGAGACCCTGAGACCATGATCTGAGCCGAAGGCAGATGCTTAACGACTGAACCACCCAGGTGCCCCTAACCTTTTTTAAAGGCTATAAATGTATGGAACAATGCTAGACCAATTCTCAGGTTGGCTTAATCAACCTCTTTGATGGTGGGCCCAGAGGAGGCACCACCAGAGGGAGAGAATAGGTCTAGCATTGTTCCACACAAATATTCAAAGGACCCAAATTTGTAGCAAATTCCATGGCAGTTTTAAAGTTGAGCTGCTATAGTAAATAAACTGGACATTCTTGATACTTGAATATGGAATATGTGCACAGGGAAAGGAAATAAATATTGCACTTTATAAGCACTGTATTGTTAAGTGGAAAATCAAATGTCTTAAATAAAATTGTATTTAAAATTGACATCCAAAAAAAAGACTATAAATGTATTCAAATATTAATAACTCTCATATACCTATATCTCTATATCCTATATCTACATAGATAGATAGATCTGTATCTACATCTATAAATATTTAGATGTATATCTCCTAGCCTAAATAAAGAGAAAGGACCATGATATCCCTAAGTGGACATGGAGGGCTCTTTCCATGGTGTTCAAGTGAGTCCACATGGTACCCCCGGTTCTGCCTCCACCACAAGAGACCTGAAGCTCCTTCCAATAATTTACAGACTGAAAAAGAGCACAGTAGGAAATATTGTAGGGGGTCACAATTTGGGATGATGAGGTGAAAGGAGAATTTGAAGTGAACATTTAAAACTGGGAAAATTAATATCAATGTACTCTTTCATCCCAACTTATAATGAAAAGTCTCCAGCAATTAAGGAAATATTTAGGAGAGAGCAGTACAGATTACCCAAAAGGACTAATACTCAGGAACTACAACAAGGAAATCTAGAAGTTTTAACACTAATAAACTGTCAGAATACCTGTCTTTGGTGTATTTAAACATACCCTGGGAGACAGACCATGAGGTGAAACAAGGAGAGCTCTTTTACACCTACTTGCCATGCAGAACAAACATCTACTTCCTCCATATGCTCCCATGAGGGCCAGGCAATGAGAGCCAGATTTAAGCTTGGGTTTTTCTGCCTAATATTAGCCTAGGTTCCTTCTCAAAAATAGAGCCTGAGATAAGGGTCTGAGTGCAGGTAGTGTAGTTTGTAATTAATTCCTGGAAATAGGAGTTCTTGGAAGAAAGAAGTAGGGAATGAGGGAAAATGACTTCAATGGTACATTCTGTAACTCATCATCACTGTGGGTAATGGAAGCTCAACCCCACTGAGACACTGAAAAGTTTGTGTAGAATGAGTTGTTTGTGTAGAATGCACTGAGAAATTCCCACCCAAGAGATGTTTTTCTACCAGTTCTATCCACCACTGGTCAAGTCTAGAAGCCCTATACGGTTCTCAATCTTGGCCACTTATCAGAATCACTTGGAGCATTTTTATTACCCTGATTCCGGCTGCAAAGTAAAGCAACTAAGTCAGAATATCTGTGGGTGTACTCAGGAATCTATTTTTTAATCATCCCCTAGTGTTAGTCATTCTTGAGAACCACTGCCCTAGACGATAATGCCCTGGTATTTCCAGATATATGTACGAGGGTCAGGAAGTTTCCCCCAGTGTTCTACACCAGAGCATCAGAGAAGCCCCAGGGTGTGCAGGGGAAAAGCATCTTGGTGCAGCTGAGGTGAGGCACTTTCAGATACACCTGTAAAAGGTGGGCAGAGAGCATGAGTCAGGGCATGAAATGGCTGATGCACTGTCCCCACTGTGGCTGTCTACCCACTCCCAGTTCCAAATATAACAGACAGCTGGGGTGAGAAAGATAACATGCATCACTCCTGAGAAAGGCAAATGTGAAATTACTAAGAGCCCAGAACAATCCTTAGTTATCCTTGATCACCCTGAGGCTCCTTTTAATCATATGCACCACATATAGTTGCTACTCCATTAATGAGTGAACTAAAAAATTCTCAAAGACACCAGTGATGCAGCCTCAAGGCAGGAAGGAATACATCCCTGGAGTAACCTCTTCATTCTGCCACCTACCCAACATCAACAGATTTGTGTTACTTATATGTAGTATCCCATAATATATATCCCATAATCCCCCAAATCCCCAAAATACCTCAAGATTTTGAATTTGTCTTGGGTTTAACAGAAAACTATATTTTGCAATGATATTTGATGGGAAGATTTTAATACAGTATCACCAGAGTTGGACTCTACAAAAGGTGGGGGATTTTCCTGTTGCCTTGGGGAGAAGAGAGATTCCCATGATCCACCCACCTCCCATTTATTTCTAGAAGAAATGTCACTAATATCTTTCTGTACACAAAGACAGACTAAAAGGCATGGCTTCAATGTCTCGGACATGCGGTGTGACCTTGCAGTAGTTACTAATATTGTCTATGCCTTAGTTTTTTATCTTCAAATTAAAGCACTGGATTATATAATCTCAAAGAATCTTTCCATCTGAAAAATTCTATTTCATTTTAAATTCCCTTTAGGTATCAATTTAAGGAACGAGTTTTGTTGTTGTTCTTAAATATCTCAATTAATAATGTCTTTCCAAAATGTGGGTAGGATGACAATGAGTTTGGCAAATATGTACAGATCGCTGTCTTAGATTTTAAATTTACTCCTCACTGTGAGTTTCTATTAACTTTACAGTCTGTATCAAGTCTAGCCCTCATTTTATACATATAGTTCTTTTTACCAATTAGTCTGAAAGCTACTTAAATATAAAGCTGTGTCTCAAACATATTTACCGTCTTCTATATTGCACAGAAAGTCCTGTCTACTCTGGAGGTGCTTATCATTAATTACTAAATTAAATACGATTGAAACTAATTTCCCCCAAACATACAGCTAACTGCTATAAAAAGAAAAAAGAATTGTAAGTCTATCAAGTTTTCTTCTTTCACTATTCAATTCCATATTCCATTCAACAAATGTATTAATCAATGTTGGATACTGGGCATCAAGAAGTGTTTACTGTAGTGCCCGAGTTTTCTGTGGTGTGAAAGAAACTTAACAAGTGTGGCATTAGAATTATAAGCTTCAATATTTGTAATACATTTTGGGTTAAATGAAAAGACTACAAGCTGCAATTATATTTGATGGGAAAACTAAAAAGGAAATAATTATATTGACCATAATTACTTTGAGAATTCAAACAGTATGCCGGTCATAATTCTTCTCAGCAACATAAAAGAGAGACTGTGGAAGACTATTTTGGTGACCTAAGACAATAAACTCTAATAGATCAACCACAGAAGAACTGCTTCAGGTTTAAAACTATGCATGCTCTATTTTTTTGTTAGAGTTCTTATTTATGAGTACTCTCATTCAAGAAGAAATTAGTGTGGGCTGTTTTATCATAGTTGTTGTTTTATTTTTCTTTTTTCTTTTTTGTATTTTGTTTGTTTGTTTCATCTCTCAGGAAAGCAGTCAAATAATGTTTAAGCATGAAGTTGGCCCCATGTGATACGGCTCCATATTAACTACAAAGTTTAAAAAAGATGTTTGTCATAGGAAATAGTATTTGTTCATTGGGCTTTAAAATATGTTTTTAACAATAAATTGAATTTTCTCACTCAAGGTGTAAATTAATTTATCAGCTTTGTTGTGACTAACTCACACTCTTTAAACAAACTCACCAATGTGCTAATTAATTTGTCCCAATCTTTTTTCATAAGAATTTTTTTTGTCCAGGTTTATCCCTGGAGAGCTGCTTGAAATAAAGGCTACCTGAAGCTGATTCTGATTCAAATAAAACATAATGGGTTTTTTTTTCTTCTTCTATAAAAAGGGTGGCCCTTAATTTTGTGATTGGGGTCCATATTTTAATTATTCTTCTAAAGCAAATAAACATGTCTCCTTTGGGTGATTTTATAAATAACAATATTTTTACCTTGGAGGCAGTGGAAAGATATTTGTCGGACAGCTTATATTATAGCCCAAACTTGTACAAAATAAAATACTGCCAGAGGCAAGTCCTCTTTCAGCATCTCCCTTGCTTTGTACAATCCTATTCCCCACCTGATGTCTCCATCCCCTTCCCTCTGGGCCTCAGAGCCCTGCTGCTTTCACAAGCCTTTCCCAGGCCAGCGGCCACTACTCCCAGTCTACTACCACCCTTCCCTCCCAGAGGTCAGGGCAGCAGCAAATGAAGCAGGAAGCCACAGACAAGGTACAGGGCTCAGGGCACAGCATAACCACAGATGGCTTGACTGGAGTTTAAACAGTGAAAATACGATGTCTGACCACATAGGGAAAAAAAATTAGCACCTGCCGAGACCCTGTGCACAGAGGTCCAAGCACAGCCATTGAATTGAGGGCATGGCCCATTAGCTGTTCATTGGATGCTAGTTTCCCCTCCCCCCGACCCCATATACAATGTGTCATCTCAGGTCTTTCCTCACCAATGTCACCTCTGACGTCTTTCTTCATCATTTTCCACCTCTTTCCTTTATCCTCAGCCTATCCCACCATTCTTTCTTCGTTCTCTAGAAAGACGATGTCTCTCCAAAAGGAAAAAAATTTTTCCTGACCCTGTGTCTTGCTCTTTACCCAGTGGCTCTCAAGCAGGGTAACGTCCAGAGACACAACTAGGGGAGAGGTTACTGCTTGCATTCGGCGGTAGAAGCCAGGGATGCTGCTAAACTTCCTGCAAAGCGCAGGACAGCCCCCACAGCAAAGAATCATACAGCTCAAAATGTCAGCAGTGCTGGTTTTGAGAAATCTTGCTTTATTTTTTTTTTTTTTAAGATTTTATTTATTTATTTGTCAGAGAGAGAGCGCGTGCACAAGCCGGGGGCGGGGGGGGGCGGGTGCGGCTGGCAGAGGGAGTAGCAGGCTCCCCGCTAAGCAGGGAGCCCAATGTGGGACTCAATCCCAGCACCCCGGGATCATGACCCGAGCTGAAGGCAGATGCTTAACCGACTGAGTCACCCAGGGGCCCAGAGAAATCTTGCTTTAGACATCACTATACACTTCACAGCTAGACTTCCTGCCACGTCCTCTACCCTTAGCTTCCTACCACCACCTTTCCAATTCACTGCTGAACCCACAAGAATTTGCTGCCTGCCCTCTCTGTTCTAGTCACACTGCTCCTGCAAAGCTCACACACAATTCTCATACAGAAAAACTCAGTAGATACTTTAGTCTCTCTTTTCTTCTTTGCTTTTCAACAAAGAATGCTTTTCAAAACTGCAGTCTCTTCTGGTTTCTGTGACCTCCTCACTTCATGGGCATCATCACTAGTACTTGCAGGATAAAATCTGAATACCTCTGCCTGGCTCCCAAGATTCTTATCTCCTTGTCTGCCATTGAATCCCAAATGTCTTCTACTCACACATGGCTTTCCAGCCATGCAGTTTAACTATGTGCAGATTCCCAAAGAAGCCAGGTGCTGTCTAATCTCTTCTTTTCTACACGTGCCATTTACTCTGCCCAGAAGTCCTTCCCACCAGCCTACCTACTGAGTCCTTACCCAGCTTTCCAATTTGGGGCAAATATCTCCTCCACTCTGACGACTGCCTATGTTGCAGACAGAAATTTGTGCTGCTCTGGGTGTCTCCTGCTTGCATGACATAGAACTTCTAACACTTTGAGTTTATATCTAGTTTTTCCATATTCTCTCATCACCCCTCCCCATGAAAATAGGAGCCCCTGGATCTGGGTTCTCCATATTTTGTATACCCAGAGCCTACCATAGTGCCTGGGAAATGGCTGGTGCTAAATAATAAAAGTTTGTAAAATGAATAAGTCATTTCAAAGCAAAAAATATAATTATCATCTCAATGAACCCTCCAGCTATATCCCACTACCTTTATTATTTTTTTTAATCCCACTACCTTTAAATGCTCTCTGTTTTTCCCTCTGTTCCCCACCTCTTGTTAAGGAAAAGACCCATGATCTCTAAACCATCAAAGCTTGGGGTCACTAGAAGTTAATATAATGAATCAGCCTATTTCAGAGGTGAAGGAGCTGAGGCACGGAGAAGCTAAGGAACAGAGCCTAGTGCCCAGAGTGGGCTCTTACGAGGTCCTTGGAAGACAATGAGTGGGGAAGCCAGCTCAATTAGAGCAGGAATAAAAGAGGTAGGGGCTATGTCCCTTTATGATATATAAAGTTCACCTGAATTGACTGAAATATTAGCATCTTCCAGGCAGTGATCAGCTAGATGGGTGTAGCAGATATTATGCATGACTCTAATATACTTAGTTTTGTTTCTTTGTTGTTTTTGCTGTTTTGTTTTTTGACTGGGGCTGCTGACTCATAGTCAGGCATCACTGAATGTGACCTGGCTTTGCTCTACTGTACTTATACTCGTCAAATATTTCCTAGTGTGCATAGCATAGCCAAGCAAACAGCCTCCCCAAACACAATTTCCTGTTTTTTTTATTCTTCCTGACACATTTGCCTCTGACAACCTTTCCAATTAGACATGGTCATTTTTTTTTTTATTTTATTTATTTAAGTAATCTCTACCCCCAACATGGGACTCAAACTCAAGACTCCAAGATCAAGAGTCACATGCTCTTCCGACTGAGCCAGCCAGGAACACCAGACTAGTCATTCTTGAGACTTAATTCCCAGTTCAAAAGTGAAGACAAAACCCCAACTTGGTCTAAATCAAAATTAAATTAAATTCATGGGTGCCTGGGTGGCTCAGTCATTAAGCGTATTCCTTCGGATCAGGTCATGATCCCAGGGTCCTGGGATCAAGCCCCGTATCGGGCTCCCTGCTCGGTGGGAGTCTGCTTCTCCCTCTCCCACTCCCCCTACTTGTGTTCCTGCTCTCGCTATCTCTCTCTGTCAAATAAATAAATATCTAAAAAAAATGTAATTAAATTCATATCTATGTTGGTTTAAAAAAATGTTGTCAACTAAGCCAGCTCAGTGGAACACAAAAGGGAAAAACGGGTCCAAATTTGTTTGTCCAAAGGGTTATATCATGTCTTAAGGTAAATGTTAGTCAAAAGGTAGAGTTTATACAAAATCCCAACAAAAAATGGCATTCCGTTTGAAAAAGCAGTTTCTATAAAATTGTATGTTTATTTATACATAAAATACAATATATGCTATATATCATACTTCAAAATATATACAATCTGTATCAATATTTTATAAGGAGAGCTATATTGACATGATGTAATTGTGTTATAATTTTGAAAATCACAACAGTATGTTTGAACAATTTGTTTTGTTTTAACAGTATGTTTAAAATGTGGAGCTGAGGGGCTCCTGGGTGGTTCAGTCGTTAAGCGGCTGCCTTTGGCTCAGGTCATGATCCCAGGGTCCTGGGATCGAGCCCCCGATCGGGCTCCCTGCTCCGTGGGAAGCCCGTTTCTCCCTCTCCCACTCCCCCTGCTTGTGTTCCCTCTCTCACTGTGTCGCTCTCTGTCAAATAAATAATAAAATATTTTTTAAAAAAAATAATAAAATGTGGGGGCGCCTGGGTGGCTCAGTTGTTAAGCATCTGCCTTCGGCTCAGGTCATGATCTCAGGGTCCTGGGATCGAGCCCCGCATCAGGCTCCTGCTCAGCGGGAAGCCTGCTTCTCCCTCTCCCACTGCCCCTGCTTGTATTCCCTCTCTCGCTGTCTCTCTCTGTATTAAATAAATAAAATCTTTAAAAAAAAAAATAATAATAATAATAATAATAAAATGTGGAGCTGAACAGCAATTGATGCTTTAATGGAATTTCTCTCTCCAAAACAAATATTTAGCATTCATTATTTATATATATCCCCAAGTAACTTTATTTCTCACTTGCCAGAAGTTTCTTAGAAAAATAAACCTAAAAGAAACAAGCTCTGTTTAAAGATGTTTCAAAAACTCCAGACAACTTATCTAATGTACAAAAATTTCCCACAATTTATAATAGTAGTATGAGAATGTTAAATTCCACTTTTAATGACTATTAAAATTAATTTCCTTTACCATTTTTCTTAACCTAAAAAGCAATTAATAACAGTGGGTAATACTGTTGCTCTATTTTGGGGATACCCATGGGGCTATTTGAATTCTTCTTAACTGAGTTGTGTAAGCAAAGTAAAAAGTTTCTCTGAGAAATAATTAGGCTTTTGAAACGGAGATGTTATTATATTAGGTCAAAGAGCCACAGCTAAATTTATCATTTTCATATGTCTCTTTTCATCTGCTAAATATAATTACCTTGTTATTTGCCTTTTTTAACCATAAAATTCAGTGAATAAATAAAAACTCAATGCAGCTCAACACATAAAAGTTGTTTTTACAGTGATTCAAAATCAAAGCCATCCTTTCCCATCCTGGTCTCATTGAAAATGGTTTCAATTAGAGCAGAAAGGTGCTGATGGGTAATAGCCAATCTGCAGTGAAAGAAACCCCCAACTAGGAGCTAGAATGCACCAGTGTTCAAAGCCTAATTACCCAGATGTCACAAGTACAAAATTACATGCTTTTATAATGTGAAAATAATTAAGATAGGTCACAAAATTCTTCCCAGTCTATTTTAAATCTAGTTATTCCCAATGACCTGAAAATAATCTTTTATTTAGTGACACTTTCCTTGCTGTCTTAAAAATGCACATTGTGACCCCATACCTCTACCTCTGAGCAGAGATGGATAAGATTATGTACTAACACCTTGGCTTCAGGGGAAAAACAAACAAACAAAAAAAAAACAGGAAGTCCTAGCCTACTGCATGGTTACCACTGTGCTAGATACTTTCAAAGACATTTAGCCTCACACTTCAACCCTTTTTGTTGCAGATAAGAATGTGGAGGGTGCCTGGGTGGCTCAGTTGGTTAAGTGACTGCCTTCAGCTCAGGTCATGATCCTGGAGTCCTGGGATCAAGTCCCGCATCGGGCTCCCTGCTCAGCGGGGAGTCTGCTTCTCCCTCTGACCCTCCTCCCTCTTATGCTCTCTGTCTCTCATTCTCTCTCTCGCAAATAAATAAAATCTTAAAAAAAAAAAAAAAATTAAGAATGTGGAGACCCAGAAAGTCTGACTAAACGGCCAAGCCCTCAGTGCCAAGCTGAGATTTTTACCAACTTCTGTTGATCTAGAAGACAGTTTCTAAGAAAATTCACTAGATGAGTCAGATTTAAAGACATGGACACAGAATGGGCCTAGATTAAATACTCAACTAGTGTCACATCCTCTTAACTATGTATCTGAATAATAATTCAACTGAAAAGGAGCAATATTATATGAATAACTAACACATTACACCAGTTGTCTTGGAAGAAGCTCTTTTTCTTCCTTATGTATTCCTAACCTCAAATGGTTTCAGGCATTTATTCAAAATTCACAACCTGCAACTATTAAAAACATGTGCTGAAATTGTAATGATAACGCTCTCATATCAACCTCTACCCATATGGACTGGCCCATCCTACAAAATGCATTGTCACCAGCTGTAAATATAACAGTCATTAGAGCTGACAAAAAGTTTGTAACAGCAAGGTTTCAATCATTCCCTGTCATGATTTCAAGTTTTTCCAAAGTAAGTGAGCATAAGCATATAAAGGCATTTTGCTGGATCACATTTTGTGTTTCAGATTCAAAAGGTTTTTTTTCTTTTTTTTTTAAAGATTTTATTTATTTATTTGAGAGAGAATGAGATAGAGAGAGAGAGAGCATGAGAGGGGGGAGGGTCAGAGAGAGAAGCAGACTCCCTGCTGAGCAAGGAGCCCGATGCGGGACTCGATCCTGGGACCCCAGGATCATGACCTGAGCCGAAGGCAGTCGCTTAACCACTGAGCCACCCAGGCGCCCTCAGATTCAAAAGTTTTCTAGAAGAAAATCAAGTTGAACTTAGTTCATTATCTCAAACACCAGATTACATAGCCCTTCTCACAGAATCAAGTCAGATGGAGCGGGCCGTGAGACTGGAAGTTTGCCAAGAGTTTGCATGTGGGTATTTCTCAAGGAATGAGACAGGCAGAGTGTGAGAGAGCACAATTTGGAGTTCAGGAGCAGCCATTAGGATGCAGTTGGTTCTTCCTCAATCCCAAGCACCTCAGTGATTAGAGCTGAGTTGTCCATATAGTAGCCACTAACCACATGTGCATACTGACCACTTGAGATGAGCTAGGTCAAACTGAGATGTACTAGAAGTACAGAATATATCCTGGATTTTAAAGACTTCATATGAGAAAAGAATGCAAATATTAAAAATTTCAATTATATGTTGAAATAACATATATACTGAGCTAAATTAAATGTTATTAAAATTAATTCTACCTGTTTATGTTTTGATTTTTTTATGTGGCTACTAAAAATTTTTAAATAAAAGAAAATCCTAATCCCCCATATACCAGAGGAATTGAAATCAGTATCTCAGAGTGTTATTTGCACACCCACATTCATAACAGCATGATTTAGAATAGCCAAAGGTGGAAATTACCCAGATGTTCATCAACAGATAAAAATAAACCAATAGGGTATATCTATATAATGGAAACTTATTAAACCATAAAAAATAAAGTAGTATTCAATGTTATAACATGGTTAAACCTTAAGAACATTATGTTAAGTGAAAGAAGCCAGACACAAAAGACTACATAGTATACAATTCTAATCATATAAAAGTCCAGAAAAGAGAAATCTATAGAGACAGAAAGTAGATTCCAAGATGCTTAGCTCTGGGAGCAAGGGGATTGGGGAATAAGAGGGGGTGTAGCTACAGAGTACAAGGTTTCTTTTTTAAGTGATTAAAACATTCTAAAATAGACTATGATGAGGGATGCACATATTTCTGAATATACTAAAAACTATGGTGTTGTACATTTCAAATGGTGAATTGTATGGCATATGCATTACATCTCAATAAAGCTGTTCTTTAAAAAAGAAAATAAGGGAAAAATCCACTTTTAAAAAATGGAATCTAGATGGAGAGGAGAGAGAAGAGAATTCCAGGCAGAAGGAGTGGCCTCTGCAAATAGACAAAGCTGGCAAGGGCAAATCTGTTCTCTCCCTTTGATGGACACTCCACACTCTTCCAGATTCAGTCCAAAGTCTTCAATGGTCCCATGGCACAGGAGCAGAATCCTTACCAGGTGAAGCCCTCCGGGTCTGCCCTGCTCACAGCACTACTAACTGCTCCCCTAAATGGGTATATATGCATGCAACCCCACTAAAACTTATACCCCTCCCATACAGAAATGGTTAGGAATAAAGATTGCACAGCAGGGAAAGAGGGAGAAAAAAAAAAACCCTCACATAATGCATTAACCATTTACTTGTTAGCAAAACTATGTAATTAGCATTGCTGCTAAGTGCCACAGAAGTTGCTAGACAAGGATAATGTAACTCCTCAAAGTAGAAAGAATGGATGTATTTATAAAAATGAAAATTGTAGAAGAGTTTTTTCTTACTGAATTGCATAAAATATGTTGTATTTGAAACAAAGGAAAATGTTTCTCCCCCAACAGAATTTTAAAAGCCAGAAATATGACTAATGCTATTCCATTAAAGAATGGAGACACTTTGCATTATTGCTTCTTAACAGTCCTCTGTAAGGCTGCATTCTCACAACTGAATAAAAAGAGACCGCAGAACTGCTCCAATGAAGTGGAACTTTTGACCTGTGTTTCATTGAACTGGCAGAGGGTTGCAAAGGCTGACCTGCTCAGCCTGCAGATGAATGGAGGGAATCCAAGCCCTTGCATAAAAAGAAAACTGTATTATATGGTCCATTCATTCACTCGGTGGACTAGCAACAGGGTGGAGACAAGAGGATTCACCCTCAAATTATGGAAATACTAAAATGTTATTCTCCCAAATAGAAGCGGAAGGCTATAAGACACATATGGTACTGGCCACATGACTCCAAAAAACATGAAGAGAATTGTATGGTATTTTCAATCTTTTTTTTTATTATTTTTTTATTTTTATTTTTTTTAAAGATTTATTTATTTATTATTGAGAGAGAGAGAATGATAGAGAGAGCATGAGAGGGAGGAGGGTCAGAGGGAGAAGCAGGCTCCCTGCTGAGCAGGGAGCCCGATGCGGGACTCGATCCCGGGACTTCAGGATCATGACCTGAGCCGAAGGCAGTTGCTTAACCAACTGAGCCACCCAGGCGCCCCAATCTTTTTTTTTTTTAAGATTTTATCTATTTATTTGATAGAAACACAGCGAGAGAAGGAACACAAGCAGAGGGGGTGGGAGAGGGAGAAGCAGGCTCCCCGCCTAGCAGGGATCCCAATGCGGGCTCGATCCCAGGACCCCGAGATCATGACCTGAGCTGAGTCGAAGGCAGACGCTTAATCGACTGAGCCACCCAGGCGCCCCTCAATCTTTTTTTAATTCAACTATCTGTGGATCCATTACTAAACTTTGTTGACTAATCCTTCAGGTAGTAAGGAATTCATGAAAAAAAGAAAAACTGAATTATACAGCCTGTTTTTAACAATTTCAAAACGTATATTAGTTTTGGCCAGGAATACTTTTGGTTTCTAAATGGTGATTTTTGTGATCTCATAAAATGGCATAATAAGACTTGTATGCAATTGGCATGAGTTCCAAACCACAACTGAGGACCCACATTGCACTATTTAGGACCCAGCAGGGAGAACTTGCTTCTCATTCATATCACTTTCCAGTGATGTGAATGAAAGAGAGACAAACAATCTACCTGAACTTATAACCAAGAATACTCTACCTAGCAAGGTTATCATTCATAATAGAAAGAGTTAAAGAGTTTCCCAGACAAGCAAAAACTGAAGGAATTCATTACCACTAAATTGGCCTTATAAGAAATATTAACGGGTTTCCTTTAGTGGAAGAAAAAGGCTATAACTAGAAGTAAGAAAAGAAAATACATGAAAGAAGCTGGTAAAGGCAAATATATAGTAAAGGCAGTAGTAAACGATTAGCAGCTTAAAGTAGTCTGTCTTACATATTTAGGCAGATAGAAATATTTCTGTCAGTTGATCTATGTGAACCCTATGGTAACCACAAACTCAAAACTATGATAGATTTACAAAAAATTAAAGAGAAAGGAACCCAAGCATAACACTGAATGTATAAAAGAAAGAAAAAAAAAAAGACCCATCTATATGCTGCCTACAAGAGACTCACTTCAGATCTAAAGACACTCAGAGACTGAAAGTAAGGGATGGAAAAAGATATTCCATGCCAATGAAAATAAAAAGAAACCTGGGGTGGCTATACTTAAAACAAAATAGACTTTAAAACAAAGACTGTAACAAAAGACAAAGAAGTGTATTACATAATGATAAAAGGTCCATCCAAGAAAAGGATATGACATTAACAAATATTTATGCACACAACCTAGGAGTATCTAAATATATAAAATTTTAACAGGCATAAAGAGAGAAATTGAAAGCAATGCAATAGTAGTTGGAGACTTTAATACTCCATTACATCAACAGATAGACCAGACAGAAAAATCAGTAAACAAACACTGGGCTTAAACAACATACTAGGCCAGATGGACTTAAGCGATATATGCAGAACATTCCAACCCCGAACTGTAGGACACATTCTTTTCGAGTATACATGAAACCTTCTCCAGGACAGATCACATGGTAGGCCAATAAATTCAAGAAGACTGAAATCATACCAAACATCTTTTTTTACCACAATGGTACAAAACTAAAAATGAATTACAAGAATAAAACTGGGGAATTAAAAAAACACAAACATATGGAGACTAAACAACATCCTGTTCAACAACCAATGAGTCAGTGAAGAAATCAAAGAGAAAATCAGAAATACCACAAGACAAATGAAAATGGAAAGACAACTTTCCAAAATGTATGGGAGGCAACAAAGACAGTTCTAAGAGCAAAGTTCATAGTAATAGAGACTACCTCAAGAAACAAGAAAAATCCCAAATAAGCAATCTAACTTTACACCAAAAGGAACTACAAAAAGACCAAAGTTAGTAGAATAAAGGAAATAATAAAGATCAGAACAGAAATAGATGAAATAGACTAAAAAAAAAATAGAAAAGATCAATGAAACTAAAAGTTGACTCTTTCAAAAAATAAAACCGACAAAACTCTAGCCAGACTCATCAAGAAAAAGAGAGCCCAAATAAATAAAATCAGAAATGAAAGAGAAGTTACAACTGACACCACAGAAATACAAAGGATCATAAGAGACTACTACAAACAATCACATGCCACCAAATTGGACAACCTAGAAGAAATGGATTCCTAGAAACATAGTCTTCCAAGACTGAATCATGAAGAAATAGAAAATCTGAACAGACTGATTACAAGTAATGAAACTGAATCAGTTATTTAAGAATTCCGAACAAACAAAAGTCCAGGACCAGATAGAATTCACAGGTGAATTCCAGCAAATATTTAAAGAGTTAGCAACTATCCTTCTCAAATTATTCCAAAAAAAACAAAGAGGAAGGTATACTTCTAAACTCATTTTAAGAAAGTCAGCAGATGGGTACCTGGAGGGGTTAGTGTGGCCACTCCTGGCTTAACAAAGCATTTTTATGTTTCTTAAAGCAGAAGTCTGTGTACTTTTGAAAATTAGATTTTCAAAATTATTTGATAGTGTTTTTTTTAACTCATCCCCCAACTTTTCTGTACTTTCTATAATTTCCCACCCAAACCCATCCCCCCAAACTCTTCTGTTTGGAAGAAATATACTATATATATCAGCTCTCTAAATCCTCTTTTATATCAAGTTCCACTCTGAAAATTCCCTCCACCTCCTACTCATTGGTGAAGACTACTTTTCCCAGGCTTCCTTCTCAATATGATATTTTTTTTCCTCCCACACATCAAATAAGTAATGGCCTACAAGTGGGGTAGGTACCCTCCTTGCTCCCACTGATATGCACAAACTTCCTCCTTCAGAAGCCCTCACTCCTTTGAAGCATGTGCCAACTGACCATACCACCTGCTATTCCCCGTGATTGTCTTCAGACCTCCCATGTTCTTTCCTGTGTCCACCAAGGGATTTAGCACCTGGTTCTGTCTTTCCCATTACACTACTCTTGTTATTATTTTCCAGGACTTAAGCTTCTGTATGGATATTGCACCCAGCAGTGAACTCCCAAATCCTTAGCCTCCTCACTTGCAACTCAAGGTCCCACCACAAGGCCACTCCCTTGATCATGCCTTAGACTTTGTCATAGAACAGTTAATACTCTGCCCCCAACATACCAATTTTAAATTCTCACTTTCCTACTCATCCTTTTTTATCTTCCCAGCACATTTGCTCTAGCATACCTACTCCAGCAACTTTCCAACACTGTAAATTACAAATCCACTGATCTTAAAATGTTTTTATTAGGACGCCTGGGTGGCTCAGTTGGTTAAGCAACTGCCTTCGGCTCAGGTCATGATCCTGGAGTCCCTGGATCGAGTCCCGCATAGGGCTCCCTGCTCAGCAGGGAGTCTGCTTCTCCCTCTGACCCTCCCCCCTCTCATGTGCTTTCTCTCATTCTCTCTCTCTCAAATAAATAAATAAAATCTTTATTATCCATCATCCCTTCCTGTTCTTACTTTGCTCTTTCCCACTTTAGAGTACAGAGCCATCATTATACTATCATTCAATCATATAAATTATAACCATAAGTATTTATTCCATTATATCCACACAGCAAAGCAATATCCTTGGTCAGACCAAACCCTTCCCCTATGGAGCACTGTCACTGATTAGCTGAAGAAAATCACAAAGCTACAATGACTATTCACATTTTAAATTCATGACTGGAAATGTAAAACACAAACTTATTGCTGCCCAGTTGTTCTGCTACATTTCCCTTCTAAACAATATCCCAATATCCAAGACATCTAGGTATTTCACCCCTTCCCAGCTGTGGAATAAAAGCAATGCAACAGAACTCCCTCATCTTTTCACCACCAACTACAATCTACCAGCAGCTTTGCCTTTATGAACACTCCTCTTCTTGTAAGAGCATCAAGTTGTCCCTATTCCTACCGCAAAGCAATACCTCCACTTGCAGTCACCAGCCCAAAGGCTTGGCTTCAGCAGTCACTCCCTCTCACTGCATCATCATATCTACACTAGATAATTTCATCAGCATACGAACCAACTGAAGATATGACTCACTTAAAAACCCTCCCTTGACCCACTGCCTCTCTCCAGCTCTTTCCCTCATTTCCACTCCCTTACACTGCATTCTCTCCTCCATTCTCCCCTCCTCCTATTCTAGTGATGGGGATGGACACTTCCATAAAACTTCTATGAGGCTCCTTTTATCAACTTCACCAGTCACCTCTATGCTGCCAAATAAGGCAATTCCTTTTCATTCTGCATTTCACTCTACCATGTAGCAGGATTTGACAGATTTGACATTCTTGTTGAAATTTTTCCTTCAACTGGCTTCCATGAGAGCATATTCTATTGGTTTTCCCCCTACTGCTCAGGCCACTTTTCAGTCTTCTTGGAAGATTTCTCTTCCTCTACCAGGATCTAAAGCCCCTGGACCTCCTTCCCTTCTCTGTCTCTCCTCTCTTCTATTTAAGCCAATTCAGGCCCATGCTATTAAATATTATCTCTAAGCTAATGACTCCCAAATTTACAGTTTCTAGTCCTGAGATCCAGACTAGTATGTCTAACTGCCTTCTCATTATCCCCCGCTTAAAAGCCTCATCCAAAACAAGACTCTTGACTTTCAATCCAAGTAAATGGTACTATCCACCCAATTCTATAGGTCAAAAATCTGGGTTTCATCCTTTTCTCCTTATCCCCCACAATCAGACTACCAGCTGAATCCTCCTTCTTGCATTTTTCCTCATGTAATTACACCACCTTAGGCCTACTTATTATCTATTGTCCAACTACTGGACTGGCCTCTTAAGTGATTTTCTGGTTTTAATTCTTGCCATCTTATATAATCCCTTATCCACGAAGGGATCACAATCATCTTTTTAAAGCATAAACCAGTCATGTCATTCCTTGCTTAAACCTTCCAGCAGCTTCCTGTTCATCCTGATTAAATTCAGACTCTTTACCATATATCCCACAAAGCCCTACTTGGTCTGGTTCTTGCTCACCTGTTTTTGTCTCCTTTGGCCTTCTGTGACTATTTCACATACTCCATTTTTTTCTTAAATTTTTTAAATATTTATTTATTTGAGAGAGAGAGCACAAATGGGAGGGGCAGGGAGAAGGAGAGAGAATCTCAAGCAAACTCCACGCTAGGTACAGAGCATGACACGGGGCTTGATCTCAGGACCCTGAGATCACAACCTGAGCTGAAACCAAGAGCCAGATGCTTAAAAGACTACGCCACCCAGGTGCCCAGCACATATTCCATTCTTTATCACTCTCAAATCTTTTGTTTCTGCCTTTTCTTCTAAATCTGTCTCCTCTATTCCTAAAATTTTCATTCATTTTTATTTGTGGCAAACATTCATATCAATGACTTTAAAATATATCTATGTTCAAAATGTAGTGATCCAAAGGGGTATGTGCACCCCAATGTTTATAGCAGCAATGTCCACAATAGCCAAACTATGGAAAGAGCCAAGATGTCCATCAACAGATGAATGGATAAAGAAGATGTGGTACACACACACACACACACACACACACACACACACACACACACCGGAATATTATGCAGCCATCAAAAAAAAAAAAAAGAAATCTTGCCATTCGCAATGACGTGGATGGAACTAGAGGGTATTATGCTAAGCGAAATAAGTCAATCAGAGAAAGACAAGTATCCTATGATCTTATGGATATGAGGAATTCTTAATCTCAGAAAACAAACTGAGGGTTGATGGAGTGGTAGGGGGTGGGAAGGATGGGGTGGCTGGGTGAGACATTGGGGAGGGTATGTGCTATGGTGAGCGCTGTGAATTGTGTAAGACTGTTGAATCCACAGACCTGTACCTCTGAAACAAATCATACATTATATGTTAAAAAAAAAAAAAAAGAAGATATTAAGAAGGGAAAAATGAAGGGGGCGGAAACGGAGGAGGAGACGAACCATGAGAGAGTATGGACTCTGAGAAACAAACTGAGGGTTTTAGAGGGGAGGGGGGTGGGGGGATGGGCTAGCCGGGTGATGGGTATTAAGGAGGACACCTACTGAATGGAGCACTGGGTGTTATGCACAAACAATGAATCATGGAACACTACATCAAAAACTAATGATGTAATATATGGTGACTAACATAACATAATAAAATAAAGTTAAAAAATATATATATCTATGTTCATATTTATATTATATTTAGATAAACTATGAGTTTACATAAACTTTAAGTTTAATCCCAATTATTTAGATCATTCATGAATACAAGTATGTTTTTTACATGAAATATAGTTTAATACAGAAAAAAAAACTAATCATAAAGTCATATTGGTTGAGAAATATTTTTAATTCTGTTGGTGGTCATTGACTTTCCTTCCACTCAAATGTTCTACTGTGTGAATCAAGCACTTTGTCAAAAAAAAAAAAGCACTATCTTGTTAAAAATTAAAAACTAAAGTGTTAGAAGCAAATTCAGAATTGATAAAATAGTTTGATTCAAACAATAATGTGATGTACTCTATTTTATTATGGTTTATATATAAATACTCTTGTAAATGCTTCAAATTAAAACAGTTGACAAATTCTAATACTACATGCAACTTTTCTAATTTACACAAGTTAAGCTAATTTTCTTTATCATTATAAAAATTTCTCAGAGAACTATATTCTAGTGGTGGGAAACAGGCAATAAATAAGTGTATATATGGATAATAATGTCTGATAGTGATAAAGCTCTGTAAAGATTTAACAGTGTAAAGTAATACCCAATGGCTGGGGATTGGGCCTGATTTAGACAGCAGCGCAAGGAGGATCTCTGGAGAGAGGACATTTAAGTTCTTAAGTATAAGTAATTGTGTTATAAAATGATATATTCAGATCTTCAAGTGATTTGAACACTTTATTCATCATATATTTAGTAGTAAGTTTTGGAGAAAAACAAGAATTTGAATGAGAACATGTTAGGGAAAAAAAAAAAAAAGATAATCCTACCCCAAGCCATTCTTAAAATAGGATTGTGAAGACTTCCCTATTCAAAGTACAGGGTAGCCATCCCAAACAAAAGCCTCCTCATTTATAGGTTTTTGCTGCTTTTTTTTTTTTTTTTTATACGACAGAGAGAGACACAGCGAGAGAGGGAACACAAGCAGGGGGAGTGGAGGAGGGAGAAGCAGGCTTCCTGCAGAGCAGGGAGCCCGATGCGGGGCTCGATCCCAGGACCCTGGGATCATGACCTAAGCCGAAGGCAGACGCTTAACCATCTGAGCCACCCAGGCGCCCCCTTTTTTAATTTTTTATTCTTATATTATCCCCATACATTACATCATTAGTTTTAGATGAAGTGTTCCATGATTCATTGTTTGTGCATAATACCCAGTGCTCCATGCAGAACATGCCCTCTTTAATACCCATCACCAGGTTAACACATCCTCCCACTCCCCTCCCCTCTAGAACCCTCAGTTTGTTTTTCAGAGTCCATCGTCTCTCATGGCTCGTCTACCCCTCCGATTTCCCCCCTTCATTCTTCCCCTCCTGCTACCTCCTTCTTCTTTTTTTTTTTCTTAACATATATTGCATTATTTGTTTCAGAGGTACAGATCTGAGGTTTTTGCTGCTTCTTATCTTATACTATTCAAACACCACTGTCCAGAGCCTTTAAGGAGCAGCATTTTTCCTCAAAGGCAAGGACCATTCATCTTTGTCTTCTTATAGCCCTGCACAGCTCTGGGCATATCATAGGCATTCAATAACCATTTAATCAACTATATCAGTCAGTCTTCTTATTCTCCCATATCAAGCTAACCCAGTTCCTAACATATAGGAGGTACTAAATCAATGTTTGTTGAAGTAACATGTTACAAATACATCATTCTTCTAAATCCCTAAGGTTGGGCAGCAGCAAAAAAAAAAAAAAAAAAAAAAGAACAAGCAAACAAAAAAAAAAAAAAAAAAAAAACATTGGCTTTGAAGACAGACAGGTCTAGAGTTCAGGGAGCCCAGACCCACTCCTCAGTATATACCTGAACTTAGACAAGCTGAGTAACCTTTCTGGACTTCAGAACCTTCGTCTGTTAGAGAAATATAATAGCCTGCAAGGTTCTGTAAGGATTAAAAGAACAATGTGTGGAGCTCCTGCTAGAATTTCCGACCCAAAGTAAGGTCTGTAACTGTAAGAATAGAGATCACAATGGTGTTATTATTATCTTAGTAAGCACATATTTATGCCTTGAGTACCCAGAGATACAATTGGTAATGACTATTTTCATCATTGTGGGCACCAGGAGTATTTCTGAGGTTCTTCCCCAGGAGAGCAGAGAACAAAGAACAAACCATAGTGCTCCAAACACACTCTATCTCAGCACTGAGCTTAATAAGATGTGTCAGGGTTTTCTCTCTGGAGATGTGCCTCTGCTCGCTGATGGAACATGCATACAGTGAAGCCTTCTACCAGAGAACCATAAATTGTGAACAGTTCTGATAGAAGGCTGTTGTTCTCAAACCAAAAGTGTTATTCTGTTGGCATTTTCAAATGACCCTGTGAAATTACAATACAAAAACAGGGGTTGCTGTTATGAGATACTATCTTTTACATTTTCTTTTTTCATTTCTGTATATTAAGAATTTCTATTAATGCATGACTCAGGCCAAAAACCTTAGCATCATCCTCAACTCAGCTTTCTCTCACACGCTTTCAAAATGCAACCAGGATCTGACTTTTCTCATCACCTCCCGAGCTACCACTTGGTTCCTGTCATCATTTTCACCTGGATTCTGCACTAGCTTCCAACTGGTCTTGCAGCTTCTACCATTGACCCCTTCAGTCTATTCTGGGCATTACAATCAGAATTATCCTTTTACAACTTACATGTTGTCACTCCTCTGCTCAACACCCTGCATGACCCCCACTACACTAAGCATAAAAACCAATATCCTCAGGGCGGCCCTTGAGGCCATCTGTTGTCTGGCCCCCTCACCTGTCCAACCTCCTTTCCTACAACCGCACCCTTACTCACTGCTGAGCCACACTGGCGTCCTTGCTTGCTCAGGAATGAAAAGGCAAGTCTCGACATTATGATCTTTGTTCTACCTGCTCCCTATACCTAGAAAGCTCTTGTCCCAGACACCCTTGGTCTATTCCTTCATCTCCAAGTTTTTGCTCAAGTCTCATCTCAATGAGGCCTGCCCTGAACACCCTACTTAATACTAAAACCTACACACACACACAGTACAGATTTCACCATTCTCCACTACTCTACTTCTTTAGTGTTCAGTAAATACATAATCAATGAATATAAACCAAGAAAATTAAAATGCCCCATCATTAGTAAAAATATGCCTTTTATGTAGGAAGCAAGCAAATCTGCATGTGCAAAACTCAGGCTCCTCCCACTGGGTTTAGAGCCACCATTTCTGCCCCTGCCTGGTGGCACCAACAGGACATGAACTAACATTTAGTAGAGAATATTAACAGTTCAGTTATCAGAACTGATAATATACACAGATTCTACCCACATGGGTTATGAGATGTTGAGCCTAAGAGTTTGGGAATTGAGGCAAAATTAACATAAACGATACTGAAAAAATTTTAATTTAGCAATTAGTACCTATTGTCATTTTTCGATCTATTAAACAGAGTAAAAGAATTTTTTTCTTTTAAGTTATAAAGGTTATTGTTACTTTTGTCTATAATTTTTTTTGCATCCTATGTGTCTTTCACTAAAATAGATACCTTATAATCTGTCATTATTTCTGTTATTCCTACCTATATATTTTGGGAATAAAATGTTCAACATATTTTTCTTTGAATTTCATCTCTGGTCTCAAAGCCTCTCTCTAGATAGTTGTGAATTCCAAGATTAAACAAAGGGGAATAGCTAAATAAAAGGTTATATTAGGTCAGAAAACTACTGAGTAAAGGCCAAATTTGGTCCACTTTATTCTAAATAAAGAATTACTGAAATAGCCATGCCCATTCATTTATAACTTGTTTATGGCTGCTTTCACATAGTGAAAGCAGAGCTAAGTAGTTGTAAGAGAGGCCATATGTCCCACAAAGCCATATATATTTACTCTCTAGCCCTCTATGGCAAAGGTGCGCTGACCTGTATTAGATGATTTACCTTCCTACTGACTTTTCACAGACTGCTGTGTCACACTACATGAGGTCATTTATTGGGCACCAACTATGTGTCATGACTGCTAGTCTAGTATATGAGGGTGACATTCACAAACATTAATGATAGTTGCCCAAGGTGGCCATGAACAAGTATAGCTTCCTTCTTTTCATTTTAGAGAGAAGGTAGAAAACAGAGTGGGGAGGAATTGTTCATACCCAGAGTAGATGGCTTTCACTAAAGTGCACTGCTTACCCCTTGACTTCCAAGAAAATAAAAACAGAAAGGTTAAGTACACAGGAAACAGGAATGAGGAACAGATCCTTATTTTTGCTAGCAACTCATGATATCACAAGTGGCCAGAGCTGTCTTACATTACTGTACCATAACCTGAAACAAGACAAAGTCAAAACTTATTGGAGACCCCAAGCCACAGTCTGATTCCATCTGCTTACCCATGGCAGCCAGCAAATGCTGGAGCTACATTCTGGCCCTCCTGCTGCTAGGATGTTGACAGTAATTCCATCTTCATGTCACCCTGCCACATTCACCAACATTGTCAAAACAAGGCCATGCAATCTGAATGCTGACTATGACCCAGGCTTCATTTCAGAAACGTGAAGTACCATCTGCTACCCCCATACTCTAGCATTTCATAGGAGTATGTTGCCAGTGAAAATCACATAGAAATTGTATTAGCATCACAGGGGCCCATTTAGGTCTACCTTTTTCCAATGTTCTGGTCAACAGACATCTGAATAATCATTAGGAAAGCATCCCTTATGCCAGGCTCAATAATAATCCATTACTTGAGAGTATGTACTAGTCCACAAGAAAATTTTACAAAGCATTATCCTAAGAATTTCTGTTTGTGGTGGTTCATGACATACTGTGAGTTATAAACAGAACAGAATTAAATTTGACCTATGAATAAATGTTTTCCCAACTGATTTTTTTACTGCAATAAACTATACATAACATAAAATTTACTACGTTAATCATTTTTTTAAGATTTATTTGAGAGAGCAAGCAAGCATGAGTGGGGGTGGGGGAAGGGCAGAGGAAAAGAATCTTCAGACAGACTCCCTGCTGAGTGCAGAGCTCCATCACTGGACCCTTGAGATCAGGACCTGAGCCAAAAACCAAGAGTTGGACGCCCAACTGACTGAGCCTCCCAGGTGCCCCATGTTAATCATTTTTAAGTAAAGAATTGGGTGGCATTAAGTACATTCCTGTTATTATGTAACCATCACCACCTTCCTTCTGCAGATCTTTATCATCCCATACTAAAACTGAGTCTATTAAACAATAACTTCCCATGCCCCCTCCATTATTTTTTTTCCTTTTCAAATCATTCATTATGAGTATACAGAAATGTTACTGATTTTTGCATGTTGAATTTGTATCCTTTTACTTTGCTGAATTTGTTTAATTCTAAGAGTCTGTGAAATCATTAGGGTTTTCTTCATATAATAACTTATCATCTGCAAACAAAGATATTTTATTTCTCCTTCCTAGATTAGATGCCATTTTGGTTTTGCCTCCTTGCTCTGGCTATAGTTTCCAAGGCTATGTTGAATAAAAATGCCAAAAGTGGGCATCTTTGTCTTGATCTTAGAGGAAAAGCTTTCAGTCTCACCATTAAGTATGATGTAGCTGTGGGGTTTTAATATATGGCTTTTATTATATTTACCTGCTATTCTGCAATTCCAGGTTTTTTTAATGTTTTTATCATAAAGGAGTGTTAAATTTTGTCAAATTATTTTGTCTGCATCATTTGAGAGGATCACATGATTTTTCCCATTCATTCTATTAATATATTAACATATTGATCAATTTTGTGTGTTGAAACATTCTTGCATTCCAGAAATAAATCTTATTTGGTCATTGTATATAACCCTTTCAATATACTCCTGGATTTTGCTTGCTAGTATTTGGCTAAGGACTTGTACATCAATATCCATCAGAGATATTGGTCTACAGGTTCCTTTTATTATAGTGTCTTTGTCTGGCTTTGGTATCAGGGTAATGCTGTTCTCATAGAATGAACTTGGAAATGTTCTCTCCTCTTTAATTTTATGGAAAAGTTTAAAAAGGATTAGTGTCTAGTCCCAGGGCCTTTCTTTATTGAGAAGTTTTTGGTTATTGACTCAATATCCTTACCAATTTTAGATCTATTCAGGTTTTCTGTTTCTTTGTGATTCAGTCTTTGTAAGATTAAAATATCTAGGAATTTGTTCATTTCATCTAGGTATTGATTTGTTGGCATACAATTGTTCATAGTACTCTCCCATAATTCTTTTTCTTTCTGTAGATAGTAATATCCCTACTTTAATTTCAGATTTTAGTAATTCAAGTTTTTCTTAATCTGCAGGTTTATTAATTTTGTTAATCTTTTTGCAAAATTAACTTTTGTTTGCATTGATTTTCTCTATTGTTTTTCTATTCTCTTTATCTCTGCTCTGATCTTTATTATTGCCTTCCTTTTACTAGTGTTGGGTTTAGTTTGTTCTTATGAATATAATTCATTTTTAAATTCTATTTAAGGCGCGCCTGGGTGGCTCAGTCATTAAGCGTCTGCCTTCAGCTTAGGTCATGATCCCAGGGTCCTGGGATCGAGCCCCGCATCGGGCTCCCTGCTCCCCAGGAAGCCTGCTTCTCCCTCTCCCACTCCCCCTGCTTGTGTTCCCTCTCTCACTGTGTCTTTCTCTGTCAAATAAATAAATAAAATCTTTAAAAATAAATAAATAAATAAATTCTACTTAATATCCTATCTGGGGTTCTCCTCCTCCACTTTCACTTTCTTACAGTAGTCAACAAGGCCAGAGTTAATGTCCGATTCATTTTTGTAACCCTATATATCAATATTTTGATCATAAGGACAGAGTTTAGAGTCATTTAGTGCCTACTATGTGCGAGGTGTTACACCAAGTGCTTTCCGTACATAGTCTCATCTAATCATCCCATAGCATCTTCATTTTACAGATGAGAAGACTTAGGCTCAAATAGAAAATAACTTACCAAACTCATTTGACCACCACATAACAGCAACAGGATGTAAATCCAGGTCTGTGTGACCTCAAAGACTAGACTTTCCTATTAAACTATATCTCTCCTACTCATTCATTTATTCAAACATTATGGATTGATCCTCTATTATATGTGCCAGGAGATGTTCTGAAATAGAGGATACATTAATGAAAAAAACTAAGATCCCTGCCCTATGGAGCTTTTGTTCTACTGTAGGAGAAAACACCAAAGGGCCAGGTATATGCAGAATTAAACAGGGTTGTCAGGGTAAGCAGAGACTTGAGTCCAGATGGAACAGCTAGAAGAAAGGCCATCAAGCAGGATGACACTTTGGGTTCATGAACAGGCAAGGAGGCCAGGGTGGCTAGAGCAGAGTGGAAGCAAGATTAATAGGAGAGGAGGAGGTCATAGAGAGAATGAGATTAAGAGAGTAATGGGATAAATTTAAGTAAATGATCTTTTATGATTATCTAATATTTCATATATTTAAGTATATTTAATATATATATGTATATTTTTATTTTTTAAGATTTCATTTATTTATTTGAAGAGAGAACACAGCAGAGGGAGATAGAGAAGCAGACTCCCTGCTGAGCAGGGAGCCCAATGTGGGGCTCAATCCCAGGACTCCAGGATCATGACCTGAGTTGAAGGCAGTCGCTTAACCAACTGAGCCACCCAGGTGCCCCTATATGTATATTTTTAAATGACCTTAAAATGAACCACTTTGTACCCATCTCTTCATTAGAAAAATGTGTGTGCCACTGCCTCCAACCAGAGAAAATAATTTTTCTAATTTTATTAGTCCCATACATTATTTAATTTAGTATGATTTGGACATTTATATTAATTGAATCAAACTGTATTTTTCTTTTTTTTTCTATCCATTGCTTTTTTTCAATCTATATTTGGTTTCTGAGATCCATCCTTATTTATATTTGCAGCTATAACTCATTAATTTATACTTCTATATTATATTAATACACTATATGAAAATACCTCAATTTATCCATCATATTATGAATGGACACATGGATTTTTTTCCAGGCTTTTGCTATTATAATGTAGCTATGAACATTCTTGTATGTGTCTCCTGTGAAAATGTATAAGAGGTTTTTTGTTTTGTTTTTTTTAAGTATCTAAATAGTGAAGTTGCTGGGTCATGGAGAATGCACATGCTCAGTTTTGCTAGGTAATGTTTACTGTTCTCCAAAGTGATTTACATTCATAAGCATTCTGAACACATAAACACATCCAATAAGTATTTGAAGAAGGAACTTTTAAAATGTTCTATTTAACTTGGAAATATTAGATTTACAGAAAATTTGTAATGACAGTATAAAGAATTTCCCCATACCCTCCATCCAGCTTCCACTAATGTTAGCATCTTATATAAGCATGGTACATTTATTAAAACTAAGAAATTACCATTAGGCTATTAGCTAAACTAGAGATTATAGCTGGGTTTCACCAGTTTTTCTAATAACGTCCTTTTTCTGTTTGAGAATCCAATCCAGAATACCACATTGCATCTAGTTGCCATGTCTCCTTAGTCTCTTCCTGTGACAGTTTCTGTCTTTCTTTGTTACTCATAACCTTGACACTTTCAGAGAATACAAGTCAGATACTTTGTAGAACATTCCTCAACTTGCATTTACCGATGTTTTCTCATAGGGATTTGGAAAGACTATACCACAGAGGTGAATTACCCTTTTTACTGCATCATATCAGGGGTAAAAGTTGTTAACATGACCTATTACTGGTGACGGTAACCATTATCACTCTGTTAAGTTTCTATCTATCAGGTTTTTCCACTATGAAGTTATGATGTTTTCCATTCCCATATTCTAGTCATTACAAGCAAGTCACTAAGTCCCAGCCCACTGTCACAGGGAGAGAAATTAAGCTCCACCTCCTGGATGAGTATCAGAGAATTTATGGACATGTGTTAAATTCACCACAGTAATTAACAAATATTTAGAGAAAGATCTTTAAGCAAGTATCCTTTTGCTTCTTAATATTTCAGCCACTAATTTTGACATTTACACATGAAGCTTGCCTGCAGTTGTTATTACTCTGGTATTCCACTGGTCTTTCTCTATTTCCCTTATTCCTTCTGTATTTACCAATTGGAATTCTACTGTAAGGGAGATTGGTCACTTCTCCACCACTTATTTATTCAATTATTTATTGATATCAGTATGAACTCAATGGGTATTTGTTCTATTCTTTGGGCTGTAATTCAGTAGTAGTTGTTTTGTTGCTTAAATTGTTCCAGCTCTGGCCCTTGGGAACTCTTACAAATCAGCTCCTATGTTCTTCTGACATGCCCGATTCCTTTTTTTTTTTTTTTTCCCTTTCTGGCACCACAAAACGCTCCAGATTCATTGTGAATTTTCCCTGTCTTGATTCCCTATAATCAGCCATTTCTCTAGGGAACTCTAGTTCAGAAGGTACAATTTTTAAAGTCAATTTCCATGTGTTATTATTACAACCCCTAGATTATTTCTATGCTATAATTAATGCTATAATTAACTATAGATTTTCTATAATTAAGCCATGTATATTATAGTCCCCAAGTTACCAGACCATGTTAAAGTGGAACATGAATCCATCAACAATGCTTTACCCTTCTGTCTTCTAGCACTTACCCACATAATCCCTAAGGGCCCCATAGGCTATACAATTTCATGATTCTACAATGGAAAGACAAAAGGCAAAAGATGTTCCCATGAGGAACTTTTCCTTGGATCAGACAAAGATTTCATTTTGCCAAAAATGTATTTAACCCCTAGTTGACCTCTACTTCATCTTTTCTAGTTCCCCCACAACCCCTTCCATGGTTTAGCCTTATTCCTTCCATTTTATCAACTTTGAAATAAAATTTTAAGTTTGTTTTGCTGTATCAAATTACTATACCAATAAGGTAATAAAAATATAGAACAATGAACTCTGCTTACTTATAAAACCTACCTTCTTGATATTAATCTTATATGATCTACTGCTGCCTAAATCATTAGTCACCACATGGTTTAAACATTAGAGCAGTGGTTCTCAACAGAAGGGAATCCCCTCCCCAGGGGACACATGGCAATATCTGGAGATAGATGGGATGTTACAGGTACCTCGTGGGTAGAGTTCTGTACGTTACTAAACATCCTACACAAGAGCCCTTCACAACGAAGAAATATCCAGCCCAAAATTCAACAATGCCAAGGTTGAAAAATGCTTCAGTTAAGGAACTTTCAATTTTCAGACTGCTTAAATTGTTCAATAGCAGATATTTTCCTCCAAAACTCTTAAAGAAAATATTTGCAAATACCAAGGACTATCTCCACTAAAAAGTTCAGTACAATAAAGGATTTTCTGGAAGAATCAGATGACAGAATATGAAGGATCCACTAAAGCTTCAAAACACCAAGAAAACAAAGGCAGAGTTAAAGGCTCATGCTGCATCTTAATGGATTCTGTTTTGAATGAGTTATTTATCTGACACTGCCAACAGTCAAATAGATCAGAAAAGTTGTTAGGTAAGTGGATTATCATTGAGTTTGCATCTTAAATCAAAATGATAATGATCTTCTGGCTAACAAGATACAATTCTAGTGTAATACAGGTAAGAGAATTTGAGGCCAGGAGATAGAAGCTAGGAGTCTAGACAGAGATCCATCTCTTGCTGACTGTTTGACTGTGGGCAAGTCACGCATGTAGCTTTCCTGGGCCCCAATTCCCCCATCTGGAAACTTTCCTCTCAAAGTTGATAATAAAATGCAAATGCTAATGCCTGCCTTATCTACATCAAAGGGTTATTTTAAGAATTGATTTTTTTTTAAGTGCACTTTCTTTTTACTTATTCAGATACTGATATCTTCTCATTATATCCTTTTTACACTTCATATATAAGATTTGACAAAGAACAATACCTTTGGAAGAATAATGAAAAGTAAATTTCTAGAGAGAGAAGGTTGAGCAATCCCACATAGAGACACTATTGAGCTCTTCTAATTTATTCATTTCTTTTCCTCTTGAAGGTCCCATTAGAGTACAAAAACACATTGAAAAACAGAATCACATGCAAGCCACAAACTGAGAGAAAAATTTGTAAAACACATAAATGATAAGGAACTAATACCTAAAATATACATAGCATTCATATAGATAGATGATAGATAGATAGATGATAGATAGATAGATAGATAGATAGATAGATAGATAGATAGATAGATATGGATATAGTTCCCAACAATAATCTCATTTTAAAATGTGGGAAAGAAGGGCACCTGGGTCGTTCAGTTGGTTAAACCTCAAACCCTTGATTTTAGCTCAGGTCATGATCTCAGGGTTCAGGGATTGAGACCCACTCAGGCCCCCATGCTCAACAAGGGAGTTTGCTTGAGGATTCTCGCTCTCCCTCTCTCTACCCCTCCCCCACTCATGCTCATGCATGCTCTCTCTCTCTCTCTTGCTCTCTAAAATAAATAAATAAACCTTAAAAAAATAAAATGTGGGAAATATCTGAGTAGGCCCCCATCCCCCAAAGAATGTATACAGATACCAAATAAGAATGTAAAAAGATGGCCAACAACAGTGGTCATTAGAGAATTGCAAATTAAGACATCAATGAGATACCTACCTATTAAAATGGGCAATCATTTTTTTTAAAAATTGACACTACCAATTCCTGGCAAAAATGTACAGCAACAACCACTCTCATTCATCACTGATGGGAAAGCAAAATGGCACAGCCACTTTGGAAGATAGTTTGTTAGTTTCTTACAAAGCTAAATATAGTTTTACCATACAATCCAGCAACCACACTCCTAGGTATTTACCCAACTGGTTTGAAAATTTAAGCCCTCACAAAAATCTTCATGCAAATGTTTATACAGCTTTATTCATAATTTCCCAAAACTAGAAGATGATATCCTTCAAATGTGAATAAACAAACTGTGGTACATTTATACAAGGAAATATTATTCCATTATAAAAATAAATGAGCTATCAATACACTCAGACATGGCTGAACATTAAGTGCATATTGCTAAGTGTAAGAAATCAGTCTGAAAAGGCACCTATTATATGATTCCAACTATAGAACACTCTGGAAAAAGCAAAACTATAGCAACAGTTAAAAGATCAATGGTTACCAGGCATTTGAGAGGGTTGAATAAGTGAATCACAGAGGCTTTTATAGGTAAGTGAAACTATTCTATATAATATGGTAATGGGAGATACATGACACTCTGCATTTGTCAAAATCCACAGAACATTAGAGAACAAAGAGCAAATCTTAACATACACAAATATTTTAAAATCATTTAGGAGGTTGGGGATCCCTTAATGGTCTGCAAACTGTGACAAAAGAATCTAACTGTATTACGAATATGTGGAACAGTGGGGAGGAGCAAGATGGCAGAGAAGTAAGAGACATAAATTTCCTCTGGTCCCAGGAATTCAGCTAGATAGGGATCAAACCATTCTGAACAGCTACAAACTCAACAGGAGATCGAAGAAAAGAATAGCAGCAAATCTCTGAACAGAAAAACGACCACATGCTGGAAGGTAGGATGTGCAGAGAAGTGACTCCAAGCCAATATTCAGGAAGATAGACATGGGGGAAGGGGCCTCCATCAGCCGCTTCTGGCAAGTGATAGAGCAGTGGAGCACAAAATCAGAACTTTTAGAAGTCTGCTCCGCTGAGGGACATCGCTCCAATGGGTAAGCTGGGGGTGGAACCCTTTTGGGGACAGTGTGGTCTCAGGACCCTCAGGGTCACAGAAAGACTGGGGTTGCCTGAGTGCAGCAGAGCTCCCAGGTATCGGAGCAGGGAAGCCAGCTTCAGAGACGGAGCTGAGGCGCGGGCTCTCAGCTTGGGGTTGCCATAAACCAGGATCCACGGCACAGTCGGGCCACTGCTCTTCCAGCAGGGACCCAACAAGCGGCAGATCTGGGGAGACTTCCCTTCCTCCCCCAGGGGAGGAGCAGTGCGGGAGCACACTGCAGGGATCTCCTGCATTTGGAGACTCCACACGAGGTCGGGTGCCAGAGATAGAAATGCTCGTTCACAGGCCGGGTGGGCACGGAGTGCGGCCGGAGACAGGGAGACAGGAGTGATTGACTGCTTTTCTGTGGGGGCTCACTGAGGAGTAGGGCCCTGAGCTCTCGGCTCCTCCAGGGCAGAGATTGAGAGGCCACCATTTCACTTTCGTCCTCCAAAGCTGTACGGAAAGCTTGCAGGGAACAAAAGCTCCCGAGAGCAAACCCGAGCAGATTACTTAGCCCAGACCGGCAAGGGCGGGGCAATTCCGCCTCTGGCAAAGACATTTGGAAACCACGGCAACAGGCCCCTCCCCCAGATCAGCAAGAACAGCCAGCCAAGACCAAGTTTACCGATCAATGAGAATGGCAGAACTCCAGCACTAGGGGAATACGGTACATAGAATCATGGCTTTTTTTCCCCTGATTCTTTAGTCTTTCAAAGTTAATTTTTTTAATTTTCTTTTTCTTTTTTTTTTTTTGAATTTTTCTTTTTCCCTTTTCAACCAACATCTTATCAATCCCTTTTTTTAAAAATCTTTTTTATTTTTCATTTTTGGAGTCATATTCTATCCCTTCATTGTAGTTAACACTGTTTTTGGTATATGTGTAAGTTGTTCTCTCTTTAAAATTTTGGGATACAGGTTCTTCTAACACACCAAAATATACCCTAAAACTCTAGTGTATGGCTTTGTTCTAGTCTCCTGCCTGATCACATTCTCTCCTTTTTTTTTTTTTTTAATTTCTCGTCTTTCTTTTTTCAACCAACTTCTTATCAATTACTTTTATAAAATCTTTTATGATTTTCATCTTTACAATCATATTCTATCCCTTGATTGTGTTTACCCTTATTTTTGTACATATATAAGTTTTCCTTTCTTTAAAATTTTGGGAGGCACTTTCTTCTAACAGACCAAAATACGCCCAAAATCTAGTGTGTGGCATTGATCTATTCACCAGCCTGATCATATTTGATCATTTTCTTTTTCTTTTTCTTTTCTTTTTTTTTTTTTTTTCTCTTTTCTTTCTTTCCCTTTCTTTCTCCCCCGTTTCAGGTCTCTTCTGATTTGAATAGTGTATATTTTTCTGGGGTCATTGTTACCCTGTTAGCATTTTGTCTCTCATTCATATATTCTCCTCTGGACAAAATGACAAGATGGAAAAACGTACTTCAGAAAAAAGAAAAAGAGGCAGTACCGACTGCCAGGGACCTAATCAATATGGACACTAGTAAGATGTCGGAACTAGAGTTCAGAATAACAGTTATAAAGATACTATCTGGGCTTGAAAAAAGCAGGGACGATATTAGAGAAACCCTTTTTGGAGAAATAAAAGAACTAAAATCTAAGTAAATTGAAATCAAAAAGGCTATTAATGAAGTGCAATCAAAAATGGAGGCTCTAACTGCTAGGATAAATGAAGCAGAAGAGAGAATCAGTGATATAGAAGACCAAATGATGGAGAATAAAGAAGCTAAGAAAAAGAGAGATAAACAACTACTGGATCATGAGGACAGAATTCAAGAGATAGGTGATACCATAAAGCAAAACAACATTAGAATAATTGGGATCCCAGAAGAAGAAAGAGAGGGGCAGAAGGTATACTGGAGCAAATTATAGCAGAGAACTTCCCTAATTTGGGGAAGGAAACAGGCATTAAAATCCAAGAGGCACACAGAAAATCCCTCAAAATCAATAAAAATAGGTCAACACCCCAACACCTAATAGTAAAACTTACAAGTCTCAGAGACAAAGAGAAAATCCTGAAAGCAGCTTGGGATAAGACATCTGTAACCTACAATGTTAGAAACATTAGATTGGCAACAGACCTATCCACAGAGACCTGGCAGGCCAGAAAGGACTGGCACAATATATTTAGAGCACTAAATGAGAAATATATGCAGCCAAGAATACTAGGCTAGGCTGTCACTGAAAATAGAAGGACAGATAAAAAGCTCCCAGGACAAACAAAAACTAAAAGAATTTGCAAACATGAAACTAGCCCTACAAGAAATATTAAAAGGGGTCCTCTAAGCAAAGAGAGAGCCTAAAAGCAACATAGACCAGAAAGGAACACAGAAGATATATGGTAACAGTCACCTTACAGGCAATACAATGGCACTAAATTCATATCTTTTGATAGTTACCCTGAATATAAATGAGCTAAATACCCCAATCAAAAGAAACAGGCTATCAGATAGGATAAAAAAACAAGACCCATCAATATGCTGTCTGCAAGAGACTCATTTTAGAACCAAAGACACCCCCAGATTGAAAGTGAGGGGGTGGAAAACAATTTACCATGCTAATGGACACCAAAAGAAAGCTGGGGTGGCAATCCTTATATCAGACAAATTAGAATTTAAACCAAAGATGACAGTAAGAGATGAGGAAGGACACTACATCATACTTAAAGGGTCTAACAAGAAGATCTAACAATTGTAAATATCTATGCCCCTAACATGGGAGCAGCCAATTCTATAAGCCAGTTAGTAACAAAATCAAAGAAATACATCGACAACAATACAATAATAGTAGGGGACTTTAACACCCCCACATACACTGAAATGGACAGATCATCTAAGCAAAAGATCAACAAGGAAATAAAGACTTTAAATGACACACTGGACCACATGGACTTCACAGATATATTCAGAACATTACATCCCAAAGCAACAGAATACACATTCTTCTCTCGTGCTCATGGAACATTCTCCAGAATAGATCACATCCTGGGCCACAAATCAGGTCTCAACTGGTACCAAAAGACTGGGATATTTCCCTGCATATTTTCAGACCACAAGGCTTTGAAACTAGAACTCAGTCACATGAGGAAAGTTGGAAAGAACTCAAATACATAGAGGCTAAAGAGCATCCTACTAAAGAATGAATGGGCCAACCAGGAAATTAAAGAAGAATTAAAAAAATTCATGGAAACAAACGAAAATGAAAACACAACTGTTCAAAATCTTTGGGATGCAGCAAAGGCAGTCCTAAGAGGAAAGTATATAACAATACAAGCCTTTCTCAAGAAACAAGAAAGGTCTCAAATACACAACCTAACCCTCCACCTAAAGGAGCTGGAGAAAGAACAGCAAATAAAGCCTAAATCCAGCAAAAGAAGAGAAATAATAAAGATTAGAGCAGAAATCAATGAAATAGAAACTAAAAGAACCATAGAACAGATCAACGAAACTAGGAGCTGGTTGTTTGAAAAAATTAACAAGATTGATAAACCCCTGGCCAGACTTATCAAAAAGAAAAATGACCCAAATCAACAAAATCATGAATGAAAGAGGAGAGATCACAACCAACACCAAAGAAATAGAAACAATCATAAGAACATATTATGTGCAACTCTATGCCAGCAAATTAGATAACCTGGAAGAAATGGATGCTTTCCTAGAGATGTATCAACTACCAAAACTGAACCAGGAAGAAATAGAAAACCTGAACAGACCTATAACCACTAAGGAAATGGAAGCAGTCATCAAAAATCTCCCAACAAACGAGAGCCCAGGGCCAGATGGCTTCCAGGGGAATTCTACCAAACATTTCAAGAAGAATTAATACCTATTCTTCTGAAACTCTTCTAAGAAATAGAAATGGAAGGAAAACTTCCAAACTCATTTTATGAGGCCACCATTACCTTGATCCCAAAACCAGACAAAGACCCCATCAAAAAGGACAATTACAGACCAATATCCCTGATGAACATGGATGCAAAAATTCTCACCAAAATACTAGCCAATAGGATCCAACAGTACATTAAAAGGATTATTCACCACGACCAAGTGGGACGTATTCCTGGGCTGCAACATCCACAAATCAATCAATGTGATACAATACATTAATAAAAGAAAGAACAAGAATCATATGATCCTCTCAATAGATGCAGAAAAAGCATTTGACAAAGTACAGCATCCTTTCTTAATTAAAACTCTTCAGAGTGTAGGGATCGAGGATACATACCTCAATATCAAAAAGCCATCTATGAAAAACCCACAGCAAATATCATTCTCAATGGGGAAAAACTGAAAGATTTCCCCCTAAGGTCAGGAACACGGCAGGAATGTCCACTAGCACCCCTGCTATTCAACATAGTACTAGCCACAGCAATCAGACAACAAAAAGAAATCAAAGGCATCCAAATTGGCAAAGAAGTCAAACTCTCACTCTTTGCAGATGATATGATACTTTATGTGGAAAACCCAAAAGACTACACCCCAAAACTGCTAGAACTCATACAGGAATTCAGTCAAGTGGCAGGATATAAAAATCAATGCACAGAAATCAGTTGCATTTCTGTACACCAACAAGACAGAAGAAAGAGAAATTAAGGAGTCGATCCCATTTACAATTGCACCCAAAACCATAAGATACCTAGGAATAAATCTAACCAAAGAGGCAAAGGATCTGTACTCAGAAAACTATAGAATACTCATGAAAGAAATTGAGGAAGACACAAAGAAATGGAAAAATGTGCCATGCTCATGGATTGGAAGAACAAATATTGTGAAGATGTCAATGCTACCTAGAGCAATCTACACATTTAATGCAATCCTTATCAAAATACCATCCACTTTTTTCAAAGAAATGGAACAAATAATCCTAAAATTTGTATGGAACCAGAAATGACCCCGAATAGACAGAGGAATGTTGAAAAAGAAAAGCAAAGCTGGTGGCATCACAATTCCAGACTTCCAGCTCTATTACAAAGCTGTCATCATCAAGACAGTATGGTACTGGCACAAAACAGACACATAGATCAATGGAACATAATAGAGAGCCCAGAAATGGACCCTCAACTCTATGGTCAACTAATCTTCAACAAAGCCAGAAAGAATGTCCAATGGAAAAAAGACAGTTTCTTCAACAAATGATGTTGGGAAAATTGGACAGCCACATGCAGAAGAATGAAACTGGACCATTTCCTTACACCACACACAAAAATAGACTCCAAATGGTTGAAAGACCTCAATGTGAGACAGGAGACCATCAAAATCCTCGAGAACACAGGCAGCAACCTCTTTGACCTCAGCTGCATCAACTTCTTCCTAGGAACATCGCCAAATGCAAGGGAAGCAAGGGCAAAAATGAACTATTGGGACTTCATCAAGATAAAAAGCTTTTGCACAGCAAAAGAAACAGTCAACAAAACCAAAAGACAACCGACAGAATGGGAGAAGATATTTGCAAATGACATATCAGATAAAGGGCTAGTATCCAAAATCTATAAAGAACTTATCAAACTCAGCACCCAAAGAACCAATAATCCAATCAAGAAACGGGCAGAAGACATGAACAGACATTTTTCCAAAGAAAACATCCAAATGGCCAACAGACACATGAAAAAGTGCTCAATATCGCTTGGCATCAGGGAAATCCAAATCAAAACCTCAATGAGATATCACCTCACACCAGTCAGAATGGCTAAAATTAACAAGTCAGGAAACGACAGATGTTGGCGAGGATGTGGAGAAAGGGGAACCCTCTTACACTGTTGGCGGGAATGCAAGCTGGTGCAGCCACTCTGGAAAACAGTATGGAGGTTCCTCAAAAAGTTGAAAATAGAGCTACCCTATGACCCAGGAACTGCACTACTGGGTATTTACCCCAAAGATACAAATGTAGTGATACAAAGAGGTATGTGCACCCCAAAGTTTATAGCAGCAATGTCCACAATAGCCAAACTATGGAATGAGCCAAGATGTCCATCAACAGATGAATGGATAAAGATATATATATACACACACACACAATGGAATATTATGCAGCCATTTGCAACAATGTGGATGGAACTAGAGGGTATTACGATAAGCAAAGTTAGTCAGTCAGAGAAAGACATGTATCAGATGATCTCACTGATACGAGAAATTCTTAATCTCAGGAAACAAACTGAGGATTGCTGGAGTGGTGGGGGTGGGAGGGATGGGGTGGCTGGGTGATAGACATTGGGGAGGGTATATGCTATGGTGAGTGCTGTGAATTGTGTAAGACTTATGAATCACAGACCTGTACCTCTGAAATAAATAATACATTATATGTTAAAAAAAAAATATGTGGAACAATCTTACTGAAAAGGATGGGAGTAATAGTGCGGACTTAAATATTTGTGGAAATGACTGGAGTCCATGAATAAAGACAAAATAAACTGCGCATAAGTACTGTACTCTAGTCAATAAAATTGTTTCCCACAGGGGCATAGGTTAAAAATTCTAAGTTTATTATGCAAGTATATTGAAACAATAATTAGGTAAATCAGTCATGGACGGTGGGAACCCGGTTGCTCACTGTTGGATAGGGAACTTAAAGATAAGCAAGGGGAAAAGATTATAATGCTCATGTAGTAATGGATTAGAGTTGGACACATCAGTATGTATGACATTTATCTTAATACAGATACAAATGACTATATGTAGAAATATTTAGAGATGTGTATATACATGGATTTGTGAACACACATGCATTCCCCTGCTCTGTCAGCTGAAAGGGCCTAGAAGCAATGATGCCCCACCAGCAATAAGTATAACTAGCACTCAGATGTTGGTCTCTAATACCATTCTCCAATAAAAGGAACCAGGGCTCCTTGGAGAAGTGGTTGATTTTAGGGCTAGGGCAAAATGTAGACAAGATGATCCAAGAGCATCTTATAATACCAAAGATTAAGGAAATGTTCCCCAAAAATGATGAGTATGTCAAAGGGACACAAAAATTCCAAAGCTAGCCAAAGCTAGAACAACTTGAGCAAAATAAATAGAATAACTTGGGACTATAACCCAAAGTATAAAATAAATATCTGTAAGTCCCTGCTGATATAAATAAATGATTGAATAAATAAATTAAATTGGGAATGAGATAAATCTCTCAAGCAGAAGAATTCCAAATAATTTATATTGGATACTCTACCCTCAAGGAGATAAAGCATAACTCCTTTCTCCTTAGAGTGTGGGCTGTGCAAAGTGACTTCCTTCAGTATGCTATGGAAAGGAAGGAAAAAGACTTAAGTTAACGTGATGAATACTACCTTACCCACAAGATCAACATCAATAGTGATAAGTCATGTTGATAACATGTACTCTTCATGTGATATGATGACAATGGCACTTAACCTCTGAGATTCTTCTCCAAAAATCCATAAACTCAGTCTAATCTGGAGAGAAACAACAACAACAACAAAAGTCCAGGAGAGGGGCATCCTACAGTACTCCTGATTAGTGCTCCTCAAAACTTACAAGTTATCCATAGCAAAGAAAGCCTGAAAAACACTCACAGCCAAGAGGAGCCTAAGGAGACTGGACAATTAAATATAATAGGGGTTCCTGGAGGAGATCCTGGAACAGAAAAAGCACATTCAGTGAAAATGAAGTAAATCCAAATAAAATATGACCTTTAGTTATAGTAGCATATCTATATTGGTTCATTTACTACAACAGACATGCCATAATAACATAATATGAGGTCAGTGATAAGAGACATGGTGAGGAGTACGTGCAAACTCTTTGTATTCTATATTCACAATGGTCCTGTGACTATAAAATATAAAACTGCTCTGAACAATAATCAATGTAAAACATCATTAGAGAGAGCAATAATGGATTAAACTGTAATTGCACTTCTTCCAAAGCATCTGGTTTTACTAAAGATGAAACCAGAAGACTAATTTTGAAATTTGTTCAGTAGGCTACCCTAGGGCAGCTGGAGCCCTCATTCAGTCATTAGCCATTTATAAAAGCTAATAAAAAGGTATTGGTCTTTAAATACGTATCAGAATATATATCAGAGGGAGTCTCACAGACCAGGGGGAAAAAAAATCGAGTAAGCTGGAAAACCTTTCCTTTTACATGAAAAGTAACCCTGATTTTTATTTTCTAGTTCCCTAAGAAAGGACAAAGGACCTTCACTATACCATTGAGGAAGAGTCACAAGTGTTTCCTGTTTTGGATGAAGATCATTCAAATGCCCTTCTTCCCAGAATACTGGAGCCCTGGTGAAGTATATGTGTTTCTGAATATCCCCCTTTCCAATTCCAGGATCTGGTAATCTATTGGATGTCGCAAAATACATATTCAAGTATTTTCTTAAAACAGCAGATAAAAAGAATTTTTAAAGTGTAAATACTTAAACTTGTCAGAGAAAAGCTGGCTAGGGCCGCTTGCTGGAAAGTGTGGTGGATTAACCATCCTTCCCTTTCTCTCTGCTCCAACTATTCATATCAGCATCCGACTTACTGCAAAAAACAATGAAAGTAATTGTTCATTTAGAACAAAAATCAGTTTGCTTTTGTATTCTGTACCTATAAGATAATATATTTCTTCCCCCAAGTTTACCCCAGAACATAGCTTTTGACCCACAGAAATTCCCCCCTTAGCTAGGTTCATGTTTTTCCCTGTTGAGAAATCACCAGAGATGCTGTTTCCAGCCTGACTAGTTTTGAATGCTCTAGTGCACCTAAAACTGAACTGCTTGCATAAAAGAGGGGAGGGTCAAGAAGGCACACATTCTATAGCATATCTTGAAAACACCTAGAAAACTGAGCTGCTAATAAAAAAACAAAACAAAACAAAGCTTATTATTTTTCCCCATATTAGTACAAATGACCTAAGTATATATAAGATCCCAATTAAAAGAAACAACTAAAACTCAGTCTGTGGTACTCTTTGCAGTCTCTCTGTGATCCAAATTCAGTTTCATTTTCATGGAGCACCACTATCCTACCCTCACTTTGCAATACTACTAGGAAGACTTCTTTGTCTATGCACTTTAAGCTCCTTGGGGATGGCAAAAGTGACCATGGGAAAGGAACCTCGAATGCAGGGAGCATACTGAGGCCGTCTGCATGCTCTGCAGCTTAATCCTGACATCAGGTTATTGAAATTGAAGATGGAAAACCCATACTGAGTCATTTGGTTCTCTCCCTCGAGGGCAGTAGATTATGGTGGACAGTATATTATTTAGCACTTTGACTAGTTCTGTTCTAAACAGCCCTTCCTTGGGGGCTAGTAACTCAAACCTTGTAAGGATTTTATTACAAATGGAGGGCTTTCTACTGGTTTATCATTTCTTCCACAAAATGCACATTCTCCTGCTAAGATATTAAAAAAATAAAACTTGCCAAACAACATGAAAACTGTGTGGTATTATAGAAAGAGTGTGGAACACCAAGCAAATTGCCCCAAAGTGGTCCCAGGTGCTCACTCTGACTTGCCTGGACAACAGCTTGCTAAGATTACTCTCCTCTCTGCCTTCTCCCTGGAAGGAGGGGCTATATACAAGCTCAGCTTCCCAAAGGACTTGTGACTTCATCTCCTTCCTTTACAGGCCTTACAATCCCCAGGTGCAGTTAACGTTCCCAAGCAACTCTCATAAACCACTGACACCCACATCCAGACTGCTTGGTGCTCAGAGAGTCTGATTATTACCCACTTGTAAGTTTGCTTTCAGGCTCATCTTATTAGAAGGGCAAAGTGCACCCAGTAAAAAGCAAACATGGTACTTGTCAACAAAGCACTTTGGCCCTAGTATTTTCTCTATGGGAAAAATGGGAAGGTAGGAGACACTTGTCTTTTCTCCTCTATGGCTTTGGAAGAGTCTGCCTTCCCCAACACAGCAGATTCCCTAACCCATACCATACCCTAACCTTGTGCATGACAGAGAGTGACCCAGATGGGACCTTCCTCGAACAAGGATTGAAGGCTTCAGAGCCAAACACTAGGTCAAATATGTGCTCTGACGTTAGGTTCACATTAGTTATGTGAACCTCAGTTTCTTCATTTATCAACTAGAAATAATACCTATCCCAGATTCTAAGAGCTAGTGATAATGTATCCGAGGTAAATGGTTACAGTCGGCACATTCAAGAAACTCAGTAAATGGTAACTACTATTGTCAGCATAATTATTCTCAGCAGTAGACTTTTGAATATTTTTTACAATGTGTAACCTAAAATGTATAGTTTGATTTATTACACAGAAACAAAGCATTTAAATCCACAGAATAGATGATAATGATAAAGCACTGTTTACTGGTTATATGAATGAGGAAGAAAATAAAGAAATGCCCGTCTTTTTCTAGGCACATTAGTTCATCTACCCCTCTACTGTCAAGATGCAAACCCAAATGCATGATATTCATGGAGGCAGCAGCTCCAAAATTGCTCTCAACTTCTCTCCAAATCTGGGATTTTGAGGGGTTTGATCTCCTGCAGACATTTAACATGGCTCAGCAGGTTACACAGGAAGCATCATTCATTCCTAAATTCTAAGTTTTAAATGCTAGGGAACCAGAAAATGTTAAATAGTAGAATATGTGAGATATGAAGGTGTGAAGGATGAAAGTACAAGAATGTGGGAGGGCGGAGCAAGATGGCGGAGGAGTAGGAGACCTGGATTTTGTCTCCTCTCAGGAATTCAGCTGGATAGGGATCAAACCATTCTGAACACCCACAAACTCAACAGGAGATTGAAGAAAAGAAGAGCAACAACTCTCTCATCAGAAAAGCGACCACTTTCTGGAAGGTAGGACGTGCGGAGAAGTGAATCCGAGGCGACATTCAGGAGGATAGACGACAGGGGAGGGGCCTCCGTCAGCCGCTTCTGGCAAGTGATGGAGCCGCGGAGCAGAAAATCGGAACTTTTAAAAGTCTGCCCCGCTGAGGGACGTCACTCTGGTGGCTAAGCGGGGGGTGGAACCCTCCGGGACAGTGTGGTCTCAGGACCCTCGGGGTCACAGAAAGACCGGGGGTGCCTGAGGGCGGCAGAGCTCCCAGGTATCGGAGCAGGGAAGCCGGCTGCAGAGGCGGAGCCCAGGCGCGGGCTCTCAGCTCGGGGTGGCCATAAACCGTGATCCGCGGCACAGCCGGGCCACTGCTCCTCCAGCAGGGACCCAACAAGCGGCAGATCCGGGGAGACTCACCTTCCTCCCCCGGGAGGAGCCGCGCGGGAGCGCACCGCAGGGATCTGCTGGGTTTGGAGACTCCAACCCGGGATCGGGTGCCAGAGATAGAAAGGCGCTATCACAGGCCAGATGAGCACGGAGTGCGGCCAGAGACCCGGGAGACGGGAGTGACTGACGGCTTTTCTCTGGGGGCTCACTGAGGAGCGGGGCCCCGAGTTCTCGGCTCCTCCGGGGCGGAGATTGGGAGGCCGCCATTTTCACTCTCCGCCTCCAAAGCTGTAGGGAAAGCTCGCAGGGAACAAAAGCCCCGGAGAGCAAACCCGAGCAGATGACTTAGCCGGGAGGGGGCGAGGGCGGGGCAATTCCGCCTCCGGCAAAGACATTTGGAAACCATGGCAACAGGCCCCTCCCCCAGAAGATCAGCGAGAACAGCCGGCCAAGACCAAGTTTACCGATCAATGAGAATGGCAGAGCTCCAGCGCTAGGGGACTACTGCACATAGAATTCACGGCTTTTTTACCATGATTCTTGAGTCTTTCAAAGTTAAGTTTTTTTTAACTGTCTTTTTTTCTTTCTTTTTTTTTTTTTTGAATTTTTCTTTTTCCCTTTTTCAACCAACATCTTATCAATCCCTTTTTTAAAAAAACATTTTTATTTTTCATTTTTAGAGTCATATTCTATCACTTCATAATAGTTACCCGTATTTTTGGCTTATATATAGAAGTTGTTCTCTCTTTAAAATTTTCAGGTAGTTTCTTCTAACAGATTAAAATATACCCTAAATCTCTAGTATATGGTGTTTTCTACTCCCTTGCCTGATCACATTCTCTCCCTTTCTTTTTCTTTTTTCTTTTTTTAAATCCTGTTCTTTCTTTTTTCAAACAACTTCTTATCAATTCCTTTTATAAAATTTTTTATACTTTCCATCTTTACAGTCATATTCCATCCCTTCATCATATCAACCCTTATTTTTGTACATATATAAGCTTTTCTTTCTTTAAAATTTTGGGAGGCACTTTCTTCTAACAGACCAAAATACACCCCAAATCTAGTGTGTGGCACTGATCTATATACCAGCCTGATCATATTTGATCACATTCTGGTTTTTTTTGTTGTTGTTTTGTTTGTTTTTGTTTATTTTTACTTTATCTTTTTCTTTTCTTCTTTTTCTTTTTTCCCTCTTTCCGTTTCTTTTTCCACTGCTTCAGGTCTTTTCTGATTTTTTTAGAGTATATTTTCAGGGGACGTTGTTACTCTGCTAGCATTTTGTTCTCTCATTAATCTATTCTCCTCTGCACAAAATGACAAGATGGAAAAAATCACCTCAACAAAAAGAACAAGAGGTAGTACCGACTGCCAGGGACCTACTCAATACGGACATTAGTACGATGTCAGATCTAGAGTTCAGAATCATCACTTTAAAGATACTAGCTGGGCTTGAAAAAAATATGGAAGTTATTAGAGAAACCCTTTCTGGAGAAGTAAAAGAACTAAAATCCAACCAAGTCGAAATCAAAAAGGCTATTAATGAGGTGCAATCAAAAATGGGGGTGCTAACTGCTAGGATAAATGAGGCAGAAGAGAGAATCAGTGATATAGAAAACCAAATGATGGAAAATAAAGAAGCTGAGAAAAAGAGATAAACAACTACTGGATCACGAATTCTGGGCAGAATTCGAGAGATAAGCGATACCATAAGACAAAACAACATTAGAATAATTAGGATCCCAGAAGAAGAAAGAGAGAGAAGGGGAGAAGGTATAATGGAGCAAATTATAGCAGAGAACTTCCCTAATTTGGGGAAGGAAACAGGCATCAAAATCCAGGAAGCACAGAGAACCCCTCTCAAAATCAATAAAAATAGGTCAACACCCCGACATCTAATAGTAACACTTACAAGTCTCATAGACAAAGAGAAAATACTGAAAGCAGCTCGGGAGAAGAGATATGTAACCTACAAGGGTAGAAACATTAGACTGGCAACAGACCTATCCACAGAGACGTGGCAGGCCAGAAAGGACTGTCACGATATATTCAGAGCACTAAATGAGAAAAATATCCAGCCAAGAATACTCTATCCAGCTAGGCTGTCATTGAAAATAGAAGGAGAGATAAAAAGCTTCCAGGACAAACAAAAACTAAAGGAATTTGCAAACAGGAAACCAGCCCTACAGGAAATCTTGAAAGGGGTCCTCTAAGCAAAGAGAGACCCTAAAAGCAACATAGACCAGAAAGGAACAGAGACAATATACGGTAACAGTCACCTTACAGGCAATACAATGGCACTAAATTCCTATCTTTCAATAGTTACCCTGAATGTAAATGGGCTAAATGCCCCAATCAAAAGACACAGGCTATCAGATTGGATAAAAAAACAAGACCCATCAATATGCTGTCTGCAAGAGACTCATTTTAGAACCAAAGACACCCCCAGATTGAAAGTGAGGGGGTGGAAAACCATTTACCATGCTAATGGACACCAAAAGAAAGCTGGGGTGGCAATCCTTATATCAGACCAATTAGATTTTAAGCCAAAGACTGTAATAAGAGATGAGGAAGGACATTATATCCTACTTAAAGGGTCTATCCAACAAGAAGATCTAACAATTGTAAATATCTATGCCCCTAACATGGGAGCAGCCAATTCTATAAGGCAATTAATAACAAAAGCAAAGAAACACATCAACAACAATACAATAATAGTGGGGGACATTAACACCCCCCTCACTGAAATGGACAGATCATCTAAGCAAAAGATCAACAAGGAAATAAAGACTTTAAATGACACACTGGACCAAATAGACTTCACAGACATATTCAGAACATTCCATCCCAAAGCAACGGAATGCACATTCTTCTCTAGTGCCCATGGAACATTCTCCAGAATAGATCACATCCTAGGTCATAAATCAGGTCTCAACCGGTACAAAAAGATTGGGATCATTCCCTGCCTATTTTCAGACCACAATGCTTTGAAACTAGAACTCAATCACAAGAGGAAAGTCGGAAAGAACTCAAATACATGGAGGCTAAAGAGCATCCTACTGAAGAATGAATGGGTCAACCAGGAAATTAAAGAAGAATTAAAAAAATACATGGAAACCAATGAAAATGAAAACACAACTGTTCAAAATCTTTGGGATGCAGCAAAGGCAGTCCTAAGAGGAAAGTATATAGCAATACAAGCCTTTCTCAAAACAAGAAAGGTCTCAAGTACACAACCTAACCCTCCACCTAAAGGAGCTGGAGAAAGAACAGCAAATAAAGCCTAAACCCAGCAGGAGAAGAGAAATAATGAAGATCAGAGCAGAAATCAATGAAATAGAAACCAAAAGAACAGTAGAACAGATCAACAAAACTAGGAGCTGGTTCTTTGAAAGAATTAACAAGATTGATAAACCCCTGGCCAGACCTATCAAAAAGAAAAGAGAAATGACCCAAATCAACAAAATCATGAATGAAAGAGGAGAGATCACAACCAACACCAAAGAAATACAAACAATCATAAGAACATATTATGAGCAACTCTATGCCAGCAAATTAGATAACCTGGAAGAAATGGATGCATTCCTAGAGATGTATCAACTACCAAAACTGAACCAGGAAGAAAGAGAAAACCTGAACAGACCGGAAATTGAAGCAGTCATCAAAAATCTCCCAACAAACAAAAGCCCAGGGCCAGATGGCTTCCTAGGGGAATTCTACCAAACATTTCAAGAAGAATTAATACCTATTCTTCTGAAACTGTTCCAAAAAATAGAAATGGAAGGAAAACTTCCAAACTCGTTTTATGAGGCCACCATTACCTTGATCCCAAAACCAGACAAAGACCCCATCAAAGGAAAATTACAGACCAATATCCCTGATGAACATGGATGCAAAAATTCTCACCAAAGTACTAGCCAATAGGATCCAACAGTACATTAAAAGGATTATTCACCACGACCAAGTGGCATTTATCCCTGGGCTGCAAGGTTGGTTCAACATCCGCAAATCAATCAACGTGATACAATACATTAACAAAAGAAAGAACAAGAATCATATGATCCTCTCAATAGATGCAGAAAAAGCTTTTGATAAAGTACAGCATCCTTTCTTGACCAAAACTCTTCAGAGTATAGGCATAGAGGGTACATACCTCAATATCATAAAAGCCATCTATGAAAAACCTACAGCGAGTATCATTCTCAATGGGGAAAAACTGAGAGCTTTCCCCCTAAGGTCAGGAACGCGGCAGGGATGTCCACTGCTATCACCACTGCTATTCAACATAGTATTGGAAGTCCTAGCCACAGCAATCAGACAACAAAAAGAAATAAAAGGCACCCAAATCAGCAAAGAAGAAGTCAAACTCTCACTCTTTGCAGATGATATGATACTTTATGTGGAAAACCCCAAAGACTCCACCCCAAAACTGCTAGAACTCATACAGGAATTCAGTCAAGTGGCAGGATATAAAATCAGTGCACAGAAGTCAGTGGCATTCCTATACACCAACAACAAGACATAGAAAGAGAAATTAAGGAGTCGATCCCATTTACAATTGCACCCAAAACCATAAGATACCTAGGAATAAATCTAACCAAAGAGGAAAAGGATCTGTACTCAGAAAACTATAGAATACTCATGAAAGAAATTGAGGAAGACACAAAGAAATGGAAAAACGTTCCATGCTCATGGATTGGAAGAACAAATATTCTGAAGATGTCAATGCTACCTAGAGCAATCTGCACATTCAATGCAATCCCTATCAAAATACCATCCACTTTTTTCAAAGAAATGGAACAAATAATCCTAAAATTTGTATGGAACCAGAAAAGACCCCGCATAGACAGAGGAATGTTGAAAAAGAAAAGCAAAGCCGGCGGCATCACAATTCCGGACTTCAAGCTCTATTACAAAGCTGTCATCATCAAGACAGTATGGCACTGGCACAAAAACAGACACATAGATCAATGGAACAGAATAGAGAGCCCAGAAATGGACCCTCAACTCTATGGTCAACTCATCTTCGACAAAGCAGGAAAGAATGTCCATTGGAAAAAAGACAATGTCTTCGACAAATGGTGTCGGGAAAATTGGACAGCCACATGCAGAAGAATGAAACTGGACCATTTCCTTACACCACACACAAAAATAGACTCAAAATGGTTGAAAGACCTCAATGTGAGACAGGAGTCCATCAAAATCCTAAAGGAGAACACAGGCAGCAACCTCTTCGACCTCAGCCACAGCAACTTCTTCCTAGAAACATCGCCAAAGGCAAGGGAAGCAAGGGCAAAAATGAACTATTGGGACTTCATCAAGATAAAAAGCTTTTGCACAGCAAAAGAAACAGTCAACAAAACCAAAAGACAACTGACAGAATGGGAGAAGATATTTGCAAATGACATATCAGATAAAGGGCTAGTATCCAAAATCTATAAAGAACTTATCAAACTCCGCACCCAAAGAACCAATAATCCAATCAAGAAATGGGCAGAAGACATGAACAGACATTTTTCCAAAGAAGACATCCAAATGGCCAACAGACACATGAAAAAGTGCTCAATATCACTCAGCATCAGGGAAATTCAAATCAAAACCTCAATGAGATACCACCTCACACCAGTCAGAATGGCTAAAATTAACAAGTCAGGAAATGACAGATGTTGGCGAGGATGTGGAGAAAGGGGAACCCTCCTACACTGTTGGTGGGAATGCAAGCTGGTGCAGCCACTCTGGAAAACAGTATGGAGGTTCCTCAAAAAGTTGAAAATAGAGCTACCCTATGATCCAGCAATTGCACTACTGGGTATTTACCCCAAAGATACAAAAGTAGGGATCCAAAGGGGTACGTCCACCCCAATGTTTATAGCAGCAATGTCTACAATAGCCAAACTGTGGAAAGAGCCAAGATGTCCATCAACAGATGAATGGATAAAGAAGATGTGGTATATATATATACAATGGAATATTATGCAGCCATCAAAAGGAATGAGATCTTGCCATTTGCAACAACGTGGATGGAACTGGAGGGTATTATGTTGAGCAAAATAAGTCAAACAGAGAAAGACATGTATCATATGATCTCACTGATATGAGGAATTCTTTCTTTTTTTTTTAAGATTTTATTTATTTATTTGAGAGAGAGAGAAAGCATGAGGTGGGGAGGGTCAGAGGGAGAAGCAGACTCCTCGTTGAGCAAGGAGCCCAATGCGGGACTCGATCCCGGGACTCCAGGATCATGACCTGAGCCGAAGGCAGTCGCTTAACCAACTGAGCCACCCAGGCGCCCACTGATATGAGGAATTCTTAATCGCAGGAAACAAACTGAGGGTTGCTGGAGTGGGGGGTGGGGTGGAAGGGATGGGGTGACTGGGTGATAGACACTGGGGAGGGTATGTGCTCTGGTAAGCGCTGTGAATTGTGCAAGACTGTTGAATCACAGATCTTTACCTCTGAAACAAATAATGCAATATATGTTAAGAAAAAAAAAAGAAGAAGAAGAAGAAGAAGAAGGTAGCAGGAGGGGAAGAATGGAGTGGGGGAAATTGGAGGAGTAGACGAACCATGAGGGACGATGGACTCTGAAAAACAAACTGAGGGTTCTAGAGGGGAGGGGGGTGGGAGGATGGGTTAGCCTGGTGGTGGGTATTGAGGAGGGCACATTCTGCATGGAGCACTGGGTGTTATGCACAAACAATGAATCATGGAACACTACATCTAAAACTAATGATGTAATGTATGGGGATTAACACAAGAATAAAGAAAAAAAGAAAGTACAAGAATGTGAACATTCAAGAACATGAAGTGTGGGTGAAAATCTTGCAGACAAAACAAGGATGGGCCAGGCCTCTTTCTAATCACCATTAAGGCTTTAAGTGGAGCTCAGAGATATCCTGGCTTCATTCCTAAATCTCTTAGCACTGTTCCCAGGTTTCTAGCCATAAAGCTATGACAGAAGACAGACAATAGAGGATTATGAGTTTAAACAGCTTAAAATAAATTGACAATGGTCATTAAAGACCTAAATTCCTCTACCATGTTTGCAGTATCTCAAGTTGAGTTAAAATGAAATCCAACAACATGACACAGTGAGATATATCCTACTAAAAACACAAAGAAAGCTGAAAGAGAAAGCAACCAATGGCTGTGTACCTTTTAACTAACCTAACTTACACAAAAGGGAAGACGGTTTGGCAATATTACTTCAGGCAATATAAAATTTAAAGCATTTTAAATTGAATGAGCATGGTATTATGTTAAATCAATAAACTAATCATAAAAATGACATTCATGAATTTTAATATGCCAACTAAAAGAGCCTCAAAGTATATAGAACAAAGACATAGAAATATATGGCAGAAATCGATGTGTTTAAGCCACTGCTATCAACATATAACAGATCCCAAATTCAAAAATAAAACAAAATAAGGACAGCCCCCCCAAAAAAGAATAAGTAATATAACTAATGAGGTAGAACTAATAGAGTATGCCAACTTCTTTATCTTAAAAGTAGAGATCTCATCCTATTTCATACCCTTGGTACATATACAATCACCAACTGTAAAAATAAAATTATCAGTCTATTTCAAGGAATTATTATGGCAAAGAGCTGATAAAAATATTTACCCAAATGAACCGTTAGACTACTAAGTGATGGTGATGTACATGATGGCTTAACGGCTGCTTGCATGCTTCACTAGGCCCCCTAATTCAGATATTTGTGTTTTAACTTTTACAACCTTCTGGGCCACAATAATAATTTTATAGTTTGCTATGGAACTGTACCAAACCTATAAAATCTGCAAAGCCCTCAAAACTCCACATATGTGGGCTGTCACTGGTCCTAATAATTGCTCTCCAAGTTTCGCACCAAATTCTTAACAAATGAAAAACAAATATGCCACGTGCACAGAGAAATGAATGAAAAGGACTTACCAGAAGACTGCTGAGCTGACACTCAGCACCTTCCATAATTTGGCATTTGAGTCCTTTGTAGATAGTTCTGCCTTTCAGTTCCCCAATCAACACGTTAAATAGGCAGCCTTTTCAAAAATTATTGTCTATATACCTTATGAATCTAAATACCAAAACTATCTCACCAGAAGGGTGGGAATCTTTTGCATGTTTGCTGTGAATGAGAGAATCACATAGCTCAATGGAACCATGAACATGCAAATCTAGGTGAACACCGAGAACAGCAGGATCCTGAGTGTGCGGACAGGACCGTAAAACTTACAAAGCCGTTAATTTTTCCTGCAAAGCAAACTGCTCGGGAGATTAGTAGCTTTCTTCTTCTTCTCTCCTCTTGTTGACACCTGAGCCATGATTGCTGCTGCCACCCCTCCCCACTAATGAATCAGTTCATTGCATGAATTGAGGGAGAGACATCCTGTCACCGGCTTCCTCTCCATCCAGAAGTGATTTGCCAGAGCAGCAGAGCTCAGGAAGCTGGCTTTGCTCTAAAGGTTATTTTGTGTACCAGAGCAGAGGGGAGTGGTAGGATGGGTGAAATAGGTGATGGGGATTAAAGAGTATACTTATCACCATGAACACTGAGCAATGTATGGAATTGTTGAATCCCTCTATTGTACACTATGTTAACTCTACTAGAATTAAAATAAACTTAATTAAAAATTTAAAAGATTATATTGTGGACATGTTTCTTTGACATACTGAGGAATAAAGTGTTTCTGTGTTTTAATGAGGCAAATTAAGAAGTCTGTGGGTCACAGACTTCTTTAATAGCAAAGTAAAAGAATTGATTTATGAAGCCCTTCAGAAAACCAGTATTGTTTTTATTTGCTCTATAGACTAAATTTTCAAGGAAATACAAAAATCTGTTTTCCACAAAGATGTACATGTGAATGTCCATGAATACAAACTTGTACGTTATGACACTAGTAATAAAAAGCAAACAAAATAGGATCCAAACTTACCCTCCCCGCCTCTAAGCTGCTCCCCTTGAAAATGATTCAAATGTCCAGATATAATTATCTCCTATAAAATCAATCTCAAAAGATTAGAGACAGACCCTATAACTTCCTAGATTTTTTTAACTCAGTATGAAAGAATTCTCTCAATAAGATATCTATATAAATCATAACATTTGGACTTTCAAATTTATCTAGTTCCTTCGATTACCCTGTGAGAAAAATTCAAAACGGTGGATTTCTTTTGCGGTTCAAGGTATGTGAAAAGACTGTGCAGAGGAATATAAAATAACAACTTACGCTTGTTTTCAATCCACTCTTATAACCCTGCAGATTCTGGTTCCAGATGGCAACAGTAGGAAGATCCAGAACACACCCTCCTAACAGATACACCACATCTACAGCCACGTATCGAAAAACTTCCTTTGAAAAAAACTATGAAGTGTCTGAGCAACTCCTAAGCACCCAGCAAACAACACAAGGTCCACATAGAAGCAGGGAGGAGAGTCTAGGACACAACTTCTTCATAAACCACACCACTGTGGCAACCTACAGTCAGTAGGGGAACTCAAAACCCGGAGCCTCTCCCTGAAAAGCGGAGGATTTAAACTCCGCCTCAGACACCCCAGCTTTTAAAACCTGCACCTGAGAGGTGAGCGCCCAAAACACGTAGCCTTGCAAACCAATAGGGCTCATGTCCACCCTCTGAGAAATCGGCTCTGAAAAAACTGACGCCCTAGGATTCACCTGCCCCAGGACCAGGCGTTGGCGCAGCTGAGAGGCACCCAGAAGACTGAATGTGAATAAGGCTCATTGGCTAATTTTAAAGCATCCACCTGAGGGGCAGGCATCTAACTGAGCACACATCTATAGGCTGCTAGCTGGCAGGCACCATCTTTTTTTCTTCTTTTTCTTTCAGGTGCTCTCTGTACCTCCTCCTTGGCCTGATTTCAGCTGACAGGTGTCATCTACTTCTTTTTTTTTTCTTTTCTCCTTTTTCTTTTTCATGGGTGGCCCCATCTACACGCTGTCCCTTTGCCTTACTGCGTTCAGTGAGAGCCATCCATCTTCGTCTTCTCCTTCTGCCGCACTCTAGAGCAAAAGTTTCTCCCAGAAGGGAACTTTTACCTGCGTTTGGTCCCCTGGTATTTGCTGCCGAGGGACACCCCCTTAATCACTTGGGTTAGGGGGCCAGTGGGGCTTGATTAGCCCTTTTTAATTACCCTAATTAACCTTTCCAGAATACTCTGAGGGTGGGCACTATCTTTGCACTCTCCCCTGGCCAAGCTCCAGAGCACCGGTATCTGCCAGAGGGAAGGTTTTGCACACGTGTGGTGCCCCAGATGTTATGTCTAGTGCCTTGGTTTTTGTGGCTGCTGCCTAGGGGATGCCCCTTGATCATCTGGCTCTCAATGCCAGCAGACAAGGGTAGACGTGTGTTCCTGGGTCCCATGGGACTGTAACAACCAGAGAGAGTTCTGGGCAGGCTCCACCCCCAGGGCACTGCACAGACAGCAGACGAACACACCCCCAGTCTCTCTGTGAAAGAAGCGTATGTGCTTGTCCAAAAGCTTCAGCCTTAGGGGCAGGTTTCAGGTCTGGCACACTTATAGGGGGCTACAGAGATACTCTAGGGAATGGAGGCTAGGGGACACCATCTTTGTGCTCTCTCTCTCTGCTTCCCTATAGCTTGCTCGTATCTCTGAGATAGGAGTTTATACACTCCTCTGGAGCCCCAGTTTTTGCCACTGCTATCCAGGGGACCTCCAGATCATCTGGCCCTGGTGGCCAGCAGGGTTGACACTTGTGTTCCCACAGGACAATATATATTTTCATACTTTAAAAGCTGCTACCTGAGGGTCTGGATTCCAAACATTCTGAATCTAGGTGCTGAAGTCATCCTTCCCTTCGGGACACAGACTGGACTTGGCACACCTTCCACTACAGGGTCACAGGTATATTAAAGATATAATAGGCCGCTTAGACAATCACAAATGTTTGAGAGATAACCTAGAGCTGGGTCGGGGTGAATCAATGAGGTTCATCTCCTATACAAGGCCACTGCTTTAAAACTGAGAGGTGGCTGTTTAATCTAATGCATAGAAACCAACACAGACAGTCAAGAAAAATGAAAAAAACAGAGGGATATATTCCAAATGAAAGAATAATATAAAACCTCAGGGAAAAATCTTAATTAATAGAGATAAATACTTTACCTGATTAGGAAAAAAAGTTCAAAAGTAATGGTCATAAAAATGTTCACTGAACTCAGGAGAAGAATGAACACAGTGAGAACTCCAACAGACAGAAAATATAAGAAAGTGCCAAAAATAAGTCACAGAGCCAAAGACTACAATAACTGAATTGGAAAATAAATCCATTCCTGCTTAAATCCCAGAAAGATGGGACAACATACTGGAACGCCCAGTGGTCTGGAGGTCAGTAGACTCAGTTCTTCAGCCCCATCATCAATTGCTCCTGAGTCAGAACTTGCCTCTTTGTCAGCTGGGTGTTAAACCAGGTATTATCATGCATGCCTCACAGAGTTAATACTCTTTCCTTTGAACTTGCTACCAGATAGTTCCTGGGATTCTGTCTGCAGTTCATCCAGTATATAGAAAAGTAGGCTAAAGACACACAGAGAAGTCAACCAGGACAGAAGACCATGCCCTCCTTTGCTGATTGTCTCTAGCATCCTTCCTTCCTTCTATGTGTCAGAATGATTGGAAGAATTAGAGGCACTTGTAGAGAAAATGTGTTCATGGTCCATTTCTCACCTTCAACAATCAAAAAGTTATAAGTTGTCCTTTATCATGTCCAGTATTCAGAAATTTATGTTCCAATGTTGAGGCACTGTGTACGGAAGCATAACCTATTGAATGCAATGATAGCCCACACCTGTTGCACTGACCTTCCAGTTCATTCTCGGAGCTCAGGTACAAGCCATTAACTTGACACTGTAATTTATTTGCCTCTGAGAGTATCTCAGACATCACAAATTACAGACATGAAGTGTGCTGTGAAGAGCACAGTGGCCCTGAACTCTTAAGACATCCTAGAAACATAATGGATAGGCTGGTCTGTTATGATTATGGTAAATAAAGGGTTTGGTTTGCTCTGGGAAAGCAAGCAGAAGTTATAACTACCAGCTGGCATAATCAACTTCATCACAGACTGCCCCGAAGGAGGAAGTTTGATACCTTCTTGCCTTGTTTGAAATCTTAGTGTTAAGTTCCTCTATAGACTCCCAGAAGAGTTTTAGCCTATGGGAAAAAGACATGAAGTGAATTATTTTTCACAAATCTAACCCTAAGCACAATTATGTTTATATTAAATTTATATTATAAATTATATAATATATATAAATATATTATATTAAAATTATATGTTTGCTCAAGAGAAGAGGTTATTGAGAATTAGTCAAGCACGAGGGCAGGTGTGGCTTTAGATGATAAGTGTGGGTTCACTGCTGTTGCCACTTGGCATCCAATTCTGACATTGCCAACCATTCATGAGAGACACACATCTTATCTTTTATAAGGTCGGGTTATACACAAGGTGGGTTAGACATTCCCCCAAGGCTGGGAGATGGTGCCCCAGGAGCACCTGAACTCCTAGACCCATCTTCAAGCTTCATGTCTTTATTTTATCACAGGGCTGTCAGTCCTCAAAGATCACCAACTCTAGAAGGGCCACCCCAAGCAGGAAACTGCCTGACCAAAAGTAAGACAATCATGATTTTTTTATGCATGATTACAACTCATCTTCACATTATTATTATTTAAACTGTTTGATAATACAGCCTTATGTTTTTCTGAGTTAAGATATTTATTAGTGTTGGCCGCCATGGCCAGCCAGTCGCAGGGTATCTAGCAGCTGCTGCAGGCCGAGAAGCGGGCCACCGAGCAGGTGTCAGAGGCCCACAAGCCAAAGAACTGGAGGCTGAAGCAGGCCAAAGAAGAAGCTCAGGCTGAAATTGAACAATACCACCTGCAAAGAGAGAAGGAGTTCAAGGCCAAGGAAGCTGCGGCTCTGGGATCCCATGGCAGCTGCAGCACCGAAGTGAGAAGGAGACCCAGGAGAAGATGACCATCCTGCAGGCCTACTTCCAGCAGAACAGGGATGAAGTCCTGGATAACCTGCTGGCCTTTGTCTGTGACATCCAGCCAGAAATCCATGAAAACTACCGCATAAATGGATAGGGGAGGAAGGAGCAGCTCTGCGTGCAGACTGGCATGTTAGATGCCTTCATGGAATACGAAGCTTCAGCGAATCTTGAGTAGTTACATCCTTGTGAAAAGGCATTAAGTTATTTCTGTATATTATGTAGTAGGTCCCTTCACTTCTTGGAGAATAGCAAATCTAGCTTCTTTGTACAAACGTAGAGCTTATCCAAAGATTTTCTCCTTTTACCTCATATTTCTTAGAAATTTAATGTGTATACATTGTCTGTTTTCCTAGGCCTTTTAGCTCAAGCAACATATGTATCAGTACTTTTTCTTTCTTAGATGTAGTAAAAAAAAAAAAAATTCTGTTTAAAGAAAGACGGGGATTAAATTTTTTTTTTCCCTAAAGCTTTCTTGAAGGTCAGGGGCTTTCTCTATGAAAAAATAGTAAATAGTTACTGTAACTTGTGTGAAGCCGCAGCCGGCCTTAAGTCGTCCTTTCGGCTAAGGGTGGAACGAATACTAGTATATATTGTTCGGGCTGCTCTTAGTTTCTCTTATTAATCAAAATTATTAGATGATAGAATTCAAGAACTTGTATACATGTTCTTACTTGGTGTACTGATAATCATTTGAAAGTAAAGACTTTGTCGTGCAAAAAAAAAGATATTTATTGGTGTTTATACAAACAAGCAGCAACTACTAATTCAAAAATAGGAGGGTTTTTTTCCCTCAATAAGAGTACATTCTTGAATGGGACTCTATTTGAATAAGAATTCCATACAAATAGAATACATAACACAAGAAAGCAAGGAAGGATTTTACATTACATTGAACAGACATTCAGTTGGTTCACTCATGGTGAGTTACCCTTGCAACCAAATACTGTTTATATTTATTACATATATTGTAGTCAGTTCAGTATATGTCAACAATCACACTCTTTTAACATTTAGTAGCATGAAGCACACTTAACACATTTCCAAAGGGAAATGTGATGTAGTCTTCATTTCAGAAGTGCAGAAGTGATTGAATGATTGCTCTTTAATGTTCCAACTGACGCTTCCATTGCCTCATCACGGCCAACGCCTCTGGTTGCTGAAGTTTTGAATAGTTGTCATTTTCAGTCCTTCCATACAAGTAACCCAAGTAAACTTGCCAAATCTGAGAGAGTCATGGCCTGTTCCGTGTCCTGTTTACTTGCAAACACCACTAAAATGGCTTTTCTCAGCTCTTCTTCCTCCAATATGGCAACTAACTCTCATTTGGAAATGCCAGTCCGGTCTCCATCGCAACTACCTACTCAGAAATGATTGCATCTGTGTTTGAATAATAACATCCCCAGTATGGTCTGATACTTGTCTGTCCTCCTAAATCCCAGACTTGGAATCTAAGGCTCTCGTATGTTACCGTGTCAGCTTTAAATCCAATGGTAGGAATAGTAGCAACGACTTCTCCAACCTGTAATCTATACAAAATTGTAGTTTTTCCTGCTCCATGTACTCCCACTCCGGCGCTGGTTCCACCTCTGTGTCTGACTCCGGCTCCAGCTCTAACGTGGTTTCCTGAGAAGTCACGTATGCCAGCACCTTCCATGTCAGAACGGCCAATACAGCCTTATTTTGACTTACAAGTCTCAGAGGTATTCTTTCAGATTAACCAATTCTACCTTTATTTCAGCTCAAAATATATATATATTTTTTTAATTTAGGATAAAATAAGTAGCATCAAGTACCACATAACTCCATTCTAGGGGCTGACATGAATAACCAAATTTTTATTTTATCCTGTATCTTCAGAAATCACCCAGCCACATGAACACTTTAAAACAACAACCTTCAAAAATTAAATAAATGCATAAATAAACAAATAAAGCGACCTTTTACTGGAGATGAATGCACCAATGTATATAATATGGTGGGGTTACAATGATTTCTATTTTATTCTTAATGCTTTTCTGTATTTTCCAATTTTCTAGAGTATAAAGAAAAGTTGTTATTGAAACTGTAACTATCTTTTGAAAATATACACATTTAATAATACGAAATTACTATTATGTGGAACATTCTAAAAAAAAAAAAAAAAAAAGATAAAGCTCCAGCCAGCCCCATGTTTCCATTCTATATATCAAAACCACTTAGAAGATGCCCCGTACACAAGTGCTCTGAGACCTCCTCAGGCAGTGGTTAAGTAAAAAACTTTAATTCACCAATTACAACAGGAAAAACTGAATTGTAGGATAGTTGATTTGTCCAAGATGCACAGGGACTCTTGGGCACCCCTGGGAAAAAAAACACATGGTTAACTCCTATCATTGTGACCACTCCACATTTTGCTCCAAGCCTCTGCATTACTCAAGAGAGGGTATGGTATGGAACCACACTGAAAAATTCTTGACTTCCCCATCGGTTTTCCTTCCTTTTTCTTCTTAATAAATTGAAGTTTGCCTTTGTCATAATTATGCAACCAACAGAAAGACTTTTAAAAAGCTGTGTTATAAAAAGTACTGCTGCAGGGCACGTGAGTGGCACAGTCGGTTGATCGTGGGACTCGGTTTCAGCTGGGGTCATGATCTCAGTGTCCTGATCTCAGGGTCCTTAGATCGAGCCCTATAGAGGGCTCTGCACTCAGCATGGAGTCTGCTTGGAATTCTCTCTCTCTCTCCCTCTCCCTCTGCCCCTCCTGCTTGTGTTCTCTCTCTCTCTCTCTCAAATAAATAGATAAATCTTTAAGGAAAAAAAAAGTGTTGCTGCTTTTGTTCCTCAGACCATCAAATAATAAGTCTGATATTTTCATTGAATTGGCAATTAGTTTGACTTGTTTCCAAATTGGCTTTTTTTGTCATTCGGTATCACATAGAAACAACTTTAATCTAAAAGTCACTCGCAACTAAATGTAAGATTATTGATGTAGCTGCTCAGGAAACCCAAAAATTGATATCCTGATGAAAAAGATTCATGCATTTTTACAAGAATAGGTAGCACTTAGAGAGCATTTAGTATGTGCCAAGCGATATTAGCACTTTACATGTGTTAAATCATTTAATCCCTGTAACAACCCAAGGAAAACGCATATCATTATCCTCATTTTAAAGAGAAAAAAACTGAGACATAGAGCAATTAAATAATAGCTAATTAGTAAAGCAGCAAAGAACTGATCTGAGGCAGTCTTGGTCTAAGACCTACGCTCTTAAACACTTCCAATGAGCTGGAACTGCACCACCACACTGCAAACAATGCTTTGGTTTATTAATCTTGTCACACTGTCTAATGTAGTGATCAGGACCATGGGCTGTGGTGTTCATGCCCAGTCTGCCACTTACTAGCTGAGTATCCTTAGACAAATTACTCTATTAAATAAATATCTTTGCTTCATTTTCCTTAATTTAATACCAAACTTTTGCATGATTGTCATAAGGGTTAAATTAGATAATGTTTGCAAAGTGTTCAGCCAGTATAACCACACATTAAGGCTCCTGTACATGGTTCTTATTAGAATTATATCTGCTTTCTACATAAATTTTGTCCTCAAAGATAGTAGAATGCATTTAGAATGTTTACAGTCAAATGAGAAATTTTCAAGGAAGAAGGCAGATTCCCTTGTTTCAGAACTGAAGAAGAGTCAAAAGCCAAGATTTAGCTGTAGTTGGAAAGTTTTGCAGATCTCAAGTGAGTAGCACTTTCATCTAGTTCTTTTATTTCAGGGCACGGGAAATACCCTTACTGGAGTGTTTTTAAACTCTTTTTTGCTGCCAAAAGGCAGAAATACAAACAATGCACTGCTTGTAATTCTTGCCTCAAGAGATCTGTGAACAAAATGAAGAAACAAAGAACTGGCAAGAAGCACTATGCTGGACCAGTTCAATACTACACTGTTTTTGGAGTGAGGGGAAAAAAGAGCAATTTCTTCCATGAGAACAGCCAATGCATATTATTCTAGTGAAAGTACTTAAACACACAGAATAGAGACAGAACATAAAAAACAGCAAATTGTTTTAAGAAAAGAATGAACTCCTATGGGAACAAGATGCTCTGGTTTACTTCTGTACCAGGAGAGCAGAGATTAATGCTGAAAGGGAATGTCTAGCACAAGGTCTGGCATGGAATAGGTAAGGAGGTTAATTAACATTTATTAGATAAGGAATAAAAGAATTTTCTACACAAAAACCAAAACCTTCTTTCAGGAAAGACAATTACATATTTTTTTTTAAGATTTTATTTATTTATTTGAGAGAGAGAATGAGAGACAGAGAGCATGAGAGGGAGGAGGGTCAGAGGGAGAAGCAGACTCCCTGCCGAGCAGGGAGCCCGATGCGGGACTCGATCCTGCGACTCCAGGATCATGACCTGAGCCGAAGGCAGTTGCCCAACCAACTGAGCCACCCAGGCGCCCCGACAATTACATATTTGCTTTGATTTGTTCTTGGACGTATGTCTTATTCAACTACAGTCCTAAAGAGAGGAAGTTTGTTTATAGAAAACTATTGCCAACATTTATAACTATTTGCTCTATTAATATATATTTCAAAGTTTAAAATTTCATGAAGAATAAAATTATTTTCTCTTTTGAAATTAGTAAACTTTGCAACTCTTTGCTGAATAATTCTGAAGACTGCTGAGTGTGCAGAGTTCAGAGATCAGCAGGGATGATGGATACAAAGTAGATCAGATAGTTTTTTTTCTGTAAAAAAAACATTCTAAACCTGGTGATTGTGATGGTCGCTTTTGTGTGCCAACATGGCTAGTCAGTGGACCCAGATATTAGGTCAAACACCAGTCTGTCACTTTGAAGGTACTTTTTAGATGAGATTAACATTAACATGAAAATCTGTAGACACTGAGTAAAGCAGATTACCCTCCATTAAGTTGGTGGGCATCATCCAATCAACCAAAGGCTAAAAAAAGACTGAGGTCTAAAGAAAAGGGAATTCTGCCTCTAGACTACCTTTGGACTCAAGCTGAAACATCAGCTCTTTCCTGGGTCTCTAGCCTGCCAGCCTATTCTGCAGATTTCAAACTTGCCAGCTCCATAGTCACATGAGCCAATTCCTTAAAATAAATCCCCCCTATTTATATATACATATATTACATATACATACACACATATATACATACATATATACACATATACATATACAAATACACACACACACACACACACATATATATATATAAATATACACATCCTATTGGTTCTATTTCTCTGAAGAACCCAGACTTACACGAAAACCTTTATTTAGCTTATAGTTTGTGAGTTGGTAATTTGAGCTACCTTCATCAGGGTAGCTCTGACAATCCTGGCCAGACATAGCTGACCTTGGCTGATCACTCATACAACTGCAGTCAGATGCATGGATAACCAGGGGCTGACTGGTTTAGGATGGCTTAACTGGGATGACTCATCTCTGTTCCACAGGGCCTCTCATCCACCAGCAGGCTAGATAGGGTTCATTCACATGGGGGCTAGTCAGGTTTCCTAGAGAAAACAGAAGCATGCAAAGCCTCTGGAGGCCCAGGCCTGGAATTTGCACAAATCACTCCTGTTGCATTCTGTTGTCCAAAGCAAATACAAGGTCAGACCAGATCCAGGAGGGAGCCAAATATGCTCTACTTTCTGATGACAGGAAGTGCAAAGGGATTGTGGCAATTTGCAATCTACCATGCAGCTGAGTTGAAGCTCACAGAGTGTTAGTGGATAGGAGACTACTGCTGCAGCGGTTAATTTCCATATACACTCTAAAAGATGAATGAGATGTTACACTTGATCTAAAGGAGCTTATAATAGGTGAGACTATGGCAGGGCTAAGAATAACAGTAATAATGGGAAACAGTGATACATGCAATAAATGAAACTATGAAAACCCTAGAATGGGAAATTTAAATTAGGTCAAGTAGACAATAAGACTTCCTGGAAGACATAACACTTGAATGATTATAGTTAGAGAAGTCCATGATAAACTAATATGTATACCTGGAAGAATACCAAATTTTCATTTAGGTAATCAGGTTAGAAAATATTTCATTAGTATCTTTAGACAGTGATGAATAGAGCTGGTGTTTGAGTTAAAAGGAACTGAGTTGGATGCTTGGTTTTGTCACTTACTAGCTAAGAGAAACTTGAGTAAATTATTTAACCCCATTACTACCTAAATTCCTTATTGTTAAGATGGAAGCAAAAATAGTACTTACCTATTATAAAGGTTGTCTTGTGTGCTAAAAAAAAATGTATGTAGAGTTTGACAACAGTCTCTGGAGCATAGTAAGCATTCAATAAATTATGTTTATTGCTACACTTATTCTTTTAAATATTCATTATTGCATATTTTGTTTTTTAAACGCCAACAGAGGATAATTATCAAAAATTCTTTTTAGTGTTAGAGTTACAAAAGTTAAATCAAATTCTTGAATAACTGCTTCTCTTGATCTTAAAAAAACAAAAAGCATAAAACCACCTTTCTTGGAGGGAAGAGGTACCCTATGGCTGCTCTCCAAGACTGTAGCGTTCAATGTGGGGTCCACCAACCCATGGATGTCCCCAAGACCCTTTCAGGGTTAAGCAAGTATTATTTCATAATAGTACTAAGACATACTTGCTTTTTCCAGTGTTGACATTTACAGTGATTTTACAATAGCAATGGCAGGTAAACTGCTGGGTAACTTAGCACAGATCAAGGCAGAGGCAACAAACTCTGCTAATACTCACTGTATTTTTCACCTCCAAGCACTGATAATAGGAAAACATGTTCAGTAGACTTAGGAATTACCTTAAAGATGCAACATACATTATCAATTTTATCAAATTCAATCCTTAGGTACAGGCTATTTTAATATCCTATGTGATGAACTGAGAAACATACATAAAGCACTTCTGTTGCACATTTAATTAAGATAGTCACCTCAAAGAAAATCACTTGTGTGATTGAGTTGTGAGCTTAGCTAGCCAGGGTTTTCTAAGGAAACATTTTTAGTTGAAAGAATGGCAGGTAAACTATGGTTGTTCAGACTTGGGCATTTCACACACATATTCACAAAAATTAAATAAAGTGGGTCTGTCACTTCAAGGAGAGTGTTTATTGCCAACAATACACTTCCAGCATGAAAGTTTCCCAATACCTCAAGACTTTTCTAATGAGATTGGTGATAATAGGAATGAACATGACTTTGGAGTATTATATTTTAAAGTGGGACAATATTTGGAAGATCTGCATAAGTCATAAACCAATATTTTCAAAATTACCAATGTATAACATTATAAAATCATGCATGTATAACAAATCCATTCAAAGTTCAAGATATAACAGTGGGTTTTAATATAACAGTATAAAAGTTTATCAATATAGCTTCAGATTCCACACTGCAAATAACTTTTAAGAGGCTTCCACTAGTCAAGTTTTGGTGAATTATCAAAGAAGAATGCCCATAAATATGTGAAAAGATTATTAAAATACTCCTCCTTTTTCTAATTATATATCTATATGAGGCTGAGTTTTCTCTTATACAACCAAAACCATTTATCACAACAAACTGCATATAGAAAGATATGAGATCCAGCTGCCATCTGTTAATCAGACATTAAAAAATATTACAAAAATGTAAAACAACTTCATTTTTCTCACTATTTTTTTTGGATTTTGGAAAATATAGTTATTTTTATAAAAATTATTGCTTACTTAAAGTGTACTGGGTTTATAATTTTTAAATGAGTTAATATATCTTTTTTAAATTTCTCAGGTTAATTCCTAATATAGTGAGTATAAACAGATATAATGCATAAAAGCAAAAGCTCTTAGGGGTCCTCAATAATTTTAAGGTATGTAAAGGAGTCCTGAGAACAAAAAGTTTGTGAACCACTGCTTCACAAAACATGTCACTATCATCTGAAAGTAGTTACTATGGACTAGAGCTTTAATTGTCAGTCTCTGTCTACTAGAATATAAATTCTATGAGGGCAAGGATTATTCTGTTTTGTATTCCAAACACTTAGAATATTGCCTAACATGTTGTCAGTGCTCCATGAGCTCTTGCTGAATATGTTAGTTGATTAAGATGTCCATTGATATTCATGTACAAAGATATTTACTGCAGCATTGCTTACAATAGCTAAATATTGGGAAAATATAAATGTCTACCAATGGGAGATTGATTAAGAAAATGAAGGTACCACCATACAACCATTAGAATGTAAGTCAATTAAGACAATCAAAGGCTATGAGAAAATGTTCACGATATATTAAAAAGTTAAGAAAGTACTAGAAAAGCATACAGACAGTAACATATTAACTTTATTAAGAAATAATGATTATGTCTGCTTAGTGAGGTTCTTTCTAGTCATCTTTATTTTCTTCTCTGCTTTCCATATTTTCTACAAGCATGTAAATAAAAGTTTGAACCATCCACATACTCCACGAACTACTGAGTATATCTCATCACACAGAATGGTGTAATAATAGTGTTTATGCTAATATGAAGGCATTTTATAAATACTAAATTGTACTCAATATCCTCTATTTATAAAGAAGGAAAATCTGTGTGATGGAAATGTTAATTCGATTAATCTTTACACTTTTCGGTGCTTTTATCTCTAAGTTCAAAGGGTGGGCAATGCAATTCTTAATGTTTTCCATTCAAATAAGTTAAAGTTTTAAAAAGTTAAAGTTCTTTAAGGGGTAACTCTCAATTACCTGAAAAAGTCATTTATATGTTCCCATATTGCTGGTTAAATGAAACACGATTGCACATATTACAGGGGGAAAGGTATTTATTTGACCTTTGGCAGTTTCAACAGTGCAATTTTTACTATATGTTGCATACTGCTTAAGTTGATCATATAATTTAAGTGGCAGAACTATGAAAAATCAATCCTACATTAGAATCAATGTATTCTATCAACTAGCATCAATTATTGTATCAATTATCATCAATTAGGTATTATACATAAAAGTTTTATGAATATTTTGAGTCTCACAACAAGTTTACAAAATACAGTATATGGGAAACAGAGGCATGGGGAGTTTGTGTGGCAGTTCAGGCTTACACAAGAGAGCATGCCTACACTGACATATCCAACAGAATTATAGAGATGGGAGTTTAGTCAAGGGTTCCTCTGACGCCATTATGGCAGATTCAGAACAATTTGACAACATGCTCAATTATGTTTTTCTTCATTAATACACTCCATTAACTAGACTTTTTTTTTTTTTAACTTAAGGAGAAGTGACCATATTTAATCCTACCACTTACAAGAATAGAAACAATTTCTTACCATTGATCTTCTGGTTGTCTTAAAAAAAGTTAACTTCAGGACTCCCATTTTGACTTCAACATGGCTCTCAACATGAACTCCTGTGGGAGTTCTCTTGGGCTGCAGAGCCCAAATAGATATGCTGAGAATTCAGACAGATGCTGATCCCATAAATGGCACCAAAGTCTAATGCATACTATTGGTTTGATATGGTTATTATATTTTGGCCCTCTGGCTCTTTCATCTCACCAGTCTGTGTGTGGTTGGGATATTATTCTATAAGGAAGTGCTTAAATTGAAGAAATACCAGACTCACAATAAATAATCCAAATAAAGTATGTCATGATGTTTATATTTGGCTCTGTCTACTGAGAATTGATTAATAGCACTTTGGCCCTGTTGATTCATCACCTGAGCATGTTTATTTAAATATATTCCCTCCTCCTTCTTTCACCTCCAGGAATCATTTTTTTCACTATCTCCCATATGCATACTTTTATTCTTTTTAACACAGCAATTACAAAGAACTAGTCATAACTCCTATTTCCCCCATGTATGCTTATAGAAATACTAGATATGCACACTGGTAAAATAGTAGATACAATATCTTTAAATCTTTTTGAAGTACACTGATGAGCTGGCAAGAAAGTAAGAAATATTAAGAATTATAAACCTAAGTCAAACCAGAGACCTGGAACGTAAGCAGAGCACTAAAACCAAAACCGAGTTGTGACTATTGGACTTTTGCCAAACTCAATGAACCTTAGCTACAACTTTAATAACCTGGTAGGTAGTTGGAAAAAAAATAGAAAGACAAAGGCCAAGGCTGATTCAAGAGCCCACCCAGGTCTTCAAAGAGTGGGAATCTTGAAGTTCAGAGACAAGATTAATCATAATACATAAAATTAAAAAAAAAAAAAACAGTGCCCACATTTTCTATATGGAACATTCCCCATTACAGAAGTCAAAGAGAGAGCAGACATCTGATCTCTTTGCACCTGGGAAGGTAGAGCAGAGGCACATAACCAAGGCTTGACCAATCAGAGCTCCTGCCCAGGTCTGGGATCTTGAGAAAGTGACGCAAAGCTTCGAGGATGGTAGAGTCTGTAAAGCCATTGTAACAGTACTCTTAATAGCACAGCAGCCTCAAGGAAGCAGCTCTTCAAGCTGCCTAGTTTCACTGGGTTCCTACATATTTTGAATATGGTTCTCAAGACTTGTAATTGATTCTTTTATTATTACTTCTAGTGAATTTATACTTAAATTAGCCAGAGTTGATTTCTGATATTTGCAAATGTACCTCATTGATACGCTCTTCTCCAAACTCAGAAATTAATACCAAAGCCAGAGAATTCTAACTGCATGATAGGGCACCCAGGAAAGCCTAAATGTAAATAAAAAATGGTAATCTGACCTAGGAATAAATCTAACCAAAGAGACAAAGGATCTGTACTCAGAAAACTATAGAATACTCATGAAAGAAATTGAGGAAGACACAAAGAAATGGAAAAACGTTCCATGCTCATGGACTGGAAGAACAAATATTGTGAAGATATCAATGCTACCTAGAGCAGTCTACACATTTAATGCAATCCCTATCAAAATACCATCCACTTTTTTCATAGAAATGGAACAAATAATCCTAAAATTTGTATGGAACCAGAAAAAATCCTGAATAGCCAGGGGAATGTTGAAAAAGAAAAGCAAAGCCGGCGGCATCACAATTCCGGACTTCCAGCTCTATTACAAAGCTGTCATCATCAAGACAGTATGGTACTGGCACAAAAACAGACACATAGGTCAATGGAACAGAATAGAGAGCTCAGAAATGGACCCTCAACTCTATGGTCAACTAATCTTCGACAAAGCAGGAAAGAATGTCCAATGTTAAAAAGACAGTCTCTTCAACAAATGGTGTTGGGAAAATTAGACAGCCACATGCAGAAGAATGAAACTAGACCATTTCCTTACACCACACACAAAAATAGACTCCAAATGGTTGAAAGACCTCAATGTGAGACAGAAGACCATCAACATCCTCGAGGAGAATACAGGCAGCAACCTCTTCGACCTCAGCCACAGCAACTTCTTCCTAGAAACATCGCCAAAGGCAAGGGAAGCAAGGGCAAAAATGAACTATTGGGACTTCATCAAGATAAAAAGCTTTTGCACAGCAAAGGAAACAGTCAACAAAACCAAAAGACAACTGACAGAATGGGAGAAGATATTTGAAAATGATGTATCAGATAAAGGGCTAGTATCCAAAATCTATAAAGAACTTATCAAAGTCAACACCCAAAGAACAAAGAATCCAATCAAGAAATGGGCAGAAGACATAAACAGACATAAGAAGACATCCAAATGGCAACAGACACATGAAAAAGTGCTCTACATAGCTTGGCATCAGGGAAATCCAAATCAAAACCTCAATGAGATATCACCTCACACCAGTCAGAATGGCTAAAATTAATAAGTCAGGAAACGACAGATGTTGGCGGGGATGTGGAGAAAGGGGAACCCTCCTACACTGTTGGTGGGAATGGCAGCCACTCTGGAAATCAGTATGGAGGTTCCTCAAAAAGTTGAAAATAGAGCTAACCTATGACTCAGCAATTGCGCTACTGGGTATTTACCCCAAAGATACAAATGTAGTGATCCAAGGGGGTATGTGCACCCCAATGTTTACAACAGCAATGTCCACAATAGCCAAACTATAGAAAGAGCCGAGATGTCCATCGACAGATGAATGGATAAAGAAGATGTGGTATATATATACAATGGAATATTATGCAGCCATCAAAAAAAAACCCGAAATCTTGCCATTTGCAACAACATGGATGGAACTAGTGGGTATTATGCTAAGCGAAATAAGTCAATCAGAGAAAGACATGTATCATATGATCTCACTGATATGAGGAATTCTTAATCTCAGGAAACAAACTGAGGGTTGATGGAGTGGTGGGGTGTGGGAGGGATGAGGTGGCTAGGTGATGGACACTGGGGAGGGTGTGGGCTATGATGAGCACTGTGAATTGTGCAAGACTGTTGAATTACAGACCTGTACCTCTGAAACAAATAATACATTATATGTTAAAAAAAAAAGAAGAAGAAGAAGTTAGAGGAAGAGAAAAATGAAGGGGGTGGGGAATCGGAGGAGGAGACGAACCATGAGAGACTATGGACTCTGAGAAACAAACTGAGGGTTCTAGAGGGGAGGGGGGTGGGGGATGGGTTAGCCTGGTGATGGGTATTAAGGAGGGCACATTTTGAATGGAGCACTGGGTGTTATATGCAAACAATGAATCATGGAACACTATATCAAAAACTAATGATGCAATGTATGGTGATTAACATAACATAATAAAATAATTTTTTTTAAAAAAAATGGTAATCTGGAAGAAGGTTTTCTCACAATTACAGTTGTAGGTCAAGGATCTGTCCAAGGTTCTCAACTCCATTATAACTCTGTGACCTTGAAAGACTTGCTGTGATCCTAAACTTCCTGCTTTTTATTTTCCTAAACTCTCATCCTTCTGACTATGACTCATGACCATTCCAATAAACTCTCTTGAATCTTCATGGTCCAGTCACATCCTGACTAATTCATATTAAGAAGAATTATGATGCTCATTTTCCAAATCATAAAACTGAAATTAGTTTAGTAGCTTGACAGAGTTATCAGCGAGGAACAAAAAGCCTGTATCCTAGTCTTTCACAGTGAATGTTGCCTTGTGGTACTAATAATTTGTTTCACTTTGTTTTCATAGAGGGATTTTCATTCATTTTTAAATAAATACACATTCAGCACCTGTAATGAACCCAGCACTTTGCTGTATGTTCTAGTTGATATAAAGAAATGGCCTTCCTACTGTATGGTGATTAACATAACATAATAAAAGAAAAAAGAAAAGAAAAGAAAAGAAAAGAAAAGAAAAGAAAAGAAAAGAAAAGAAAAAGAAATGGCCTTCCAACAGGCAAGTCTGTATTAAGAATATCTTAATTTGAATGCTCGTTTATCTGATCACTCTGCATGAATTTGGACAAATTTTCTAATGTGTTAACCCTCAATTTCACTATCTGTTAGAGATGATTCATTTGCCCTGTCTGCCTAACAGGATTCTTAGGAAGACTAAATAGTAATCATTGCCAGGAAAATAATAAAATGTTCTTCTAACAACTTGGAAACAAGAAAATTAAGATCACACTCCAAAAATATTGTAATGCTTATGTGTGGAGTCTAACAAAGCTGAACTCTTAAAAACAGAGAATAGAATGGTGGTGAATGGAGGTGAGGGAACTGGGGAGACATTGTTGAAGGGTACAAACTGGCAACCAGTAGATAGATAAATCCTGGAGATCTAATGTACAGCACATAAACTTCAAAGTTGTTATGATTTAATGGGTTTAGGGGATTATTGATCTGACAATGATGGAAATAACTAAAGGAGAAAGACTAGTGAAGAAGTTATTGTAAGAATCCAACTGCAAAGTTATTTAGGACTTGAGTAAGGTTGTTTGTTTGTTTTCTACCCTGTTCTTCTCCTTTCTTCTGGGAATAAGGCATCACTTCATGTGGAGAACTGTTTCTCCTGCCTCTCAATCCTGTGTGTCCAGTAGAAGTTGATGTAGTGATACTCCATCTCTGCTTTCTGCTCACTGGTCAAGGATTGGGCATATGATCCCAACCAAGGCAATCAGAGTCCTTCAGTGGGATTTTCCAGTTGATTCCTACCTGAAAGTAAAGCCAATCATCTTCTAGTCAGAGTTGAACTGGGCAGCTTAATCATATGGCAAAATTTTCTCAATAGTACTGCTGAATTCTAATCATCCATTGTATGAACCGGTTTTGCTCCATTTGCTGTTTGCTTCGGTCACTGCATATCACTGCACAACATCCACCTCCATGCCTCACACCAATGCAAGGAATCCCAATTATTTCCAGTTCTCAACTGACAGGTCACAACTTGCAACTGCTCATCCATACTCATTTGAGACATTATAGTTCCAAATATTCTTTTTCAATTTTGATTAAGTCTGATACAAATTGATATTTCACTCTAAAATCTTTTCAGTGGCTAAATATTCTAATTCAGAGGCTAAAAATTCTAATTACAGCAAAAGAAAGTGAGGAGTAAGCCTGTTTGACACTCTCAACTTCTTTTTAATTCTTCTATTTCTTACTTATTCCCTACCACTCCCACAGTCACAAACATCTTTCTTTTTATTTACTCTAATGATAAAAAAAGCCATTAGCAAATTTTTTCTCCCTCAACTATGCATAAAATATTCCCAGGACTTCAAAATTCCAAGCACCAACATTCCATACAGGAAATTCTTGAACATATGACAAACTGTAGTATGGAGTAGTCTTCATCACCTAGAAGAGTATCTCACAAACATTTTGGTCAGAAGCCCATTTCACATGGGGCACCTGGGTGACTCAGTCAGTTGAGTCAGACTCTTGATTTCAGCTCAGGTCATGATCGCAGGGTTGTGAGACAGAGCCCTGCATCAGGCTCTGCACTGGACATGGAGTCTGCTTAAGATTCTCTTTCCCTCTCCATCTGCCCCTCCCCCCACCTCTCTCTCTGAAAAAAAAAAAAAAGTCCATTATACTCAGAAGTTAAATACCTCAAAGAACTTTTGTTTATTTAATTTATACTTATTGGTATTTACCATATTAAAATCAAAATTAAAAATTAAAACTAATAATTTTTATTAATTCAGTTTATAACAATAATTAATTAATTAATATTAACATAAGCAACATACTTTTATGAAAAATAGCTTCCAAAACGAAAGAGAGCAGTGAGAGGAGCCCATTATTTTCACATTTGTCACATTTCTTTAATATCTTACTTAGTAGAAGACATCTAGATCCTCCTATCTGCTTCTCTATTCAGTCTGTTATAGTACCACTCCACTGTATACTCAGAAGAGAACAAGAAAAAGGCAAATGAACTTAGATATTATTGTGAAAATTTTGACTTCCTGGATCCACTGAAAGGGTCTCAAGAATTTCCAAGGTTCTCCAAACCACAGTTTGAGAACAGCCAACCTACAGTATGTGTGGATGGCCCAAAACCAAATTCTAAAATAAGAAAAGTTTGCTTTCAGCTCACTTCAAATTCCTATCCCTTACTTTAGCACTTCAAATACCTGGTATCCAGGTCCTCATTCTCTCTTCTGGTTGCCCAGAAATCCTTATCCTACTGTGACTCCAAGGTGGGGCTTCTCTTTCTCCAATACCACATGTTCTCAACTTGCCAATTTCTTTAAATCAAAATATAATATATTCATTCTCTGATTATTCCCTGAGGGTCTAAATAGGTAACATGCTAATTTAATGAACTAAGTTGTTAACTGGTGGTAATCATTTAATGGCTCAGCCATCCTTCATACAATATCATATTTAAACTCAATGCTTCAGTGTCTTCACCCAAAGAAGTTACTTATATGTAACTGTATCCTGTGGAAGGGTTTTTTTTTGTCATTTTCCCCAGATAATATTACCTCTTCTCCCTGTGCTTAGTACTAACCTTGTGCACAAGTGTGCTCTGAATATTGTCAGGTATATATGTGAGATATTTGAATAAATGCTTAGATTATTTTGCAACCCTTTGTAAGTGCCACTTTCAGTCATAGAAAATACACAAAATCTAGACAAAGAGCAAAAGATACCAACTAAAAAGCAGAACAACAAAAATACAAATTCAGAAATAGGAAGAAATGCTGCAGCTCTGACATACAAAAACAAATAGTATCACTTAGCAATTTTCAACTTGACTTCTTTTAAGAATAAAAATCAATGGCATTTTAAAAATTATTTACAATATAAAAGTTCTTAAAATTATAAGCAAGATACAACTACTGGTTGGGAGAATGTACTACTTTGATATCTCATCTATCCAAAAAGAGGAGAAAATGGATCTGGGCTGGTTTCACTGAGTCACTTGAAACCCAAAAAAAAGATAAAATTGAGCTATTGACTTATGGTGTTAATGAGCATCAATTCACACATTGCCTCAAGATAATGAGGCTACCTTCTCAGGGTGTAGGATGGGTAATTAATGCTTCTAATCATCATGAATTTTCAGAAGAAACAATGGTTAGGAACTGCCACAAGGTATGCTTTACAGTTTGAAGTAGCCAAGGGAGAACACCCCTCAGAAAATTTTATATCACTTTCTGGGGGCTGGAAGACACAAACCAAACTATTTAGAAAAATATTTTTATTCCATGGGAAACAAAAATATTCTTTTCTAAAGTGCCAGGCTTATAGCATCTATTCAAGCATAACTAAAGGTTTCACAGACTCTAGTCCCACGTGGTGGGTCTATTCTCCAGTAACTTGATCCATTTATAACTCCAGACTCTTTCCAGGGATTGGCTTTTAATTTTGTAAAATCCAAATGTATAGCAATATGAAAATTCAGAACAGCTCACAAGTTTTGCACTTCAGTTACTGAAAGGGATGTTGCCTTGTTAATCTCAAAGGATTGGCAGAGCAATTTTATCACATTTTCTGAAAAAAATCTATACAGATTTAAGGTCGCATTCTGGATTTAATTGAAATAACCTTTTGTACAATCTAGCTTTAATGAAGTGCAATGAAGTTAAACTCCATGGGGGCCATTAATCTGAAACACTCCATTTAAAAACTACAAGGGGAGTTTTTAATAAACAGTGTGAACTAATGCCCATGTGGAAAGGTAATTGAGAGGGAACTGGTTTCTGCGCCAGATTGTTATTAAACCCTTATCACAGGTAAAGCTAAAACCCCAAATGGCAAGCTGCCCTGTGATTTATATTGCCCTTCTCATCCTAACTTTAAAGGAAAGGCTACATTTAATGATGAAAAAATCCTGTGACTAAGCTATAAAATAACTGAGCAATTACTTAGAATAATTTATACAGTGTGATACACTGACCTTGCTTTAAGCATAAAATCTACAAAATAACTTTGGCAATAAAACCATGAACTACTAAAAGGACTAAAGGTTTTAACCATTTTTACTGTGTGGTGCCTGGGGGGGACATAAATACATATTACACTCTAATCACAGGGCTTAAGAAAATTCATAATTTTTTTCACTTAAAATGGCTTTTCAGAGAAAAGTTTGCTCAATTTGGTCAATTGCAAATCAAGAATTCCAATGTCCTTGCTTTAAAAGGATTACATATAATTTCTATAATATTTTTTTCTCCATATGCTAATTCTGCCCGACTCTATCGTTTAACTCCTAGCCATCGCCCATGGAGGAAAACTGGCAATAACTTTTCTGTATTACCTATTCAAATATTTACTCTTTCAAAATTAAAAAAAGAAAGCAACTGGGCTCTATTGCAATAGTAAGGATTGATGCTATCTCCCCAGCCCACTAAAGCAAGGGCACTTCTATTTCTGAATAAGAAAATAATACTCCACTACCCAGCAATCCACAATCAATGTTTCCACTTTCCATGGTGGCTTTCAAAAACAAAGTTCAGCTTTTACTCTGAACTGGCATCAGAGCAGCACATAACCAAGCATGACATATTACTTTAGCTTCCTTCAATTTCTTAATCACCGTAGCTGAACAAACACTTTTTCTCTGAATGCTTTGAACTCATGAAATGATTCCAACAGATTGTCTTTCAATTGACTTCAAATTCCATGAAATCCAGTTGATTTCTGAAAGATTGGAATATCTGTACCTTGAAACCCTGCAGAACCAAACTGTCAAAGCAGCATCTTCTCTTAGGAATACAAAAACTCTACTCCTACCTTACTTTACCCCCAATAGAATTAGCTACTTTAACTCCCAAATGAGAAAAAAGACACAAAAATGTTCCCCTTGGGTGGATTTATATAAACAGATGCTAAAGAAAAACTCTCAGTCAAAAATACTACCTGAATATTCCACCTTTATTACTTCTTGAACTGTGGGTGTAAGAGAGAGAGCTAGTGCTTGAAAGCAAAAAGATTTTAAGGTATGATGCAGTACATTATTCGTCTTTGAAAAATATCTAGCAAAAACCCATCATCTGGAGGGGCAATAAAAGAACGGGAAATAAGATAGTGGCATAGGAAAATTTCTGGGAGTTCTAGCCCCAGTGAGGCCCTCCAGAAAATAAGCTCTGGGGACCTCAGGGAGGCATGCACTCAACTCAGGCTATCTGAGATAGAGGACTAACTGAGGTTGCACATGGTCACAGAATAAAGGGTGGAATACTGAAGAAAAAAAGAGAAAGAGAGAGAGAGGACAGTGACAAGATTCAGGACAGCAGCCTTTGTCTTGTTCCCAGAAGGCAGAATGAGTCTCAGAGAACAATACAGCTATGAACAAAAATCTTATTCTTCACTCACCCATAGGCAGCCAAATTCCCAGATGAACCCTACATTCTTCAGGATAGAAGGGAGGCTTTCTGAGTGGGAGATGTAGCCACCTCCTTTCAGGACCAGGAAACTGCCTTAAGAAGAAACTAAGAATCCACATATCTAATTTCATTATCTTGCAAAATTCCACTAAAACATCATGACAGGAACTTTTCACGGCCAAGACCTACAAGGATGGAAAAGAAAGTGGGGTGAAAGTGTAGGCATGTCTAGAAGCCTATCTAGAAACAGATGTCTAGATTCCCACTCAAAGAGGAAAAATGGAAGTGTAGTCTTTTGAGAAGATCAAATATACAAATGAGATGGTACAGGGTTAAAAATGGCATCAAAAGTAGACTTTGAACTCACCTCCCCCCACAATCACAACGAACTTATAACTACATACAATAATTTTACTCTGAAAAGGACCTAAGAACTAGGTGAACAGCTCCCACAACAAAAGACAAAAGAGACTCATCAAGAAGCCTTGCTCAGAACTCTACTTCAGATGTGGTGTAGTGACCCTGCAATTGGGAGGGATCCCAAAATACAGAACTCTCCCTTGAGGAGTGAAGAGATTATGCTCCAATAAGGCACCTCACCTTGGTGGCCAACACTGAAAAGACAAGCCCCCAATATGTCTGGTTTTAAAAATCAACAGGATTAAGACCAAGAGAATCAGAGGGAATAAAGACCCCACCCTCAAAGGGCTCACTCACAAACTCAGTCACCCTGAGATACAGTGCAAAAGAAACGGCATGAAATGCACCTATACCATAATCAAAGGAAACCCACTAATTCATTTTAAAGTGGCTGCCAAAAGGACAGGAACCTGTAGGGACTTTATATATGGATAAAAGCAGGGACACCTGGGTGGCTTGGTCAGTTAAGCATCCGACTATTGGTTTCTGCTCAGATTATGATCTTAGGGTCGTGAGACTGAGCCTTGCATCAGTCTCCATGCTCAGCACAGAGTCTGTTTGAGATCCTCTCCCTCTCCCTCTGCTCCTCCCCCATCTCATGCTCTCTCTCTCTCTCTCTAAAATTAAATAAAAAATAAGTAAATAGGGTCAAAAGCCCTGGTAGACACCACTTTTGCATCTCATCCTAACTTGCTGGTGACAGAGCAAATGAGTGCCACTTTTGGAGGCTTCCCTCTAGCCTACTAGTTCTAAAAGGCGTGCTCTGCATAACCCATACCATAACTGGGCTGGTTGAGCACTCTACACCATGTCATCCCTGCCTAGCATTGAAGCCACAACCAGAACAGATAAGTGCCCCAAGCACCATCTACCTGGTGTAGTAGCTGCAGCCCTATCACAACCCAGTGGGCACATGAGCCCACCTGAAGGACTCCCATAGAATGCCTGGCTCTGGTGGCCAAGGAGATTGCACTTCTGGGCCATACAGAACAGCTTCTACACAAGACTACTCCTTCATGACTGAGGGAGGTAGCTGTTTCACCTAATGCATATAGACAAACACAGAGAGAAAGGCAAAATGAGGAGACAGAGGAATATGTTCCAAACCAAAGAACAAGGCAAATCGCCAGAAAAACACCTTAATGAAATGAGATGAACAACCTGCCTGATAAAGAATTGAAAGTAATGGTCATAAAGATGCTCACTGATTTTTGAAGAATAGATGAACACAGCAAGAACTTCAACATAAAGATAGAAAATATAAGAAAGTAGCAAACAGAAGTTATAATTGAAATGAATCATACCATAGAGGGGTTCAAGAGCAGAATAGATGCAATAGAAGCACAAATCAGTGAACAGAAAGACAATTTTAACTTTTATGCACACAACATGGGAACATCTAAATATATAAAGCAAATAATAACAAAAATAAAGGGAGAAATAGAGAACATTACAATAATACTAGGGGACTTTTAAACCTAACTTACATCAATGGATAGATCATTCAGAGAGAAAATCAATAAGGAAACATTGGCCTTAAACAACACATTAGATTAATGGACTTAAGAGAAATATACAGAACATCCATCTAAAAACTACAGAATACATTCTTTTTGAGCACGCATGAAACATCCTCCAGGATACATCATATGTTAGGCCACAAAACAGCTCTCAATAAATTAGAAAAGATAGAAATCATATCAAGCACTTTTCCCAACCACAATATGAAACTAAAAATCAATTATAAGAGAAAAACTGGAAAAAAACATAAACTAAAAATCAATTATAAGATAAAAACTGGAAAAATTCAACAACACATAACTAAATAACCAATGGGTCAATGAAGAAATCAAAGAAAAAATTTAAAAATATATTGAGACAAATGAGAATGGAAACAGAATGTTCCAAAATCGTTGGGATGCAGCAAGAACAGTTCTAAGAGGGAAGTTTACAGTGATATAGGCCTACCTCAAGAAATAAGAAAATTCCCAAACAAACAATATAACTTAACACCTAAAGGAACTGGAAAAGAAGGACAAACAAAGACCAAAGTTAGTAGAAGGAAGAAAGTATAAAGATCAGAGTGAAAATAAATAAAATAGAAACCAAAAATTTGAAAAGATCAATGAAACTAAGAGCTGGTTGTTGGAAAAGGTAAAAAAAAAAATTAACAAACCCTCAGCTAAACTCATCAAGAAAAAGAGAGAAAGTCCAAATAAATAAAATCAGATATGAAAGAAAAATTACAACCAATACTACAGAAATACAAAGGATCATAAGATAATACTACGAACAAGTACATGCCACCAAATTGGACACAACCTAGAAGAAATGTATAACTTCTTAAAAAACATACAATTTTCTAAGCCTGAATCATGAAGAAATAGAAAATCTTAATAGACTGATTACTAGTAATGAAATTGAATCAGTAATTTTAAAAATTCCCAAAAAATAGAAGTCAAGGTCCAGATGGCTTCACAGGTGAATTCTACAAAGCATTTAAAGAGTTAATATCTAATCTTCTCAAATTATTCCCAGAAAATTGAAGAAGAAAGAATACTTCCAAACTCATTTTGCAAGGCCAGCATTTCCCTGATAACAAAACTAGATGAAGATACTACAAAAAAAAAAAAGAAAGAAAAGAAAAGAAAAAAGAAAGAAAAAAAGAGAGAAAATTATAGGCCATTATCACTGATAAACATAGATGTAAAAATCCTCAAAAAAATATCATCAAACCAAATTCACAATACATTAAAGGGATCATATGCTATGACCAAGTGAAATGCATTCCAGGGATGCAAGGATAGTTTAACATTTGCATATCAATCAACATGATATATCACTTTAACAAAACAAAGGATAAAAATCATATAATCTCAATAGGTTAAGAAAAAGTATTTGACAAAATTCAAAATCCATTCAAGAGCTCTCAACAAAGTGAGTAGAGAGGGAATGTGCCTCAACATAATAAAGGTCATATATGACCAACACACAGCTAACATCATAATTGTGAAAAGCTGAAAGCTTTTTCTCTAAGATTAGGAACAGGACAAAGATGCCCACTCTCACCACTTTAATTCAACAAAACATTGGAAGTCCTAGCTTCAGCAATTAGGCAAGAAAAATAAATAAAGGACATCCAAATTGATAAGGGAGAAGTAAAACTGTCACTATTTTTGGATTACATGATACTATATATAGAAAGCCCTAAAGACTCCATCAAAAAAACTATTAGAACTAATAAATGAATTCAGTAAAATTGCAAGATAAAAAATCAATATACAGACATCTATTGTGTTGTACTAATAATGAGCTATTAGAAAGAGAATTTAAGAAAACAATCCCATATGCAATTGTACCAAAAAGAACAAAATACTTAAGAATAAATATAACCAAGGTGGTGAAAGACCGGTACTCTGAAAACTGGAAGACATGGATGAAAGAAATTGAAGACAGCACAAATAAATGGAAAGATATATGAAACTAATGGATTAGAAGTAATATTGTTTAAATGTCCATACTACCCGCTGAATCTACAGATTCAAAGCAATCTCTATCAGAATACCAGTGACATTTTTCATAGAACTACAATAAATAATCCTAAGATTTTTATGGAACCACAAAGACCTTGAATAGCCAAAGCAATCTTGAGAAAGAATAAAGCTGGAGGTATCACAATCCCAGATTTCAAACTATACAACAAAGCTACAGTAATCAAAACAGTATGGTACTGGCACAAAAACATATACATAAATCAGTGGAACAGAATAGAGAGCTTAGAAATAAACCCACATTAATATGGTCAATTAATCTATGATAAAGGAGACAAGAAATACAATGTAAAGAAATTTCTTCAATAAATAGTCTTGGAAAACTGAATGGCTACCATGGAAAAGAATGAAACTCAACTACTTTCTTACAGTAAACACAAAAATAAACTTAAAATGGATTAAAGACCTAAATGTAAGACCTGAAACCATAAAACTCCTATAAGAAAACATAAGCAATAAGCTCTCTGACATTAAGTGTTACTTTTTGGATATGTCTCCTCAGACAAAGGCAACAAAAGCAAAAATAAACAAATTGGACTACATAAAACTAAAAAGCTTTTGCAGAGTGAAGTAAATCATCAACAAAACAAAAATGCAACCTCATACTGAATAGGAGAATATAGTTGCAAATAGTATATCTGATAAGGGGTTAATATCCAATATATATAAAGAACTCATACAATTCAATATCAAAAAAACAAACACCCTAAATAAAAAGTGGGCAGAGGACCTGAATAGACAATTTCCAAAAAAGACACAAAGATAGCCAACAGGTACATGATGCTCAACATCACTTATCATCAGGGAAATACAAATTAAAACTACAATAAGATACTACTACCTCACACTGCCAGAACAGCTAAAATAAAAAAGAAATAAGTTTTGGAGAGGATATAGAGAAAAGGGAAGCTTCATGCACCATTGGTGGGAATGTAATTCTGTGCACCATCGTGGAAAGCCTGTGGAGATTCCTCAAAATTCCAAAATAGAAGTACCATACAATCCAGCAATTCCATTTCTGGGTATCTACCCCCAAAAATGAAAACACTAATTCAAAAAGATATATGCACCCTTGCAGTTATCACAGCATTATTTATAATATCCAAGATATGGAAGCAACATACATGGCCACTGATAAATGAATGGATAAGGAAGATGGAATATTACTCAGCCATATAAAGAATAAAATCTTATTATTCACAACAGCATGGATGGACCTAGTGGGTATCATGCTAAGTGAAATAAATCAGACAAAGAAAGATAAATACCATAAGATTTCACTTATATGAGGGATCTAAAAAACAAAGCAAACAAACTAAACAAAACAGAAACAGACTCAGTTAAACTGGGTGCTGGCAACTCCCACACAAACTCAGTATGTGGGACTGAAATTCTCGACTACCTAATCCTCCCACTTACTTGTAGATACCCATTACCCTTTCAACAAGGAGACCCACAGGACTTTGGACCGCAATTTGTGAAGACCATACTACATTTCTCTACCTTCAAACCCTTCCCTCCTCTTGAACCAGTAGTTAGTTTTTAGCATTGGGTGGGGGAGGCTTATTCTATGTAAGCACTTCCACGGAGCCTAGATTTTGAAAATTAAAAGACATATGCTAATTGTTTAGCTTGTATATTTGAACTACTCTAAGCTACCACTGACATATGCTATGGAGAGAGAACCCTCCTCAGAGTCAATGTGGATAATCTTACTCAACCCTGCAAGGAATCAGCACAGCTGTGCCCACCTTATTCTATTATATAGGAACCCCAAAGCAAGAGTTGCTTTTCAAATTTTATCTAGTATTTTAATCCTCAGCCAGATTTTCAACCATGGGCATCAATTCATTTAACCCTTCTGGTACAGTCTCTTTCCCGCCACTCAAGATCTAAAGTGATATCTTATCAAATTATGAAAACAAAAACATGGCCCCAACATAAGTAATTCCTCCATTACCACACTATAAATTCATTCAATTCACTGAATATGGCAACTGTAAAACATTAGACAGCATATATTGTTTCAGCAGAACAATTAGACCTTAATCTTCCATGTTAAGGTGACTTATTACATGACACCCAAGTTCTATCACATAATTATAGGTCTTATCAATACCATGATTGATAGATCTCTCTCATAGTCAACTTGAGAAAAATATGAATAAATATAGGAAAATATGTAAGCCTATCTTATAAGGGCTAAGGAAGTCCTCATAGTCCAAGCTGACAAATGAAGAATCCTAGGAAAGTACTTGCATGTAGGACATCAAATAAGACCATATAATTAATATCTGTGCTCTTCCAGCATTGGAAATTCAAACAAGATTGCCCTTTCCTTTACACTTCTCTTGACTAAAAGTAAGGTTCAGTTTTAGAAAGCACAAACCACAACCAATCAGCAGAAAGAGTGTGATATGGCAAACTGGGCATGAACAACATTGAGAGGAGTGAGTTCAGCGCTGAGTCTCCAGGAAGCACTCCCAGAACACCCCTGCAGAGCTGACCATCCACTGGGAGCAGCCCAATCAGGAAAGTTAGGGACTGAGGAAGCAAGTGCCATTCAATACCCACTGGAGCTAGTGATCAGACTCAAACAAGGCTACAGAAAAAACCCTCTCTCCACCACCGGGCTTGCCAGCAGGGTGATTACCCCTTTCTCATTTCTGCCTTCCAATCCTTACATGAGAAAATCTAATCAGCAAGGCCAGTTTGCATCTAGGCCCTAGGCAGAAAGATGTCTGAGAAATGTAATTTTGGACTCTGCAGCATCTGTATTACTGGACAGTGCAGTAAGAGGAAAGGTGTGCTCAGCCTTAACTGACCACAGATTAGGTCATTAATCTAATCTACCTAATTTACCACACAGACCTGAAAACATTATTTTCCCAACAGTCTCAAGGTATATTCAATGCTCCACAAAGACTATCTTCCCTATGCCAACCTGAACACAGAACTACACCCACAGCTATCAACACAGCAAATATAATAGCTAATAGTAACATGCACTTACTTCTATTATTATCCCAATTTTAAAGTTGAACAAACTAAGAAACAGAGATGTGAAATAATGTGTCCCAGATGATACAGTTAGAAAGTGGCAGAGCAATCAGCCTCCAAAATTTGTAGTCTTAATCTCTATACTATATAGATGGAAACCACAGAAAAACCTGCAGTCCTGACTGTCTAGACCAGGAGATACATGAGGCAGGCCTACAATATTTACCCACAACAAAGTGTCCTCTAATTCAGATGTTCTGATATCTCACTAGCCTTAATCTCCTGCCAAGAGGGAACCTAGATAGAGGGCGAAGTAAGGGCTTCCTATCACTGTCCTTCCTCCTGGTTCCCAGAAAGTGCTGGACCACAGAAGATGGATTGCTAAAAGAGAACATCAATATCTGGATGATTAGGATGAATAGATTACTAAGAGAACATGAGGACCTGGAGCACTGATTTTCTTGGAGGTATACCCATCCACCATTGACAATAAGTGATCCACCATAATAAACAAGGACTCAGATATTTTCACTCATGTTCAGATTCTGCTTTTATAAGCCTGGCCTTTTAGGAGGCTCTACCATGAGGGATGGAGGAAGACATGAATTGTCCATGTTAATGCGGCAGCAAGAGCTGCAGTATGCTGGCAGAGAAAGAAGCCTTAACTCATAGCTGACCTTGGACCTCAGCACTAGAGCCTGCCTCACAGCTGCACCATCCTTAATCTCTGCCCATTGGTCAGCAAAGGTCCCAAGCCCTTGGGCCATGCCTTAAGTTTCCCTCCATCCAGCTATCTTGCCTTTCCAGATTCCTGCCATTATTAGACTCTACCTTGACAACAGTCTACTTAATTTAATCTGTGTTCAAATTCTTGCCCTCCCAAACCTGCCACTGCCCCTCAAGTATAGAACACAGATACATACTATAGAATTATCTCCTGCTTCACAGTTTTAAGAGGATTAATTTCATGCAGCTTCCATAACACAAAGATAGGCATACATACCTTTTTGTGAGCAAAGAAATAGAATTCCCAAGAAAAATTTGGTCTTCAAGTGTTTGGGATAGTTTTACTCAAAAAAAAATGTAACATTACCATTTCAGAAAAAAAAAATTTAAGACTTTTCAAAGGCTCATTGGCCATCAAATAGTCCTTACAAAACTGGCTATAGCATAAATTAATCAAAATTACATATCTTTAATGTCCCTTAAAAATCTAGCATTTTATATTTTTTAGGGACCCATTCAAACTTCGGAGCTATCAGAGTCAGGGAAGGAGAAATAAGAAGGAAAAAGATGAAGGAGGTAAGAATTTGGGGAGGAGTGAAGGGGGCATTAGGAAGGGGGAAATTTATGGAGAGAGAAGAATATAGGCAGAGATTGGAGCAACTGAAGGGGAAGATAAGAGTAAAATGGAAGAGAATATGAAGAGAGTGATGATGGTGGCCGAGGGCAAGAAGGGAGTAAGCAACAAAAGATACTTGCTTACCTGTAAAACATATACACATATATGCTCACACTGACGCTCATACACACACAGTCTCATGTTGTTACTTTCCAAACTCATTTATGCATTTCAGCCAGTGAATCTTCATTGGGCAAATAAATATGATAGAAAAGATTAGCCTGGAATTTGGAAAACCCAAATTCTAGCCTCCATTGTGCAAGTGGCTAGTTATATGTGACTTTCAGCAAGTTGCCTAATCTTTCTTTATTTAATCTCTATATCTAAGGGCATAGATTTAAACATTTCCAAGCATGAGTGTACTGTGTCCCTGTGAACAAAGAGAGCAAGAAGACATTGAAAGAGAAAAAAAAAATAGACCCAATGTACAAGAAATGAAAAATGAAGCTCATCTAATTAATTCAAAACCCTGACCTTGTGGGCAGCCTAGATGGAGCCCAAAGGTTAAGCCACTAGAGATGTGGTCCACATTACTGTTTCCACAGATAGCAGTCAGGCTGATGCTCCAGGGAGATCAGTATGAGAAGAGTACTCTCCTCCAAAAGAAGCCTTCATGATGAAGTCCCAAAAGTTCATTTTCGCTTTTGTTTCACTTGCCTTTGGAGATGTATCTTGAAAGAAGTTGCTGTGGCCGATGTCCAAGAGGTTACTGCCTATGTTCACCTCTAGGATTTTGATGGATTCTTGTCTCACATTGAGGTCTTTCATCCACTTTGAGTTTATCTTTGTGTATGGTGTTAGAGAATGGTCGAGTTTCATTCTTCTGTATATAGCTGCCCAATTTCCCCAACACCATTTATTGAAGAGATTGTCTTTTTTCCATTGCATGTTTTTTCCTGCTTTGTCAAAGATTATTTGACCATAGAGTTGAGGGTCCATATCTGAGCTCTCTATTCTGTTCCATTGGTCTATATGTCTGTTTTTTGTGCCAGTACCATGCTGTCTTGGTGATCACAGCTTTGTAATATAGCTTGAAATCGGCAACGTGATGCCCCCAGCTTTCTTTTTCTTTTTCAACATTTCCTTGGCGATTCCAGGTCTTTTCTGATTCCATACAAATTTTAGGATTGTTTGTTCCAGCACTTTGAAAAATGTCATTGGAATTTTGATCGGGATGGTGTTGAAGGTATAGATTGCTCTGGGCAGCATAGACATTTTAACAATGTTTATTCTTCCAATCCATGAGCATGGAATGTTTTCCCATCTTTTTGTGTCTTCTTCAATTTCCTTCATGAGTGTTCTGTAGTTCCTAGAGTATAGATCTTTTACCTCTCTGATTAGGTTTATTTCAAGGTATTTTGTGGCTTTTGGTGCTATTGCAAATGGAATCGATTAGCTTCTGAACAGCAAAGGAAACAGTCAACAAAACAAAGAGGCAACCCACAGAATGGGAGAAGATATTTGCAAATGACACTACAGACAAAGGGCTGATATCCAAGATCTATAAAGAACTTCTCAAACTCAACACCCAAAAAACAAATAATCAAGTCAAAAAATGGGCAGAAGATATGAACAGACACTTCTCAAAAGAAGACATACAAATGGCTAACAGACACATGAAAAAATGTTCATCATCATTCGCCATCAGGGAATCCAAAACAAAACCACACTGAGATACCACCTTACACCAGTTAGAATGGCAAAAATGGACAAGGCAAGAAATAACAAATGTTGGTGAGGTTGTGGAGAAAGGGGAACCCTCTTATACTGTTGGTGGGAATGCAAGCTGGTACAGCCACTTTGGAAAACAGTGTAGAGTCCCCTCAAAAAATTAAAAATAGAGCTACCCTATGACCCAGCAATTGCACTACTGGGTATTTACCCCAAAGATACAGATGTAGTGAAAAGAAGGGCCATATGCACCCCAATGTTCATAGCAGCAATGTCCACAATAGCCAAACTGTGGAAAGAGCTGAGATGTCCTTCAACAGACAAATGGATAAAGAAGATGTAGTCCATATATACAATGGAATATTACTCAGTCATCAGAAAGGATGAATACCCAACTTTTGCATCAACATGGATGGGAGTGGAGGAGATTATGCTAAGTGAAATAAGTCAAGCAGAGAAAGTCAATTATCATACGGTTTCACTTATTTGTGGAACATAAGGAATAGCTTGGAGGACATTAGGAGAAGGAAGGGGAAAATGAAGGGGGGAAATCAGAGGGGGAGATGAACCATGAGAGACTATGGACTCCGAGAAACTGAGGGTTTTAGAGGGGAGGAGAGAAGAGTGGGGGATGGGTTAGCCCGGTGACAGGTATTAAGGAGGGCACATATTGCATGGAGCACTGGGTGTTATAGGCAAACAATGAATCATGGAACACTACATCAAAAACTAATGATGTATTGTATGGTGACTAACATAACATAATATAATTAAATTAAATTTAAAAAGAAAAGAAGGCTTCAAAAAAAATAAAAGAAGGAGGGGTCTGAGGAGAGTCCTGAATGCCCTTCTTTACCCTAAAGTCTTCTGAATAGCTTTCCCCACTGCCCCTGCAGCCTTTTCTGCTAGCCTGCCAATCAGCTGCCGCTAGCAATTCCAGGCTATTGTAGAAGTGATATTAGGTGATGTTTGATGATTATAATTATGATGGTGATGGTGATAATAAAGATGGCAGTTATAACCAATAACTATAATAAGTAGGAGAGAAAAAGTAAAAGGAGTAAAAATAAAGAAAAGTATGAAAAGGAGAAGAGTTACTGTGTCCTAGTAGCTGGGCTGGGCTAATTGCCTTGTTCCTTGATTCTTTCAATATACGTTTATGGCATCCCTACCATTTACTGTGTTTCTAATACAGTGTTATCAGGGCAAACATGATCCCCTTCCATCAGAGAGTTCACAGGGTAGGAAGAATTACAAATAAGCATGTGTCCTAATATATCATGATAGGTGCTGTGATAAGGAAACACAAGGTCATGTAGATGCACACAGCCCAAACATGGATGGTCTGGAAGTCTTCACATTTGTGTGTTGTAAATATGAATTGATTAGAAGGGGACACAACTGTGGAGGCAGGGTAACCATTTACAGATTATCATGGAGAACAAGGCAAGAATGTTGACAGTATCGGCTGGGGTAGTGGAAATGGGTAAGGAGGGCGTGGATGAATTGACAAGGCTTAGTGGCTAATTAGATGTGGAGAGCAAAGAGAAGGAAGAAATCACAAACAAAGTCCCAGACCATAGAGTGGATGGACATTTACTGAGGTGGAGAACAGAAGAAGCAGAACAAGTTTAGGATAGTGAGTTCAACCTTAGACTCATGAGTTTTGCATGTATACATGTCACTTAGCTGTAAATAACCAGTGGGCAGGTGAAGATATAAGACTGCTGTAGTGAATAGAAAAAGAGATGCTATTAGGGAAACAGGATTTCTAGGCCACACTGAGGGTTCAGAGAAAATCAGAGATCGTGATAGTACCCCAGTGTTTGCAGTGACACACATTATCTCTCTCTTTTTTAATTTTATTGTTATGTTAATCACCATACATTACATCATTAGTTTTTGATGTAGTGTTCCATGATTCACTGTTTGCGTACAACACGCAGTGCTCCATTCAATATGTGCCCTCTTTAATACCCATCACCAGGCTAACCCATCCCCCCACCCCCCTCCCCTCTAGAACTCTCAGTTTGTTTCTCAGAGTCCATCGTCTCTCATGGTTCGTCTCCCCCTCCGATTTCCCCCCCTTCAATTTTCCCTTCCTACTATCTTCTTCTTTTTTTTTTTTTTTTAACATATAATGTATTATTTGTTTCAGAGGTACAGGTCTGTGATTCAACAATCTTGCACAATTCACAGCGCTCACCATAGCACATACCCTCCCCAATGTCTGTCACCCAGACACCCCATCCCTCCCACCCCCCACCACTCCAGCTCTTCTAATCCTTTTTCAACTGTGTGTGGTATGTATCATTATCCTCCTTTTTCAGAGGTGAAGAACAAGGCTCAAAATGTTATTTGCCTAATTCTCAACTCTTGTCTAAGTTGACATGTAAACATAAATCTGAGCCCAAAGCTTACATTCTGGCCACCACACCATGCTGTCCTCAGCAAAGTGCTATTTTTGTCCCCTCCCAGGGGACAAAAATAATGATAATGAAATGTGGATCCCCCTCCCAAGAAAATCAGTCTAGTGGAAGGAGAGAGACATAATAGCCATTAAAATGGGATCTTCTTGGGGCACCTGGGTGGTTCAGTGAGTTAAGCTTCTGACTCTTGGTTTTGGCTCAGGTCATGATCTCAGGGTCATGAGACTGAGCCCCATGTTGGGCTCTGTGCTTAGCAGGGAGTCTGCTTGAGGATTCTCTCTCTCTCCCCCTCTCCCTCTGCCTACCTCCTCCCTCTAAAAAATTAAATTAATTAAATTAAATTAAATGGCATGTGGTAAAAACACAATATGATCAGTATAAATAAGGTAGATATAAAATCTACAGGGCGCCTGGGTGGCTCAGTCAGTTAAGCGACTGCCTTCGGCTCAGGTCATGATCCTGGAGTCCCAGGATCGAGTCCCGCATCGGGCTCCCTGCTCGGCAGGGAGTCTGCTTCTCCCTCTGACCCTTCCCCCTCTCATGCTCTCTATCTCATTCTCTCTCAAATAAATAAATAAAATCTTAAAAAAAAAAAAAAAAAAAAAAAAAAAATCTACAAGAACACAAAGGAGGGGAAGTCAAGGGAGTAGAGAGAAAACTACAGCTGGGATAGAATGTTTGAATCGAACTTAAAGAATGAATAATCCCCAAATATGCCTTGGATGATGATTTTTTTCCCACATTTACAATAGAGGTGAAAAGGCTAAACTAATAAACCCTTGCCAACCAAACACATGTCTTTCCACTAAAGTCCCCGACGGTTGACTGCAAGTGCAGCCCAGCTGGAGGCCTGTCTCAGTGCCTAACCCCATAGTCGTGGCTGCTTTGCTCATTTTGAGCAACATCATACACACATGTCACAAGTCAAACAGCTAATTTGCTAATGTCATTCCCTAACACTTCCTGTTTATAACACACCCCTTTGTAAAAAATGCTGTTCTCCAGACAGTAGAAGCTATTCCTGGTAAGAACATCTTCATATCAAAGGAACTTTTCTCCTGAACTTTCAATATCACCCTGTTAAAATAACCATCTCTTGCTTCAGACTGCAGTTCCCCCATGTTCCACATAAGTCTATTCATTACATGTTAATGATTGTCATTTATTACCCCCTTGTTCATTACTAAAATTAGGAAGAGCGAAGTAATAAGAATCTACTTGGAACATGTTCAAGAAATAAGTTCCACATTGTTTCAAGGTTCCTCTTCTGACTTTATTGTGTCTTTTACGGATAATTATTTCTTCTCTTTTATAGAAAGAATAAGTCATCTCTCTGTTGACCACTAACTTATACACGTATGTCCATCATCTTAGATTAGATAAAAAGAATGGCTGATTTAGAAGTATTTATATTGTCAAATTCTATTGTTTTACAATTTTGATGATAATTCGTGCATCACAGCCAGACTAATTTCCTACAGCACTACCTTTACATCACATTCCTGCTAGCATTACTGTGCTCGCAGTAGTTCCCTACTACTACCATATCTCACTGAAATTCCCCCTTGATTACCTTGATGGTACTATCCATCAGTGCCTCAAAGTTGTTTCTAATACTCTCCACACAGATTCTGCTCCAACCTGTGGAATTTCCTTACTGAGCCCATCTCCTCTTTACCCTATACCTGCATACACATGACAAACTCACTTCCAGCTCTCAGTCTCACTCCCTTAGGCAATCAATATTTATTAACTTTCTGCTATAGGCCAGGCAAAGTGGAAGACTCACAGATATTTAAGACAGAGTCCCAGCCCCTCAACTGCTTACACCACTAATAGGGGAGATGGGACATCCAGGTAAATAATTACCAGAGTATGACAGGCACTCTAACAAGGGTATAAAGACTGTTTCAAGGTCCAAGTAGAGTTAATGCTTTGAATACCCTTCACCTTCCTGACCCATGGTGTTCTACTTTCAATATTTGGTTCAATTCCTACCTCATTCATGAAGTTTCCCTATAAGGCATCTGTCTCCAGTGATCTCTCTCTACTCTTATACTTCTAATCTGCAATAAAGAAATCTAATTCTGAATGATAAACTATATTATACTCTCCTTAATACTTCCATGTGGGTTATCCTCATCCCCCCATTTATATTGTAAACTTCAAGGTCAAGGATTATATCTTCCAGTTTCTTTGCTTACTTCTCTATACCTAAGCATAGCAGGTAATTATTAAAGACATTTGTATTTTATTTACATTTATTGTATAATATACCTGTGTCATAAAGATTAGATTTCAGGGCACCTGGGTGGCTCAGTTGGTTAAGCAACTGCCTTCGGCTCAGGTCATGATCCTGGAGTCCTGGGATCGAGTCCCGCATCGGGCTCCCTGCTCGGCAGGGAGTCTGCTTCTCCCTCTGATCCTCCTCCCTCTCATGCTCTCTGTCTCTCATTCTCTCTGTCTCAAATAAATAAATAAAATCTTTAAAAAAAAGATTAGATTTCAATCATTTCTTAAAGATTAATATGAAAAATTAATAAATAGACTGATATTAAGATTTTTAACAGGAAAAAAATTTCAGTTTGCAATGGGAAAATATAGGTCACATATGTCTAGTGAAAATAATCAATTGATTTGGTCCTTATTTTTAAAAAATAACTATCCACATTAGGGGCACCTAGGTGGCTCAGTAGCTTAAGCCTCTGACTCTTGATTTCAGCTCAGGTCATGATCTCAGGGTTGTGAGATGAGGCCCCGCATGGGGGTCCGCACAGAGTGTGGAGCCTGCTTAAGATACTCCCCCTCCCTCTCCCTCTGCCCCACCCCGCCATGCTACAGCACACTCTCTCTCAAATAAATAAATAAACAAACTAATTAATTTTTTAAAAATCCACATCATTCATTCATTCAACAATTGTGTATTGAGGACCTACTATGGGCTAAGTGCTGGCATTTCCTTCATGAAGTGAGTTTGCTTTGAAGAACTTCTGTTTTGGGAACTCTTCAAGAGGGACAAAATCCTGAACTTTGACCTTCAAGGGTTTCCTGATGCCACAGAACCACAGGATCACTGAGTTGGAGCTACAATGCACAACAGGTCATTTTAAGAATTTCTAAACTAAGAATATCCGTGTGTGTGTGTGTGTGTGTGTGTGTGTGTGGTCCTTTGTAGTTTTTCTCCTTTTACTTACTAGATCTTTGATATATTATGTAATGTGACTGTCCCCTGGTCAGCTCCAGCATGGACCACAAACAACAGGGTGGCTGCAGAAAGCACAAATAAAACTGTGGTATGCCATACTCTATTATTATTGCCCAATATTTTTCATGATTTTCTCCAAAAAAACATAGGAATTAGTAGTTCTGAACTACTTATGCCCATAGCATTTTATTCTGATTTGACCATACAAATGGCTTATTGTGGTACCTACATTAGACGGGAACCTCTTTGATAAGTAGTAACACATAGCACTTCCATCCACCTAGATTAAGGATTGATACACAAAACACCAAGGGAATGAACCAGACTCCAGCCATGGTTCTCTACATTCCTTTCTGACCTTTGAGGATTTGTTTCTCTTAAAAAAAAAAAAAGAAAAGAAAAGAAAGAAAAAAAAATTATCTTTGTTTTCTACTTAACCCAAAGTGCCAGAAAACTTCCAAGAAAAATTTGGAGGGAGGAGGGAAATTGGAGGTCTAGAGAGAAAAAACATAAACCTCCTTCCATCTTATAAAATCCCAGCTCTCAAGAGAAAGTGGAAGCTCAACAGCAATTGGAAAAAATACGAAAATGACTTAATTCCTTTATAAGCAGCCAGGTAAAATCTTACCCTAATACAGTCGCAGAGAATACTGTGGTTCTTTGAACAACATAAAGCAACACAAAAATGTTTGACCCATGAAGTTCACTTTATGCATGAGGCCACCAGTCAGTGAGTGCTGGGCATATCTTCCAGTACTGCACTGTCATGTTAAGGGGTCAGATCTGCAGAGAAATCTTGACAAAGAATTTCATTGACCTCACAATACATTTTATGTTTCTCCTCAGAAATGTTTAATGTCTGCAATTACATGTCAGCCACCTGAGAGCTTCAGAACACTATCCAACTGCAGTCATCACAAAGGAAACCAGTCAGAAAAGAAAACTGGGACTTTACTGTCCTCTGCTGGATACCCAGGCTAAGGACTATTTCTGCATTATCTTTAGATTTTTGAGAAGTACTGTGAATAGCTAGCTGTATGTGGCTGGAGGACTTTACTTAAAATGAGCAAACCCGAGCACACAATGCTTAATCCATGCCATGTATACATGACCTTTTTGACAGATTGAATAATCCAGTGCACATTCAGCTACATCAAACTAAATTACTATTAAAATCAAGGAGTGATTTTTAAAAATATTTTAATTGTTCATTTTTTTTAATTTTTTTTAAAGATTTTATTTATTTATTTGAGAGAGAGAGAATGAGAGAGAGCACATGAGAGGGGGGAGGGTCAGAGGGAGAAGCAGACTCCCTGCTGAGCAGGAAGCCTGATGTGGGACTCGATCCAGGGACTCCAGGATCATGACCTGAGCCGAAGGCAGTTGCTTAACCAACTGAGCCACCCAGGTGCCCTTAATTGTTCATTCTAAGTAGGTCTCCTATATTTAAGAGAATTTTTTGTCAATGTGAAAAATGCCTATTGACATTTATTCCTAATATTAAATAATTACCCCCACCATCTGTTGAAAGAAATGGAAATACAAGGATTAATGCAAGGAATGCTAACACTTCTATTTCATAGGTCAGCAACATTATACAAACCATTAACGAGATTTATGTATGTTTGTTGTTTACAGATTTGTTTCGTTTTTATTTTTGAAACTAAAACTTTCTTTAAATGTTATCTTTATGCTTAAATTTCAATGGGATTGAAGACAACTCTGGAAAGAAGACATGCAGATGACTAACAGACACATGAAAAATGCTCAACATCACTCATCATCAGGGAAATGCAAATCAAAACCACAATGAGATATCACCTCACTCTTGACAGAATGGCTAAAATCAAAAACACAAGAAACAACAAGTGTTGGTGAGGATGTGGAGAAAAAGGAACCCTTGTGCACTGTTGGTGGGAGTGCAAACTGGTGCAGATACTGTGGAAAACAGTGTGAAGGTTCCCCCAAAATTAAAAATGGAATTACCATATGATCCAGTAATTTCATTACTGGGTATTTACCCAAAGAATATGAAAACACTAATTCGAAAAGCTATATCTACCCCTATGTTTATTGCAGCGTTATTTACAATAGCCAAATTATGGAAGCAGCCCAAATGGTCACTGATAGATGAATAGATAACGAAGATGTGGTATATATATAATGGAATATTAATCAGCCATAAAAAAGAATAAGATCTTGACATTTGCAACAACATGGAAGGATCTAGAGGGTACAATGCTGGGTGAAATAAGTCAGTTGGAGAAAGACAAATACCATGATTTCACTCATATGTTGAATTTAAGAAACAAAACAAAGAAAAAAAAAGGGACAAACAAATAAACCCCAGACTCTTAACTATAGAGGACAAACTGATGGGTTACCAGAGGGGAGGGGGACAGAAGGGTGAAACAGGAGAAGGCGATTAAGAGTACACTTATCTTGAGGAGCACTGAGTAATGTAAAGAATGGCTGAATCACTATATTGTACACCTGAAACTAATATAACACTGCATGTTGATTTTTTTTAATCTAGTGGGGTTGAATTATTTTGAAAATCATTTTGTCGTTTTGGGGGTTCTTCTTGTTTTTTTGTTTTGTTTTGTTTTGTTTTATTATGTTATGTTAGTGCTCGCTTCGGCAGCACATATATGTTATGTTAGCCACCATACATCATCAGTTTTTGATGTAGTGTTCCATGATTCATTGTTTGCGTATAACACCGAGTGCTCCATTCAATACATGTCCTCCTTAATACCCATCACCAGGCTAACCCATCCCCTCACCTCCCTCCCCTCTAGAACCCTCAGTTTGTTTCTCAGAGTCCATAGTCTCTCATGGTTCATCTCCATCTCTGAAAATCATTTTGTGTCTGTGATCATGGCTACACAATGACTGTGTCCCGGACACCCAAACTGTCCTGTGAAGACCTTCCATATTCAATAATCTGAAAAATCAGTATATCCAATTTCCAGCCATAATAATATCACTATAACGATGAGCCAATGATGTCTGTTTGCATCCAAACCCAGGACATTTGGAAGATGAGGGAAACAACATTTACTGAGCCCCTTGTCTGCCCAAGTATTATCTCATGTAACCTCACAGCAATACTGTGAGGTGTACATTGCTACACACATCTCAGAGCTGAGAGAACAGTTTCAAAGCACACATACAGAAATGACTGCTAGCATTTACCACTCCACCCTCCCAGCTCAGGCTTCCGAGACATGATCTCACCTCTGCCTTAGACTCTCAATAGGACTTTTCTCTACTCAGTAGAGAAAGGAAAGTCAAGGAGAAAGTATCTAGAGCTTCACCCTTGATGCCGCCACTGACATACCTGGGATAAATCATAACCTTTCCAAGCCTCAGTATTTATATCTATACAATGGGAACAGAACCTTTCTCACTTTTGCTAGCAAGTTTTTGGTACTGAGAAGAACTTATTTCAATTAGTATTTTTTAAAGGGCTCTTTAGGGCAAAGAGCTCTGACTCTGGAAGTAGACAGAGCTGGGTAAAAACCCCAGCTCCGCCTCTCACCCACTAAATAACCCTGAGTAGCTCCAAGCCCAAGATTCTTGGCTGCCAAAGAGAGCAGGAACAACTCTCTGGAACAAACCTCTGCCAGTGTTGTTTTGAGGATCAAATTAGTGTGGTAAATGTTCAATAAATGTTCATTAATTTCTATCTCCCCAATTACATTTAAATGTGGTCAAAACTTCATCGATATATCTGAAATGCTTAAATCCAGCTAGGAAAAAGGGACTAGATTCTTCCCAGGGTCCCTTCCAGTCCTGTACTTTTGAAACCATTATTATGTAAGCCTTTTCTAAGTGCTTAGGAAATAGGTAGAAATAAATAGGAGGGCACTTCCATGATCCCAGCATGATTATAGGAGGTGAAAGAAACTTCAAGAACACCTACTTCAGTTTCCTTACTTTGAATACAAGAAACCTTCGCCCAGTCTGTTTGCCCCAAGAAAGAGCCAAGACTAGAATCCTACCCCAGTGGGATCCAAAAGACATCATGATGCTGGTCGGACACAACCATAGCCAAATCTTTCTAGAGCACACACTGCTGGACAAGCTGAATTATAACACAGGGTTGGTAGATCAAGCCACCTGTCAAATCCCAAAAGGTAGGATAAAAATCAGGCATCAGCTGAGGGAATGCCTTAAATGAACATCATAAGAGAGGGTTTTTTTAATCTGGAAAGAAATAGGCCTATAGTCTTAAACACAATTTTTAAAAATCTGCAGGATTTATGTTCTGTGTAGAGAATGTGAATACATTACCCAAAACTGCTGCTGAGCACATTAATGTAAAACTAACTAAATAAATAAAACCAGGAGGCCTGAAGGAATTGCCATTGGCACAACTAAGAGATGATGTTTAACCACAGAAATGCCCCATCTCTCAGCTTATCCTTGGCTCCATATCCCCCATCTTTGGAATGTTCAAGTATTGTTCACCCAGGCACATCATGCCTTGTAGGAGGCAACCTCATTTTATTCTTTCCTGAATTCATTATAGAATTAAAAAGCCCTGCCTAAGATCTATAATGTAATATTACCACAATTTAGTCCTTGCCAACATTCAGCATCTGAAGAATCCTGTCTCCCAGAATATATTACAAATATATTTCAACATAAACAGAGTTGTCTTTCAGAAATGAATACAAATAGCAAATAGCACCTTGTTTGATCTAATTAGGCTGGAAAGGAACTTTGATCTGTCTTCCAAATTTAATAATGGATGACCTATCATGTGTCGATTCTGCTTCCTTCCCTGCTTCCCAGCAAGCACCGCCTACTCCCTCAGATTTCACAGACTTCCCCATTACTCTCTGTGGGGTGTTTGTTTGTTTTCTCAGGTGATTAGTAGAATTCCTGCCTGGAGAATGATTCTGGATTTGCTAGGCTGATTTATTTACTTGCCAATGCCACAGCGGCAGCACCAGGCATTTGCATTAGAAAACAGAAATTATTACCATTCCATATGTGGTGTCATACCTGCACATACATATAATTATGAATGAAGATACATTGCCTTTCAAAAACTGACAGTATTTTTTGTACCATCTTGTGTCCATATGCTTTTTGAGCAAATGGTAATATAATATTTTTAGGAGTATTGACTTGTCAATATAGCACTGTACACACCCAACATTTTCAAGTACTAACCAAATATATGTTAAAAAGAAATATTCCACCACAGAGAGTAATACATAAATACAAATCTAAACTTTCCTTTTATCTACCTCAGTTAACATATATTTTAGGCATATCTCTCCTTAAATTTTAAATCCAGAAGTCAGTCCTGCTGGAGAAGATCATAATCAGCCAGGCGACATTCCTACATTACTTATAACTTAATGGCATATGCATTTGTATATCTGTCTACATTAGACAAAGACTTGTTTTCAGGCTTCTGGTAATCCCTAGAAGTAGGAAAATATGGGTGTGACAATCCAGGACTTCTATAAAAAGAGATTTAAAATGCCCCAGTGTCCCCAAGATCCATTCAAAAGACCACCTTCGAGAAGAGGCCCTTTTAATAAAATAGTCACTCAACCCTTTGGATGGGATCCCAAGGAAGATCTTTCAAACATCAAATTACACTACACAGCGAATTTGCAAAGTTGGAATACATTTATGTCTTGTATTCTCTCTTGGTAAAATAGAAAGGCAGGGAATTGGACTTCTGACTATCCTTCAGTAGGAAAGAAAGTTATTCTTTTTCCTTCACTTATTTTTAAACACACTAAACTTTTATTGGTAGTAGAAATGTGGAAATAGTCTGGGAAAGAAACTCTAAAAAGCAGAACTGCATGAATCATTTTAAAATATTTTTCTGAAATTGTGAATGTTCCCTCCCTAAAAATTAGGTTGAATTAACAAGGCATGCTCTTTAAGACTGATTAGCTTCTTCTCTGCATGTTCCTGCAATTTAGGGGGCTCCCACCAGCTGGGTAATTATGCCTTGGGTTATACAGCAAGAGCCCCAAGATCTCTACTTTGTAGGAAAGAGAGAAAATTTGAGAGATGAGCTGAAGCATGAGAACCAGACATTTCCCTGAGATTTACCTATAAAAACCAAGTTCTTTGTTTGAAATATATCATATTGATTAACTTGCAATCTATATCATATTAACCGTTAACTGCTTACCATTTTATATTATCTTATAGTAAAGTATAATTTGAAATTTTTTTAAGTTTATTTAGAGAGGGATACGTATAGTTATTGCTCTCCACTTATTCTCAACCCTAGTTTTGCTTCTCAGACCTTTCATAGAATTCTTTAGAATATTTAGTCATGATAAGCCATGTTTCTCATAACAGCAAATTAACCCCCGAAATCTCAGGGGCTTAACACAATAAAGATGTATTTCTCACTCAAGTCCAATATAGGTCAGTGGGGTTTCTGCTTGACCTAGTCACTCAGGAAGCCAGGTGATGGATATTCACATCTCAACATGTAGCCTCACTACCAAGAGAGAGGTAGAGCAAACATGAACTCAGGCTATGCCTCATCCCAGAATTCACAGAAATGACTTTACATTCAGCCTCAGCCAATACAAATGACATGGCCCCAACCTAACTGGAATGGAAGCTGTGAACTTCCTGAGTGAGCGTATGGATATTCAAAGAGCATTAAGCATCTCTGGCATACCTGGAATCCTTTTTCTGAAGTTCAGAAACTCTCACACTACACTCACTCAAAGTCAAGCTTAGTACACTCCAATTTTAGACAGATGGCCTAACATGTAAACTGTTCTTCCATGCACCTGCCTCGTGGTTTAAAATCAAAAGTCATTGATCAAATTGATTCTTGTTTTTCAAAGAAAAGTCCAACGTAACATTTGATTTCTCATTAAAGAGACACTAATGAGAATAGAAAGAGCTCTTGCTTAGAATGAACAGGAGAATCTGAACCTAGCTCTAGCCCTTATTAGCGAAGATACTTAACTTTCTGTACTTCTGTTATTTCAGCTTGTTATGGGGATCGTTCTAACTAAATTATGACTTCCTTTTTTTTTAATTTTTTTATTCTTATATTATCCCCATACATTGCATCATTAGTTTTAGATGTAGTGTTCCGTGATTCATTGTTTGTGCATAACACCCAGTGCTCCATGCAGAATGTGCCCTCCTCAATACCCATCACCAGGCTAACCCATCCTCCCACCCCCCTTCCCTCTAGAACCCTGTTTGTTTTTCAGAGTCCATCGTCTCTCATGGTTCGTCTACCCCTCCGATTTCCCCGCTTCATTCTTCCCCTCCTGCTACCTTCTTCTTCTTCTTTTTTTTTTTTCTTAATATATATTGCATTATTTGTTCAGAGTCCATCGTCTCTCATGGTTCATCTACCCCTCCGATTTCCCCGCTTCATTCTTTCCCTCCTGCTACCTTCTTCTTCTTCTTTTTTGTTTTTCTTAATATATATTGCATTATTTGTTTCAGAGGTACAGATCTGAGATTCAACAGTCTTGCACAATTCACAGCGCTTACCAGAGCACACACCCTCCCCAGTGTCTATCACCCAGTCACCCCATCCCTCCCACCCCACCCCCCACTCCAGCAACCCTCAGTTTGTTTCCTGCGATTAAGAATTCCTCATATCAGTGAGGTCATATGATACATGTCTTTCTCTGTTTGACTTATTTCGCTGAACATAATACCCTCCAGTTCCATCCACGTCGTTGCAAATGGCAAGATCTCATTCCTTTTGATGGCTGCATAATATTCCATTGTATATATATACCACTTCTTCTTTATCCATTCATCTGTCGATGGACATCTTGGCTCTTTCCACAGTTTGGCTATTGTGGACATTGCTGCTATAAACATCGGGGTGCATGTACCCTTTCGGATCCCTACATTTGTATCTTTGGGGTAAATACCCAGTAGTGCAATTGCTGGATCATATGGTAGCTCTATTTTCAACTTTTTGAGGAACCTCCATACTGTTTTCCAGAGTGGCTGCACCAGCTTGCACTCCCACCAACAGTGTAGGAGGGTTCCCCTTGTTCCGCATCCCCGCCAACATCTGTCGTTTCCTGACTTGTTAATTTTAGCCATTCTGACTGGTGTGAGGTGGTATCTCATTGAGGTTTTGATTTGGATTTCCCTGATGCCGAGCGATGTTGAGCACTTTTTCATGTGTCTGTTGGCCATTAGGATGTCTTCTTTGGAAAAATGTCTGTTCATGTCTTCTGCCCATTTCTTGATTGGATTATTGGTTCTTTGGGTGTTGACTTTGATAAGTTCTTTATAGATTTTGGATACTAGCCCTTTATCTGATATGTCATTTGCAAATATCTTCTCCCATTCTGTCGGTTGTCTTTTGGTTTTGTTGACTGTTTCCTTTGCTGTGCAAAAGCTTTTTATCTTGATGAAGTCCCAATAGTTCATTTTTGCCCTTGCTTCCCTTGCCTTTGGCGATGTTTCTAGGAAGAAGTTGCTTTGGCTGAGGTCGAAGAGGTTGCTGCCTGTGTTCTCCTTTAGGATTTTGATGGACTCCTGTCTCACATTGAGGTCTTTCAACCATTTTGAGTCTGTTTTTGTGTGTGGTGTAAGGAAATGGTCCAGTTTCACTCTTCTGCATGTGGCTATCCAATTTTCCCAACACCATTTGTTGAAGAGACTGTCTTTGTTCCATTGGACATTCTTTCCTGCTTTGTCGAAGATTAGTTGACCATAGAGTTGAGGGTCCATTTCTGGGCTCTCTATTCTGTTCCATTGATCTATGTGCCTGTTTTTGTGCCAGTACCATACTGTCTTGTTGATGACAGCTTTGTAATAGAGCTGGAAGTCTGGAATTGTGATGCCGCCGGCTTTGCTTTTCTTTTTCAACATTCCTCTGGCTATGCGGGGTCTTTTCTGGTTCCATACAAATTTTAGGATTATTTGTTCCATTTCTTTGAAAAAAGTGGATGGTATTTTGATGGGGATTGCATTGAATGTGTAGATTGCTCTAGGTAGCATTGACATCTTCACAATATTTGTTCTTCCAATCCATGAGCATGGCACATTTTTCCATTTCTTTGTGTCTTCCTCAATTTCTTTCATGAGTATTTTATAGTTCTCTGAGTACAGATCCTTTGCCTCTTTGGTTAGATTGATTCCTAGGTATCTTATGGTTTTGGGTGCAATTATAAATGGGATTGACTCCTTAATTTCTCTTTCTTCTGTCTTGTTGTTGGTGTATAGGAATGCCACTGACTTCTGTGCATTGATTTTATATCCTGCCACTTGACTGAATTCCTGTATGAGTTCTAGCAGTTTTGGGGTGGAGTCTTTGGGGTTTTCCACATAAAGTATCATATCACCTGCAAAGAGTGAGAGTTTGACTTCTTCTTTGCTGATTTGGATGCCTTTTATTTCTTTTTGTTGTCTGATTGCTGTGGCTAGGACTTCCAATACTATGTTGAATAGCAGTGGTGATTGTGGACATCCCTGCCACGTTCCTGACCTTAGGGGGAAGCTCTCAGTTTTTCCCCATTGAGAATGATATTCGCTGTAGGTTTTTCATAGATGGCTTTTAAGATATTGAGGTATGTACCCTCTATGCCTATACTCTGAAGAGTTTTGATCAAGAAAGGATGCTGTACTTTGTCAAAAGCTTTTTCTGCATCTATTGAGAGGATTATATGATTCTTGTTCTTTCTTTTGTTAATGTATTGTATCACGTTGATTGATTTGCGGATGTTGAACCAAACTTGCAGCCCAGGGATAAATCCCACTTGGTCGTGGTGAATAATCCTTTTAATGTACTGTTGGATCCTATTGGCTAGTATTTTGGTGATACTTTTTGCATCCATGTTCATCAGGGATATTGGTCTGTAATTCTCCTTTTTGATGGGGTCTTTGTTTGGTTTGGGGATCAAGGTAATGCTGGCATCATAAAATGAGTCTGGAAATTTTCCTTCCATTTCAATTTTTTGGAACAGTTTCAGAAGAATAGGTATTAATTCTTGAAATGTTTGGTAGAATTCCCTTGGGAAGCCATCTGGCCCTGGGCTTTTGTTTTTTGGGAGATTTTTGATGACTGCTTCAATTACCTTAGTGGTTATGGGTCTGTTCAGGTTTTCTATTTCATCCTGGTTCAGTTTTGGTAGTTGATACATCTCTAGGAATGCATCCATTTCTTCCAGGTTATCTAATTTGCTGGCATAGAGTTGCTCATAATATATTCTTATAATTGTTTGTATTTCTTTGGTGTTGGTTGTGATCTCTCCTCTTTCATTCATGATTTTATTGATTTGGGTCACTTCTCTTTTCTTTTTGATAAGTCTGCCCAGGGGTTTATCAATCTTGTTAATTCTTTCAAAGAACCAGCTCCTAGTTTCGTTGATTTGTTCTACTGTTCTTTTGGTTTCTATTTCATTGATTTCTGCTCTGATCTTTATTATTTCTCTTCTCCTGCTGGGTTTAGGCTTTATTTGCTGTTCTTTCTCCAGCTCCTTTAGGTGGAGGGTTAGGTCGTGTATTTGAGGCCTTTCTTGTTTCTTGAGAAAGGCTTGTATTTCTATATCCTTTCCTCTTAGGACTGCCTTTGCTGCATCCCAAAGATTTTGAATAGTTGTGTTTTCATTTTCCTTTTTTTCCATGAACTCTTTTAATTCTTCTTTAATTTCCTGGTTGACCCATTCATTCTTTAGTAGGATGCTCTTTAGCCTCCATATATTTGAGTTCTTTCCAACTTTCCTCTTGTGATTGAGTTCTAGTTTCAAAGGATTGTGGTCCAAAAATATGCAGGGAATGATCCCAATCTTTTGGTACCAGTTGAGACCCAATTTGTGACACAGGATGTGATCTGTTCTGGAAAATGTTCCATGTGCACTAGAGAAGAATGTGTATTCTGTTGTTTTGGGATGGAAGAAACATGGATGGATTTTGAGGGCATTATGCTAAGTAAAAAAATGAGACAAAGAAAGAAAATTACTATGTAATATCACTTGTATGTGGAATCTAAATAAGACAAAATTCTAGAAAAAGAGTAGAATGGTGGTTACTAAGGACTAAAGGGCAAGGGAAATGGGGAGGTATTGGTCAAAGGTATAAACCTCCAGTTATAGGATGAATAAGTTCTGAGGAATCTACTGCACAGCATGGTAACTGTACTTAACAATACTATATTATGTACTTCAAGTTTCTAAGAGAATAGGTCTTAAATGTTCTTACCACACACACACACACACACACACACACACAAATGATAAGTAAGTGAGATAATAAAGGTGTTAACTAACCCTACTGTGGTAATCATTTCACAATATATACATGTATCAAATCATCATATTATATACCTTAGCCTTATACATATTATATGTCAATTATATCTCAGTATATTTCAGGCAGTGCGGTGGGGGGGAAGCAATCAGATTCAAATCCTAGAAATGAAAAACACAGTAATAAAGATGAAGAATATGTTGTACAGCCTCATCAATAGACTCAACAAAAGGAAAAGGGTCATGAACTTAAAGGTGAGTCAATAGAAACTACCTAGGCTGAAACACAAAGGAAAAAAGAATGGGGACAGGGAGAGGAAGAACAGAGCATCCAGTAACTGTGAGATAATATCAAATAATCTAAAGTATATACAATTGGAATCCCAGAAGAAAAGAAAGAAAAACGAGGACAGAAAAAATATTTGAAGAAATAATAACCAAGAGTGTCACAAAATCAGTGACAGACCCCAAACCTCAGATCCAAGAGATCAGAGAACACTAAGCAGGAATAAATAACAAAATACATGTGTATGCACAAATGCATGCATGCCTAGGTACCTCATATTCAAACTGCTGAAAACAAAACACAAAGGGAATTCCTAAAGACAGGGAAAAAAGGGAGAAATACTTTCTATTGGGAGACAACTCTCCATGGGTCTCTCATGTTTCTGAATGTCTCACAAAGGGAGGCACTGACTGCCTATTGCTATAAACTATCTATACAAGTATAATTGTGTATAAAACAGCTTAACAAGATAGAACTGCTGTCTCTTGCCAGAGCAAAGAGCAGGTTTGCTCACAGTTGTAGTAGAGTGTCTCTCTCCAGAACAAAGGGCAGACATGCTTACTCCTCATTATAAAAGATTTGGTTCCCCTAAGCTCAGGGTTCCTCTCCTGAGGTCCCTCTAGGACCATTTGCCTCATCCTTGTAGGATTTGGGAGCAAGCAGAACACATGTAAATATGCTGGCATTATGCTGCTTTCTGTGCCATGAGTAATAAAATTCTTTGTTTCTCACTCAGGAGTCTTCTATCGTCTGTCAGCCTGATGAACCTGTAACAGGCTAAACTTTTACTCTACAAGTAGTATAAAATCCTAGATCCTTTACAGTTTGTGATAGTAAGAAAAAATTACAGTAGACTTCTCATATGAAAACATGCAACACAGAATACAATGGAGTGTTACTTAAAAGTGCTGAAAGAGGGACGCCTGGGTAGCTCAGTTGGTTAAGCGACTGCCTTCAGCCCAGATCATGATCCCAGAGTCCCAGGATCAAGTCCCAGAATAAAGGCCCAGGATCAAGCCTTGCATCGAGTCTCACATCGAGCCCCACATCAGGCTCCCTGCTCAGCAGGGAGTCTGCTTCTCCCTCTGACTCTCCTCCCTCTCATGCTCTCTCTCTCTCTCTCTCATTCTGTCTCTCAAATATATAAATAAAATATATTTTTTAAAGCACTGAAAGAAAAAACTGTCAACTCAGTGCTCTAGTCTCTGTAAAGATGTCTTTCAAAAAATGAAGGAGAAATAAAGACTTTCTCAGACAAGCAAAAACTGAGAAGAAACCTTGCCAGCAAATCTGCATTATAAGAAATATTTTTAAAATATTTATTTATTTATTTATTTATTTATTTATTTATTTATTTATTTATTTTAGAGAGAGAGAGAGCACGAGTGGGAGGGACAGAGGGAGAGAATCCCAAGTAGAGTCCGTGCTAAGCAGAGCCCCATGCAGGGCTCGATCTCATAGCCCTGAGATCACAACCTGAGCCAAAACCAGGAATTGGATACTTAACTGACTGCAGCACCCAGGCACCCTGGCACATAAAAAATATTAAGAGTTCTTCAAAAGGAAGGAATATGATAGCAGATAGAAACTTGTATTTACACCAAACCATAAAGTGTGTTAGAAATGGAATAAATAAATATTGGATCCCTTGGACACCAATACCTGCCCCAATCATCCCTAAATTTGTCATTTCCATTTGGAGACTAAGTAGCCAGTCACCCTAAGGGGTATGGAATCCTGCAACCATGTCAGGGAACCCAGAAAAATGTGCACTAATGGTATTGAGGCCAACCACATCATACAACATTAGATGCCTTTATAATACTGTGTGGAAGATTCAGAGTTGAAGTAATTCACTTCAACTGGAGGTATTGATGAATACACCAATTCCTGGGGCTACAGCTTCTGCAAAAGGAATTCAGAATCTACACAAGGACTTGAGCAACATTCCTCTGGCTAAAACATAGAATAAAAGAAAAATGAAAGAGAAGAATTTCTGTGGGAGCGGAAACTCATCTTGGGAACCTCAAATGCTTTGTAGAAACAAGAAGTGGTCTTCACAATGGGAGGAGTTTCATTTTGTTAGTTTGTACGGGTGGCAGCAAACTTGGGAGTTTATTATGTTCATTTGGACTATGTGCCATTTGGATTGTGCTGATGTCTGGTGAGCTTCATTGGATAACATGTCTACCACTGCCATTTTAGTGTTCACCAATATCTAGTTCTTTCTGGGCACATGGAAGACTATCCTTCCCAGACTTCTATGGTTACACAGGGTCACATGAAAACTTCTAGCCAATGAAAAAGTAGTAGAAATGATATGTGTTGCTTCCAGGCTGAAGCCATGAAAAACCTCTAACAACCCATTAGCTTCTTTTTGTCTTCATCTAAGAATGTGGAGATCTTGTATGAAAACAAGATTAAAGCAGTCTGAATTGTTGAGCCATCACAAGGACCACAGCTGCCCTGGTAAGTTGCCTGGTCATATAAATTTTTTGTGTGTCAAGCCACTGGGGTAAAAAAATTAACACAGGGGGCGCCTGGGTGGCTCAGATGGTTAAGCATCTGCCTTCGGCTCAGGTCATGATCCCAGGGTCCTGGGATCGAGTCCCACATCGGGCTCCCGGCTCAGCAGGGAGCCTGCTTCTCCCTCTGACCCTCTCCCCTCTCATGCTGTTTCCCTCTCGCTCACTCTCTAAAAAAAAAATAAATAAAATCTTTAAAAAAAAAAAATTAACACAGGAAATTAACAACTTTCTGAAATTCTCTTTTACCTCTCCATATCTTCAGAATAGTTTCTTAGACACAAAAGGAAAGAAAAATAGAAGGCAAGGATTAAAAAAAGAAGAACAACAACAACTTGTGTAGAAATATTTTTGAATTCTTGCTCAGTTTTTTACTTCAAATATGTCAGCAAGCATGAGGCCATCTTTAGTTCTGATACAACTGGCATTGATCATGTTCATGAGTGTAGCTATGATACCAGGACTAACCTGTATATCCTCACTTGTTTTCTTGTATCAGGAGAACACAATAGTGAAAAGCAGCATCCCTAACATGATGAAAATCTCTCCAATTCACGATCAGTTGAAAATACTATGGGCCCACTGCCAGATAGCATTCTTATGCTGGATCTTTTTCTCAGCACCCTAAATTAACCAGCTGGAATTCCCTTTTAAGTGCCAACCTAGTCAGCCTTTCAAAATGCAGAGTTTTTCTTTTAGTGGGAGATCTGCCTCTCATCATAGAGATGGAACAACGCATTCTTGACTTCCCCCAAAGAGCAGACTTTTTTGAAACAATAAGCTCAAAGGAAGGTAAAGACAGATCCCAGAGCACTTGTTTCAGGCAGGATATATGGACCCTGCATATAGATCAAGGCAGACTCCTGGAACACTGACTGTCACCTCACAAAACCCTCAGCAGTAATAGCCAGACCTGCCTGCCTCATAAGTAATTCTTCAGGGCAAAATAAGTCAAGAGAGAAAGAGCTGTTGTAAATGAATAATTGAACTAATTAAATCTATTGATGAAGAAGAGCTCCCTGGTCCAGGAGCAAAACACTTGGCATGGTGTTTCAGAAATGAAGAAATGCATATTCTTTTGGTGTATCTCAAATTCTTGTTTGGGAAAATATAGTGCACTACTCAACATCACTGTAATTCTGAAATACCTAACATTAAAAAGCAGGACAGAAGTATAATACTATAAAACATTCATTTCAAAAAGATTGAGTGATGTAAGAGAAGTTTTTCATTTATTTACTCAAAAATATTTATTGCACATCCATTTTATGCCAGGCTTTGAACTGACCTAATTTACACAGGGGATAATATTTCGAGATATCAGTACTTTGTCCTCCTTGTGTTTTTCCCTTTTCCCAGTATAGCAGAGAGCGTATCCTGTAAAATGTGGCTCCAGAGTCAAATTATCAGAGTTCATTCTATACCCTTACCAGCCACATGACTTTGACAAGTTAATCCCTTTGCATTCAAATGTCCTCATCTATAAAATAAGGGATGATGAAAGAGTCAATACATGTAAAATATTTAGAACAGTGTCTGTAAGACAATAGGAACTCAGTATTACCCACTATTATTTGCTATTTTTATTCCCTCACCCCAAATTCAAACTGGTAGCTATTCCTTGTCTCAGAAGTATATGGCAGAGAATAAAGTGTAAGTCTCCAAAAAAAATCACTCTGAGGGCCTAAGGGGATCAATATCTCAGCATCCCAGGGGTTGGCTCTGAGTGCTTAGCTTGCCAGTGGTTTGAACCCTGCCCAGGAGCAGCTTCTTCGCATAGCTCTATCCTTGATCAGTACAGCAGCTCTAAATTCCTCTAGGGCAGCCACAGCCTGCTCCTGATTGTTGTCAACCTGCACAGCTTTGTCATTCATGCTATCTCCTCTCTAAGCAACCAGAACCAGGACTCTGTCCTACTCCTCCCTGGATCAAGTACCTCCTATGCTGGGCGCCTGGGTGGCTCAGTTGGTTGAGCAACTGCCTTCGGCTCAGGTCATGATCCTGGAATCCCTGGATCGAGTCCCGCATCGGGCTCCCTGCTCGGCGGGGAGTCTGCTTCTCCCTCTGACCCTTCCCCCCTCTCATGTGCTCTCTCTCTCTCATTCTCTCTGTCTCAAATAAATAAATAAAATCTTAAAAAAAAAAAAAAAGTACCTCCTATGCTGTCAAGTGCTTGATGGCCTCAGCTCCTTCTGGTGCAGAGTAGGTCTTTGACCTGTTCCATAAAAATCATAGTTTTGACCCATTTCCTGTAATGTTCCTGCAATGAACTAAACGTTTGTGTCTTCCCAAAATTCATATGTTGAAATCCTGACCCTCAATGTGATGGTACTAGGAGGCAGGGCCTTTGGGGGGTGATAAGGTCATGAACGTGAGGCTCTAAGATGGGATTAGTGCTTTTATAAAAGAGACCCTAGAAAGCTCTTTTGCCCCTCTTCCATGTGAGAGCAGAGAGAAGACAGCCTTCTACGAATCAGGAAGTGGGCCCTCACCAGACACCGGACCTGCTGGCACCTTGATCTTGTACTTCCCACTTCCAGAACTGTGAAAAATAAATGTTGAAGGCACTCAGTCTCTAGTATTTTATTATAGCATCCTGAACAGACTAAGACACTCACCTTGGTTTCTTTTCCCCTTGAAGGAAGTCTCTTCACCTTCCAGTAGTGTTCTAGAGCCAGTTTGCACTGGCTGGGAGAGCAGACTGTGCTAATCTCTTCCAAACTCTGTTCAGTAATGAGATATCAGGAGTTTGAAAGTGGACATAGTGGGCATATTTATTTACACCTCAGAAATTCTGCAAATGCTGCAAATCAGGACTTTTAACTTTTCCAGAAAATTGGTTTACCAGCGTACCACTGTCTTTGCCTCAGACCTACAGACACAGAATTCCCACATCTTCCCTGACTCTTGAAGGCCTGAGTGTAGACCATAACTGGGCCTCCACTTAGTTAGGAAGAAAGGTTGGTCTCTCGTGTAATTTCAGATTCTTCTCCACACTGCTGCCAAAGTAATCTTGCTAAAACACAAATCTCATCTGATATGCAAAGTTTAAACTTTAACATGACATTCAAAGTCCTTCTAATCAGGCCCCAATTTTTTTTTTTTTAGATTTTTTTTTTTAATTTTATTATGTTATGTTAGTCACCATACAATACATCATTGGTTTTTGATGTGGTGATCCACAATCCATTGTTTTCATATAACACCCAGTGCTCCATGCAGAATGTGCCCTCCTTAATACCAATCACCAGGCTAACCAATCCCCCCTCCCTCCTCCCCTCTAAAACCCTGTTTGTTTCTCAGAGTCCATAGTCTCTCATGGTTCATCTCTCCCTCCAATTCCACTCCCCCTCATTTTTCCCTTCCTTCTCCTAATGTCCTCCATGCTATTCCTTATGTTCCACAAATAAGTGAAACCATATGATAATTGACTTTCTCTGCTTGACTTATTTCGCTTAGCATAATCTCCTCCAGTCCCATCCATGTTGATGTAAAAGTTGGGTATTCATTCTTTCTGATGGCTGAGTAATATTCCATTGTATATATGGACCACCTCTTCTTTATCCATTCATCTGTTGAAGGGCATCTCGGCTCTTTCCACAGTTTGGCTATTGCAGACTTCTCAAACTCAACACCCAAAAAACAAATAATCAAGTCAAAAAGTGGGCAGAAGATATGAAAAGACACTTCTCTGAAGAAGACATACAAATGGCTAACAGACACATGAAAAAATGTTCATCATCATTAGCCATCAGGGAAATCCAAATCAAAACCACACTGAGATACCACCTTACACCAGTTAGACTGGCAAAAATGGACAGGGAAAGAAACAACAAATGTTGGAGAGGTTGTGGAGAAAGGGGAACCCTCTTACACTGTTGGTGGGAATGCAAGCTGGTACAGCCACTTTGGAAAACAGTGTGAGGTTCCTCAAAAATTTAAAAATAGAGTACCCTATGACCCAGCAATTGCACTACTGGGTATTTACCCCAGGCCCCAATTTTTCTTTTACCTGCTTTTATCTTAATATATATTCATCTCATTTTCTTCCACGTTCCTCCAGATCCCAAATTTGCTAAGGCACTTATTATTCCCCAAAGATTGCACGCACTTCCAGACCTCCATGCCTCTAACTATACTGTTGCCTTAGCCTGGAACAACATCTTTGCTTGAATACACCCTCTTCTCTGAAGCTTTCCTTGCAATAGTGGGCAGAATGACAACTTTATGTCTCTTCTCTCAGTCCTCTATTACAGCACTAGCTCCATTAATTTCAGATGGCTGTATTCATGTTTTAGTTTCCTTGCTAGATGTTGTGCTCCCAAAGGGGACAACTGTGTGACCCATCTTTATGTCTACTAGACGAAGAAAGTACCCACCAAAATATTGGTGCTCAAAAACATTTTTGAATGAATTAAAGAAGAGGCACTGAAAGACAACAATGACAACAAAAGTTCATCTTCCTCTTCCCTTCCTGAACAATTCAGTCCAAAAGCCATTAGGTGGAGCTGGGCAAGAAAGAAGTCCATGCCACTTATGAGCGGGGTGGGGATGTAGCTGAAATGGCCCGGAGCAGGGTGCCAGAGCCTGAGCAAGGGAATGAGGTACCCAAGAGTTAGGGCAGGAGGGAAAACTGGTGCAGTTTTAGATCTCAAGTGACATAAGAAGGACATTCACACAGAGATGTGCTAAAAGATAAAAAGCCAACTTAAAGGAGCTCCCAGTAGCAAAAGCTAGGGGGAAACAATGGAATATCAAATAAATGATAGCAATAGATTATAGTCCCCTGAATAAAGTACAAAACCATAAATCCATACTGATATAAATAAATATATAAATTAATTGAAGTTTGATGAGGAGTGTAATATTTTCACAGACTCAAAGCACCTCCCACAAAGTACTTGTTAATTACAAAGAGAAAATGAGTAACTTTCATGGAGAAGACCGGTAGACACTTATATTAATCAAGTGAACAAATATTATCAGAAACATTATCAGAAATGGGACAAATTGAAATTGTGCACAACCTGGTAGAATGCAATGAAAAGAACAGAGTCACTTGTTTGGTATTTCTGCCAAAGATGCATGTTTTGTTTTTTTTTTTAAGATTTTATTTATTTATTTGACCAAGAGAGATAGTGAGAGCAGGAGCACAAGCAGGGGGAGTGGGAGGAGAAGCAGGCTTCCCACCGAACAGGGAGCCCGATGTGGGGCTCCATCCCAGAACCCTGGAATCATGACCTGAGCCAAAGGCAGACGCTTAACAACTGAGCCACCCAGGTGCCCCCAAAGATGCATGTCTTGAATGTAACCATGGGGAAATATCACACAAATCCAAACTGATGGACATTCTACAAAATAACTGGCCTGTAATCTTCAAAAGCGTCAAGATGATGGAGGTTAAGAAAAGAATGAGGAACAACTTTTCCATACTGAAAGAAACATAAAAACATGACAACTAAAAATAACATGCGATTCTGAACTGGATCCTTTTGCTGTAAAGAATAATATTACTGGGACAATTAGCAAACTTGGTGTCTGCATATTATATGGTAGTAATGTAGCAGTGATAATTTCATGATTTTGATGGTTATATTGAGGATATGTAGGAAAATGCTTTTATTTTTTGGAAATATACCATAGAGTTTTCAAAAGTGACAGGGCATCATATCAGTAATTTGTTCTCAAGAGAATCAGGAAAAAGGTTATTTGCATTGTGCTTATAATCTTTCTGTAAATTCTAGAATAAAAACAATAAGAATTCCCTTCATACATAAATTCTTCCTGATAATACATCATTGCTAGAGAACCAACCAGCCACATTGGTTTTATGTGCACGTTATTTGTACTAAGTATCAGAAATAAGACATTTTGACTTTCTTTTTTTCATTTTTGGTATATTTGAAGTATATCATTAGCTTTAAAAAAATAAATACACTTTTTATTTAATAAACATTGTATTTTTTAAAACTTCTGTATGTGAGTGTTGAATTTTTCTACTAAAGAAAAAAATTTATTTTGGTTTTGTTTCAGTGTTATTTTTTAAAATATTTATGGTAGCAGAAAATATTAATGTCTTTAAAACCCTGACTCTCTTGCTGTATTCACATTTGTTTTCTGTGTTTTTGTACAACTGATAAAATTAAACACTCTTGGCTTGTAGTGTTTTGAAATAGAAATGGAATATGTCAAAGCAGTCAACCACAAACATACACACATACCCTCAGAGGGGTCAAATGCAGCTAAAAGGTTATCAGACATCAGGCAGGGACAGATGAGGTTTACCAGCTCATTTGCCCAGCCAGTCACCTTCCTAGGAAACAACATGCCCACCTCTGTTTGAATCACTTTATTTCCTTAATTTTAAGATCACATTTTTTGTATTTAAACATTTCTGAAATAAAAATTAATTTTGCAATCTATGTCAAAACAAATTTGCCATCTGCAAGGTACGAGTTATTGTTGTAACTAACATAACTAGTGTTATAACTAGTGTTGTAATTAGTGTTGTAATTTGCTATGGCCTATATACATATGAATTTAGCCAGATCTCTTGGAATAGATGACAGAATTTTCAGAGTTAGGAAGGGTTATTGTGAATCCATGAAGGATTGCCTCTCAAGGTCTAAACATTTGCTTATCAGAAGCATTGAGTTGTTTACCTTTCAGAGACTTTTCAGAGATTCATAAATCAAATAAGGAAAAAGTGAAACAACAAATTCAGACATAGTATTCTTCAATGTGTTTCAAAGGTATAGTAGCCAGTCATTCTCCTAGTGCTAAGGAGGTCCAGAGCAGAAGTGTGGGTTATAGGAAACCATCTGTCATTATTATATTATGCATCACTGTGGACACTAAAAATGATTCAGGAGAAACTTTAGATTTTGAAAATGACAAAGGTTTAGAATCAAACTTCAGGAAACAAAATAAATTTGCATAAGTAAACACATGCTATTGTCAGTTTTAAGAATTGTCTACATTTAATGCATCTTAATCTTATAAAAGTTGTAAATCTTGAATTGTGCAAGACTGTTGAATCTCAGATCTGTACCTCTGAAACAAATAATGCAATATATGTTAAGGAAAAAAAAAGAAGAAGAAGGTAGCGGGAGGGGAAGAATGAAGCGGGGGAAATCGGAGGGGTAGATGAACCATGAGAGACGATGGACTCTGAAAAACAAACTGAGGGTTCTAGAGGGGAGGGGGGTGGGAGGATGGGTTAGCCTGGTGGTGGGTATTGAGGAGGGCACATTCTGCATGGAGCACTGGGTGTTATGCACAAACAATGAATCATGGAACACTTCATCTAAAACTAATGATGTAATGTATGGGGATTAACATAAGAATTAAAAAAAAATTTTTTTTAAAGTTGTAAATCTTATAAATGTTGGAGTCATGGAATTTTTAAAAAATAAAGACACCAGTTCCATAGACAATTTCTCCTGACACAGTGACTACAGGTCTAATAGTTCTTTGCTTCGTATTGTGCAAATAGCTCAATGCAATCACTGGATGTATTTCTGTCAGTTCACAATTACCTTTTAACTTCTGAATTCTTTTCCACCTGTGGCAGCAGAAGACCAAAATCTAGTAATGTTCTGGACACACAGACAGCACTCCATAAATATTTACTAATAAGATGAATAAACAAATTAATTGAGTTGAATCAGTTCATCCACATAAAAAAGAATGGATATTGATGCCTAAGAAAGTTAATATTAGCTCTGCCCTCTACTGCTTCTAACTTGAAAGATTTATTTTCCATTTTCATTTCTATTTATGTGACCTTTAAGCTCCTTACTATGGGACTTCTTGAAGCTCCATGAAAAAAAAAATGCATCTTACAGATCATATTCAACTACAAAAGAAACTTGTCAGAGAATTTTATTCTTAAAATAACAAAACACCTGTCTGTTTTGGAAGCTAACCTATAAACCTATTCCTTTTTAGATTATATTTCATTATGCTGTTTTGATTAGAACTCTGTTTTACTATGCCCTAGGGTGCCAGCATGAAGAGTTAGGTTGAAATAAAATTCTGATTCATGGACTAATGAAAATCTCGATACTTCACTGCCAACATGACCTTTATCTTCACTCCAGTGCTCTTATTCAAGGAGTTAAAAGTCATCCCTGGTTCAGGGAATACTTATGTTCCCTCTGTCTTACCCCTTCTTGATGTCACTGTTTATAAATGTACAGCATATGCATACAAATAAATATGAATTAGACACAAAAAGGGGTCATCTTTGATCTCTCCAACTTGATCAACTCTCTTCCTCAACAGCAAAGATGCCCAGTATCAGCAAACACTCATGACTTGCCAGCCACAATTTCTCTAGCTATAGACTTCCTCTCTGATAAATGTGACAGGCAGCAGTTGAATCTAACAAGAAAGGTTTTGGCCTTTATTCTCTTCTGCTGATAAAATTGTACAACCCTGAAAAAACAGTGGCTTGGGCCATGTGGATATGGTACATAAATGCAGGCTTCTTTCCAAAAAAAAACACAACTTTATCTGACCTAAGTCACTGGGCATTTTTAACATAATCCCTGGATTAAGAAATACTAAGACCTGTAAAGAACTCTTAGATGTTTACATCATAGTAAAATCATGTAAAATCAACAAGCATTAAGAACCTAATAAGGGGTTCATATCCAAAATATATAAAGAACTGAACAACTCAACACCAAAAAGATAATAATAATCTGATTTTTAAAAACACAGAGGGCCTGAATAGACATTTTTCCAAAGAAGACATACAGATAACCAACAGACTTATGAAAAGATGCTCAGCATCAATAATAATCAGAGAAATGCAAATTAAAACAACGATGAGATACCACCTCACACCTGTCAGAATGGCTAAAATTAACAACACAGGAAACAGATGTTGGCAAGGATGCAGAGAAAGGGGAACCCTCCTGCACTGTTGGTGGGAATGCAAACTGGTGCAGCCACTCTGGAAAACAGTATGGAGGTTCCTCAAAAAGTTAAAAATAGAACTACCCTATGATCCAGCAATAGCACTACTAGGTATTCATCCAACAGATACAGAAATACTGACTCAAAGGGGCACATGCACTCTGATGTTTACAGCAATATTATCAACAATAACCAAATTATGTAAAGAGCCCAAATGTCCATCAATAATGAATGAATAAAGATGTGGTGTATATATGCAATGCAATATTACTCAGCCATCAAAAAGAATGAAATCGTGGGGCACCTGGGTGGCTCAGTAGGTTAAGCTACCTACTCTTGATTTCAGTTCAGGTCATGGTCACAGGGTTGTGAGATCAAGCCCCGAGTCCGGCTCTGCACTGGGCATGGAGCCTGCTTAAGATTATCTCCCTCTCCCTCTGCCCCTCCCCACCCCTCTCCCTCTCAAAAAAGAAAGAAAGGAAGGAAGGAAGGAAGGAAGGAAGGAAGGAAGGAAGGAAGGAAGGAAGGAAGGAAGGAAGGAAGGAAAGAAGAAAGAAAGAAAGAAAGAAAGAAAGAAAGAAAGAAAGAAAGAAAGAAAGAAAGAAAGAAAGAAAGAAAGAAAGAAATCTTGCCATTTGCTGTGACATGGATGGAGCTAGAGTACATTATGCTAAGCAAAGTAAGTCAGTCAGAGAAAGACCAATACCATATGATTTCACTCATATGTAGAATTTAAGAAACAAAACAGATGAGGCAAACCATAAGAGACTCTTAACTATAGATAACAAACTGAGGGTTGCTGGGGGTGGGAGGCGGGTGGGGAAGGGGCTAAATGGTGATGGGTATTAAGGAGGGCACTGGTTGTGATGAGCACTGGGAGTTGTATGTAAGAAATGAATCGCTAAATTCTACTCCTGAAACCAATATTATACCATATGTTAACTAACTAGAATTTAAATTAAACTTAATAAAATAAAAAATAAAACAAATGAGAAAACAAACAAAAAGCAGAAACAGACCCATAAATACACAAAACAAATTGCTGGTTGCCACTGGGGATGTGTGGCGGGGGTTAGGTAAAAAGGGTGTAAAGGGAGGGGCGCCTGGGTGGCTCAGTCGTTAAGCGTCTGCCTTCGGCTCTGGTCATGGTCCTGGGGTCCTGGGATCGAGCCCCGCATAGGGCTCCCTGCTTGGTAGGGAGCCTGCTTCTTCCTCTCCCACCCCCCCTGCTTGTGTTCCCTCTCTCTCTGTGCCTCTCTCTGTCAAATAAATAAATAAAATCTTTAAAAAAAGGGGGATAAATCATGGGGATAAAAGGTATAGCATAGGGAATATAGTCAATGGTATAGTAATAGCATTGTGCATAGTATAATGTATAGGCTTGTCAAATCACTATGTTGTACACCTGAAACTAATATAACATTGTGTGTCAACTATTCTTCAATTTAGAAAAACCTCCTAAAACATGAGAAAGAAAAAATCTAAAAAAAATGAGCAAGGTTAAAAAAAATGGACCATCTAAGTACTACATTATATTAAGAGGTGAATAGAGCACAAAATATATAATCAGAAGTTCTGTTCTTGAATTGCAGTACTGATTTCAGTTCAAGTTAACTAGCTGTGTAAACTTTTTGATGAGCACAATTGTAAGCATTTGATTTCTTTATCCATAAAATGGAGAAAATGTAATCCTACCCAATAATAATAATAATAATAATAATAATGTAATTATTACACTTACTTCACATTATTTGGGAAATCAAAGATAATGTTTGTGCAATAGTTTGTAAATAAGTACTATATAAATGTTATTATCATATAACACTAAACAACATAGTAAATAAGAAATCTTTATGTTTCCCAACCCCACAAATATACTGTTTCTTCCAAGAATTCTACATACTAGGAAATTTTACATGGTACAATCTTCAGTGTCCATATTGCAGGGAATGCCTGTGGTCTAAGAAGGCATTCTCCTTAATAACAAATTCATCATTCTAGGAGGTAAGACACAGAGTCCAATATAGTCATGTATAACACCATAATTACGTAACTTGAAACTGACCTATATCTAGTGCCATTATTTTGCTGGATTCTTTTAGAATTGTCCCTAGTTCACTGTAAATTTTAAAATATGGGGAAGATAACATGCACACACACAACTTGTGGGAAATGTAAACCAACAAATTGTAAATTGGCTATGAAGTGTGTTTGGATCACCTCCAAGGACCCAAAGGTGGACAAGCACACACAAGCTTGACCTACATAATTTAAGATGAAGTTTGAGGGTTGCCTGGTGAAATTGTGAACTCCTAGTCCCTGGAAGTGTTCAAGCAGAAACTAAATAACCCTCTGTAAGAAATATAGGAAAGAGTCCCATTTTCAGTCAGTCTCTATGACTCAATGGCTTAGCTGGTTTGGTGGGTTTAACTATACACTGCAACTAATAAATTGAATAACACTTACATAAATTTAACTGAAAAATATTTCAAGATTCATTCTCTCAGACCAGATCTATTATGATTTCCATAATCTAAATACAGGTTCTGTTTAAATATTCCCCAAAACAATAATTTTAAAATTTGATTTCCAACATTAAAAAATATGTAGGATGTAATCATTGTCAGCCATTGCTAGTTGAAATACAGGGGAGGGAAATTAAGAGACTTAAAAAATAGGGCTGCCTGGATGGCTCAGTTGGTTAAGCATCGGTCTCTTGGTTTTGGCTCAGGTCATGATATCAGGGTCATGGGACGGAGCCCTGTGTCCAGTTCCACACTCAGTGGGGAGTCTGAGATTTTCTCCCTATCCCTCTGCCCCTCCCCCTCTTGCGCATGTGCTTTCTCTCTCGCTCTCTCTCTCGCTCTCTCGCTCTCAAATAAATAAATAAATAAAACCTTTAAAAAAAAGAAAAGGAGCCTGTCTTAAAAAATAATCATCATTTTTGGCTTAGCAACTCCAATTCTTAGAGAAATTTATCCTATGAATCACTAAATTCTACCCCTGAAACCAATACTAAACTGTATGTAAACTAACTTGAATTTAAGTTTAAAAAAAAGAGAGAGAGAAGAGAGGGGAACTGAAAGAGTAAGGGGAACAGAGGTCAGAAGCTGAGGTAGATAACAGTTTGCTTCCCAGATTAACCCTCAGCTGTCTCTGTTTGCACTTGGTGTGGCTATTGTCCATTCGGGAAAAACTGATTTTTTTTTCTTTTGTTCGTCGTTGTTAATTATAAGCTGAACTCTAGCTCTTTACTCCCTGATGTGTGACCTTGAGCAAGTCACATAATCTCTTTAACCTCAGTTTACTTACCAATAAATGAAAATAATGCTAAAAGCTAGGTCCCAGAGTCAATGCAATGAGATGAGGTATAAAAGGCAATGCAATAGAACTGTGCCTGGAACATGGTAACTGCTTAATAAATGTTCATTACCATCAAAAAACAAAAACAAAAAAGAAATTTATCCTAGAAATGGTCAAAGGCATATACGAAGGTTTATATATAAAGATGCCTAATTAGAAGTTATATATACTAGTCAAAAATTCAAAATAACCTTAATATCCAGCTTATGCATATTCATATAATACAATATTCTGTAGTCCATTAAAAATCATATTTTATAAAACCCTATTAACCAAACGCAACACTTGTAATATATTAAATTTCAAAAACAATTTTAAAATTAATATAACAGTGATATCAACTTTGTTTTATATAAACATATAAAACAATATTTCTTTTTTGCGGTGCCTGGGTGACTCAGTCAGTTAAGCATCTGCCTTCAGCTCAGGTCATGATCCCGGACTTCAGGGATCAAGTCCCACATCGGACTCCCTGCTCTGCAGGGAGTCTGCTTCTCCCTCTGCCCTTCACCCTGCTTGTGGTTTCTCTCGCTTGCTCTCTCTCTCAAATAAAATAAATTAAATCTTTTAAAAAACTTCTTTTTTGCTTTATATGTATACACAAACACACAGGCCAGAAGACATATATCAAAATATTAATGGTGTTAGCTATCTCTGGGTAATAGAATTATGCACAATTTTTACTTTGTTTCTCATGTTTTTGAGAGCTTTCCCATTCTTCTATAATAAACAAATAATTCTTTGTAGTCAGGAAAATCATAAGTGACATTTTCCTTTTAAAGTTCTTCAAATAAGCCCTTCTGAATCCCATAGCCATCATTCAATTCGATAAACATATTCTGAGGATGAAGTTGAGCTAGTTTTTGAAAGTGTTCTTTTACTATTTTGATCATTACCATCAAAATAAGGTACGACTGATGGAGATTTTTAAAAGCTTTTATTATATACTTTGATGAAGTACTTAAATGTAATTATTGCTAATGACGGAGTTGCTCTGTATAATTTCTATACACTATTTAAAGATTCATACTATATGATATAAAATAAGGCACTCAGTATCTTATTTCCCACTGTATTTTATGTCTTGTGCATAATAGATACTCAGTATTTCTTAAGGAAAGAATGAAGGATGGGAGGGAGGGAGGAAGGAGTAAATATAGTATTTCTTATTAAGATGGGTATAATCTCCTCTTATACTATTTCTATGGAAAACTTAGATTTGACTTCTATCATGTCAGGTTATGTCATATGTTTCCAGACTATAACCCATAGAACAAGACAGAGACTGAAACAGGAGTGGTTTTCCAAAGCCTCAGAGTGAAGCAGTGACAGAGGAAGTTCGTAGATCCTATCTGAAACACACCTTGGCTCCACCAGGCCTCCATCACAAATCCTGTGCTAGTTGTGGACATGGAGGCTATCTGTGACATCCTGACTTTTCCCAGAACCAGTTTGGGAAAAGGCAAGCACAGGAGGGATAATTCGGTTGAGTCCTTAGTTCTGAGGTCTCATGTTGGGCAGCCCATTCCCTCCTACAATGTGGCTTCCCACATTCCTCCCACTGTGTTCCTCGTCTCTATGTACCAGTTGGCCTGCAGCTGCCGATGATTGTTACACAAGACTGGCAGTGTGTTCTGGAGAAACAAAATACCAAATTACACAGATTTAGCAAATATATATGGAAAACAAAAGAAAAGTAGGGCAGAATTTGGTTTAGGCAGCCCTTTGTTAAATAAACTCAATCAGTTTTGTTTTGGATGATCATGTACAGAGTTGGAAGGTTTGGGAAATGAATACATTTTTTTAAAGTCCCAGTAAACTCATAAACTTTGTTGAAAAATTAAGTAGGTGTTCTTTATTTATTTTATTTTATTTTATTATGTTATGTTAGTCACCATACAATAGGTGGTTTTTAAATAACAATAAAATGTCCATAAAAGTTCCACAACATTTCTGAAGAAATGTCTTGTATTGAGTCTCACTACTGGGGCCCAAGCTAAAATCCATTGGCGAACCTCAATAGAAATAAAAGACTGACAGATGGTTTGGGGAAAAAATACACGAGCAGTCAACATGTTCTCTCTCAGCATGGTTTACCTAAGTGATCTGAATACTTTCTCTAAGAGGCAAGAAGCAATTTAGTATGGCATTCATTTTTTTAAGAAGGGATGGTTTCCATCAGAGCTGATAGTAGTTAATGGGATGAACGAAGATAGCACAGAAAATAGGAAATGCTGGCCTTCTGAATGCATCATTAAAAGTGAAAAGCCTCACCCCTATATGCAATTGGTTTTGAAATTCTCATGACTGGAAGTCAGAAATGTTAGAAGTTAATACACCGTTCAGGGATAAAGTGCACTTCTGATGTTCAGAGAGGATATTTTCAAGGTGAGACTAAAGCCTATAAACAAAAATCTACATCAGCTGTATTAGCTTAGCCATATAAATTCTTCATTGCTTGAAATGTCAAACTGAAAGCAAAGCCACATGTTGCTTGCTTCATTGCCTGTTGTAGCAGTTTTTAAATCCCTGCCTTCCTAGGAAGGGACCTCATAAGAAAATCTTATAACACTGTCATGTGGGGAAATCCTCATAACATTTGGGTTAATGCGCTTACACTGTAGGAGAGGTCTCCAAGAACATTTAATAATCAGAAAGTCCTAAGGGGACTTGATGTTAGCTGGGTCACGGAAGGATTTCTCTCAGTGCACATCTGGGACATTTGGTGGCATATTCTGTAGCAGGCCACGTGGCTAAATAGTTAAAATATAGGGCAGAAAGTTATGAGAGTTTGGGGATCATATAGCAACTGAGCTATTGACCGACGAGCTGACCCTAGACAAGTCATGACCTTGTGGTACTTCAGTCAGCTTAGCTGTAAAATTGGGCACAAAGGCTGGACTTTACCAAAACCAGATGTTGTTCTCCAGTTCTTCCTTCAATGAATATCTTTTTCTAATGCGACTGTCAAGTCTCAATTTTCTTCATATATAGCAAGGCAATGCGCTCTCAATAAGATTTGGACCAGACAGATAAGGTCCAAGAATGGTAGCCTGACCTGGTCCACACCCTTGTGCTCTCCTACCTGGCCAGGTTGATGTCTGTCAGAGAAGTTGCAGCAGCATGTACACACTCGGGGCCTATAGTCCTAAGTAAGTTACAATTAGAATCATTTCTATGTGTCCCTAAGAAAGTCCCTACCCTTCTCCCATCCCAGGTACTGTTGGGTTACCATGAGCCAGTTGAGTTTGTACCCAAACCCTTTGTGCTAGTTGCAATTATACTACCTAAATTAAGGAACTATTATTGAAATTGATAAAGAGTGCAAAAAGAGAATTATTGTTTCTATTAAAAACCGAGGTGATTGTTTTGGAATAGCTCAATAAGGATGAGTTACCTTTTAAAAGAGTTATATAATTAGATAAATCTCCATAAGGATTCAGCCTTCAGGTTGTCTGCAAGTATCTTTAAGTTCTCACTCCATTTTATTTTTTATTTTTTTTAATTATTATGTTATGTTAATTACCATACATTACATCATTAGTTTGCTTTTTTTTTTTTAAGATTTTATTTATTTATTTGAGAGAGAGAGAATGAGAGACAGAGAGCACGAGAGGGAGAGGGTCAGAGGGAGAAGCAGACTCCCCGCCGAGCAGGGAGCCCGATGCGGGACTCGATCCCGGGACTCCAGGATCATGACCTGAGCCGAAGGCAGTCGCTTAACCAACTGAGCCACCCAGGCGCCCACATCATTAGTTTTTGATGTAGTGTTCCATGATTCATTGTTTGTGCATAACACCCAGTGCTCCATGCAGAACATGCCCTCTTTAATACCCATCACCAGGCTAACCCATCCTCCCACCTCCCTCCCCTCTAGAACCCTCAGTTTGTTTTTCAGAGTCCATCGTCTCTCATGGTTCATCTCCCCTTCCGATTTCCCCCCCTTCATTTTTCCCCTCCTACTATCTTCTTTTTTTTTTCTTAACATATATTGCATTATTTGTTTCAGAGGTACAGATCTGTGATTCAACAGTCTTGCACAATTCACAGGACTCATCATAGCACATACCCTCCCCAATGTCTATCACCCAGCCACCCCATCCCTCCCACCCCACACCACTCCAGCAACCCTCAGTTTGTTTCCTGAGATTAAGAATTCCTCATATCAGTGAGGTCATCTGATACATGTCTTTCTCTTTTTGACTTATTTCGCTCAGCACAACACCCTCCAGTCCCATCCACGTCGTTGCAAATGGCAAGATCTCATTTCTTTTGATGGCTGCATAATATTCCATTGTATATATATACCACATCTTTTTTTTTTTTTAAAGATTTTATTTATTTATTTGACAGAGAGAGAGATAGCGAGAGCAGGAACACAAGCAGGGGGAGTGGGAGAGGGAGAAGCAGGCTTCCCGCCGAGCAGGGAGCCCGATGTGGGACTCGATCCCAGGACCCTGGGATCATGACCTGAGCCGAAGGCAGACGCTTAACGACTGAGCCACCCAGGCGCCCGTATACCACATCTTCTTTATCCGTTCATCCGTCGATGGACATCTTGGCTCTTTCCACAGTTTGGCTATTATGGACATTGCTGCTATAAACATCAGGGTGCACGTACCCCTTCGGATCCCTACATTTGTATCTTTGGGGTAAATACCCAGTAGTGCAATTGCTGGATCATATGGTAGCTCTATTTTCAACTTTTTGAGGAACCTCCATACTGTTTTCCAGAGTGGCTGCACCAGCTTGCATTCCCACCAACAGTGTAGGAGGGTTCCCCTTGTTCCGCATCCCCGCCAACATCTGTCGCTTCCTGACTTGTTAATTTTAGCCATTCTGACTGGTGTGAGGTGGTATCTCATTGAGGTTTTGATTTGGATTTCCCTGATGCCGAGCGATGTTGAGCACTTTTTCATGTGTCTGTTGGCCATTTGGATGTCTTCTTTGGAAAAATGTCTGTTCATGTCTTCTGCCCATTTCTTGATTGGATTATTGGTTCTTTGGGTGTTGACTTTGATGAGTTCTTTATAGATTTTGGATACTAGCCCTTTATCTGATACGTCATTTTCAAATATCTTCTCCCATTCTGTCGGTTGTCTTTTGGTTTTGTTGACTGTTTCCTTTGCTGTGCAAAAGCTTTTTATCTTGATGAAGTCCCAATAGTTCATTTTGCCCTTGCTTCCCTTGCCTTTGGCGATGTTTCTAGGAGGAAGCTGCTGCGGCTGAGGTCGAAGAGGTTGCTGCCTGTGTTCTCCTTTAGGATTTTGATGGACTCCTGTCTCACATTGAGGTCTTTCAACCATTTGGAGTCTATCTTTGTGTGTGGTGTAAGGAAATGGTCCAGTTTCATTCTTCTGCATGGGGCTGTCCAATTTTCCCAACACCATTTGTTGAAGAGACTTTTTTTCCATTGGACATTCTTTCCTGCTTTGTCAAAGATTAGTTGACCATAGAGTTGAGGGTCCATTTCTGGGCTCTCTCTTCTGTTCCATTGATCTATGTGTCAGTTTTTGTGCCAATACCATACTGTCTTGATGATGACAGCTTTGTAATAGAGCTGGAAGTCCAGAATTGTGATGCCACCAGCTTTGCTTTTCTTTTTCAACATTCCTCTGCCCACCAGTCCATTTTAAAGAAAGAAAATGGTATATGGTGGTGCTTTCTGGAATAAAGATAATCAGGATTCCAACTAGCCAACCAGCAATTTTTAAAAGGCCCAGGGGTGCCTGGGTGGCTCAGTTGGTTAAGTTCTTGATTTTGGCTCAAGTCATGATCTCAGGTCCTGGGATCTAGCCTCGCATCGGGCTCTTCACTCAGCAGGGAGACTGCTTAAGATTCCTCTCTCCCTCTCCCTCTGCCCCTACCCAGCTCATGTGTGTGCATGCATGCGTGTTCTCTCTCTCTCTCTCAAATAAATAAATCTTTAGGGGAAAAAAAAAAAAGAAAAAGCCTTGGACCTACATCAAAAGATTGGCAAATATATGTGTATACATTTTAAGTTCAAATAATATGTATGTATAGCAAGTACTTATATACATAAATACATGTATGGAGATAGATGCATACATTTCACACATCAAATAACTTTGACTATATTGATTAATCAATAAATGATCAATCCTAATCTTATCAGATAATTTCTGAAATATTTTATTGTTCTCCTGATTGATATTCTCCAAACTGATTGGAGGAGAGATCTGTTTTCTGACTTCCTTCCTATTCAAGTGTCACAAACTGCCAATGGCTCTGGCAGATCTCATCTGGCCTATGGAGTGAGGGCTTCAGGCAGCAGAAGCACACCCCTCTTCCCTGGAGCCAGATGGCAGGGAGACTTTCCTTGGGGCTCTAAGCCAGGCAGAAGGCAGCCCTGCCATGGGGTGAAGCTTCATTTAATACAACAGCTCCCCTCTGCTCAACACTCACACTGCCCTGGCAAGTGAAAGCCAAGGCCCAATCACGCCAGATTCCTGCTGCAAGAAGAGGAGTCACAGCATATTACAACTGGATCAAACACCCATAATATCCCCTTCATTGACTCAAAGCAATCAAAGGCCAACTGTAACATTCAAAACTAGATGGTTGAATCTCCTGTCCCTGGCAATTGGAACCACATATTTCATTAGAAAGTGCAGTTGACTCCAAAATCCAAGAGTTATCCATCTGTACACTCAACCAGAAATATAAATAAACAAAAAATCATGCATTTTACTAATCTCTTTGAAAACTGTTGACTCTTGGCTGCCGGTGGGTAAATGCTCATAGTGGCAAAAAAATGATGAGCAATATATTTGTTCTACAAAACTCAGGCTGGACCATTTTTACAAAGAAAAGAATTGCCTCCTGATTTTGGTGATTCTGTTGGAACTTGTAAGGCAGTTAGACATGAGAAGTTAACAGTCATTCCCCACAGATAAACAAAGATGAAGGAGTGTTCGGGACAGCAACAAAAAACAAGGCACTCATGGGAAAACTACACTGTTCACAGGCTTTTGCCACTGTCCTATAGAAATAGAGAACGAGTAACTGCAAGACTGCTCTCATCTGACGCTATTATGCCAACACCTGAGTGACATTTAAAATACAGCACAAAATTTGGAACTAAAGGAAAAATCACTTATTTGAAAAACATTGACATTTACAGGTAGTTATATTTTTAGCAGCTCTTTGAGCATTTGATCATGTACCAGCTGCCTCAAGCAGTTTGCTGCTTCATGGGAAAATCTAGACCCGGAGAGCCAAAGGTACTGTAACCAAAGCCTCAACGACATTATCACTGAGAATGGCAGCAACATGGGGTGGTAGGAATAATCAGACCTGAGGAACTCAACATTCTCCTTGGAAATGCCTTATTTGTTTTTCTTTAGACCTAGTCATTGACTCTTTCTGGCTGTCTGAGGTGGAACTCTAGCCCAGGTATTTCTTATGATGCAAAATCCTCTAACCACAGCCTGGAGCATTCACCCAGCAGACATTTTTTCACAGTATGAAGCAATTAAAATGAACTTCAGCCACGTTCTTTACAGGGAAGAATTTGGTTTGATAAAGTTTGCTATTTTCTGTATGAAATGAAGTATACCTTTTAAATTGCCTGGGAGGGCGCCTGGGTGGCTCAGTTGGTTAAGCGACTGCCTTCGGCTCAGGTCATGATCCTGGAGTCCTGGGATCGAGTTCTGCATCGGGCTCCCTGCTCGGCAGGGAGTCTGCTTCTCCCTCTCCCGCTCACCCCTCTTGTGCTCTTTCTCTCTCTCACTCTCTCTCTCAAATAAATAAATAAAATCTTTAAAAAAAAAATTTAAAAAAAATAAATTGCCTGGGAGTTTGATCTATTACAAATATGAGCAGGATAAACTCTTTTGGCCCACAGCCTAAAGAAAATAATAACTCTATAGAACTGGGATCTAAATATAGGAAATGTAAATTTCCTGCATAAATAGTGTGGAGGAGTTTGAGACCTCTGGGTCTCAATCTCAGCAAAAATATTTCCCCCTGCTCCACTGTCCACCAGGCTGAGATTCTGAATGCACCAAGGTGGCTCATTCTAACATGGGCTACCATTATAGTAGGTTAGTCAATATGCCTTAACAGGGAACCAGTTCTATGTGGGTATCATTTGTACATTTGAAAACCTTAGGGACTGCTGGGTAATAATGCATCGTTATGCACTGCATATACTAGCGTATACAGTTGGGACATTTAATAAGCTCAGCCTTGGTTTTCTCTATGTAACGAAAGAGCTTTGTACTGTCAGAGAGCCTCAAACTTTAGATTGAATAAGAATCACCTAGAAGGTTTGCTTTGCACGCAGAGGCAGTAGACCTAGAATGAAACCCAGATCTCATGTGCTTAACAAATCCTCCAGGTGATTCTGATGCTGATGGGCTGTAAACCACACCTGTTTAAACAGAGCTCAAGCTTCCTGGGCACACCTGGGTTCTAAGTAGCCAACATACTAGTCAGTCTCTAGCAAATAGAGCAACAAAGCTCAGGAAATATCTTTTTGCACCAGAGTAAGCCGAGTTAAGGTGACAAATTTCCTTTAAAATCCTGATTATCAGTGGTATCAATATGATTATGGCATTTATTGAGCAGCGTAGTCACATTTGTACATGCAGACTATGAATGTCACCTGGCAGGCACTACCCTTCAAATCTAGGGAAATATAAGATACTTAGGGTCAATTATTTTAAAGAGCCAAATTTTATTAAAACAATTTACGGTACATACTTCACCCTCTACATTTTATAAAATCCTTTCCATAGAAAAGAAGATTATGGACCAACCTACCACAGCATTACCTACTGCCAGTTACTGCATTCTGTGGTATATTAAGTTGTCCTGGTTAAAGTTCTACTCTTGATTGCCTAGTGCTATATCCAGCAACAAATTATATGTGTATTATAGGACATTCAGACTGATATGAGCTCAGAAGGCACCTGTATGAAGCTTTTCAAAAGAACAGTAATAAGTTTTACTAGATGTGACAAACCTTATAAAAGTTAAATAATGTCACACTTTATAAGCATTTCATTTAATACATCTGAACACATGGAGGGCATTGAGGATGATATTTAATTTTTTCCATATGTGGATTTAATACCACACAAAAGTTTCAGTCCCAGATTGCTAATTTTCTACCATGTGGTAGCCATTTAGTTGAATTTTTTAAAACACTTACCAAATTACAGAGTAGAGTTCCAGAGGCAACAGCTATGAGTAGGTTTAGGGTGCATGGTGTCCCTCTGGCTTAGTCCTGGGTCTCATGAAGAAGCAGTAAATCTTGACAGTATTTTTATGACAGCACTCACTGGTTTTTATAGGAATGAAATGTGAGTTTGCAAAACCACATGCTAATGTACTTCTAAAAATAAATTTGATTACTGCGACTCCTTCCAATTCTGACCATTTTTAACCACCTACAGAAATACAGGCCAGCATCTAAATTCAGCCCTTTTAGAACATCTATGGATTACAAGGCTTTCAAAGAAATCCTTACCAGCAATTTTAAAAAGTGAGCTGAACCCAGAGTCTTAATTGCTCATTCTTGAAAAGTGACCTCAGTTATGTCATTTAACCTCTTCTGGGCTTGAGTATATTTATATCTTTAATCAGGATGATTATATTTGCCTTCATTTTCATGCCATTGAAAAGAGTAAGACAGTGAAGTTAGAGGAAAGACACCACCCAATATCTTCTATAACCACAAACAGGGAACTTGGATCTTCTAGAGTAGGAAAGGCCAAGGGTCTATTTATTCATTTTTGTCTTATCCTAAAACAGCTTTGAGTAACTAAATCAACTTCATGAAGAAATTCTTAGAAAGAGAAAAAACCCCATGGCAGAGTGTGGGGGTCAGTAAGTGAAGTCACAAATCATTCACTACCAGCGACACCATTTAACGTGATAAACGTACATGAAGGTACTGTGAAAACATTAAAGCTGCAGCCAAATGTTAGTAATTATTATTAATCCAGTGAGACTGACCAGAAACCTGGAGCCACTAGCTAGAGTCTCCATCTGGATTCTGTGGTCAGAAACAAAGATACCGCACCATACACCTATTTGATGATTCATGTCTATCTGGCCCAGAATAAAAACTACCCTTTCAAAATCATCAGCTCCTGGGGAACCATATTTTATCTCCCAGAACCAATTATAGTTAATTCTCCTGAGTTCAAATGGTTTGGGACCAAATCTATTTCACACATAACAGAATACTCTGGACAACTTACCCAGGAAAACTCAAAATATATACATGGGACTCTCTACGGAGCCTCATAACACAGTGTGGGCAACGGGCGTAGCAATCCAATTTCAGGCTTGCAAAATTAGTAGAAGCAGCCATAAGGGCAGGATGGGGGTGTGGAGGGGGGTTGTCCAGTGAGAAAGACTGCCTGCCAGGATTCTGGAATGATCTCTGCCATCCCTCTGCCAAAGAGTATGTAATGGAATCAAAAGTCATATACCCTTCTATTCAAACAGAGAAAATGTAACAGCTTCATTTCTATAACTGAGTCTCTCAAACCTCCATCATACTAGGTTACCAAACTCCTCAGTATTTCTAAAATAACAATAAAGAATGCAGTCAAAATCTCATTTGCACTCAGTAATATAGTTTGATAGTTTCTGTTTTTAGAATATAGCAAGTTTATTAATTACATTTTTCACTGCAAGTGCTAATAATAAAAGACTGTATAGGAAAAAATAAAAAATTATCCTCAAGAACAGATTTGGGGGTTTAATTATCTAGATGCTGTCTTCAAATATGTACCTCATTATGATATAGTCACCTGAATATATGGATACTCTTGATGTAAGAGAGAAAATTAGTCATTTGTCTTTTGTATATGTAGATAAACATCATTTTGGCCATAGCTTTTAACTAAAAAGGCCTTCTAAATCTAGTTCAATCCCACCAAAAATGACCCTCCTAACATGCCTCATGCTTGTGTCTTTATCTCTTATACCATTCCCCACTGAAAGAAACCCAGGCTCCTTAAAGAAATGGCTGATTTCAGGGCTAGAGTGGAGTGGATACAAGATGAGCCTGGAACATCTTGTTATGCTGGAAAGTAAGAAAGTGCTTTAAAAAGATGATGGGAGCATCACAAGGACACAGGAGGGAGCTGGAAGAGGCTCCAGTGGGCCTAATCTGGAAACATTTAAACACTAGAATAATTAAGGACAGTAATGAATTATAGACCATTAAAAACAAGAGTTAATGAGTCCAAACAAATAATAAAAAAATAAATCAGTGGGGAGGAAAGAGGGCTCTTGCTTATGGTAGAACACTGAGTGTTGATTGGTAAATGTGGAGGAAGTGGTGAACATAGAAAATCATAATTTTGCAGCCATCATATTAAGCTTTAGCTCAGGCATGAGTCACCAGTAGATGCCAAATCTCAGCAGAAATTTTCATGAGCAGTGGAATATTTTCATGGTCTCCCCAGATAGCTTATTAGTTGCAAATGGCAGGGGGGTGGGAACAGTAAAGGGATAAACTGGAGAATGCCTTGACCAGGTTATCAAAATTAATATCAGTATCAAGGGGCAAATGGGTATCATGTACCTCTGGAAAAGAACACACATCACTTCTGGCCTGGAATTCACAACCTGAATGGAACCATGAGGAGCCATCAGATAAACCTGAAATGAGAAACATTCTCTTTTTTAAAAAGGGACTGTCTTCTTCAAAACATCAATGTCATAAAAGGCAAAAATAGGCTGTGGAAATGTTCCTCCCAGGTTAAAGGAGACTAAAGAGACACGACAATCTGTCCTTAAACTGTATCATGTACTGCAGGGGGGAAAGGGCAATGAAGGACATTATGGGGTCAACAGACAAAATTGGAATATGCATATTAGATTAGATAAAGTTACTGTAACAATATTAAATAGTAAAGTTGATAACTGTAATATATTTAAAATAATATCCTTGTTCTTTAGAAATGCATACTGATGATTTTAGGGCCAAGATGCATGCAGTTTACTCTCAAACTGTATAATACAGAAAAAGAAAAACTCTAAAAGGCACACATACAGGGGCACCTGGGTGGCTCAGTCGGTTAAAAGTCTGCCTTCAGCTCAGGTCATGATCCCTGAATCCCAGGATTGAGCCCCTCATGGGCTCGCTGCTCAGCAGGGAGTCTGCTTCTCCCTCTGCCCCTCACCCCACTCTTGTGCTCTCTCTCACACTCTCCCTCTCTCTCAAATAAAATCTTTTAAAAAATAAAATAAAAACATAAAAGGCACACATACACACAGAGAGGGGGGAAAAGAGAGAAAGCACATGAGAAAGCAAATGGAACAAAATGTTAACAACAGGTTAATCTGGATAATGAGCATACTGCTGTCCTATGTACTATTCTTATTCTTGTCACATTTCCTTAAGTTTGAAACCTTTCAAATTAAAAGTTTTTAAAACTTCTCTCCTTGCTTTACATGCATTGTACACTCTGGTGGCTTTATCATGACCTACACTTTCAGGAAAAAAAATCAGACTGCTCCACGGATAAATAAGATAAACATAAGATAAACTTAAGATAATGTTTTTAGATAATCTTTAACAAGAAACAACAAAAAAATAATAATAAAGTTAAGGGAGAAATTAAACACTTGAAAAACAAACCACAGATTTATATCTAAAAGCATGAATCTTGATTTGATCAGGAAAAAAAGCTAACACCTAATGGCAAAAGAGTGAAAACGTAATATAAAGGTGAAAAATGTAAAACTAATAGAATGCGTAAATAACTCCTGGACAAAGCTTACATTTCTTTGCCATTGGATTACAACATAAAAGCACTATATTCCTGCTTAAATGATCAAGGTTCCTTTAGAAGTCTCTGACAAAACCCCACGAGACTTTTTCAGATAAAAGTCAGCTTTCAGGGGCGCCTGGGTGGCTCAGTTGGTTAAGCGACTGCCTTCGGCTCAGGTCATGATCCTGGAGTCCCGGCATCGAGTCCTGCATCGGGCTCCCTGCTCGGCAGGGAGTCTGCTTCTCCCTCTGACCCTCCCCCCTCTCATGTGCTCTCTCTCTCATTCTCTCTGTCAAATAATTAAATAAAATCTTTAAAAAAAAAAAAGTCAGCTTTCACCCATTGTCACTTTCACAACCAAAATCATCCTCCAAGAGCTGGGGAGATGCCTCTCTCCAAGCCACATCTTTCTAACCCTATAACCTCACTCTCGAGAGCTTTCCTGGCATCATATCTCCCATGGATTATCATCAGCCCCGCACACTCTAATCATCCATTTAAAATGCAAAAACCTACTTTACTATAGTGTGAAGTCCGTGGAGGTAGCAGCTCTCTGCAGGCAGGTAAAGTGCAGATACACAAAATCCTTATCTTGTGACATAAATTTTGATCCACTCTAACACTCAGGGCCATGCCCAACCTACAAGGACCCTTCTGGGAACGGAGGTGCCCTTTGGGGTAGAAGCAATGCTGCAGCGCCTGTCATGATTCTGTAGGTTGTTGAGTTCAACTGGGTGGTTTTTCCATTCCATGTGATAACAGCCAGGACTACCGTCATCTGGGGCTCAGGGCTGGAATATCCAAAATGGCTCATTCATATGGGTGACACTGGTGCTGGCTATCAGCTTTCAGCTCATCTGGGGCCTCTACTAGAGCATTTTGATTCTCTCCCCCATGGCCTCTCAGTACAGCTTTGGCTTCTTACAATGTGGCAACTGGTTTCCAAGAGTAAGAGTTTCAAGAGCAAGTATCGTGTGGGTCAAAGCAGTCACAAGTCCAGACTGGATTCAAGTGGAGGAGAAATACATTCTGCCTTTTGATGTCAAGAGCAGCAAGCACATGCCAAGAAAGGAGGAATGTTGGAGACCATCTCAGGAGCTTAGCCATCATCCCGCACAACCGATAACCTGGCAGCCCCACTGGCTTCCATTTCCTGGAATGCTCTGCCCTTTCTTGCTGGATTCACAGTAGAATCAGGTTCAGTCCAAACTTCAAATCACCTGAACCTTGACCTCATTTTTCTGGTAGTCCTGGAATTCTGCATCCAAATGTCCTAAAGAGTAGTCATGGTCTATTTACTCACATTTAAAGACATGTTTTAAAATAATTCTTTCCTTGGGCGCCTGGCTGGCTCAGTCGGTAGAGAATGTGAATCTTGATCTTGGGGTCATGAGTTCAAGCCCCATGTTGGGCATAGAGTTTACTTCACAGATAAATAAATAAATTTTCCGAAAGCTGCTCTCTGAATCGGTCACCCTTGTATGGTTTCGTTGTCCAAGTGCCAGTCTTACCATTTTTCCCCTATGGTCTTCTCATCTGCCAGTCATTATAAATTAGCATGTCAAAAATTCACATTTATATGGCACAACATCACATCCATAACATGATTTGTGCCTTCAGTGAAACAGTTATACTTCAAAGGCAGACATCATTAGTAAATGGTGAAATTTCATTACATAGCTAAAACCCCTTTTTGCTGGTAAAAATAAAACACTCACTAGCAATACTTCAGAGCTGGCCTTAACGTCTTATAAAATATAAACGATAAGGCAGAAAAGGAGGAAAATATGTTTCTAATCTGTCTTAAATCTAGTCCCACTGTGAGTAAATCACTTTTCTTTAGATTTACAAGAGTTTTCCTATAAATGCATGACACTGCCTTTGAGTAATTGCTGCCTAATAAATAGCTCTAACTTTCTCCATTCTTTATTAGTGAGGGACAAAACTCCCAGCAAAGAGATTCATTTGTAGATGGTAGCCACTCTCAGCATGAATCTATGAGGACACAGCCTGGTGCAAGGTCATAACTGAATTAGTGAGGCAGGGACCCTTCAGGCCAGCCTACAGACAGTGCTGCAAGGAAATATGAAACCCTCTTACGAAGCACTCTTTCTAGGGAAGGGGATTATCCCCCAATATAGCCATGCCAGTCCCTGGGAGAGCTCAGATGCTCAAGAAAAACTCAACATCTATGACTTTAAGCAACATCTGCTTGTGACCACCAGACATAATAAGCTGTAAAAGATGATTTCAAAATTCCAGACTTAAGAGGGTGATAGCAACTACAAGAGGGATTTTTCCTATATAGTGACCAAATGTAAAAAGAGTAAACAGAAAATAATAATATACAGAGAAATTAGAAGTTATATGTGAAGTTAGAAGATACCAGTAAAAGTATGATTAACACAGTCTTATAATAATTTTCAACAACATAAACGGACATTGGGTATGTTGCCATGTACTCTGTCTTGTTTAATTCTCATATTATCACTCTCTTTCAAATAAGACTGACTTTGTGTACTAATTTTATTTTTAAAGCATTTTCACATGTTCCTCATGCAGCCCTGAGAGGATATCAGGGCAGGGATTAGTATTCTTAGAATCAGCTTCTAAAATGAGTTGCTGTTGGAACTTTCCCTTACAGAATCACATCTAAGCAATTCAGCAAAGAAGTGAACGATACACATACTGAGTTTTTTTTTTCACCATGTTTTATTATACACTCAAAACAGAATGCAAAACAAAAAGAAAAGAAAGCAAAAAAAAGGCATTTTAGAACAAATTAAAATATGTTTTGCTTCATGTGGACACTAGAAATTAAACCTCCTCCCAAGTTGAAAGACAATTTTTCCATTTAAGAAAAGGGTTAACCCTTGAATATTGCGGGGGTTAGGGGTGCTAAACCCTGCACAGTTGAAAATCTGAATATAACTTTTTACTCCTAAAAAACTTAATTACTAATAGCCTACTATGACCAGAAGCTTACTGATAACATAAACAGTCAATTAACACATATTTTATATGTTATATGTATTATGTACTCTATTTTTACAATAAAGTACGCTGGAGAAAAGAAAATATTATTAAGAAAATCCTAAGGAAGAGAAAATACCTTTACAGTATTATACCGTATTTACTGAAAAAGAAATCTGCATATAAGTACAGTTCAAACCCATGTTGTTCAAGGGTCAATTGGAGTATCTTTTAAAATGAATATAATAATAATTGAACAGTACAAGATGTCATCATTACCATTAAAATCCTTTTGTGAGATAAAATGTCTTAACAGGCATCAAGAAATAATTCACTGCCAAGAGAAAGAAAGGCAAACCAAGAAACAGACTCTTAGCTATAGAGAACAAACTGATAGTTACCAGAGGAGAGGTGGTTGGGGGGAATGGGTGAAATAGGTGATGGGGATTAAGGAGTGCACTTGTTCCGATGAGCACCAGGTAAGATATGGAATTGCTGAATCACTCAACTGTACACCTAAAACTAATATAACACTGTGTTAAATGTACTGGAATTTAAATTGCCTACTTCTCAGTAATAAGGAAACAATTACATTTGGTGATAAGATTAAGTGAGGTGAATTAATCATTTATTTCATAATTAAGAATGCTAGCGTCACAATCTGGATAACGCATTTAGAGGGGGATAATGCACTTTTAATTTCTAAATTAATCTTTACAAAGAACTCAGAGCCCCCTGTGGCGGGCAACTTAGATTTATACTAATGATCTGAAGGATACCTGCCACCAGCCAAATGAAGGTAAGCACAAAGAAAGGGGGTCCAAGATTATCAGTATAATGCATATATAGAGTGCCAGAATTGATTGATTTTGCTTGAACTGAGGCAACCTGAACATACCAGCAGGATCCAAAACTGCTTTAAGATATGATCTCATCGAAATGATCCAGGTCTGCCAGCAAGGGATTTGTGCCTTCAGTGAAACAGTTCAAGGGAGAAAGGAATTCATCAGGTTTGTGTTGCAGCAAGCACACTGTGAAAACAGAGCCAGCCTTCTCCTGTTAACCTACAGAATTTCATGGACTTAACTTTTGTGTTTTCTAGCTCAACTTCTATATCCTGTATATAGGCATTTTACATTTTACGTATCACTCCCTATTCTCTAAAAGTAGGGAAGCAACTTTGCGAGAAGTAGTAAAATTGAGAGTAAACTGGAAGAAATGTTTTGGATAAAATGCTGGTAACATTTTTTTTTTTTTAATTTTTATTTATTTGACAGAGAGAGCACAAGCAGAGGGAGAGAGAGGGAGAAGCAGGCTCCCTGCTGAGCAAAGAGCCCGATGTGGGACTCGATCCCAGGACCCTGGGATCATGACCTGGGCCGAAGGCAGCCGCTTAACCAACTGAGCCACCCAGGCATCCCAATGCTGGTAACATTTAAAGCAAATTGCTCCGGTATAAATTCAGCCCTGCACTAGAGCCACCTCATAGATCACAAAGTAGACCGTCGGTGAAGTTGATGGGATATTGATTCCAGCAGGAAAATAAAGGGCGATAAAACAAAAGCTGATTAACATGAAATCATTCAGTGAAGCAAAGTCTTAACAGACTGGGAGTTGTTAAATAAAACAGAGAGTGGGTAAACGAACTGAGCTCTCAGATCACTTAGAATGGAATTCCTTTTCATTACATATTAAAATTCTCCTGTGTGTTTTACTTTCCTGTGTATTACCAATTCATATTCACCCACTGAAAAACACCTGAAATTAACATGTAGGCAAAAGTAACCAAATCTGGGACTCCTCATCAATCAGAGTGAAGGCAATTCAGAAAGCAAAGGCAATTAGGGCCTTAAAAACCTATAAATACTGTCAGAAAATAAAGTCTTTCTTTCTTTCATTTCACGAATCCCCACTAATGTTTTGCTACTATACCATGTGCAACTTTTTTAATAAATGTTGCTGCAGTGCAGTTTTACGAGTTGATTTGTTGCTTAAAATATTCAAGACTCAGTGAACAGGTATATTTCTAAAGCATTCTTCAAGTTTTTCAGTCAAAGTCACTCTACCAAGGAAACACTGCATTTCCTCCACCTCTCAAGATACACACACCACCACCACCACCACAATTCCTAAGATATTATTACCAAAGAAGCTTTCTTTGCTCAGAAAAAAAGGCATCACTGAAGCATTAACAGTTTCCTTTCATCAAAAAAAAAAAAAAAAAAAAAAAAAGGCAGCTTTTCCAAATCAAAGTCAAAGGGATTAGGAGAGTACAGAGTTTTCCGTGTCTGGTCAGCTACTGGGGATCAGTGGGAAAAGGAGCAACCTTAGCTCTCCATGTGCCAACTTTCACAAGCGGAAATGCTGTTCTCAACTGAACAAATCCTGCTTATGGGAGAACTTTTTTTCCGGAAGACCTCAAGGGCCCTGCAGTACATTCAGATATAAAGTGAAAACATGAAAATATTAAAACAAGGTTTGCACCGAGGATTTTGCCTTGGTAGAGCTTCAACTGAACTACTGATAAAGGTTAACATAACCCTTGTAAAGTTTCTAACCATTTCCATACTCCACAAAATATCAATGACTAAAAACAGTTTGATATTAGTGAGATTTGACGAAAAGTCTAATTATACAAGGCAAGTAGATCTAAGCACTCAGTACAAGTTGCCCCAAGGTTTCTCCTTTACCCATTTCATTTGAGTTTTCCCTTGGCCGCTGAGGAAGTGGCTTGAAACAACAAACCCAATTCTTTGTACACAAGGAATTCATTCTTTGTATACAAGCCTCTCTGATTTAACTTAGAGCTGCCAAATTTAGCAAATAAAAATACAGGATGCCTAGATAAATTTGAACTTCAAAAAATAAGGAATACTTGTTAGTGTAAGTATATCCCATTCAGTATTTGGTACATACTTATAATTTTAAACATTATTCGTTGTTTACGTGATATTCAAATGTAACTGGGTGAATATTTTATCTGGCAAACTTATTCTGTACTCTCTTATAATTGTATTTTATTGTACACATTGTATTTTAGAACATACACCATCAATAAAGGAAATAAGACAGCTATCAAGGATAGAAAACATGGAAAAGTCCCAATTTGTGAATGAGAAAATGCATATGAAAGTCATTTATAATTTTATAAAGTGTAACACTGGTAGTTCTGAATGGATCATGGCAGGGAAGAGGGAAGGAAGGATTAGAATCACTGAAGAATACTTTCCCTCTGAGACCACAACACTGTACAAATATTGTATAGTACTTCATGTTACAAGTATTTTGTATAGTACAGTGGTTATAGGCACAGACTGTAGAGTGAAAGTGACCTAAGTTTGAACCTCAGCTCTGCCACTTCCTAGATGTTTGATTTTAGACCAGATTTAGACCTCCCTAAGCCTCCCCTTTTTCATATTTAAAACGAAAGTGACAATACCCACCCCATAAGGCAAGGGTAAGCACTCAAAGAAGTATGGCCTCTTTTTAAAGCACTTAGAACATTACCTGACACACAGTAAGCCCTTGTTAATTGAATGTTATTATTCTTATCATATTGTACAAATTGTTTTTACCATACCCATTAACCAAAGATAAAGCTTCCTGGCAATAATAGTCATAGAAGATCTTCGATACCGGGTTATCTGTGAACAGAGTTTTGCTCAGTTACAAATGAAAAGAGCCAACAGTCACTTGTAATCTGAAGAGTATCTGGCTCTGCATAAGCATTGAATACGAAAAAGTTCAGGAGTCCAGGGAAAGTCAGGGTCCACTATAAGCCATTTAGCCTTTTTTACGCTATTTTGAGAAGACCTGTGGGCTGAATTCCTTTCCCACTCCAATGGACAAAAGCAATGAGTCCACCAGGTTTCCAAGTATAGAGCTCCCTCTAAAATTCCATTCTAGAATTTGCTCTGTGTGGTCAGAAATAAGTATTTCAGTGTGACATTCCTGCAGATTCTAAAATGGTTCCCTATAGTCTGGTTCTGCTCTTGGAAGTCAACATGCTTCACACCTGATCTACCTCTCTTTTTCTCCACATGACAATAGAATTGGCTAGAGCACCCTCCCTACCACAGCTAAGGTGCTGCATGTCTGGGGAGAAGTTGTCCCATTGCTCCAAGGCATTCAGTTTGCATAGGCAAGCGTCTCTGATCATATACCCTCAAGGCTAACACTGCATTTTCAGGCTTGATACCTTATTAGAACCAATAGCACAGCTGCTTCCCTGAAAGAAATGATGGGAAAGCCCAATTTATAAAACGTGTTTCATTTTGAAGTCTGTGGCTTATGGGCAACAAGGAATTAGCAGAAGCAACTTACAAAGCAATATCAAACTCACTCTGAATCTGGAGTTTCTCTTAAGGATTTCTACCTTTCTAGCATGCTTGAGGAAGTGAAGGACTACTTGTAAAAGTCCGCTACCTACAGGGACAGCAGATGTCAGCACTTAGAATTGATACATGCTGTGGGTGCTTTGCCCCCTGTTGCCCTCACACCACATGGATATTGTGCACCTGATCACTTTTAAACCTTTAATAGACACCTACAATTATACCAACATAACAAATAGATAAGGGTACAGTCTCTTGAGTTTTCTTACAGAAAGAGAAAATGATTTCCTAGGACTCAGGATTCTGTTTTTCAAAAGCACTCCCATCTGCCAAACTAATTAGCAGAGATTGCACATCCTTTGTTTGCATTACATTCCTAAGGTGTTCTTTCAGACAACATGCTTTCCCCTGATACTTAGGCAGAGAAGGCAATAAATAACTAGATGGTAGACAAGTCACATGCACAGCTAAGTGGTACGTGCCCGGTCATCCTACACATCCCTCTTGAAAATGCTCCCTCCCTCCACCTTCCACTAACCCCACATTTAATAGGGAAACAATGGAGAGAGTAATTCTTATCCTCTCAATGATATACTCCTGCCTTTACTCAGCAACCCTGCACGGAACATCTAGGGAGCCAATCCATCACTCCTTCAAATACACACAGTTGGAATAAATAATAATATATATATCCAGTTTTTAATATTATTTAATAAATTTTGATTATCTTTGAAAATCAAGTTAAAGACTTTCTAATACAGATAATAAAAATAATTTCAGAATGCTGAAAAGTCAGTCAACAAACGCTGAGTTCCTAATATTTGCCAGGCACAGTGCTAGGCAATTGGTGTAAGCTATAAACAAGATGACCAGAATCCCTGCTCACATAAAGTGCATGGTCTACCTGTTGAATTTTCAGATTTTTTAAATGTATAAAAAAATTAAACCACATGCAGTTTCTTTTATTTTCATGTAACTGAGATTCAAAACTGCTTAATATTTGAGAATGTTTTCTTGTTACTTCCTCACATTTAGTGTACTGTGCCTTAGAAGATCAATACCTAGAATATAAAAGAATACTTCTTCACCAGAGATGTGTAGTGAGCCATTCTAAATGTGACAGAATATCCCTGAAAATAAGCAGAGTTGACACAAGCGACTGTCCTTAACCCCTCTGATCAGAAACACAGGTCTGATAAAAAGAGGTGATAGAGGGACGCCTGGGTGGCTCAGTCGGTTGGGCGGCTGCCTTCGGCTCCGGTCATGATTCCAGGCTCCTTGCTCGGCAGGGAGCCTGCTTCTCCCTCTGCCTGCCCCTCCCCGTGCTTGTACTCTCACGCTCTCTAGCAAATAAATAAATGAAATCTTTAAACAAAAATAAATAAAAATTTAAAAATTTAAAAAAAGAGGTGATAGAGGGACGCCTGGGTGGCTCAGTCGGTTGGGCGGCTGCCTTCGGCTCCGGTCATGATTCCAGGCTCCTTGCTCGGCAGGGAGCCTGCTTCTCCCTCTGCCTGCCCCTCCCCGTGCTTGTACTCTCACTCTCTCTAGTAAATAAATAAATGAAATCTTTAAACAAAAATAAATAAAAATTTAAAAATTAAAAAAAAGAGGTGATAGATGGTACAATCTCCAGAAAAAAGGTACACATCTAGGACAGCCTTGTTAAAAATGTAGACTTAGAAGTACTGTGATGTACTTTATGAAGCCAGCTCCAAAATAGAAATTTTAGGCATGGAGCAGATATATGACACAGCTAACTATAATCACATAGCTACCAGGTCTTTGGGTTTTACACGTGATGGTATTAAAAGAAAAAAACATATAGTCTTCCAAAGACCATTGGAAAAAGGACATTGTCTGGAAGGCAAGATGCCTCAGAGGCTCCTCAAAGTTTACCAGCTTTTAGCACTAGAGTTAACTCAAAGCAACAAGCCTTCACCTGAGTTTATCAGTAATGAGCACGCTGCATCAGGATATCAAAATGCAGTGATCTGGACTACCATAGTTAGCCTAGAAGAGAAAATAGGGAGTCTGAGAACGAAGAGATAGACTTTGATTGTTATTCCACATTAACGACATTCAATCATTTATTTAGAAAATATTTAAGCCCTTAGGATGGGCCATGCACTGTGCTGGGCACTGGGAATGCAACCCCTAACAAAACAATGTGCTCAAGATCTCTGCCCTGCTCTGTGCACCAACAATTATGGTAAGGGCTGCGATAGAGAAGTGTGAAAAATTGTAACATGATAGATCCAATCAGTTAATCAGAAAAACAGCTCTACAGTATGGAGCCTGACTTAAACACCAGCGCAGTGGGCAATTGCTAGGTTTATCCATTCCTTGCTCACATATTACCAAGAGCTTACTAGATAACACACCCTAGATGGTATGATCTGAGGGGCAGCCTGAAACCAGTTAGCTTATAAATCCCAGGCCTAACCCCAGTGCATGAAGGTGTCTGGCTATTATTTCCCAACATTTGGCCTCCATTAGCCACCTCCAGCCACACACACCAGCACTCACATACCCAGCCACCTGCAAATCAGGAAAATACTGTTCTCACTCAGTCCCCCTAAAACAATTTAAAACCTTATACATTTGTCTCCAGCATCAGCCTCAATCAAATTGCTAAATAGGCAACATGGATTGTACTTTCTCATATTTTCCTTCATCTGCTAGCCTGCCCAGACTCTGCCCCACTCTCCGGCTCCCAAGCTGGCTGCCCAGGCCTGGCGTGTCTACATTCCCTGTGTTCATCCATTTTTGTTAACCGCTTTCCTTCTTTTCCCTTCCTCCTTTCATTCCTTCAGAAACCTGCCCAAGATAATAGCTAGTTAATTTAGATGAAATTAAAGAATTATGCTTGACTTCTCCAGGTCATATATTTGCATTCGTCAAATGCATTCTCAGCAAGCAAACCTCCTCCAGTGTTCCACAGGTATTGCCTGTTTTAGCACACTACAGACAGTAAGAGTTTCCTTTGGGGGTGCCTGGGTGGATCAGTTGAGAATCCAACTCTTGGTTTTGGCTCAGGTCATGATCTCAGGGTCATGAGATCAAGCCCCATTTGGGGCTCCATCCTCAATGCGGAGTCTGCTTGAGATTCTCTCTCCCTCTTCCTCCCCCTCTACCCCTCTCCTCATGCTCAGGCATGCGCTCTCTCTCTCTCTCTAAAATAAATAAATAAATAAAATCTTAAAAAAAAAAAGTGTCCTTTGAGGGCTAGAAGAGAAAGTAAGTTGGAACAGAGGCAGTTAGGTTAGCAGTTAAGGGGACCCATTCTAGAAGCAAGTGATTGGCGTCAGAATTTCTCCTCCAGTGCTCACTAAATTTGCCTGTTTAACCTCTCTGTGTTTAGTTTCTCCTCTGCGAAGTGAGAACCGCAACACCTAACTCAGAAGGTTATTATAAATATTTAGTGAGTAAGTCAAAGACAAACACCATATGATTTTACTTATATGCGGAATCTAAAAAACAGAACAAACAAACAAAAAGCAGAATCAGAGCTATAAATACTGAGAACAAGCTGATGATGGAGGGAAGAGAAGTGGGAAGAAGGGCAAAATGACTGAAGGGGAGTGTGAGATACAGGCTTCCAGTTATGAAATGAATAAGCACAGAGATCAAAGGTAGAGCCTAGGGAATATAGTCACTAGTATTGTAATAGCACTGCATGGTGACAGATGGTCACCACACTTGTGGGGAGCATAGCATAACACATAGAGGTGTGTTGAACCACTATGTCGTACCCCTGAAACCATTGTAACATTGTGTCAACTATATCCAAATGTAAATAAGTACGTATATAAATAAATGTGAGAGGGTACATGTAAGACACTGAAAACAATGCATGATACAGAGTAAGAATGCAATAAATGCCAGATATTCTGTTACCATTGGCAGGATGCACCATATAATTTGTGGCACCCTGTTCAAAAATTAAGAATTTCAAGACATCGACAGCAAAGCTTTAAATCAAGTGCAAGATCCTTCTAAGCATAGAATGCTATGCAAGTGTATAAGTTACACACCCACTAAGTCAGCCCTATCAGGTCTAGGGCAAAACCATATTGCTGACCCTTAGATCTAGGAACTTTTGTAGGTGAACATTTAGAAAAAGCCCTAGAAATCCAAATTTCTTTGCCCTTAGGGGAGGGGATGCTGGAGAGAAAAATAGCTAGCACTTATCAAAAATACAAATAAAATAGCCTAATACTAAAAAAAAAAAAAAAAACTCCAAGTAAGTTTTGCAATTGGCAATCACTTGAACAACTCTGTGATGAAAGATCTGGGATGAAGATAATTTCTTCCGATATTTCATGAAAGCTGTTCTTCAATGGTAAAATCTTACCATAAATCCATGTTGGTCATATACTGTAAACTGCTGCAAACAAAAGCTTTTGCTAAATAAAAGGAACACTAGAACAACAAAGTATGTTTTAAGAAGTTTGAATTTTTCCTGAGAGTTTAAAAAACTGCAGCTCTTTAAATTCATTTATTTCTAAAGCCATATCCTTTACTGTTTAATTTTGTGGTTTAAATTGCCTGTCAAACCATAAGAAAATAGAGCCCAGATCCAGAGCTGAATAAACCAGTTTTACTTTCACATGCAATTATAGTTTTTTTAATCTTTTTCACCAGCTCATTTCCAACATCTTTTTATTTTATCACTTGTAATCAAATTCTCCACAATTTACTATACAAGTGTTATCAAATGCCTTCCATTTATTTTAAAGATCTAAATTCTGATGAAGTAAGACTACACGATCACTGCTGTAAATCACGATATGACAGTATCTATCTGGAGGCTGAATCATCCTAACTAGTCCACTTTGTTGACTATCAGATTGCAAAATCATCATAAATCATATTCCTTTCTCCTTTTTTCTTCCACTTCACATCTTAGGGAAAACATATTCATTTTCCAAACTCATCATTTCTAGCAGTGTTCATTTTCAACCTTAATTTCCTGGCCAACCCTATTCATTCAGATGCCTTTTTTAGAGGTGGTATTCGTCTGAATACACTACAGCCAGAAATTTTTTTAGAGCTCTTCTCACCTGCTATATAACCTCTGACAAAAGGTTAATATATCCTTATATATTCTTTGTTCCAAATCTCTTCCTATTCCATGAGCTTAAAATCATATTAAGGTAAGTTTAGATCACTGGAACTATGACTCTGTGCTATGCCCCTTAGCTCTGTCCTATTTTGGTTGATGATGATGGTGTTATATTAATTTTCAGTCCCCAGAAATAAAAGTGGCATACTTAAAATTAAAAAAAAAAAAGAAAATGAAGGCAAAATATATAACTTTTTTAAACAAATAAAAACAGAATTTATCATCACTGGACCAAAATAAATAAATATATAAATAAGTAAATATTGTCAATTATCATATGGTTTCACTTATTTGTGGAACATAAGGAATAGCATGGAGGACATTAGGAGAAGGAAGGGAAAAATGAAGGGGGGGCGAAATCGGAGGGGGAGACAAACCATGAGAGACTATGGACTCCGAGAAACAAACTGAGGGTTTTAGAGCGGGGAAGCGTGAGCCCAGTGATGGGTATTAAAGAGGGCACTTACTGCATGGAGCACTGGGTGTTATACGAAAACAATGAATCATGGAATGCTACATCAAAAACTAATGATGTACTGTATGGTTACTAACATAATAAAATTAAATTAAATTTTTTAAAAAAGGGGGAGAAACCAGGGATAAGAAGAGGAAAGGCAGAGGAAAGGCCAGTCCATATAACCATATTTCATCTGATCCTGGACCAGAGGTGAGCGATTTTTGTTCTGAGCTCTCTAGTGGCCAAGGCAAAGAGAGAAACCTGGTCAGTTACAGGATTAGTGGTGTCCCTAAAAGGAAAACAGGCCTGTTGTTCACAAGTGATGCATTTGTTTTAAAACTCTTAGCTTCTACAAAAATGTCCCCAGCTGCTATTAACTACTACTACTACATGATGGTTCACATCATCATCATCATCATCACCATCACCAACTAACATGGTGTTTTTCAAAGTAAATGTGAACTCAAGTTCATGGCCATGGTCAGAAAATTTTTAATAAAATAGTATAAAATAGGGCGCCTGGGTGGCTCAGTTGGTTAAGCGACTGCCTTCAGCTCAGGTCATGATCCTGGAGTCCCAGGATCGAGTCCTGCATCGGGCTCCCTGCTCGGCAGGGAGTCTGCTTCTCCCTCTGACCCTCCCCCCTCTCATGCTCTCTCTCTCATTCTCTCTCTCAAATAAATAAATAAAATCTTTAAAAAAATAAAATAAATAAAATAAAATAAAATAGTATAAAATAAAGCATAACTGAACAAAAAAAAATTTTAAATATGCCTTTTACAGTTTCCTAAAAACTACACTTTGAAAAATGCACTTCTGGAAAAAAATTATTTAAAATTTTTATTTTAAAACAAACTTTTAATACAATTAGTACAGATGACATGATACTTTATGTGAAAAACCCAAAAGATTTCACCCCCAAATTACTAAAATTAGTACGGAAACTGAATGTCCCATGGTTTGGGAAAATCCTTTTAGCAAGGTACTTTTATCAATAGACTATTTTGATTAATAATTGGAGGAACACACACACATTTAACTTCTTGGGTGATATTGCCTTGGATGTTAGAGAAGTAATAATTAGGAGATGGTTTTAAAACCTTCCACTGAGGGAACCTGGGTGGCTCAGTCGTTAAGCGTCTGCCTTCGGCTCAGGTCATGATCCCAGGGTCCTGGGATCGAGTCCCACATCGGGCTCCTTACTCGCCGGGGGGCCTGCTTCTCCCTCTACTGCTCTGCCTGCCGCTCCCCCTCCTTGTGCTCTCTCTGACAAATAAATAAACAAAATCTTTAAATAAATAAATAAATAAATAAATAAATAAATAAATAAATAAATAAAAACCTTCCACTGCTATGTCCTTCTTTTTTCCACATAATTTTGAATGGTAGTGTCAGAGACAGGACTCTGGGGTCCATTAGGAGAACTGAGCCCTGCCCATATTCATACATAATACCCATTACCCTCTTTCATGCAGTGGTATCACATCAGCTGTGAGATTATTTGTATCCTTGAATTCCAGGCCACACAGCTTCGCGCAGTGGCAGTATCGTAGCCAATGAGGTTTATCCGAGGCGCGATTATTGCTAATTGAATTCCAGGCCACAACTAACAGCAAAATGAATGGTTGCCCAGAGCTGGGCAGTAGGGAATGCGTGACTTGGAGGAACATTGGCCAAGTAAGGAACTGAGGAATGTTGACCCACTTTCCCAAATATACAACAGAAGAGAAAAGATAGTTTGGGGATTTAAGTGGTTATACGAACATCTCTCACCACAACTCTGGGCTCACTGTGAAAAGGGCCACATCTTAGTCACCCTTAACTTCTAGCAGTTCTGAGCACAGGCTACATCCCATAATGCAAGGTCCAGTTGACCAAAGTAGTCAAGTTGGAAAAAGAATTGCTTCCAGAGTTACCAGTAGCTATGAAATGGTGAAGCATTAAAAGTTTAAAGAGTTGCAGCCATAGGGGTATTTGATCATCATATACGGGAAATGCTGGAACATTTTCTGATGGGCAACCTTTTTAGTTCAGCATTGACCTTGACCTCTGAACTTACCCCTCCCATCAACAACCCACAGAGCTCAGAAGACTGTCAGACTGCTAAAAGAGAACCAAGCAGACAGCCTTGCTCAAGGTATTTTCAAGATAAAGTGGTCAACTGTATTTTGTATGATACATTAAGTGAAATCACCCTCCTTAGAAATATTTAATAAAATATGCTACACAAATGAGTACATAGGGCATTATTCAATTTTGATGAAATTTGAGGACAAGCAAAGCTAATGTATATTGACAGAAGTGACAGTAGGGTTTGGGAGATGGCTGGGAGGGGGATACACTGACAATGGGCAAGAGGGAACTTTCTGGGGTTACATAAATGTTCTACATCTTGGTTATGTTGCATGCATTTATCAAAACCCATCAAACTCTACCCCTAAAATGTATGCCTTTCAGGACGCCTGGGTGGCTCAGTCAGTTAAACATCTGACTCTTGATTTTGGCTCGGGTCATGATCTCAGGGTCATGGGATCAAGTCCCACATCAGGCTCTGTGCTCAGCACAGAGTTTGCTTGAGATTTTCTCTCTCCTTCTCCCTCTGTCCCTCTCCCCACTCTCTCTCTCTCCCCCTCAGATAATAAATAAATCTTACTTTCATTGTATATAAGTTGTATCTTCATTAACTTGATAAAAAGCAGCTGCCTTTAAATATAAGTTTGAGAGCTTTCAGAAAACCATAAAATCTATACAATCGGTATCCAATGCTGGGATACACATAGGAGAACTATCCTATCTGGCTCAACACAGTACAGAGGTCATACTGTAACACATAATCTAGATGACAAACTGTCTTTGCCATTCCTGGATCTGATTTTCATTAATTCCAAAGACAAAGGAATTCAAAGTTAACACCATACCCATAATGTAGAGTATATTCATTTAGTTGACTTGTTATGAATTTATGTTTATGTTTCCTGCATTTAAAAAGTATATATTGTTTTCCTTATATATTTTAGGTTCATTCATTCTGTTTCAACTAATCCTTCTACCGCCTTTTATTTTTTTTTTAATTTTTATTTATTATTTATTTTTTGAAGGGGCTGGGGCAGAGGGAGAAGGAGAGGGAGAGAGAGAACCTTAAGCAGGCTCCACCCTCAATGACCCTGAGACCATGACCTGAGCCAAAATCAAGAATCAGAAGCTCTATTGCCTTTTAAAATATAGAATAAGAACTTACATTATGGATGTCTAGACTAGATGAACTCAACTGACAATGGCATAATACTCTTGATGGTCAGACTAGGTAGATCTGACCAGAAGTACTCCTTAAAGACCGATATCTTGAGAGGTCTTGCCCCTGTTGGGGGATGATGTACTTGACTTCTGGGGCACGCCCAAAGCATCCTAAAACAAACTGCATGAACGGAACTCACTTGTCTCTAGGTAGAAAAAGGTTTTGTTTGTGGTTGTCTTTTTCCTTTAAATATGTCAATTTAATTCAAGCTATGGGCCATTCTTCACTGAGCATAGGACACAAGGAATCTTTCAGATGTAGCACAGTTCAGTGCAAAAGCATTGAGCTGACTGATCATCCAAAGCCTTGGGTTCTAATGCTGGTACCCCTTAACTGAAGACATTGCTTTCAGCAAATCAAGGAACCTCGTGAGGCCTCATCTATTAGATGAATGGGAAAGGGATACACAAAATACAAAGAAAGATCCATTCTAGCTCTAAAAGTCTGCAATTCCATATGCAAAGCTACCAGAAGGTCCCAGACATCAGCTGGCCTCCTAAAGTTCCTACAGTTACAAAAAGGATCCAAGCCTGTTCAGGTCACATATGGACTCACAACAATAAAGTCCATATTCCTGGCCCTCAGCCGACCCCTGCTTTAAGCAGGACACCTCTAGAGAAAAAGACAACACATATCACAACTGCCTATCTTGAAGGAGATCTTCTGAATGGGTACCTCCTTCAACCATAGACCACATCCATCAGTAAACATTTTACATAAACCAGCTAAAGGGTAGAGCTATAGACCTCTACTGTTTTTCTACAGCACATTTTCATGGTACAACCTAGACCATTCTCATCATTTCCACATTAAAAGCAATTATCAGTTTTGCTCAATGCAAATTTAGGCCTTCATAACATCTGCAGAATTTGGAAAACATGTAACGCAACTCGACTATATGGCTCCAGGTTTAAAGGCCATCCACAATATTCCTTAGGGAATCCATCAAGGGGTCATTTTAGCAAAGTGGCATATCTATATTTGGTTCTCCTCTGTGTATGCTTATTTTCTTCAACACTGTTACAAAGTTTTCTTATGAAATGAGGTTAGCTAGAGTGGGTTGTTCTTTAATGGAGTAGACCTGAAGTTGAATGTCGTAGTTGTTACTTCAGTTGTATTCCCTAAGAATTCCTCGGGTGCTAGGGCCACACTTATTTGTGACATATTTTGATTTGTAGAATTGTGCCCTCCGTAATTTAACGGTCTCAGGGCTTGAGTACAGAGAAAATACTCAGGAAATAGACATCATTTAAAAGGTGAGTTCACAGCTGCTCTAAAGGTCAATAAGCTGGCCTTCTGCCAGAGCAAGGCAGGTGGAGAATTCCATGATATAGGCCTAGTAAGCCACATTCTAGAAAGAATTTTGAGAATTATCTAGAAAATCCTGAATGACCTTAAATATTTCCTGTAATTAAGCACAAATGACAAGTTTATATTAAGTTTTTAAAGAAAGTACATGTTTTATAATATCTTCAGTGATTGTTTCTGCTATTAACAGAGTACTGACTTTGAACATTGAACTAACTTAGCTTAAATAGTACCTATTATAAGCAACCAGTGAAATATACCAATTGTACTCTATATGGCACTTCAAATATATTTCAAACTGTGACTTTGAGTGAATGAAGAGTGGTTGCTCTTTGAATACTATGACATTTATAATTAACCTGTCAGAATATCTATATAAGTAAAAATGATTGAAAAAATTTGCCCAATACTCTGTCTCCAATTAAAAAAAAATTGAAAAATGGATATTTTTATCTTTGTGTCCATCCATCTAATTACAAGTCTTTTTTTTCTTTTTTTTAAAGATTTTATTTATCTGAGAGAGAGAGAGAATGAGAGAGAGAGCATGAGAGGGGGGAGGGTCAGAGGGAGAAGCAGGCTCCCCGCCGAGCAGGGAGCCCGATGCGGGACTCGATCCCGGGACTCCAGGATCCTGACCTGAGCCGAAGGCAGTCGCTCAACCGACTGAGCCACCCAGGCGCCCTAATTATAAGTCTTAAAATGTGCTTTCATTCATTTGAAAATATTTATAGCATACCCAATGAGGGTAGCTAGGGAAATAGAGAAGAGTAAAACAGACATGGTTGCTGCCTAATGGAGCATATAGTCTAGTGGGGAAGGCAGACATTAAAAAGAAAATCCTACAAATAACAGACACATTCCAGTCACATCTGATAAATGTTAGGAAGAGGGAAAAGTACATGAGAATACATAACGAAGGGACCTAAGCAGATGGCTGCTGGGGGGGGAAATATTATGGAAGGAATCTTCGAGGAGTGACTTTTACCAGACATGAAAGATGAGTAATAGTTACCCAAGCAAAACATAGGCAAAAATGTCTCTGAGGCAGAGAGATCAGCATATACAAAATCCCTGAGTCAGACAAGAGCTTGGCTTGTTCAAGGAACCATAACAAGGCTAGTGAAAGTAACAGAGCAACGTGAAGCTAGAAAACTAAAGCGGGGAAGCTCAAAAGGGTGTAACAGACCATACCAAGGATCTTTTATTTTATATTAATTATAAAGGGAAGTGTTCATTCTGCAGTGTCAATCAGCTTGTGTCTAAGCCATATCTCTGAAAATACTTGTTCTCAGTTTTCTCTGGTCTGTTGTCCTAGTATTAACTGGTCCATCTGTTTACCGGTGTATTAGTTTCCCAGGGTGACCATAAAAAACTACCATAAATTGGGTGGCTTAACACAACTGAAATTTATTCTCTCACAGTTCTGGAGGCCAGAAGTCTGAAATCGAGTTGATGGCATGGTTCACCCCTATTTGGGGGCTCCTAGAGAGAAACCATCCTATGTCTTCTTCTAGTTTCTGGTGCTCCCCAGCAATTCTTGTCATTCCTCAGCTTTGGCAACATAATTTCATTCATCACATGGCTTCTCCCTGGGTATCCCTGTCTCCATCTTCAAGTTTCCTTCTTATGAAGACACCAATCTGTGGATTAAGGGCCACCCTTATCCAGTATGATCTCATTTTACTTTGATTACATCTGTAAAGTCACAGGTACCAGGGGATATGATTTGACCCACAACTGGAAGGTATTGAAGGACTTTTACTGGAGAAGTGACATGATCATATTTGCATTTTACCGTCACCTTGCCTATTGGAGGGAGAATGGATTGGAAGTGGAAGGGGGAGACGAATTAAGAGACCAGTTAAGAGGGTATTGTGTGCTCTGGGTTTTTTTTTTATAATAGAGTAGAATAAATGTTCTGAAAAATTTTTATCATATAAACATACAGAAATACCAAGGAAATATTTTAAAAGTATTTTAAATTTATAACTGAGATAGACATAATAATATAATTAACTTTAAAGGGGGTAGGAATGTTTAGGAGCCAAAAAAATTGAAGCGAGGACTGAAATCCAGAGTGGTTACTGTCATTACAGTGTGATCAGGCATTTGCACCAACCTCTGGGCCTGAAGTCTTGAGCTTTGTATGCTGTATAGCGGACCGTAGGCAAGGCACTGTGTCAACCCAAAGAGGGAGAAATTAAGATCTATAAGTAAAGCCAGCGTCCACAGAGTTAATTTAAAAAACATGTCCATCGCATTAAGGAGGGCACAAGTTGTGATGAGCACTAGGTGTTATATGTTAAGTGATGAATCCCTAACAAGACTAAATCAGAGAGGGAGACAAACCATAAGAGGTTTGCTTAATCACAGGAAGCAAACCATAAGTTTGCTTAATCACAGGAAGCAAACTAAGGGTTCCTGGAGGGGAGGGGGTCGGGCATGGGGTCACTGGGTGATGGGCACTGGGGAGGGCACGTGATGTCATGAGCACTGGGTGTTATATAAGACTGATGAATCACTGCCCTCTACCTCTGAAACTAATAATACATTAGTTATACATGTTAATTGAATTTTAAAAATTTTAAAAAGTAATGAATCCCTAAATTCTACACCTGAAACCAATACTACACTATGGGTTAACTAACTTGAATTTAAATAAAATCTGGGGGGGAGGGGAGCACCTGGGTGGCTCAGTCGGTTAAGACTTTGGCTCAAGTCATGATCTCAGGGTCCTGGGATCGAGCCCCACATCAAGCTCCCTGCTCAGCAGGAAGTCTGTTTCTCCTTCAGCCCCTCCCCCTGCTCATGTTCTCTCTCTCTCTCTCTCTCTCTCAAATAAACAAATGAAATGTTTAATAAATAAATAAAATAAGATCTTGGGGGGAAAAAAATGTCCATCCACTGACAAAAAGAGATGACAAAGAAAAATGTCATTCTTGGTCTGGACTCAGGAAATGAATGAATGAATGAATGAACAGAAGTTTTCCATGACAATAACCACAAGGATGATGACATACTCCAAAGTTTGGGTTTAAAATGATACTACCTAGTAGGTCCAACAAAACTCAAACAAAGAAACTATTTTAAGTCACCCTGGGTTGGTTATACTTTGGAATGTCCAAGAGACACAAACACAAATTCTCTGCAGAAGGATGAACCCTCAACATTATGATTTAAACATGAGCTCAGTCTAAATATAAAAAACTATATATAAGAGTTAGCAGAACAAACAAAAGCAGCATTAAACCACAAAGTACTTCAGATATTAGAAATATAGGATATAAAATAAATATTTTCAGTTATTCAAAAAAGAAATTGAAATCATAAAATAGGAACAAAGTACTACTTTTAAAAATCAGGATAATTTGAAAAAGAATCAAAACCTCTCGGGGCGCCTGGGTGGCTCAGTCGTTAAGCGTCTGCCTTCAGCTCAGGTCATGGTCCCAGGGTCCTGGGATCGAGCCCCACATCAGGCTCCCTGCTCAGCGGGAAGCCTGCTTCTCCCTCTCACTCTGCCCCTGCTTGTGTTCCCTCTCTCACATTCTCTCTCTGTGTCAAATAAATAAAACAAAATCTTTAAAAAAAAAAAAAAAGAATCAAAACCTCTCAAATGAAAAATGTGATCACTAAAGTTAAAAATTCTGTAGATCAGATAAATAAACAATCATACAGAGCTGAGGACATAATGATTTTTTTAAAGATTTTATTTATTTATTTGAGAGAGAGAGACAGAGATAGCGACAGAGAGCATGAGTGGGGAGGAGAGAGGGATAGGTTGGCTCCCCACTGAGCAGGGAGCCTGACGTGAGGCTCATTCCCAGGGTCCTGGGATCATGACCTGAGCCAATGGCAGACGCTAACTGACTGAGCCACCCAGGTGCCCCAGGATATAAAGACTTATACAGAAATTATTCAGAATGAAGCTCAGAGACATAATGAAATGCAAAATATGAAAGGGAAGTTAGGGGTGCCTGGTGGTTCAGTCAGTTAAGCACCAGACTCTTGATTTCCGCTCGGGTCATGATCTCAGGGTCCTGAGATTGAGACCTGTGTTTGGGAACGTGTTTAAGATCCTCTCTCCCTCCCCTTGCTCTGAGCTGCTTCTCTGGTGCTACCCTGGGAACCTGATCCCTGAGGCCCTCCGGCTGCTGAGGTTTGGGGACACCCCCACCCCCCACTACCCTGCAACCCAAGCTGGGGAGATAATGGAGCTCCGAGTGCTGGTGGGCAGTATTTCTGCCCACCTTCCTTCTTCCCCACAACAGAGAAGACCAGCATCCCCACTGAGGGACCAGCTGTCCTGAATATTCTCCAGACTAGGCCTCTGGGCCCCAGGACCTACCCTCAACAGAGGACACTGAATCCCACAGAGTCCTGGGGTGGAGGGGGCAGGAGGGACAGGAGCATGGGAAGGGAGGCATTCCCCCCAGAACTGAATAAAGATTGATGAGCAAAAAAAAAAGATCCCCTCTTCCTCTCTCCCTCTCTCTCTCTCTGCCCCTCCCCCCTCCTCCCTACCCCTGTGTAGGGACATCCATACACATACTTGCTCTCTCTCTCTCTCTAAAAAAGGGGAAAAAAAAAAAAAGAGAGAAGAAAGGGAAATTAAATTACAAATGAGCAACATGCTCAAGTTTAACAAATGTGTGATTTATGATTCAAAGCAGGGAGTAGAGAAAATAAGGGAAGCCAAAGATTCCGAAGCAGAATAGAGGAAGGAAGGAAGGAAGGAAGAAAAGGAGGGAGGGAAGAAGGAAGAAAGTGAGCATATCTAGGCATGTAGTGAAATTGCAAAATACTGAAGAAAAGGAAAAATCTTAAAAATAACCAGAGAAAAGTTTATCTACAATGGAATAACAGTTATATAGAAAACAGATTTTTTTCAAGAGCAGTAGTGGATCCAGAACACACTGGAACACCATCCTCAAATTGCTAAAAGCAGGGGCGCCTGGGTGGCTCAGTTGGTTAAGCGACTGCCTTCAGCTCAGGTCATGATCCTGGAGTGCCAGGATCGAGTCCCGCATCGGGCTCCCTGCTTGGCAGGGAGTCTGCTTCTCCCTCTGACCCTCCCCCATCTCGTGCTCTCTCTCTCTGTCTCATTCTCTCTCTCAAATAAATAAAATTTTTAAAAAAATAAAAAAAAAATTGCTAAAAGCAAATCATGACCATCTCAGGTTGTTACTCAGCCAAATTATCATAAAATAATCAGGGCAAAACATATGCATTTTGGCAAACAAAAATCTGTGTTTAACATAATCAAACCCTCACTAAAGGAATTGCTAAAGAAAATACATCTGTAAGAAGTAAAATAATTCCAGAGAAAAGGTCTGGGATGAAATAAGTGATGGTAAACAAAGAAACTGGTAAATATAAACAAATGTTGAATATATAAAATAACAATTATGTAAATATATGAAAAAAGATGGAATCTAAATAATGCCCAAAATTCTATATAAGACAGGAAGAGAATGATCAAAATTAGGATATTGCTAGGAAGAACAGAGATTAATTTGGGTTTTGTTAAGATTAAGAACAACCAGGCAATAAATAGAAGGGGTTTATAACTTCCAAATCAATTTAGGGGGAAAGAAACGTTTTAAATCAAAATTCAGTCAGAAAAAAAAAGGAAGGATGGGGCACCTGGGTGGCTCAGTTGTTAAGCGTCTGCCTTCGGCTCAGGTCATGATCCCAGGGTCCTGGGATCAAGCCCCGCATCAGGCTCCCTGCTCAGCGGGGAGCCTGCTTCTCCCTCTCCCACTCCCCCTGCTTGTGTTCCCTCTCTCGCTGTCTCTCTCTGTTAAATAAATAAAATCTTTAAAAAAAAAAAAAAAAAGGAAGGAAAGAAAAGAGGAAAACACAGTCAAAGTAGGAAAAATATAAAGCACAAAATCAGATAATAAAATAAACCCAGCAATAAAAGAAATCATATAAAATATAAACAGATTAAAATCACCAGTTTAAGAACAAAATTTCAGATCAAATTTTTAATTCAGCTCTAAATTACTTACAAGAGACATATTTAAAACATACAAGTCCCTTCCCCCACCAAAAACACTAAATTAGATGGTAAAAAGCAAGAAAGGGAATGAGCCTTCGTCAAGTAACTACTGTAATAGAGTCTCCATAATTTTGTGTCAAAGTGAGAATTTATTATTTCCACATTACAGAGTGGGGAACTAAGACAAGGTGAAGTTAAGTGACATACTCAGAGTCATACTTGATACTTACTTGTGGAAAAAGAACTTTCAAACCCAGTTCTGTCTATTCGCAAAGACTTGGCTCTAGCTAACTTCAGTATACTGCCATATGAGACAAAAAGTTTTCCAACTTGGGCGCCTGGGTGGCTCAGTTGGTTAAGCGACTGCCTTCGGCTCAGGTCATGATCCTGGAGTCCCGGGATCGAGTCCCGCATCGGGCTCCCTGCTCGGCAGAGAGTCTGCTTCTCCCTCTGACCCTCCTCCCTCTCATGTGCTCTCTCTCATTCTCTCTCTCTCTCAAATAAATAAATAAAAAAAATCTATAAAAAAAAAAAAAAGTTTTCCAACTTTCAGGTGGGGAAGGTGGTACTGGTCAAGTCCCCATGAAAATCAAGTAACAAGAAAAAAGAGAGAAAATCTCTACTGATTGTCCCATTAATTGACTGTCAGTGTATCTGGTTTGATTTCTTTGGAACCGTAAATCCATAGGCTACTGAATACAGAAAGTTTTAAACTGTAAATTCCTTTGTTCTCCATGTATTTATTAATTATGAATTATTACACTTTACAATTTGAAGAGCCTCAGATGATATTTTTTTCATCCTTTTTTTAGAAAGGTTTACATAAGGAGTTCAATGTGCATGGTAGGAAATGGTCTAGCCCACTGGCTGGTGGCTGAATATTAAAATTGTCCTGGAAAACTGAGAAGAAAGCAACTGATGCTTCTACAGAGAACTTATCACTAAGGAGGAAAGGACACTTTACATCTCCTCCTCCCCAATAAGCCGTATTGTCTTTAATGGACTAGGATGTTAGCTATGTTTCTTCTAAAAGTCACACACATGTTGGGGCAGTAGGAACAAAGCAGGAGGGGAAAGAAACAGAATATAGCTTGATGCAGCTGGTATTCTCTTTTTTTAAAGACTATTTATTTATTTGATAGGGAGAGAGAAAGCATGGGGAGGGCAGAGGGAGAAGCAGACCCCCTGCTGAGCAGGGAGCCCAGTGCGGGGCTTGACCCTGGGACCCTGGGATCATATTGAGCCGAAGGCAGTGGCTTAACCGACTGAGCCACCCAGGTGCCCCATTCTAATTGCCCTAGCAATATCCTAATGGTATTCTAATTCCATATTGCCCTAGCAATATCCTAATGGTATTCTAATTCCATATTGCCCTAGCAATATCCTAATGGTATTCTAATTCCATAATGTAAAAAGCTACATTCATGTGATATTTCTGTTTCATAGTTGACACCTTGCATCTTTAACAAGGTTTAATTTGGGGGGGAGGGAAACAAATTATTAAAGTAATATAAAATGTAATACTTCATTAAAAAACCATTTATAGTTTATTGCTGAATTTATAATTTTTTTTAAAGATTTTATTTATTTTTTGACAGAGAGAGAGACAGCGAGAGAGGGAACACAAGCAGGGGGAGTGGGAGAGGGAGAAGCAGGCTCCCCGCTGAGCCGGGAGCCCAATGCAGGGCTCGATCCCAGGACCCTGAGATCATGACCTGAGCCGAAGGCAGACACTTAACGACTGAGCCACCCAGGTGCCCCTGAATTTATAAAATTTTATCTTTTGTCTAAATAGTTGGCTAGCTGTCCTTTGTCCTCTGTGTGTGTGTATGTGTATGTGTGTGTGTGTGTCTGTGAGTATGTATATGGACAGAGAGAGAGAGAGAGTGATTTGGCATGATGTTCACCTTATGATTATTATTTGGGAGTAGTAGGATTTTAGGTGAAATTTGTTCTCTTCTTAACCTTTCTGTATTACCTGAAATTTTTAAAATGAGAATGTACCTTACTAAAATCTTTTAAAAGTAATTCATGGTTATTGTAGGACATTTGGAAAATATTAAAAAGTATGAAAGAGAAAAAGAAGTAGCACTCCTAATTCTATTTGTTAACATTTGGTGTGTTTCCATCGCGACTGATTTGAATATTCAATTTGAACTTCTGCTTCTCTACATAAAGTGTTTTCCTGTGTCATTAACTATTTTGGGGTATTGGGGAGGGGATTCTACTCCAGTAGTTCAGATAATACAGAGATGATGGTGATCCGGTCTGGTGATGAGTTGGAACACAAATAAATGAAGAAATCCAAGAATTATTTAGAGAGAAAACTGACAGAACAAAGTGATGGATTTGATGTGTGTTTTGAAAGAACTTTCAAGCTATATGTTCTAGTTCCACATACATCAAGGTCTTGCATAATTTTAAAATAAATCAAGCAAAGAACACAAGAATAATAACAACTCATTGGAAGTATATGAAAATTCCTTACAAAGTCATAATTTGAAATGTTGAGTTCATGTGCCAGGATATTTACCTAACAAGTCAAAAGAGCAGGTTTATATGAAGTATATTTTCTAATAATTTTACCCAACGGTCTGGAAGTCTATGTTCCATTCTAAGCATCACTAGAAACAATAGGGTCAAAATAATACAAGAGGAGAAGAGACTTCTATGGCGTATTCTGTCTTCACTACATAACAGTGAAGTCTAGTAAAAACCTAAAACTAAAGCAAACTCATCTCCTCATGCTGCTCTAATATGAAGGCCGTTGCTATGTACTTCAAGTGTACTGTATTTTCAAAGCTAACTGACTGATTTATGAAGAAACACACATGTGGTTTTTTTTTTTGCTTCACAAAAGCAACCAAAAAGCACATTTGGATATTATTAAACTGAAAAGATAAAGTATTGCACAGGTCTGAAGAATTAATTTTAAAATATTTCTTTAAGATAAACAGCGTATCAACTATATCTTAAATGTCATCACTTTGGATGACTGACTACAAAGATTTACAGACAACTGTATGGCTGAAAAGGAATTATTTCAGTCTATCTGTCAAAAGCTATTATGTTCAAAGACATGAGCATCATATCCATCCACTCTGTAAACAGTGGAACCCCCACTGATAACAAGGGAGAGGTACTCTGTTCATGCAGAATTCTTTGACGTATTTTCTCATCTTAAAATTGGTTCCAAAATGACCTGTTGCAGAGGGGAATAAAATCCTAGCAATCACAAGGAAGAAAGAAGGAACGACTGTCAGCATTCCACACTCCAGATTGTAATTCAGAGCTGTTATACAAGTCACATGCTGGTCTTACCAAAAATCTGTTCTTCACTTTTCTATACACATTCTAACATATCTTCACATAGTTTGAGTTTTTTCTAATGATATAAGAACTCTAAAATATAATCATTGGTTGCTTGTAGATACATTATTAACCAAGTCTATGGCATTCAAAAATTAAAGTATGTGGGCATGCATGTGATGAGTCTGAGAAAGGCTTCCACACCCTGCCCAGCACCCTGCCCAGCCAACCCTGTGGCACTCTGCTGACTGGCATTTCTCTGCAGGGTTGTTGCAAACACTCCAAGACCTTCTGGATTCCCAACTACAGCTTCTTGAAGAATTGCAGAGTTTGGCACTCTAGGCCACAGAGTTCTGCTCCCTCAGGTACTGAGCCTGGAAAAAGGTGAGGTAAGCCGTTCTTCAAATGAGGGAATAGAAAGGCATCCGTGCAACTCATTGATAACCCTTCCTCCCCATGTAGAGGTCATTGGAGATCAAGCTCCAATAAACCCATATCCTACAGCTTTTTTTTTTTTATTCTACAAATATTTACTGAGGTTCTACTATCTAACAACACTATTCTAGATATCAGGATAGAAGAGCAAACAAAAGAAGCAAAGATCTCTTTTTTCATGGAGACCTACATTCCACATTTTGGAAGTCCTCTACTCCCAGAAAGGAGTCGTTCCTTCTGCTTTAGCATCCAAAGAGACACGTGAACCCTTTACAAGACGTAGGCCCAGAAAGGAAAATCAGAGCTCCTGGTCATAAATGATAACCAATAACGAAAGCTAAAATAGCTGAAAAATTATATTCCTTCTCCAAAGCTAGATTTCTTTAGTTTTAGTACAAGTACAGCTGCATTTTTCTTAGGAAAACAAAAAGTATATCAGAGGATGAATAATTTGAACCACTTGGAGTGAAGTGTAAACAGTCTGGTACTTAGGCTTAACTCTTCTGTTTCTTAAGAGGAGTTACCTGTGTTCATTACTTTGGAAGGGAAAAAAAAAAAACGCTGTGTCACAGATGTTGGGAAAATAAGTATTATATTAGTAATAGAAAACCACAGTAACGTGAGGAATCATTCTCAGAAAGACTTTAAATCCTCTCTCACCTTCCAGCACATGGGAGGCCTACGGATCTTTAAAAATATCTGAGAGAAGGATGGATAATATCTCTTAGCACCTTCACTCTCCCACAAACTCAGGATAAAAGCTCAACGCTGGGGCTCCATCTTTCAGCAGTTTCTACTCATTTGTAAGAAAACAATGCTTTCTTTCTTATGTAAAGAATAAGCCTTGTATGCACTGTAAGTGAATTAATCTTCACATCTGATGAGGAATGGAAGCTACAGAGGCAAATTTGAAAGAAAGAATATTTTATTTTATAAGCTTGATTTGAATCTAAGCCTTATATTCATGCTAACTAAATCCAAGAATAAGGTTATTCAACCAAAACATAGCAAGGGAGGATCAGTTTTGAGTTTTTTCCTAATTATAAGGCCCAGCAGAATAATAATAGGGGAAATTTTGTCATGGAACTGGATCTTACACAACCTAGAGATAAATATGTAAACTAAGAATTACAATTTACTCCAATTCTTTTTTTAATCCCCTTCTCTTTTTTAACACATCTAGCTGTCTATATTATATATTCTCTCTATATATGTGAGCCATCCTTTTGATATATGTAACCCAAATATTTATGTTATTTTTTTTTCTATACATGCAAAGTGTTATATAAATATAGTGCTTATTTTTGTGGTTAGTAGACCTCAATAGGTCATTAAATTAAATTTTTAGATGACTCATTTGAGATAGCAAAGAAGTCATTCTTCAACACAGAAGCAGATTAAGATCACTTTGCAAACCTGATCAAAGATATCAACATTCAGAAACATTCAGAAACAAGGCTGATTGGGGAAGCAACAGGGATATTTAGTAACTTGACCACAACCCACAATTTGTGGGCCCAGAGCAGAGCCTTAAGGTAATTCACTGGGCCCTATGTAACTAGGATTTAATTCTTATTTGCTCAGAGCCTATAGGTTCATTCTTTTTTTTTTTTTTTTTAAGATTTTATTTATTTATTTGAGACCGAGAGAATGAGAGACAGAGAGCACGAGAGGGAGGAGGGTCAGAGGGAGAAGCAGACTCCCTGCCGAGCAGGGAGCCCGATGCGGGACTCGATCCCGGGACTCCAGGATCATGACCTGAGCCGAAGGCAGTCGCTTAACCAACTGAGCCACCCAGGCGCCCCTATAGGTTCATTCTTAAGAACAACACATAACACCCGAAAGAATTCCCTGATTTCTTGATCTTGGCATTGAACTGAAACAGTTTTGAAGAAATACAGCATTTGCTTGAGCACCCTGAGAGGAAAAATAGGAGAGCATAGCTTTCCTGGTAAAGGACTCAAGAAGCACTTCTCAACTCTTCCTGTGAGCAAGGAAATCTCCCCAGAATGTCCAGAGCAACAGTTCTCCCAAACTCTTTATCAGCTCATCCTAGGAGTTCACTGGATGCCTTCTGCTCAGTGTCATTAAGGTTTCCCCACACTTGGTGGCTCTGGCCCACAAAGATCCAGTATCACATACAACTGCAAGACACTCCATTCTGGGTGCAATCACACCAATCTCTCAATACAATGGGTCAAGAGTAGCAGATCTGCCCATCAGTTATTAAGTATAGGGAATAATTAAAATATATGGAATGGAATTGTCTCATTGTGTTGAAAATACATATAATGGTCTTTTTTAATCCCTTCATTATTTGGAATATAGGAGGTATTCAACAAATATGTTTTGTTAATTGGTGGATACCCAGTGTATCAGATCATATTATGCACAACTGACTTTATGACAAACATAACCAAGTAAATGGGTGCCATATATGCTTACCACTTTGAGTTCTAAACACTTCTTGCTTTTTTCAGAACCAATAAATGAACCACACAAGAAAAGTAAGTGTATCGCTTTACAGTAACCCTTTGTTTTTGACCCAACAGAATATGATTCAATCTCATCTACCATTTTACTTACCAGACTTAACTTGACAGGTTTTGATTATTTCACAAAAAACAAACACTTCCCTCCCTTAATGATATCCAAAATAATGTGCCGTAGAGTCCAAAGGCATTTTCAAAAGGAAAATTCAGAGAATGCTTTGAGCTAAGAAACAGTTGGAATAAGTATGTAGCTCTCCAAGGCCACACACACACACACACACACACACACAAATACACACACACGCACACACGCAAATGGCAAACCATGACCGAGAATGCAACGCTTAGTGTTTTTACTACTTGACTTGTTACTTGATTTTATGTATTTAGGCTACATTCTGGATGTGTAGGGAAAGAACTCATCTTTTACACATTTTAAAACATAATGAATACAGAGTCTGCTCTCTAAATAATCTTGTAACTTTATCATAGTGCCTATTTCACAGTTTTGATTTAAAGTTTCACATATGAGTATGCATATCCTTTAAAATTTTACTGAAAGTACATCCTTATGCATTATTTCCAAATGGCTTATATTACACTGAACCTTTTAAACTAAACTTCCTTCCAAGAAACTCTTTAGATTAAGATATCATTTTCCTAACAACCAAATTATTCAGCTAAAATTTCCAGAGATGTTTTTCCTTTGCAACTATATTCTTACAACCTAATTTTTAAAGTAATTTTCTCTAATTTATTTTTTCAAAAGCAAAAGTCATGATGACATATTGATACCAGACAGAGATTTCAAGTCTTTTTTAATTGAAATCTTTACTGAGATAATTATAGATTCACATGCAGTTGTAAGAAATAATAGAGTCTTTGTTTATTCCAATAGTAACATTTTACAAAACCATAACACAAAATCCTAACCAGTAAATTGACATTATATAATCCAGTCATTTCATCCAAATTTTCCCAGTTATACATGTACTCATTGTGTGTGTGTGTGTGTGTGTGTATTTATTGTTTGATACAATTCTATCACCTGAGTAGGTTTATGTACCCACCAGCACAGTCTAGAAACTGAATAGTTAGTTCCGCCAATACAAAAATCCCTTATAATTTATTATTTTTCATTTAGCAGTCAGCTACACTGTGGTAAATGGAAGACACCAAAGTGTTGCCTGCTTTTTATGTGTTCAGTTATCACCCAAATGGGATTTTTCACAATAAGTGTCCATTTTCAAACCATTTTTCATAATCTTCCATCTCAGAAGGATCTAGATTACAACTGTAATTTTTTAAAATCAAGTCTTATTTTCAGCAGACCATACTTGGCTGCACATCATCGTCAGAATGGAGAACAGGGACATTTTTAAGATAGCATAAACTATGAAGTCCCAAGACTGACGAATGGTAGAGTCCCCAGCAAAGTGGATAACCATAATCCATATATTCCTTTGTTTTGGGGCCTGCTGCCATGTCTTCTTCTCTCTACTTCTATAATCTGTGTTATTCTATCCTCATCCTTACTTATTTTTAGGGAGATATTGACAAGTAAAAGAAGTCAAAATTGTTTATTTTGAACTCCTAACATCAGAAAAATTTGAAGCCAAGGCCAGGAGTTGATACAGGGTAAAGGATACAGGTAATCAAAAAGAGTAGAAGGAAAGAAGGATGGTGGAAGGAGAATGTTATCAGCGACCATCCAAGTAATTCCACCTTCATGAAACAAGGAAGATTCTGGTACAGCAGTAGTTTTTAAAAGAGAGAGGATGGGGAAAACAGATCAGAACTGAGCATGTATATAAACTAAAACTTAAGAATATGAACAAAAATGTTTGCATGTTGAAGTTAAGCAATGAGCCTACATTGGAGCTTCTCAATCGAACACATTACAGACCACTCCACAGTCACAGGTACAGCTTATCCAGAGAGTGAACTGCACTGTCTCCGCACCAAGGGCATTCCTACAAGGTTCAAGGCCAGGATAGTCAGGTCTGGACAGCTGGCTTATCTTAGCCAGTGTCCTTGGGAGGCAAAGCCATCTTTAAGTGATTCAGGATTGCATAACACACTTCATTCCTGGGATTTACCAAAAGCACCAACCTAAAGGGCACTTCTTAAAGTTCATTAGAGAGAGATACTCACTTCCCAGTAAGGGAAGGGGCTGGACAGTCCCACCATACATTCTCTGACTTAGACCTCACAAGAGATGCAATCCGGGGACAGATATCTCCTCTCTCTCAGTCATTAAAAATAAACCAAATGAAGTTTACCCTCTGAAATATACATGTTTAATTGCAATTTCCACTACTGATACTCTTTTGTATCTCCTTAATTCTGTTCACCGACTAGATAAATTTCTACCAAGTACCTACAGTTGTGCAGTAAAGAGAAATCAGTGAATAATATTCAATAGCATTCTTTCTACAGCTTCATGTTGTATTGTATTTATATATGTTTTTTTTTATTTTATTATGTTAATCACCATACATTACATCATTAGTTTCTTGGGGGTTTTTTTGTGGTTTTTTGCATCTTTTTTATTGTTATGTTAATCCCCATACATTACATCATTAGTTTTAGATGTAGTGTTCCATGATTCATTGTTTGCGTATAACACCCAGTGCTCCATTCAGTACTTCTTATCACATTTTTATGTGAGTTATATAGTGTACCATGTGTTTTCAACACCCATGCTAAAAACTCCCCATGCTTCTTCCTCCTTTGCCTTACAAATTATTCTTTATGCTAACAAATACAACTAAAGTATTAGTCTATGCTATAACCCAAGTAAATTAACATTCGATGTTGATTTACCCAACTTTTTTATTCCATTCCAGTCCCATAGGAACTGCTACCTGTTGCAAACAAGATGTGTTCATTATCTAAGGAAGACAGATTGTCCCCCAATGGGTTCCCACACTTTGAGCCTCCCAAATAATAGCACTGATCATCCTGTACTGAAATCGTCTTTCCACTTGTCAGCTAATTCCAGTATAACATGTCTGCAGAGTAAGAAATGTGTCTATTTTATGCATCATTGCCATCCCACTGCCTGGAGTAAATACTCAGCAGTTCAATGAGTGACCACAGGCCCTGTTTGTTCTTCATGCATGTCATCTGGTTCAGACTGATGACCAGTACACAAAATTATCCCTCGCCACTCTGTTGCAGAGAAGCTCAACCATGCCTTACCACTCTTTGACCCCTTTCAATATCCTTTCCCAACTGCAGTTTTCTACTCCTTGAAAGCATAACGAATCACAGGACCTCTCTTTTTCAGTGAATTCTAAAAAATAATCACCTTACAAATCATGCCAGGTGAACCTCATTAAGTTCTTCTGATGCAGTTAATACCAATTCATAAAAGAAAATGTCCTAAGTCTTGACTTTAACAATGACGAAAGATCAGGGACTTGTCTAATTCAAATCACAAAATTGGACCCCATCTCTTTTGCCATGAGCATAATGAAAGGGATTCAACTGGCTAAATGAAGGAAAACAAAAGGAAAGTTTAAGTAATGGCATATTAAATTTGTTTGGGGGTGGGGAGACTTTCTAATGCTATAATACAGGGATTACTTTTGAACTGGCTTTTCCCATCCTTATTAATGACTTTGGGGAGGAGAAACAAATAGCATCTTAATAACCTCTGCAGGCAAATGACAACATCCATCTGTGCAGTGTTGTTAACATTCAGAGCTGAGAAATGAAACCAAATAATACAGTCAGATTAGAAATGGAAGCAGGCAATAAAAATAAGATCCAGCCTAGTAAGCTAATATCTCTGTAGGGAATGTTATAAAACACCTTTCTGTAATGGAAGGAAGGTCCTTGTGAAGGTAGAATAGTAAAAGAGACATAGAACTGTTATAAGAAACTAAAACAAGATTTACAATGAGTAACGACAGATTTAAAAAAAAAAAAAAAGCCAATCAATGACTGAAGTGTGGGTGGTATAAATACAAGCATCTATTCCCACTTAGAAGTGGCATGGTCATCTCAGAAAGGACCCAGTGAATCAGCATCACTGAATTATGTATGCTTAGTTCTCAGGACTCCTGGTGAGAAAAAGACAGACAAACAAAGTAAATTTAAGAGGCAGAAAATAATGATAAAAAAAAACCTCAAGGAATAATTTATATGGAAAGATTTGAAAGATCAGATCTGTGTCGTTTGCCTAAATGTCTTTGGAGAGATAGAATGATCTCCAGATGTCTATAGAGTATACATATTTAAGAAAACATAAAAATTCTTTACAATGCTATAGAAAACATATGAAAATAAAGAAATAGAATGAAATTGAGGGAAAAAATTTATGTCTTTATTTGGATTTGGTAATAGTCTTTAAACAGACATGAAGCAAATTCCACCAGGGGCTAACTCTAAAGTCTTGCATTCCATGAGATTTAGGGGTATTTTATGGCACAAAAGAAAATTAAGGATTCTTCCTTTTTCATAAATAACTAAGGGTACATTTCCCCACCCTTTCTTTTGGTACTAAACACCTGCGTTACCTAACCTGTGTTGAAAATGTGTGGAAAATATTTAAACCTCCATCCACACTCTTTTTAAAAAGATTTTATTTATTTATTTGAGAGAGAAAAAGTGAGCCAGAGAAGAGAGAAAGCACAAGCCAGAGTTGGGGGTGGAGAGGTAGAGGGAGAAGCAGACTCCCCGCCAAGCAGGATATCCGACGCAGGGCTCCATCCCAGGACCCCAGGATCATGACCTGAGCTGAAGGCAGCTGCTAACCAACTGAGCCACCCAGGCACCCCTCCATTCACACTCTTAAAATGGAACATATAACACTTCTGTCTAAATATTTGTCAGTTGGGACCCCTTCAAGTCTTGATACTAAGGTTGGCATTGATGTTAATACATCCAATTTCCAACAAGCCAGGGGGTTACTAAGTCAGATAGAGAATTTACTGTATAGAACAAATAAAACTCAGAGTAGGAGGCAAAGAGTACAGGTGAAAATTTCCAGGTTTCTTCATTAAATTCTGCTTTACCCTAACTTTTTGACCCAAAGCCATGCAATGTGCAATATGGCCCTAATCTTTAATCACTTGTATGCACTGAAGACATAACTAAAATAGATTCTAATAAAACCAGGTTTAATTTATGTGTCAAAATCTTATTTTTATACCTCCTACAAGTATAGGACCCAGTTCCTATTGTGAAGACATTTATAGTCTTCTCACCTCTAATGATAGGGTAATATTAAGCAGAATCTTGGAAAAAGAGTGGAAGTGAGCAATGGTGATATCTGGTGGAAGAGCATTCCAGGCAAAGGGCACCACAAGTGCAAAGACCCTGAGGCAGACACACATCTTTGGTATCTTTGAGGATTGCAATGAGAGAGGGGGACATGATTGAATGAGATCAGGAAAGTGTCAGGGAACAAGATGATTTAAGGCTCTGTCAGCTGTGGCAAGATATTGGCTTTTACTTTGATCTAGAAAACCACTGGAAGGTTTTAAATAGATGAAAAACATGATCTGTCTTATGTTTTAAAAGTCTTTCTCTAGCTGCTCAGTGAAGAATAAAATGCAGGGGGCAAGAGTGAATAAATGAGAAACCAGTTAAGAAGCTGCTATAAAGGGGCACCTGGGTGGCTCAGTCGGTTAAGCACCCAACTCTTGATTTCAGCTCAGGTCATAATCTCAGGGTCCTGGGGTGGTGCCCTGCATCAGGCTCCACGCTCTAGGTGGGGAGTCTGCCTGAGATTCTCTTTCCCTCTCCTTCTGCCCCTCCCCCAGCTCACACACATGCTCTCTCTCTCAAATAAATGAATAAATCTAAAAACAAGAAGCTGCTACAATAATGCGGGAAAACAATGATGTAAAATGCAGTACAGTGAACTTAATGGATGTGGTGAGAACATTCTGAATGTAGTTCGACAGTGTTTGTTGACTGGAGTGTAAGAAACAAAGAGGACTCAGGGTGAGTTTTCTGGCCTGGCAACTGGTATCCTGGAGCTGACATTTGCTGAGATGGGGTAAGTGAAGGGCAGCACAGGCGTGAGGCCTAGTTTAGGAGTGGGGGACCAAGAATTCTCTCATGGAAGTATAATGTTTGAGTTGTCTATTAGTCTTCCAAGTGGTTATAAATAGTAGACAGTTGGAGATATGAGTGTGGCATTCAAGGGAGCAGTCAGAGCTAGACATCTCCATTTGTGAACCTCCAGTACATAGATGATAGTTAATGCCATCAGGCTCACCATGGTGGCTGAGGGCTGAGACCTATGATACTCCCATTAAAAGATGAATGAATTTGAATCTATAGAAATGATGATAAAATAGTCAAACACTGAAACTCTGCTCAGTTCACAGTAAAACAAAATTCCTATTTTACCAGGTCACTGAATGGCATTTAAAGTTCGGAATTTTAGCAAGGGTCACAAATATCCTAAGAAAGGTTAAAGCCTAAGCTCAGATTGCTGGCCAGGACACTGACTTTTATAATTTTTTATAATTATAAAATATCATAGCAAAAATATTTATGGATCCCTAAGTAATATTGCAACACACTCAATGTAGAGCCATTTTGTCTACTGGACCACTGTCATGGACCTATAGCAACAAAATAGATTAGAAATACAATCTGGGGAGACTGAAAAATAATTGAGAGGATAAGCAGATATGAAGCTTACAAGTAACACCGTCAACCAGAATCTGGCAGATAAGCCTGAGGCAGTCCCAATGGCAGAACAAGGCAGGTAGGCAAAACAAAAATCAGGAATGTACAAATACCAGAAAACACAATAGGTTGGGGTTCCAAAGTTCAATAAAACAGCCAGGTACCAGTCAATCAACTGAAGTTTAAACAAGGAGGAGTTGGCCAAAGGGTAGAGAGAAAGGCATGGAGGTCTGCAACAGGAAACAGGCTGGTGCAAGTTATTTGATTAGTTTGGAGAGTAAGGTGCTTTTCTGAGGCTAAGAAAATAATTGGGAGCCAGAACATGGAGGACTATCTATACCATATTAAAGAGTTAGCACTTGATTCTGTATGTGCTGAGGACCTGTGCAAGTTTCTTAGCAAGTGAGTGGCATCATCAGGTCGCATCACATTTCAGAAAAAATAAATATAAATTGGTGAGAGACAGAGGCAAGGAGACCAGGTGGAATTCCTTACAAGAAATAGTAAGGTTCTAAATTACACAGTGGCCATGGATATGGAAAGAGAGTAGACTTAAAAAGGCAGAACAAACAGAAACTAGAAGGGAGAGATACAGGAGGGGAGATGGAAGGTAGGAGACTCACAGCTTTCTGACCTGAACATCAAGGTAGAAATAATAGGGGCTACAAGAATAAAAGAAATAGTCCCAGGGATGAGAGGTAGGATGAATTGAGTTCCATTTTGCACAGAAGGAGGGGGAGAAAATTCTGGTAATTCATTTTGATCGTTTAAGCAAAAAAAGAAAGTAAAGAAAAAAAATGAACCTGAACATTATTGAAGTGACAAGAGTATTTTACAATGTTGAGGTATAGAAAACAGGCCCAAGAAAGCAAAACATTTCATGTTTCTCTTCTGGTTAACAAAAAAGTAATTTTCTTTTCTGTTAAAGTTTGTGGTAAACTATTGTTTCAATTAATAAAGGTAGGCAGGGTAAGTATGGATTTTAAAATACAAATAAAATTAGTTGCCTCTTTGGAAAAGATGCATCAATATTTCCTATGGTCTTAAATCATCCCTCAAAATGATGGGCTCTGAGACAAATGCGATCCTATTTATTTATGTAGACTTTTCCTTGATAGAGTAAAAATTTACACAAAACTTTACATCACAAAGACACTAATACACTCTATTGCTAATCTGCAGTACACTAAATGTACAAATCAAGGGAATTTTAAAACTAGGCATGCTGTTCTAATGGGAAAGATTATTCCAAAATTCTTCTGCATGCTTTAGAAAAATTTCACAATTAAAATCCCTGTACTTTCTAAAATCATCTTCTAATATTTAATAAAGCATATCTATAAAACTAACAATTACCTAACAGTTTATAAAGTTTATAACAGTTTATAACATGCTTTCATTACTGCACCGCATTTAAGAGAAGTCTGTATAGTCACTATATCCATACATGTGAGAAAACAATAGCTTTGTAGGACTGCATTTGTTAGTGCAAATCACAAAGCTTAGACTATTTCTGACCCCTGCTATAGGTTTAAGCCTGGGAATTGTTATTTGTTATCATTTTGTCCATAAATAAATCATAGAAGGAAAACCATCCCCCCTGGAAGTTTTGGGGTAGCATAAGGTTCCAGTGCCAAAGGCGAAGGGTTGTAATTTAGTTCAATCATGCATTTGTTATGAGAACTCTGACAAGCTTCAGCTCTACAAGTAAACTTGGCAACACAGAGAAATTCTGTGAAAAAAAAATACTGTACACAAAAGATCACTCCTCTCTTCTCATTCTGAGATAGAAAATGTGAGTTTCCCAAGAGCTGATCTCTGAAGAGCAAATGAAATAGAAATTCCAAACGAGTACCTAGGAAGAACGTGTAACTAACAAAATGCCTCTTCTGTTGGCCTCATAAAATCAAGGTCTTTAGAGTTTCATAAAATCCAACTCATTCTTTAGGCAAACTCAAACAGCACCACCTCCATGACACCTTCCCTGTTCCTCCCACCAGATACACTTGCTGACCACATCCCCTCTCCAGAACACATTGTACTTTCTACACTTAGACAGTAACTGAATGCCTATGGTCAGGGATTCTCCAACCCATTTTGTGACACCCACTACAATTTTCCTGCACCAGGCACACAGTAGATGCTCATAAACGTTGGTGGAACACTTTGAAACCCTGGAAAGCTAAGTAGTCATTCCATCATGGCTAATGATTTTTCAAAACATTTTGGAAGTTCTTTTGGAACTGATTTTTCAGATTTTTAAAATATTTCCAGTGATAGCAGGTCTTGCCCTTCAAGTTAGATCTTACTTTATTTTAGAAACTGTCAAAAGTCATGCAAAATCATGTCCACAATAGCCAAACTGTGGAAAGAGCCAAGATGTCCATCCACAGATGAATGGATAAAGAAGATGTGGTATATATATACAATGGAATATTATGCAGCCATCAAAAGGAATGAGATCTTGCCATTTGCAACAACGTGGATGGAACTGGAGGGTATTATGCTGAGCGAAATAAGTCAAAAAGAGAAAGACATGTATCATATGACCTCACTGATATGAGGAATTCTTAATCTCAGGAAACAAACTGAGGGTTGCTGGAGTGGGGGGTGGGGTGGGAGGGATGGGGTGACTGGGTGATGGACACTGGGGAGGGTATGTGCTCTGGTAAGTGCTGTGATTGTGCAAGACTGTTGAATCGCAGATCTGTACCTCTGAAACAAATAATGCAATATATGTTAAGAAAAAAAAAAAAGAAGATAGCAGGAGGGGAAGAATGAAGCAGGGGAAATCGGAGGGGGAGATGAACCATGAGAGACGATGGACTCTGAAAAACAAACTGAGGGTTCTAGAGGGGAGGGGGGTGGGAGGATGGGTTAGCCTGGTGATGGGTATTAGGGAGGGCACGTTCTGCATGGAGCACTGGGTGTTATGCACAAACAATGAACCATGGAACACTACATCTAAAAATAATGATGTAATGTATAGTGATTAACATAACAATAAAAAAATTTTTTTTAAAAGTCATGCAAAATCAAGCCTGTAGCTCTGTACATTCTTCTTTCCCCTTGACACTAAAGAATAGTCCCTTTCTCTGCCCAGGGCAACCATTCCACAAACAAATGTGTTGAATGAATGAAAAAGTGAGTAAGTGAAGTAAGTGGGAGATCAAATTGTATAAGGGTATATTTATCCAAAAATAAGAGATGTGATTATCAAACTGCTATAATCAGGGTCTATCCTAACCTTGGCAACCCATGGCTTTGACAATGAAGAGGAAAACGGACCAAGTCCCTACCTGCCCCTGGTACTCTAAAACTTTCCCATTTGCCCAAAGAAGATGCCCTTGTAGATGAGAAATTATGGTGCAGAGACCTGATCAGAAATATGGGAAGATGGGGTGCCTGGGTGGCTCAGGTGGTTGAGCATCCAACTCTTGGTTTCAGCTCAGGTCATGATCTCTTGGGTCATGGGATAGAGCCCCACATCAGGCTCTGTGCTCAGTGAGGAGTCTGCCTGGATTCTCTCCCTCTGCCCACCCCCACTCTCTCTCTCTAAAATAAATTTAAAAATCTTTAAAAAGAAAAAAAGTATGGGGAGAATTTGAATTGCCCATGAATTTGACTGGGACAGAAGAAATTAATCTAGGCTTAACAGGAAACAGAAGTTACTGGACTCTTGACAAGGCACTAACTGCCATCCATCTTTTATATCTGCTATTTCCTCAGGTTCCAAATAACTCAGCACTAGAAACAGAAATACCTTGACCAGAGACCTCAGTCTAATACCTAAGTGGCTTTCAAAATCATCACTTCCCCCATGTTCTGATCTACCTCACTTTCCTCCTAGGCCTTACAGGGACCTCCAGCATCATAGTTACCATTCCCTGGTTCCCTAACACCCAAGTCTAGCTCCTCATTTTCTAGTAAACATCAAGCTTGACTGTGTCTAACCTCTGAGAGGTCAGACCTCATAGTAAGCCTTGATGAGAAATCAGGGGCAGGGAAGAGGGAAGGAGGCAAAGAATACACTGTACCAGATTCATATACATGACCACATTTCATCCACACAACAACCCTATAAAGTATGTGTTGTTGTACCAGAAAACTGAGGCTCAAGAAGCTTAAAATATCTGCCCTGAGAGGAGAGCCTGAATTCTAGACAGTTATGAGACCCTGAAATCCAAGTTAGTCCCACAATATGTGACCCTAAAACGCAAACCAGTAAGATCAACTTCATCACTGGACTTATCACTAGCTTTGAAGACCAATTCAATAGAAGAATCATCAAAATGCTTTTTGAGCAATTATAGTATCATCAGAATAAGTTGATAAATTTCCAGGGTAACTATTTGAAAGTCATTTGAGTTTTTTCTCATTATATGGAATCTGAGTAAGAAAAAAGGGATCTAGGGGCACCTGGGTGGCTCAGTTGGTTAAGTGACTGCCTTCGGCTCAGGTCATGATCCTGGAGTCCCTGGATCAAGTCCCGCATCGGGCTCCCTGCTCGGTGGGGAGTCTGCTTCTCCCTCTGACCCTCCTCCCTCTCATGCTCTCTCTCATTCTCTCTCTCAAACAAATAAATAAAAATCTTTAAAAAAATAATAAAAAAAAAAAAAGAAAAAAGGGATCTAAAAGGATGGGGGCATGGGGCTCTAACAAGGCTGAGCCTTACACGTGTTGACCAGAGCAGATAATGTTAGAATTTTCTCTCTCTTTTTCCAGACAAACCCAATAAAGATGTCTGTATCTGTTATCTAAAATCAACTTGGAAAGTTTGCCCCCTCCCACCTTAAGTGACTTTGAATAGAGAACATAATTCAACTTTAGTACTGACAGCAAAGTTATTTCTTTCAATGTTTTTATAATATCATTCAAAGCAAGTTTTTTTTTTTTTATTTTATCCTTGGCAACTATAAGCAGAATGTCAACAATGTTCAACATATTAGCTATATTAGAGAGAAAGCACAATGAAACTCTAAAGACCTTGATTATTGGGGCAATGAAAAATTCATGCTCTGCTCTAGTGGAGCAAAGCTTTGGCAGGGTTAGTGAGACACCTTCAAAGTATACCAATGAATTTTCCAACCTGCTGTTTCAGATAAATGGTTTTCATTTTTCTGTTTGCTTGTGTTTGATAAGGTTACTGGATTGATTCAAGTTGTTTGCAACGCCTTGAAGGCAAAGGATGTTACAGCATCCAGTGTCCTCGTGATTCACTATTGCTTTTCTTTCTTTTTTTTTTTTTTTGCCTTTATTTCTGTTTTATTTTTGCATTTGGCAAATGTATCCTATATAGGTCAGATTTCTACATTTCTGCATCCTGGCTGCCTTAAGGCACATATTGAGATATCAGAAGAAGAAAGGAATGTATAACAACATGGAATCATGAAATGTTAGAGCTTAAAGGTCACTATGTTCAGCCCTGTCACTTTACTACATCTAAGAGACAAGAAATGACTTGCCTAAGGTCACACAGTGAAATAGTAATTCTTTTATGTCATTATTCTTCCTCGGAAACATTTTGATGTCTTCAGTATTATTGACATTTCCTTGGAAAGAGAATAATTTTTTTAAATGAAATCTTTTCTCCCAAGAGCCAGTGCCATATATCCTAGGCTTCCTGATGGAGATGGTAGAAATGATGCAGTGGAGGGAAACCAGAAAAGGAGTGTGGGCTCACCATGTGTGTGTGTGCGTCAGCCATTCAATTAACTAATCCCATAACAGCAAAGATGTACCTAACCAGGTCAATTTCTTCAAATTAAATATTGAGTCACTGTCTTCAAATAATTATTTCTTGAGCATCTACTTCATGCCAACAGTGTGCTAGGCTCTGTAAAGAAATAAATTTTTTTAAAAGATGTGTTTATTTATTTTACAGAGAGAGAAGGACAGGGGGAGGGACAGAGGGGAGAGGAAGAGAGAGTCTTCTGCAGGCTCCACATGGAGCACAGAGTCCGATGCAGGGCTCGATCTCACGACCCTGAGATCACTATTGCTTTTTCAAGGAAGGTTCTGGTCATAATACCTGAGATAGCAACAGAAAGTATTCCACTTTTTATCCTATATTAATTTTGCTCTGGAATAAGTAAATATAATTACCAAAAATGACCAGTGAGGATTCCATGTTGGTGCTTATGTGTGTTCTTTAACCTGTAAGTAGACTGCAGGAAGATCCCCTTTAATCCATGATTCCAAGGCTCAGGCCACAGCAGGACATGTATCAAAATACTGATTCTCAACTTGGAGCTGAGAATTCTAATAAGAATTCTATTTTCTCCATAATCATAAAATAGTATTATCATGGTCTGAGTTTTACATCCCTCCCCCAAATTTATAAGTTGAAAACCTAATCCCTAATGTGATGGTACGTTGAGGTGGGGCCTTTTGGAGGTGATTAGAACATGAAGGTGGAGAATTCATGAATGGGATTCATGCCCTTATAAAAGAGACCCCAGAGAGCTCAGTTACCCCTTTCACTATGTGAGGACACAGTGAGAATGCAGGCCTTCACCAGACTCTGAATCTGCTGGCACCAGATTCAGAGTTTCCAGCCTCCAGAACTGTTAGAAATAAATATTTATTGTTTATAAACCACCCAGTTTATGGTATTTTTATTACAGCAGCTCAAACAAATTAAGACAAGTACCAAGAAAAATGTTTTGACCTCTTAAAATATAGATCTTTGGAAAGTAAATCCTTCTACTCTTCACATAAACAAATTGAACATTTTGAAGTAAAATTTATCCCTGGAACCTTCACTCTACCTTTATCTAGAGTTGACAGAATGGTGCATGAAGTTTTGTGGCTTTGACAGGTTTAGATACAGACATCTAAACCCATTGTTTCACGCTAATCAGAATACCAGCCATAGAAATCTCAAATGGGAAGACCATTTCTGAAGATATCTGGTCTTCTTCTGGATTGCAAATTTCAACTTTCTCATCACTGTGCCCAAGCTAGGAAAGCTATACTTCTCACACAAAGATGTTTTCTTCTGAATAATGACCTCACTGCTACCCTCCAAAAACAAAACAAAACAAAACAAAACAAATGAAAACAAAAAACCAACAGAAAATTGAGAGCATTGCTACCTTCCTCTCTTTAGGCTGATTTCTGAAAAATGAAAGGTAAGAAATCAGAAAAGGAAATACTTGGCACCTGCATATTCAATATCTAACACTATGCAAACAGAGTAGAAGAGTTACAGAACAATGAAGGGTAAAATGGTTCCCTTGCCTCAGGAGTTTAAAAACCAAAGTCAGAAACTAATATAAAAATTTTGAATATATTCCAAATAAAGGGCAAAAACAAACTTGAGGGAAAAGATGAGAAATCAGAACTTGGACAAGTATTTCAGTGTGTACAAAGTAGTTCTACTGTGAGAGATCTCTGGAGCTTTTCAGTGTCCTAACAGGCTCTACTACGTGGCCTTTTCCCCTCACTGGAGAACCCTCCATGCCATGTCATTTTCTTTTCCCAAACTCTTCCACCTAATTCATTCAAACAGAATATATAGAATGCTTAGTAGGAGCATTGTTTTAAGCAATGAAAATGCAGCAATGATATAAAACAAAATATTTAAAAATATATACAACAAAAATATTTACCCTCATTCAGATTACATTTTAGTAGGTGAAGACAGACCATCAATAAAATAAATATGTAAAATATATAATATTCTAGAAGGTGATAAGGGGTACAGAGAAAAATTAAGCCAGGAAAAGGGATAAGGAATGCTGGGAATGAATAGGTACAAAGACAAATAGGATGGTCAAGGAAGGTAGAATAGGCAGAATAATGGCCCTCAAATATGTCTACATCCTGTATGACAAAAGTGAATTTGCAAGTGTGATTAAGTTAAGGATCATGAGATAGAGAGATTATCAGGGATTCTGGGTGGGTTCAGTGTAATCACAAGGGTCCTTATAAGGGAAAAAGGTGTAGCAGATTCAGAGACAGGAGATATGACAGTAGAGGTTGGAGTGACAATGAGCCATGGAATGTGAGTATCCTCTAGAAGCTGGAAAAGATAAGGAAATGGATTTTTACCAAGAGAAAATGTGTATTCTTTTAAGTCACTGAATTTTTGCTAATTGGTTACAGCAGTAATAAGAAACTAAAATATAATGTCACTGAGAAGATTACATTTGAGCAGACTCGAAGGTGGTGAGGGAACTACTCTGCTGATATCTGGGAGAAGGGTGCAAACAGCAGAAGAATGCCCTCAGCAGAAGCATGCCTAGCCATATGCATGAAACACAGCAACAACAGGAGTGGGGTGAACAGGAGGAGGCAGAAAGGGTAGGTTGGGTCAGCTCATTTGGGGCCTTATCGGCCACTGTAAGCACTTTGGCCTATTCTGAGTGAGACAGGGAGTTTAGGAGGGCCTATGAATATTTATAGGAATTCTGAATGCTTACAATTAGAATAAAAGTGATGTGCTATTAAACCAATGGGGGCAGGAGGGTGGATGGATTCGTAGCATTTGCTGATTTCTTTGATGTAAACATTCTCACCATGCTTGACTGCAAACTACCAATAGTTTAACAATCAACTCACGAAATTCCTAAGTATTTAATTATCAGATTCAGTATGACATTGCTCATATGATCCCCACTTGTCAATTCCACACTATATTCCATCTGGGCCAAGCAATTTAGGAGTCAACTGGTGACAAAATATGTAAGAAAGGACTCAATAAAAATCAGTGAGAAGATACCTGAGTTTGACAGATGCCAGATTCTAGAATCTAATTTCTCCTTATCTGCTCTGCTTGGTGATTAAATGTTGATTTAAAAAGAAGCACTTCTACTCCCATATCAGAATGTTGCCACCAAATAAATAGAAGACAAACTTTAACTATATTCAGTCTTGTCTATTTTTCATTATGATCAACAGAAACATTATCAGAGACTAGCTTCATGAAAGGAGATATTGGGTAAAAAAAAATGTTAATATATATTGGATCAATCAAAGGGGAAAAAGTAGATGGATAGGAAAGAAGGCAGGCTTGATGAAACCAGTGAAGAAGCTAAACTTAGGAAGCCCTAGAGATAAAGGAGCTCTGACATAAAAGTATACAATCTTAGAGTTTCAAGAGAGTGCCTAGTCTATCACTATATTTTACACTGTATTTTATATACACTGAAAGGTATGTCAAATGCAGACATCATATGTAGATTATGTCCTAGGAAAACATGATCAAGATGGCTCATAGCGACATTTCTGTTACAGGGACAGTCATTACCATTCTTTCTCTGGCATTGGAAGCCAATATGGAGCTAATCACAATTCCTGAATTAATGTAACTTAATACAGCCCAGCACCCTCACTTAAAACTTGCTTCTTCATTCAAGGGATAGATATACTAACCAAAGCAATCTACATATTCAATGCAATCTCCATCAAAACACCAACAGCATTTTTCACAGAACTAGAACAAACAATATTAAAATTTGTATGGAGCCACAAAAGACCCCAAATAGCCAAAGCAATCTTGAAAAAGAAAAGCAAAGCTGGAGGCATCACAATTCTGGCCTTCAAGTTATATTACAAAGCTGTAGTGATCCAAACAGTATGGTACTGGCACAAAAATGGACACAGAGATCAATAGAACAGAATAGAAAACCCAGAAATGAACCCACAGCTGTATGGTCAATTAATCTCCAACAAAGCAAGAAATAATATTCAATGGGAAAAAGTCTCCTCAACAAATGATGTTGGGAAAACTTGTTAGCCACATGCAAAAGAATGAAACTGGACCACTTTCTCACACCATACACAAAGATAAATTCAAAATGGATTAAAGAACTAAATGTGAGACATGAAACCCTAAAAATCCTAGAAGAGAGCACAGGCAGTAACTTCTTTGACATTGGCAGTAGCAACTTCTTTCTAGATATGTCTCCTGAGGCAGGGGAAACAAAAAGCAAAATAAACTACTGGGACTTCATTAAAATAAAAAGCTTTTGCACAGCAAAGGAAACAACAAAACTGAAAGGCAACCTACCGAATGAGAGTAGTTATTTGCAAATGACATATCCGATAAAGGGTTAGTATCCAAAATATATAAAGAACTTATAAAACTCAACACCCAAAAAACAAATAATCCAGTTAAGAAATCGACAGAAGACATGAATAGACATTTTTCCAAAGAAGACATACAGATAACCAACAGACACATGAAAAGACGTTCAACATCACTCATCATCAGGAGAATGCAAATTAAAACTACAGTGAGGTATCACCTCAAACCTGTCAGAATGGCCAGAATCAACAACACAAGGAACAACAGATGTTGGCAAGGATGTGGAGAAAGGGGAACCCTCCTGCACTGTTGGTAGGAATGCAAACTGGTGCAGCCACTCTGGAGAACAGTATGGAGTTTCCTCAAAAAGTTAAAAATAGAACTACCCCACAATCCAGCAATTACACTACTAAGTATTTGCCCAAAGAATATAAAAATACTAATTCAAAGGGATACATGCACCTCAGTGTTTATAGCAGCATTATCTACAATAGCCAATCTATGGAAATTGTGTCCTAAGTGTCCATTGACTAATGAATGGATAAAAAAAGAGATGATATATATATGATGGAATATTAGCCATAAAAAAGAATGAAATCTTGCCATTTGCAAAAACATAGATGGAGCTAGAGAGTATTATACTAAGTGAAATAAGTCAAAGAAATACAAATACCATATGATTTCAGTCATATGTGGAATTTAAGAAACAAAACCAGTGAGCAAAAGGAAAAAGAGAGAGAGAGGCAAACCAAGAAACATACTCTTAACTATAGAGAACAAACTGATGGTTACCAGTAGGGAGGTGGGTAGGGGATGGATGAAATAGGTGATAGAGATTAAGGAGCACACCTGTGATGAGCACCAGGTGTTGTATGGAAGTGTTGGATCACTATATTGTACAGCTGGAACTAATATAACCCCACATGTTAACTAATTGGAATTTAAATAAAAAGTTTTCATTCTTTTTTATGGCTGAATAATATTCCATTGTGTATATATACCACCTGTTGTTTATTCATTTATCCATCAACGGACATTTGGGTTATTTCTACATTTTGCTTATTGTGAATAATGCTGCTATGAACATGGGTGTACAATATCTATTTGAATCCCTGCTTTCAGTTCCCTTACATATCTATCCATCTATGAGTGGAATTGGTGAATCATATGGTAATTCTATACTTTACTTTTTCAGGAACCAGCATACTATTTTCCACAGCAGCTCCAACATTTTACATTCTCATCAGCCAAGCACAAGGGTTCCAATTTCTCCACATCCTTGCTAACATTTGTTGTTTTCTGTTGCTTTTTTTTAAAATAATAGCCATCCTAATGAGTATAAAATGTGTTTTATTTTAATGTCCCTCCTGTGATTCTAATGTGTAACTAGGAAAAAAAAAAGAGCATGGGTCTGAGGCTCAATTTTTCATCTGGGTAAAATGAAAAATAAAACCTATCTTGAAGGGTTGATGTGATGATTAAATGCCCAATAAAAAACAATCAATAAATGTTGGTCCCTCTCTCATCCCCTCAGATCTCTACTAAACTTCCTCCCTCAATGTCCAGGAAAACGCTGTGAAGTTTTAAACTATGTAGATTTGACATAGGGCTGATTTTAACTTCTGTTTTGCTTTACCTATAGATCTTGTAACAGATGTCAAATGTGTCCTCGATTACATCTAAATAGCACTACACCTGCACCCAGCTTTCCTTTCAAATTAAGTACTCATCAGTTCTATTATTAAACAAACAAGGAACAGCTGTAATGCTCAGGGAACCAGTGGGATTACACTTTAAAATTATAGCTCTGCCAAGAGTTTTAGTTTATTGAATAACTCCAAGTTCTCCAGTTAAATTAATAGAATACTCTGGTACCATAAAATCCTGAAATACTTGGAAAATAGAGGCAACAAAATATTTTGTAAGTAAAGTATACATGTATGACACCTTAGAAATACTTTCAGAAATAAGCAATGAAGTTGTTTATTTTTAATTAGTGTGTTTTCTTTCATCTCTCAGTCATAACCATGGCTTACTTCATTGGTTGAACACTCATTGCACATCCTTTGTGAAATGCTGAAGATCTGCAATAATCTTATCACTGGGCATCTGACAGAAAGCCCCAAGAACCATAAACCAATCAGTCAACTATTTAATATCTAAGGTGTCTGCAACAAAACACTGAATAATAGACTTGCAAAAAAGCTAAAATCAAACTACATGAAAGAATGGGTGTTCAAGCTGGACCTTCTACAATGTGCTCCACAACCATGGATCAGTGAAATATTGGAAAACCCAAACCAGTTGTGGCTCACTGCTACGTGTTTATCCTATGGTGTCATAAGGTGGCCAATCAAAACAAAACAACCATATAAAGTGGTTTTCAGAGCGAAGTCAAAAATTTGTTAAAACAAAGAAAGCTTTTTGCAATTTTCAGTTTGCTCAAATTAAACAATTCACAGATTTCACATGTTCCTCTCTATAAACCAAAACTTTTTAAAGGTCAGCCTTAGGTAAAATTCAAAAGTAAACAGCTTCTGATTGCCAGGCTTCACCTCTCCATTCGCTTTCTTTCCCTTCTGGCTGCTACAGATGCTGTCAGTGAATCCATTAGGTGACTTAATGTATACTGGCCAGATGGGGAAGTTCTCTCTACAGAACTAACACTTAGGCTGAGATCTAAAGCACAGCTTCTCAAATTTTCCTATGTACATGACTCACCTGAAGGCTTTGTTTTAGTGCAGACTCTGATTCATTAGGGCTAGAGTGGAACCTGAGTCCAAACAAGCATCCCCAAATGCCCATGTTGCTGGGTTGAGACACCATTTAGAGTAGCAAGGATATGAGTGAATACTAGCCAGCAAGGGAGAGTGAGTGTATCACAGCTCAGGCAGCCCCGACTAGGCCAGCTCACAGATCTGAGAAAAGAGCAATGTGATTGAGATAGATGAGTGCTGGTGTGAGAGATGAGGCTGAAAAGGTAGATAGAAGCTGGTCAATGTGTTAAGTGCCTACTAGATACTAGGCACCAGGCTAGGCTCTGGGTAAACAGCAATAAATAAGGCAAACCTAGTCCCTTTATCCTTAGAGCTTGCAATCTAGCAGAATTACCTTGTGGGTGGGAAACCACTAAAGATTTTTAAACAGAGAAGAGACATGATCTAATTGAAATCTTTAAAGTATCTCTCTAAAGGGTCTGTAGAGAAGGTAGTGGAAGGGCACAAAGTTGGAAAGAGGAGTTTATGTTTGCAGACCAAGTGGGAGATGTCAACGGGGATGGCAGGAGAAGATTATTGTAGGACATGTTTTTGAGGTAGAACAGCAGAGCTGGATTGCAAACAGTTATGGTAGAGGGTGGCAGGAACAAGGAAGCATCAAGGATTATTACTCCTTATTTCTGGCAGAAGCAAGTAGGTAAAAGAAGGTAATTTCTATGAAGAACAATAAAATTGGAGAAGAAATAAACTAACAGGAAGGAATAGATATAGGAAGAGGCATAAGTTTGAACTCAAGAGTTTTGAGTTCTGGTTTAGGGATGCCTATGAAAATCCAAGGAGAGGGCACCTGGGTGGCTCAGATGGTTAAGCGTCTGCCTTCAGCTCAGGTCATGATCCCAGGGTCCTGGGATAGAATTCCGCATCGGGCTACCTGCTCAACAGGGAGGCTGCTTCTCCCTCTCCCATTCCCCCTGTGTGTGTGCTCTCTCTCTCTGTCTCTGTCTCTTTGTCAAATAAATAAATAAATATAATCTTTAAAAAAAAAAAAGAAAGAAAGAAAATCCAAGGGGAAATTTTAAGAAAGGATTTGGACATAATGTTTCAGCACTTAGCAGGAGAGGTCTATAAGACAGGTTAATACTTGCGAGTCATGAGAATTCAAATTATATTTAAAGCCATAGGAATTAATAGGACCTTATTTCAAGCCTGAATAGATCGAGAAGAGGATGTAGAAACAAGCCCTGACGAGCTTCAACATTTACACTTTGGAGGCACAGAAGGAGGAGATGGGGGGAAAGTCTGAGTTAGCCAAAGAAAAGGAGCCAAGTATAGAGTCAAAAAAGTCCCCCCCCCCAAAAGAGGATTTAAGCTAAAGGAAGAGGTCTACTCTACTGAATGTTCCTAAGATCCCATTGGACTTAAAAACAATAAAGCTATTGGTGACTTTATGCACTCACTTGTGTTCCCCCAAAATTCACATATTGAAGTTCTAACCCCAGTACCAAAGAATGTGACTAATGTGGAGATAGGGTCTTTACAGAGGTAATTAAGGCTAAATGAGGTCATGTAGGTATGCCCTAATCAATATGACTGGTGTCCTTATAAGAAGAAGAGATTAGGACACAGAGGGATGACAATGTGAGGACACAGTGAGAAGTAGCCATCTATGCCAAGGAGAGAGGCCTCAGAGGAAACCAAACCTGCAGATACCTTGATCTTGAACTTCCAGCCTCCAGAACTGTGAGAAAATTAATTTCTGTTTAAGCCACCCTGTCTGTGGTATTTTGTTACGACAGCCCTAGCAAACTAATATAGTGACCTTAGCAAAAGTAGTGCAATGGACTCGGTGAAAGTGAAAGCCAAGTTGGCCTGGATAAAAGAGTGAAAGGAAAATGAGGAAGGGGAGATAGTAAAAGTGAAATATTTTTGAGGAAAATTTGGCATGAAGAGGATAGATGGCTTGGTAGCTAGAAAGTCATGCAGAGTCAACGGAAGGGTCTCTCCAAGATGGAAGAGAACATTTTTTTTTTTATTTTTTTTTATTTATTTATTTGAGACAGAGAGAATGAGAGAGAGAGAGCACATGAGAGGGGGGAGGGTCAGAGGCAGAAGCAGGCTCCCTGCCGAGCAGGGAGCCCGATGCGGGACTCGATCCAGGGACTCCAGGATCATGACCTGAGCCGAAGGCAGTCGCTTAACCAACTGAGCCACCCAGGCACCCGGAAGAGAACATTTTTTAAATAAAAGATTTATATTTGCAGGCTGACAGAAAACATCAAGAAGGTGAGAGATTGAGATTTGGATGAGAAATGGAAAAACAATTAACAGAATCCCTGAAAAGCCAGGAAAAGAACAAACCCAGAGATCCCAGAGGGATCTTTTACCAGAAAAAGGACACTTCTTCCATGGCCCCAGGATTGCAGAAGCTTACAAATGTGAGGTAATATTACACCTAATTACGGAGCTTTATGCTTTTCAATAAATTTGGTTGTACATTATCTAAGACAGTCACTCTATGAATTAAGTGGGGCAGACAAAGCTATCTACATTTTGCATATGAAGAAATAAGGAACAGAAAGTTGAAATGGTTTGCTTGAGGTCATAAAGCGGGTCAGTCACCCTGTCAGCTTTAGATCACAGGGCTCCTGACATTATTTCACACCAGAAATGTAGACTGAATTAGATACAATGTCAGTTATTATATTTTTAAATCTTAAAAATTAGAAAATTCTTAGTAAGATTTTTACTTATTAACAAAGTATACATCAGAGGGTCAGCCCCTCAAAATGTTTTCTTACCCAAATAACAAAACACAAGGAGAGGTTCCCTTTTCTGCTTATTTGCATGAGTTAAATAAGCTCTAGGTCAAACAGAGGAAATTCAAGTAGAAGAAAATTATTTTGGAGTGATGAAATTAAAGCTAGCACAATAGGTGAACGGAGTTCTAATTAAGTGAAAAATGATGAAGTTCAAAATGAAAGGATTTCACTTTCAGGAATCTGAGATGGGGGGGCATGAAAATGACACAAAAAGCAGGGGCAGAGAATAGAAAAACCATCAATTAGAAAAGCTCTTCAAATTCAAATGGACTATTAGAAGTATGGAATGCCTAAGACTAAAAACTCCAACTGGGAAAAACTCTGACGAAAATGATCTCCCTCTCCCATGAGATAGCAAACATGATTTAGGTAAAAAGCTTTTAGTTTTATGGCTGGGGAGGTAGCAATAAAGAAAATGAACTTCCTGCCAGGGATCTTTTTCAAGCCCTGCCAATTCCTGTGTCTGGGGAAACTATAAAGAATATCCAGGCTCATGTTAAAAAGAATTGCCACAGATCTCCAGCTTACCTGCATTTAAGCATCTGAACATCCATAAGCCTATTCCTAGCCCAGCCTGGAAGTGACAGGGCCAGGAGACCCTTTGCTGTTCTTCAGCTTCAGCTCCATTGTCTATGTGTCAGCAACCCAGGCCCATTGACAGTAGGTGCTAGAGAGACACAGATTGCTGAAGCAAACAGCTGATGAAAAGCAGAATCCTTTCTCTTTGGCAGCAATACCAATTCCATGAAGCATGTTTCTTTTGGAGCTTTCCAAATCACTTCAAAAGCAAGTTTTCTGGTATGGATCAAGAAAGCTAGGCAAATTGTCCCCAAGCACATAGCCACCAGCCAAGATACTGATGAGGGAAGGCAGCTGGTGACCAATGCTCAGGCCACAGTGTGGTCCTTCCCAGAGCTGTTTAACTCCAACAGGCATGGAAAGCATTTGAAGAAAGCAGAGTTGATTTTTGTGATCTTGGTCTAATCCAAATGTGGCCAGTTCCCTAGAATCCTGGCACCACCCTCCCCCAGCCCCAGCCTGCTTTATGATGGCCTGCCCAGGCTCACTATCCCCAGACTTGTCTTTTGTCCCTGTCAAAACTGAGCAGTGCTGTGTCTGTTTCCCTTTGGACTATACAAATAACTAACTGATTCGGTTAATCTGTTAAGTGAACTTTTGTTAGCTAGGATGCAACAAGAAGTTACTCAAATAAGAGGACTGAAAGCTATCAGAAGAAGGGAGAAAGGGAAAGGACAAAAGCTGGGAAGGAATGTGTTTTCTTTAGCAGAACCAACAGTTCCAGTCAAGAAAATGCCCAGCTGGGTGTTTCACCTGATAGCCCCTAGCTAGGTGTGTCTCCCCTGACAGCCAGTTTGAGCTGGATTAGAACTGACTACCTGCACATTAGCCCCCCTGAATTGTCCCAAAGTTACATTTAGCTCATTATAATACAAAGATCTCCTCCTGTGGGCGGGATTTTCCACCATTTTTTGAGCATAGGATGTATGCTCCGGCACGTTGACACACTAAGTGTGCACCGTTGAACCGGAGGTGCCTAAGTAAGTTCCTTAATGTGTATGCAAGCTCCCTGCCTCCACCCCCTAAGACACCGAATGAAAGCTTCCTGTACTAACCCTATGGGCAGACAGTGCTTTGAGAGCTATCTCCCTGTCTCCTAACTTACAACAAGTAATAAAAATTCCTTCCTTTCCAGCACTTCCTTGGGTTGTGTTCAGTTTGATGCACTCCAAGCAGTGAACTCCTTGAGTTTGGTTACACTTCTACTCATCGTTTCATGAACACTGCCTACTGACAGGTTTGCTAACAATTACCAAACTCAGTTCTGCCTTCTTCAAATTGAACCAAGGTCCACTTAGGTTGAACAAACCTCTGAGACCTAAATGTAAGATCTGAGGTGGCTTTTTTTTCATCTCTCTCTTAGTTCATTCTTTTTTTTTTTAACTTGTCATAGAAATTCTTTAATTTAACCCAAAAGGGAAATCTGTATGACACTTGAACGAATATGGAAAGTCAACAAGACAAAAAATTTGGAGACAGTCTTTCAGAACCCCACAAATTACATGAAGTTTATCAATGAAACCCTCCCCCTTGCCTCTCTCAAGCTCCAAACCTCTACTTTCAGCTGCAAATTTTAAAGTGGTAGTTTTCCTCCTTGTGAAATCTACAGTCGAAGATTAATTCCTGAAAACTAAGGACTTTGAAGAATCAAAGAAAGAACTCTCCAGTAAAGAGCTGTCATAAATGTGGTGGTCTGGAGTTAGACAGAAGTGCTGCAAACCTCAGCACCATCTTTTCCTAGGTGCAGTTCTTAGTCTCTCTGAACCTAGGCTTTGTCATCTCTAAAATGGGACTAGTAACATGTACCTCAGAGTATTATTATGAGGGTTGAATGTGAAGATACTCAAAATTATTTAATGGGCCAGTACTTAATATTGAAAAAATATTAATAGCCTTCCAAGCTCCCATCTCCAAACAGTGGGATTTCTGACAGACAAGAGAGGGTTCCCAGTGGTCCAATAGGTGGTGGTCTAATTTACCACAAACCAATCAGGAAGTCTGCCGTAGACCAAAATATCACCTTTCTGAAAGTCTAGAACTTGAAGAACAAGGGTGGGGGGAGGAATAATCAATGTCCTTACAAGAAGATGATAAAGAATTTACTTCATAACATAATTCTTTCACCATACTTTTTTCTCAAAACTCCATTTAGATTTCAGTTCCACAAAGGAAATAAAATTTGTTATACTGGAAGTGATTAAGATGTTATTCAGCAGGGGACAAATTTCCCCATGATGTCCCTAAGAAGGATATATAAATAACACTTTATTACTACCCAGAGATTTTCCCCAAACACAGAGAGCGCGCTGTCTAATGAGCTGAGCTTAATGCTGGAAGGATTTTGTTACTAACGTGGTCTATTGCCAAAGCAGGCCAGAGACCTCCTCCATCTACTTCTCCCCAAACCCAAACCCAGTCTTAGATCTGGCCACTCTGGTATGAGAGGGCTGAAACACCTGTCAGAGAGGAGGACAAGGAAGACAGCCAGCCAGAGACTGGTCTCCGTGATGCCAGGGGAACTTGCCTAAGCTTTGGAGTTTTTTTGTTTGTTTGTTTGTTTGTTTTTCCTATTTTTGATTGTATGTTTGGTAAAAGAGGAAGCCTTCAAATGATGCTTACACACTGACAATAGCACAGAACTGGTTCTTATCTCACCATGAATATTAAAGATTTCAAAGAATTTCTTATCTGCATTATGGTGCCCTTTTCACAGATTAATAAGGCTGTTACCCAAAAAGTGAAATTTGAAATGAAAAGATGTAAGCACTCCCAGGGACTTAAAAAGTATTGTAGGAGAATGGTAAATAGGTCCTGGAATCACACAGACTTGATTCAAATCCCAGCTATACCACTTATTAACTGTGCAACCTCAGGCAACTCTCTTAAATTTAGTTCCTCTGCAAAACTGGAACAGTGAGAGTGGCCAACAATAGGGTTTCATGTGGATTAAATTAAATAATGTATATAAAGCACTTAGCATTGGCTTTGTTCATAAATTCTACTGTATGATTTCAAAGCACATGCTTTTATCAACAGTGTTATAAAGCCTCCTATAATACATTAAACTATTAGGAGTCTTGTGTCATTCTGTAAAAATTCTTTGAATATAATAGGGTGAAAATAAACAAATCTTCAGGGGAAATAGTCAAGTCTGCTTTGTTTTATACAAGTCCAAACAGACAGTTGAGCAAGAATCAAGGCAAAATTTTAAGTCTTTTTCTAGGAGCTTGATTTTTATCCAGGGGGCACTGGTTGTTACCAGATAAATGTGCTGTGAACTGCATGTTTGTGTCCTTCCAAAATTCATAGTGTGAAGCCCTAACCTACAATGGATGGTATTAGGAAGTTGGGCTTCGGGGAGGTAATTAGGCTTAGATGAGGTCCTGAGGTAGGGAATGCACAATGGGATTAATGTTCTCAAAAGAAGAGAAAGAGACTAGAGCCCTCTCAGCCATGCGAGGACACAACAGGACAGCCACCAGCAAACCTAGAAGCGGGTCTCACCAGGCACTGGATCTGCCTTGATCTTGGACTCCCCAGCCTCCAGAAATGAGAGAAATAAATGTTTATTGTCTAAGACACTCGGTCTATGAGAATGTGTTATAGCAGCCCAAGCAGACTAAGATCTAAGGATTCTCTGTTTTTAGAAATCGTATTTAGTTACAGTCACCTATCATCCTGAGATGTCGTTTCCTCCTTCTTCCCAAGCTCTTGCTCCATGGAGCCAACCCTTGAGCCCACATCTGAAGAGTTCGTCTCTGCTCCGGTGGGGTGCTTCTGTCTAACTTAGACAGTCAAAGAACGTTTGCTAATGAAATTAAACACCTCAGAGTGAGGTCACAGATCCAGCCAGAAAGCCCAGATTCTGTTGTCAGCGTTGTCCTCAGGATGCACATTAACACCATGTTTAGCACTGAGCACTGAACATTTAGCCATAACCTCTGGCCAGTGGCCCGTCTGTCTGTTCCGATGCTAGTCAGCCTACCTCCCAGTCGGCCTTGGTCTTCACTGAGTGCCAGGCCTGCTTCAGCCACACCAGTGACTCCGTCAAAGTCAGAACATGATCTCCTGGCTCCCAGTCCAGGGGTTCCCCTCAACTCCATCAGTACATATACTCAACAACTAGCCTTGCTTCATTTTCGTTTTCTCGACTTTGCTACTTCTTAGAACTCCACATGTCGAGAATCCTGACCTCCCCAACTTTCCATAATCCTATGGAAAGTGACACAACAAATAGGCTTCGTGCACAGTGCAAACAGAAGCTGATTTCTTTTTTCCATCATCTAAAAAGCACATAAGGTAATTTCTAAACCAGCAGTAAAATCTATTTATAAAGAAAGCTGATTTGTTTTCTGCCCTTTCTAGCACACAGGTTCAATTTATTTCCTTACCATAAAAAGAGCCATTGCTTTTTTTAAACAGTCATAGTGCATTTTGGAAATGTTTTAATTTCAAAAAAAAAATCAACTTACAAATTATAGTGTAAACAGCTTTCTTAAAACGGCCCCACTTTAGACCCAGTTTGCTGATTGATGATTTTGTTGTGTTTCAAGGCAGATGATTTCACAGTCATTGGGTATAGAATATAATGATGTTTTTATAAGGCTGTTAGTATCCCTAAAAACATAATTATTACAAATGAAATCATAAGGGAAAAAGGGAAATCTATACTCTGACAATGCTCAATTGTGACCTAACTTATTGCTAAGCATCGTGTTTCTACAAGGAAAAACCCTGCGCATTCCTTCTATGGGACAAACCTAATAGCACCCTAAGAACTAAATAATTATAGAAGAGAAACTACAGTAATTTTTTCGCGTTGTGTTCTTGGGAATCCACCGCCTTGTGTTACTAGAAAGGGAAACAGCAGCACCTTGTGGACAATAAGAAAGTGGATACATTTTGCTCAAGTAGTATCCGTTTGTATTAAAAATACATTTTTTAGGTTTGTACAGCCCTTTCTCCAAAAGAAGTACTGTCACATTTATATTAAAAGGACAGCATAGCATTGCTTATAGAGAGTTATAGATGATCCCCAAAATGCATTCAGGGGGACATGGACTTTCTAAATTCCAAATTTGGGTGGGGAAAAAATGATACAGACTTCTTTGAATGTACCCAAACTTAGAAGACAGACAAAAAAGCTCTAATCAGGCAGGTATCAGTGATGCCACGTCACGCAATTCCTAATTTATGGTAATATCGTCATCTAAAAAGCAAATTCCAGCAACAACGGCACAAAAGGAAAGGGAAGGAAATGAGAGCTCAAACTCCACCTCCACACTCCTGAACTCCTCCTCCTGTCCACCAGTCAACAAAGCCCCCAACCTCTGCTTTACCCTCTCAGCTCCGCTCCCCTCCCTGCACCTGCAGTCCAGGGAACACTGACTGACTCCTCAGAACATTTGGAAATCGTTTTCTAACCAAGGCGTGAAGGAACGCTGGTTCTCCAGCCCCGGGTCAAAGCTTACAGTCGAGGGCACCTCTCTCTGTCCTTGTTGCTCTACCCCTCTGTGCCACGTTCATGTAGCAGAAGAGCAAAACACCAAAGTGTATACCCTGACCTTTTATCTGTCCACCCTTTACTATCTGTTTGACCAAGTCCCAGGAAGGGCTGGAACTGGGCACCTCATCCAAGATCCAGGCAGTCCACCCCTATGGTCACATGCCCTCAGAACTTCCCACTTCTTCCACAGTGGAAGCTTTTGCTCCTCCTCCTGTCCAGTGGGAATTGCCCCATATATCATACCTTTAACCAAGACATTCCCCTCAGCCTGACTAAACTTTAGACAGACTTCTTCCTGACACCAGGCCCCTGACCTCCCTTTTCTTAGAACATTTACTTTAGAAAACTTGTAACTATAAATTCTTTCTATCCTTTTGAGACATAAATCATTTTTAAAGCCTCCTGCCAGTTTTACAACCCAGGAATGTCTTTCTCAAAGGATCTGGGAGCCAGGCCTTTGAAATGCAATCCTCATGAGAGATAGCATCCCTATCTCCCAGTCTCTGTGGGAGGGCGGGGACCTAACTTTGGTGGATGCCTTACTCCAAGTTATAAAACTACCTCCTGTTACGGAGGTACAAGAAAGCTTATTTTTCCTTTGGTTCAACCCAATTAGCAAACACAGATGGCCCATGATCTCCCTTGTACCCTACCTCTTAAAATCCCCATGACCCTTTGTTTCAGTGAAGTTGAATTCAGACTGGATCCTCAGCTCTCTCCCCTACTGCAATAGCCTTGCATAAAGTGTCCCTTACTGGTTTACCTTTGTCGGGTGCAATTTTTTTCTTTGACACTTCCACCCTCTCTAACTAAAATCTACAGTCAAATCCTGATAGAAGGCTATGCAGCCAAACTTGACTCTTGAATATGCAAACAGAGTCCTTTAGGATTTTAAAACCCATATCAACCTCAATAAATTGTTTCTCAGAATTTTCGTCTTGTTACAGGTTTCAAGTTCTTATTTTGGAACTGACAAGAAGAATACTTAATTTTAATAAGTTCCTACCTGCTTTTAATTTCTACTATCACAACCCTAATGTTTTCCATGGCAATGGATGCCTCTGGTGGAGCAAAGGAAATGTCAGAACAGAGCAAAGAAAAATCTCAGCAATCTATTTCAAAAAGTTACCTTCATTTAACACGGGTAGCTTAACTTAACATTCCTATGAGGTAGATGCTATTATTATCCCCATTTTATGGGAAATTAAGATTTATAGTTTGTAACTAGCCAGCTTAAGTCACATAGCATGGTAGATATGGCAGGCACACAAAGAAGCAATGGTACTAGAAGTGGAGGAAGGAGAAGGGTTGGAGGGATGTATCTAGGTTTGTTAGGGAAGGGGAAAAAAAAAACTAGGAGGAGCCAAATTCTTGTTAGAAAAATGAATGGTCAGGATACTGGGGACTCAGTAAGACAAAAGAGAAGGTGAATTGGCAGTAAGAAAAGTGAGAGTCAAAAAGAACAGGGACATTAGAGACCACAACACTGAGAGTAGTCTATAGCTTACTACAGAGTTAAGTTTATAGCCATGGGAGTGTGTAGCTCAATTGAAGTGAAAGTAAAAGTCAATGGAGGATTAAATTATAAAGCATAATACATTGCTTGACATATGGTAGATTCTCCAGAAATATTAATAACCTCAAGAAAATCAGGAACTTCAAGGCTACTTACAGATCGTAAGCTATTTTCATCATATTCACATACGTGGACATGTTAGTATTCTCTCTAATGGGGGAAATAATTCAACAGCCTTGGTTACAGGCTATTAAAAGGATACCTCAGATCATGATCCACTAACCACAAGGTATTAGAATCACCAAAGCAAAGTATCTAGGGAAAAATTGTGAAAGATTTTCAGACGGACCAGAGAGAGTACCAGGTATCGGCAATGGAAAATCCTACCTTGTCTAGCACAACCTTTGGGGTTATCTGATTCTATGAGGTCCCTGGGTCTTTCTTGTGTTTGAGCTATTTGTAATTCTGTAAATTGCAGATCGCTGATAGCAATACAAATGATTCTTGTCTATAGACATGCAAATGACTGACTTCTGATGAAAGTAGAATTAATATTCTTCCTCCCTCCACCTCACATCAAGAAGTCAGTTTTGAATCTATGGAAGCAAATCTATTTCAGTGTTCCTTACTGCCTAGATATATGTGGACCTTTCAATTCTCCATAGAACTCATTGTAGCATTTTATTAGATTGTTCATTAATTACTGAGCTAAATAAAAATCTTTGATAAGTGTTATTATATATTTGTAAGTAAATCATGATTACCCTCTTAAACAATTTTCCTTTAACATTGCTAAAAATGTAATTCCTGTTCCCCACTAAACCTACTGACTGAATTGAAATCTCAGCCTTAAAGCCCAAGAATCTTCATTGTCTGGGTGCCTGGTTGGCTCAGTCAGTTAAGCATATGACTTGATTTCAGCTCAGGTCATGATCTCAGGGTCATGAGATCGAGCCTTGCCACAGGCTCCACACTGAGCTTAAGATGCTCTCTCTCCCTTTCCCTCTGCCCCATCCCATTTGTGCTCAATCTCTCGAAAAAAAAAAAAAAATCCTGCATTGTTACTAAGCTCTTCAAGTGATTTTTAGGCATACTAGAGTTCATTAATTGCTGAGGTCTATTAATATAATTCCTTAGGCTCAAATAAATTATTATATTTATAATTCTATCCTCACCAAGGTAACTTTTTGGCTAACAAAAATGGAAGAGACAATTTTTTCAATAAGAGTGCGACCGGTAATGGATAGATCAATCATACATTTCAGTTAAGAGGAGGAATCCTAAAAAACTATTACATGTATACCTATAAAACTTTTTAAACTTAAAAGCTACATGTGTAAATAAATTTGCCAATATTTTGATACCGGGTCAAAGCCTTATATAGATTCACTGGAGTTTCTTGCAGAAACCATGCCAATGATGTCTTGTCCCTGATTTCTAGCTTCACATTCTATAAGTGAAAACTGGGACAAAGCAATCCAAGAACTGAGTCACAGATTTGACAGTTTTTCCCATTTGTTTCCAGTTGTCTTGCCTACAATTTATTGTTTCATCTTTCCAATGCATTCAGCTTATTTTTCAGAGAAACAATACTCCTATTATATTCATTTTCTCAGTTTACATAATATTTGATTAGATGATATAACAGCAGGAACAAATGACATAAACACATTTGGAAGCAAACACAAATGTGTTTTAGAAAATGTAAAAGTATATGATGGGAGCAGAAATATATGGGCATTAAGAGTAGATTTAAGGGGCGCCTGGGTGGCTCAGTCGTTAAGCGTCTGCCTTCGGCTCAGGTCATGATCTCAGAGTCCTGGGATCGAGCCCCGCATCGGGCTCCTCGCTCTGCGGGAGGCCTGCTTCTCCCTCTCCCACTCCCCCTGCTTGTGTTCCCTTTCTCGTTGTGTCTATCTCTGTCAAATGAAAAAAAAAAAAAAAAATCTTTAAAAAAAAAAGAGTAGATTTAAAAAAAAAGAGTAGCTCAACAGTTTTCAGCTTACAGTGGACATTGGTTAGTAGGTTTTACAGGAATATTAGAGAATGTTGGTTTATTGGGAAAATCAGTTAGTGGATATCAACTAAGGGAGCATCTAATATGTCTTAATTGCACCTACTGTGTCATAATTTGTGAAGGAGATACTCCAGGACAGGGTAAACCTTCCCTGAAAAGGGCCAGAGGATAAATATTTTAGGCTTTGCAGGTCACAAAATCTCTGTAGCAACAATGGAACTCTGCCATTTTATCAGGAAAGCAGCCATAGCACATGGCTATATTCCAATAAAACTTTATTTAAAGACAGGGGAACACTGCCTGATGGCCATGTATAGATTTTGCTCTTTTTGTACAATTTTCTAAATCAGCAGCTCCTAACCTTTTGCCACCAAGAATCATTTTTAATTCACCTCTTCTCCATTCCATGTTTGAAAACCCTTTTTTAAAGAAAGTATATTTATTTCTTTTGTTTCCTGCTTTATTTTTAATTGATCAAAGACATATAGGGTTATGCATTAGAGCTTCTAGTCAATATGAGATAACCAACATTACTATACTCTGTTGACTGAATACTGAATAGAAATAAAGACATTCAGCCATAGTCGTTTAAATCTGTGTAGCTTTATCTAGTATGAATGTACACTTTGTTGACATTTTTTAAATATTAAATACAATTTTTGGTTATTGCCACACCTGACTTCCCGTTCTTACATTCAAGGATTCCTTAGGAGCTTGGGAAATCATGCAGACAAATAATAAATATGGACACAATGGACTTGAAATACACTTTAGACCTAATAGACATATACAGAACATTCATTCCAACAGCAGAATTTGTACTCTTCTCAAGCACACAAAACATTCTCTGGGACAGAGCAAATGATAGCTCACAAAACAAGACCTAGAAAATTTAAAAAAATTAAAATCAACTACCTTTTCTGACCACAATGGTATGACCACTAGAAATAAATACAGGAGGAAATCAGCAAAATTCACTAATTTATGGAAATTAAATAACATACTCTTAAATAACCAATTTAAGAGTTAAAGCAGAAATAAAAAAGAAATTGAAAATATCTCGAAGCAAACAAAAATGGAAACACAACATACTAAAACCTATGGGAGGCAGCAAAAGCAGTTCTAAGAAGAAAGTTTATAGTGATAAATGCCTACATTAAGAAAAAAAGAAAGATCTCAAAGAAAGATCCTAATTTTACACTTTAAGGAACTAGAAAAAGAAGAACAAAGTAAGCCCAAAGTTTTCTGAAGGAAGAAAATCACAAAGACCAGACCAGAAATAAATGAAATAGAGACCAGAGAAACATTAGAGAAGATCGATGAAACTAAGATCTAGTTTCTTGAAAAGATAAATAAAATTGACAAACCTTTAGCTAGACTAATTTAAAAAAGGGAAGATTAAAATAAAATCATAAATGAAAGAGGAGACATTACATCTGATACCACAGAAATAAAAAGGATCCTAAGAATTACTGTAAATAATTATATGCCAATAAATTGGATGACCTGGAAGAAATGGCCAAATTCCCAGAAACATACAACTAACCAAGACTAAATCATGAAAAAAATAGAAAATCTGAATAGTCTAATAATGAGTAAGATTAAATGAGTAATCAAAAATCTCCCAGCAAAGAAAATTTCAAGGCCAGATGGTTTCCCTGGTGAATACTACCAGAAATTTAAATAATTAACACCAATCTTTGTCAAACTCTTAAAAAATTAAAGAAGAGGGAACACTCCCACACTCATTTTGTGAGGCCACCACTACCCTGATACCAAAGCCAGATAAGGATACTACAAGAAAAGAAAACTATAGGCCAATATCCCCGATTAATGCAAATGCAAAATTCTCAACAAAATATTAGCAAACTGAATTCAACAACACATTAAAAGAATCATATGCCATGATCAAGTGGGATTTATCTCTGGGATGCAAGAATGTGTCAACATACACAAATCAATAAGTGTGACATACCACCTTAATAGAATGAAAAATAAAAATCATATAATCTTGTTAATAAGATGAAGAAAAAGCATTTGACAAAATACAACATCCTTTCACTACAAAAACTCTTAACAAATTGGGTATAGAAGGGACGTACCTCAAATAATGAAGGCATATATGACAAGCCCAAAGTGAACATTCTACACAATGGTGAAGTTTGAAAGTTTTCCTCTAAGATCAGGACCAAGACAAGGGCTCCCACTCTTACCACTGCTATTAAGCATAGTACTTGAAATCCTCACCAGAGCAATTAGGAAAGAAAAAGAAATAAAAAGCATCCAAATGAGAAAGGAAAAATCAAAATTTTCTTTGTTTGCAGATGACATGGTCTCATATATAAAAAATAAAGACTTCAGGAAAAAACAAGTTAGAATTAACCAATGAACTCAGTAAAGTTGCAGAATGTAAAATCAACATACATAAATCAGTTGCATTTCTATACACTAAAAACAAAATATCTGAAAAAAAAATTTTTTTAATCCCATTCACAATACCATCAAAAACAATAAAATGCTTGAAATAAATTTAACCAAGAAGGTGAAAGAGCTGTAAAATGAAAATGACAAGACTTGGACGAAAGACACTGAAGAAGACACAAACAAATGGAAAGATATCCTGTGTTCATGGATCAGAAGAATTAATATTGTTAAATGTCTAAACTACTCCAAAGCCATCTATAGATTCAGTGCAGTCCCTGTGAAAATTCCAGTGGCATTTTTCACAGAAATTAAAAAAAAAATCCTAAAAATTCATATGGGACAACAAAATACCCTGAAGAGCAAAAGCATTCCTGAGAAAGGAATAAAGCTGGAGATATCATACCTCCTATTTCAAACTATATTATAAGCTACAGTAATCAAAACAATATGGTACTGGCATAAAAATAGATATGTAGACCAATGGCATATAATTGAGAGCTCAGAAATAAACCTTTGCATAAATGGTAAACCAGTATTTCATAAGTGAGCCAAAAATACTTGATGATAGAAGGATATTCTCTTTAATAAACGATGCTGGGCAAACTGGATAATCACATGCAGAGAAATTAAATCAGACCCCTATCTTATGTGATTCACAAAAATTAACTTGGAAGAAATTAAAAACTTAAACATAAGACCTGAAACCATAAAACTTAGGGAAAACATAGGGAAAATCTCCTCAACATTGGGCTTTGCAGTGACTCTTTGGGTATAACACCAAAAGCACAAGCAACAAAAGCAAAACAAACAGGTGAGACTACATCAAACTAAAAAGCTTCTGCATAGCAAAAGAAATAATCAACAAAATGAAAAGGCAATCTACAGAGTGGAAGAAAAAGATTTGTAAATCATATATCTCATAAAGGGGTAATATCCAAAATAAATAAGGAACTCATAAATCTCAATAACAAATAAAAAATAAATAAAATCCTATTAAAATGGGCAGAGAAACTCAATAGACATTTTTCCAAAGAAAATATACAAATGGCCAACAGGCACATTAAAAGATGCCCAACATCACTAGTCATCAGGGAAATGTAAATTGAAACCACAATGAGATATCATTTCACACCTGTTAAAATGGCTATTATCAAAAAGACAAAAAATAGCAAGTGTTGGCAAGGAAGTGGAGAAAAGGAAATCCTGTGCCCTGTTGGTGGGAATGTTTTCCACTTATGGAAAACAGTATGGAGATTCTTTTTTTTTTTTTTTAAAGATTTTATTTATTTATTTGAGAGAGAATGAGAGAGAGCACATGAGAGGGGGGAGAGTCAGAGGGAGAAGCAGACTCCCTGCCGAGCAGGGAGCCCAATGCGGGACTCGATCCAGGGACTCCAGGATCATGACCTGAGCCAAAGGCAGTCGCTTAACCAACTGAGCCACCCAGGCGCCCCAGTATGGAGATTCTTGAAAAAGTTAAAAGTAGAACTACCATATGATCCAGCAATCCTGCTTCTGGGTATATATTCAAAGGAAAGGAAATTAGTATCTTAAAGAGACATCTGCACTCCCGTGTTCATTGCAGCATTATTCACAATAGCTAAGATATGGAAAAAACTTAAGTGTCCATCTACGGATGAATGGGTAAATAAGATGTGATATATACACACATACAAAATGGAATATTTATACCTTGCAATGGAATATTATTCAAGCCATTAGAAAGAAAGAAATCTTCCATTTGCAATAACATGGATGTGTCTAAGGGCATTATGCTTAAGTGAAATAAGTCAGACAGAGAAAATAAATACTGTATGATCCCACTTGTGGAATTTTTAAAAAAGCAAACTTGTAGCAACAACAAATGATGGTTATCTGGAGCTGGGAAGGTGAGGAAAATGGAGGGATGCTGGTCAAAGCAAACAAACTTCCAATTATAAGATAAATAAGTTCAGGGGATCCAATGTACAGCATGGTGATTATGGTTAATAATACTGTATTAACTCCTTGCAAGTTACTAAGAGAGTATATCTTAAATGATCTCACTGTGAAAAAAAAGTAAATTATGTGAGGTGTTAGAGGTTTTATCTAATGATATTGTGGTAATTTCTCAATATATAAGCATGTCAGACTAACACCATAAACCTATACAATGTTGTATGTCAATTACATCTCAATAAATCTGGATGGATAAACAAACAAACAAATAAATAAATAAATATTGATGTTGCTGTGATGCTTTAATGAGAAACTAAAATAACTTTGAGAGTAGATTAACACCAACAAAAAAATCTTTAGGAGCCTCAGGATCTTAGATTGGAAACCATTGCTCCATGTGAGAAATGAATGAAAAAAAATGAAAGAGGGAGGGAAGAGGGATGAGCACATCCAAAATTGTAAATTAATCAATGGCAGTGTATTTTATTAATCAGTTTGTCAACTTTGGGGTGCCAGATCCAACAGGATACTAACATGGATTATGGTAATACCACCTCTAGTAAGATTTTGTTTTATCTCACTGACCATATTACCAATATCATCCTGAAATATTCTGAACTTCTGACTTAATTCTTTGAACATTTCTGTTAGCAGTCACCCTACATACTCTTTAATAGAAGGAATGGTGCTGGGAAGGGAAAATAATTACAGGAATAAAAATTGTTGTTTCTGGCTCAGGTGAGACAAAAGTAAACAATCAATATTTCTTAAAGAATTATAAAAATTGGGATGTCAGAATAAATTCAATGTAACTATAGATGTAAATTGAATGGACACTATTTACTGGTAGCAGGAGGATGTATAACAACTGTAGCTTTAATTTCATTAAATGGAGTTGAAAATTCACTGTAGCTTTGTAGCCTTTGTGGGCTACCTTCATGCATTCTGTTTTTTTCTCTTTTTTTCTCCTCAATAATAAACTTAGCTAATCCAGTTTTTAAAACATAATATTTTTTAAGATTTTATTTATTTGACAGAGAGAGAGTGAGCAGAGGGAGGGACAGAGGAGAGGGAGAGAGAAAATCTCAAGCAGACTCCCCACTGAGTGCAAAACCTGACTCAGGGCTCAATTTCAGGACCCTAAGCTCATGACCTGAGCTGAAATCAAGAGTTGGTCGTTCAACTGATTGAGCCACCCAGGCACCCCTAAAAACATAATATTTTTAGCAGACTAATGGCTTTTGACATAGTTGTCTACTAATGCCTATCAATTACCATAATCGAAGTTCTGTTTCCTCCATTCTTCCTTCTGCATCATAAATATTTGTTGATTTTTTTTGTATCAGATCTAAATGTTTCTCCTGTGTTTATTTTCATCCAAAAAATAGAACAGGATTTTAGTAAAGTTAGTGCACTTGGTCTGAACCCAATGTAGACCTCGCTGCGCTCATGCTGAAATCACTATCAAATGTAATTTGCTCCCAGAAAACGAAGAAAGTACCGTCTGCCCTTGTCAAAATAAATTGTTTTACTTTGCTTTTAAAAAATCAGTGAAGTAGTATATTCCTTCCAGCAAAATCAAGAAATAAAAATTTGGAAATGTAAAACATGCTGTTGAGTCTCTGCATAAGGATGCTAATAGAGCATAAATAACAACTTAAATTTTCATTTCAAATGAAAGACAGTTTTTAAGAGAAGAAGGGTTAGTAATTTGTTAAAAGCCTTCAATTTAAATTGCTGCAACCACATGTAAGGATTTTCTTTCATTTAAAGCCTTTTACAAGAACACTTTAAAGCATAATTGGTCTCTCCCCTAAATCTAGTCCAAAGTCACCGTTTACAACTGAACATCAAAGATTTCAGGCATGATTTTGAAGCTCTTGCACTTTACAAAATGCTGTTTGCAACATTAGATTTCTAACATTTTAACTTTCTTTTTTTTGTAGCAATAAGCTGCATTCATCTCTACCCCTACACACTCCTTTCATTTAATATACAATTTTTCTGAGTATTCTTACCCATCTTTAATTATAAATATAACAGAAGTATATAATACAGTACATACATATAGTATGTGTATAAATATTTTATCTAGTCATACAATTTTCCTTTAAAAAATATTTTATTTTTAGAAATTTGAGAACAGCCTTCTTCAGCTACTAGCAATGAAAACATAAAAGCTAGGTCAATGTTTTCCAAATTTGCCTGGCTGTAAGAATCACTCTGACAGTTGTCAAAAATACCTATTCCTGGGTCTCATCAATGATCTTCTGAATAAGAATCACTATGTGGGGGACCTGCGAATCAGTATCTTAAACAAATATCTGCTGTGGTTCTTATCAGTAAAGCTTGGAAAATCACACAAGGATCCCTGTCATTGAATAACCTTGAAAACTTGGAACGGTTACTAAAAAACACATGAACAGAATTTCAAAATCCTCCCTTTGCTGAAAACAGTGTTTGTTCACACCTCCTCATCCTCCTCAACTCATCAAGAACCTAGAGGACTTACATAACTCCTGAAAACCACTGACACCTGGGAGGATCTGGAAATGAAACTAATGAAGAGGAAAATCAGCTGTTTAACTTAAAAACGGAGGGTGGGAATAGAAGGGAGAGTCATGAATTTATCTTAATTTCAGCATAAGGTATTGATTTGGTTCTACAAATGAAATTGGTCTCATTTTTATTTTCTATAACTTTGTGCTACAACTCTGTGTATATACAGTGGCTGAGCAAGAAGGAACGAAATCCACAAATGCAGAATGTACCATCCCTTATTTGCTTCCCATGCAGCCAAACAGTCAATAGGAAGCTGCTCTTACCTCTTCTCCACCTACTCTTTACGTCAAGCCAATTTCCCGCCACACTGCTCTGCTGAAAATGCTTCCCCACACGTCACCTGTAGGTTAACTCAATGGCCTTCCTTCCATCCTGTTCTTCTGAACATCTTCAATATTAAATTATATTGCTCTTTCTGGAGTTTCTACTTAGACTTGATTTCTGTAATTTTACTGTAACCCTGTTATTGACTTCCTCTTTTATCTTCGTGTCTTCACTTTTTCTTTCTACCCCCTTACTATATGGTTCTATGGTTTAGTTCCTGCTCTTCTGGTCTCTCGACATTCATTCCCTCAGAGCACGCATCCATTCTCTTGCTTTCAACATTCCTGCCAATGTGATGATAACCTATAATAATAACAAGGTTGGTGATAGTCACAACTGATACCTACTGAGCACTTACTTGTGGATCGCAACCACTCTACATGAATTACACCATTAATCCTCATAACTCTCAGAGATACTATTACTAACCCTATTTTAAGAGATGAGGAAATTGAGTTTTTGCCAAATGTCACTTACAAAAGCCAACATGGGCACCCTCTGATCCTATCTCTTTTGTTCATGGCTCTGGGAATTTTTTCTCAGCATGGACCCAGATTGTTATGGTATAAGAAAAAGGGAAGTAGTGTGAAAATATTGGAAAAGATGTGATACTAGTATACAAGGATACTAACCCACCAGATTATTTGCTGTGGTTTTGTTTTCTGAGTCAGTTTTGAGACGGGCCCATCCTGATTCTATGGTGCCGCCAGGAATCAGGAGTTTAAAAATGTCTCCTAAGATTCCCGAAGCCAACTGGCCTCCACGTTTTCTACATTATGTAAAGAGTTGCGGCTTGAATAAGAGGGTTTTGGTATCACTTACACAACTCACCACACGGTTTTGTGCCAGTTTAGCATACTGATACCCAGTGTTGTGTTTGGAGTGGCCATTGTGCTTCCTATTATGATTGCAAGATGCCCTTCAACAACAACAATGGGAAACTTTGAAAAAAATGGAGGTGTAAGACCTGGAAAATACACAGCACGGCTGGGGCCACACAGCGAGGTTATATGGGGCAGAAGGACAGGGGATGGTGAGCACACAAGTGTGCACAGGCTGGGGGTTCTGCTTTTATTGGAGCCAGGGGTGAGGGCCTAGGGTTTCATAGGCTCACTCTTAGAGAATTTAAAACATAAGAGTGCGAATTTAAAGCTCAGGAAGAGAAAAGACAAGTGGCCCAAATGGTCAGGTATTGAAATCAACCGAGATCACAAAGGAGCCTCAGTGGGGTGGGAGGTGGCCTGGCTCTTTATCTAGTCTTGTGTTTGGCAATGTGTTTATTTGAGATAACCATCTTTTGCCAGTTATTTGCATTACAAAAAGAAAAGCCAAGGCTCAGGGCTTACGCGACGCTACCAACGCGGGTACTGCAGAATAACCATCCTGGAGTACCGCTCTGTTCATTTCACCCCCTGAAATTTAATCCCTCGCAACTGGTTCCTGATTTCATGCCAATTTTTCAGCCACAAAATGACCCCACTTTGCTTTCTCAATCCTGGTTCCCACCACTGTACTCTACATGCCCTGCGCTCCAACCAACCGAGCCATTCACTGCTCCTTTCACAGGCCCAGCACTCATCCAACTCCTTGACTTTGTCCATACTACTGCCACCATCTTATCACCAAGCACACAGTGTCTTTGCAGAGATGGTTAACAAATAAATAAGGAATGGATCTCCAGTGGCCTCCATGATATGCTACACCCCTCCAATTTTCTTCCTCCGATTTTTCTACCACAAACCGTCCTATCTAATCAAGCCACACTCCTAAATGCTCCACTGTCTTTGTTATCCCAGAGCTACACTTCGGGCTTTAGAATCTTAACATGTTAACAAACATTTATGCAGGATCTACTTTGAGGCAGGTACAGCATGGGGTGTACGTGAAACAAAGATGAATAAGCTATTTATGTTTCTGCCCTGAAAAAGCAAACACTTAGCTACAGAATGAGAGATGCAGGATGCTTGGGGATGGTGTTTTGGAGTGTTAGCCCGGAAAAATAAAACTTTCAGTTATTTTACTAGCAAAATGGGTTTATTAGGGAATAACAGAATTGCAATTCAGGACATGCAAGCTATGGCAAAACCATGGACAAGTCTAACAAAGAAGAGGAACATTATTTTGCATGGAAGAAGGAGGAAACTGGGAGAGATTATTCTGAACAAAAGTCCATTGGGGGAAAAAAGTCCAGCTAATGATGGTTTCTAAGGGCTGAGCTGCAGGGGTAGAAGATCTTGCAGGAGTATCTTGTAGGAGATACAATATACATCTTTCCCTTGCAGGGGCCTGTAATTAATGATTCTTTCCTACTGATGATTCTTCTGTTGTCTGTAATTGACGGTTCTTCTGTTGTCTGTATTTGACAATTCTTCCTGTAATTGAAGTTGAGTGGTAAGGCTTCACCTCCTAACTTCCTCTTCTCTCCTCCTTTCTCCGTTTTAGCGAGGTCTCCCTTTATTAATATTCCAGAAGCAAATAATGCCCCAGTTTGTCTTAAAGGTTGAAAAACCGTGCCAGGTGAAGAGCGTGGGAAAGAGGAAAGGGCAGCATTCCAGGCAGCAGAAGCAAGCAGAGACCATTCAAACATTCCCAGCCACTTAGTGTGACTGGAACTAAGGTGGCAGGGGTTAAGTGGTGGGAAAAGAGGCCAGACTGTCAAGAGTTTATTAGGGATTTTCAAGAGGGATTTTCCCTTGTCAAGAGGGATTTTCCCTCCCGAAAGTAACAGGCTGTGTTTAATAGATTTTAGATAGGGGAATAATCGGCTCTTGCTCTAGAAAGATCCGTCGGGTAGCATTATCAGAGATGGTTTGGAAGAGGGAGAAATGGCATCAGGGAAGTGAACTGTGAAACTGTTGAAGAGACTGGAGCAGGCAGCAGAAATACTCAGTGACCGAGGCTGAAAGCCTCTGTAAAGACCCATCCTACACAGACTTCTCTGCCTGCATTAGTTGTCAACGTCAACCTCCCACCCCACCTCCACCCAAATTCCTACAGCGCTTGTGAAATCTGTGGCCCAAATTTCTGCACTTAATTATATTTTCTTTTACTCCCTAGTTGTTTCCTGTACGTTACTCAAGTCTCTCTAGTTAATACAATAGGCGTTTACGGAATTGCAAGGCCTTGTAAATCGTCCGAGGTCCGATAATACACTCGGTCGCGCGGGGTAGTCAGGCCCAGCTCACAGCTAGCAGAACGGGGAGGGCTGATTAAATCGTCGCCCTTCTCCTGAGACCTAGCAGGAGATACCCCAAGAATGGCTCCACAGGGGCGCCTGGGTGGCTCAGCCGTTTAGCGTCTGCCTTCGGCTCAGGTCATGGTCCCAGGGTCCTGGGATCGAGCCCCGCATCGGGCTCCTTGCTCAGCAGGGAAGCCTGCTTCTCCCTCTCCCACTCCCCCTGCTTGTGTTCCCTCTCTCGCTGTCTCTCTCTGTCAAAAAATAAATAAAAATTAAAAAAAAAAAGGCTCCACAGCTATTAGGCCGTCTGCGTCCACCAGGGGGCGCGTCTCCCCAGGTTTCCTCATTTAGGGAAGCCCGAACGTTCAGTTCTCGAGAGCAAAAGAACCCTGACGTATTGCGGCCCTCTGCAGTTGCCGTAGCCGCAGACGGTACACAGGAAGTAGAATTCAAGAGTCGGGTGAAAAAACGCTAGGGACGCAGTAGGGTCAAGCCCACTCCCGCGGTTACGTGCGCTTTCCGGGAGGCTGCAGTGTGAATATTTTGGGGCCTCCCTGGCCAGTTCCTTCTCCAGTAGAGGCATTTTGCCCTTAGGCAGCTCTCACCTCTTTATACAGAGTGTCCCCGGAACTATGGCCGAATACTCGTATGTGAAGCCCACCAAACTGGTGCTCAAGGGAACCAAGGCTAAGAGGTAAGGCCAAGGTTTGTGCTGGAGCCTGGCGCTTTTCTGACAGCACTGCGTCTTCGCCGCCCCTCCCGGGTAGAGAGTCTCAGGGAAGCCTTAGAGAGCTGCTCTTCAGGCTCCCGGCCTTGGGCCTGGCTGCGCCTCACTGCCGGGCACCTGCAAGAGCTGGAGACGCGCCTGACTGTCGCGCCTTCAAAAGGGAGGAGACAGGAGAGCGACACCAGGAGCCCGGGAGCCGCAAGTTTGGGTCCCTTCGTAAGGCCCCCCTCCAGAGCCCCGCAGGGTGCGCCCGCCTTAGTCTGATGATGCCATGGGTCGTAACAGTAACTTCCTTTATTAGGGGTACTTATTTTCACCATTGTTTCCCTCCCCCGTAAAAAAAAAAAATCCTTATTTTTTTAATACAATATGCAGATGTGGGTTTTGGTAGGGATACGGGCTCAAATCTGGATTCCCACCAGTTACTTGTTCTGCAGTTTGTGGCAAGTTCGTTAATATCCTCGAGCTTCCACTTATTCATTGGGAAAGATTAATGGTACTAGAAAAAGCTTATGAGGATTAAATGAGATAACATGCACAGGAAGGAGAGCCAGACGCAAGGAGAAGGCTGTAGTGGCGATTTATGATTACTAGGTTTTTAGGAAACGGTATCTGCGCGCTCGTATCTCCGTCTCTCTTTTAACTGATAGATTTGCTCAGAGTTGATGATTCATACAGATGTTCAGCATTTCGGCCTGCCTCAGTGATAGCTTTCGGAACTTTTAGGTAAGATGGAAGAAAGCGGGGGCGCCTGGGTGGCTCAGTTGGTTAAGCGACTGCCTTCGGCTCAGGTCGTGATCCTGGAGTCCCGGGATCGAGTCCCGCGTCGGGCTCCCTGCTCGGCGGGGAGTCTGCTTCTCCCGCTGATCCTCCCCCTCTCATGCTCTCTCTCTCTCTCTCATTCTCGCTCTCAAATAAATAAATAAAATCTTAAAAAAAAAAAAAAAACATTACAAATCCCGGGGTGCCTGGGTGGCTCAGTCGGTTGAGCGACTGCCTTCGGCTCAGGTCATGATCCTGGAGTCCCGGGATCGAGTCCCGCGTCGGGCTCCCTGCTCGGCAGGGAGTCTGCTTCTCCCTCTGACCTCCCCCTCTCATGCTCTCTCTCTCTCTCTCATTCTCGCTCTCAAATAAATAAATAAATAAATAAAAATATTAAAAAAAAAAAAAAGATGGAAGAAAGCGTTAAGGAGCAAGCTGAAGCCGCTGCCCTTGAGAGCTCTGCCTACGGGTCCGAATCACAAAGACGTTATCCTGAATAAATCTGAAACTTGTCTGAATTTTTTATTACTGAAACATAATACGTATATCATAAAATTTACCCTGTAAAGTACAGTTTTGTGGGTTTTCGTGTGTTCACAAAGCTCACCACTATCAAGTTGCCAAACATGTTCATCATCTCAGAAGGAAACCCCATAATCATTGGCAGCCACTCTCCATTCCACTCTTCCCCTAGTCCCTGGCAACCACTAATATGCTTTCTGTCTATAGCAGTTTGCCTATTCTGAATGTTTCCTGTAAATGGAGTCATACAGTATGTGGTCTTTTGTTTCTGGCTTCATCCATGTTGTAGCATGTATCGATACTCTTATTTTTATGGCTAAATAATATTTCATTGTATAGATATACCCCATTTTGTTTTTCCATTCATCAGCTGATGGACATTTGGGTTGTTTCCACTTTTTGGTTATTATGGATAATGCTGCTTTGAATATTCTAATAAAATTTTTGTGTGGATGTGTGTTTTCATTTCTCTTGGATATATGCCTAGGAGTAAATTATTAGGTCATATGGTAACCCTGTGTTTAGCTTTTTGAAGAACCCCAAACTACTTTCTAAAATGGCTGTGCCATTTTACATTTTCACCAGCAACACATGAAGGTACATGTCATCTCTTAATCCTCACAGTAACCTTAAGAGCGTAGTTAAATGATTATCCTCATTTTACAGGTGAGAAACTGACAGAGATTAAGTAAATTTTCCAAAAGTCACAGATAGCAAGATTAAAAAAGCAGTCTGGCTCCAGAACCTGTTCTCTTAACTATAACACAATACATACAGGATCAGAAGTGACTTCTCAATATTAGAAGAGAGTATATCAGTGTAGAAAACTGTAAATCAATAATTCACAAATTTGTGTACAGCTTAAAAGATTCTTCTAAGATTGCATCTTGTGATACTTAACATCAAATCAATATTTATAAACTCATCTATATAAATTATCTCCTGCAGTAAGAAAAAAAAGAGCAAAGAGAAGAAGAGAAAAAGAGAAGAAGATGAAGAAACTCAACTTGATATTGTTGGTAAGATTTCTATACTTTATTCTGAGAAAAGTTAACATTGGTTGAGCTGCCTTTAAAAATATTTTCCTAGTTAGGGATAAGTAGTTCAAAGAAAGTCAAAAGAACTTGTGGTCTATACATAGTTTTCTTAAAGTGTTCAATATTATTTAAAGTTATGGATTCTTTTTATTGTCTGGCACAGTAGATGTCACTGATGCCTTTTTTTCATCATCAGGACAAGGCACGGAGAGAAGAAATATAGCTCTCTGATTTAATAGATACTATCATTAGACTACTTAATATCCCAGAGATTCTGAACATAATTTTAAAGGCCTGATAGAGATAAATATTATTTAATTAAATATTTTTCACTAATTATTTTCTTTGAACATGTATGCATTTTTTAAAAGATTTTATTTATTTGAGAGAGCGGGAGAGAGCACTAGCAGGCGAAAGGGCAGAGGGAGAAGCAGACTCATACAGGGCTCAATCCCAGGACCCTTGGATCATGACCTGAGCCACCCAGACACCCCTGACCATGTATGCATTTTAGTTGTACAAGCCAGTGATATGTATTGGTCTAAAGGAACAGTAAAAATAATTCACAGTAAAAATGATCATTTTGTATACTATGAAATGAATGAAAACCTTTTTTTTTTTTTTTTTAAAGATTTTATTTATTTGACAGAGTGATATAGCGAGATAGGGAACACAAGCAGGGGGAGTGGGAGAGGGAGAAGCAGGCTCCCCGCTGAGCAGGGAGCCTGATGCGGGGCTCAATCCCAAGACTCTGGGATCACGACCTGAGCCGAAGGCAGACGCTTAACTGACTGAGCCACCCAGGTACCCCAAAATGAATGAAAATCTTAATGAAACGGAATAGAGCATTAAGATAGCCTGTAAATGGTACCAGAGATAAACTGACCCAAACACATTTAACCAGCCTGCTTTCTGATCCTTTCCACATCTATACTTTAAAGCAATTTTTTTCTCTTTTAAAACTTGGCCAGTTGCATTTTGAAATTTCATAAATTTTGGCTCCTTTACATTTTATATGAAATGATATAAAGAATATTCTAGAAAATTTCACTTTTTTTTTTAAATAGCAAATCAACAATTCTAAATATTTTGGATAGATAGGTAGAGATGGAAAATCTGTGTCAAAGAATAGGTGGATAGTTAACTGTATAAGTAACCACCAAGAATTTTCTAAAGCGGTTGCACCATTTTATACTCCCACCAGGAAGTAATACAGTTCTGTTATCAGTCTTCCCTCCCACTCTGTGGTTTGTTTTTTAATTTGCTTAAATGGTATTTTTCTGAAAGCAAAAGTTAGAATTTTTTTTCAATTATAATAAAATTCACATAGTATTAGTTTTAGGTGTACAGCAGAACGATTTGATATATGTATATAGAAGGTTTTAGTTTTTATAAAACCCTATTTATTACTTTTATTCTGTTAAGGCTGCCTTTTATCTTCAGTCTAAGAAATTGTTGCTTAACCCCAAGGTCATAAAGAAATTTTTCCACATTTTCTTTAAGAGGCTTCAGTTTTAGTATTTACATTAGACCTATGGTTGATCTGAAATTAATTTTTGGTCTGGTGTGAATTAGGGGTCAAGGTTCTTTTTTAATTTTTTCATATTGATATCCACTTGTTCCAGCACCACTGTTGAATAGACTTTCCTTTCTCCATTAAACTGCCTTGATATCTTTGTCAAAAATCAATTGACTTTATATGGGTTGGTATAATTTTGGACTCGGTTCCATTGATTTGTCTGTTGTTCTGCTGATATATTTGTCTTGATTACTGTCACTTCATAATGTTTTGAAATCAGGTGAGGTCTTCAAGGTTCATCCATGTTGTAGCATGTGTCAGAATTTCCTTCATTTTAAGACTGAATAATAATCTATTGTGTGTATATACTGCATTTTGTTTATCCATTCATCTTTCAAAGAACACATGGGTTACTTCCACTTTTTGCCTATTGTGAATGTTTTGCTAGGAATATGGGTGTACAGATATCTCTTCAAGACTTTGCTCTCAATTCTTTTGGGCATATACCTGGAAGTGGAATTGCTGGATCATATGGTAATTCCATTTTTAATTTTATGAGAACTGTTTTGCATAGTTGCTGTACCATTTTACATTCCCACGAAGAGTGCACAAGGGTTTTGATTTCTGCATATCCTCACCAACATTTGTTATTTCTGGTTCTGTGATAGTAGCCATCCTAGTGGGTATGAAATGGTATCTCATAATGGTTTCAGTTTGCATTTCCTCAATGAATTGCAATATTGAGCAATTTTCATGTGCTCATTGGCCATTTGTGTATCTTCTTTGGAGAAATATCTATTCAAGTCCTTTGCCCATTTTGCGAAATGGGTTGTTTTGTTGTTGTTGTTGTTGAGTTTTAAGAGTTCTTTATATATTCTGGATCTTAATCCCTTATCAGATATGTGATACACAAATATTTCCTGCCATTCTTTGTGTTGTCTTTTTACTCTCTTTATAATGTCCTGTGATGCACAAAAGTTTTTTTGTTTGTTTTGGTTTTTTTTTTAGAGAGGGAGACAGAGGCTGGGGAGGGGCAAAGGGAGAGAGGATCTTCAACAGGCTCCACGGCCTACCATGGAGCCTGACTGAGGGCTGCATCTCACAACCCTGAGATCATTACCTGAGCTGAAATCAAGAGTAAGATGTATAACCGACTGAACCCCAGGTGGCCCAAAAGTTTTTCATTTTGATGAGTCCAATTTGTTTGATTTTTCTTTTGTTGTTTGTGCCTTTGGTGTCATATCCAAGAAATGATTGCCAAATACAATATTGTGAGGTTTCTACCATATGTTTTCTTCTAAGTTTTATAGTTTTAGCTCTTAAAATCTAGGTGTTTGATCCATTTTGAGTTAATTTGTATATATGAAATTAGGTAAAAGTCCAACTTCATGTAAGTGAAAATTTTACTAATTTTTTATTGGGTATAAAAAGCCTTCTTTTTTTTTTTTAAGATTTTATTTATTTATTTGACAGAGAGAGACACAGTGAGAGAGGGAACACAAGCAGGGGGAGTGGGAGAGGGAGAAGCAGGCTTTCCGCAGAGCAGGGAGCCCGATGCAGGGCTCGATCCCAGGACCCTGGGATCATGACCTGAGCCGAAGGCAGACGCTTAATGACTGAGCCACCCAGGCGCGCCAAAAGCCTTCCTTATTTAGATGAATAGGAAATCTTTATGCAGTGTGATAGACTCAATTTTTAAAAACTTTGTTTTATGGAAATTTTCAAACTAATTCATCAGTAGAGAGGAGAATATAATGAATTTCCCATGTGCCCATACCCCAGCATTAGTAATGATCGTTACTTTGCCAGTCTTGTTTCACTTACATACTTTCTTACTCTGAGATAATATCCTATGCACAATTTTTTCTGGAGAATTTTAAGATTTATTTTATTTTAGAGAGAGATTGCGTGGGCAAGAGAAGGGGTGGAGGGAGAGGGAGAAGCAGATCCCCGCTGAGCAGGGAGCCTGATGTGGGGCTACATCCCAGGACCCTGGGATCATGACCTGAGCTGAAGGCAGACGCTTAACTTACTGAGCCACCCAGGTGCCCTGCTCGCTCTTTTAATACATAAGAGTATATCATTATCAGACCTAACAAAATTAACAAGAATTCCTTAATGTCATCTAATATCTTATTAATGACTGATACATTTCTCCTTTAGTTAACATACAATTTAGTTTCATAATCAACGATGAAAATCTGAAAGTTTTTCCTCTAAGATCAGGAATAAGACAAGGATACCTACTCTTGCTGCTTTTATTCAACATAGTATTGGCAGCCCTAGCCAAAGCACTTAGGCAAATACAGAAAGAAAGAAAGGAAGGAAGGGAGGGAGGGAGGGAGGGAGGGAGGGAGGGAGGAAGGAAGGAGGAAGGAAGGAAGGAAGGAAGGAAGGAAGGAAGGAAGGAAGGAAGGAAAGAAAGAAAGAAAAGGCATCCAAATCAGGAAGAAATGAAACTGTCACTGTTGGCAGATGACATGATTTTATATATAGAAAACCCTAAAGACTCCACCAAAAAAACTGTTAGAATAAATGAATTCAGTAAAGTTTCAGGATATAAAATCAACATACAGAAATCTGTTCTGTTTCTATATGTTAATATTGAAGTATCAAAAAGAGAAATTAAGAAAAATAATCCCATTTACAGTTGTACCAAAGAGAATAAAATACCTAGGATTAAATTTAACCAAGGATGTGAAAGACCTGTACATTGAAAAGTATGACACTGATAAAAGAATTTGAAGAAGACACATATAAATGGGAAGATATTCCATGTTCATGGATCAGAAGAATTAAATTGTTAAAATACGCATACTACCTCGAAGCAATCTACAGATTCAGTGCAGTTTCTATCAAAATTCCAGTGGCATTTTTCACAAATAACAAACAGTCCTAAAATTTGTAAGGAACCACAAAAAAGCCCAGATAGCTAGCAGTCTTAAGAAAGAAGAACTAGGCTGGAGGTACCACACTTCCTGATTTCAAACGATATTACAAAGATAGACTAATCAAAAGTTTGGTAGTAGCATAAAAACAATACAAAGATCAATAGAACAAAAAGCCCAGCAATAAACTGATGCAGTAAACATAGTTTGCAGTTTAAACATAGAATGTGCATCTATCTATTCAAATTAATGTTTTCATTTTCTTTGGGTAAATACCCAGTAGTGGAATTACTGGATCTTGTGGTGATTCTGTGCTTAATTTTGTGAGAAAACGCCATACTGTTTTCCACAGTGTCTGCACCAATTTGCATTCCTACCAGCAGGGCACAAGGATTCCTTTTTCTCCACATCTTCTGCAACATTTGTTATTTCTTGTCTTTTTTTTTTATTTTAGCCATTCTAACAGGTGTAAGGAAATATCTCATTGTGGTTTTAATTTGCATTTCCCTGAGGATTAATAATGTTAAACATTTTCTGTGTCTGTTGGCCATCTGTATGTCTTATGTGGAAAAATTTCTATTCAGTTCCTCGATCCATTTTTTAATTGGATTTTTTGGGGGTTTTTTTGGTGTTGAGTTGTGTAAGTTCTTTATATAGTTTGGATATTAACCCCTTATTGGATATATCATTTGCAACCAGCTTCTTCCATTCAGTAGGTTGTCTTTTTGTTTTGTTGATGGTTTCCTTCACTGAACAAAAGCTTTTTACTTAGGTATAGTCTCAAATAGTTTAATTTTGCTTTTGTTTCCTTTGCCAGAGGAGACATATCTAAGAAAAATGTTTCTTCGGCTGATGTCAAAGAATCAGGAGGGATACTGCCTATGTTTTCTTGTAGAAATCTTATGGGTTCAGTTCTCACATTTAGGTCTTTAATCTATTTTGAGTTTATTTTTGTATATGGTATAAGAAAGTGGTCCATTTTTCCCAGCACCATTTGTTGAAGATTGTCTTTTCCTCATTTTATATTCTTGCCTTCTTTGTCATAAATTAATTTACCATAAAAGTGTGGGTTTATTTCTAGACACTCTATTCTGTTCCATTGATCTGTATGTCTGTATTTATGCCAGTACCATTATGTTTTTATTACTACAGCTTTGTAGTATATCTTGAAATCTGGGATTGTGATACCTCCAGCTTTCTTCTTTTTCAAGATTGCTTTGGCTATTTGGGATCTTTTGTGGTTCCATACAAATTTTAGGGTTATTCTAGTTCTGTGAAAAATTATTGATATTTTGATAGAGCTTGTATTGAATGTGCATCATGAGTAGGCGGATAGGTGAATTGGGTGAAGGGGAATTAAGAGTACACTTACCTTGATGAGCACTGAGAAATGTATAGAATTCCTGAGTCATTATATTGTATATATGAAACTAATATAACACTGTATGTTAATTATATTTGAATTAAATGAATAAAAGAAACCCATTTCTGTTCATGTAAATAGAGTACATAGTTTCTGCTCATTTTGTTTCTAATTTAAATTATGGTTAAGAATACTGTGCTAGACCATAAAAAAGAATGAAATCTTGCCATTTGCAATGTGATGGAGCTAGAGAGCATTATGCTAAGTGAAATAAGTTAGAGAAAAACAAATACCATATGATTTTACTCATGTGGAATTCAGGAAACAAAACAGATGGACATAGGGAAAAAGAGAGAGACACACCAGAAAACAGACTCTTAACTATAGAGAACAAACAGGGTTGCTGGATGGGAGGTGGGCAGGGAGATGGGTTAAAAGGGTGAAAGGTATTGAGGACGGCACTTGTGATGAGCAGAGTGTTGTATGTAAGTAATGAATCACTAAATTCTATACCTGAAACTAGTATTACACTGTATGTTAACTAACTGGAATTTAAATAAAAACTTGAAAAGGAAAAAAAAAAGAATACTGTGCTAGAAAGTCTTTCTGAAGGGATTCGTAAGAAACAGTATAATAGTCATTGCCTCTGGTAAGCAGTCATGGATGGCTGGGGAGAGAATGAAAGAGACTGCTCTCCATCATTTTGTGCCTTCACATCCACTGCTATTTTATATTTTGAAAAGAATGTAATCTTGATTGTGGGTGGTGGTCACCTACATCTATACACATACATACAAACATATAAATGAGTTTATGTAAAACTGATGAAATCTAAATAAGGCTCATAGTTTGTATAAAGGGTAGTTTCCTGATTTTGACATTGTACTATAATTATGTAAGATGTTACCACTGGGAGAGGTGAGTAAAGGATATAGGCGATCTTTCTGTATTATTTCTTATAACTGCAAAATAAAAAGTTTTAAAAAATAAGTTATAACAACAAGAACAACAAATAAGAACCTTGTGTCAAATCTAAAATAAAAATTTTAAATATTGATTTTATTTTTCAGGAATCTGGTGGACAGTAACAAACTTTGGTGAAATATCAGGAACCATAGCAATTGAAATGGATAAAGGAACCTACATACATGCACTTGACAATGGACTTTTTACACTGGGAGCTCCACATAAAGAAGGTCTGTGTCTAGTAGAAGCAATGGAAGGGAAAAGCCCATTTAAAGTATATATTTTATGACATTCATTCACTTAGGCCAAATTCTAACTAATCTCAAGTATATGCCAAAGGAATAAATCCATTGCATTTGGCTCTTCCTCTTTTTTCCTTCCTTAATGTTTACCAGTTATTGGCAAATCCCTCTTTCCAATGTAAGCATGTGAAAACATTCTTTATAGTTCCAGAAGAGTATCAATTGAAATCAAAAGCAACATGAATAATTGAAATTGAAAGGGAATCCTAGTTGAGTCAGAGATTTGATTCCTTTATTCTTTAGACCTATTGCCAAAACTAACCTGGAGCATTATTAACAATTTGAGGTTTTGTTATTCCTTCTAGCCCATCAGAATAAGTACTAATGAGATATGAAGCAATCAGAAAATAAAAAGCAGTATCTTTTAGTATGACTGTCCATCCCTTGAATAAGTTAAAGCATTTAGTTTTTTAAGTATTAAATGCTTATTTGTCTATCTACTGAGTGCATTTTAAAACACAAAAAGATGGGGCGCCTGGGTGGCTCAGTCGTTAAGTGTCTGCCTTCGGCTCAGGTCATGATCCTGGAGTCCCAGGATCGAGTCCCGCATCGGGCTCCCTGCTCGGCAGGGAGTCTGCTTCTCCCTCTGACCCTCCTCGCTCTCATGCTCTCTCTCTTTCTCTCTCTCAAATAAATAAATAAAATCTTTAAAAAAAAAAAACAAAAAGAAAGTATCTTATAAGTGAGTAAGCATCATGCTGACTTACCTATTAAGTATGTAAAACTAACACTGTAGTTATAAGAAGATAAAGTAGATCTTGATGTTCTAATCTGAATAATTATGATTATATCAAAATATCACAATATTCTTACATTTAATTTTAAAAGAAAACTTCAATTTTATTTTATGTTAATCACCATACATTACATTGTTAGTTTTTGTTTGTTTGTTTGTTTTTTTAAGATTATTTATTTATTTATTTATAGGACAGAGAAAGACACAGCGAGAGAGGGAACACAAGCAGGGGGAGTGAGAGAGGGAGAAGCAGGTTTCCCGCCAAGCAGGGATACATCGTTAGTTTTTAATGTAGTGTTCCATGATTCATTGTTTGCGTATAACACCCAGTGCTCCATTAATACGTGCCCTCCTTAATACCCATCACCAGGCTAACCCATCCCCCCTCCCCCCTCCCCTCGAGAACCCTCAATGAGATACCACCTCACACCAGTCAGAATGGCTAAAATTAACAAGTCAGGAAATGACAGATGTTGGCAAGGAGGCGGAGAAAAGGGAACCCTCCTACACTGCTGGTGGGAATGCAAGCTGGTGCAGCCACTCTGGAAAACAGTATGGAGGTTCCTCAAAAAGTTGAAGATAGAGCTACCCAGCAATTGCACTAAAAGAAAACTTTTTTTAAAGCTGAAGAATATCTTTACGTGTATATTTGTAACAAATGTCAAATTTATTTCAAAATGTTTTTTCTCCTATAGTTGATGAGGGCCCTAGTCCTCCAGAGCAGTTTACAGCTGTCAAATTGTCTGATTCCAGGTAAGTAAGTTGAACTATAATTAATCACCTTTTATTTTTTTAATTTAATTTTATTCACTGGAGCCCCTGAGTGGCTCAGTCGTCAAGCGTCTGCCTTCGGCTCAGGTCATGGTCCCAGGGTCCTGGGATCGAGGCCCGCATTAGGCTCCCTGCTCCACGGGAAGCCTGCTTCTCCCTCTCCCACTCCCCCTGCTTGTGTTCCCTCTCTCACTGCATCTCTCTCTGTCAAATAAATAAATAAAATCTTTAAAAAAAAAAAATTTAAACTTATTCACTGAAAAATTTATATAGGTAATTAATTAAGCTAACTTAATTCCACAGACCAATTTTGATGTAAAAAGCAAAACAATCTTTTTGAAAGTATATTTTGTGACATTTTAAAAATATAACATATATACTATATTTAGGTATTATTAAATTTCATTTGCAGCCACTGTGTCTTTGAAAGAGAATTAAAGCTCCTTGGGGCGCCTGGGTGGCTCAGTTGTTAAGCGTCTGCCTTCGGCTCAGGTCATGGTCCCGGGGTCCTGGGATCGAGCCCCGCATCGGGCTCTCTGCTCGGCTGGGAGCCTGCTTCTCCCTCTCCCACTCCCCCTGCTTGTGTTCCCTCTCTAGCTGTGTCTCTCTCTCTTTCTGTCAAATAAATTAAAAAAAAAAATCTTAAAAAGGAGAATTAAAGCTCCAAATAAAAACATACACTATGATTCCTAGCAATATATAATACTAGGCTAGGAAAAAATGAATATTAATAATGTCACAGACCAAATAAGAAGGAAGATCATGTAAAGAAAACAGACATAAAACAAAACCTGGTCTGATGTTGCTGTGATATGTTAACTCGTCAGAAGTCAAGATATAAACAAGATATCTTGATGAAGTCCTAAAAGTTCATTTTTGCTTTTGTTTCACTAGCTTTTGGAGATGTATCTTGAAAGAAGTTGCTGTGGCCAGTGTCAAAGAGGTTATTGCCTATGTTCTCTAGGATTTTGATGGATTCCTGTCTCACATTGAGGTCTTTCATCCACTTTGAGTTTATCTTTGTGTATGGTGTTAGAGAATGGTCGAGTTTCGTTCTTCTGCATATGGCTGTCCAATTTTCCTAGCACCATTTATTGAAGAGACTTTTTTCCATTGCATATTTTTTCCTGCTTTGTCGAAGATTATTTGACCATAGAGTTGAGGGTCCATATCTGGGTTCTCTATTCTGTTCCATTGGTCTGTATGTCTGTTTTTGTGCCAGTACCATGCTGTCTTGGTGATCACTGCTTTGTAATATAGCTTGAAATTGGGCAACGTGATGCCACCAACTTTGTTTTTCTTTTTCAACATTTCCTGGGCGATTCCGGGTCTTTTCTGATTCCATACAAATTTTAGGATTGTTTGTTCCAGCACTTTGAAAAATGTCATTGGAATTTTGATCGGGATTGCATTGAAGGTATGGATTGCTCTGGGTAGCATAGACATTTTAACAATGTTTATTCTTCCGATCCATGAGCAGTGAATATCATCCTCAGTGGGGAAAAGCTGAGAGCCTTTCCCTTAAGATCAGGAACACGTCAAGGATGCCCACTCTCACCACTATTGTTCAACATAGTACTAGAAGTCCTAGCAACAGCAATCAGACAACAAAAAGAAATAAAAGGTATTCAAATTGGCAAAGAAGTCAAACTCTCTCTTTTCACAGATGACATAATACTTTATGTGGAAAACCCAAGAGACTCCACCCCCAAATTACTAGAACACATACAGCAATTCAGTAATGTGGCAGGATACAAAATCAACGCACAGAAATCAGTTGCTTTTTATACGCTAACAATGCAACTGTAGAAAGAAAAATTAGAGAAACAATTCCATTTACAATAGCACCAAAACCATAAGATACCTCGGAATAAACCTAACCAAAGAGGTAAAGGATCTACACTCTAGGAACTACAGAACCCTCATGAAAAAAATTGAAGAAGACACACTAAGATGGAAGAGATAAACAAGACAGAAGAAAGGAATATTATTAAAATTATTAAAATCAATAGAGAATGTTACATAGCCATGAAGACCAAAAGAATATTTTATTCACTATTTTTACAATCATTTTATAAGCTGGCCTTTTTTATTCTCACAGTGCAAAAGTACAGAATGATACTTTGGGTTGTGCACACAGAAATTGAATTTCAGTATGCTGATAATTGGCTGCATCAACATGATAATGATTTATATTATACTATCATTAACCTATAAATTAATATAAAATCAGTCCCTTGGCACAAGGGATTGGTAAGCTAAGTTAAGAAATCATATTTTTTTCTTTAAAAAAATCACATTAAGATTAAGATTATCATTCCTATGCTTTATTTGAGTGGCCAATAAGTATAGTGAAAGACTTATTTTTACAAGATTTATTTATTTACTTTGGAGAGCGGGAGTGAGCACTGGGGAGGGAGCAAGGGAGAGGGAGAAGCAGACTCCTTGCTGAGCGAGGAGCACAGAGCCTGACTGTGGAGCTTGTGGGGCTCCATCCCAGGATCACAAGATCATAACTTGAGTTGAAGTCAGACACTTAACCGACTGAGCCACCCAGGCGCCCCGAGAGACTTTTAAAGAATAAAAGCAGCAGAAGAAAAATCAATAAATGCAAACTTCTTTACAGTTGAAAACAAAAAATATAAGCAAATGAGGAAAGTATTTGCAACAACGTTAACAGGCAGTGAATTTTTATTCTTTGTATGTACGGGATTCATAACACTAAGGAAAGCAGTAAGATACCAATAGAAAAATGGACAAAAAGATAACTTAAAAACTAAAAAGGAAGGGAAGTACAAATGTCACTTACAATGGTAAAAATCAATTAGATACTATTTTTCCTGTATCTGATATTCTAATTTTTTCTAAAAAAGGCATAATGTTAATAGATCTATGGTGAAATGATACTCTCCTGATTTGAGGTGAGAATGTTAAGTTGATACAGATTTTTTCTGGAAAGCAATTTGATAGAATGTAATAGGAGCCTTATAACTACAATATAAAATTACATATATAGAACTACACTGTCCGATATGGTAGTCACTAACCACATGTGGCTTTTGAAAATTTGGACTATGGCTAGCCTGGATTTCTATACACACACAAACATTATTTTTATGTTCCATATTCAATTTTCTTTCTCTCAGTTTTTAACATTTCCTTTTTGTTAATCTAAAGAATTGCCCTGAAATCTGGTTATGGAAAATACCTTGGTATTAATTCAGATGGACTTGTTGTGGGGCGTTCAGATGCAATTGGACCAAGAGAACAATGGGAACCAGTCTTTCAAGATGTAAGTGCTATTATTGTTCATAAAAGCTTCTTGTCAATGTAAGATACAGTCTTTAACAGTCAATGAGAATATATATTCCAAAAAAAAAACCCCAAAATACAGAGTGCAGTAATATAACCCATTAAATTGAAGAAAACCAATACAAACTCGTAACTAAAAAGGTCTTGAAAAACAGTGCAACACAGCAAAAGAAATAATCAACAAAGTGAAAAGACAACCTACAGGATGAGAAAAAATATTTGCAAACCATATTTCTGATAAAGGGTTAATATCCAAATATATAAAGAGCTGATACAACTCAATAGCAAAGAAACAAATAACCCAATTGAAAAATGGGCAAAAGACCTGACTAGACGTTTTTTTCCAGAGAAGATATACGAAAGGCCAACAGGTACATGAGAAGATGCTCAACATCACTAGTCATTAGGGAAATGCAAATCAAAAGCACAATAAGGTATCACTACCTGCCTGTTAGAATGGCCATCTTCAAAAAGAGATAAATGGTGGGAGGATGTGCAGAAAAGGGACCCTTCATGCACTGCTGGTGGAAATGCAAACTGATGCAGCCACTGTGGAAAACAACAGTATGGAGGTTCCTCAAAAAAATTAAAAACAGAATTATTATAAGATCCAACAATCCCACTTGTGAGAATATATCCAAAGGACACCAAAAAACTAACTTGAAAAGATATCTGCACCCCCATGTTCATAGTGGTATTACTTATAAGAGCCAAGATACGGAAACAACCTAAATGTCCATTGATAGATAAATGGATAAAGAAGTTGTGGTATACACATATCCAATGGAATATTATTCAGCCATAAAAGATGAGTAAACCTTGCCATTTGTAACAACATGGATGGACCTTGCTAAGTGAAGTAAGTCAGAGAAAGACAACTGTATGATCTCATTTATATATGGAATCTTAAAAACAAACAAACAAATAAAACTCAGAAAAAGACATCAGACTTGTGGTTGGTTACCAGAGTGCTAGGTTTTGGGATTAGGAATTAGAGGAAGAAGGTGGTCAAAAGGTACAAACTTCCAACTACAAGATAAATAAGTGCCAGGGGTATAATGTATAGCATGATTACTATAGTTACGCTGCTGTATGATATATAGGAAAGTTGTTAAGAGAGTAAACCGAGTTCTCATCATAAGGAAAAATATTGTTTTATTTTTATGCTTTCTTTTTATTGTTAACTGCATGAGATGATGGATACTAACTAAAACTTATTAAGATAATCATTTCACAATAAGTGTTAAGCCAAACTATTATGCTGTACACCTTAAACTTATGTGGTGATTGTCAGTTATATCTCAGTAAAGCTGCGGGAGGAAATAGTGCAGCAAAAATAGCAGTAGTACCCTCTGCCCACCATAATTTCTGTCCACATAAAAACATCCCTCTGACATTGATTCTTAACGTTCTGAACAGTAAATTCAAAAGCACCAAAAGCTAGCTCTTGTATATTTTTGTATTTTCTAATTATGAAGAAATTTTTACTTAAAATGCTATTATTTGAATAAATTACTATGCATTATATAATTTTTTATTGTCTTAAAAGCTAATTATTTTTCAAACAGAACTAAATCAGTTATAGCCTCAATATTTCTTTAAGGCCAAAGGAAACAATTCTATTTCATCTAGTTAGAATTCAGTCCTACTAATAGAATATACTAAAAATAGTTATGAGGTTATTTTTGAGTAGTAAGATTATACGTGATTTTGGTTTTCTTTTCTGTATGTTTTTTATCTTCTATGTTTTCTCCAAATTCTTTTTACTGATTACTTTTACAGTTGGGGCCAAGGGGCAAAATTAATTTCATTCTCAAGACTTAAGAATTCTTTTGCAGTAGTCTTGTAACTTTTATATTATTTTGTTTGATATAGGGAAAAATGGCTTTATTGGCTTCAAATAGCTGCTTTATTAGATGCAATGAAGCAGGTGATATAGAAGCAAAAAGTAAAACAGCAGGAGAAGAAGAAATGATAAAGGTAATCATGACATTTTTCTTTTAATTTTTTTCTTTTTCATTTTTCTATAGACTAATACATGTCACATATATGATGTGACTATATCTCTTAAAAATGTTGAATAATCATTTACTATCACTTTAAAGATGTAATGCATAGTGTTTTATATTATGCTCCAAATAAGCTTTATTATAAAAAGCTTAATTATAAATCCTATAATTGACAGCTTGTTTGTACCATGTGGTAGCAAAATTATTATATCTTACCTCCATGTATTAGTATCTTTTTTTGAGTAGTTCCACATGCTTTTTAGGACTCTGTTTCCTTTTTTTTTCTTGCTTGCTTTTTAAAATTTAATTTTTTAAATAGATATGTTCACATGGTTCAAAATTTTAAAAATACAAGCATATAAATTCATGACTCCCATCCTTCTGTAGCCTACCAGAGTTTCTTAATAAAAATATGTTTATAATTTTCTACTTTTTTACAATAAAGTTAGCCTCCTGCGTGTCCTCCTTTAGACCTTGATTTTTTTTTTTCCTTAATATTTTTATCTTGGAGATTGTCCCTTATCACTCTGTAGAAAATTTTCTCTTTTTTAACAGCTACATAATACTCCATTTTAGGGATAAGCCATAATTTATTTAATCAGTTCCTCATAAATGCAAATTTAGGTGACTTCCCGTCTTTTGCCCTTAAAAACAGTGCTGTAACACATAACTTTGAATATGCATCATTCTGTAGGTGTGCTGGTATATCCGAGGATAAATTCCCAAAAATAGAATTACAAGGTGTATGATAAACATTAGTCATAACATTTTTCAATTACATTAAAAAAAAAAAAACCCACAAACCGAAACAGAAGCCAGTAGCTACAGGCACTCTGCTGAATATGATACAAGCACTGTCTTCTTGAATCTTCATAAAGTTCCTGTGAAATATCTATTATCTTCACTTTACCGATGAGGAGAGAGCCTCTGAGCCTCCTTACATCCTCACCTGTTGTGATCAGTCATGAACTCACACAGCTAGGTATGATAGAGACAGGATGTATACCCAGGCCCAACTGACTGGAAACCACCATACTGCCTCTCAGGAAACAGGTCATTAGAAAAACGCTGGTGGATTTCTCACTTACCTAAAAGTATGGTTTTTGAAGACAATGCAAATAAAGTGCAGTACTTTGCCCTTTCGTGGGAAAAATACAAAACAAAAACACTGCTGTATTTAATGACAACTGTTTTTATATGAAGTGTCTGTTACATTTCCCTGGGTCTGTTTGGTTAGTCAGGTACCTGGAAGCTCTGAGCAGTGAATGCAGAACTCCTTCCATCTTGCATTTTACTTCATAGGCTCTGCTAGTCTGTGTCAGCTGTCCACCTTTATACCCTATCAGGACACATTCCGTCCTGTCAAAAGCAGTACTGTCGCAGGCCCTGGCCAGTAATCTTCCCAGGTCTGCTAGGACCCCCTCAACCAAACCTGCCACACAGGTAGCATTGGCACATGCCTTCCTGGTCACCAATTTCTAAGCAGCCTTGGAATTGGACTCTGAGCCACACAGATCACTGTGGAGATGTAAATCCTGTCCTCTGGGTTGCAAACTGCCAGTTCTTGGGACCTGAATCTGTCCCCTTCTTGCCCCACTCAGTGGATCCTAATTACTATATCAATTTATGGCATTGTGATAGTAAGTATCTGTCACAATTTATGAGGATATAAGGAAGATTTAGAAGGAGTGGATTCCAATTAAGTAAATAAGTGAGCTGTATCATGTTAAAAGTTTTAATGGATTTGGGAATAGCTGTGCAAATTAAAATAGCTACTATCTTAAACTTCCAGTGTTACAAAATAAACGCTATCTATAGGGATAATTTGAATATTTACTTTGAGGCCAAAATTAATTAAATTATTGCCTAATTGCTCAGCAGGATCTGATCTATAAAATGTTTTTCAAATAATTTTGTCTTTTGTGTCTGATGCAAAGGCTCTAGAGAAACATAATAGCAATTTGTATAAATTATGCATATATAAATAAAAACATATCTAGAGGGGCGCCTCGTTGTCTCAGTCAGTTAAGCGTCTGCCTTCTGCACAGGGTCATGATCCCAGGGTCCTGGGATCGAGCCCCATGTCTGGCTCCCTGCTCAACGGGGAGCCTGCTTCTCCCTCTCCTCTGCCCCTCCCTCCCCTCCCCTCGTGGCTCTCTCTCAAATAAAATCTTAAAAAAAAAAAAAATATCTAGAACCTCTTTCTGAATCTGATTGCTAAGTTGATTGTTTTCTTCATTTGCATAAGAAATTACCTAGAGGGTTCTTAGCAAATAAGTAAAGTGGGGAAGGGGAAGATATATGTATAACCTATTGGGTTTTCATCTCCATTGTCCAGATTAGATCCTGTGCTGAAAGAGAAACTAAGAAAAAAGATGATATTCCAGAAGAAGACAAAGGAAATGTTAAACAGTGTGAAATCAATTATGTGTACGTATTCTTTCCCTTTTAGACCTTACATATTTGGCAATGAAGTACTTCTCAAGACACATAAAATAAAATACCCAAAGGACGAGAGGCAGCATAAAATGGACTCTAGGACAAAGAACTAAGCTGAATGCTTTTCTTTTCTCAGAGCTTCAGTTTTCCTAATTATCCTGCTAGCTTTCAAAGCTAAAGTCACTTGGATTAGTCTTTTCTCCGTATTCATTAATAGAATGACTATAGCTTATTGGTACATAATGCCAACCAAATGTTGTTCCATAGCCAGGATTCAGGACTCCAGCCAACACGCCTTCGTGGCAGTGGGGCTTCGTAGTCCTGCCCTTTGTAGTCCTTTTCATGGAGGAGGACTGAGGTCATCTTCGCAGTTGAAAAGTTGTATGTTTCAAAAGAAAGACAATTAGTTTTTTTTAAATAAATGAAAAACTTTTAAAATATTGTAAGTTCATGAGTAAACATGTATAATCAAAGTTTGAGATGATTTTCAAGAAAGACATTTTCTTAACAGAAAGAAATTTCAGAGCTTCCAAGACCATAAACTTAAAATAAGTAAAGAAGACAGTAAAATTCTCAAAAAGGCCCGGAAAGATGGATTTTTGCATGAAACACTTCTGGACAGGTAGGTATATTTTTACTTATTTCCAACTGTTTTCGTATCCAATAGAAATGGCATATATATAACCAGTGTTCTTTTTCAATTATTACAGTTCTTAAATTTTTGTCTTGTAATTTGTGAACATAGTAATGTTACCTAAAAAGGACATAAGTCTGGGAAAAGATCACCCAGGAAACAATATCTAAAAATAGATTCCAAAAACTTACAAATTTTTTTATAAGACATTCAGGTTTGACTGAAACCCCTTCATAAATTTAACATCATCTTTCTATAATTATTAGAACAGGGCTAGAAGGAAGTAGTTTAATTTCAAAATACAGTGGGTTCTAGTAGAATAGCAGGTTCCTAAAATGAGATAAAAACAGATCAGTTTAAAAATTACTAAGTATAAAATGAAATAAAATTGAAACACTTTTATTAAGTTGAATCTAGAAGTGTGCAGGATTTTATCATAGCACATTATTAATATTTATCTAAAACTGTTCTTATTTAGGCAAGTAATGTGCTAGATGTATAACATAAAAAAGTAGGTAGAGAGGATTAGCTGTAAGTTTATAACCATAAATCAAGTAAGTGCCAGATTGAAAGAGAATTTGGTAATCTGCCACTCCTTCAAAGTCCTGTGTTACAACATTAGTCTTAAAACATTTCTTCACACTACTTGATAAAGATAATGCTTCATCATGTATATCCTGTTAACTAGTTGATCGAGTTGTTACCAGAAGTTAGTAAATGATTTAAGAATTTTTCCTGCTGAACAAAGCATGTATTTAGTTTTAAAAAATTAAGAATAGGATGTAAAGAAAAAAAAAAAAAAGATATATGGATGCAAAAGAAATAAGGCTTAGGTCTTGTTAACTTTTATCACTCATGAAAATAGAACATTGCCACCCTGTTAAATAGAAGTTCAGGGCATGCTTAAATTCAGAGGCAATTAAAATTGCTATTGTGGATTAAAAAAGCTCTTAGGCAACATTTCTTAAAGATTATGAAAGACTTTGATAAGAATAGAATGCATTTAATAGGAAACAACATTGAAAAGTTAAACTTTAGTTAAACTATTTTAATATAGGTAGTATGGCAATATAGTAATCAAAATGGAGAACACAATTTCTCAGTGTGCGTATATATTTAGTAGTTGATATATATGGAATGTTTTACATAATTTTTATCATTTGTCTTTGTTTAAACAGGAGAGCCAAATTGAAAGCTGATAGATACTGCAAATGACCAGAATTGTGTTTCTTTCTTCTCCTGTTTGTTTTTTTCTGAATAAAATAATCAGTGGAAGTGTTTTTACAGAGCTCTTGGGCTGTTATGGAATTATTGCTGAACTAGTAGCTAGTTTAAATAAGCTTAATCAAGTTTAACCGAGATTCCCCATGGGTATACTTTTTAGTTAACTGCAGTGTTTCACATGGAATTGAAACAAAGTACACAGTGAACATGCCATAGAATTTTTTCTCTTTTCTAGATTTTCTGTCATAAAGTATGAGATGCTACTCTGTGAACCTTGTGTTTCTTATGCAGTTTATGGAATCTCTTATTGCTTTACAGTTTTACTTTATATTAACTTATACCATTGATTCTTATTGGGACCTTTAAAAGGAAGTTAGAAGCTCCCACTCCAGTCAACAAGGCTTTGATTCTGCCTCCTAAATATTGCCCAAATCACACAAGCCAAACAGATATCAGACAAAGTGGGTGGGAAAAGAAAGAAATCAGGTTTTGGCAGTGGGATGGGAACAGGAGAAATTACAAAAGAGCAGGTAGGCTCAGAACAGAGAATAAGAGTAAAATTGGGAAAATTCTCTACTTAGAGCAGTTTAGCCACAATGTATCTGTATGTAATGTTTTTGTCCTCACCTGTAGAGCAGGATAGGATGAGAACAGAACTATTAAAGAGGTTCAGATACTACCCATTGCTGAGGTCTGCTATTCTGAGACACCTTTATTCCTAGCCTATGTCTCTCTGAATTCCTAAACACAGTATTCTAGATGTCGTCTAACCCTGTGAGTGTTCCAGAATCCAGGTCGTGTATCAGATGCCTGGGCTTCATCACTGGAAATTCTGCTTCAGAAGGACTGAGTCTGGCTGACGCATCTCTGTATTTTTACGATTCCCCATGGATGATGCACAGCCAGGGCTGAGACCTGACCTAAGGTGCCAGACCTGTTTAGTTCTCAGCCTTTGTATTCCAGAGCTACACGGCACCGCTACAGCAAGGAAGCTAAGCTACCAATAGCAACCTTATAAAGGAGCTCTTGCTGTAAATCTAGTCCTAGGTTGACATTCCAGTTCCAGTAGCTGGATATCTCCCCATATTGTGTTCTTCTTCCTCTGATCCTTAGGCTAGGCACAGGCTTACTACTCGGATCCCCCAAAGCAGTGGTTCTCAACCAGGGACTAATGTACCTCCTTAGGGGACATTGTACAATGTCTGGTTGTGACAGCTGGGAGAGGGGATGCTACTGGCATTTACAGGGTTACAGACTAGGAATGCTGCTAAACATTCCACAAGGCACAGGACAGCAGCGCCCCCACAAGAAAGAATTTTCCAGCTCAAGATGCTAACTGCCAAGTTTCTGACACCTGCCCTAGGACTTAGTCTGTTCCTTGCTTTTGCCAGCTCCCAGCCCCTAAAAATAAACAGTTCAAATTCATATATATAAGAATCATCTAAGGTACCTGTAGATTTTCAAGACCCACCCTTAAAGATGCCAGCTTAGCAAGTCTAGGATTGTTTCCTAGAATTGACATTTTAACTAGCACTCCAGGTAATTCTGAAACAAGTGATCTGAACTATACTTTGAGAAACACTACCCTCAAGAGATTGAAGTCTTGCCTCCAACACTAGCTCGGTACCTGAGACCATCTGCCAGCTGACTGATTTCCCTGGAACAAGCATTCTATCTGCCTCAATTTCTGAACATAGTGCATTCCTGGATTCTCTGTCACCGTGCTCACCCTCATGCTTTCCCAGGTCTTGGCCCATTCCAGAGAGCAGAACTAATTACAGGTCCTGACAATTGGGAAGATACAGATTAAAAATATGCACTGCCTGTCCTCATGGAGTTTATGCACTACTGAAGGAGGACAGCAATAAAAAATCACAGGTAACAGATTAAGTGTTCCTTCCCCATTTCTATCATTACACTTTACTCCAACCCCCATTACAGCACTGAAGGCAGTCTGGCAGAATGACAGGAGTCAACAATAAATACATCTAATTATTGTCATCTGGTCCACATTTTTCTTCTTGTACAAAAGGATGTCATTAAAAACTTAAAGCACTGTCAAAATCAAGATATATTCTGATCAAGCATTCCCCTGATTTACCAGTCCAGTAGCCATGTCAAAAAAGGTTTTATATATAATAAAAACAATAACCAAAGAAAAAGCTCCCTACATCCAATTTTTTTTGCCTGCTCACATTTCAGATTAGATAATTTCAATTGTTCTTATCTGCAAGTTCACTGACTCACTTTTTTACCGTCTCCAAATTGCTGTTACACACATCTGGTGATTTTTAAATTTCAGACATCCTTTTTCACTTCTAGAATCTATTTGATCCTATTGTTGTTAATAGTTTCTATTTCTGCTGAAATTTCCTATCCATTTCTTCCTTTGTTTTGGGGCAGAGTTATAATAACTGCTTAAAAATCCTTGTCTGCTGATTCCAACATCTGGGTCATCTTAGGGTCGGTCTCCACTGATGGTCTTTTGAGTATGTTTCTTCATATATCTGATTAGATTATATCCTGGACATGTGAATAATACATTGTAGAAACTGTGCATTCTGTGCTGTTGTTCTGAAGAATTTTTATTTGTTAGGTTTAGTAGGCAGTTAGCTTGGTTGATCTGAAGCTCCAAATTCTGTCTCCCCCATGGTGGGCAACAGCTGTGAAGTATCTATTCAGTTCTTTTTGTTTTAGCTGGGCTTCTTAAAGCCAGCCCCAAGGATGTGGATTTCGGAGATCAGTGAGAGATTTGGGCAGTGTGGCTACCACCTTCTGTGACTCTCTCCTTTTCAGGATTTCCTTCTCACTTTCCAGACTCTTTGGTCGCTCTGAACTCTGTACTCTGATTCCTCGACTAATTAATGACTTAAGCTTCCTACAGGAGTTTTAATTACTCTTAGTGGCACTTGGTCTGCCCTGAGTTGAAAAGATGTTAAAAATACGTTTCCCCTCTTACTAGTGTTAACTCCCCTCAAGTTTCTGCATGTTTTTGGTCATTCTCCATTACCTTTAGATAATTTTTAATGTTTTATCCAAAGTTTAATTTTGTGTGTGTGAGAGGGCTGGTCTAGCATAAGCTGTGCCATCTACCATTATCTGCTCAAACTCTCATTAGTTTCTTGCCCTCTCCTCCCCAGTTAAGGACCTGCCTGGGTTTTCCTAGATACAGACACAAAACTCTAACATTCTCCAGAAAGAAGTTAACCATTACAATAAATTAATATATTCACACCTCTTGGGATAGGCCTGAATTCCAAAAATGAACTCATCATACCTGATGGCCCAGTACCTATCCAAATACCATGCAATTCCTGGGTCAGTCCCAGTCTAGATGCCAGTCAGTCCATGGCTTTAACTCACTATTCTAGAGGAATTATATTTTTTCAGTTATTCTAAACCCTTAAGACACAGAAGAACATATTAAAACATTCCATATTTCATTAACCAAATTAGTAAGATAGGATAGCTTTTATAACAAGCATTGTTATATGATTGTTATATGTCATGATACTTTTTTAAATGGCATTGTCATAATATTAGCTTGAGGGCCTTAATACAGGTAACTTCCACTGTAATTTTTTCAGGCTCACTCCTGTTGAAATCCATTTCATTTAATGAAAAGATTAGAAACAAAACGTGGAAAAAAAAAATTCTACAATTGTATTTCCCCTTTCCTTACCCACCTATTGGCTTAGTTTATTTTAAAGTGCATATTTCATTAAGGGAACTTGATGGTTGTTAAGGCAGGTTTTGCTGTATGACATTTCCTGTTTACCTCACCCCAGGAAAATCTCTGACACAGTTTGGTGTATTTCTGTTTAATTTTATGCCACTGGACTACTTCTCTTAAATATTGTTGAGGCTTATTTTCTATGATGGAGAAACAATATGCCATCTTTCCATTTAGCTTTGTGTTTCAGTGCTGCCCTTGTATTTAATAAAGGATAAATTTTCAGAGAGCATAGCCAGGACTTAATAAATTAAGATCTGCAGGTGTTTATTTTTCTTACCATGTTTTGCAAATCTAATGAGGTTTTGCAGTCCTGTTCTGAGTGCTGCTAGTAGAGAAAAAGGGGTGTAGCACTACTTATTAGGGTTTATTTTTCCATCATGCAATTTCCTAATTCTGGTCCTTAGAAACTAAGTGAAACTGTAAGGAGGAGAACAAAGAAAACAAGGCACACCTCATTACTCCTTTAAAAAGGTGAAAACCTAAATATAAGTGGATGCCAAGGTAAGGAATCAAGTCATGACTTCTACTAGTTCCCTACCTACCACCTGACAAAATTAAGTTGTACAGCTAGTCAATCACCCAGGGAGAAAAACAGGCAATGCTTTTAAGCTTCTAATGTCTTATTTATTCTTTTTCTTTATTATTCTTTATGTTTGTGTAAGTATTAATACCTATTTTTTTATTCTGCTGCCAAATATATTCCACCAAGAGTTTGTTTTTTTGTTTTGTTTTTTATTTTTATTTTTTTTAAGATTTTATTTATTTGACAGAGAAGGAGAGACAGCAAGAAAGGAAACACAAGCAGGGGGAGTGGGAGAGGGATAAGCAGGCTTCCTGCCAAGCAGGGAGCCCGATGGAGGGCTCGATCCCAGGACCCTGGGATCATGACCTGAGCTAAAGGCAGATGTTTAACAACTGAGCCACTCAGGCGCCCCCTGTTTGTTTTGTTTTTTAACTGGTAGCAGAAAAACCCCAGGGATATACCCAGGTTCAGGAGAACTTAAAAAAATTAAGATAATAGTTTAACAGCCCGCCAGCATTCATTCAGCTTGATATTACCTGTGTATATAAAATGACTTTCTCAAGTGTGGTGCTTATTTAGGAAAGACCAGTGGACTTCAGACCAACCTAGGCTGTTCTACACAGCACCTCAACCCTAAATCCTAATTTAGATCAGCTTGCACAGCAGCAGGAATGTTTTTCAATTTTCTGTTGTTGTGTAGAAAAAGAATTTCCCTATCTGTCTACAGAAACAGAACCTTCCTGCATGTTCCCTTGTTCTCCATTTTTAGTCCAAAAATCCTCTCTAGAAGGCCTCCTACATATCCCATCACTGCTGCTTCTACCTCTCCACCTGTGACTACCAGCTTTGGTTTTTGTGTTCCTTTTACTACTATAACCTCATCCCACACCAGTGTGCCCTTTCCATAGTATAGGAAAATGGACAGAGATTTAAGCATTTAACAGAATGCTTCTGATCTTCTTCCACACTGAATTCAGCTCTCATTCCAGTGCATCCAGAGTTGGAGAATTACACACCATGGCCCCAGTACCAGTTTTGAAACTTGTCATTAACCCCACCCTCAGCTCAGGCTTTGAAGCACCACATACCATCCATACCCATTACCACTGCAGCTCTGCACTGCGCTTCATCAGTGTCCTGACCCCCCTGAAATCTGGCTCGTAGTCCTGTCTTCATGGAGTCTCCCATCTTGGTTTCATTGACTCCAGCATTCACACTGTTGTGACCTTCCTTTCATCTGCCTTAAAAAATTCTGTCCTCTCAGCTCAGCTGATCTTTTACTCCATCTTAAATTACTCCACCCAGACCAGCTGGGTTAAACGTGCTTTTTGCTCCAGTGTCTTCCAAGATTGGAAACCCTGGTGTCTATCTCTGGATGACCCTCCAAGAGCATCCCTTTACCCAGTGCACTTTTCATTTAAAATGTTTTGAAATATACTCTCTCAGTTCCAAGCCCTCTCTGTTATTAATAGATTTAATTTTCTTGTAGCTTTATTTCTAAATCTAATAAAGTATTCTTTTTAATACATTATATTATTTACTAGTTACTGCATTCATAGAACATAAAGTATCATTTCCCAATTCAATACTAACATTTTCCTATATAACAAATACATTAGCTCTAAGAAATTCCACATCTTGGGGCACCTGGGTGGCTCAGTCATTAAGCGTCTGCCTTCGGCTCAGGTCATAGTCCCGGGGTCCTGGGGTCCTGGGATCAAGCCCCGCATCGGGCTCCCCACTCGGCGGGATGCCTGCTTCTCCCTCTCCCACTCCCCCTGCTTGTATTCCCTCTCTCACTGTGTCTCTCTCAAATAAATAAAATCTTTAAAAAAAAAAAAAATTCCGGGCGCCTGGGTGGCTCAGATGGTTAGGCGTCTGCCTTCGGCTCAGGTCATGATCTCAGGGTCCTGGGATCGAGTCCCGCATCGGGTTCCCTGCTCAGTGTAGAGCCTGCTTCTCCCTCTCCCTCTGCCACTCCCTCTGCTTGTGCTCTTCTGTCTATCTCTCTGTCAAATAAATAAATAAAATCTTAAAAAAAAAAAATTCCACATCTTGCCCAGTTCCAACAGTAAACAGGATCCAAAGTTTTCTCTTCAATATTAGAAAATAACTGATCAATTTGCCATGTGGTGTAAATAAGAACTGAAAGATGAAAAGTCATCTTACATGTCTTAAGAACACATTCACTATTCTTTCTTCTCCTCCCACCCCCATTGTTGCAACTTCTACCCAGGAGTTGAGGGGAATGGGGTGCTGATATACCGACCATTTAACTACAGAGTCAAACTAACAAGTACTAAATGCACTGACTTCTTTCTTTGTTCTTTTCTCTCTTTTTCCTGGGATTTTTCACCTCACTCATTTTAAACCCAAGGCAAGTGGGGGAGTGTGACCTTGATTTTACAAAACCAGGGCTTCTACTTTCAGTAGTGTGACAGCTTAGATACTGTGAATGGTACTCCTTAAAAAACAACTGATACACTGGATAAAATATTTGCAAATATCTTTTGAAATATCACTCATCCACATAAAAGAAAGGAATCTATAGATACCAAACAAAGGGAAAGCAGGAACGTCCGAGGCCAATGAGTACCAAGCTCACTCTCACCTAAAAGTTTTTGCCAAATCCCAGAGACTTTGAGGTCTGGCTTCGAAAGGAGCCCAAGAAATGGGATGTAGGAGACTGTATTCATATGAGTGACTACAAAGGGCTATACCTTCAAGGATAACAGTGAATGAGAAATAAATCTTATTGCACAAACAGGGGTACAAAGAAATGTTTTCTTTTCTTTGGCACTAAGTAGAATGGAAGGAAAAAGAATCTTCCCCTGAGATGTAACCATAAGCTGGCTTCAGATGGGTTTGTGACTCAAAGTCACACTACCTCTTATTTTAAAAGAAAAAAATTCAAGGAGATAATTCAACTTCAAATGGTCTCAGTTGGGGTGCCTGGGTGGCTCAGTTGGTTAAGTGACTGCCTTCGGCTCAGGTCATGATCCTGGAGTCCCGAGATCGAGTACCGCATCGGGCTCCCTGCTCTGCGGGGAGTCTGCTTCTCCCTCTGACCCTCCTCCCTCTCATTCTCTCTCTCGCAAATAAATAAAATCTTAAAAAAAAAAAAAAAGGTCTCAGTTGGTTCTCTTTTTCTGACCTTAAAATAAATCCTACCAAAAAAATTTTTTCAAAGAAAATAAGCAGCTCACAGTCGAAATTAAAAATACAGAGAAATAAAAAAATTTAAAAAAAAATAGAGAAACACAATACCATCAGAACAATGAGAAACAAGTAGAAAAATTTAAAAATACCAAATGTAGAATATAAACTATACTTATATAAAACTCCAGAATATAGGCAGGAACTACAACATAATAAAAAGACCAAGCAGGGTGCCTGAGTGGCTCATTCGATTAAGCGTCTGCCTTCAGGTCAGGTTGTGATCCCAGGGTCCTGGGATCAACTCCCACATTGGGCTCCCTGCTCTGAGGGGAGCCTGCTTCTCCCTCTGCCTCTGCCTCTCTCTCTCTGTCTCTCATGAATAAATAAAATCTTAAAAAAAAAAGACCAAGCAGATATGAAAGAAAAAAAATAACTTCAAAAAATAAAAAGCAATTAAAAATTCAGCGGGTGCATTAAACATCAAACAAAGCCAGAGAGAATTAATAAACTAGAATATAACTGAGTAAGTGGCCCCAAGGACAGTTTACAGAGACAAGGAGATGGGCTATATGATGAAATAAAGGTCAAGAGAGACACAGAACATGATGATGGAAATGTCTAATATATGTCCGATTGAAGTATAAAAAGAAGGTAACAGAATGGAAAAGAGGTAATAAAGGTAATGAGTGAGAATTTTTGAGACCTCAGATCTTGGAATCCCAGTGAATCCCAAGCATAATAAATATAGACACTTCAACACATCATGGTGAAACTGCAGAACTACACAGAAAAACGTTTCATCTTAAAAACAGCTAGAAAATAAAAGTAATCACCCAAACATCTGTCAATTCAGCAGACTGCTGGCTTCTCACCAGCAGATAGGAAGCCAAAAGACAGCAGAAGAGTATCTTCCATGAGCTGAGACAAATAATTGTCAACCTAGAAAGTTTCTTCCAATAGTAAGGCAAAAAAAAAAAAAACTAAAGCAAAATAAAGATACTTTAGAGATGAAAATTGAGAGGATTTATCACCAATAGATCATTAAAAGAAATTACAACAGAGAAAGTCTAGGCAGAAGGAAAATTATCCCAGAAGGAAGGTCAGAGATGTGAAAAGAAATGTCAAGCAAAGATATCAAAGATAATAATGGGTAAACTAAGCAAAACTGTATTAAAAAAAATACTTAATTTGTAAAAGGGATGTTAAAACTAAGTATTAGGCAAAAATAGCATGCTGTTGACAGTGAGAGGGAGACTGGACAAACTATTATAAGATCTTAGATTTGTTCAAGAGGAGAGGGAAAAAAATGTTAACTTTGTTAAGTAGGCAAATTAAAATACTTAGGGTACTGGGCACCTGGGTGGCTCAGTTGTTAAGCGTCTGCCTTCGGCTCAGGTCATGATCCCAGGGTCCTGGGATTGAGCCCTGCATGGGGCTCCCTGCTCTGCGGGAAGCCTGCTTCTCCCTCTCCCACTCCCCCTGCTTATGTTCCTGCTCTCGCTATCTCTCTGTCAAATAAATAAAATCTTAAAAAAAAAAATAAAAAACTTAGGGTAACTAGTGAAAGAAGAGACAAAGACCATATATTCTCCAACAAAAAGAGGGGAAAAAATAATCCAAAAGAAATTTAAAAAGGAAAGAAAGGGATGCCTGGGTGGCTCAGTTGGTTAAGCATCTGCCTTTGGCTCAGGTCATGCTCTCAGGGTCCTGGAATCAAGACCCACATTGGGCTCCTTGCTCAGCAGGAAGCCTGCTTCTCCCCCAGCTTGTGCTCACATGCTCTCTCTCTCTAACAAATAGATAAAATCTTTTAAAAAAAAAAAAAGGAAAAGAAATTTAAAAAGGAAAAGAAAAATAGGTGGAAAGCATATAATATCAGAAATCAATGTAAAAATATTAGTCATCAAAATGTAAATTTGCCAAGCACTCCAAAATTTTTCCATCACATTTTTTTATTTTATTTCATCTTATTAAAGATTTATTTATTTGAGAGAGAGTGCGTGCATATGCACATGTGAGTGGGGGAGGGGCAGAGGGAGAGAATCTGCAAGCCAACTCCTTGCTGAGTGCGGAGCCCAATGCAGGGACCCAGCCTCATAACCCATGAGATCATGACCTGAACTGAAACCAAGAGCCAGGCGCTTAACTGACTAAGCCACCCACGTGCCCCCTCAATCGTATTTTTAAACACCAAGCAAAAATTGTTTAAAGACACATAAGAATTCAGAAAAATCAATGAACGGAGAAAAGGTATTTTAACAAAAAAAAATTACAGCTATGTTAATTACAAATTCAAAAGAAGTTACTATATAAATCAGGTTACTATATAATGATAAAAAGTCATTTCACTTTGAAGATAAAACAATTCTAAACTTGTACACATCTAATAACATCAAAATATACAAGCAAAAATTGAGAACTATGTAGAGAAACTGGAAAATCTACCATAGCATATAGCTCTAAATATTTAATAAATTGAGCAGACAAAACTCAGAATTGAATGGCATAATCATAAAATATAAACTTCAGGATATGTGAATAACACTTTACATAAGAGAACTGATACTCTTTCAGACATTTGGTACATGCAAAAACTGGATTCCTACTTAGCCATAAAGTTAGAGTCCAAAAATTAAAAAAAAGGAACAAAGACCATATATTCTGCAAAATGCAGTGAATCATTTAGAAACCCCCCCCCAAAAAAAAGATAACTTACAGAGTTAACTGATCCTTAGTGAGTAATGCCTCTTACCTATATAGAATTGCCTCCTTCAGAGTTTATGAAAGACTGCTAATTTCTTTACCATCTTCCAATATACTCACCATAAAAGAAATATATACCATATAGAGAAAAACATCAAAAATGCAGAAACTACTCCCTCTTGGAATATATATTATAGAAATTAGCACACAGCTAAGGAAGATAGAAAGTTGAAGCACAAATGAAGTGTTTTTAAAAGATAAATCCAGGGCACCTGGGTGGCTCAGTTGGTTAAGCGACTGCCTTCGGCTCAGGTCATGATCCTGGAGTCCCGGGATCAAGTCTCGCATCGGGCTCCCTGCTCAGCAGGCGGTCTGCTTCTCCCTCTGCCCTCTTCTCTGTCTCTCATTCTCTCTTTCTCAAATAAATAAATAAAATCTTAAAAAAAAAAAAAAGATAAATCTAAAATTTTACACATTTGGAAAATGTGAGACAGTCCTCAGAAGACAATTGGTAACTTCAACATATATATCTGGAACTTGCTAAATGGGTAAACGTGGGTAGCATTAACTTATTGTTTCTTATTTTACCACAGATGCATGGGAACTCCTGATGATGTGATACTAGTGCATAGGTCAATATCTGGGAATTTCCAGTGTAGTACTCTTTTGAGGACTTTGGCAATGAATGGCAGAGAATGAGATTAGCAACGGAATTTAAGGGAGACTTTATTCTTTTTTTTTTTTTAAAGATTTTATTTATTTATTCATGAGAGACAGAGAGAGAGAGAGAGAGAGAGAGAGAGGCAGAGGGAGAAGCAGGCTCCCAAGGAGCAGGGAGCCTGATGTGGGACTCGATCCCAGGACCCTGGGATCATGACCTGAGCCGAAGGCAGACGCTTAACCATCTGAGCCACCCAGGCGCCCCAGGGAGACTTTATTCTTAACATAGAGGAGATCTGAGTACTTTTAATGCTAATGTCAAGAAGTCAAGAGAGAAGAAGAGGTTAGAAATGCAAGAGAGAAGGCATAATTTATAGGGTGGTATCCTGAAAAGGAAGTAGAAGTGAGAACCTATAAGACAAGTGAGGAGATTGGACTTAAGTAGGAGGGACAGACTCTCCATTGTGGCAGAAGTAGAAAGGTTAGGGATAGGTACGGATCTGTACGTAGATTTGGTGGCAGAGAATTGAGGTCGTTCCTTTCTGAAATTTCCTCCATGAAGAAGATAAGGTAATCTAAGAGTAATGCAAGAAACAGTAGATGATCAAAGTTTTGGGAAGAGGGTTTTGAAAGAGTGTTAAGGGACAGATAAAGTGCATGAGAATCATAGATTTGCTACATAGTATTAAGGACCAAGATTTTTATAATGATAATTAATCAGTTGAGCAGAACTCAGCAGCATAGGTGTGTGTGTACAGAAGATAGTTGTTTGTATTCCTCCAGGGTTGGGGTTTTACAGGACAGGTAATAAAAGAACAAAAAGCAAAATCATCTCATATATTGGCAAGTGAGTAGTAAAATGATGGAACATGGAATCAAAGCTGGGGAGGGGAGGATGGCAAGAAAGCAGTGAGGCTGATGGATGGGAAGAAAGCATATCGGCTGATGAAAGCAAAGACCATCAAGGAATAGGGGTAACTGAATGAGCTAGGAGGTCAATCCAGGCTCTAGATACAGCTGTTTGTGTATAAGATAGGTGTCTTCCATTATAGTTCTTTTTTATAGAATATATCAGAATGATGGACTTACATATGGTTTTGCAATCTGGCCTGGGAATTTAGTGTAGTGGTTAGGTGTACTGAAATCAGAAAACCTAAGCATAGTTACTTACCCTAAGTCTCAGATTTCTCAACCATAGATGGGAATAATAACAGCACTTCCTTCATATTTGTATGGAAAATGCATATTGATTTCCAAACACCCAACTTAAAAACTTCTGGAAAAAATCCATTTGTAATTTGGTGATTCCTTATGTTATTTTAGACACCACTTGGCATATGATGTTAATGCAGTTCCTTTAGTTTATTCAACAAATATTTATTTGTTATTGAGTGCTATGATGTGTTAGACACTGTTCTAGGTGCTGAGACTAAGCAGTTAAACAAAAGAAAATCCCTGCCCTTAGGAGACAGATGCTAAACAAAAAGAAAACAGGTATAACAGCAGGTGGGGATGATGTTTGGAGTCCGGTTAAGTGGGGAAAAAGGAGGATAAGGAATACCTGTAGAGTCTTACATATGGTGCTGTAGGAAGGCTCCCTAATAAAGGACTGTCTGAGCATCTGCATGAACCTCATTTCTCTCTGTGAAAGAACATTCTACACAGAGGGAGCAGTTAGTACTAAGTTTTTCAAGTGAAGCCTAATTGACATGTTTGAAGTCTGTAAAGAAGACGAATGTGGCTAGAGCATCATGAAAAAAGGCAAAGCTGGAAGGGTATGAGATCAGAGAAGTGGCAAGTTAGCCAGATCCTAAGTGGCCTTATAAGCCATGGTAAGAACACTGGCTTTCATTCTGAGTGAGATAGGAAGTCATTGGAGGATTTTGAGGAGAGGAGTGACATGATCTGATTTATGTGAAGATTTGATGATAGGGAAAAGCAGGGATACCAGTTACAAGACTATTACAATAATCCAGATGAGAGTAACCTGGACCAAGGCAGAAGTGGAACTGGTAAGAAATGATCAGATTCTCCATATATTTTGAAGGTAGAGCCAAAAGGATTTGCTGGTGTACTGGGTATATGGTAAGAAAGAGAAAAGTCAAAGGTAATTAACTATAAGATCTTTGGTCTAAGCAAACTAGAAAATGAAATTGCCATTTAGTGAGAGAGGGACCATGTGGATTGGGAAAGAGAAAATAGTTCATTTTTAGGCATGATAAGCTTAAGATGCCTATTACATATCCCAAGTAGATGATGTTGAGAAGACAAATAGATATAAGTCTGAGTTCAGGGAACAGGTCTGAGCTGGTGACATGAATTTGAGGGTCATCAAACTAGAGAAGGCATTAATATCATGATATTGGATGAGAGCACACAGGAGTGAGCATAGGAAAAGAAGAAGACATCTGAAGACTGGGCCTGAGCCACCCCACATATAGAAATCAGTTGATGAGAAGAAACCAACAGAGAATCTTCAAGATGTGCCAGTGAGGAAGAATCAAAAGACAGTGGTATTTATAAGCAAAATGAAGTAAAATTTCCAATGTCTAAGATAGAAATGTGGAATTGGGTATTTGAGGTAAAATAGAGGCCAGGAACATTGCAAGAGAAGAAGTCAAGAAACCAGAGTATGAAGAGGATTGTTTTTTGTGGATATTGCAATCACCAAGAATATTGAGAATCACATTAGAAAAAGTGACAGTGAGCCAGGTGTGAAAAATCTCCAAGGGGTGAGGAGAACCAGGAGCCAGATAATCTGCAGTGTGATGGGACCAGCTTCCAATTCAAGTCAGATAATTGTGAATATGCTGGATGTTGGTAATAATAGGTTGGCCATGTGAAAGTGTTGATGTCTGATTACTTTTTAACCTACAAAATTGGCGATTTCATACGGTTCAATCTAATAACTGAACATATATAAAATATGTCTGAATTGTGATTGGCTTCATAAGTTGATAGATATTTATGTCAGTACTCTTTTCTTTTTCAGTTGGAGACTCCCTGAGATCAGGAATTTGTATTTTACCACATGTGTTTCTTTCATAGCACTTACGATTTACTTGGTAGTTTCAGTTGGTCATGTAGTACTTTTTATACATAGATTATTACTAGAATTGCTACTGCTGACTTCTGTTGTCATTTCGGGGTGATAAGCAGTCTCCTCACCTTCCGAGGTGAAAACAACTGAGAAACATAAACAGGCATTAGATGGGGATCAATATCAGCTTTACTGCTGAGTAAACTGGAATAGAGAAAACACTTAGACCTGAGGCCCATATGGGATCCCGAGTCTTTCTCCTCTGGAATGTATTCATGCAGTCAGTCCCTTGACAGATGCCAACTGCTTCCCAGGGGCACAGCCAGTTTCTAACATGGGGAGAGTGAACAGGGGAGGGTGAGGCTGGGCTGGGAGTAGCAGGCGCAAGTACTTACAAAAGGCTCCAGTCCTTGACTGCCTTCTCTCCACATCTCCCAGAGCCAGTCCTTCGTGATGCTTTCTTCAGAGTCTTCATAGCCATCGTGAGAACACAGTGTTTTTAAACTTTGTTGGACAAGTGCCAGGTTTGGAAGATGTGGTCAAAGGCAGCAACTACTTCCCCTGTCACTCTTGTCACCCAGGGCTTGCTGCAGTGAGCTTATCACTGTGAGCAAGCAGATCTCAATGAGAGAGGCCAGGCCACATGTATGCAGTGACCCTTCCAGCTATTTACCAATTAGGTAAGGCACTCCTTTCCTAGGAACTTGTGGATTGAAGGAATTAAAGAGAAAGGTGGGTGTTTTCTCCCTAGAACATCTGATGGTAGATGCAGGTTTTGTGAAGCCTGAAGCTTCCATAATTTGGAAAGTCCTCTTTAAGGAAAAGAATATAAAATTGCAAGTGTGAAATTAAGGAGAAAGTTTGGAAGAGGCCTGAGCAAGTGAAGGCCTTGAAACTTAAGCATTATAGCTTTACAGTAAATCCTGTGCTCTTGAGAAGGTAGCGATACCTGTTTTAATATGGTATTAGACAAAACTTGCAAGCAAACCATCTTGAACTAGCTTAAATAATAAAGACGAGTAGTGGCTCACATTAATGAAGAGTCCAGCTGTTGGGCAGGCTCCACCATTGATCTAGCAGCTTAACAATGTCATAATGACCCAGTTTCTTTCCATCTCTCCTCTGTGCTGTCCACAGTATCTATTCCTCCTTAGGCAGGTCCCTTCAAGTTCACAGCATGAATGCCAGTAGCAATGAGGACTACTTGCTAACATTTTCCTGTTAGAAGATAAGGACAACTGCTTCAATCATAGAGCAAAACCTTGAACTTCAAAAAATGGCCTGTTGGATTCAGGAGTCTAAATGATTAAGGTTGGAGCCAAGCACTGTGGCAAGAAGGATAGGGCAAGCTTAAGGTTAGGCCAACCAGGGCCCACGTCCAGAGGTAAGGATACGGATACGGGTCATCCAAATCATTTGGCTGCTGCATACTGGAGGAGTGGGACTGAGGTTGGTGAAACATCTACATTAAACCAGAGGTGAGAGTATGGAATAATAATCTAAACGTACTGAAAGCTTTCAGGACACCCATCTGATTTACATTTTCCCTTCCATCATCATTTTTCTCCACCACGATACTGAAAGCCCTGGGAAGGCATGGCCATTTGTTCACTAGTTACCCAGCACCTAGCATAAGTGCTCAAATGTATTGTGAGAATACATGAATTTATCACAAACTTTTGAGAAACAACTGGCAGGAACATTAAATAGGTATCTATAAGGGCTTAGGTAAAAGGGAACTATATAAGAATAGGAAATAACAAAAAAATTAGAGATTATTGGATTTGAGCTCAATTAATTTTCAGGTCAGAATCACGTCTTACCAAAGAAAGTGGAAGTAGGACAAAAGGATTTTTTTAAAGTGGCTCTTCAAACTAACATGCCTGAGGTGTCAGAGATTCAGTAAGACATCAAAAATATTTCACAAAGAAACAGAGATAAGTGCAAAGTGAAGGATAATTAAGATAATTATTTTATTTTGACATTAAGAAAGGACAATTATATTCAATGAGCACTAAGTTTGTAGTTGTGTAACAGAATGCCTTGAGCTGAATGTAATGATTTAACATGTTTTTCTATATACGAGTAAAACATAAAGTAAAATCCTTTATAGTGTGATAAAGTTACTGGAGGAAAAGTATTGTGTAACAATTTTGCATGACCTCTGATTTCCCATTTTTCATATCTTTTATTCTCTAGAGTCCTACTTGAAAAGATGGACAATAGTCTAAGTTTGGAATCTCAGATTATGTTTTAAAGTAAGCCCTTTTTAAAATTAAACAACTCACTCGAAAATGCTTCCAGTAAAAGATTTTTGAACTGAAACATTTTATTTCTTGAATTTTCGAATATTTAGTTTTATTAAAGCAAGCCATACCTGTTCTGAGTAATGTGGTGTTATGTGCAGTAGAGTTCATTTAGGGTGGGGTGGTTAGATTGCAATGATTTTAAATCAAGGCTCCACCTCAGAAACCTAGGAGATTTAAAAAGGTCCACAGCTTGCCAAGAACTTCAGCTATTCTGATAAACAATTTGATTACTGGTGCTGAGTCTTGCATACTAAACAGGTTATCCAAGTCTTAAACTTGATGCTTGTTGTGAAGATAGTATTTGAATGACCCTTCCCACCTACATGGTTATTTGTACATTTAAATGTTATTCTCTGTGAATATGTCGGTATGCCACAAAGCATGGCAGTTTCCTATGATCACATGGTTCACCTTGACTTTCTGTACATTTCTAATACTTAAGAATGGAGTAGGAAAGATTATATATGTGTAAGAAAAAAATGCATAAAATGGTATATTTTGGAAAAGTAGATTTAAATTTTTTAATTTGAAAATCAACAGTATGTGAAATGCCTTTGAAAGTTGAATGCAAAATTATGTGAAAATTGTGCCTAAGAATATTATGCCAAATGACATCATTTTTTTCTGCATAAAGAATGATTTTGCTAGACCACTTAATCACCAACAGACATCCTCTTATAGGAAAAAAAATATGTTTGGTGACATGTTTAAAGTGCCCTCAGTAGTATTTAAAGTGAACGATCTTCAAACCAAATAGCTATTTATATACTAAAAGATGGGAATCCTCTACCTGTGCACACTGATTTTAAGGTCCAAGATAATTCAATATATTCAAAGAATGAAGCCCTTTAAAATGGCTGGTAATGGCCTATGTAATCTGCCTTACTCCCCTTTCCACTGGGACTTCATGTACTTCTTTTCCCTCTCTTACTTCTGCTCTATCTACACTGACTTCCTTGCTACAGGCAAACATGCCAGGCATTCTCTTTTTTTAAACCTTTGTCCCAACTGCTCCCTCTGCCTGGAACACTTCCTGAGACATCCTCCAGGAGAACTCCCTCACCTCCTTCAAATCTCTGCTCAGACTTCACTTTCTCAGTAATGCCAATCCTGTCCATCTTATCTAACATTGTGACTCTCCCCACTCTTGATCCCCCTTACACTGCTTTTTTTTCTACAACATTTCTCACCTTGTATCATTCTATATAAATTTTCTTATGTATTGTGTTTATTGGCCATTTCTCATCTAGAATGTAAGCCTCATGAGAGAAGGACTTTCTTTTTTGTTGCCTGCTTAACCCTAGTCAGTGAAGAAATGCATGGTACATTGTAGGCTGACAGTAAGTATTTCTTGAATTAATGAACATTTCTGTGGTCTGCTTGCTTCCTGTTGAATCAGGAATCACTTTAATCATGTGAGATGTTTCAAAGTCAAATTTCCTCAAAGAGAGGGTGAAAATGACCAAAGAAAATCCCACTTAAAATGGCGTTAGGAAGCCCTGAAGAGGTACTTCTCACACACTACCACTTACCACCTTTTACGGACTCCAATAGGGAAAAGCTTTACCTGTACCTTCCACAATAGGAAGTAGCTTACTTTACTACCCCAGTAATAGAAAGGAAGATTTCCTACTGTCCCAGCAACAACTCAGCCAGTAAGAAGTCGCCACAAGGGAACTCCTGCTCTCCTCCAGTGGACTCCAGATCCAAACAGCTTCCAACTCCCTCCTTTCCTCTATAAAAACAATTCCCTCTTTTTTTGTTCTCCCAACTTGCCTATGGTTTGGCACAGTTTGAATGCCCCAAATTGCAATTACTCTGCTATTCTAAACAAACTTATTTTGCTGGCAAATTAACTGGCTATCTTAAGGTTGACAAGAAGATTGTTACCTAACCCCCCAATAAAATTTTCATTTCCCAATCTCCAGCAAAAAGATTGATTTTTATAAGGAAGTAATAGAAATGGGTAAAATTATAATTTCAAACACACAAGAAAAAAGAAAGAAATGAAGATTTTGGTGATAGTATGCTAAGTTTCATTAAGCATTAAAACTGCTGGTTCGGATGTCCTAGAGAGTCAACCAGAAACTACAATCTGGACGGAGGGGTTTCCTGTTGGACTTTTAAGTAACATCCAACAGGGCTATCCTGTCCATGGAAGGCATGAATGGCAAGCAATTAAATCTATTTGTGTTGCAGGTGCAAGCTAAACAACACTGAATACATACCCTCCTCCAGGTTTAGCTCAGTTCTGCCAACCTAAAGGTTCATGGGTTAGATGAAAACACACAGCTGCTCCATGGCTGAATACATCAGTGAAGGAAAGTTTGCAGTTCTACCTGGTCATTCCACCTGTATCTAAGTCCAAGTAACTGAAACCCAAATTCTGTGACTTGTCAGCTCTGCGGTGAAAGCCTAAATGGGTAATTCGGGGCTCAGAATGTCCCTGGGGATTAGATTCCCGCCAACCCCCTCCCTGCCCCCAACACCGGAGCCCCTCCAGTGACTCCACGGTCTGGACGAACAAGCTCACTCACTTCAGGCCTGCTCCCCTCCGAGGACAAAGATGGATCGGGGTCGCGTGCTATGCCGCCGTGTTTTGAGACTCTGGTGAGCTGGGTCTGTTTCGTGGACATTTGACCCGGGGTGGCCCGAGTGCACACCTCGCCCTGGGCCGTTTGGGGACGTTGCACAGGCGGCACCCGGCCCAGAGTGGAGCGGGACCTCCCCCCCCCGTGTTGCCCGCGGCCGCCAGCCGAGGAGGTTCTGGGGTGGGCGCGGACATCCACGGGGCACGACCCCGAGAAAAGTTCTTGAGCCCCACCCACCGGGGCGCGGCGGGGCTCAGGCTCGGCCCAACCACTGTCCACGGGGAGAGGGGAGGCCCTACCAATATCACAGTCCTAACGAGAGCGCCGACTTCTGAGCCGGGGGTGCCCCACTCCTTCCTGGAAGGCTTCCTCTTCCTGCCAGGCTTGTCGCAACACCGAAAGCCCCGACCTATCCTTCCTACCCCGTCTCTCCTGCGCCGCCCCCCCCGTCTCGCTTGGTACGGCCCCGTGCCGCGGGTCACGCGGCGGCGGGGCGCGGCCCGCTCCCAGCCCGGGTGGTGGTTCTCGCCGCACTTGCGCCTGGCTTTTGGAGCGGCGTGCGGGGGGCAGCATGCTGGGCCGCAGTCGCGTAACCTCAGTCCTCCTGACCGTGGCTGTTACCTGCGCGTTGGCGCAGGAGGCGCCGCCGGTGAGTGAGCTCTAGGGGACGGCGCAGAGAGGGGCGTGCAGCGCAGAGGTGGCGCAGGTGCGGGTGGGGCTGCGCGGGTGCCGGGCAGCATCTTTCCGGGGGTCTGTGGTATACTGTGCGGGGATGTGGGTGCAGAGCGGACTGGGGAGCCCTGTCCCGGCTTGATTCCGTACAAGCCGGGACAGGAAAGCCTTTCAGGGAAATCCTAATCTCTCTACAATGCTGGTTGTGATTTGCACACCCGCAATTTGAGTGAGTGCGCTTGTTCTACCAGTTCAGGCTCGCGCATCCAGAACTGCTAAGAGAAAAAGTTCCAGTCGACTTGTGTACATAATTCAGTTAAGCGACGGACTGCTTGATGACTTTGGCATTCTCCGCCAGGTGACGAGGTGCTGAAGGAGAAGGTGCAGCCTAGACTCCTGAGGTCCCTGGGAAAGGCCGAGGCGTCCCCAGTCAGGGCAGTGGGAGCAGCCCAGACAGGCCCCGGTGTGGCTGCTGTGGCCTTAGACCCCGAGTCATGGGAACGCCTGTCCCGTGGCTCTTTCCCCAAAAGGAAGTCACAGGAACCCAGACTTGGTAACTGCAAGAGACAGTGAGTGACCAGCCAGAGAAGGAAGTAGATTCGGTAGGAAAATGTCTAGCCAGAGATGATACTACTGTTTACTGAAGCATGCCTAAACTCAGGCCTCTTGACACCTAGTCCGGTGCTCTTTCATACTTCTCTTCTTTGAAAGCAATAAGACTCCATTTTTCTTTGCCAGCAGATCAGGTAAATAGGAATCTGGGTGCAAATTAGTTGAGGGTGGTCTTGAATAGCTTAGGTAGGGTATTGATAGTGGGAGCAAGATATGCATTCTCTTACTTTTTTATTTTTCTAAGGAGAAATGATCTAAGAATAAAATCATGGTGGGATATTATTCATTCATTAAAACTGATGGGATATTAAGCAAATAAAAGCAGAATAAAATAGTATGTACAGTGATTTCAGTAACAGAAAAATACACAGTATGTACATGTAGACAAGGATTAGAAGGGTATAAGAAGAAATAAAATTAGTTTGCTTTAGTGTGTGTAGGGAATTAATATGCTGTAAAGTGGTTGCGATTATGAGAATTTTAAAAGAATTTAACACTTTGATACCGTAAGTGCCCTTCAGCCAAAGGCCACCAGAAAACACACCTGTAGTTGGACAAATTGAGTTTATTACTCTTTGCAGTGAGAAAGGATGTACACCATGGGCAATTGTGGGGCCTCTCAATAAAGGCATTTGGCAAAACTTTTTTCATGATTTGGACTTTGGTTGTGTGTTTGGGGGTAGGTCCAAGGAATAGGGGGTTTGCTCTACACTGGATACTTTTAGAAGGTGGGGCAATTCTATAATTGGGTGAAGAAGAAACTATTTAGCAAGAGAAGGGGATGTTTGGCATTTTGTGGGTTGCACAATACCCTTGTTCTTGTGCTTAAATAGAATCATGAAGTAGACTTGCTTTGTTTCATTTTATCATGTCTCAGAGTAACCTTAATTGAGGTAGGTATTCTGTGAAATTGATTATATCCAACATGAGAACAGAAGTGGCCTGGATGTGAGTGTCATACCAGTTTATAATAATATTGGGGTCTAATTGTGAACCTCCGAGCAGTTTCAGATGTCAGAGGATGCTTTTTTTTTTAATTTCTCAATATTTTTTCAAGTACGAGTTTTTAAAAAGCTATCTTTAGAATAACAAGATAATAGTTTGTTTGTTTAAGATTTTATTTATTTATTTGACAGAGAGAGACACAGCGAGAGAGGGAACACAAGCAGGGGGAGTGGGAGAGGGAGAAGCAGGCTTCCCGCAGAGCCCGATGCGGGGTTCAATCCCAGGACCCTGGGATCATGACCTGAGCCAAAGGCAGACGCTTAACAACTGAGCCACCCAGGCGCCCCAATAGTTATTATCTAGCTTAGTGGTTGTCAAAATCTAGTCTAGCCACTCGTGTCAGTTTGGGAAGCTGTGTTCACAAGTCTTTAATGAAAGAGAAAAATGAAGGCATAAAACCAAAATTATTAATTTAGAATGTTGTTATTCTGATTTGATGGCTTTTCATTTTTTGTTGTTAAAGTGTTCTTTTATGTACGTGGGGTTTTGTTTGTTTTTAACCTCCCCACATGGGAGAATAAAAATTTGGATTCTCTTGTGCTGGGCTTTTCTTAATATTTTACTAATCTGGAAAAAGCTGGCTGAAAAGGACTTTTGGAACCTCCCGGAAGTATAATGACCCCATTCTCTGACAAGAATAAACAGTTTTTCACTTTGAATCATATGATAAACTGTGCATATCCACATAGTAACAAAAGATATTGATAAATGTGAACAGTGAGGACTGGCTTTAAATTACAAACAAAAATCATTTGATTTGGAATGTCTGTGGGTTTTGTGTTTGAGGCTTTTCAGAATATAGCGTATTTTAAGGGCTTCCTGAGTCATGCTTAGTTACTGATTTTATTAAAAGACCTACTAAGAGATGGTGCTGGCGGGGGTGGCACAAGAAGTATCTGAAGAGGGAGATGAAGACAGCGTCATCCAGGGCTCTGTGGACCTTGTTAAGGCTTTTCACTTTAAAAAGATCAGTTTGGATTGGAAGAGAGCAAGGGTGGATATGAGAAGACTAGCCTGGGGGAGAAAACAGGGTGCAGGGTGATGGACAGGAGGGTGGTGCAGTGGAAAGGGAGAGAAGTGGATGGTTCTAGAGAAAAGTAGGAGGTAGAAGGAGCAGGAGGAAGGATTGGGTGGGTGCCGCAGTTGGCCCAATGGCAGCATCACTGCCAGGGAACACAAGAAGGGAAAAGTTGCAGGGTGGAAGAATGAAGATTGTGTTTATTCTGGGGATGTTGAATTTCGGCGGCACCAGGATATCCAGGAGGCGTTTGGGACTGGGGCTCAGAAGAAGGAGATGGGAGTCACAGGCATACTACCTGAAGCCACTGGAGCAAGTGAACATTGAGCAGACAGACGACCTAGAAAAGGAAGAAGAGGGCGAGGCAAAGGTTAGGGTACCTGCAGGTGTACGTGTCAGGTAGAGAAGAAATGGCAAAGTTTAAAGCCACAGCCAGAGTGTGAGAGTGAGCCTTGCAGAAGCAAAGTGGGACAGGTTCTCCCTGTGTTGGATGCCTTTGTGATGTCAGGTGCCTGTTATACTTGGTAGTTGGAGGTCACCTTGGCCTGAGCAGTGTTGGGAGCAGAAAATAAGTTGCTGTAGGCTGGGGAGTGATGAGAAGGAGAAGCAGCAGAGTGGGAGAGATGACTGTTGTCAGTAATAAGTCTGAGCAGATTCTGAAAAATGTGTGGAAATGAAACATAATGGCTCAGTAATTAATTGCTGAATCAAACTTATTTTTATGCATCAGGTTCTCATATCAATAATAATATCATTGACATTATAGCTCCTAGATCAGCTTTTAGCGATGATTTTTGCAAAGTTTCCAAAAATCACATACACCCCTTCTGGCCTGGCCAGTATTATTATTTTTTTTTTTAAAGATTTTTATTTATTTATTCATGAGAGACAGAGAGAGAGAGGCAGAGGGAGAAGCAGGCTCTGCACTGAGCAGGGAGCCCGATGTGGGACTCGATCCCAGGACCCTGGGATCATGACCTGAGCCGAAGGCAGACGCTTAACCATCTGAGCCACCCAGGCGCCCCTGGCCAGTATTATTGTACTGCATCTGCTTTCCCCCGGTACTCCAAAGGAAGGAATACACAGATATAATCTGTTCACTTAGTTGACAGATATTGCAGGCCTACTGTGTGCCACATTATGTTCCAGATGCTGCTAACGAGTTAGTGATAGATATAAAGGTCCCAGCCCTCATGGAAGGTTTATTCCCATTCCTTTCACCTAAATATTCCTAGTTTAATAGACTACCATCCCGTCAAAGGTCAGAAAACAAACTTTGCTTGCCCATTCGAGTTTGTTATATATGCAAGAAACTTGCCTTACTCAATAGGTCTGTGTTTGCTCTGTTGTACACAGAGATCATTTTAAGAAATCTTATTTAGAAAATAATTGTTGGTGAATTAAAGAACTAAAATTGCCTTGCTAGAATTGTTTGACTTCTTTTCCGATGGTATGAATACTGGTGTGGGCTATATAACTTCAGATTACCTTTCATTACCTTTTTCTGACTATGTGAAGAAGACAAGGCCATAATGGCTTTCCGAACTTTTTGTACAGTCTTAGAAGCATACATTTCATGGAAGTTCTCACTAACTCTGCAGGACACCTCTCACTGTCTCTCTGTCAAATAAATAAAATCTTTAAAAAAGTAAAAAATAAAAAAAATAAAATGACTTTGGTGTTAATACCTTCTGAGCACCTGAAATACCCTGGTCTTACACTGACACCTTTAAAAAAATTCAGTCACATTTACCCTTTCCTCTTTCAGCCAGATTCTAGGTAGATGTCCTGACTGTACATGGTGTTTATTTTTTTTAAAGATTTACCTATTTATTTATTTTAAGAGAGAGAGCAAAAGAGGGAACACAAGCAGGGAGAGTGGGAGAGGGAGAAGCAGGCTTCCCGCTGAGCAGGGAGCCCAATGTGGGGCTCGATCCCAGGACACCAGGATCATGACCTGAGCTGAAGGCAGATGCTTAACGACTGAGCCACCCAGGTGCCCCTGTACATGGTGTTTATGTTTATTGCCAGGTTATCAGAGCACAATCTTATTGGCCTCCGACTCCCACATATATGATGGCGAGGCTGTTCTCCCTCCTAGGGCAGGTTGAATTCTCTTCTAAGACTTGACAGAGCACTTTTAACGTCTCTCACATTGTCTCATAAGAAATATGCCTTGTTTGATTTTTATGTTGGCTTTTGCACCCAGGCCATGCAGATATAATTGTTAGGGACAGGTGAGCATTATTGCATTGCACTCCTTGCTGAGTTGATTCTAGTGATCATCAAAAGCCCTGAAGGAAATGCAGACTGTTCTCTATTAGGAATTAAATTGAGACATTGGTTTTATTGCTATCTCTGTGGGAGACCATGTGAGAGAGAGCAGGGGAAGGAAGCAGAGACTGGTTCTTTCACCAGCTGTGTAACCTTCAATCAGTGATGGAGGTGGGCCTTGCATCCTAAACATGAGCCTAAAGTTCCTTGATAACTTGAAATTCAGTACAAGGACATAACGTGATTTTAATGAATTAAATCACATTCTAAACTAACGAAAAGTTCTGATATTTAGAAGAATTGTATAGTGGATAAGTTAGAATGCAGTAAGAGTTGCATTTCTAAAGTTAATAATTGCTCTTATTAAACGATGTCTATGGAAAATTCATAGTTGCAACTTAAGACTTTAAGTAGAGTGCTACTTTTTAGTGTCCATTTCTAACTTTGCTAAACAAGGACTGTGCCCTCCATCACAGTTACATGTTGTTGTCATTTTTTAAAAAGATTTTATTTGTTTGAGAGAGAGAGAGAGAGCTCGCAAGAGTGGGGAAGGGGCAGAGGGAGAGAAGGGAATCTTAAGCAGACCCCATGCTGAACACGGAGCCCAATGTGGGGCTCCATCCCGCGTCCCTGAGACCATGACCTCAGCTGAAACCAAGAGTCAGATGCTTAACTGAGTGAGCCATCCAGGTGCCCCTTGTGGTTGTATTTAATTCCAGCTACTTAACTTACAATGTAATATTAATTTCAGCTGTACAATATAGTGATTCAACACTTCCATACATCACCCAGTGCTCATCACAAGTGCACTCCTTAATCCACGCCCTCCCCTCTGATAACCATCAGTTTGTTCTCTATAATTAAGAGTCTGTTTCTTGATTTGACTCTTTTCCCCCCCTTTGCTCTTTTGTTTCTTAAATTCCACATATGAGTGAAATCATATGGTATTTGTTTTTCTCTGACTTATTTCACTTAGCATAATAATTCCATGTGGTTGTAAATGTCAAGATTTTGTTTCCCTTGCTTCAGGAGACATTTGTAGAAAAAAGTTGCTTCAGCCAATGTCAAAGAAGTTACTGCCTGTGCTCTCTTCTAGGATTTGTACAGTTTCATGTCTCACACTTAGGTCTTTAATCTGTCTTGAATTTATTTTTGTGTTGGTATAAGAAAGTGGTCCAGTTTCATTCTTTTGCATGTTACTGTCCAGTTTTCCCAACACCATTTGTTGAAGAGATTGTGTTTTTTCCCCCATTGGATATTCTTTCCTGCTTTATCGAAGATTAATTGACTATACAGTTGTGTGTTTAATTTTGGGTTTTCTATTCTTTTCCATTGATCAATGTGTGTTTTTTTGTGTCAGTATCATACTGTTTTGATCACTACAGCTTTGTAATATAACTTGAAGTGCCTCCAGCTCTGCTTTTCTTTTTCATGGTTGCTTTGGCTATTCAGGGTTTTTGTGGTTCCATATAAATTTTAGAACTCTTTGTTCTAGATCTGTGAAAAATGCTGTTGGTATTTTGATGGGGATTACATTAAATGTATAGGTTGCTTCGGGCAATATAGTCATTTTTAAAGTATTTCTTCTTCCAATCCGTGAAAATGGAATGTCTTTCCTTTTTTTTTTTTTTTTTTTGGTGTCATCTTCAATTTCTTTCATCAGTGTTTTATAGTTTTCAGAGTACAGGCCTTTTGGTTAGGTGTATTCCTAGGTATCTTATTATTTTGGGTGCAGTATAAATGGGAGGTTTTTTCCCCTAATTTCTCTTTCTGCTGCTTCATTATTGGGGTATACAAATGCAACAGATTTCTGTAGATTGATTTTATATCCTGCAACTTTACTGAATTTGTTGATCAGTTCTAGCAGTTTTTTTGCTGGAGTCTTTTGGTTTTCTTACATATAGTATATCATCTGAAAGTTTTTCTTTTTCCTTACCAATTGGTTGCCTTTAATTTAACCTTTTGTTGTCTGACATTTATGGCTAGAACTTCCAGTAGTATGTTGAATAAATGTGGTGAGAGTGGAAATCCTTGTCTCATTCCTGACCTTAGGGGGTAAACTCTTGAGTTTTTGCCCTTCAAGGATGCTGCTAGTTGTGGGTTTTTCATAGATGGACTTTATAATGCTAAGGTATGTTCCGTCTGAACCTACTTTGTTGAGGGTTTTTATCGTGAATGGATGTTGTACTTTGTCATAGGCTTTTTTTGGTGTCTACTGAAAAGATCATATGGTTCTTATCCTTTCTCTAATTGATGTGATGTATCATGTTGATTGATTTGTGAATATTGAACCACCCCTGCAACCCAGGAATAAATCCTACTTGATCGTGGTGAGTGATTTTTTTTTTTTAATGAATTGTTAGATCTAGTATTTTGTTGAAGATTTTTGGCATCTGTATTCATTGCAAATATTGGCCTGGAGTTCTCTTTTTTTGTGGTGGTTTATCTGGTTTTGATATCAGGGTAATGCTGGCATCATAGAATGAATTTGGAAGTTTTCCTTCCTATTCTACTTTTTAGAATAGTTTGAGAATAGGTAGTAATGCTTCTTTAAATGTTTGGTAGAATTCCCTGTGAAGCCATCTGATCCTGGATTTTTGTTTGTTTGGAGTTTTTTGATTACTGACTCAGTTTCTTTGCTGCTTATCATCAGTCTGTTCAAATTTTGTATTTCCTCCTGCTTCAGTTTTGGTAGTTTATATGTTTCTAGGAATGTATCCATTTCTTCTAGGTTATCCAATTTGTTGGCATAAAGTTTTTCACAATATTCTTCTATAATTGTTTGTATTTTTGTGGTGTGTTGTTATTTCTCCTATCTCATTGTGATTTTATTTATCTGAGTTCTTTCCCTTTTTTTCTTGATAAGTCTGGTTAGAGGTTTATCAATTTTATTGATTTTTTTTTTCAAAGAACCAGCTCCTGATTTCATTGATATGTTGGGTTTTTGTTTTTAGTTTTTATATCATTTATTTATGCCGTAATCTTTATTATTTCCTTCCTTCTGCTGGTTTTGAGTTTTGCTTGTTGTTCTTTTTCTAGCTCCTTCAGGTGTAAGGTTAGGTTGTTAGATTATTTGTTTGAGATTTTTCTTGCTTCTTGAGGTAGGTCTGTATTACTATAAACTGCCCTCTTAGAACTGCTTTTGCTGCATTCCAAAGGTTTTGGACCATTTTGTTTTCATTTTCATTTTCATTTGTTTCCATGTACTTTTTTATTTTCTCTTTTATTTCATGGTTGACCATTCATTTTTTAGTAGCATGATATTTAACCTCGTGTATTTGTGCTCTTTGCAGATTTTTCTTGTAATTGACTACTAATTTCATAGCATTGTGGTCAGAAAAGGTGCATGATATGACTTTGGTCTTCTTGAATTTGTTGAGGCTTGCTTAATGGGCTAATATGTGATATGTTCTGGAAAGTGTTCCATGTGCACTTGAAAATGTGTATTCTGCTGTTTTAGGATGGAATGTTCTGACTATATCTGTTAAATCCATCTGTTCCAGCATGTCATTCAAAGTACTGTTTACTTGTTGATTTTCTGTTTAGATGATCTGTCCGTTGAAGTAAGTGGTGTGTTAAAGTTCCCTGCCATTATTGTATTATTATATTAGTTCCTTTGTGTTTGTTATTAGCTGTTTTATGTATTTGGGTACATAAATATGTACAGTTGTTATATCTTCTTGTTGGATTGTCCCCTTCATGATTATATAGTGTCCTTCTTTGTCCTCTTGTTAGTCTTTGTTTTAAACTCTAGTTTGTCTGATAGGACTATTGCTACTCTGGCTTTCGTTTGACATCCATTTGCATGGTAGATATTTGTCCGTTCCCTGACTTTCAATCTGCAGGTGTCTTTATGTCGAAAATGAGTCTCTTGTAGGCAGTATATAGATGAAGTCTTGATTCTTTTTTATTCGTTCTATCACCCTGTGTCTTTTGATTGAAGTATTTAATCTATTTATATTCAAAGTAATTATTGATAGATAAGTATTATCATTTTATTATTTGTTTTATGCTTGTTTCTCAAGCTTTTCTCTGATCCTTTCTTTATTTCTCTCTTTCATGGTTTGCTGATTTTCTTTAGTGATATATTTGGATTCCTTTGTCTTTATTCTTTGCATGTTTATTAGTGGTTTTTTAATATATAATTCCCATTAGGTTTATATATAACCTCCTTTGCATATGGCAGTCTGTATTAAATGGATGGTCCTTTAAGTTTGAATTCATTCATTACTCCTCTCCTCCCCATGTTTTAGGTATATGTTGTTAAATCTTTTATCCTTTTATTTTGTGAGTTCCTTGACTGATTTTTTACAGAAATATTCATTTTTATTGCTTTTATGTTTCCTACCTTTATACTGTCACTTTTGGTCTCTCCTTTCTACTCTAAGAGTCCCCTCTAATATTTCTTGCAGAGCTGGTTTAATGGTCACAATCTCCTTCAGTTTAGTTTTTGTTTGGGAAATTTTTTCTCTCTCCTTCTATTCTGAATGATATAGGCTTGCTGGAGACAGTATTCGTGGTTGCCAATTTTTCCCGTTCAGCACTTTGGAGGTATATCATGCCACTTTCTTCTGGTTTGGAACTTTCTGCTGAAAAATCTCCTGCTGGCTTTATGGGTTTCCCCTTGTAAGTTACTGCCGCCTTTTGTCTTCATGTTTTTAAATTTTTTTTCCTTATCACTATATTTTGCCAATTTAATTACAATATGTCCTGATGTGGGTCTGCTTTTCTTGATTTTGATGGGAGTTCTCTGTGCCTTCTGGATCTGGATATCTGTTCTTCCCCAGATTAGGAAAGTTTTCAGCTATTATTTCTTCAAATAAATTTCCTATCCCCTTTTTTCTCTCTTTTTCTTTTGGAAGTCCTTTAATATAAATATTATTACACTTGATGGAGTCACTGAGTTCCCTAAATCTTTTCTTGTATTGCATATTTTGTCTCTTTTGTTCATCTTGATTATTTTCCATTCCTCTGTCTTCTAGATCACTAAATTCATTCCTCTGCATCTTCCATCCTGATGTTCATTTCATCAATGTGTTTATCATTTCACTTATTGTACCCTTTATCTCTGCTATGTTATTCCTTATGTGTGTGTTAAGGGTCTCATTCAAGTCTTCCACTCCTTTCTCAATTCCAGTGGGTATCCTTATGATCGTTACTTTAAATTCTCTATCAAGCATGTTACTTATATGTGTTCAGCTTAGATCTCTGGCTGTGGCCTTGTCCTATTCTTTCATTTGGGTTAAGTTTCTCTGTCTACTCATTTTGTCCAAGTCTCTGTGCCTGCTTCTGTGTGTTGGGAAAGTCAGCATCTCCTGTTCTTGAGGAAAATGGCCTTACGAAGAAGAGGTCCTATAGTGCCCTGCCATATGGTGTCCCTTGTTTCCCCAGAGCCTGGTGCTTCTGGGAGTGTTTCCAGTGTATGTTGCTTGTGTTCTGCTGTTGTGTCCTGGACGCTTTATCTGTCAGGCCACTTGTCTGCAGAGGTCTCTTTGCCTCTTGTGGGCATGGTTTGGTTCCTGCCCTAATTGTGGTGCATTTTAACTAGGTGTGATCTGGTCTATTTGTGAAATGAGACTGTTGCCACCCCAGCTGGAACAGAAGCTCTGCAAAACTCCCATGTCCGGATACTCAGTGTGAGCAGGAGTTTGAGCCAGTCTTCTGGGGGAAAGGAACCACTGTGCTGGGACTGAGGCAAGTGTGACTGGAGGGGGCAGGCAGTGTGTTCCACTTGGTCTAAGCATGTTAAGTAATGAGTGTGGGTACAGGGCTGGTTCCTGAAGGTGGCCCTGTGTTTATGTTGATGGGCATGGAAATGGCCAGCCAGTGCCTTTGTTCCTGCAGTGGTCTCTTCGTGAATGCTGTCTCTCTGGGATAAGCTTGGAGAGGAACAAATAACCCCCTTCCCATGGCCCCAGGTGCTCTTCAGATCACTATTTCCACACACTGTGGATTGTTTGCCTGCCTTCTCTCCAAGAGCTACACAATGCTCTCTGGATCTATTCCAGCCAACCCTTCTGATCTTTAAAACTCCAGGCTTTAAGCCCCACTAGTTTCCAGAAATTATGAAATTTGACCCCTCTCACTTTCCAAGGCAATTGCTATGGGGGTTTCATTTTCCCTTGTACTCCCCATGTGCTAGTCTGTCCCTTATCCTTCTCTGCGACCCTGCCTCCCTCCCCACTGCAGCAGTCATGATCTGTTTCTCTCCCATATCACATCTCTGCACTTCCTACCTTCTTCACTGTGGCCTCTTTTCTGCTTTTAGTTGTGGAGTTTGTTCTACCAGTTTTGAGGTCAATTTCTGAGGTATATAGGATGATTTGGTAGTTATTTAGTTGTATTCATGGGATGAGGAGAGCCTAGGGGCCTCCCACTCTGCCACCATCTTCCTGTCCTTGCTCTATATGTTGTTATTTTAAAATAATTTTAGATAATGACAGTTACAGACACTTAAATATAACTTCAGAGAATCATTCCTTGAAAATCTTCCACATAAATGAAATTATGCAATTTTTAAATTTAATGTTTTAAAGTTTGTATCGAAGTGTACATAAAGAAAATCTAATGATATAGATAGGCTTATGATGAAAATCAAGTTTCCTGCTTCATTCTTTCTACCCCCATTACCCTTCCCTAGAAGTGAATACTTTTAACTATTTGTACTCAGGTGATATTCAGGCAGAACCTGTGTTTACTATCATACTAGTAGTTTGCAGCTCAGTCTGTTTTAATTAATTGGTGCTCATGCCATATTGGGGGCTAGAAGTTTTTATTCACTCCTGGTTATTTTTATGAATATTACTTTGATATGTTTATGCTTAATTTGTCTCAATCAACTTTAGGCATTGTCTACTCTAATACTGCAATGATGGATAAAAATTTAGCTTCCTTGGACCATCTTTCCTGCATCTTTTTTTTTTTTTAACAGTTTTGAGATATAACTGATATATTATACAGTTTACCCCCTAGAACTATACAGTTTAATGGCTTCAGTATATTCACAGAGTTGTGCAACAGTTTCTCCAGTCAATTTTAGAACACTTTCATCATCCCCAAAAGAAACCTCTTATCCCTTAGCCCTAAACCTGAAACCTACCCCTCAGCCCTCAGTAATCACTTGTATACTTTCTGTCTCTGTGGATTTGTCCTTTCTGGACGTTTCACATAAAGGGAATCATAAAATATGTGGTTCTTTGTGATTGGCTTCCTTCACTTAGCATAGTGTTTTCAAGGTTCATCCACACTGTAGCATGTAGCAATACTTCATTTCTGTTTATGATGGAATAACGTCCATTGTATGGCTATACCACATTTTGATCATCCATTCATCAGTTAATGGACATTTGGGTTGTTTCCAATTTTGGTATTGTGAGTAATGATGCTATGAACTTTTGTATTTGTGTAGGTTTTTTTGTGTGGACACATGTTTTCATATCTTTTCAGTTTATACCTAGGAGCAGAATTGTGGGGTCACATGATAATTATATGTTTAACTGAGAGAGGGCCAGTTTTCCAAAGCAGCTGCACTGTTTTACATTTCCACCAACATTGAATGAAGGTTCCAGTTTCTCCACATCCATGCTAACGCTTATTTTATTATTATTATTATTATTGCCATCTTAGTTACTGTGAAGTGGTATCTCCTTGTGGTTTTGATTTGCATTTCCCTGTTGGCAAATGACATTTGGCATCTTTTCATATGTTTATTGACTTACATCTTCTTTGGAGAAATGTCTATTCAAATCCTTTGCCTATTTTTTAATTAAGTTGTCTTTTTCTTATTGAACTTTAAGATATTTATATATTCTAGATATAGGCCTCTTATCAAACATGATTTTCAGTTTGCATAAATGTGAGGGTTTATTTCTTGGACTCTCAATTCTATTCCATTGATTTGTCTTTATGCTGATACTGCAGTGTCTTGCTTACTGTTGCTTTTATAGTAAGTTTCAAATTAGGAGGTGTCAGTCTTCCAACTTTGTTGGTCTTTTTCAAGACCGTTTTGGCTATTATGTGTTCCTTGAATTGCCATATGAATTTTAGGGTCACTTGTCTTTCTGCAAAGAAGCCAGATGGGATTTAAATAGGTATTGCATCAAATCTGTGGGTTAGTTTAGTGAGTATTGCCGTCTTAACAGTATTAAGCCTTCTGGTCTATGAACATGTATGTCTTCCATTTATTTAGGTCTTTAAATTTCTTTTTACAATGTTTTATAATTTCAGTGTACAAGTCTTGCACTTCTTTGGTTAAATTTATTACTAAGTATCATATTCTCTTTGATGCTATTTTAAGTAGAACTGTTTTCTTAATTTCATTTTCAGTTTGCTCATTGCTACTGTATGGAATTGATTTTGTACATTGATCTTGTATCCTCCAAACTTGCTGAATTCATTTATTATTTTTTAAAAGTTTTTAGTGGATTTATTAGGGGTTTTATATATATATATATATATAAAGAGAGAGAGAGAGATTGATTATATCATCTGAAAATAAGACGGTTTTACTTCTTTTCCAGTTTGGATCCTTTCTGTTTTCTTGCCTAATTGCTCTGGCTAGATACTCTAGCACAGTATTGAAGTGGTGCACGTGGACATCCTTGACCCATCCCTCTTTTTTCTACCTTCTCTTCTTCATTTCTATATACTTTTGCATAGTCAGCATCAATAACATAATTGTAATTGAGTCATTCATGCTTTGTCTGTATATTCCCTTTTAAAAAATGGGAACAGTAAACAATGTTTAAAGAAGTATGACTTGTAATGGTTATTGCTCAGTGTGCTGACTATATTTCCTTTTCTATAATTCTAAAGCCACAACTCTAATGACACTGAAAGAATATTCAAATATGTTTTCTTCGACATTCATACTCATGACACGTTTTAGTTTGCTTCATGTTTATATCATGGCATTCTTGTACAGATTTTTTTCCTTGGAATTTCTAATTGCTTTCTTTTCATTTTTTTGTCATTAGAAGAAACCAAACCTATGCCATCCTGACTGTATTTTTTTTTTTTTTTTTTTTTGAGAGAGAGCAGGGGGTGAAGAGAGGGAGAGATAGAAAGAGAATCTTAAGCAGACTCCACACTGAGTGCAGAGCCCTATGCAGGGCTCGATCTCCTGACCCCGAGTCATGACCTGAGCTGAAATCAAGAGTTGGGTGCTTAACCAACTGAGCCACCCAGGTGCCCCCATTCTACTTATATTATGTATATTATTCAACCTTCGATTTATTCTCTCAATATTTATTGTGTCCATTCTTAAAAACCTATTTAATTCCTAATCTAGCTGGGACCAATTTGTTTTTATTTGTACCATATTTTTCTGATGCTGCAGTTTCTTCCTGTAGTTTCTAGTTGTTTTTCTTTTGTTCATAAAGTCTGTGCTTCTCTTGTAGCCTCAAGTTCTTCCAGCCTTTCAACCATACAGTTTTTTCTGTGGAGTCCCGCTTTTTAGGACACCTGTTTCTTCGTGTCTGTTGGGAGTGTAATTTCTAAGGGTTCCCTTTACCGTGTATGTTGGAGCCATTCTTTTGGGATCCTGTTCTGTCTTTTACTTGGTTTACTCCTTTATTTTGGTAGAATATATCTTGAAGTAACTTGTTAAGAAATAATATGTGGGAGGTACACTTTCTGTGTCCTTGCCATGACTTATAATAGAAGACTCCATTTAAATCCCAAAATTGATGAGTGCCTTGACCAGTTATAAAATTCTAGTTTGAAATTAATTTCCTGCCAAGGAAATGATGGTGTCACTCTCTTCTAGCATTCATGTAGCTGTTGAGAAGTCTGATGGGTGTGTAATTCTTATTCTTTTGTAGGACCCCCTCCCCTGCCCAGTGCTAGAAGCTTTTATGTTTTTTGTCTTTATTCTTTATGTCTGAAATAGCACAGTAATGTGTCTCACTGAAAGCTCTTTTATTTTTTTCAGTTTTTTTTTTTTTTTTGAGTAATCAGTAGGCCTTTCCATTTTAAAACACATCTCCATTCAGCTCTAGCAAAATTTCTTATATTACTTCTTTCATAATTTCCTCTCCTTTATTTTCTGTGCTTTCTCTTTCTGGAAATCCTATTAGTCAGATGTTGGACCCCATGTAGTGATTTTATAAACCTTTCTATTTTTTTTTTTTCTCCTGTGGTTTATCTTATTATTTTTCCTGTGTTTCTTTTTTTTATTATTTAAACTCAATTTAGTTAACATATATTGTATTATTAGTTTCAGAGGGAGAATTTAGTGATTCATCAGTTGCATATAACACCCAGTGTTCATTACATCAAGTGCCCTCCTTAATGCCCATCATCCAGTTATCCCTTCCCCTCACCCAACACCCTCCAGCAACCCTCAGTTTGTTTCCTAGAGTTCAGCATCTTTTATGGTTTGTCTTCCTTTCAGTTTTCATCTTATTTTCCTTTCCCTTCCCCTGTGTTCATCTGTTTTGTTTTTTAAATTCCACATATGAGAGAAATCTTTATGGTATTTATCTTTCTCTATCTCACTTAGCATAATATCCTCTAGTTCCATCCACATCATTGCAAATGGCAAGAGTTCATTCTTTTTGGTGGCTGAGTAATATTCCATTTTGTATATATGCCTCATCTTCTTTATCCATTCATCTATCAGTGGACATCTGGGCTCTTTGCATATTTTGGCTATTGTGGACATTGCTGCTACAAACATTGGGGTGCAGGTGCCCCTTCAAATCACTGTGTTTATATCCTTTGGATAAATACCTTTCTTGTGTTTTCTATATATATTTTTTTATTCTAAGACAGATTTTCTCACCTTTACTTTTCTATCTTTTTATTTCAGCAGTTATGTTTTTAATTATTTGGTTTACCTTTTTTCCATACCATCTTGTTCTTGTTTTATAGGTATAATATATTGAATTTTTCTTGAGGTTACTAGCAGAGTAATCAGGAATGTTGAAACTGATCATTATCTTACATTATTTTTTTTTTTCTGTTCCTTAAATTATTGAATATTTTTCAGTTAGGTTCTTTTTCATTTGTTTTCTTTGTGCCTAAATATTAGACTAGGAGGCCTTTACTCTCAGGCAGGAGTCATTCACCTTTTTTGTACAGGGCTAGGTAGTATATCTTTTAGGCATTGTGGGCTAAGAGGCAAATCAAGGATATTATGTAGGTGTTATATATGTATAACATATATTTCCAAAAATTTTTTATTGATGAAAGTAAATTAACAGGTTGATACATTTTTTTGTAATATAGGTCTACTAATGAGAAGAATTAATTTCTTATGGAAATTGGGATTTTGCTTATTGGGATTCAGGATTAGTGTTCCAAATTGATAGCAAATGTTTATATGTTATTCCTGATCTGCAATGAGATTTTACATGGTCTTTTTGTCATAGTCAGCAGTGTCTTTTTGTATGGATAGTGTTGTAGGATGAGTAATAGCTTCCCAAAGATGCCCATGTCCTAATCCTGAGAAACTGTGAATATATTCCTTTTGTGGCAAAGGGGACTTTGCAGATGCGATTTAGTAAAGGAGCTTGAACAGGGGACATTATACTGGATTACCCAGAGGAGCCCAATATAATCACAGAGATCCCTGTAAGAGGGAGGCAGGAGGTTAGAGAAAAGATGCTGTGCTCCTGGCTTTGAGGTTGGAGGAAGGGGCCACAAGCCAAAGAATGTAGGCGACCTCTAGAAGCTAGAAAAGTCAGGGAAACAGATTCCGCCTTAGAGCCCCAGAGGGAACACAGTCCTGCAGACCCACTTTAGATTCTGACCTCCAGAGCTATAACATAATAAATTTGTGTTGTTTTAAGCTATTACGTTCATGGTAATTAGTTACAGCAGTCATAGGAAACTAAGACAACTAAGTGCTGCCAAATACGACATAAGTAAATGAGCATATGATTTTTTTTTTAAGGTTTTATTTATTCATTTGAGAGAGAGAGCACAAGCAGGGGGAGAGGCAGAGGGAGAGGGAGAAGCAGACTCTCTGCTGAGCAGGGAGCCCCATGTGGGGCTCGATCCCAGGACCCTGAAATCATGACCTGAGCAGAAGGCAGCCGCTTAACTGACGGAGCCACCCAGGCGCCCCTTGACTGCCCTTCTATGTATGCCTTGAATTATGAGAGGTAACCTGTGCATAATTTCACTACCTAAATATTTTCACTTTAGATTTTCTTAAACAGGTAACCGGAAATCTTAAAACTTTTACACAGTCGGGTTTCTATGATGATATATGTTGCATCCTAGTGCTATTATAATGCAGAATACTTTTATTAGTATAATAAAGTCCCCCCGAGCATATGATTTTAAATGACTCTGTCTCTGAGGCACTTTCAGTTAATTTTTGGTAGTTAGGTAGTAGATGCAGGAGTATTGGCTGATAAGACAAAAGCAGAAGCAGCTGTTGTGAAGAAAGGAGCTCCTTGAAGAGGTTCCTGGCTCAGAGTGGCAATTATTCTGGAGGGTATTATAAGGACATTAAATGAGGATGAAAGGAGAGTCAAACAAACAGAAAATAACCCCATCCTGACCTCTGCATACAAAACTGCATATGGCATTATCACTCGGCAGAAAACGAAACACACACAGTCTCTTTCTCCTCTCTCTTTGTTTCACACATACACAGCGCCTCCAAGGGTTTTCCTCTAAAGAAACTGAAAAAGTCGTCTAGGAAGAACCCGGACAGCTTGTACGGCTGTCCTGCTTTCCAGCAGTGGCGGGCACCCCTCAGTCAGCAGGCCCAGGACTGCCTGCCGCCTGTTTCCGTAAGACCTGCGAGCGAAGAATGGTGTTGACATTTTTTAAAAGTTGGGAGGGAAAAATCAAAAGAAGATTAATATTTTGTGGCATGTAAAAATTACATGGAATGCACATGTCCGTGTCCATCCACAGAGTTGTATTGGAACGTGGCCACGCTTGTGTATTTGCCCACCGTCCGTGGGTGCCTTGCGTTACAGCACCTGCCGAGCAGAGCCTGGGTGCAGGGCGCCTGTGGCTTGGCACGCTGCAAGTGATAGTTGTGTAATTTTAACTCAACTGCATTTTGAGTGCCACATGTATCAACGTACCATGTTATTTTAATCCTTAAAAAAATTATCAGTGCAAACCTATCATGTCAAAACACAGAAAGGGAACTTCAGATGTTATGCTCTCGATGCAAAGTGGAGTATGGATTATCTTGGCAGTTAATTAGGTAACAGAGCACGTCTAGCATTGTGCTGAAGGAATGCAGTACATATCAACATTGCACGATTCAGGGGTCAGCACAGTATTCCCGACCCGTAGGAAAAAAATGATCAGAAAAATAAGACAGTATAAAAGAATATCTCATCACAGAATTTATTTACAAATTTTTATTTTTTTTAAGATTTTATTTATTTATTTGAGAGAGAGAGAATGAGAGACAGCACGAGAGGGAAGAGGGTCAGAGGGAGAAGCAGGGAGCCCGATGCGGGACTCAATCCTGGGACTCCAGGATCATGACCTGAGCCGAAGGCAGTCGCTTAACCAACTGAGCCACCCAGGTGCCCTATTTACAAATTTTTAAAAGCAAAATGAGGTTGCAACCAAAATAAGTCTTCAAGATAGCTCATCTGTTAGCAAAGCAGGGAAAGGCATTTAGCCGTGGTGAGTTAATGAAATCACACTTGATTGCACCAGTAGAAAAGAACGTGTCCTGAGAAGATTTGTTGTGCACTGTTAGCCTTTAGATGAGAACGGCTACCTGGGACTTTGGTAGACACATCCATATCAGTTGAAGAGCAAGGCAAATTGATTCTCAATTATTGATACTGAAGTTACTGATACTGATCAGTTATTGCTATTTATTAAAGCATCAGTGCCAAGTCTGAGACTGAAGACTTAGTCTCTGTATATATCCTCATGGAACAACTGCAGGCAAGGATGCTCTCAAAGAACTTGAGAACTTAGTAATTCAGTAAGACCTGTAACGGAATCTGCTATTTTGTATAACAGTGGACAATGGTAAGAATATGTGTGGTGTAGACAAAAGCTTAGTTGGACAAATGTACAAAGCTTGTGAAAATGCAAGCTGTGTCCAGCTTGTGATTATTATAGTGCTGATTGGCAGGTAATTTGTGGAAAATATTTGAATCTCTCATGTGTTAATGAACCACTACTATCAACCATGAACTCCTTTTCCTCTTGTAGACTTAACCATTATCATTTCTGTGAATTTTTATAAGAAAGATGCTGAATATCCAAACCTCTACACAGGAGTTAGGTTAGCAACAGTCAAGTTTTACTATGGTTTTTAAACTCAGGGGCTGAAATTTTTCCAAACAAGAACCCCCCTCGACCACTGTTATGAACATTGAGTGGCTTTGGAGATTCGCTTTTGCTACCTTGATACTGAATTATCAAATTAGTGCTTTATATTATGTAATATGTTATATTCTAATATTTTAGAAATAGAGTTTAAATTCTAATGATTGAATTAGTTTCTGATAATCTGATGCTTAGTGCTGTTTCTTAGTGAATTGAGTCTAAAATTACAAGGCAAAACAGCACTTATGAGCAACTTTTACTGTAGTAAAGTTATTAGATAGTTAATGTTTGGATCACAGGTTAGGTCATGCTACATTATACACTTCTTTACTATAAAAAGTTAATACATTATGGAATGAATAAGTCATAGGGATGAAAGGCACAGCATAGAGAGTATAGTGAGTGGTATTATTAAAATATTGTGACAGATTGTAGCCTGTAGTGAGCACAGCGTAACATACAGAGTTGGTGGAATCGCTATGTTATACACCTGAAACTAATGTAACATTGTGTATCAACTGTACTTAATCAAAAAAAAATTTAAAGCAAGATGTTACATCTCCATTCCCACAAAATTTTTGCTGCAGAAATATTTTCTGAGCTCAAACTATAGTTCTAGCAGTTTCCTTCCCTATTCCACCTCTTACTATGGATTTCTACTTCTTTTTAAAAATTATTTTACATTTACAATATTGGGTCTACAGCAGGAGATAAACATGCTTGCTATCTTGAACTAGTAATAAAAAACATCGTAAATCTGTGTGAACTTTTACCATTTCATGTTAAGAGCTGATTTTATGTTGCTACTAAGCTTCAACAGTTCTCCCTAAAACAGTCTCATTCATTCATTCACTGAGTGGTCTCAGTGTTGGGAGCCATTCACCTCCTGGAGCACAGGAGGTGAAGAGAGAAACATAATTTTAATGCAGGGTCATAACTATGGTAATAGAGATGTGCACAGGTGCTCAGGGAGGATGGAGGAGAATATGACTGTTTTCATATGGGAAGTAGAGGAAGACTTCACAAAAAGACAGTATTTGAAATGGGTCTTAGAAATTAAAGTGCAAAGTTCATCAGGTGGAGAAATGGCATTTTGGGCCACTGGAACAGTGCATGCACAGGCAGGGGAGGGTCCGAGGTCAGGGGACGTGTTTGCGTGTGGCCGTGCATGATAAGAGGAGGAGTGGCAGGAAAGGAGGCTGGGAAGGTAAAGTATGGCCAGATTATGAAGGGCCCTGCACAGTGTGTCCTGAAAATCTGGTTTGGGTTGCAAATCTCAGTTGCAATGGAGTTGGCTCATGAATTCAAGTGACATCATACTCTATCAAGATTTACTTTACTCTTAGTGATATATCAGCCTATCTGACATAAACATTTCCATCTACTTTCTTAACATTTCCTCTTTATTCAGTATGTTTGCAATATAGAATCCAAATTATAGCACTAGTACAAATTGAATTAAGGCTGAAAATGCCCTTAAGTTTGAGATTTTACAAGTTTTCGTGGGAGCAAAAGACTTTTAAGAGGTAATGATCTGAAAGGGCAAATCACGCTTGATTTTGTTTACACAGTCTTTAACTGTTTTTGCAAATTGTTCAGTTTATTATTTTCTGAAACTTAATTTTCATTGTTTTTTTTTAGTGGACAGAAAACTGCAGAAAATCAACCTATCCTCCTTCTGGACCAACGTGAGTAAACATCAGATCTTCAAAACTGACTTTGGCCTTTGTGGAAACTTTTCCCTTATGTAATTATCTCATAAAAATGACAATAATGAAGAAAAATTTAAGTCATGTCTTCTATCCTGAGACAATTTTTTTTTTCTTCTGAGACGGATTTTTTTTTTTTCAGGTCTGTGTGTTATATATTTGGCTAAGACCCTGGACAAATATTGAAATACCCCATGACTAAAATGCCCATTTCTAGTCTATCAAAATCAGAGAAAAAAAAAGAATCTCTGTTCTCCAGTAAATTCTGTCAACTGCCAAGCATTTTTCATCCTGACAAATGCAGAGCTGAACCATGACTTCCTGTGGTACCTGAATATAAACCACCAGATTATATTGGAAGAAAGTGTAGGGTCTTATATATGAAACCGTCAAGAAATAAACGCCTGGCATGATAATCAAAGCTGTCGAGAACAAAACAGGATTAAAAAACATAAGGGAAGGACCAGTGTCATATTTTAGTGCATTTAATGTTAATATTTTTAATATAATATATGGCCTTTTCAAATCTTTTGTGGCTAAATGGGTTTATGAGAAAAGTTTAAGAATAGCCCACCAGCCCAGAGGATACAGAATGTGGAAAAGCAGAGAAAGGTGTAAGGAAGGGTAATCTTTTTTGCCCTGCTTTCATTCTCTCTGAAAGTAGCTTGCTGCGGGACAGGGGAAAGGAGAGTATAACTTTAAACTGTTAACCTTAGAAATAAAACTGCCAGTTGTTTTACCAGCAAACATGGGTTTACTTGGGAAGAGCAGAGAATTGCAATCCAGGACAAGCAAGCTACAGCAAAACCAGAGGGAAGCCTGCAGAACAAAAGAGAACACCTTTCTTCTTCCTGTGGGGGTAGTAAAGTGGTATCTAAAGTACTATCAACTTGCAAGGCTCCTTTCTTTCTGGGTTTCTGCTGGGTTGCAAGTTCAAGCCCCACGTTGGGGGTGGAGCTTTCTTTAAAAAAAAATATCTTCAAAAAAATTAAAAAAAAATCTTTCTTTAAAAGCATAAGTGATCAAGAGTCAAGTTTTCCATATCTAGTCGTTTTTCCCCTCAGTTCCAGGAAGGACCTTTCCTGCTTGTCATGTTCTGTGCAGGGAGGAAGGTGCAGAGCAGTTGGAAACCACTTAAAGCCACGTTTGAGTTGATGAGGAAGGTTAGGAGAGAATACTCAGGCACTTCCCATCCAAAGTCTGTATCTTCTTAAGGTCTTAAGTGTTGGAGATTTTCTCAAAACATTGAACCAGCATCATCTTATTGGGTTCACTGTTTTTTTAAAAAGTTTGATAGGGAACAAAATACAAAACTTAAAATAATTACGCAAAGCGGAAGAAGTAACAGAACTCCAAGTTGTATGATGGCTGTAAACTAGGACTCTAGGTCTGAAAGTAGCCAACTGAAATATTTGTTGGCACTGATTCCAACTTAGGAGAGAGCTTTTCCCTGTGAAGGCAGACATAGAGTCATATAGGCCTCCTGGAAGTCTCTGCTTGAAGAGACAATGGAAGCAGAGTAGTGAACACAGCCAGGAGGAGCACACGGTACATTTGTAAACGTACAGGACAGGTACATACTGACACTTTGTTAGTAGACCAGTGGTTTAATGCATGTAAGTAGTGGGAATTTTAGAATTGCTGGTAGGGCCAGACAGTTATTTGGTCCAAACCAGAGTCTCTTTTTATCAAGACAACAATTATTAGATTTTCAATATCGTTTCTCCCTCTCTAGAGTCAATTGTTGGGTATCTCTTGTCAGTTTTTCTAAATAATCATCTGGGAGAACATTCCTTTGGACTGTGACAGAGGTTTGGCTGTTGGTCTCCTTGAGCACAGCATTTTTGATGGAAATACCAGTGAGGTGGTTTTGTTTGGCCTCCAGGAAGTGAGTCAAGTCTGGTACGCCCAAAAAACCTTATTAATAGCGCTGCCGGCAAAAGTATGACATCTAGTACATTTTGGACATAAGAGCCATTTTTAATCTTATCCCCATTGGGGGTGAGGACGTCTCATTGTTTCCATAATACTCCAAAGTGATGAACTGCCCCAAAAGCATACTGACTGTCGGTATAAATGTTCGTGGCTTTAGCCTTGGCTAAGGGACAAGTTTGAGCAAGGGCATATATTTCAACCTGTTGGGTAGAAATACCAAAGGTAAAGGTGCTGCCTCAGTGATTTCAAAAAGGAGTTGCGGTAGCCTACCCCACACAGTATTTACCATTCACATCCTTTAAATAAGAGCGCTCAGGAAGTCATGAAAATCCTTGCCTTGCTTCGAAGAGTTTGTTACAAATTGTCGTGAGGGGTCAGAAAGTCCTGTCAACAATCATAAAGGGTATCATCTGGATCCGAGTGTAGTCCTTGTTTGGAGATCAGATGCCCTAAGGATCAAACCTGAATTTGAGCAAACTGCTTTTTTTTTTTTTTTTTAAACTTTGGAGATTTTTATATCCTTTTAAGGCTACAGATTTTAACAGGTGGATGCTATCTCCTGTGAAGAAGTTTGAGAAGGGGGGATAGAAAAGCAAGTCATCTACATATTTTAACCAAGTAGAGCCTTCCCAAAACTTTCTATCATCCCAGCTTTTAAGGTTTGTGAAAAGTAAGAGGGACTCTGTGAAACCCTGGGGATAAATATGATCGTCTAGCTGTATTGCGGTTCCCAAGTGAAAGCAAAAAGATATTGGCTATTCTCATCAGCGAGAATACTAAAAATGTACTGCATAGTTAAACTATGAAAAATTAGCTTTCAGTAGGAATGGATATCAGTAGCATGTAAAGGTTGGGAACAACAGGATGCCAAGGGAAAACAGTGGTACTTATTACTCTTAGGTCCTGGACAGACCTCCATCCTTAGCCACTGGGTTTTCTTTTTTTTTTTTTTTTTAAAGATTTTATTTATTTGAGAGAGAGAGTGAGAGACAGCACAAGAGGGAAGAGGGTCAGAGGGAGAAGCAGACCCCCTGCTGAGCAGGGAGCCCGATGCGGGACTCGATCCCGGGACTCCAGGATCATGACCTGAGCCGAAGGCAGTCGCTTAACCAACTGAGCCACCCAGGCACCCAGCCACTGGGTTTTCTTACAGATAAAATAGGAATATTACAGGGGCTAGTGCAGGGGATAGTGAAGCCCTGAGCCTTATAATCTTCTGTTATGGGCTTGATGCCTCAAGGGCCTTCTTGATTTTGATTAATTCTGCAGAGGGGTTTGAGGGATCTATTTGAATCTTGATGGGGAGGTGTACTTTGGATTCTGCCAGTATCAGTTGAGGATTTTGCCTGTTAAGGAGGTGGTAGTTGATCCAATAGTAGCAAATAATCAGCGTCTCTAGATGCAGCTCCAGTCAGAGATGGAGCAAATGAAAGATGTGCAAGGGTCATTTAATCCCCCTGGTTGGCTATTTTGATTACTGTTACCAAATTCTAGAATTATTTCCCCTTTGGGAGAAGGAAATTCTGGCATGATAGTTCTGTGAGAAATCTTGGCCCCGTAAATGAATAGAGATGGATGAATTAAGGGGGAGAAAGGATGCATCTCTCTCAATAGGCCTAGACCAAAGGGAATAGGGTCAGAGATGGGAACCTGTTGAGGTCTATCAGAGACCCACCCCCTCAACTATTTGAACTGTTTTAGTGCTCTGAGGTCGAGACTGCTTTAAAGCAGTGGGGTTAAGCATGCAGAGTGTAGCTCTGGCGTCAACGCAGACAGGAGATTTGTTCCCAAGTCTGGAAAGTGGTGTCTGCAGGTCACTGAAGAGGGAGGATTGGGAGGAGCACCTTTAGCTCCTTAGGGCCTTGTGTTTGGGAATGAGGAGGAGGCTAGAAAGACTGAGTAAAGGGCTCACAGCACCTGGAGCACTTAAGTTTGTCCCAGCTTTTTAATAATTCCCTGGGTCTTTGCAATAATAGCAGAAACTGGAAGGTTTTTGGTTTTTTTAGGGACCTTCATTTGCCCAAGTCGAAAATTGAAAATTTTAGCAGTCCTTCTTTAGGTGACCCATCTAGGACGCAAGCGAGCCGGTTTGCCAGATTCAACCTGGAGTGCGTATAGTTTTCCATTTCATCCTGGTCCTTTTAAAAGACTCAAGGAGAGGGGCGCCTGGGTGGCTCAATCGGTTAAGCGTCTGCCTTCGACTCAGATCATGATTCCAGGGTCCTGGGATCGAGTCCCGCATCGGGCTCCCTGCTCAGAAGGGAGTCTGCTTCTGCTTCTCCCTCTGCCCTTACTCCTGCTTGTGCTCTCTTTCTCTTTCCCTCCCTCCCTCTCTCTCTCTCAAATAAATAAATAAAATTAAAAAAAAAAAAAAAAAAGACTCAAGGAGAAATATCCCTGTTCAGGTCATTGTTGAACGTAGAGTTAAATGCTACCTGAGTGGATTCAGCATTTAAAGGAAAACCAGAACCTTCTTTAAAAACAATTTGGAGTTGATTGTAGTAGTCATGAAAGAGGTTCATCAGGCTTTTGTGCACAAGCCTGAATTTTTGTTCCCATTGACAGGCTTAGGAAAAGCTACTATAACTGCCCAGTGGATATTCCCTGGGAGTGTTCTAGTGTCTTGCCAAAAGTTAGGAGTCTGTTTCTCTACATGTCCTTCAGGATGTTCCTGTCAGACTAGTTTCATCCAGTGTTTGGTCTGACCCTCACAAATAAGCATGTGGACTAATGGATATAAATCTGAGAAACTAGATTAGTAAGTTTGAATAACTAGGGTAAATTCTATAGCAAGCTTATGTGGGGGGGGGGCGGGGAGGGTGTCAGTCACTTTAGAAAATTCTTTATGGCTCGCATAGTTCCCTTAGTACAGCAAGCATAAGAAACTTGGCATTTCTGTAGATCCTCAGAAGACTCAACTTTAAAGAGGCAGGAGAAGGAGCAGGGAGCATTTCAGAGGGAAAAAAGGAAGTTCAGCTGTGAGAAGAAAGGAAAGTGGCACCTGCCAGGTGTCTGGAAACAAAGAAGGTAGAGGAGGAGAAAAAGAGAGCTCCAAAGCCATTTAGGCTTCTTTCACTTGTATCAGTTAATTTAGAAATAGTATTTTACAAAGAGGCAAACTCAGAATCCTGAAAGGATTCAGAAGCCTCAAGGTGCCGTCTAAAACAGGCATCCCATTTAGGTTTTTTTGTTTTTTAGTGGCTGTGCTTTCTAATTTACTTTTGGGTAAACCAAGTTCGGGCAGGTCGGAAAGTTCCCCATAAGGGCTATTGAAGTTCTAAATTACTTTTGGTTAACTCAGTCTATTTAGTTATAAATGCATATGCAGAAGGACCATAGTTTTTAAAGATAGACCAGGTGGAGCCCCAGTAGGGGCCTGGTACCCTCAAAGCATTTTGATGACTGGGATTCCATTTCGTAGACGTTTTTCTCAAGAGTAAAGAGAAAAAATGCTAAGTAGCACAGTTTCAACAGAAAATAGCCTGTTTCCAGAAGGCATCAGACCAAAGGCCCAGTATGGTTCCAGCAAGAACAATCCAGTTCCAAATTGGAGTCATACCAAAAGCCTCGCGCATATCCAGCGGGCACAGTCTGATCCCAAAATGAGTCAGTTCACACCAGCAGAGGAACCGTCTGGTTCCAGACAGGAGTCGGTACAGTTCCAACAGGAACAGTCTGATTCTGTAAAGGAGTCAACAGTTACTCTCCAATTAAACACACACACACACACACACACAGCCTTAAGACAAATCCCGAATAAAGCCTGGAGAGCTCGAACACAGAGAAGAGCTTGAATCCCAGGGAACACTTACCCTCCAGCCCCAGGATTGTCAGGAAAGCAGGGAGCCCAGTTGGCTCTGTGGTTAATAGACACCTGTTTTCTCACCAGCCTTGGAGTTGTTGGGGGTTTTCTCTGGATTCTACTTCTGATCACCAAATACTGTTAACCTTAAAAAATAAATCTGCCAGTTATTTTACCAGCAAATATGGGTTTATTCAGGAATAGCAGAGAATTATAGTGAGGGACAAGCAGGCTAGGGCAAAACCATAGGCAAGTCTGTAGAACAAGGGAGAGGAGCACTCTTTTCTAGAGGAAAAGGAAGTTGAGAAGGCTGTTAAAATAAGTCCACTGGAGTAAACTGGGAGTTGGAAGAGCTTCTCATTGGCCTGGCTGTTGCCAGGGCAACCTTTCTTCCTCTGCTGGGATAGTGAAGTAGTAGTTCAGGGTCCTATCAACTTGACAATGGATCGTGCATCACCACATCAAAAACTAATGATGTGGGCGCCTGGGTGGCTCAGTCGTTAAGGGTCTGCCTTCGGCTCAGGTAATGGTCCCAGGGTCCTGGGATCGAGCCCCACATCGGGCTCCCTGCTCGGCGGGAAGCCTGCTTCTCCCTCTCCCACTCCCCCTGCTTGTGTTCCTGCTCTCGCTATGTCTCTCTCTGTCAAAAAAAATAAATAAAATCTTAAAAAAAAAAAAAAAAACTAATGATGTATTGTATGGTGACTAACATAACATAATAAAATTTAAAAAAAGAAAAGAAAGGCAGCTTTCTTCCTGTTGGGTCTGCAGTTGGGCATGAGAGCTACCCTGTCTGCCCCCAACTCCAGTTTAAATGACATTTTCTTTTATTAATTTTCAGAAACCAGCAATATCAAGATGACATTCTTGATTTTTGTAGCATTCCAGTTATATATATATATATATATATTGTACTGCACTTGCCTAAATTATGTATTCTAAATAGCCTCTGCCCCAGATACAGTGCAACTGTAATACACGAAATTCTTTCAGTTTACTCACTTTTCTGTGGAAAAAGGCAAATATTTGACAGGAAGTAAGTTAGAAGTAATCAGTTTCTATGTTATTCTAAAGCCAGTGTGCATTCCAGCCCTCTCTCTAATGGCTTGTTCTCTGGAGGTCTTCCTTTGTGTAAACACTGGCTGCATCTTGGTTTTCAGCGCCTTATTGATTACATGCATCTCTTGACTGGTCTCACTGCCCCAATTCATTTAACACGTAATGAATACCTTCCATATTTAAGGCTTTTTTTTTTTTCCTACTCCCTTGCATGTTCACCTTGTGTGTGTCTGTGAATTGGTAACCCTGCAAACCTTCCCTGCTTGGGCTTTTAACTGGTTCCAGGCTGCTGAGTGTATATATGTGATACAAGCATACAAAGATAGGTGTGCAAAACCCACATGTACAGATAACACATTTTTCTCATATCTGTCTATCTATATTGTAAATACCCTTGTCCTGGTATTTCTCCTGGATTCCTTCCTGCCTCCCTAGCCTGTTCTCTGCATAAAAATCTTCCATTCTGCTCTGATCCTTTCCTCTGAACTGTAACTGCGTCTTGGGATGTGAGAGGGGGGCGTGGTATTCATACACCTTTGAATGACAGCAGAATCCCCCTGTACATTATTTTTGATCGAGTGCCTGGGTTCTGGAGGCAGGCACAAGCATCTGTGAGGGAGGAGAGAAACAAACGCCTGTTTCTCCAGCCTGACGGGTCACATCAGGGCTGGAGATCAAGGGACTGACAGCTGGAGCACCCCTGAATCCCTCCAGATCCCATTAGCACTTATTTTCTGCTGCTCCCTGGCGCTCAGCCTCTGTCTGCGTGTGCGTGTGTTGTGTCACTGAGACTAGTTTTAGAGCCACCTGTGGAGCCCGGTGGGTTCAGTCAGCTCTTAATAGTGACTGTGATGAGCTGAGCACAGCAGATGCTAAGTCGTAAACATAATGTAATGGGATGTTTATTGTTTGCAGTGACGTGGGAAGATATTCTGTGGTAATGACTATTGATGGAGTACCGATACTGCGGAGTATTTTCTGTGTATTTCATGTAATCGTCACTGCCCTCCTAAGGTAGATACTATTTATTTCTCGAGGAAATTGAGGTACAGATGTTAAATACGGAGACATTTTAGAAAAATGTTTAGTGAGAAGTAAAATGTGGGATCATGGCTAAGCGTTGGTTATTAAAATGATTTTTTTCATCAGCTTCACAGTTCTTTCAAAGGATTGTGATTAGTGGAGGTGTTATTATAGAGAGATTTTGGGGTCTCCCCATGCCCACGTAATCTAATCCTCTGCTCTACTGAGTTTATTTCCTCTCCATTTCTTCTTTGGAATCCTTGAGCCTACCCAAGGCTCTGGACTGAAGACAAATCAGGAGATTAGGGTGGATATAGGTTTGGGTTTTGTTGGACATTCTAAGGGGAAGAGCAGCTGATTGGAGTTCAGAAAACCTGTCTTAGGGCAGTGCCACTGATGTGCAGAGCTCCACTGGGCCACTGCCTTACCACTGATCCTAGACATGGAAATCTGAGTGTGCGCGGGCAGGGAGGGGAGGCCGTGTAATGGGATGAACCAGAATTTTTTTTTTTTTTTGGAATTGTGGAACCGAATTTCGCATGTGACGTTATGATCAGTCAGAAACTGAATTAATTTGTCTTTTGTTTAAAGATTTTATTTATTTGAGAGACAGAGCGAGAGAGAGAGCAGAAGTGGGGAGGAGAGGGAAAAGCAGGCTCCCCACCAAGCAGGGAGCCCAATGTGGGGCTCGATCCCAGGACCCCAGGATCATGACCTGAGCCGAAGGCAGTCGCTTAACCAACTGAGCCACCCAGGCGCCCCTGAATTAAGTTGTTTTTATGTTAAGCTTTTTTTCTAGGAATTAAGTATCCTAGTCTTTAATATAGATATCAGCTCCTGTAACTCACACCAGCATGCACCTTATGTTTCTCTGGAGCAGAGAAATAATGGAGCAAATGCTGGTTATTTTTATTATTAGTTTTACTAATAATAACGTATATAAATATATATATTTTTATATTTTAAATATTTATGTATTTTTATATATTTTTAAATATATGTTACTTATAAATATATAAATTTATATACTTATATAAATATAAAACAGTAATAGTTTTACTAATTTACTATTAGTTCTAAGCTGATAAATCACCGAATAGCACACCCTTAGAGGCTTAGTAACAAGAGCCGGAAGATAATGTTTCTGTAACTACAGAGAACAGTGGTAGCGTTCATCCACCAGAAATAGGGCCCAGCTCCAATGATAAAGGAGTGGACGTTGCTATATCCTCATAGCAGAAACTGCTGTTTGTCAGTTGAAGGGTAGGAAATTGGGGAATGCGTATGATTGGAACAGTGCTTGGGTTTGCACTGACTACAGAAGAATACGGAGAGAGAGAGCATGGCAGGAAGAGTCTCATGGCTGAGTGAGTAGAGAAGGTTCTTGAAAACAACCGTGGGAAGCTAATACATGCTGCCACTTCTGGATGCTTGAAAGGCAACCTTACTAAAGCCAGTGCTAAGACTGATTTGGCAGTAGTGTGACTGTCGAAGAGGGAATTCTGAGACTGGGAAACCAATCAGAGAGAGGTGCCCAGAGCCTAGACTAAATCTCTGCAGAGATTTAGGAGGGCAAAAAAGGCAGGTATTTTCTAGCAATGAGATTCAGATGACATGAGGCTCATGAGCCAAAATTCTTTCATTTATCACCAATTCACCTTGCCCTTCCAGAATGTATAACTCTATTCTAAGATTTCTGAAATTATGTGTGATTGTGTATACAACATAGGGCAGAAACACTAGCTGGGAAAATGAGCTCTTCTGCAAACCTTGGTTTGAGTACCAACTTCTGTGTTACTGTTAAGCATATGCCTCTAACATAGCCATCTCGATGTAACTGCCTAACTCCCATCAAAAAGTTGCTTTTTACATTTCACGATGCTACACCTCTCATTACAGCTATAGGGGTCCAGTTCCATGGTACACCATAAATCTTGACTTACCGCCCTACAAAAGATGGCATGAATTGATGGCTGACAAGGCACCAGCGGTATGCTGATTGTTAAATCTTCTATTTCTGACATTACTGAATATAACTGCATTTTTAAAAGAGCATTTCATGAAATTACACACCAAGTATTTTAAGGATATGATTTTGATATTTTTCTCCTGTTAACAATAATAGAAGAAATGATGCCATTTTTCTGTAGCTTCCTGGTCTTTTTACTCGCCTTTGCCTTTGTTTCTATCATCTGCCTTTTTCTAATTAATTAATAAAATGGCCTGTTAAAGATGTATTGTGTGTATATATTAGATGAAAATATTTCCAAATAGCATTCTATTTAACTATGTATGGATAAATCAAAAGGTCTGTGTCTGTTTTCATTTTACCAATATTAATCTTAAATGTCAACATTTTTTATGTCTCTTGTTAAACAATTTATTTATTTTTCAGCTAAGGATTATAGTGAATTCCCTGAAGGATCTAGTAAATGCATTTGTGCCAAGTGGAAAAATTATGCAGATAGTGGATCAAAAGTTGGTAAGAAATATTATTTCCCACAATAAATTTTAAACATACACACATCCACATATAGACACAGAGTTCAGAAAAGGCTTTGGTATTTATTTAAAGGCATAATTTGACAACTTCTTCTAAGGAGCTTTCGGACAAGTCTGCATTTATTCTAGACCACTATCAAAACTTTAGAGGGACTTAAAATTCTGGGGTTTGGTAATGTATGAATAACAGGACACAAAACAGCATGGCAAATTTTGGCAATTAACTGCCCCTTAATTTTTTTTTTTTTAAGTATAGACTATTTACAGAACAGTGGGCACATATATATTTCGTCTGGCAGCATGGCATGTCCTTCCCCTTAGACATACAGTGGACCCTTGAACAGCACAGGTTTAAACTGGGAAGGTCCACTTAAACAAGGATTTTTTTTTTTAATAAATACAGTAAAGTATTGTAAATGTATTCTCTCTTCCTTATGATTTTTTTAACATTTTCTTTTTCTACCTTTTTAAATTGTAAGAATACAGTTTAAAATACATATAACATAGAAAATGCATGTTAATTAACTATTGGTATTATCGGTAAGGTTTCTGGTCAACAGTAAACTCTTGGTGGTTTTGGGAGAGTCAAACATTATACGGGGATTTTCAACTCTACAAGAGGTGGGCGCTCCTAACCCCCGCATTGTTCAAGGGTCAACTGTACTTATATTTGCCAGTTCACTATTGAAAATTTGGGGTTTTTTTTTTAAGTACTTTGCCTCTGTATCTCAGGACACAGATTTTTCTACATATGACCAAATGATACACTCCGCCCAGCTCTGTACTTCATGGAGTCCTTCAGTAGCTGTGACCATTGAAACTCACTGGGTTGAGTGTTTCTTGGAGCTCTGTATTTGCCAAATCAGTTCATTTTCCTCCTGGTCATGCAGGAAGAGTCCATTTCTTCAGCTCCTTTTTAATTTAGGTGGAACCAATGGAAAATCTAGGGCCTGGCCCTTAGAGCCCCCTAGAGATCCTCATCACCCTGTTTTGGTCATCACTCTGGGACCCTCAATGTTCTGCAGGGTACAAAGGATTTGGGGGGACACCCAGGGCATAGGGCAGATGTTTCAGCACTTACGACATTTGGGATTGGATAATATTTTGTTGTGGGGGCTGTCTGTGCATTGTTGGATGTTTAGCAACACCCCTGGCCTCTACCCACTGGGTACACACTTTCATTTGCGAGACCCAAAAATGCCTCTAGATATCACCAAATCTCCCCTGGGGATAAAACCACCCCTAGTTAAGGATCATTGAGTCCCAGAGACTGGATGCTCTAGGCATGTCATCCCGTCAGCCACCAGCTCTGTTCTCCCTCATATTTATGCTTTCAGAATCTTTGATTGAGGGTCGCCTTCATGTTCATAGCAACCAGACCTCCCCCACATACAGAGGTTGGCAGGAACAGCAGACGAGAGGCCCCTGCTGTCCCCAGACATGGCACATACCCAGGATTGCATTCAGACAACACTGGTTTTTTTTTTTTTCCCTTAAACATTGGATTTTAAGGTTGGATCCGTCACCTAATAACTATATCCTTTGACACGTTTCTTAAGCTGTGAAATGTCAGGTTTCTCATCAGGGAGAATACACTAATCATACATATTTTATATGGTCGTTGTGAGGATTAAGTGAAATACTGTCTATAAAGCACAGTGCCTGGATATGATAAGTGGTTAATACATGTTCAGTAAGTCATCTTTGTGTGTTAAATTGGCAGGAATATTCCACTTGTGTAATGCTTTGAATTCCTAAGGGGGAAAAGAAAATATGCTTAGGTCACATGACATAAATACCAAGTCGGTGACAAATGAGACTTGCAAATTTTAAGCACATTATTTTATTAGCGAGAGGCTGTGAGCTTAACTTTTGATCTCACCTTTAGTGGAAACTTGCATTTGAGAATAAAAGTATATGTCCACTGGGGTTTTGCTTGTGTGTCCATTGTTTGCTAACAGACTGTGATAATGCATCTTAGCCTGGGAAGCCCATTAACCAAGACAGAAGGTTTTGTGAATGACTAGCAGACAGATTTGCCTTTATGAGTGTGGAAAGGAAGTAGTAATGAGGGTGCAGCACCAAGGTGGAGGGTGAGTTTGGGTGGAGATAAGGGGTGCTTGTTGTGATGTGTTTGCGGGCCATGTTAGGTCATCCAAGGACAGTTTTTCCAGTTCCCTCTTTTTTTGGAGAACAGGGTGAAATATAAGGCAGGAAAAAACAGTCATAGATAGGTCTTGGCATAATACCTGAGAACAGTTGAGTTTAAGGGAATAAAAGCAAGAGTTAAGGAATGGGGGGCCCAATATTGAGTACTAGATAGAGTCTCTTAGAAATACAGGATGTAACAGTGCTTTATCCATGACTTTTATCACTTACCATGGAAGGGGCATCTAGAACATATTCTATGTAAAAGAACCAAATCTCAAAGTAACGCTTTAGGTCAAATGATTGATAATTTATTTGTTTTCCAGCCTGGCCTACTTGGCAACTTTCCTGGTCCTTTTGAGGAAGAAATGAAGGGGATCGCAGCTGCTACTGAGATACCGTTAGGTAAAGTTCACTTTGCAGCTTTTATAAGATTTAATAAAGCACTTTAAAATTTTTCTATTGAGGTATGATCTTACATACAGTTAAGTGCATAGATCTTAAGTATACAGCTCAGTAGAGTTTTTAAAATGCATGAATTCATGTAATCACAACTCAGATCAAGACACAGAAAATTCCAGCAATCCAGAATGCTCCATCACACCATCTCACGGATGGTACCGCATCCCCAAGTTAACCGCTTATTCTGACTTCACCATACATGAGTTCTGCCTTCTTGAACCTCCTGTACACGGTGTGAACTGTTGTGTCAGGTTTCTTGTACTTATCTAGAGTACCAAAATCAATCGATCTATCTCGAGTACTTATCTAGAGGTAGTATGCTACTGTATGAATAGGATGTTTGGGTGGTTTCTAGACTTCGGATATAAGAATAAAGCAGTTATGAATATTCTTGTATCTGTCTTTGATGGACATGTGCACTCATTTCTGTTGGATATATACCGGGTTATGGGGTAACTGTGTTTTAGCCTTGTAGATTCTGTCAAACAGTTTTCCAAAGGAATTTTGTCCACTGACAATCAGCATAGTACAAGAGTTTTATTTTCCTCTGCTTAATACTTCTCTACCTGGTAGCATCAGTATTTTTCACTTGAGCCATTTGGTTGAGTGTGTAGACTCCCATTATTGTGTCATTTGCTTTTTCCTGATGACTATAAGATTGTACAACTATTGACCTTTCCTTTCACTGGTTAGTGTTTCAGTTGTTTTTGCTTCTTTAAAAAAATGGTTAAAAAAGATAGTCTCTCTCCTTCCTTCCTTCTAAAGGTGAAATGTTTGTTACAGTTTTTTGCCCATTTTTTATTGGTTTTAAAACATTCTTTTTTTTCAAGTTTTTATTTTAATTCCAGTTAGTTAACATAGTGTTATATTAGTTTCAAATATATGATATAGTGATTCAGCAATTCCATACATCACCTGGTGTTCATCCCAACAAGTTCATCCCTCCTTGATCCACCTGTCTCCTCTCTGGTAACCATCAGTTTGTTCTCTTTAGTTTAAGAGTCTGTTTTTTGATATGTCCCCTCTCTGTTCTCCCCTTTGCTCATTTGTTTTGTTTCTTAAGTTCACATATGAGTGAAATCATATGGTATTTGTCTTTCTCTGATTGGCTTATTTCACTTAGCATTATACTCTCTAGCTCCATCCGTGTTGTTTCAAATGGCAAGATTTCATTCTTTTTAGGGCTGAGTAATGTTCCATTGTATATGTACACACACACACACACACACCCCCCACATATCTTCTTTATCCATTCATCATTCAGTGGACACTTCAGCTTCTTCCATAATTTGGTTATTGTAAATAACGTTGCTATAAACATAGGGGTGCGTGTATCCCTTTGATTCAGTGTTTTTGTATTCTTCGGCTAAATGCCCAGTAGTATGATGGCTAGATTGTAGGGTAGTTCTCTTTAATTTTTTGAGGAACCTCCATATTGTTTTCCACAGTGGCTGGACTAGTTTGCATTCCCATCAACGTGCACTTTTTCTCTACATCCTCACTAACACCTGCTGTTTCTTGTGTTGTTGATTTTAGCCATTCTGAGAGGTGTGAGGTGATATCTCACTGTAGTTTTGATTTGCATTTCCCTGATGGTAAGTGATGATAGCCTCTTTTCATGTGTCTGCTGGCCATCTGTGTATCTTCTTTGGAGAAATGTCTGTTTATGTCTTCTGCCCATTTTGGAATTGGATTGTTTTTTCGGTGTTATATAAGTTCTTTATATATTCTGGATACTAACCCTTTATCAGATATGTCCTTTGCAGATACCTTCTCCCGTTCTGTAGGTTGCCTTTTAGTTTTGTTGATTGTTTCCTTGGCTGTTCAGGAGCTTTTTATCTTGATGAAGTCCCAGTAGTTTATTTTTGCTTTTATTTCCCTTGTCTCAGGAGACATATGTAGAAAAATGTTGCTTTGGCCAATGTCAGAAATTACTGCCTGTGCTCTCTTCTAGGGTTTTTATGGTTTCATGTCTCATGTTTAGATCTTTAATCCATTTTGAATTTATTTTTGTGTATGGTGTAAGGAAGTGGTCCAGTTTTATTCTTTTGTATGTTGCTGTCCAGTTTTCCCAACACCATTTGTTGAAGAGACTGTCTTGTTCCCACTGGATACTCTTTCCTGCTTTGGCGAAGGTTAATCGACCATGTAATTGTGGGCTTTCTATTCTGTTCCATTGATCTATGTGTCTGTTTTTGTTCCAGTACTGTACTGTTTTTTTATTTAAATTCAATAATTAACATATAATGTATTATTTGTTTCAGGGGTACAGGTCTGTGATTCATCAGTCTTATATAATACCCAGTGCTCATGACATTACGTGCCCTCCCCAGTGTCCATCACCCAGTTACCCCATACCCCCTACCCTCCAGCAACCCTCAGTTTGTTTCCTGTGATTAAGAGTCTCTTGTGGTTTGTCTCCCTCTCTGGTTTTGTCTTGTTTCATTTTTTACTCTCTTTGTGTCTTGATCACTACAGCTTTGTAATATAACTTGAAGTCTGGAATTGTGATGCCTCCAGCTTTGCTTTTCTTTTGCAAGATTGTTTTGGCTATTCGGGGGTTTTTGTGGTTCTATACAAATTTTAAGATTGTTCTAGTTCTGTTAAAAATGATGTTGGTATTTTGATGGAGATTGCATTGAATGTGTAGATTGCTTTAGGGTAGCGTAGATGGTTTTAAGGAATTCTTTATATATTCTGGCTACAAGTCTTTTGTCAGATTATCTTCTCTGTGGCTTCGAGTCTGTGGCTTGCCTTTTTACTCCCTTCCTGGGGACTTTTGGTGAGCAGAAATTCCTAATTTTAATGAATTCCAATTTAATTTCATGAAAAAGACTTTTCCTGCCACCCCAGTTTCGTTTTTGAGCTACCAAAGTGATAGAGTTGTTATTTTAAGTAGCCAGTAGTACCTTGTTTTTTTTAACAAGAGAGATAATTCAGAATTTCTGAAAATCAATATTATTTATCAACAGAGGTGGCTAGGTTTTTTTATCGTTTTTACTTCTTTAAAAAGATGTAGGGGCACCTAGGGGACTCAGTCAGTTAAGCATCTGACTTTGGCTGGGGTCATGATCTCAGGGTCCTAGGATCAAGCTCCGTGTTGGGGTCCCCACTCAGCAGAGAGTCTGCTTATCCCTCTCTCTCTTCTCCTTGTCCCACTCATGCTCTCTCTCTCTCTCTTTCTCAAATAAATAACAGCTTTAAAAAATGATGTAAAAAGATGGTCAGTGTACTATAAGTATATTCTTGCAGCCTATATGAAAAACAAGTCTTTAATTCCTTTATTATGTAAAGAACCCTAGCAAATAAAAACCACATATAAATATCTCGAGAGAAAAATGGATTAAAAAGATTAACACATGATTTGTAATAAAGTAAGAGCAGAATCTTACCAAAATGGAAGTAAAATACACATTAGATTAGGATGGGAAAAAAAATGTTAAGCTTAACATGTTAACATGAATGTTTTAAAGTGTACTGTATATCTTTAATTATTTAATTAAAATAAATTATTGTGTTTGCATAGGGTTGATACACAGAGTTAGATAGTTTCGGGTACACACCATGGTGTTTCAGCACATCACTGTACATTGTACTATGCTCACCACAGGGGTAGAACACTATTAAAATACCTCTGGCTGGATTCCCTATATGCTGTGCCTTTTATTCCCATGATGTATGCCTGTTAATTAAATGCTTTATATTATTATACAGTTTTAGAAAAATATTCAAAAATTAAAATGTTTTAAAATGGATTTTCTTGGTAGCTCTGCACTAAATTTTTTTTTTTTTAAGATTTTATTTATTTATTTGACAGAGCGATAGCGAGAGCAGGAACACAAGTAGGGGGAGTGGGAGAGGGAGATGCAGACTCCCCCGCCAAGCAGGGAGCCCGATGCGGGGCTCCATCTCAGGACCCTGGGACCATGACCTGAGCCGAAGACAGACGCTTAACCGACTGAGCCACCCAGGCGCCCTCCACTAATTTTATTAATAGTTCCTGGATCTCCTTTCTCACCTTAGAAATATTGTCACCTCTAAAAATGTGAGCAAAATACATGTTCAGTATATAACAAAGAGCCAGATGTATTGTTACCATATTTTAGGGGCACCTGGGTGGCTCAATTAAGGTCACTCAGTGATTTCGGTTCAGGTCATGATCTCATGGGTCAGCTCAGGTGGCGATCTCATGGGTTGTGGGATTAAGCCCTGCCGGAGGCTCCGTGCTCATCTGGGAGGCTGCTTGAAATTCTCTCCCTATACCTCTCCCCCCACTCACATGCACATGCACTCTTCCCCCTCTCTCAAATAAATCTTTAAAAAAAAAAAGTTGTCATATGTTAGCACCCCCAAGCCAAATTAAAATGAAGCATATTGATGAACAATTTGGACATCAGGTTACAGTACAATTCCAATGTACCCACTTGGGTAAGTACAACACCCAGTGTGCCTGGGTGTTCAGCTTGCCCAAACGGCTGACCCTTTGGGGGCTGGTTTTGTGTGTGTAGACTGCAGGTTGGTGAGCTACTTCTACCTGACCAGCTCTGCAGGTGTGCTCACACTGGTCTGCAGACACGTATCCCGCAGCAAAAACTCACACGTGATGATTGTTAAACCTTTTCTTAAAGAATTTTCTAGGGCGCCTGGGTGGCTCAGTTGGTTAAGCGACTGCCTTCGGCTCAGGTCATGATCCTGGAGTCCCGGGATCGAGTCCCGTATCGGGCTCCCTGCTCGGCGGGGAGTCTGCTTCTCCCTCTGACCCTCCCCCCTCTCATGCTCTCTGTCTCTCATTCTCTCTCTCTCAAATAAATAAATAAAATCTTTAAAAAAAAAAAAAAAAGAATTTTCTAACAATGTCCTTGTTCTGTATATTGACCAAGAAATGTCCTGTCTTTTCTCATAGGAGAGATTATTTTATTCAATGTGTTCTATGAATTTTTTACCATTTGTACTTCAATAATAACAGAAGACAAAGAAGGTAAATGTGTGCTGAGGGAGGGTGGGCAGTGTAAAGTACAAAGTAAAAGAAAAATCTAAATAAATAGAATTAGAACTTGTAATATCCAGGCTTACTCTTCAAATTCTGTATATGTAGCATATAGTTTAAAGATCTTAGCAAATTTTTTAAAAGCGACTTTAAAACTATCCTTATTTTGAGACCACTATAGTGGCTATTAAAGTTTAATTCAGGGATGCAAAAAAACTTGGAGGAAGTGTTTCAGGACTATAAACATTCTTACCCTTTCAGCTAGTCTACCTTACACTGTTCTTCACGATTTAGTGTAAGTACTCACAGGGGTACCTGATTATATGCATAGTGATCCCAGCCTTTCCTTGAAGCCCGTAACAAATCCTGTCCCATCATTTCCCAGCCAAGGGATCCTGTGTAGACCAGCCTCACTTTCCCATGTTTTTTTCTGGCAGGCCCCCAGAATGCAAGGCACAGGATGATGTGCCCTGATTTACTGTTAATTTAGACCTCTCCTCTCAGTAGAAAGTCTGCCTGTACCTGACCCTTGAAGTGTTCAGCTGTGGGTAACAATTCCTGGAGGGAAGTGTGTTGGCAAGTCACATTAGGTGAGGCTAAGATAGCTATGTCCAGGTAACTGTCAGTGGACCAAAGAAGGACCACTGATCCTCTTCTTGTGTTGTAATTTTACCTGGAACCCTGTGCTCTCAGATCATTGGGAGGGGATCTGGCCAATGTGACAGGCACAACAGTTTGATCTTATTAAGGCTTATGATATTAGGGTGCTGCTTAATTCTTACCATTGGATTGAACAGTTGTGGATATCAATAAACCAGAATTAAGTGTCCAGCTTTGAGTTAGAATCCATTATGCTGTCCTAACTGCTGCCTCATGTGTCTCCTTACTTTAAATTAGGTCATCTACTACATGGGCGAAACATGGATTTTGGAGTGTTTCTTGGGTAAGTAAAGAACACCGTGAGTATCAATCCTTAGGAAGAGTATGTTGTATTACATTGATGAAAAGTAAGTCCCAAATCATGCCCAATATATGACCAGAAGTGAAGGTACTAGATAGTTTTGAGACAAGATGGGCACACTATTTGGGAGTCTGTAACTGAGTTGAACCTAGTAAACAGAAATCTGGAGCATGATTGAAGGCCCCAGATGATTGAAGGCTTATTTCTTAGAAAGGAAGAACAGAATTCTATTTTACATCTTCTTAACATTCCTGAAAAAATATAACAGGGCTTTGTAATTAGAGACCTACATTTGAATCTGGGGTTTGTTATGTAGTAGGCTGTATTGTATTGGGTTATTTAGCTTCTCTGAGCCTCTAGTTTTATCATATGGAAAACGGAGGGTAAAACCACTCATGTTGCAAAGTTCTTGTGAGGCTTGATCATTAATGAATTAGGGAGATGAAGCACCTGATATAATGCCTGGCCATGATCATTATATATTCATCATTATTATCATCATTGTTTTTATTTTTTTATTTTATTTTTTTTTAAGATTTTATTTATTTATTTGAGAGAGAGAATGAGAGACAGGGAGCATGAGAGGGAGGAAGGTCAGAGGGAGAAGCAGACTCCCTGCCGAGCAGGGAGCCCGAGGCGGGACTCGATCCCGGGACTCCAGGATCATGACCTGAGCCGAAGAGAGTCGCTTAACCAACTGAGCCACCCAAGCGCCCCTCATCATTGTTTTTAAATGTCACTGAAATTTGTCTTTTGTAGGTGGAATATAAACAATAATACCTGGGTCATAACTGAGCAACTCAAACCTTTGACAGTGAATTTGGACTTGCAAAGAAACAATAAAACTGTCTTCAAGGCTTCAAGCTTTGCTGGCTATGTGGGCATGTTAACAGGATTCAAACCAGTAAGGAATCTTCTGTTACATAATTTTACAGGTAGCTCTGTGTCCTGATTTTATTGCCTGTGAAAGGTGGGGTCTAAGGACCTAAAAAAGAATATGAAGCCCCAGTTCACCCCTTTGCACTTCTTGTTACCATCATAAGTGTGAGAGCTCACGTGGTAGAGAAGAGTAGAAAAGGGACGAAGGTTTGTTTCTGAACCTCTTCTGAGGAAAAAGCATGTGGCTGAATGTGGAGGGCTGGATGGGGAGATAAATGTGGCATCTGGTCTTTAATCTGCCACTCAGACAAGTTAGGCATTTATTCTCTGCATTTCATTTTCCTTCTCAGAAAAGTGTGGCCAGTAACATTCCACCTGCTCATTTCACACACTACACATGAAGATATTTCAACTTCTAAAAGCTGTTAATAGAACATGATAGTATAGTTTTGACTCAGCTTTGCATCCCCCGCCCCCATCCCAGGATTCGCAACCCAGCATAAATACGAGAGGGCCTTAAACAGGATGGTTGAAGTTTCTGACCTCATTGCTTTGTCTTGTTTTCAGGGACTGCTTAGTCTTACGTTAAATGAACGTTTCAATATAAATGGCGGTTATATGGGTGAGTAGAGTTCTCTTAAATGGGAATTTTATAGATGTTTTAAGAGGAAGGCCAGACTGTGTCTTCTGGTTCATAGTCTAACCTAACTGCAGGCCTGTGACACTGTGTTTGATTTCTTCCAGGTGTCATAGAATGGATTTGGGGAAAGAAAGATGCTGTGTGGATAGGGTTTATCACTAGATCAGTTCTGGAAAATAGCACAAGGTAATCTGTTCAATTGCTTTATTATCAAATTTAATATTTATTCATTTTTAAATTATTTTATTTTTTGTTGGAGATACAAGAGATATAAAACATTATCTTAGTTTCAGGTGTACAACAAAATGTTTTGGGATTGTATATATTATGAAATGATCACCACAGTAAGTCTAGCTAACATCCATCACCACATATAGTTACAGAAACTGTTTACTTTGTGTTGAGAACTTTTAAGATTTACTCTCTTAGCAACTGTCAAATATACAATATAGTATTGTTAACTGTTGTCACCACACCATACATGTTTCCAGGAATTACTTATTTTAGAACTGGAAGTCTGTACGTATTGATCCCCTTCACCCGTTTCTCCCACCCCCCATTCCCCACCTCTAGCAACCACCAGTCTGTTCTCTGTATTTATAAGTTTAGATTCTGCATGTAAGTGATATCGTAAGGTATTTGTCTTTCTCTGTCTGACTTCTCTCACTGAGCGTAATGCCCTTATGGTCGGTCCATCCATGTGGTCACAAATGGCAAGAATTTCCTTCTTTTTTTTTACAGCTGAGTAATATTCCAGTAATATTCCTTTATCATATATCACATCTTCTTTATCCATTCATCTATCAGTGGTCACTTGGGTTATTTCCATATCTTGGCTGTTGTTACTAAGGCTGCAATCAACATGGGGCTGCAGGTATCTTTTAAAATCAGTGTTTTTGTTTCCTTTGGATATATTACCAGTAGAATTGCTGGATCATATGGTGCCTTTTTTATTTTTTGAGGAACCTCCATACTGTTTTCCACAGAGGCTGCACCAGTTTACATTCCCACCAACAGTGTACAAGTGTTCCCTTTCTCCACATCCTCACCAACACTTGTTATTTCTTGTCTTTTTGATAATAGCTATTCCAGCAGGTATGAGGTGATAACTCATTGTGGTTTTGATTTGCATTCCCCTGGTGATTAGTGATGCCGGGCACATTTTCATATACTTGTTGGCCATCTGTATATCATCTTGGGAAAAATGCCTAGTCAGGTCCTCTACCCGTTTTTAAATCAGATTTTTTTTTTTTTTTTTTTTTGCTACTGAGTTTTCTGAGTGTGATATTATGATTTTTTTTTTTTTTACAAGAAATATATATTTGGTCTTTGTTTCCATTTCTGGTTCACAACTCCCAAAAGCCTTATAATTTCCTAAGTGTTGAGAATGATAAAGGTGTCTTTTGTTATAGTAATGAGGCCGATTATTTAATCAGTCATGCTGATGTAATGAAGCTTCCATAAAACCCAAAAAGGAAAGAGTTTGAAGAGCTGGGTAGCTGAACACATAGAAATCTGGGGAGAGTGGCGTGCTCTGAGCACATGGAAGCTCCATGTACTTCTCACATACCTTGCCCTATGCATCTCTTTATATGGCCATTGCTTCGTATCCTTTATCATATTCTTTAATAAACTGGTCAACATGTTTCCTTGAGTACTATGAGCCACTTTGGGAAATTCACTGAAGCTAAAGAGGAGCTTGTTGGAGCCTACAGCCTCAACCAGTCAGCTAGAAGCATAGGTAATGCTTACAACTGGCATAATGGGGCTTAGGACTGGCCTCTGAAGTGGGGGATGGGATGCAATCTTGTAAGTCTGAATCCTTGACCTGTGGATTCCAATGCTATCTCAGGGTAGATAGTGTCAGAATTGAGTTCAGTTCTTGGACACCTGCAGGGTTGGATGTGGGAAGCCCCCTCCCCCACCCCACCCCTATGTTAGAGTTGGGTCCAGGAATCATAAAAGAACTAGTTCTTTATATATTTTGTATATTAACTCTTTATCAGATATATGATTTACATATGCTTTCTTCCTTTCACTGGGTTGTCTTTTCATTTTGTTGATGGTTTTCTTGCTGTGCAGAAGCTTTTTAGTTTTTTTGTTGTTGTTGCCTTTGCTTTTGGTGTCAAATCCAAAAACTCATCACCAAGACTAATGTCAAGGACTTTATACCTTATATTTTCTTGTAGGAGTTTTATGGCTTCAGGTCTTATGTTCAAATCTTTAATTCATTTTGAGTTGAGTTTTTTTGTTGTTTTGTTTTGTTTTTGAGTTTTGTGTATGGTGTAAGATAGTGGGTTAGTTTCATTCTTTTGCATGTTACTGCCTTTTCCCAATTGTATCTTCTTGGCTCTGTTGTTGTAAATTGGCTAACCATATATAAATGGGTTTGTTTCTGGGCTGTCTGATCTGTGTGTCTGTTTTTATGCCAATATCATACTGTCTTGATTACTATCATTTTGTAATATAGTTTGAAATTAGGAAGTGTAATGCCTCCAGCTTTGTTCTTCTTTCTCAAGAGTGCTTCGGCTATTTGGGATCTTTTGTGGTTCCATTCAAATTTTAGGATTGTTTATTCTATTTCTGTGAAAAATGCTGTTGGAATTTGCATTGAATCTGTAGATTGCTTTGGGTCATATGGACATTTTAACAATATTAATTCTTCCAGTCCATGAACACATTTATTTGTGTCTTCTTCCATTTCTCTTACCAATGTCTTATAGTTTTCAGTGTATAAGTCTTTCACCTCCTTGGTTAAATTTATTCCTAGGTATTTTATTCTTTCTGAAGCAGTTGTAAATGGGATTGTGTCCTTAATTTCTCTTTCTGGTATTTCATTATTAGTGTGTAGAAATGCAACTGAATTTTGTATATTGATTTTGTATCCTGAAACTTTACTGCATTCATTTATTCTCACAGTTTTTTAGTAGAGTCTTTAGGGTTTTCTACATAGAGTATCATATCATGTGCTAATAGTGACAGTTTTACTTCTTCCTTTCTGATTTTGATGCCTTCTATTTCTTTTTCTTGCCTAATTGCTCTGGCTAGGGCTGCCAGTACTTATATTGAATAAAAATGGTGAGAGTAGACATCTTTGTTTTGTTCCTAATACTAGAGGAAAAGCTTTCAGCTTTTTACCACTCATTGACTATGATGTTAGTCGTGGGCTTCTCAGATGTGGCCTTTATTATGTTAAGACATGTTCCCTCTATACCCACTTTGTTGAGAGATTTTATCATGAAAGGATGTTGAATTCCATCAAACGCTTTTTCTGAATCTATTGTGATGATCATATGCTTTTTATTCTTCATTTTGTTAATGTGTATTACATTGATTTGTGGATGTTGATCCATTCTTGTACCCCTGGGATAAATAACATTTGATTATGGTGTACGATCCTTTTAGTGTATTGTGGTCTATTTTAAATTACTCATATTAAAAGAGAAAAATATTTCCTAGCTAATCTTCCACTGAAGAATTATTTCAGAGTTTCTCAGGTTAACCTTTGACATTCATATGGAATTCATGTTGTGTGTGTGTGTGTGTCTGTTTAAATCAAAGAAATAAACTGATTTATTTAAAAAGTGCTAGGGATAGTGCCAGTATGAAGGGTACCTATTAGTTTTTCTTGATGTACAAAAATCCTACCCAAAAAAAAAAAAAAATCCTACCCATACACAGAAGAAAATTTGTACAAAATCATTTAAACTGTTCATACCTGTTAACCTAGAAGTTATATTCTCTGCTGGTGCAGAATCTTGTAATAGCACTACGTCCAAGTGACCTAGAATAAATAGGTATCATTCCTGTTTTTAATGAGTTCAAGAGAGTAAGATTTAGTGGCCTTTCTGAAAATCCACTTTAATTTCTAATAGCCCTAATTTTCAAGGTTACTTTCTATTCCCTAAGTCCTAGAAACCGTAATTAATATTATTTCTTCTTGATCAATTGTTGAGTAAAAGGCTTAGACGACTAGGGTGGAAGATGATGTCTTGAGGCCCTTTGGTTTGTCCTTTAGAGGGACTATTTCAGATCTCAGTGTTTCACCACATGGTGTTGGGGATTGTTCCTCCCTGAGCCATTGCTCACCATCCTTTTTTAAAAGAACATGTTTCTCAGATACTTGTGTTCCTTTGGTTTCCACAACTAAAAATTTTTCATTCCAAGTCACCTAAAAATGTTTACTTTTTTTTTAATGTTTCTATGTAGTTATGAAGAAGCCAAGAATATATTGACCAAAACCAAGATATTGGCCCCAGCATACTTTATCCTGGGAGGCAACAAGACTGGGGAGGGTTGTGTGATCACACGAGATAGAAAACAGTCTTTGGATGTATATGAGTAAGTACACTTGTTCACACAAAATAAGTAGAAACTAAAGCCTAGACTGACATATTTACAGGTTTAAGGCAGGAAGCCTAAGCAGAATTTCTCCTTTTGTATCTAGACTCAACCCCAAGCAGGACAGATGGTATGTGGTACAAACAAATTATGACCGTTGGAAAAGCCCTTTCTTTCTTGATGATCGCAGAACACCTGCAAAGATGTGTCTAAACCAGACAACCCAGAAGGTACATTCACAATGTCATATGTAGAAAGAAATGGTGACCTAGTATCTTAGTTGTGGCATTTTTCTTTGGTCTTTGAAGAATTTATAAACTTCCTGGTGAGTATCTCTGGACAATCTGTACTGAGTTTTTGTTTTGTTTTGAATTGAAAGATCAAAATTGTATTGTACTTGCCTTTTTGACTCTAATGCTGATACCACTCTGTGAAGCTGAATGACAAACAGGCAAGAATTAAGAGGGCAAGAAGAGAGAGAAAAAGTGATATATTAATACCATTAACTCTCTGACAGTGACTGCAAAGGAAATTCTTTTAGGGGGATTGAGGGAGGTTGACTAAGAATGTCTTTGTTTCTAATGACCCATTTGTATGGATAAGGCTGCTGACATCTGCATTTAACTTAACGAACTAAATTATTTTTATGTTTTAGAATATCTCATTTGCGACCATATATGATGTCCTGTCAACAAAACCTGTCCTCAACAAGGTATTTTTTTAAATATATATACTTTTAGGGAAATAATTTGGTCCTGTTTTTATCTTTCCCTGTTATCTTGGATCAGTCAGAGCTAGGACCCCAAGTCATGTTCCACTTAAGGTTGACTTTTAAAAATGTTTTTATGTGACTAAAACAGTAACTCCTGGGAAAAGACAAACCAGTTAGTGTGGTTTGATGTCCAAATTGGTCAAAGTACTGTTTCCAATTTTACTTCCATGACATTTGAATTAAATGTAGCTTTTTACTTTTGATCTCCCCTGTCAAGTTTCATGCTGTACACTACAACACCTAAAACTCAAAAAGTCGGAAGTCTGTTTATAGACGCTTTGTTGCATAGTTCCCCCCCATTGTGTCAGAAATGCGGTAAGGGTAAGGACAGCCACAGCTGAGCTGGTTATAGTCCACAGTCTACGCTATTAGGCTTTGCAGGACTACTGTTTATACTGTTGAGAAGAGCTGAGTGTTAAAGCATTGCGGTGAAGCAGTGTACTACTCAGGAATAAGATATTGTAAGGAGCTGAGGGGATTCTCTCCTGAGCCTATTTATATTCATGACCTGGAATAATGGTTCTATTGAAGTTAGTTGTTTTAATTATCATTTTTTTACTTATATTCCTAAATGGTGAACTATAATTATTGTTATTAACTTGGTACTGTTTGCCACTTTGTGTATTTAATGTCATTTATATATAATTTATATATTATTTTATATATTAAGTAACCTCATAAAGCAATTTGACATGTATCGAAATTAATACAAGTCAGGACATCTTAGAATTGGAAACATCCTTAAAATAAAAGTAACTTTTCTTTCAGCTGACTGTATTCACAGCCTTGATGGATGTTACCAAAGGTCAATATGAAACTTACCTGCGGGATTGCCCAGACCCTTGCATAGGTTGGTGAGCACACACCTGGCCCCTAGAATGCTCTCTGTGTGGCATGAAGACGGAAACTCGCATGCATCCAACTAGTGCAGCCATCTGATCTTCTAAAGACCAAGACTCAGGGCAGTTTCTCGTTGAGGCATGAGCTTGTCTTTCTTATGTTTACAGTTCAGACTGTTTCTGCCATAACAGTTGATGGTTCTATTTACAGGTAACTTCTTTATGTACAAAAATCAATCATCTACAATTTGCAGTTTCACTTCACTTTGACTTTTGGGGATAGGGATGGGCAATGAATCTATTATGGGACCTGCCTCCATAGGATAAAGCAAGATTCTTGGTGGGTGTTGAATCCAGCACATCTGTACATCATTCACTTTTTCACTTTAATCCACATATTTGTATGATTTTCTTTTCCTTCTGGTTCAAACTATTAAAATTAGCACACCATGGTCTTTGCTGTCTGTGACGGCAATGTAATTTCACTAATTTTGATTGGAGGGGGATGAGACAGACATTCAGCTGTGTCGTTCTCTTAAGAGGCAGTAATACTTGAGCCTTTGACCCTGAGTAGGGGTCCTTTTTTGGGTTCATGAAGTAATTAATCCATGTGCAAGGCGCCTTTCATACACAGAATTGACACGTTCCCTTTTTCATGATTACCTCCCAGTTAACTCCGGGCAGTTGTTAACTTCAGACATGGAATCCCAGGTTCTGTGAATTAACAGTAAATAGGCCAAAGCCTTCTGGAAAGTGAGAGGTGAACCCATAAACTCACATAAATAGCATTCACTTAATTAATGTTTAGTTTATCTTTCTGATCACTATGTGTTTTTAAAAAACATAGTTACTAAAAATGTTTTTCAGAAATCAGTCTATTTATGGAACTTGTTAACCTTTCAGACTTTAACTGAAATGCACCAGTTGGCCGAGACTGTATCCACTTTATTTTGTATGTTACTTGTATTCATGACGCTCAATAAACAGTCACTGGAAGTAGTGCGAGCGGTCTCGTATGCTGATTCCGTGTGCACCCACGTGCCGGTTTGAGGGCGGGGCTCATGGGGGAGAAATCCAAGCTGAACACAGCGTCTGAAGTAAATTCCAAGGGTTGTGTAGGTGGGTTCTTCAACTTAGGACTGAATGGTCACTATCTTACATGACTAATCCTTCCACAGCAGTGTGCAGGTGTCCAAAGGCTATTTTTCCCCTGGGAAGAGGTGCTTCCACAAAACTGTAGTGATGCTAATACCATCTTAGTGAAGCAAGACGAATTACAAGAGGATTTGTGTTAAAATAGGATTTGACTTTTAAAGAAAAACAACCCTCGGGGTGCACGGGGGGGCCAGCTCAATGAGGAGCTGTAACTCTTGATCTCGGAGTCATGAGTTAGACCCAGTATTGGGTGTGATTACTTAAGAATATAAATAAAATCTTAAAAGAAACCCACAACTTCAGATTTTGTTCCCCTTATAAAAATGAAGTGAGGTAAACTTGTATTTTTTCTAAGGTTGTAGTCTTTTATATTCATAATAGGTGAGATGCTAATTGTTTTAGAGCAGTTTCTCAGGACTACATCAGAGAACAGGGAGGAAGTAACAACTGGCATTAAGATTTTAGGTAGTATTGCTTAGCGGTAAAAAAGCAGTTATAAAATAGGATAGAGTATAAGCCTATTTATAGATGTACTTAAGCATATTTAGATACACATCTAGAATACAGTAAGATGATGGGGAGGGTGTTTACCAAAATGTTGACAGTGGTTCCCACCGGATAGTGGTATTAATTGCTGTTTTAATTTGGAGAGGACATTAATGTGATTACAGTGTACCTAGTTTTACGGCACTTTGCTTTATTGTGCTTCACAGATGCTGTGTTTTTTACAAATAGGTTTGTGGCAACATTGCTTCAAGCACTGTTTTCCAACATTTGCTCACTTTGTGCCTGTGTCATATTTTAGTAATTCTCACGAAATTTTAGACTTTTTCATTGTTACTGTATTTAATATGGTGATCTACCTACCAGCCATTGCCCCATCTCTCTCCCTCTCCTTGGTCCTCCCTCTTCCCTGAGACACAACAATATTAAAATCAGGCCAATTAATAACCATACAGTGGCTTCTGAGTGTTTAAATGTCCATGTCTCTATTGATGGAAACTGTGTTGCTTCCATGTGTTGGCTATTGTAAATAATACTGATAGAAACGTCATGGTGCATGGTATCTTTTCGAATTAGCGTTTTCATTTCCTTTGGGTAAATAGCCAGTAGTGGAATTACTGGATCGCACGGGAATTCAATTTTTTGAATTATTGTAAGGAGCTGAGGGGATTCTCTCTTGAGCCTATTTATATTCATTTATATTCAAGGAACCTCCATACTGTTGCCCACAGTGGCTGCACCAGTTTGCGTTCCCAGCAGTGCACAAGGCTTCCCTTTTCTCCTTTTCTCCATGTCCTTGCCTACACGTATGTGTTATCTTTTTGATACTAGCCCTTCTGACAGGTGTGAGGTGATACCTCATTGTGGTGTTGATTTGCATTTTCCTGATGAGTGATGTTGAGCATCTTTCCATGTGTCTGGTGGCCATCTGAAGGTCTTCATTGGAAAACTCTATTCGGATCTTCCACCCATTTTTAACAGATTTTTTTTTTCTATTGTGTTACTGAGTTCTTTATTATAATTTTGGATATTAACTGTTTATTGGATAGGTCACTGGCAGATATCTTCTCCCATTCAGTAGGTTGCCATGTCTCATTTTAAATCAAAAGCTAAAAAGGACTAAACTTAGTGAGGAAGGCACATAGAAAGCCAAGAAAGGCTGACAACCAGGGCACTTGTGCCAAACGGGCCAAGTTGTGAATGCAAAGAAAAAGTTCTTGAAGGACACCGCAAGTGCCATCCTAGTGAACACACGAATGGGGAGAAAGCAAAACAGCCTCATTGCCGATATGGAGAGAATTTAGGTGGTCTGGATAGAAGACCGAGCCAGCCACATTTCCTTAAGTCAAAGCCTAATCCAGAGCTTTAATCCTGTGAAGGCTGAGAGAGGTGGGGAAGCTGCAGAAGAAAAGCTGGAGTTAGCAGAGGTTGGCTCATGAGGTTTGAGGAGAGAAGCCGTCTCCGTAACATCGAAGCGCAAGGTGAAGCAGCAAGTGCTGATGGAGAAGCTGCAGCAAGTTACCCAGAAGATCTGGCTCCGATCATCAGTGCAGGCAGCTACACTAAACAATAGGTTTTCAGTGCCGATGAAACAGCTTTCTTTTTTTTTTTTTTTAAGATTTTATTTATTTATTTGCGAGAGAGAGAATGAGAGACAGAGAGCATGAGAGGGGGGAGGGTCAGAGGGAGGAGCAGACTCCCTGCAGAGCAGGGAGCCCGATGCGGGACTCGATCCCAGGACTCCAGGATCATGACCTGAGCCGAAGGCAGCCGCCCAACCGACTGAGCCACCCAGGCGCCCCAAAACAGCTTTCTTTTGGAAGATGCCATTTAGGACTTTCATAGCTAGAGAGAAGTCAACGCCTGGCTTCGAAGCTTCAGAGGTCAGGCTGTCTCTGTTAGGAGCTAATGCAGCTGGTGACTTTAAGTTGAAGCCAGTGCTCAATGACCATTCTGTACACAAGGAAAGACATCGGTTTACAACATGGTTTACTGAATAGTTTAAGCCCATGGTTGAGACCTACGGCTCAGAAAAAAAGCACTTCTTTCAAAACAGGACTGCTCATTCAGAACGTCCCTGGCTACCGAAGAGCTCTGATGGGGATGGACAACATGACTCGTGCTGTTCTCGAGCCTGTGAACACCCACTCTGCAGCACAGGAATCAGGAGTGTTTTTACTTTGTCTTACTGTTTATGAAATGTATTTGTAAGGCCAGAGCTGTCCTAGACAGTGATTCCTGAGACGGATCTGGGCAATGTAAATTAAACCTTCGGGAAAGGATTCGCCATTCTAGATGCCATGAACAACATTCATGATTCATGGGAAGAGGTCAAAATATCAGTGTTAACACGAGTTTGAAAGATGCTGATTCCAGCTTTCAAGGAGGACTTTGAGGGGTTCAAGACTTCACTGGAAGAAGTAACTACGGATGTGGTAGGAATAACAGAACTAGAAGTGGAGCCCGAGGGGCTGCCTGGCTGACTTAGTCAGTCGAGCATGCAGTTCTTGATCTTGGGGTTGTAAGTTCAAGCCTCATGTTGAGTACAGAGATTACTTAAAATCTTAAAAAAAAGTGGAGCTGTGTTGCCACCTCATCAAACTTGAACGGATGAGGAGCTGCTGCTTATGGATGAGCAGAGAAAGCGGGTTTCTTTAGATGGAATCTGCTCCTGGGGCAGATGCTGTGAAGACTGTCGAAATGACAAAAGATTGAGAAAATTACATCAACAACTTAGTTGGTAAAGCAACAGCAGGGCTTGAGAGGATTGACTCCAGTTTGGGAAGAAGTTCTGTGGGTAAAATGCTATCAAACAGCAGAGTATGCTAGAGAGAAAGGAAGTCCACCGATGTGGGCAAACTTCATTGATGCCTTATTTTAAGAAATTGCCATGGCCAAGCCAGCCTTCAGCAGCCACCACACGTCATCAGTCAGCAGCCATCAACATCCAGGCAGGACCCTCCACCAGCAAAATGATCGTAACTTGCTGAAAGCTCAGATGATGGTTAGCACTGGTTTCGTTTTTAAAGATTTCATCTATCTGACAGAGAGAGAGCACAAGCAGGGGGAGCAGGAGAGGGAGAAGCAGGCTCCCCGCTGAGCAGGGAGCCCGACGCGGGGCTCGATCCCAGGAGCCTGTAGTCAGCGGACTACAGTATAGTGTAAACGGAAACTTTTATATGCCCTGGGAAACCACAAAAATTTACTCCGCTCACTTTATTGCAGTGGTCTGGAACCAAACCTGGGGAGGATCTCTGACCTACGCCTCTACTACTTTCACACCATCGAGTTGAAAAATCGTAATTCCAGCCATCATTAGACTGGGGACTGTCTGTACATTAATTAGGTATATAGAAGAGAACTCGAACTCAGTTCGTTTCCAAAATATCCAGATCATAACTTTCTGTAATTTGCTGGCCCAGGGTGGTTCTGAGTCTGGGCAGATGAACTTAAAACTTTGTATGAATCAAAGTATTTTTTTTTTAATTTTTTTTTTATTTAAAAGATTTTATTTATTTGAGAGAGAGAATGAGAGAGAGAGAGAGCATGAGAGGGGGGAGGGTCAGAGGGAGAAGCAGGCTCCCTGCCGAGCAGGGAGCCCGATGCAGGACTCGATCCCAGGACTCCAGGATCATGACCTGAGCCGAAGGCAGTCGCTTAACCAACTGAGCCACCCAGGCGCCCGTGAATCAAAGTATTTAAAGACATAGGATTCCCCACTGTTCCTTAATGGAAAATGAGCCAAGCAGAGACACCAGTGATGCTGAGGAAGCAACCAGATGTATAAAGACGGCCAACATCAATGCAGTGATTAGAGTGTCTGGCGAGAACAAGAAAGGACGGCCCCTCTGGACAAGGCAACTGGGCAGCCATGTTTGTACAGTGAGGTATGTGATACCAGAGCCAATGATTTCTCACGGGTCAAGAACAAACCATATTAAGTAAAATGGGACAATAAACAAGAAACATGCCAGGCTAACTCTGGGTAAATATGAGAGTATTCTCTACATAGTATATGAAGTAGATATAATTAAGAAAGAATCGACTACAGGGCGCCTGGGTGGCTCAGTCGCTAAGCGTCTGCCTTCGGCTCAGGTCATGGTCCCAGGGTCCTGGGATCGAGCCCCGCATCAGGCTCCCTGCTCCGCGGGAAGCCTGCTTCTCCCTCTCCCACTCCTCCTCTGCTTGTGTTCCCTCTCGCAGTCTCTCTGTCAAATAAATAAATAAAATCTTTAAAAAAAAAAAATAATAGACTACAGCTACAGTGGAAGAAAAATGGGCTTGAGTTTGAGAAGTCTCCTCCCTGGCTAGTTGCTATGTCACTATTTTTTATGTCTTCTATTTTTTTTGTTTGGTTGGTTTTTTGTTCTGTTTTTTTACATTTAAAATTGTTAAATAAGCCATAATTTTGGAATGATTTCTAAGGCATAAATGATTGTCCGTTTAAATGAAAATGCAGTTCATGGTTGTATGGAGGATAGACATTTATTCACAGTGAAAACGCACGTACCCAGAGTGAATGTCACAAAATACAAAGAGTACCGCCCAGTCTGGTGAGCTCACTATTGTTAAGCATTCTCTCAACCTGCACAGGTTCTCTCTCACTCATTGTCACCTTTTCTCCCTTTTTTTATCTATTACCCAAGTTTCAGCTTAAAAATTAACAAATATTAATGCTTAACCTTTGAGCAGTAGTTACTAAGGGTAAAACAAGTTATCTGATCTTCAGCCCCAGGTATTTCAAAGCGGAATTATCTTCTAAAATAGAAAACAACAGTACATGACCGCAGCTATAACTTAAGTCAGTCAGTGAGATAAGGTTCACAGGTGCTGGGAAAAGAACTCAGAAGTACAGGTCTTCCACTGGACCGAACTTTAATCTGCGTGTAGAGAGACACGGCCGTACATGTGTAAGGCTCGGCTTGAGTGCCAACATGAAATTCTCCCCTGTCTGTTCAGAGTCTAGAAAACATACAAGTATAGAACTTGAGTATACATATAATCTAATTTATTGTTTCAGTTTCCCAGGCCAACTGGGTAAGAATTCCTGATTCTGAATGTTGGTTCTCTGAATAGGTTTTCTTTTATTAATGTTGGAGATCGATACCTCACATAATTTAACTAGCAATACAGTGAATGTCCTCATAGGGAAATTCCTCATTTAACACTCCCTGATTAGGTGTTATAATTTTACACTGAAGTATAATGCAACTAAGAATTTTAAAGGAATACCAACCAACTTCTTTTCTTATGGGGTATTTCAGTAAATTGTTAATACATTTCAAATACTACTAATTGAAACTAATTCTATGTATTTTATTTAACAAAAAACCTGTAAGACTGACTTAACTGTTAACTGGCTCTGTGAAGCCTTACTTGGGTATATGGCAGGTTTGCGATCTAAAGGTAATTCACCTTTTGAAAAACTGATTTACTTGGTGATAAAGATATCCCATAGATGTTTACTACTTAATACTTCATCTGCAAATCTGCTTCTCTGTTACGATACACAGAATCAACTGCTATCTCAAAACGCAAGTTTGTCTGAAGGCATGCAGAGCCTTAATATTCTGGTACATAAAATTTAGTTCTATAATCCCTACTTGGAACGGTTTGGTTTTTCATGTAAAATTAACCACAGTGTTACTTGTTTGTGCAGGAATACTCCCTAATTATATAACACTTTTTTTTTTTTAAGAACATGGCAACAGATAGCAACTGAATTCTAGAAAATATTTATCTGATAATTATGTAAGTTCTAAGTATTCTAAATTTACCCAATTTGAAGAGAATATTTATATTCTATAATAACTTCACCAATATCCAGGATACCTTTATAACTTGCCCTATTCTTGCACAGGAATAAGATATGCAGGTATCTAGACCCAACAGCAGTAACACTGATATTATTTGGAAGCCTGGCCTGATGGCTGGTCTTTATATTAAATTCTGTATGTCTCTAACTCTTGCTCTTCTCTAAATGTCCTAATCACATTGCACAGTGACTTATTGCATAGCATTCAACGTAATTTCCAAAAAAGGTACTTTACAGGTAAGTCCAAACTTTATTTAAACTGCATCTTAAATTTAACGATACCAAACAAAACAAAGGGAGGAAAAAAAAAATGAAGACAAAAGAAAAAGAAAAAAAAAAAAAAAGGAAAGAAAGAAGAAAAACAAACAACCCCACAGTGTATCAAGGCTTCAATCTGTCCAGAATTCAGTTTCTGAGGTTTTAAACTGCCAGGGGCAGAAATTAGCACACCTATCAAGAATGCAGTGTCAAACTAATTTACATTTTTATACAGATCAAAACAGATGTTTATTTAGTGCCATGTTCATATATGCACTGACTATGTAAAGCGAGTTAGATGAGCCTCTGAAGACCTCTCATACGCTTTGGGCTCCCACTGTTTCTGAAAAACAGAATAATTAATGCACTATAAATTACTGAATTTTAAGACATTACTTACTAGAATTTATTATTGTCCTCATACATTAAAACTTTTAGCATAAAGTTACAAAGTGAGGGTTTCTGTTTGAAGATGGCAGACTGAACAGATACTTCCTGTCTCTTAAAACTCCACCAGAAAAAAAAAAACTATGAAACTGACTAAATGCCGACCAAGAAGAGTAGCTATGAGGGAGAGCAGGCCCGGAGACGACAAATCCCTGGAATGCTCAAAGCAGATGGAGGTGCAAGGAAGGGGGGCGGGGCTCAGCCTGGACCCACTAGGAGGGACGCAGGTGAGGTTAGCTGAAGGTTTGATATTTAGTCTGCCCTTCTCTTCACCCATTTCTAGGAAAAACAAAAATTGATGAATTGATAAAGAATAACAAAAAGAAAATCTCTGATTTTGATGCAAGACACATTCTCCTCTGAGTGGCCCAGGGGTTGTGCTATCAGATCCATAAAGAAGGAAATCTGGGATTATCACTTGACTCTGCAGTGAGTCATGTTTACACAGAATGGTCTTCAGAAAAAGTAAAGAAGTTTTAACTATTACAGTTACAAAAAGGTGTGTTGGGTTTTATAACTTTAATGTAAGAAGATGAGTAAAACTGAAGAGAGAAAGCAGAAGAAAAAGGGAGTGGCAGCTGAGTAATGACCAAAGTTGATGGAACTATAAAACATATATATTTAAAATAACAAAGGTAGCACAGAGAAAAACCAAAAATAAGAGTGAAAGGATAGGTCCAAATGCTCACTTTTCATAGGGAAGACAAGATATGTCTGAATTTAAGTTAAGAAAAATTGTATCATTTAGAGATACACAGGCTCTCATCCAAAGGAACTAAAAACCAATAGTTAAAAGAAATGGGCTCCCGCCAGTTTATCATGAATTCTTTTTTACCTTTCCTTCTTAAAATTGGGCTTCTGTTACCTTGCTAAAACTCAAGATTTTAAAAACAGAAATAAATTACCTGATAGTATCACTTTATAAATTAGGCAACAGATCTAGACTTTTTACAGAATTATGCTTCCCTTTCAATATTTGGATTAAATCTTCCGAGTACTAGTAGTGGATTTAAAAAACAAACTGATGGTATCAAGGTTCATTAATTTTTCAATATGATATCGTGTAACTCTTACCGGGTTCCTTTAGTGTCTGAGAATTCCCAGCTAATTCTTCAACCTGCATTTCACATAGTATTTCACCAGATAAATGGTTTTTCTGTTCTTCTTCTACCATTTTCTTTCTTAGATCTGCCTTTGGAATGAAGAAAAAACTGAAAATCAGTTTTCATCCCAGTAGTATTTGTCATATAAAGACAAGTTTAATTAAAGAGAGCAAAATACCTCTGAATATATTGTCAGTTTAAGTGGTAAATCTTCAACTTTCACAAAGTCTTCTTCATCAGATTTTTGACTTATGTTACCAGATTCTGCTTCCTGTAAGATAAATTATATTTAATGAAGGCAATCCACTCTATCTCTGGATCGAAGTCTTTGAAGTCATCCATGCCAAGGATAAAATGGATTTGTATATACAAGCATACATCAGTAATTCTGTCCTATTTGGTTTTTTTCTGTGTTCAGCTCTACGAATAAAGCAAAGCTGGAGTGCACAGGAAGGGCCATGTAGTTGTAGCTGTGGGCCATACTGCTGAGCGTTTCTGTCCCCATTTGAAAAAAACAGAGAGCCAGCTTATACAGGTTAAAGGAAGAAACAGTAGTTACACTGAGGGCTAAAACCATCAGAACAACAACTCTGGTTTCCTGATAATGTTTACGGAACGCATCAGCGTGTATCCAGCAGAATTTACATACAGGCTTTCAGTATCAACTCCGTGGAAGCTGAGAAAGATGAGGTATGAATCTAATAACTCACTTTTGTGATCACTTCAATGTCTAAAACTTGAATTCTTTTATTCTCCTAGTTCTCCTTTCTGATTTTTAATAGTACCATTTTAGCAATTACCCAAGTAGAAACCTTAGATTTTTCCTCCTCTTTCAACATTTCTCACCCATCTCTTTCATTAAGCTTGTACTTGGTTCCTATGGTAAGGGAGCCTCCTAATGTAGCATCCCTGACAACAGTCATCAGTCATCAGATTCATCTTCAAAAACCCTGACTTTGGCCATTTGACTTTCTTGCGCAAAGCCCTTCAGTAGTGTCCCCTGCCTAAATTTCAAATTCAAGTCCCTCTATAATCAAACTTTAAGTTAATTTCACTTGACTGCCTCCTAGAGCAACTCTATGCACTCATTAAATGACAGTAAGAATAAGTCTAACAGATAACTTTCAGAGTTGTAAATGGTAATTTCACTGTTGGTGAAGCCATCAAAATGGTTAAATTACTCTTTTTAGTAATGGTTTTGAAATATTATAGGCTTCCTTTCTGAGAAATTAGGAAATCATAATTGTAACTCTATCTTTAGGAAGAAAACTAATGTTAATTAAAAAAAAAAATGAAACACTCTATTTAGATCTAAAAGTACATTGTTATAAATTCCTCAATTTTTGCCAACAAGAGAAAGTATATAAAACACAATCCAAGATCCAAAATATAACCTACATGCTATAAAATTAAAGTGAAACAAAAACGTCCAGAGTAAAACTCAGCTTACGTACCTACATCCTAAGTACAGATTTGCTACCATATATTTCCGTCATTTACGGTAAGGAGTCTACTGCTGTCAAATCGTAAACTTTTAGGTTTATCAAAGATTTATGAAATGTTCTAAAATTGTTGAGATGTCAAGCCTGGGCACTGTAAGAGATTAATGATGATTCACACATCATCTGTTCGGGTCTGACCTTGAACTCTCTCAAGGTTGCCACCTAAAACTCAAAATCTGGGTCATAAACTTATAAAAAAGTAGAACAGCTTTTAGGTTTTGATATATGATCATCTTAATTCACTATCACCCTTCTGTTCAAGTGTAAACTAAGTTTAAGTAAGAAATTTTTTTTGGCAGTTTCTAAACACAAACACAAACAAACCTAAACACAGTCTGTGTTTACAGACTGAAAATGTTAACCTGAAAAGGAAGAAATCCACATAGAAATGAAATGTAGATGATACATACATAGTCATTCACTAACACCGGAGATTCAGTATCAGGACTTCCAGCCAGAGAGCTCTCAGGAGTTTCCTGAGCAGATTTAACTTCTTTGACTGTAGGCACCAAGGTTTCAATTTCAGTTAAAGGTAAAGGCAAAGGGTTAGGCTGTTTAGATGAATCAATGGTAGTGAGAGAGTCCTTCTGGACAGCGCTATTTAAAGGTTGCTCGTTTTCCAAGATATTGAGGTAACAGGGTTTCACGGGAGTGCTATCTTGGTCATCTGTCATCAAAAGAAAGTCTCAACTTTAGTGTAATGCAACAGTTGTTAAATTTCACTATTATACCAAATAGTATGTATGAGTTGAGTAATCAAGACCTTTAAGACTCAAAAGACAACTACAAATTTTCCTTATCAATGATTCCTAAAACTAGTTGATCAGATTCATCTGGGGATGTTTTAAAAATCAAATTCCTGAAATCCACGCAATTTCTAATGAAGTATGATATTCATGAGTAATACCCAGGAATGGGTATTCGAAAAAAATCCCCCATGTTTGTATCTAAAGAGGTTTTCTTTGAAGACTTTTTCTGTGTGTTTAATTATTTGTCAACTTTTCTTGAGCAGCTGTTTGCAGAAACAAAGCCCTCGTGTTTTCTATAAAGGATTTAGGGGAAGAAGAAAAGACATACCTCAGGTCCAAAATACCTTCAAACTTACATTAGCTAAGAATTTAGATTTTTTTTTTCTTTAGCTTTTAAGCACATAAAGGGCACTTTAAATAATCTTAAAATTGATTTCTTTAGATTTAGATTTCTTGCCTTTACTAGTAGTGGGTTCTTGTTCTGATGAGAAATTTTTGCTTTCTCCTGATTTTTCAAAGCCATGTTGTAGTACCTAGAAGGAAAAAGTGATGTCTTAATAGCAGGACCTAAAATATATGGCCATTATATAGGAGATGGTTAGGAGTGTATAGTGTCTGTCCAACCTGAGACCTTCATACAAGGGAATTTAAAAATATCTTCTGAAAGTGTTTCAAGAAGGAGGCTGTAGTTGAAACTTTAAGATGGCTAAGTAAAATGTTTCATTTTCTTCTTAACCTCAAAATAATAGAGAACTAGAGTATTACGGATCCCACTATTTTTTTAAATTTTCTTTTTTTCAAACCAGACTCTATCTTGAAAGAAACTAAAAGATAACCCATTTATATGTAGATGTTAAGTGAATGGAAGAAGAACTGACCAGGAGGGGAGAAAGATAAAGCCAAGTGCCTTCAGCAGGAGGAGAAAACAAAATCAGATTCACCTCATGCTTGGAAGAGGAATACAGTAGTGGATGAAAAGAGGGTGGTGCTGGTGGTTCTCTGAAGCTGTTAAAAGAAAATGCAAACATCGAGGTTCCCTCCCCCAACTTTAACAGAAAATGGGAGATTTTGGTAAAACTGAACTAGTGAGCCTCAGACCTGGGGGTTGCCAGGGGTAAGGGTGGGATGCAGAAAGCACAGATGAGGACAGGATAAAATGTCATGCTGAAAACAGAAGGATTCAGCCCAAGTCTGTATAGTGATGGGACCTTCAGCACCACTCCCACATCAAGCTCCTGAACACAGGCAGCCAAGGAGGTATAAATACCTCCTCCCCGGCAAGAGGAGAATGGAAGACCCTTCTGTGGAGAAACAAACCACCCCAGAGAAAAGACCAACAGGTATTAACATTTGGGATTTTCTGTCAAAAAGCTATCTACCCAGGCGCCCTACAGTGAAACCCAGAACAACCCCAACCGGCTTTCTGGTGTATCATTTTTTAGCATTAACACTGAAGGTACCACAGACATTTGAAGAAAGCCTCCAGGTGGGTAAGAGAAGACAGTGCTTCTTTTAACTAATAGCATGCTATAAAAAAGTAATCAGAAAATAAAAGTATTTAGAAATTAAAAATATGACATTCATGTAAGTTATTAGTCAAAGAAATCTCCCAGAAAGTAAAACAAAAAGAGCAAGGGGACGATAAAAGGAAGAGAGAAGAAAATCAGAAAATCAACCCATGAGGGCTAATGATGTCTGATAATATTAATTCCAAGAGGAATGAAAGGATAAAATGGTGGAGAAGCAATACAAAAAAAGAAAATTTACCAAAATAAAGGACATGGTTATTGACTGCTTACAGACCCACTGAGTACTCAGTATAGTGAATGAAAAAAAGACACACAACAATGTCTATCACTGTAACACTTCAGAACTCCACGGGGGAGAGCTCTAGTGTGGGCAAGAAAAAAGAATACAAAGAATCAGAACTGAAAAAGGCATCAGCCTTCTCAGCAGAGGCACTGAAATGTTTCAACAAGGAAGAATTTAAGATTTTCTTAGACCTATAAAGTCTCAAAATATTTATCTTTCATGCACTCTTTCTCAGAGAGGTACTAGAAATGTGCTCTACCAAAATGAGGCAAAAGGAGGACAAGACTGGATTCCAGAAACAGATGGAATAAAGAATGACAGGCTGCTAGCTAGTGAGCAGGTCTAATGAAGAGCAAAGCCAGGATGGAGCAGGAAGGACAAACTGACAAACTGGTACATGCAGAAAAGTCCCCTGAGAAGTTTATACAGCTGTTGTTGGGCAGAACAAAGACTTGGGTATGTGGTCAAAGAAAATCAGGCAAATAAAAAAATGGAGACAATTATTAATTTCGAGTGAAAAAAATGTATGAGACTAAGCAATAAACAGTATTTGCTTAGTTCAACAGTCGGTAATATTTATGTAGTTTGTTTAGATCTACGGTTAAATGTAGATTTAAGCAAAAGATACAATTAAATGAGGATAGGATTAATATAATTAAATGAGGAGTAATTAAGTGACCTAAAAGTCTTCACCTACTATAATAGGAAGTCAACAGAGAATGTCATACTATTCAGAAATACAGAGTTATGTAACCAAAGAAATCATACAAAGTGCTACCTATGGGACAAGATGAGGTGGAGGTAGGAAAGGGAATGATTTTTGTTATATACTGTTTCCATGTATGACTAGGAAATACATAAAGATACATGAAAAATCCAGATCTTCTAGGTAGGTTGACCCCCCACCCCCCCAAAAAAAAGATTAAAGTGCTTTATATATAAGCATTGCTAAATATAAAAATAAACTAGTGTTTGATTGAGATTTCAGTAAGGATATTAAAAAGATTTGTTTATTCATGAAAACGAGAATGGGGAAGCTGTAAATTCTGACATCCTTGAAAAGGATCTGCCTTCAGGAGTTAAAGAAGATTGGGGAAGATGTGCTAGTGTGGACTGGAATACCTGATCATCGTGTTCAGTTTCTTCTATAGCTTCGGTGTTAGCCTGAAGTGAAGTCTGGACGTCCACAGGTCCCTCTTCAAATTCTTCTATTTCTTCATCCTCATTCTCATCTTCTCCACTTCCATAATTAGTCAAAGCCTGAGTTTCAGCTTTGGACAAGTCTAAGTTGATTAATACACAGTTTTTAGTAAATTTTCAGCACTAAATCTTAAGAGCTGCTACCAGGTACTGCATTCCTGCATTGCCCAAGTCCTTTACATACAATATCTGAAAGCTTCCGAACAGTAGGCAGAAGAACACTGTGGTGCAGAAAGGACAGGGCATCTGGTCAGGGCCACACCAGACCGTTCAGAGTTGCTGGACACCTAACTCTACATTCACTACAATCCACCCAAATGTTTGGATAAGTGACCTATAAAGAGCCAATGTATAAACCCAGTACAGAGCCTTTACACTTACTAATAGACACCGGACATTCTTCACTTTCTTCATCTTCCTCTTGATCAGAAACATCCGATCTCACATTTTTGGGACCGTCATCAACATACATCTCAGATGTCTGAGTCTGCTTAACTGTTTCAGTTTCATCCTTGTCCTAGCCACAAATACACGTAATGAATTCCTTAAAATACATTTTAAAAGGTATATAGTAAGCTCATCACAAAAATAGTCACGATCTAATAAAAAATACAAAAAGTTATTTTTAAGAGAAAATAAAATTTTGTCAGAAGAAAGGCCATTTGATGATAAAGCTTTCTCTCAAACATTAAGGTAAAAGCTATTAAAGTTATTTATCTTTTGTCCCAAAAGCATTGTTTTTAGGCACAAATTAATTAGCCACTTACTTTGTCTTCATCATCAATTTCTCCAACAGGTGAGCCACGATCTCCTTCAAGAATCCTTTTGGCCTTATGAGCAAATTAAACAGAATTCAGGGGTGACCTTTCAGCATTATACTTACTCAGTAACTTTAACAAATGCTGCAGTTTTTGACCACAGTCCAAAGAGTTGAATGCTTTTTTAGAAATGCAAATTCAACTCTTCCATTGAAATCTTTTAAATTAGCCAAACAAAAAATCAACACTGCTTACCAGACATCTCCCTGAATAATGAGCATCTCAAATTCATTAATTCCAGAACAAAAACCTTGACTCCTCCCTCCCCAAACCCCAGCCTCCTTCAGTCTTCCCAATCTCAGTAAATGGCCCTTCATGTACCCCATGCACAAGTCAGACACCAGGAAGCAGCCTGGACTCTACCTGTATTATCCACATCTAAACCCTAAGAATGCCTCATTGACTCAGAGCTCGGAGCTAAGTCACATCATTTCCTACCTGCACTACTGCCGACAGTCTTAAAACTCGTCTCTGCCTCTATCTCCTCTCCTACAATTCTTATACAACACGGTATCTAGACCAATCTTTTCACTGCACATGAGATTATGTCCCTCCTCTATTTCAAAATTTCCCATGGGTTTCCATCATGCTTAGAATAAAATCAAATAGAAGGTCCTTACCGCTGTTGCTAAGGCCCCATAGTTTGGCCTTACCTACCTAGGTGACCTCATCTCCTACACTCTCACCTCTGATGAGGTGTTCCTGCTACCCTGGCCTTCTATAGGTTCTCCAAACTGCTCAACCCTGTCTCAGAGTCTTTGAACTTACAGTTCTCTCTGCCTGGAATGTTCTTCCCTTTCATCTTCATTATAAACTCCTTTCTTGCCTTAGTTCATACTTCACCCACTCAAACAGCCTCACGAGACTGCCTATCTTAAAGTAGTCTTTCCAATCATTTATTATGGTTTTATTCGGTTTTATTTTCTTCAAGCTCTTGGCAATGACTGAAATGATCTGAAACCTATCTATGTCTAGAGTGAAAATATTAAGAAAAGTGTGAAATGGATGGCTTGACTTTTATCTACCTTAGATTTCAGGGAGAAAGGTTACCTCTTTCTGTTTTGGGTCTTGACGTGCCTTCTCATGACTAGAGAGTCAAGAGGAGGGAAAGGTCTGAGAGAGAAACCTTCTAGTATGCCTCAAGTTGAGGGGAAGAATCCCATCCAAGTTCATATGTGATCACACTAATTTAATAAGGTATAAGAAGCTACTGAGATGTGCAACCAAAGTCCCAACTTGTGAACAAGCATGTGGGTTGGTTGGGGTGACAAATACACCTGGTAGATCTGAGATCTGTCAGGGTCGAAAGAGCTACTGCAGAAAGCTGGTCAAGGACAGGATCCCAGTCCTCCTCTCTTCTCTGGAGACGTGAGTGACAACAATGTAAGACAGCTGATAATTCCTGTCACCAAGTCCTGTCTGCATTCCCGATCTTTTAGCCACTGCTGTCACATCTGAGATTCAGTATGTGGCTGGCATATGTGCTGATTTAGGTAATCTGATTAATTGCTATTACTCAGAAAATATGTGAGCTGAGGTCAAGTATGGTTTTAGTTAATAATGATCAAGCAATATATTTTAATGCTAATTATAACTACTCCTAAATTCAAAATGAATGTCATTTACCTCTTTGGCATAGGACTGTATCACTCCAGCTGCTTCTATTTTCCTTTTGCACCTCTGTTTGACAGTTATACTATTGTTATCCAAATCTTGCATGAGCTTGAAGAAAGCCAATTCATTAAACAACACTTCAGATATCTCTACGAGAAGATCTTCTCCACAGTCTTTCAGTTTTCTGCCAGCAAATTTTGCCAGTGAATCCTATTCAAAGATAAACCATGTAATTTTAAGATTATAGTAAACTTCAATGTGGGTAGAGCAATACAGAGGATTAACAAGTTTAAATTACAATACTCACCTAGGGAAAAACAATTTTATTATTTTTAGTATGAAAAAAGCTAAAACTAATGGCTAAGATTACTAGACAAAGAGTAATATTTGTTTTTAAAGATTTTATTTATTTATTTGAGGGAGAAAGATTGAGAGTGAGAGAGCATGAGCAGGTAGAGAGAGAAGCAGGCTCCCCACTGAGCAGGGAACCCGATGCGGAGCTTGAACCCAGGACCCTGGGATCATGACATGAGCCAAAGGCAAACGCTTAACTGACTGAGCTACCCTGGCATCCCATTCTTTTTTTTAAAGATTTATTTATTTATTTTGAGAAAGAGAGAGAGAATAGGGGCAGAAGGAGAGGGAGAGAATCTCAAGCAGACTCCCCAATGAGCATAGAGCCCTACATGAGGCTTGATCTCAAGACCCTGAGACCATGACCTGAGCAGAAACCAAGAGTTGGGACGTTTAACTGACTGAGCCACCCAGGTGCCCAAGATAGTAATATTCTTTAGTGATATTAACCTAAGTAGGAATCATGCCAGTCTCCTCTAAAGAGTATACAAAACGAAAAGAACAGGGCAGGTGATCATCCATAGATTTAGTCCCTAATTAATAGAACTGGAGGCCACAAAAGAGTAAATCAGGGGATACATATTTACCACAGTGAGAAGCTGAGGTGCCCAGGAGGAAAATACGAAGTCCTCCCTTTCTCAATGTTAACATCAGAGTACTTCTCAAGTTCCCCCATTTTATATAAGCCAGGCAGTCATTCTAATTTAAACTTTTTCTTCAGAATCAATTTAAAAGCAAACGTTAGTCCTATTCAAGTTGAAATACAGCATCATCAAATAAATAAGTCAGCTATATTCTAAACATTTTTTATAAAACTGCATTTCTTTTTCTTCCTAAAAATATGAACTATGCATTTTGAAAACCAGCAAACTATGTTCTGTGTCTCCTCCCTCCAAAAAACCGCCTCATCTAGCATAATTGTGGAAGAAGTGCAAATGTGGCTGCCTCATAAAAAAAAAAAATTCACTGAATAGGTTTCTTAGAGAAAAAAGTAGAAGATAGTATTTTAAGCTCTACCTCATGAAAAATTTTCAGTAGTCTGGGCAAGATTTACTGTCAACTAATCTTTATGCTTCTCTAGGTCCCTTTGTGGAAAAAAAAAAAAAATCAGGAATGGGATATAAGAAAAGCAGCCAGATTTTCTCAGAAAAAAATCTTATTTTCAAACTAATACTTTGGCATCTGTCTCAATTATGTAACAGTAGCCAAAACTGAGGGAGGATTGCACAGATCTTGAGAAACAAAAATATTTAATTATAAAGGATTTCTCTTTGAGCCTGATTCTGGAATGGAGTTATTTCTTTCTGTAGGAATAAACTAACTACTTAAAGTTTTTTTTTTTTTTTAATATTTTATTTATTTATTTATTTGACAGAGAGAGAGTGAGAGCACAAGCCAGGAGACAGAGGGAGAAGCAGGTTCCTCGCTGAGCGGGGAGCCTGACATGGGACTCGATCCCAGGACCCTGGGATCATGACCTGAGCCGAAGGCAGCCACTTAACCAACTAAGCCACTCAGGCGCCCCTACTTAAAGTTATAAAAACATATTTATCTAAAAATTATCCTAAACATTTTTAAACTGCATAACAAGAGAGATGTCTTATAGTTCTTATAGATGTGTTAGTTACAATTAGATTAAATAGAGCCAACATGACTTAAACCTATTATTGAATTTATACTTTACCTTAATAAAAACAAAATGGAAAATTATAGTGATGGAAATTTGCATCAAACCTCGGGTTTTAAAAGTTATTAATAGACAAAGTGATAATACTTTCTCTAAAACCAATTTAAACACAGGAATAGGAGGAAGTAAGGAACAGTTTTATGGGAAATTTTTGTAATAAAGATGAAAAGAAAAACATATTTCCTAGTTTGGAGTAATAATACACATCACTGAACTATCTCAATGGGAAAACAAATCGGTGTACTGAACTGTAAAGATGTTTATTATATGAAGTAAGGTATCCTTACTTAACAAAGGGATCCACCTCAGCACTATTAACATGCCACAGGATGTTAGTACCACCCACTTTCTACCTGTGTGACAAATGTCTGCGGGCATTGCAAAACTGCCCCCAGTTGAGAATCATGACCTTAACATTAATTTAAAGTTACTATTACAGGGCGCCTGGGTGGCTCAGTTGGTTAAGCGACTGCCTTCGGCTCAGGTCATGATCCCGGAGTCCCGGGATCGAGTCCCGCATCGGGCTCCCTGCTCAGCGGGGAGTCTGCTTCTCCCTCTGACCCTCCTCCCTCTCATGCTCTCTGTCTCTCATTTTCTCTCTCTCAAATAAATAAATAAAATCTTTAAAAATAAATAAACAAAAAATAAAGTTACTATTACAGCCTAAGAAGTCTCTACAATCAACAGATGGTTTCTGGTCTCTAAAGCTTCCCACACCGGAAAAAAATTATTTTAGAAAATATCATAGAATATCATAGAATACTTCCTAAACAACCTTGAAATGTTCTTACTGGGTAGGAGAAAAATCAAGACAAAATTTTATTATAGTTTGGCTAGGCCTTAGAGATGAGAGAGTCAAAGGAAGACATAGGCCCTAATACAATTTTTTTTTTAAAGATTTTATTTATTTGAGAGAGATAAAGAGCAGGGGGAGAGTGAAAGGGAGAAGCAGGCTCCTCACTGAGCAGGGAGCCCAATGCGGGGCTTGATCCCAGGACGCTGAGATCATGACCTGAGCTGAATGCAGAGGCTTAACGACTGAGCCACCCAGGCGCCCCATAATACAATATTTTTTTAAACCAGATAAAGGAATAACCTAAAAAGGTATTGAAATGTCATCCCCAATGGATACCAGAATGGACATTTTAATAAATTGCATATTGCCAGAAAATGGCAAAAAAGAAAAAAAAAAAAAAATCCCAACTAGAGGGTATATGTTGGTAAGTCATACAAGTATAAACTCTTACCTGTAATATACTTCCCAATTGTTTATGAAAGAACTTTACAAATTCTTTGCTCTCATCATTTTGCTGGGTGAGAGTCAAAACCATACGTCTTACTGAAGTTAGAAGTTGAGAAGAGCATACTTCATCCATGTGCTCCTGAGAAAAACCCTATTTGGTTAGGATGTAAACTTACCTATTGTTTAAAAAATATTAGTTCACATGAGACTGTTTTTTCTTGCATAGATGCTACTCAACTTTCAGATACACATTTAGAAATATCTGTTCATAAGAGCCAAACTCCTGCACTACACATGTTAAGGGGTTTGTACCTTTTGACCCACCACAGCAGGTAACAGCCGGTAAAAAGAGACGAGCTGATTCAATACTTTTCATTACTTCCTTCCTGTATCTTAAGGGGAACTACTCATGCCCTCGTCACCATAGTGCCTGTCTCCCCATGTGCAGTTCAGTTCATTCCAACTGCACTCTTACAACTCACCTCACGCATCTTCAACCTCCGCTTTCTCAGCCCCGTTCAGATTAGGGACATTCTGTGCAGTGCGGGAGGTTCAGCAGCACACTCGGGCCTCCACCCACTAGATGCCAAAAGCACCCTCCACTCTCCCAAGTCCTGAGAGCTAAAACTGTATGGAGACACTACAAAATGCTTTTAGGGTCAAAGTTACCCCCAGTTGAGAACCACTGTCCTAACTTTCCGAACAAGCCTTTTTGGGCGTCTCCTCTTCTCCTTCATCTTCCTTTAGAAGCACGTGCAAACTACCTAATAATCCAAATCATGGTTCACTTCTGGAGGTGAGTCCATAAAACACCCACATCAAGTACCTCAAGGTTCTCATCCCTCTTCTGGGCCACTAAACTCATTTGGGCAGGTCTTCTAACCTTTACTCAGGTAAGTTCATGTTCTGATTTTTTTTCTATAGAAATGTATGAAGTGAGGTGGCTAAACTAGATGATTTCTAGGATTCCTTAAATTGAAGGAATTAAGTCGTTTTTTTAAAAAATCATGTGACAGAGCAGGCAGTTAAAAAAAAAAAAAAAAAAAGGACAATAGTCCCTTGTCTTCAAGGGATCAAATACCAGAGGAAAAAGTCAGATACACGAACAATCAATCACTACATGCTATTCCCTGTCCAACAGATGATACTTTTTAATTCCAGGGACTGTTTCTTATTTATCACCTAGCACAGTGGCCAGCTCACGGGAGACACTCATTACTTGCTGAATATACTGGTATCTTAAAAGCAGCACACACTAGGTTCTGCAAGGAGTTATGGTAGCATATTAGAAACAATAATTATCTCTGAAGAAAGGATATTTCTGCCAAGCAGAGAAAGAGTGAAGGAATTTTATATTTTCAATAATGACAACTTGTACAAAGGGCTGATATATGAAAATGCAATGGCTGGAACGGGAAATGCTGAGTAACCTGAAGTGAGTGAGTGAGTGAGGGGACCAGATGGAGAGTGGGGAGAGATGGAGCTGGGGAAGTATACGAGGTCCAGTAGTGAAATCTCTTGAAGGCTAGGGAGTCTGCTTAGTAAACATTCATTTCATGCCTACCATGACAAGCTGTCTAGGCAGAACATGAGGATCTGAATTAAGGTCATGCTATTGGAGAGAGGAAGGAATAGTGACTGCTCTTAAGGGGAAAATCAATTTTGACTCACTGGTGATAGAGGGTATGAGAGTCAAGAAGTCTAGCTTAGGTGACTGGATATAATGCTGACATTAACAAAGAAGTTCTATGATCCTACCAAGAAAGTCAAGATTTGAAGTGAAATGAGACATAACAAAATAGTTAAAATCAGATCATTAGTTCTACTCATTTTGTTGGCCTCAAAAGCTTTTTGAAATGCTAAATTTAGTAAGTGAATATTTATGAGGGGCTATCAATTAAATCAGACACAAAATGGTAAAAGCAATAAAATTTCCTAACTGTAGATGACTGCATTCCCTAAGCATAAACCTAAATCATTTAGATTTTTTTAAACCTTAGAAAGTAACTGTACATACTAAATAAATATTGCTAGCCGTATACGTAATTTTACCAAAAAAGACATGCTTGAAAGTATTTATTGGATCACTCATGATAAAATAAAAATGTAAAACAAAAAAGGCAACACTTATCTATGCCTAAGATGAAAGCAAGTAACCGCTTACACAGTTTAAGTCAACTCACCTGAAGGAATGGTTTCAAACTCTCAAATATATCTACCCATCTATCTACAGGAACATATGCACATTCTTACAACTTACAGGAGGTGAGTACATATTTTACAAATAACGGGAAATAAATTTACAAAATAACTGATGAAACTGATGTGTTTTTAGCTTTCTTTTGTTTACCTGTTATTTTCTGAATTTACTACAGTGAAGTCTTTTGTAAGAATTAAAGAACAAAACGCAAAGTATTTATTTTAAAAAAATTACTGCTTACCTTCAAAAAAGGAATGACTTCTTTCATAATGGCTTTAATTTGCCGGTCCAGCTGCTGAGTATCAATTCTAGGACATGGGACAGTAGAAACTTCGCTTACAGGTTGTTGTGAACCATGATTTTCAATAGGAGTTTCTATTTTTAAAAAGAAAATGATTTGTTAGCAAAATAAAGCCTGTGACATTATAAATACACATTAATTCAGAATTCTAAATATTAAAATCTGATGATTTTACGCTAATACAAAGGAGCATTTATGTAGTTTTAGCACCCTTAATGACTAAAAGAAAGTGGCAATAAAATTATTATATATCAGGTGGGGCTATACACTTTCTTTACATATGGAACTGTAGTTTCTGTACTTTTACTCAGCGGAAGAACACACCTTCTGAGTTAGTAACCGTACTCCTGGCGGCAGCACCATCCTTATCAAGAATCCTGCAGGTGCATCTTCTGTTTGGGCTACTTTCAGCCTCAGTCTTCATACGCTCGTATTCCCTCATTCTGGCTAAAGCCTGATCTAAGTGAATCACAGTGTTACCTACATATGAAACAGAAACATTGAGAAAATATAAAAGCAAACTTTATCATGTATTCCTCACAACATATTAAAAAAAACAAAAACAAAAACGTCTAACTGTAGGTAAGGAAAAGTAGCTTTAACAAGTTCCAGACACTATACTAGTTTGGTGACTTGGCATACATTACTCTCTTAGACTCTGAGGTCCATATTGATTTCACTAGTCATCATACTGCTTCATGTAAAAATAAATCCCAAGATGTCACCCAAATTCTGAGGAAAAGGATCCACCTGAATATAAGCAAGTAATAAGGAAAATGCCTAAGAAAGTGATTTCCCAGTTTTCCTTTGTCCACTTCAGACAAAGCTAGTGAAGGATTTTGAGGGAAAAAATCAGTAAATGAAACAAAACAGATAGGACTCAAAACCATTTGGTAACTCAGAAAGGGGGAATAAACTCAAGGGGAAAGGAGGATCTTTCTCTGAAATGATCAGTTTAGACTTGACAGGTATTTACTCAGAAGGGAGCTAGGCTTAGAGTCCATGATAGTCAGGATAAGACAAAAGGAAGACTTATTGCTTTGGTAAAAGGTGTGTATCTAGTAACAGGGCAAGGCTTGGCCCTTTTCTTTGTAGGCGGCCTTTGGAATTATCTAAATCTTGTTCTCATCATATGAACAAACACTAGAATAATAGGACTTAGATCCCTTTATCAACTGAGTGCCCTGGAGGTCTGAATGATTGAATCTCAGTTATCTCTTGATAGGCTACAGCCAGGAAAATGAATCGGGTACCTATACATTTTTCTTTTCCCTACTCTCCTTTCTAAGTCTGGGACTCTGGGTTTTCTTCTTCCCTTTGAGTTATACAACCCTCCAAGCTTCTGTTTTACTAATGACGAAAAAAAAAAGCACAATGCATCATGCACATTCAGTTACCTGGGTTTCTCACTAAAGATTATCTATGCTAAGAAATTTCAGTTATTGCAAATTATGAAGTGAATATTGTTATTGGAAATGTGATTGGATGAGGCCCTGATACCTCTGATTTTTTCCCATTAACTAGAAAACCTTAAAGGATGACCTTTCCCTTACAGGAAGGAAATTAACATTTCTTCAGTTCCTATTATACATGCTAGAAAATTCTATATATTTTTCAAAGAACATAGAGCAAGATAGGTAGGACTCCCATTTCCTTAGAACATGTAATCAGAATGATGAGATGATCTGCCAAAGGCTAAAGAGTTAACAGGAGATTCCTGACTTTACACTGAGAGACTTTGAAGTCCAAAGTCTTTCCACCACATCTTAGCTTTTTTGGACTTTCGTTTCTTAATCAATGTAATTCAAAGACTGTATTAAAGTCATGTTCTAAGATTATAAAAAATTCTGCTTACCTAGATCATCTGTTGCAAAAGGCTCAAAATTTGAAGATACAGACATGACGCTAGCATTATCAGCATCATTTTGCTCACTTATTTTATGTGTTTCTCTCTCAAAGTTCTTCTCAAAAGTTTCCTAAGTTATAGTTAAAAAAACAAATAAAAATCACTACTATTTCTTTTAAAAATTTTATGATGAAGATTAAAAATTTAACATAGAAACTAAGTATTTGCATAAAACTACATACTTAAAATTGGGATATAACCGAAGTTATTAAAGGTTGAACAGTCACAGAGAACATTAAAATATTAAATAATCTTGCAGAACATATGTCATTAAGTAGATAAAAATACACAGAGCCAGCTACTAATTAAATTCTAACTTGGAAAACTAAACATTTTAAATTATTTCTACACCCTCAGGGAAATCTTCCCATCTCCAAAGCCTAACAATTACTAGGACCTTACTATATCTGGTTTTATCAGAAGAAAAACATGACAGCATCATTCGTATTTTTTTTAAATGAACTTTATTGAAATATAATTTACATACAACAGTGCACCCATTAAATGTACAGTCTGATGTTCTAAAAATATATATATATACACCCATGTAACCACTTTCCCTAAAGATAAAGACCATTTCCATCAGCCCAGAAAGTTCCTTTGTATCCCTCTGTAGTCAGTCTCCACTACACCCCGCTCGTAAGATTTCTGTCACCACAAATCAGCTTTTCTGGCTCTAGGACTTGATATATAAATGGAACCATTCAGAATATACTCTTCGGTGTCTGGCTTCTTTTCTTTTGCTCAATAGGCTTCTGACATTAATCCATGTTGTCATGTGTTTCAGAAGTTCATTATTTCTGAATGGCTGAATAGTATTCCATTGTAAGGATATACCATATTTTGTTTATCCATTTATCTGCTGATGTTCCGGTTTGAGGCTATCATGACTAAAGATGCTATGAACATTAGAATACAAATGTTTTTGTGGACATATGTTTTCATTTCTCTTGGATGAATACCTAGAAGAAAAATCCCTTGGTCACATGCCAAGTTTAGGTTTAACTTCTTTTAAGAAACGACCAAACTGCTTTCCAAAGTGGTTGTACAATTTTATAATCCCATAAGCAGTGTGAAAGTTCTAATCGCTCTACATTCACACCAACATTTCTTACTGTCAATCTTTTTAATTTCAGCCTTTCTAGTGCATGTGAGGAAATTTCTCATGTGGTTTTAATTTGCACATTGGCCACCATTTATAGATCTTTCTTTTATGTAGTGCCTGTTCAATCTCTTGCCCCTATCTTTCCGAGTTGTTGGTCTTATAATCAAATTGTCAAAGTTCTTTATGTAGTCTGGATTTGTCATTTATATAGTCATTATCAGATATGTGTACTAAGATTATGTTCTCGTAATGGTGTCTTTTGAAAAGCAGAGGGATTTTATTTTTAATCAAGTCTAATTTATCATTTTTTTCTTTTATAGTTAAAGCTTTGTGTACCCTAAGAAATTTTTGCTTATGTTAAATCAAGAAGATTTTCTTTTAGAAGTTTTCTAAGTTTTAGCCTTTTCAGGACTTTAATTTCAAAATAATTTCTGTGTATAGTGTGATTAAGGGGAATCTCACATTCTAAAACTCATTTCTCAATTGTGTTCTTTCTCCTAGCTATTAATCTTTTAAATTTTTCTCTTCAATTATGAAATGAAAGCTCTGTCTCTGATTAAAGGAAATTCAGGCATTACAGAACACATTTTAGGAAATGGAACCATTTTTTTGCTCCTTCAATTAAAACTGGAAGGTAGATGTGCCTTTGCCATTTTATGGCACATGGAACAGAAGACACAAAGTGTTTCTTCTTCTTAAATTTCAATTCTTCATCCCCCCCTTTGATTTATAATTCCTGGATGCCTACTTTTACTTCTCTCTTTCCTGGCCATGAAAGCTCTTACACACTCTGAAATGTGCCTATGCAAGCTCCATAAATGGAGCTCAAATGACCTTGGCCTGGGGCACCTGGGTGGCTCAGGCGGTTAAGTGCCTGCCTTCAACTCAGGTCATGATCCCAGGGCCCTGGGATCGAGCTCTGCATCAGGCTCCCTGCTCAGTAGGGAGTCTGCTTCTCCCCCTCCCTCTCCCTCTGTGATCTCTCTTGCTCTCTCTCTCTCAAATAAATAAATAAAATCTTAAAAAAAAAAAAAAAAGACCTTGGCCTAGGAACACGAAGAATGAGAGTCTGTATCTGTCCAATATGGAAACCACTAGCCTGTGGTTATTTATATTAAAACTTAAAATTTAGTTCCTCGGTCCCATTAGCCACATTACAAGTGCTTGATAGCCCCATGTGGCTAATGGCTACCATTATTAGACAACGCACATATAAAACATTTCCATCACTGTAGCAAGTTCCACTGGACAGCACTGCTCTAGATGTATGGGTAGGAACACTGGATGCTGTGCTGCTGATGATTAAATAGCATTAATAAAGGGAGGATGTTAACATTAATGACGAATTTAAGTTTTGGATGAAAAATTAAAGAACTGATTTAGTTATTTAAAAATAATACTAAGTAGAGTTATTTGTGCCAAGCCTATATGGTTATAGATTGAGTCTCTGTGTACCGCCCCCCCCACCACGACCAAATTCATGTTTGAAGCCTTAACTCCCAGTGTATTAGGAGGTGGGGCCTCTGGGAGGTAATCAAGGTTTTAGATGAGGTAATGAGGGTGGAGACCCCTTGGTGGCATTAGTGCCCTTTTAAAAAAAGAGACACCAGAGCCATGTGAGGACAGAGAGAGAAGGTGGCCATCCGCAAGCCAGGAAGAGGGCCTTAACCGAGTACCAAATCTGCTGGAACCATGATCTTGGACTTCCCCGCCTCCAGAACTGTGAGAAATAAATGGCTGTTGTTTAAGCCATCCAGTCTACAGTATTTTGTTGCACCAAGCCCAAATAAGACACTTCCTTATTAAGCAGATCAGTATCTTTAAATTTTATTTAAGTCTGTAGCAGCTATAAGGAAAAACCTTTAAAATCCTGTCAGGTTAACTTTATCACATATTGTAGCTCAATTTCCAATTTGCTATTGATGGTAAAGGCCAATGTGCTCAAATATTTTAAATTAACGAAGTAATACCACCTACATGAAATCTGGATGAACAAGGAGGCAATGGAGTTACGGGAAGCAGAGAAACCATTCATGCTCTCAGCAAGTTATTTCAGGGCCTAATAAACTTTAATGTAACCGCATACCACCTATTTATCTATACAGCCGGACCACTCTCTTCATTTTCCACAAAAATTGTATGCAATTTTCAATTAATTTAGAAACAATTACTTAATTTACATTTGACATTGTAAAGTGCATTAAAACCATTATCGTTTTTAGTTTGTGTTCAGAGTGATAGAGGAGTTGGAGCCTAAGGTTTTAAGCAGAAAAGATGACTTGGGGAAGTACTGTTTTAAACATGAGCATAAGTTAAAGAGCAAGAATTCAGGAAAAGTCCTCAACAGTTATAAGGAAATTACTATACGTGGAAAAAAAAAAAAACAAAAAAACAAAAAACAAGACATCTTTGGGGGGAAAACTATCTTTTCAAAAAAACTTATAATGCTAGTGTATCAGCAATGGGCAGAAACACAGTAATACTGCTTCCAACTCTCTACACAGAGCAGATATTTGCTTATCAGTTATAGCACTCTTATCCCTGAAAATCCACGTACTAGAGTTGGCATAGAAATGTATTTGCTATCCGAGAACCCCATAATATCTTTTATAATAGAATCAGGGTCCAGACCTTTAAGTAGTGAATTCCAAATACCTAGGCACATTACCTCCTCACTGTCCTAGCAGTCTGCCATCCAGTCATTCACTGCCTTATGTGCTACATGGGGGCTATCTGGAGAACACAGATTACTGAGAATGCACCATTTTCCTCACCACTCTTTTCCATTCCCCAAGTTCCTTTACTTTATTCAAAATTTTCTTCATAAACTTGAATACATTAAAAATTACAATTTTTTTCCTGGACGACTTTCTTTTTTGTCCAGGCTTCTCTTCTAACCCAAAGACCTGATTTATCTTGTATTTACTTATTTTAGGGCTCTGTGATCTGACTGCAGTCTGATTTACTGAATGTCTTGAACAAACACAACAAATTTTACTAAATGTCTGTTGTGAGTCAATTCCTATGATGGGCACCAGAAATATAAATACAACTATTTTACACCTTATAATCCATCATTTATACATAATTTCTGGTATTTGCTGACATATTTTAATTGAGTTTTCTACCTCACCTCAAAATAACGTGTTACACTTTTTAAGAAAGCTAAAAACCAAGTATCAGGTATATTCACAATGTATAACTACTTATTTAACTTCTGTTTACTGCATAGTGAAATTCTATCTACGTTCATTAATCATGATCAGCTTACATCATCAGTGGTAGCAAGGCTTTCACTGGGGGTAAGTTCTGAGTTTGATGCTATCCAGGTACCAGAATTTACTGACTTTACATTTTCTCCTTCTTTTTCATGGTTCTCAGAAATATGTCTGGATACTATGTCCTAAATAAGGAAATAAGATAGTTAGTTATGTAAAACATTTATTTTTTATCACCAATTTAAACACACAAGCAGACAGAAGAGCAAATGAATGTACCTCACCTCATAGGTTAATTATGAGGAAGAAATAACATTAAAGATAAAACACTAAAAAATTGCTCAGAGAAAGACTTTTATCTAAAGGTTACTAAAGCTATACAAGAAGTTTTAAATAAAATGGCAAGAAAGCACATGAAAAACAGATCATAATACATATGGAACAGGATGTACTTCAGTCTAAGAAAGCAACCAGATACAATCATGAAGAAAATTGGTACCAGACAGAGTAGGAAAAAGAATGTTAGGTACCAGATACCTGTAATGCATATAAAGCCCTTTGTCTCAAGTAGTCTGTATTAAGTAGCTGAAGTTCATGGAAGAGTTCAATAAGAAAATGTGGACGAGATTCGTTTTGAGAAATTAATGTAGCTACTTCAGAATATATAGTATCTCGCAAAGCTTCGAACATGGAAAAATCACTCCCGGTTTCTGGAAGATATAAAAGATCAGGAAGTTAACAGTGATAAAATACATTCCTGACAATTTCTATCACCTTGAATCATTATTCAGGTTTAAATAACTTAAATATCAGAACAGACTTAATTCTATTTTAGGACTTTTAAAGTAGAAAAAGAATCTTAAAAATTACCAAGATAAAAATAATCTCAAAAATATCAAGATATATACCATATATTAGAAATACTTAAATGTATGGATAATATTACCTAGCGTTACTCAGACCATACTTATTTCTCAAAAAAATTATCTGGAAAATTTTACACATTTCATAGGAATAATCAGTAGAAATCTTTGAGCACTTGAATGAAATAAACTAACTGCAAATAATTTTTTTTTTTTTTTTTTTTTTTGCTAATATGAACTTTGTTACAGAAAAGGAAATTCATTTAATGTTTAGAATAAACTGAATGCCGGCAATAAAAGCTACTATTTTAAGGTCTATCTAGTCAGGTCTACTAATTCTCAAATCTCAGCTATCATGCTGTATTGATGGAAACTTGAACTTTTGAATATAACACAATATAGGTCAATTTTGCTACTGTCTTACTGCCACACTCAGTATAAATTGGGCCAGGCATGACCTGATGCACGCTTTCAGTTTCATAGAATCTAGGCATCACTCAACAATTCTGCTATATATAATTGTTGATAACACAGAATTATCACTCTTAAAGGTATACAGTCATACGTTTATTTTTAAGAGTGTGAATTAGAAACTGTTCCCATTTTGAGTGCTCTATTTAAAAATATCTCTGGGGCACCTGGGTGGTTCAATCAGTTAAGCACCCGACTCCTGATTTAGGCTCAGGCCATGATCTCAGGATCATGAGATTGAGCCCCACATAAGGCTCCACGCTCAGTGTGGAGTCTGTTTGAATTTCTCTCCCTCAGTCCCTACCCCCCACTCCCACCCCTGCTCTTGCATGTGTGTGCACACTCTCACTCCCTAATATAAATAAAATCTTAAAAAAAAAAATCTCTTAAGTAGTTCTTCTGGCTATCAAACTCTGTACCCTTTCTAGAGCAATAGTAGAACCATGGGTAAATACTCAGGTTCCACAAATATCTGTGACAAGTTTCTAAAAAAGTGAAATTAAAATGTTGAAGGTTTTAATATATTGTGATTTTAAATAAATATACAAAGATCATAAAGATTTAATTCACCTTTTGCAAGAGAGGGTAAGAATATGCAAAGGCAATGAGGCCTAATGAAAAAACTTCCTACTAACTTACATCTTGTATCTTAACATCTTCAAACCGTAATTTCTACAAGTGTAGTAATAAATAAGCAATTTCCCTATCTTGCCTCATTTATGACTATAAAATAAAATAAAATACTAAATTTCTTACTAGTTTAGAAATGTTCAAATGTGATATTATAAGCAGGAACCAAAACTATCTCTAGGAAATCTCTACTTAAAGGAAAAACCCAGATAAGAAGATATGATTTAATATGCAAACTTCCAATTTATACTATAGTTTGACCAGCTAAATTAGAAAATGTTTATTATTTCAAAGAACAAAGCATATTTAATGACACCTGTCATAGCTCTACATGTGATAAAATTATCATTCTAAATTATGTATAATTCATTAAAGATGAAATTATTCCCAAATAATGAATGACGCTGAATACATGCTTTACTGCCCACCTCCCCAGCCCTGCAATAGACAGGTGGAAAGTTTTTGCCAGTTTCTCCTCCTACTAAAATGCATTAGTGTAGGCTACAAAAATCCTTGATCTCAGTCAGGTTTCTCTGAATCCATTTTATTTTTATCCTATTTTTCAGAGTTCTTTTCTTTAGGACGTGTCACAGATATAATTCAAGTTTTGTCTGTGCTAGATCCTTGTTTTTTTCTTTAGATTCTCCTAAAGATTCATAAGAAGCTTTTATTTTTCACTTATGTATAGTGCAGGAGGCATTCAAGAATATTTATAACTCTAAATCACACAGAACCATGTTTAAAGAAAATACCTAGTGTAAAGCCAAAAACAGTATTTTGGAATCTTTGTAATTTTCCATGCATTTTTACTTATCACGGTCTTTGCACGTCACTGATTTTATTCAATGGTTTACTGGCTTATTTTTTTTTTGTAGATGTTGACTAGTAATGAAAAATAAGCAAGTGCAACAGAAGTTACACACAATACTTAACACTGTAAATCAAAGCTAGGAAAAAATAACTATTTTTGTTTCAAAAAATATTAATGCTTTTATGCATTTAAGAATTACAAAATAACTTCAAATAAAACAAACAATTATAAAAAGATTTTCTATTATCCTTATGAATGTGTTGGTTATGTTACATACAGTAACTGAAAATGAAAACAAGAAAAGCAGCTAATCTTACCACCCAAGTAAAAACTACAAATGAAAGCCTTCAGAATTTTATATGAATTCTCTTTCACTTTTACAAACCAAATGACATATAAACACTAAGCTATATCTAAAAAAATAAAATAATCAGAGCAATAAAATTAAGGATATTTAAGACTAATGGAAAAAAATTAACAAAAAGTGGACACCAAAACTAAGCAGATTGTTACCTGGCGCTTCATTGCATGCATTTCTGTTAGACTGCTGAAGTATTCTCCTAGCATGTGCTGTAGGAAAGGGCAGACAGAAGGATGAACAAAAAATGTGTATGAATAGTAAAGACAGGGTCCATAATATGAGTAAGTGAATTTAAAAAAAAAAAAAAAAAAGCAAATTTCTTTAAAATTGTTTGCCTGAACTGAAATGTTATCACAGGTATGCTTTATAATTTGTTTAAAAAATGATCTTATTAGGGAAAATATCAAAAGATTTGCTATAAACTTATATATAAACTTAATGTGACTGATGATGACTATCATAATAAACTTCTGCCATTCACTCGTAGAAGCGTACACATCAAGGTGAACCTCCCACAACTCCTAAGCGAGGAGAGGACTGTAAAATTCAATACTAGCAGTCATATATGCTACTCTCTAGTAATCACGTAACAAAAACTACTAGTCCATGCTATAGAGAATTTTAGAGTAATGATTAAAACTAAAAAGAAGTCTTTTTAGAAAGTGAATATGTAAATACCCATAGGGTATATTTACACAAGGCAAGCATTTTTTAGTGCACCAAAATTCAATCATTGTATTTTTCTAAGTAACAGTAATAAGGTCTGAAGTCCTATGACCAACTATCCATTATTTAGGTAACTTGATAATCCAATTAATTAATAAGCCTTTCAATTTAGTGCCCTTCCCCAACCCCCACCAACTGTTTACTCCTTGAAGATCTCACTATTTGATAAAGACAGTGAAAGGAGATAAAAATTATAAAATTTTGGTAAAATACTGGGGTTACATCAGGAAAATTGATAGTTTTGCCAAAAGGATCCTAGACTTAGAAGACCAGGATTAAAACTTCCACTCTGCCATTTCTTAGCAAGATGACCTTGAGGAAGTCAGTTCAAAATACAAACAAATGTGATGTTTCTTTTCTGATTACAAAAGCAATAAATACTTGTTATGAAAGGTTTAGAAAATATAGAAGAGTTTAAAGATGATAAAATCACTATTAGCATTTTGATGCATTTTCTTCTAGTCTTTATTCATTCTGATTTTTTGTTTAAACATAGTTGGAATCACAGTTCAGACAACACTAAATCCCAGTATTTTTTTCATTTTTGTTTCCTTAGCATAGATAAGTACAATTACTGAGATAAAGCCATGACTTTTGAAGCCTTCCAGAAAAACTGTACCAATTTATGTTACTAGCTCTTTATGACAATGGGGAAAAAAAACAGGGATACTCTCTGACCACATTTCCTCATCTGCAGAATGGAAATAAATCCAATTCACAGCATTATGAGGCTCAAATGAGATGAGTAATTTGTTTAATTTGTAAATAGTAAAGCATAATACAAAAGGTAGCTGCTACTCTCACTTTTCACCAAGGATTTTATTGACACCTGAGAATTGAGGGTCCCTATTTACTGCCTCCCTCCCCATGTTTCTTTGAGATGTACTTGCTCTTTATAAATTAGGAAAGTACCAGTAGTTAAAACAGTGGAAAACACAAACAACTCCATTCATTCATTCATTCATTCGTTCATTCAATTAACACTTAGTAAGTGCCTACCACGTGCCCAGTACTATGGGAACATTTAAGGCACAAACATGAGAAGGTATTTTCTGCTGCTAAGGGACTCAAAAAAGGTGACAAAGACACTTAAACAAGTAAATACTATATAATGTGATACGGGCAACAGAAGAGATTTACACAGGCTACAACAGAAACGAAAAAGGAGAAAAGGGAAATTATCTGAGCTTCGATTTGATGCAATTTCAGAGTTGCAGAATTAACATTTTGTTGAAGACTCCAGCAGAGAAAAAGGCTTACAAAGAGCAAAAAGGCCTCCTGCTGAGGTGAGAAACAGCAAGATAGCTATGCGAAAACTTCAGTTCAGTGCCATGGAAAGAGGCAACTTCAAGGCAGAGAGGGTAGGGAGAAAGAGTCTAGAGATGCAAGAAAGAGCCAAATCTCTGCTGGCCAGATGTTACATTAAGGCACTTGGACTCTCCCCTGTAAGCATGGTAAAGCCAAAGATTTTAAGCAGGGAATGATAGGATTTTACATCGAATTCTTATTCAGAGAAGATTTTCAGAATTTCAAATCAGCTCCAAATTAATGTCGACTATGCTTTTTTGTTTGAAATTTCATCATAAAGTGTCAAAAGCTACTATCACAATATTAAAAAACATTTCCAGTTCACATTTCTTGATATCAAGGAATGTATACTGTAATCTCTACTTATATAAAACCTTGCACATGACAGAAAAGTATGACAGACCAATGGCTTTTGAAATCTAAGATGAAGAAGTCCTTAGATTAAAGCAAACCAAAAAAGAACATACCTGAAGATATTTCTGTAGACCTACTATATTTTATTATTTTTTCCAGCTGCTCATGATTCTTTCTGCTGAATACTTTTGCTTGAACAGGCTCTTCAGTCTGGGCTGAATGTCTGTTCCTACTTTTGCAAGGTTCACATGTGCTAGACATACTGGCACTTTCATACCCTTGAGTAAAAAAAGTGACAACTGTTATCAGTTGCAACTAACTCAAACTGAAAGGGAAATTGATTTCCATAGTGCAGTAATACAGGTAACTCAATTTAGAATGCTGTATCAATAGAAAACAGTAAATACAATGTCTTGCAATAACCTTTGGAAGCATGGGGTAACATCGTCCAATTTAGACACCACCTTCATGGGTACATCCCAACTCAAACTATACTGTAAGCCTTATATGACCCAAATCCTCTACTTGTCAGTCTCCAAGTTAACCATTTTTCAATATTAGGAAATACAAGAAAGAATCACATCCAATCTACATAAAATGTCCATAAAAGAGAGAATAACGGGCATTAGTCAGATATGTCTGCCTTCTTTTAACTTGTGTGTAATAGGACTTGATTTAAAAGGTCTTACCCACTCATAGGTTATCCACATATTCTACTAAATTTTCCTTGCTATATGGCACAAGTTTGGAATTCAACTTTATTTTGTTTCACATGGATACTTGGTTATACCTACCCTATTCCCAATGAAAAAAAATGCAACCTTGGTCAATATATATATATATATATATATATATATATATTTTTTTTTTTTTTTTTTTTTTTTTTTAAGATTTTTTTATTTATTTGTGAGAGAGAGAATGAGAGACAGAGAACATGAGAGGGAGGAGGGTCAGAGGGAGAAGCAGACTCCCCGCCGAGCAGGGAGCCCGATGCGGGACTCGATCCCGGGACTCCGGGATCATGACCTGAGCCGAAGGCAGTCGCTTAACCAACTGAGCCACCCAGGCGCCCAACCTTGGTCAATATATTAAGTCTCCATATTTACTGAGGTTTATTTCTGGGCATTCTATCTGTTTAATTTATCTATTCCAATGCCATCTTCATTCTTTTAGCCATAGAAGTTTTACAGAATGCTTAAACATCTGGTAAGGCAAGTCCTATGTAGGCAGCTTCCTGGCTATTCTTAGGTATTTGTCCTTCCATATAAGCTTTTTTTTTTTTCAAATTTTAAAAATAGTCCACATGGATTCAAAATGGAATCACATTAAAAGCAGTTATTAATTCAAGAACTGGTATTTAATAATTTTACACAATTTTTAAAAACATCGTTATGTTTTTTACATTTGTTCAATCTTGTTTGTGTTCTTCAAAAATATTTACAATTTTTTATAGATCTAGTACTTTCCTTGTTAAATTTATTCCTAAGGATTTCCCCCCCCCCCAATAGCTTTGGATACTACTATGGGAAGACTATTTCCCCCCGCTTCCATTCTACTGAGTGTTACTATGATAGAGAAAAATATTTGCATACTTATTTCATAACCAGCTGCTTTACTAATTTACTTTAGTAGCTATTTTCCAGTGTTTCCTGGGCTCTCTCAGAAAAAATTAAAATATTTCCCTCCTTTTTCAGTATTTATGCCAATTATTTAATTTCTTGTCATAGTGTTTTCCAAACAATGCTAGATAATGATGCTGGTAGAGAGGGAACCCCTGTTTAATTTCTAATTTTGATACAGATTATATTTGGAGTATTTTCATTTACAATGTTGTTTGTGACTGGCATTAGCTAACTGCTTTCATTATATTAAATATTAAATAATTGCCTTCTTTGGTGCATTTTACTTACAATTTTTATTAGGAATGACTTCAAATTTTATCTCATCTACCACTAAGGTTATATGACTTCTGTCCTTCAATTTACTGACCTGAAAATTATGTTGACAGACTTCCTGATAACGAACCATGGTTACATTTCTGTAATAAACCCTACTGACAACAGTCTGATATTCTTTTTGATATATTGGCAGATTAAATTGGCTAATATCTTACTTTTGAATTTATGTTAGTAACTGAGATTTATCTATTGTTTTCTTTAACTGTTCTCTCTCCCTTTCACCTTTCCCTATAAAGGTGTCTAATCTGTTTCATATGTTGTTTCTGTTGTTTTCCTCAGATATGATGCTTGACAAGTGAAGGCTCTAGTTTGAATATAGGATTCTTGAGCTGCAGTACTATTTTTTGTCTGTGTATGGACATTATTTCACTTTCTTCTACTTCTTGTGTTGTCTGATGTCAGTTTGGTTCTTTCTCATTGTATGTAACTTGTTCTTGCAGTCTGGAAGCTTATTAGATTTTTACTTTTTCCTTGGAATTAAGGAATTTTATTAGAATATACACAGGGGTATGTGTATACTTTTCTCCCTTGCCTCCTGGCCGGACAAGTTAGCTGTTTTGATCTGCAGTCTCCAGTCTTTCTTCATTAAAGATTCCCCTTTATTATTATTTATTTAATTAGTGCCTTTCTACCTGTTTCTTCTTCCTTTAGTATTCCCTATATATCGTATCTCCAAGATTTGTCATTAAGCCTCTAATCATTTTCTTCTTGATTTTATCTTAGTACTTTCTGTTCTGTACAATGGCGTAATTCTTCCCCTCAATTTTCTAGGTCAGTAGTCTGGGACTTACTACCAGTCATCCTCTTTTCTGAACAGTCTAACAATAAATGTGAAAATCATTTTTTCTAGTTCTACAACTCAATCTGCCTAAGTGTTATGATTTTGTTCAAGCGTGTATTTCCTTCAATAATAGCTTTTACTCGATTTTACCGTTCTAGTGTTCTGCTTCTTGTCTCCTCTCTGACTGCTGGTCCCTTTTACATGCATTTTTACATTCACTGGGCTAGTCAGGACTCATATCTACCCTTAAGGCTGGACCCAATTGCTGGGTAGCTTCACTGCATGCTGACAGTACTCTGAAGTCTCATCCTATGGTGAAGCAATGTTTTCGCTAGCAAGTTGTCAGTCTCCCATCGAGACAGTAAGAAGCTGCTTCTCTTTTCAGTCTCCTCAGCTGCAAAGGCCAAATGCTCTCCCAGATGCAAGGTAGGGAGGATGCCACCTACTCGTTCAGTGACACCCTTTCCCATTAGTACCTTGAAGTGACAAAAAACTGCTATTCTTGGAAGGAAGGGAGGTGTCAAGAGGTGCATGGATGTTGGTCCTCCAACCAAGTTTTCTCCAAGAACTGTAGAACTCTGATCTTTGCCCCTGACATTCACTTAATGAGCCAACAGAACCTAAAGCCTTCCTACTTACATTCTCCAGACCACAACAGCTGCTCTGCTAATAACAAGTAGGTTCCCAATACACTGTCAATTCATTCTCTGTAATATCCAACCTGGAGTTAACCTTCTCTTTTTAAGGCCATCAATCAAGTTGGGACTTTATCATCTCTACCTGGGTTCCTGATTTCTTTATCGGTCTCTCAGACTAAAGTCTAGCCACTGGGATCCATTCTGCATGAAACTTACTGGAAAAAGAGCCCTCTTGGGTTATTTTTGACTTTCACATAAACAGGCCCAGCAATAAGGGTATACAACTGCCAAAAGTAATAGATAAAACAGAATTCATGAAGGGTAACGATACCTCTGAGTTCCACTGGCTAGGCCAGCTAGTATACCACCACCACCACCACCACCACCACATGATGATCATTAGCGTAAGGGCGTGACCTCCTATCCCCCTCATCACTCTCTGCCTGGCGCACAATCTGTTTTTCTCAGTACGGTGGCAGGACATGTAGAAAAAATAGTACTTCTAGTTGTGTCTCCACTTTTGGGACACGGCTCAGCTGTGACCTCTGGTGGCACCCTGGAGACCTTGCATATATCCACACAGGCCACAAAGGTAAGGACTGAACTGCAGCTGAGTCTAAGTCTTGACAGAAGGCCTGATGATCCTCCTCCTGGCACACAGAACACAAGGACATGGGAGGTCTGTGAGGAACTGCTATGTAGCCATTGTTCACCCGCCTCCCCCTCCTCCTGTAAAGCTGTCCTGAAGAGGTTCTTATCTCCTCCTGGGTTCTGATGAAAGAGGAGACCTCGGGGACCTCTCCTTCTCACCCTCTGAGGGCACACCTCCAGACTATAAAGTGGTCTGTAGGAGCAGCATAGCACCAGCCCCTCCACAACAGGGGTCCCAACACTCATGCTGTAAGTGTCACCTGGCCTCTTGTGTTGCAGTGTTCCCCTGGCGGCCTGTGGAACAAAGAACACAGGGAGCTGGGACTCCCAGCTACTCTTACTTTCTCCGCCTATGTAAATAATCATCTCTCTGAATCTAAAAAGGATTGTTTCTTTCCTGGCCACATCTGTCAGGCCTTGCCCTTCCTAACGCTTGACATCCATTTCATCTCAATCTTCATTCGTAAACAAGAGGAAAGGGAAGAGAATAGAAATGACAAGACTCCGGGATGGTTACAGTACATTAACAGTTCTATCCAATTTTCTAAGAAAAGAATGAGGAGGATCTAGATTATATGATCCCACTGCTCTCTAATAATAACAAAAAAAGAAACGGACCTGGTAGAGTGTAGCCAAATTAGAGGTCTGATACCTGAAGCACACAGAAAGGCAAGGAAACATGCTCAACTCAGAAAGTCTGAATTGGAATGAAAGTTTAAAAGATGATTATCACTATCACATACTTTGTAAAACCTTACTTCACATGCACTGATAATTTACCTTTAATGTATATGTACATATAAAGACCTTCTAAAGATTAAAATACAATCTAAAGATTAAAATTACCATCACTAGAAACAAAGTTAAATGAAGATTTAGCATGCCACCTCTGAAAACTGTCCCCAAGTGCAAAAACATATACGAACAGTTCAGTCTAGTAAATCTGGGACAGCGTAACTGGCTGTGCTGCGTCTCTTAGGACAGAAACAAGTCCCACCATGCTGGTCTATGTATCATATCCTATTGCCTTCCCCAGCTGTTCTCATCTTCTTTTCCTGCCTCTAAACTTCTTTTCATTGTTACTACAGTTTGGAATGCCTTCCAACATTCTCTCCATCCACCTACATTTAAGACAAGCAAATATTCTACTTTCTAAGAAATCATGGCTAGTCCTACCCCATAAAATAGCACTGGACTAGCTCAGTGGTGGAAGGTGGGACCCAAGAGTGCATTTTTAATAAATTCCCAAAGGATGCTAATGCTGTTTGTCCATGGTTCACACTTTGGATAGCAAGGGTTTAGCTGACTAATTTGATTTTGCTACATATTAGTTTGACTCTGCATCTATTAGATTCTGCTACCAAGTCTTTGATTTGTGTGTGTGTGTGTATTAAAGTAGGGCTCTCACTGACAGATGGTCTCGAATGCCTGTCGAACAAATAAATGTGTATTATGTTTCTGGTAGGTATTTTTACACTCAGAAGAGAGCACATAGATCAGAATGTCAATCTTTGCCCTGAATCAAAAGAGCGGAACTATATATACAGAATCATAATTCCTCAGAATAAAGGGGTTTCAAAATTAAATATACCAATTATTTCTAGGTTTAGGTAGTTAACAGCCATTAGTTGGCTTAAGAGTTCCCTAAGACCCTGCTACTTAAAGTGAAATCCACAAACCAAGATCAACGAGACATGGAAACCTGTTAGAAATACAGACCTTTGGGTCCCTACCCAGACAGAATCAATCTGCCTTTAAACAAGATTCCCAAGGAGAAACATTAAAGTTTAAGAAGCACCACCCTAGCACACTCAACTGGCTGAATGAGAAAATGACAGATAATAAGTGTTAGTGTTTCTTCATTTATTCATATGACAAAAAGCATTTCTGTAGGGACAAGGTAATAGAGAAGAAGTCTGATGAGCTACCCAAGGGGCCACTCTCTAAACATGGCCATGGTTCATTATGTACTTAAATGTTCCCTGGTGGCACCAAGAGGAATCTTGGAGAAAGCAGAGTAGTTGGATTTTCAGTCATTTGAATCACTAATTTGCTACATAATATCAGCTCCTCCCAAACCTATATAAATGATCGAGTATTTTCAAAGATGATAACGTGTGTGCTGAGAAAACTATCATCCCTTTTCAAATTTGCTTGTTTCACCATCAAATCAGATTCTTCAGATGAGAGCAGCAGTAGGCAAAGACATGAAGGATATATGAAGAACTGAAACGAAATAAAGGAGCAGGTATTCTTTCTTACATCCACAGTTTTCATCAGATTTTTCAAGTGTTTCATTAACCAAAAATGGCTAAGATGAATGCTGCAAATGTTTACAAGTCGATTTTTTTACCATAGGGTTTCCTAGGACCTTCATATCCTTGCATATATTGGGAGCTTCCCAGAGAGAGTTAGCTGGTGTGTGGTGATTTTTCAAACTTTCCTGATTATAAATCTTAAATACTTTGTCCTTAAGCACCAAGTACAATCTCCTTGAACCCAGAACAATCTCTCAAAGCCATAGCCGAAAAGCATCCCTTGCAAACTTGAAGGAGCATCCTTTAATTCTAATATTCTAGATTCTAGTTAATAAAACTATTTTTACCTAGCATTAGACTTGAGTAAATTCTTCAAAATTCAAAGAACATCTTTTTTTTTTTTTAATGGCATGCAGTTAACACTATAAAAAGAACTTCGATAGGATATCCAATGACAAGATTCAATAAAAAATTCAATGGGTTAATGTTCCACCTTATTAACTAAAGTTAATTTCCTTAAGGACTAAGAGCAAACTTGTTTTAAAAGTGATTTCATCTATGATATTCAAAGACTGCAATGTAGTTACAGACCCAAATTTCTTTGAATGAATCAACCAAGGATGTACCAGAAGTCATAACAGAAGTGTTGGATGTTAAGATTAGATGTAATATTAAGAAAGAATAACAGTAAAAATTGGACACTGGCAATTTTTAGTAACCTATAAGATTTGGAAAACATCTTCTAAGCTCATAGTAACCACACACACAGGAAATATAAGAAGTTTTAAGAACCACAAAAAGAATAAATGTCTTAAAATATCTACAACACTAAACCCTATTTGATAAATTTTGTTTTAAAAAAAACTATAAAGGTGACTAAAAATAAAAATAACTTTATTCAACTAGGTCTAGAACAGTGCTTATCCATTTAGCCACAAAGAAATGAAGTATGTCAACATGCCAGAATAAAGTTACCAACATTTACACTGATCAATATTCAACAAAGTTTAACACTTACCAGTATTTTTAACTCTGCTTTTCAGCTGAGTAGAATGCCTTTTCTTACTCTTTGATTTAGGAGTTTTATCTTTAGATGCCAGGCTGGCCTGTGCAGATGCTTTCCTTGTCTTGAATGTTTTGGTTACTGTTGTTGGATCCATTGGATCAGGCATACTACTAAAGCTTTCTAATGACTCTTCATCAAACTGGTGTCTTCTCCGGCTAGTATCTAATTGATTTTTGCGATTACTATTTGCAATTTTCTCTACAGACACTGGAAATCCAGTCTTGGTAAATGGTTTTTCTACGTCACCTTCTTGGTCATATAACCACGGTGTCCTACTGTTTTCCACCTCCTCTTCGGGCTGTTTTTGATTCCTTACCAATGAAAATAAATTTTTATAGATATGACGATAAGAGTTCTAGGCTTACTGGAAAACTGCAGATATAGTTAACAGATTTAGGCAAATAAAAATATCAACAGGCTATAAAAACACTTCCACAGAAATATACATCAAATATGTAAATATTATATAGCCTAATGTACTTAATTACTTTAAACTTTTTTGAGAGAGAGAGAGGGAGAGAGAGAACCTTTTTTTTTTTTTTAAGATTTTATTTATTTGAGAGAGAGAGAGTACAAATGAGGGAAGAGACAGAGTGGACAAGCAGGCTCCCCGCTGAGCGTGGAGCTGGACACAGGACTCAATCTCAGGACCCTGAGGTCATGACCTGAACTGAAGTCTGACGCTTAACTGACTGAGCCACTCAGACACCCCAGAGAAAGAATCTTAAGCAGGTTCCACACCCAGCATGGAGCCTGAAATGGGGCTCAATCTCACAACCCTGAGATCATGACCTGAGCCAAAATCAAGAGTCAGATGCTTAACCAACTGAGCCACGCAGGGGCCCCTTTAAACTTTAATCAGACCCTTCTCACTAAACCATTTTCACTGGCAAAAGTTGCAAACAAAAGATCTAGCACTCATGATGACAAAGAGTGGGAAAGAAAAATTCAAAAAAAGGATGGGACATACAAGGAAAAAACAAAACACTTGGAGGGATAGCTGAGAAAGAGTTGTATGTTGCAGATGGTTTGGGAATATACACAAATCTATGTCACTTAAAGCAGTTCAAACAGAACTGGAATTTGGTGAAAACAATCGTCCATGCAACTCGTAATTTATTCCTCCACACATTAAGTAGAGTTTAGTTGTGGTGGTCTGGTGTCATTTTCCAAATTTTATCTGCTAAACACTGACATCCTTTAATATGTTAATAGGTATTTACTGATCATCTAAGTTTGGGAAACAATAAAGTTAAACAGGTCTGCAAGATTTCTCAAAACGTTAAACATGCTAATGTACTATACAAATGTCTTAGAAGGGAACATAGTGAGCAAGATGTCCAAAATTTTTATCACAGAACCAGACATGAACAATAGTGTTCTGAAGAACATGATTTAGTAGACCGTGACCTACAGGGTTCAAATTAAGACAAGATTAGCAAACCTATAGTCTGCAGGCCAAATTCAGCCTGCTATCTATTTCTGTACAGCCTGAGAGCTAAAATGATTCTTTTTTGGGGGAAAAAAAAAAAGATTCCATTTATTTATATATTTTAGAGAAGGGGGGAGGGGCAGAGAGAGAGGGAGAGAAAGAATCTCAAGCAGAGTCAGCACAGAGCCCAACTTGAGGCCTGCCTGATCTCACCACCATGAGATCATGACCCAAGCCAAAATCAAGAGTTGGACACTCAACTGAACGAGCCATCCAGGTGCCCCTAAAATGATTCTTACAAAATAAATAAATAAATAAGATAAGACAAAATAAAATAAAGTAAAATAAAAGTCTGGGAGGTCAACCATAGGATTCCTGGAGTCAAATACAAAGTTGAATTCTTAGGTTTTGTTTAATCAAGGAAAAAAAAAAAAATCCATGATTTAATAATTAAATAGTGCCAAAATGATTATTTAAGTGCTCCAAGACATGCCCAATCACACAACTAAAGAGAAAAGTAATGTGAATCTTATATTTGTAAAGGGCTTACAAAAGACAAAATCAAAGAGATACCTCTTACAGAAGAAGTACTAGGCTGAACTGACCTCTAATTTTTCATCCTTCTAAAAATTTTTTTCTGAAGTAAATAACAGTAACAATAAAAAGACTATAGTTTTACCCAGCTGGCTATCAAAATCATTTTCTGGATTAACACAATCATTAAGAATATTATTTATTTAGCTATAAAAACAGAGAATGATTGACCTGACTCAATCCAAATAGTGTTTTACACTATTTGAGTCAAAAATTTCATTTGGGAAGACCATCATATTAAAAAATAATAACACTGAGGAAAAAAACACGTTAACACTAAAACAGAGAAAGAAATCCTGACTATGACTGATAGCATCTATCAATAATCTTGAACAGTGCTCAACATTACATTTCAATAGGCCTAAAGACCTTATTCTATTCAGGAGCTATGAATCAAGGAGCCATTACTTTACAACTATCACCTAGTAGTTAATATTAGTTTCTCGCCCTAAAGTGAACTTAAGAAGGACAGATATCAAATCAAGGCAAAAGACACTATATGGGTCAGGTCTTATCCTTCCACTCTGTTCAAAACACTGAACTGTTCTTGTGTCAGGGTTAGTGGCAGATGTATGCCTGAGAGAGACCTGGTAAGGTATCTGTTTAATACTCTCAATGCTATGCTAACAAGCCAAACAACAACAAGCATCCTTCCTAATTGTGTTTTCAAATTACATATAATTAGATATAATCACAAAAGTGACGTTTAAGAAAAGAATGGATTATGTTCACAATCGAGTACCTTTGTTTTTCTGCTCCAATAGAAGAACTGCTTTCAAAAGGTTTTGGAAAAGCCATATATTCTGTTTTCCCTGAAGAATTCTGTGCTAATGGTTGCTGCTGTTCAGTGGGTGTAGAAATATTCTGAGAAAAATCTCCAAAATTAGAAGGAAATAAAGGGCTGAAATTCATACCTAATAAATAAAAGCAATGGGTAAGACAACAACAAAGAAGTACCTAAAGGCCTTAATATGATATTAAAAGACAGTTTTAATTAAATGTGCCGCTCAAATCCACGAAAACAAGTTAACTGTTAAAATAAACTAACATTCATTTGTTCAATCACTGTTTACAGTTCAGCCCACTAGGTTTTTGGCATTGATGATTAAATAAAATAACAGGTAAATGCCTACAAGAGTCTGGTACCCGGTAATTTGATGAATGTCAAGTACTATTACCTCTAACTTTTAGCTCTGAAGGGATGAGGATTATTTATTTACCTGTTATTTCATGTAATGCTCAAAACAACTCTATGACATAGGTATTATATTAATTTTACCAGGGAGAAAATTGGCTCAAAGATTAAACAGCTAGTAAATTGAAGAGGAGGTCAGATCCCACATCTGCACAATTCTAAAGCTTATGTTCTTTCCACTCTACTTTAACTGGGAAACTAGAATAGAACTAAATTCTTACCATACAGTGTCGTGTCAGATGTATTTGCAAGGGGCGACTAACAACTTGGTGGGGGAAAAGGGGTGAGAGAGGCTTCACAAAATTAGTTTGTGAAGAATGAATAGTCTTTGCCCAGGGCTGGCACAGGCATGAAGCATATTAGCGTAAAGGAACTGCATGTGCAATTTTTAATATTATCTGTTACCTAGAAATCTACTCAAAAAATGTGTGCTGCCAATAATCATCAGTGCTCAAGAACTAAAACACTTGTTCAATTTGTTAATGCCACCATTGTTTTTATAATCCTAAGAAAATACATTTTTATTGACTTATATTCAAAAAGGCTTTCAGCCCTCCCAACCCTTTTTCTCCTCCTGTATTCCCTGACAAACACGTTCAACTCCATCTCTTTCATGACTCACCTTATCTAACTGATCACCTAATTTATTCTACCTCTAGAAAGGCTTTTGAATTACTCCTAGTTCTGTACCCCTCCTGCCAATGCCTTAGATCAAGCTGTCATTCTTTCTCTGCTATTACTACAACAGCCTTCGGCTTCCTATTCACCAGCGATACTCTTAGCTCCTCTCTCGAATCTCTGCAACACTATTAATAGTGCGATATTCCTAAAATAGAAATCTCATGCTATCCCCCTGCTCAAAATCCTTCAATGGCCCCTGTAGAAGGCAAAGAAAGTCTAAGCTTCTTTGCACTGCACAAAAGGTCTCTGCTGCTCTCCGGCCATATCAATTACTCTTCCCCTGCTAAGGCCCTGATCACTAGCCATACTTAATGACCTCTAAATTCCCTACGTGATAAACTGTTTCATTGCTTTGTAACTCTAAGTGGTCCCATTGATTGATTAGGAAGTCCTTTCTCCTCTAATATCCCTGGAAATAAATTCTGTTCATTATTTAAATAACATGCTTTCGGGGGGGGGGGGGGGGGGAGACTTGCTGACAATCTCTTGCCCTAAGGAAAGGCCACTCATCTCAGTTGTACCACTGCTACCGCCCCCATGGCACTGCACTGAGCACCTACTGACATGCTTAGCTTCCCCACTAGACTCCAAATGACTTTAAGCGTTCATTTGACTCATCTGAATCCCAGTCATTTATATGTCTCAGGACATAATGGGTGCAGGAAAAAAAGTCTGAATATAAGCCAAAGCTAAAGAAAATTAAATCTAAGCCTGAGCTAAGCTTTAGTCTAGTAACATCTCCCTACTGCACAGTGCCTGGTGTGCAGCAGCCATGGCAGAGGTTATGTCCCCTCTTCCTGAATAAACCGCTGCTGGATAATTCAGAGTTTGTAAGACTGAGCAATCTTTCATAAGTAGTTGACTTAATTTCATTAGCAACCATTTCAAGCTTAAGTTTTCACCATAAAGAATCAATGTAGAAGAGTTCGTAACTTTCTCTGCATATACCTCCTACCATTCCAGGAGAGACCCATTAAACTCCATGCAAGAGACAAACAATATTCTCAAGCATTTTGCACTTATTTATTTTCCTCTCAAGTTTTCACTTACCTGGTGCAAATGATGAAATATTAGTAAACCCGGGTAGGTTAAACAGATTTACAGGCTGTGATGGGAAGCTGAAAGGACAAAATAAACTGGGAGAAGAAGGGTGTGATGCACTGCTGCCTCTTTCCTTGCTTCCAGGTTTTTCTGGGTGATTTTGCTGGCGCATAAGTTCATTTAGCATTTGTTTCAACCTATAAATATTTAAGAAGTCAATAACTTACAAATCAGTTATATTACCTTCTGTTTGCAGTACTTTCAGAAAAAATGATTCAAGAGCATGCAAAAGAGATGAACTGTTTTGATATTTACTACAACAAACATCTGCTTGTCCTGCAGGCTTACTTCAATAACTTGGCCTTTGAAACACGAATTGCACTTACCACTTTGACCAGATAAAAAGCATAACTATAAGAAACTCATACATTTCTGTTATTAAGAACTTTCCCGAGATACAATTTACATACCATACCATACAGTTCACCTAATGTAAGTGTGAAGTTGAACACTGAAAATTTTTAAAAACTAAAGTCTACAGTATTAAAAGGGAACATCGGGCAAATCACTGTTTATAAAATTTTCGGGTATAGAGAGGGTTTGAATATTCAATTTCGCTCATGTCCTTTTCTCCCAGAAGGTAACTATAAAACACATGCTCAGTTTTAGCATTTACTATACAGTTCTACTGCTTCTAAGAAACAGATTACCTTTGCACATTATTCTGTTGCCAGGTTAGCTGAGTGTAGCACTGGTTCAACTGGTGCATTATCAAGTGTACTTGAGGCGATGCAACATTGCTCGGCATAACACTGTAAGGACCCGTAAGAAGAGTTTGCAGCAGACAAGAGAGCGTCTACGGAAAGACACATTGTCATAATAGCTACTGGTGACTTGAGAAAAACATGCACTGCTTCAAAAACAAGATATAAAAAATGTACTTTCTCAGTAAACTTTACCTGCTGGTCTTGCATCAAAGTCTGACAAATGTTGACACTGAAATCAAGTTGTTTCTTTAGCTGATTAATTTGTTCTTGCCATTGTTCTTTCTCCTCTACATAAGAGAGTTCTGACACCCAACGAAGGTTCTCCTGACGCTGCATGCTGATATTCTGCTGTCTTGTCTTGGCTAAAGGACGGTAATTTCCATCTGCTGAAAAAGGCCGATTGTTCTTCCACCTAACACGGATTTAAAGCATCAGGTCATCGTATGTAATTACTTGGTTTTTAAAATCTGGCAATAAATCCTGATACCATGGTTCATAGACCAGTATCTTCTTAACATCAAAGTTTAAGTTCAAAGGACTTCAAAAGTATGGAAATGAGGTGGAGATGGTGGGGGGAGGGAATTCCAGATTTCTAGCCTTGTGTAATTATCATTTTTAATTTTTCCCCCCTTTTTTTTTTTACTTATGTCTTACACAGAAGTATCCATGTAATTCTCTATTCTAGAAAATGAAAATATATTCTATCACAAGCATTTTTCCATTCTCCATGCTTTAAACTTAGCCACATGACATTCTATCATCAAGTGGAACTACTTAACCATCTTCTATTCATGAAACATTTTTCACTGTTAGAAATAACAATGTAATGAATATTCTGTTGCTACGTCTTTTTCAATACCTATGATTTTCAGTTTTGCTTAATTCCCTACAACAGAAGCCAAGATCAAAGCTTATGAATCCTGATTCAGTCTAGTTGGGATCTATCTTGACAAAACTCTTATGATACAATAAAAAATACATTTGGTCTTTGTCCCAAGTTCCCAGCACAGAGCTCGCAAAACTCTCGGCATCTCCTGAGACCTAGAAGTATCTTTTGTTATTCATAATGGACACCTTTCAACCATAGCTAAGTTTATGCTAATGACTCTTGGAAGCCCTAGACAGCTTCATGGAGGGGGACTGGTCACTAAAAAAAAAAATCAACCAGGTGTTTATAGGGCTGGAACTTTCAGCCCCACCTCCAACTTCAAGAGGGGGAGGGGCTAGAGTGAGTTTAATGTCAATGGCCAATGATTTAATCAGTTGTGCCTAGGGAATGAAACTTCCACAAAAACTCCTTACCAAGCTGCTTAGGAGAGCTTCTGGGTTGGTGAACACACTGAAGTGCTGGGAGGGTGGCACACCCAGAGAGAACATGGAAGCTCTGCACCGCTTCCCCAACCCATCCCTTGCCCTATCCATCTCTTCCATCTGGCCGTTGCTGAGGTGCATCCTTTATAACAGGTAGAGTTCATGAGTTGTTCCAACAAATTATGAAACCTGAGGAGGGCTTGTGGGAACCCCCAAATTTTTAGCAAAGTCAGACAGAAGTGTGAGCACATGGAGACTTGGGACTTGCAACTGGCATCTGAAGTGAGGGCAATCTTGTGGGACTGAGCCCTTTACTTGTGGCATCTGCCCTAATTCCAAGTAGTGAGTGTCAGAACTGAATTAAATGATGACACCCAGTTGGTTCGGAGAATCAGAGAAGTGCTTAGTGTCACAAAGACCTGAGACTTCAAGAATCAAACAAAAAGTTAACACAGTGAAACTAACCTATTCTTAGTTTCTTTTACGTTGTAAGAGTTATGATTCGCACTGTTAGGAGGATACATAGAAAAGTTATCATTAGAACTGGCATCTTGCTCTTCTTCCTCCTCCTCTTCATCCGTCCGAACAACTCCTTCAGAAAGGTAACCATCTTCATCTCCTTCTTCATCCAGTGCACACTGAGTAGAACCTCCCCAAGTTGCCATTGTTCTAGAGATTAAGAGACAAAAAATAAGAGATCATTTTGGAGATCAGCTAAATACTTTACCATCTACTATGTGCCAGACATTGTACCATGTACATATGTATGCATATGAAACATGTTTGCCTGCTTATAAAATTTCACTGAATTCCACTGCTGATATGTGGAATATGTTTATTCTGCCTTCCACAAAACAATTCTTCAAATAAATTAAAATAGTAATTGTATCTCCTAGAACTTTTTTCCTAAACTAAACTCCCTCAGTTTTTAACTTTACCTTGAGCAACAGTTTTCTAGATCAGAGCTGTCCAAAAGAACTTTCTGCAATAGTAGTAATGATCTATACATGTGTATCCAACACAGTAACCACTAGGTACACATGGCTAATGAGCACTTAAAATGTGGCTGGTGTGACTGAGAAAATGAGTTATTAATTTTATTTAATTTAAATAGGTACATATAGGTAATGTAACAGCTACCGCACTGGAAAGCCCAATTCTAGATCCATGGTTCCCAAACCTAGATGCTTACCATCAAAAATACCCAAAGAACTTTTCTAAAGTTCAGATGTGTGGTACTCAGAACAGAAAAAAATACTATAAATATAATTTGATAAATAAAGTGCATTTGGGACTTCAAAGCAGAACAAGTTCTTCTATGAGGAAGAGAAGTTTGGTGCAATGTTCCATAAATGCCATCTGAGGATATCAAAAAGTAAGGTCACAACAAATTTGAATTTCAAAATATTAGCTCTGAATACTCCCATACAGATAATTAACTGACATTACAGATGGCCAATTTTTTAGAAATATCCTAAATATGGAAATTTCAAATGTAAATCCTAAAAACTAAATTTTTTTAAAGCATTACTTTATTACTTTATTTTTATTTTTTGATTTTTGAGAGAAAGAGAGCAAGCATGCAAGGGGGGTGTGGGAGTTGGAAGGGCAGAGGCAGAGGGAGAGAGAATCTTAAGCAGGCTCCATGCTCAGCGTGGAGCCCGATGCGGGGCTCAATTTCACAACCCTGAGATCATTACCTGAACTGATATCAAGAGTCGGATGCTTAACTGACTGAGCCACCCAGGCACCCCAAAACTAAATTTCCTAATCCTTAGGAAATTTACAAATAGGGGATTCCTCATTTAAGTAAAAATGTGCTTCTTTCTGGCCTGGTATGTAAGTACTACAAAGTAACAAGCATTTTCACTTTTATAAGCTTAAAACTTAACTAAGGACATAAGGCTTATACACTCAAGAAAATCTGTATCACCATTTGATCAAGTGCCTTGAGAAGTTACAACAGAAAATAGCTGGATTTAGTTAAACTGAACCACGAAGGTGATGATTTAACAGCAGCCTCAGTGAAACAGCAGATTTGAGCTGAGAGGGGAAATGAAGCTGCCCACTCTACATGCCTTAGGTAGGTGACGTTAAAAAAAAAATGTAAACACCTCTCTTACTTTTCTGTTCTACTCTGTTGAGGCGTACACAGGTTCTCAGATCCATCACTTCTCAATGACACGGCCACGGGCGATGTAGTTTCAGCTAGACCCTGCCTCCTCTGATGTTCTGCCATCAGCGCTTCAAGCTGCTTTCTCCTCTGTCGTAGCTCTTCCCTTAACATCTCATGTCTTCGCATTTCTGACCACAGCTATTATTTTAAAAGTCGGAGTCGAGTTAGTATAAATATCTGGATTTGTTTTAGCCTTAAAGACTAAAATACAAAGACTTCTATTCTCACTCTATCCATTTTACACCAAGATATCCCATGGTGAAAATAGCATTTTCGTGATAAATAAGAAAAAATTAGGCATTAATACTTAAATGAAAGCAGTGGCCAAATATTTAGAGAAAGGTATAATGTTTTCTACAAATCACATATAAATAAAAGGCCAAAGAACAGGTCTTTCTAACTGAAATGACTGCTGTTCACTGCAACTATTTCTTAAATACAATTCTGCCAAATATTTCCTAATAATTTTGAAATGATTTTGAAAAGATCCCAAATTAATTACTTTTTGAAAAAATTATTTCCTCCCAACTAAAAGACACAAAACAGACTGCATTCAAAAACATGTTTCATAGATATTCAGTTTTCCTTAAGATGTGACATAAGACTTGGGAACAACAGGTACAATATATAATACCTCGTTATCTACTACTGAAGAATCTTCAGGCTCAAAACCAGATTTGCTTGTACTGGTTTCATTTCCATTAACAGCTGGGGTTGAAGTAACAGCTGGGATATATTTTTTTGTGGGAAAATTACCCGCACTAGTGGCTGACAGCTAAAAAAGGATTAGTAAAAACCATTATGAGGAATTAGAGAATTATGTTAATTTCATAAAAGCAGTTATTTTACCATTTCTCTGGGGGCTCTAGTACCATATTTATTTTGTTATTATCAGACCTCAATTGCCATTATGATCCAAAGAAAGCCTGACATAAGAAAACAAAGATGAAAACACAGAGTAAAGTGGATGAGGAGCAGCCAAGCCTCAAGAACAAAAGAGACAAGAGGGATAAAATGCTACTGTGGAAAATTTCATATCCTCAACCCAACTCTCGTATATATTCTTCCGGACATCAGACTAGGGAGAAGGGAAAAGGATTAGACAAAGTAGAAAAGGTTAAAAGTCTAGGGGGAAAAAAAAAAAAAACTGTTACAGAGAAACATCATTTGATGTGTTTCCCTTTCTTTGAAAACAAAACCCGAGGAATAAAATATTTTAAGAAAAATCTCAAAAAGAATTGGGTGTTTGCTCTCTGTGTTAACTTTACTCCTACTCCTGATTACCTGATATGGTCAAAGATTACTCATTCTCTGTTCAGTCCCAAAGGGTACTACTTAATAAGCAAACTACAAATATTTTACTTAATTTCTTTAGGTAATTCATGATGGTTTAAGGGCTTTATTATGTAATTTTAGGCCAATAAAAGATGGAAATGCTATTCCCTTAAAGGCAAAGCTGAAACCAGAATATTTTAATAGTTATGAACATTCATGTTCTGAATCTAAAGTAGCTAGCCCAACAGGTGAAAAAACAGAAGTAATCAGAGTCAATTCCTATGTGCTATCTTTCATAGTGTAAATGTACATCCCTAACCCGTTTCATTAGTTCATCCGTTTTATTAATCCTAATATTGATATGAATGTGTCACCTCAGTACTACAAAAGGTAAGAGTACTTTCCAATCACATTAGGTTTTAAACATCTTTTTTCATACAAACGGAAAGAAAGTTCCTAATTACCTGTAAGTCAGGACATGCCTTCTGCAATGCTTGAATTTTCTCTTGAATCTCAATCAGTTTCTTTCTTTCTTCCTGCAATTGTTTGAGTTCTCTCTGTTGCTGCTGTAGTTTAGCCTCATAAAATTTCTCTCTATAATTAAATTGACATTTGCAGACTCCAATAAATCTGATAGCATTAAGCATGACCTAATATAGAACCTAGTCAAGTAAGTACCTTCTCTAAAATAAGCACTAAATTTTTATTAAATGAAGCTCATGAGCTTAACATACCTTGCCTTCTCATTTATTCCAGCATCTTTCTGTGTTTTATTGGCATTTCCTCTAGTATTATTTGCATTTTGTTTGTTGTCTTCTTCTGCTGGGTAGAAATCATCCAAATTTGAAGTATTGGTAGAGATAACTCCATGATCTGCTGCGTCATCATCCTAAAAAGCATCATTAAAATAATCTTGAAATCTAAAGGCATTATCCAATTCAAAGCTTAAATACCACTATTCTGTAAAATTTACATGACATAAAAATTAGAGCAGTAGATTGAGTACATGATTTTTAGAGAACACTGAAGCTCGTCCTCTACCAATGACAGGAAACGAAGTACTAAAACAACAAAAAAGTACATTTATAATCTGAGCTGCCAATTACCCACTAATGACTCATGTTAAGTTGCCTTTTCTTATCTTGACCAGATACTGAGCTATTAAAGAACAGCTTTATACAGAATACGAAAAAGATCAAAAACACACCATCAGATATGGGAACTCTTGATACTAGATAATTTTTCATAGAATGTAACTTTTTTTAAAGATTTTATTTATTTGAGAGAGAGAAAGAAAACACGTTAAGTGAGGGGAGGAGTGGAGGAAGAGGGAGAGAATCTCAGGCAGACTCTGCACTGAGCAGAGCCTGACGCAGGGCTTGATCTCACAACCTGAGCCAAAACCAAGTCAGATGCTTAACCAACTGAGCCACACAGGCACCCCTTAAAATGTAACTTTTACATTAACGATTTCAAATAATCAATGTCCAGTCCACTGTCACTTGCTTACAATTTTCTATTCTCTCACTTTGGTCTTTAGTTTGCCAAACCAGTACCAATGACTCACAATACAAAAATGAATGAGAATATCTCACATCTGTCATGACTAATGGAAAAACAACTAAAGTTCTCAGCTTCCTAAGGGTAGGTCCCCATCTACCCTTAAAGGTTAGGGGTAACCTTTAAGGTTGGGGTGAACTACTACATTTTTAAAAAAACATTTAACTCCATATAATTTTATATTTACTCATGCTTTCTCTGAAGACCTCAACTGAAACTTAAACCTTTGGAAATATCATTCTAATAAAACCTTAAAGAGTTAGAGCTGACTCAATTATAAAACTGGGTAGACAATTTTAAGTTTGTAGATGGTGTTATCTGGTATTCTTATTCATCTAAAAACTAGCCTAATTCATTCCTAATATGGGTAAGAAGATGGAAAAGAAACTGAGCTGGGATTCAGGAATAGAGAAGCTATAATTATGAGGCCTTTTCACATTATAAAAAGTGAAAAAATTAAAGTACAAGAAAAAAACACAAAACAAATCTGCCTGATGTTTCAGAAGGCAGTGAGAAGGTACCTGAACAACTGAGTTATCAACTCTGATGCTTAAAGTAAGTGACTCAAGAATTATTAACAGTCTTTTGAAAAAATCAAGCAGTATTTACCTGTACCATAGCAACAAGATCTTGCAACTGTCTTAGTTTCTGTTTTGCAGCCATAAGTCTATTGATCTTCTGTTCAAATTCAGCATCTTCAGGAGCCTCATCAACCAGACTGCTCCTATGACTAGTTAATGAAGCGCCACTGACTCCCTCATCTTCTGCTTCTTCCTCTTCTTCCTCATCATCTTCACCTTGTGCACCATGAATCCCCTGTTCTCCTTCTCTATTATAGTGACAATCTGCTAAAAGCAAGTATCAATGAAATCAATAATTTAATAAGTTTAAGAAGAGTACTAATTAAAGAAAATCCACTTCAAAAAAACAACATGGCAAAATTATGCATCAATAGTCAATCATACCTAAAGAAGGAGGCATGTTCAGAGCCCTTATGTTGGCAGCAGATCTGTTGTTAATTTCACAATTAGAATTAACTGATCTCCCCTCTCTATTATTAGAAACACACTGAGCATTAGAATTACTATTTACTTCATTCCAAGTGGCAGCTACTTGTGGATTTCTAAAAGAAAGAAAACAGCCTGAAGTTATTTAAAGTAAAAAATTAAAATTTAAAATTAAAGTTTTAGAACTGCTGATAAAATAATTCTGAACTATGAACATCGCTGGCTATTTCTCCATTTAAATTCATACTCTGAATAACTGGCTCTTGCTTTTCAAAAACTGCTCTTTGGAAATTTAAGAAGAAAAACATCCAAAAAATCAAAGTTACACCTAAAAATAAAGAGGCAGGAAAATGTTAAGTTAGATACTTCTTATGACTTACTTGCATGTGATCTTAACAAACAACAAATTTACCAAACTACTGTACTCAGTGCTTCTCTATTTGTTTTTCTTCACAGGGCCAGTAAGATTACACTGGCCAAAATAGTAGACTTACGCAGACTTACAGGAGAAAAGCTTAAATAAAAAGCAAGTAGCACTCTATTGAGGTTTTTCTGTTCCATATTAGAAGCATTTAGTTAGGAGGAACATGTTAGAAAAACAAACTTCCAAGTTCTTACCGAATGTTAGTAACAGGTTCAGAGTTTTCATGTTCAGACTCGTATTCTGACTCTTCAGTTTCTTCATCTTTTGTGTTTTCATTTACAGCATCTGTCATCATATCTGATGTTTGTTCATAATAATGAACCAATTCTCTTAGTTCATTCAATCTCTTTCGAACTTCATTTAACTTCCTGACAAACAACAAAAATGTATATATAATAACTATTTTAGCAAAATAAAGCATGCAGTATTTCCATATAAAAGCAGCCAGCATGGACAAAATTCAGACCTAGTGCAGTCTCAAGGGGTGTGACTATAAAGTTAGGAATTCAATTTCAAGGATAGCTTACTCAATATCTCATCACTCCATTTTCTTATAATCTATTAGAGACAAAGGCATTAAAAAAAGCAGACTTGGTTTCTTAATAAATAGTGAAGTACTAAATATTCAATTTAAATACTACCTCTCAGGCAAATCAGGGATGCAGACACTATTAGACATTTACAGAAGGTTCCTAATCTGTAACACACAAGAGATCTATAAGGTGTATAATATGTTTACCCCAAGTATTACATTTACTGAGTTTCTATTAAGTGTCAGGAACACTGCCAATGTTTTTTAATCTGCAAAATACCTTTATGAACAGGTGTATTATCCCTATTTTGCAGATGAAGAAACAGAGGCTTAGTGAGGGTAAGTTATTTGTCCATGGTCACACAGCCTTGTAAGATAGAATATCAGGGCTTTCTGACTCTAGGGCCTGGGCTCGGAATTTAGAATCATTTGAATATAAAAATCTTTTAATGCAATCCCACCTATTTCTAATCCTTTAGCTAGAAAATGGGAATGCATCAGCTCACAAAAATTACCTGTATTACAATGTCACATTTCTCTTGGACAACTCAAAGGATGCAGATATAACACACACACACTTCTTCTACTACCTCTTAAGAATATTTATATTACGTAAATTCAGTTTTTCTAGAATTTTCAACAAAGAAAAAAAACCATAATTTATCCCCATTATTCAATTCTATTCTATGTAAACAATATTTGTAAAAATGTTTTACTGGAGTTTTTCAGTTGGATTTAGATGTCCTTCATTTTCACTCTCATTCTGAGAAACTAGAGAAGCAGCAGGATAAGGAACAGATGATGTGAAGCTATTGGATTCTCCATTGACAACTGGTGCTAAGCCTACAGGAGCAGAGGGAGCTGAAGTTGTACTTCTCTGATCCACACTTCTTTGTGGAGAGGCTGAAGAAGGCACAACTACCAAAAAAAAAAAAAACCAGTTACCATAAACAAACAGATATGGAATCAAACAACACTTACTCAGTTTGCTTACATATAAAAATAAAAAGTAAAAGTCATTAACATCTTACATTCTGCAGCTTTAAATTTCAGAAACGTAAGTGTATAATAGCCAGGCCACTTATTCAACCAAACAGACTTAGGGGAAAAAAAAAAAAGAAAAAGGAAAGACAAGGTGGAAATTGACAAAAACTATTATATTCTACCTTAAACAGTAACCAGTATATTCTTTGATAAACCTGATTCTAGGTTAAGTTAAACAGGGCAAATGTGGGGCGCCTGGGTGGCTCAGTTGGTTAAGCGGCTACCTTTGGCTCAGGTAATGATCCCAGGGTCCTGGGATCAAGCCCCACAATGGGCTCCCTGTTCAGCGGGGAGTCTGCTTCTCCCTCTCCCTCTGTCTGCTGCTCCCCCTGCCTGTGCTCTCTCTCTCTCTGTCAAATAAATCAATCTTTAAAAAACAAAAACAAAAAACAAAAGAAAAAAACTTAGGGCAAATGTATATGATGTACAGCATCTACAACTCTTTACAACCCTAGGGGTTTAGGCCCCAAAGAATGTTCTAAATCCATAGCTCAGAGTAATTTTATCTGGTCTCCAAGATGGAATTTTCCTTGTTCCAAAAGATAAAACAAACTTCAAGTAACTGTAGTACATTCATACCATGAAATACAACTCAACAATAGAATTTTCTAATTAGATGATGGCTTATCTTCTATAGTCTTTGAAATATATGTTAATTACTTTTCTGTCCACATGGATTGAAGATACCTTATGCCTTCAAGGAGAATGAATGAAGATTAAGAATCTTTGCACTTCTCAATCTCCATCACTTTAAAACTACTGTTATTTATCTCTTTCTCACAGGGACAACCATCATTTGTTGCTCACATTACAAATTGCTACAACTGGTTTCCAGCAGTCTCTTTGCTCTATTCCTTAATAAGTTCAACCTTTTGCTACAGCTTTCACACTGTTTCACAGTGTGAAAAAAAAAAATCATTTTTTAGAGTCATCAGCAGGCAAAGTGCTACTTTATCATGTATATAAAACTGACCACCGGGCCTTCAGTACAACTTTCGAATTTTAAGTTTTTCTTAGCTGTGTCCATCTGTATAACATAAGCATTGGGGGGGCATGTGGGTGGCTCAGTTGGTTAAGCGTTTGCCTTCAGCCCAGTCATGACACCAGGGTCCTGGGATTGAGCCCCATGTTGGGCTCCCTGCTCAGTGGGGAGCCAGCTTCTCTCTCTCCCTCTGCCGCTTCCCCCTGCTTGTGCTCTCGCTAATAAGTAAATAAAATCTTAAAAAAAAAAAATAAGCACTGGGATTAGGTTATACTCTAGAGGAGGAGAGACTAGCAGAGGTCTGGGAAAAGAAAGGAGGATGTTTCAGGAAGAAATACTAAGGTTTTTGGGGGGGGGATAGCAGAGAAATAGGAGATGGGTAAAGAATAAGGAACAGGGACTCCAGAGATGTTTTTCCTATCCCTTGTCTTTTCTTTAATAAGACAGCACCTGGAATGTTGAAGAATTATGACCAGCTGGAGTTGACCCTACTGATCAGTTTCCCATGCTAGAGCTCCTACTACTAACTGTTTAGGTAAGAGGCAAGGACCAGGCTTGAGAAGGTGTGAAGACAGCAAATGAGGACTAGTAACTGGATCTCAATCAGACAGAAGCAAGTAAAACATCTTGCAGCAGAAAAGGTGGTTCCTAAAGTGCAACTAGTATGACTATGCTCTTCCTATTCCTCCTAAGTGACCATATATTTCCAAAAAGTTATAAACTTTTCAGTTTATATAGTCTACGTTATAAACTATATAAGTCATAAATTTTTTGCACTAAACCATACATATGTTTTTCATGTCTTTTTTTTATAAATACTTTCTAAATCTATTCGATAGTTTTTAAATCAAAGTACCAATTTGGATTAGTTTTCCTTTAAGGGAAAATGTGAATATGCTAAAAAAATCCAGGAACATATGTTCAAGTATCTAATAGTTTACCTTCTCTTTTTCTTTCCCCTGAATTAAAATCCTACCTATTTTTCAAGGCTTAAGTTTATTCTTTACCTTTACTGAATTATAGGAATAGATCTCCCATCTATTTGGTTATCATCGTATATTGACTTGTTACTTAAAAACTATCCCCATGCAGGGCGCCTGGGTGGCTCAGTGGGTTAAGTGACTGCCTTCGGCTCCCGGATCGAGTCCCGCATCAGGCTCCCTGCTCGGCGGGGAGTCTGCTTCTCCCTCTGACCCTCCCCCCTTCATGCTCGCTCTCTCTCTCATTTTCTCTCTTTCTCTCAAATAAATAAAATCTCCCAAAAAAAAAACTTTCCCCATGCAAGTCCTATCTCTCCTCAAATATTGTAATTTTCTTGAGGAAGTATGAGTTCATTCATTCATTCACCAGATATTTACTAAATTAAATATTGCATGCCAGCACATATACTCATGTGTCCTCTACCTAATACTGCTGAGCCGGCTTTACTTACATGATGAATTGTTCAGATGTTGATCTCGAAGTGTATGAAGTTCTCCAAGCAGTTTGTCCATTTTTTGTTTCTTTTCCTGTAATACTCTCATTTTGCTAAAAAGTTGTACTTTCTCATCAGGTAAGCGTTCTGAAACTGAAGGATTCCTGCTCTGGGAAACCTCCCTAGTTAATGAAAGGCTTTCCGCTTGTCTTCTATTGTCTGGAACAGTTGGAGGCTTATTTAAAATAAAAAAAAAAAAGACGATCAAGGCAATGAAAGGTTTGATTCTCATTTTAAAAACACATAAATACTCTTTATAAAAAGCAATAAATATTTGCCTAGATTGTGCTAGTGGGTAAGCATACGCCTTTCCAATTCCCAAATCACATACTATTTCCTGATGTGCCACTATAACATCTATATGGTTTTATGGACACACATTACTACGCAGTGGTCTTGAATTCACTGGACTGAATTACTATCTGGATCTAAATTAAGTGCTAGAAATGTCTTTATAAGCCTTATATAAACTTATATAAACTTTCAAAAATCTCATTCTCTCTCTTGCCAGCTTTTTACAATCATCATAAACTTTTTCTTAATCTATGTTTTTCCTAGCACTTCTTTCCTATGATCCTCTACTAAAATTTTCAAAAATCCACTACGGCTTAGGAAATCATAAAATGAACACCACTGAGCTTATATTTTAACATTTTGCCACATTTGCATCAAATTTTTTTTTTTAAGAGAAATATAACATTACAGATATAACTAAAGCTCTATACATACCAACCCCCAATCTCATTACTCTCTCCAGAAATAAACACAATTACCATCATCACATATGTTTATATATTATTATACCTACATAAGATATACATCCTTCATGCATTTTTAAATATTAATCAAGCAAGTATCCTTCCTAAACTCGTGTTTTTCATTTATTAACTGGCTCATTTACTGAACTGGCTGTAAGATTTCACTCTATGCATATATCATAGTTTATTAATCCATTTTCCTGTTTATGGACATTTAGATTGTTTCTAGATTTTTGCTATTGACAAAACCTGCCATGAACGTTCTTATATATATAAGAACGTGTGAAGAATTTCTCTAAGATGGGGCATTTGCAGGGTCACCAAAAAAATGTGCTAGATATTGCTAAATAATTCTACAAAGTGGTAGACCATATTCATTTATTTTTACCTGGTCAACAGACAGGAGACATTGAATCTTCATACTCATTACAGTGAAGAGGTAATAATTCACCCTTTCTTATTCAAGGCCCATAGATTGAAATTTTGCATTTAAATCATTACTTACAAAGGTCACCAAATTGTAACACTTATTAATTCTGAAATTAAACTTAAGAACTTTCTCCAAAATCGTCAGTAAAATATTTAAGGACACAGATTCAAATATAACTTAAGCTTTAGAGGTTATGACCATAAAGAATCTTTGAGAGGAAAAAAGAACATATTATCTAGTAGCATTCAAGGAGAAAGTTTCACTTATCACTGCATTCAACGTAGATTTTCCTCTAATTAAGTGTTTCTCCAAGTATACTCCCCAGACTACCAGCAGTGGAATCACACAGTGGGGAAGCCCACCTCAAATGTATGAATCATACATACTTTGGGAGTGAGGGAATCCCAATGATCAGAACACTACATTTTTATTTTTTTTTAATTTTTTTTTTTTTTTTTTTTTTTTAAACAAAACGCCAGGTGATATTTATGCTACAGTGAAGTTCGGGAACCACTGGCTTAATTAATATGATTTTAAACTCAACTATACTAAAAAAATTAAATTACCTGAGAATCACGAAGCTGATTATGAAATCGCTGAATTAAATCATTCAGTTCTTCATTTAGTTCAGAGGTGATACTAACTCCAGATAGGCTACCTGTAGTTTCTGTTACAACTGGAAAGAAAATTAACAACTATTCATTAAAGCAAACAAATTAATACACTTTTCAATTTCTGAGAAGCTAAAAATAAATTCGGGGGGGGGAAGGAATTTTAAAAAATCTTACCTAATTTAAAACTAGTTAACCCTCAGATTTACCTCCCAAACAATCATTTTAATAGAAATTTCCATCTAGGGGCACCTGGGTGGCTCAGTCATTAAGTGTCTGCCATCGGCTCAGGTCATGATCCCAGAGTCCTGGGATCGAAACCCTCATCAGGCTCCCTGCTCCGCGGGAAGCCTGCTTCTCCCTCTCCCACTCCCCCTGCTTGTGTTCCCTCTCTCGCTGTCTCTCTCTGTCAAATAAATAAGTAAAATCTTTAAAAAAAAAAAAAAAGAAAGAAATTTCCATCTAACCTGAAGACAAAGGGACACAGAAAATTCTAATATAGTGATTCATCTTTTTCTGTCCCATCACTCGAGGAGGGATACTGCTACATTCCAATTAAGAATAATGACTCAATGGAGTAGGGAGAGGACAGGCCTATCAGGTTGGGTTGGGGGAGTGGCAAGGGAAAGTGGTTCATCTGAAAAAGTACAGCTGATACTGACAGGTCTCAATCCCCACCTCCCCCAAACAGAATCAATGCTCTAATACAGGGGCTGGCAAATTTTTTATAAAGATTCAGACAGTACACATGTTAGGCTTTGTGGAAATGGTTTTTGTCTCAACTACCCAACTCTGCCATTGCAGGGGAAAAGCAACCACAAATGATACATAAACAAACAGGCATGGATATGTTCCATAAAACTTTAAACAGTGGGCCAAAGCCAGCTGGCCATAGCTTGCTGACCCTTGCAGTAGAACAGATTATTTACTGAAGTAATTGCTTGTGATACAATGCAGACTACAAGACCATAGTTTTTATCTTCCTACAGCAGTATTCCTGAGGCGGTATTCTGAGGACAATTTTGATAACGGGTTACTGCTCTACTACCCAACCACCCTGTGCTTATCCTTTCCAGCTCTAAAAGAGACACGGGCTATAAACTGTTTCTGTTTTAAAAGAAAATACTAGCTTTTTCAAAGAGAAATTAGAATTTCAGGGCTAAATAGAATCCCTTCAGCCCTGAGTTAAGTGCAAACTCTATTTTGAAAAGAAAGAAATTACAGTGTAGATTACTAACACACACTGCTAGTTGAGTAAAGAACAACTCTTTCCCATGACTATTACTTAGCCTCACTTACATACCAGAATATTAAAGACTATCATTCTGGTTTTTCATCAGAAATCTCATAAATACAAGAGAAAATGTTTTAAAATTACTACCCTGAAATTCTTTTTGAGATAATATAAAAAATAAATTTAATCTTAAACCTTTGTTCATTCTACTCCTGGTGTCTGCCTCATTATACTTTAAAGAAACAAGTTCATATATTCAGAAAAAGAAGACCTCTGACCTAGAATTCAAGAAATCTGATTTTACTAATATGTCATAGAAGTATAGGCAAGTCAAAAACTCTGTTAGAGCTCCTTCTCTCCCAAATGAGACTAAGAAAAAGCTCTGGAGACTAACCTACAATTTTGTGATAATCAAATGAGATGATATAAACGTTAAGTATCTGAAATAACATCACCACCACAGGCATATCTCTGAAATCTAGAACTTGAAAAATATTTAAAATACTTTAAAGTCATTAGCCATTAACTAGTATGTCATTGTTTAAACATTTTGTTTTATTCTAAATTACCTATTTCCTAAATATAAATGTAAAAGCTAATGAATTCTGGACTTTACAAGGGAAAAATGTGTTGAAAATGTATAAAATTATTACTGTACATATTATATATAATATACAATTATGTAATTATTACAAAAGAATAAGTTACTTGCAAGTCATACAGTTCCATATGAAAATGCAAAATTAAATTATGTATAACAGTGATCAGAGGGCTAAGCCACTGGGCTAGGTGTGGATAGCAGCATAAATTGAAGAATAACAAGGTAATCTCAGTGAGGACCTAAAATAGAGAGCCCACAGGAAATAAATTATTATTAGACTAGGATGATAGACTAGAAAATAGACCTTAGTTTTACTGAGTTTTAATAGGTAACAAGCTGTTTTCAACTTACTGAGAAATTAAACAGGTTTGAAGTGATAAAACAAACTATAAAATTAGACTCAGTACTAAAGAATTCAATACAATTTCCACCTAAATGATACATGGCTATGAAGGAAGAAAGAAAAGTGAAAAAAACGTTTCTGAGTCTCAGGAAGACTATATATAGAATATAAATACTGTTCAAAGGAACTGGTGTATACAACTGGGCACCTAATTGAAATAACAGAGCTACTACCAACATTAGAAGCTAAAGAAGCTCTACAAATTTATGCATTGTCTCCCTTAATGTTTTGACCTTTCCTTGGTAGGCAAGACAAGTATAGCAATCCCAGATGAATAAAGTACAAAAAGTGGGGGGAAAAAAAAAGAAAGGGGAAAAAAAAAAAAAACATTAAGAGTCCTATCAGTGTGAGGTACAAAAACAGAACTACAGCCTGTCCCTTTTACCTCTTAAAGGTACTCTCTGATGAAAAGGAGAGCGAGCTGGCTGTCTGCCCGGTACAGTATGATGGCCAGGAGTTGTCCCTGCAACCTCTTCTGCATAACCAGAGAAAAGCACAGGACAGGGTAAGCCTCATATGTAGGTTTCTAAACTAGTCAATATAATCAAGACCTGATCATATAATAACCAGCATCCACCTTGCAATACCATTATTAATTGAGCCTTACTTATAACAACAAGCTACACTGTGGCATACCAGAATCATCCATCACAGCAATAGCTTGCTCTGCTTTGTGCTGCAGAGCAAGAAGAGCAGCCTGTCTTCCCTGCAGAGCTCTCAGCTGCTCCTGCTGTTGTAACATCCTTTTTAATAAGTCATGTTGTTTCTTCAAATTTTCTATCTCTTCCATAGGCTCCTGCTGAGGATCTCTGGCCTGGAAAATAAGACCAACAATACTTATATCTGATTATTAAAATTCATGTTCCTGTTTCAACTACCAATGGCACAGTACAGACACAGATGATAAATTAGTATTAAATACACAACGGTAAATACAGTTTCAGTAGACTTGAAGAAAAAAAGAGTAAGAATAAAACGGTAACACAGAGATATCCTGCCATGTTGAGTTAGGTAGTTAGGTAATTTCACAGTAAAAGATCATAAGCAATAGCTTAGCATGAAGAGGAATTAACAAAGAAAAAAAAAAGGCATACAAAAAAGGAGGTCAAAAGGCCAAAAAGAGCTACACACACACACACACACACACACGAGCCAGACCTTATAGAAAAGGAAGAACAGATCATAGCAGGTTAATGTCCTAAAAATATCCTTGAAGAAGATCATTCTAAAAAACATTCTGCCCCACTTCTAGAAGTGATGTTAAAAAATACTAATAAAACAAAAACGAACCCACTATTTTCTAACCAAGGACAAAAATTACAGAAACACTTTTATTTGATAATTTGATGTAAGTGGCTTTCATTTACTTACATCTCATTTCATAAGCATAAAATAAAGCAGAAAACTTTGTTTTGTATCAAAGATATCATTATGTTTTCTTTTAAATTATGCTTATTTAGCTGAGTCTGAGAAATTAAATAGAATACTTTGAAATTCCCTCCAAAAGGTACCATTTTGCCTAGACAAACAAGATTAGATAGATGCCACTTTTAAAAAATTATAAAATGTTAAGGATTAATCTTAAAACCAGTGAAATTTAACCCAACAAGAAAAAATAAAAGTCAATCAAGCAAAGAAACCAATTTAAATACAACTTGGGAAAAATAAAGTATAAGCCAAATTACATATGAAATGTATATATATATCATATTAGAATTTTTCATCATTGATCTGCCTTTTTTAAAAATCTTATATTTTAAAAGTTTAAAGATTTTACCTAATATTTACACAGAATATTTCTATTAACTTAGAAACATTTAGTCAATTTTAAACTTGCACTGCTAACAAATTTTGGTTGGGGTTATATAGATTTTAAGTGACTAATCCCAACTACCAAAGTTATTAAGAAGAATAAAGAAGTTCAATAATTTCATTTCAAAGTAAAATGCACTGATCTACTTTCTCCATGTACATGTGATTCCTGGAAAAATTATGGAAACACAGATGGCTCCACAGAGATTCCTTCCTGGGTGACATCCTTTATCGATACTCTGCAAAAATCCCTTCTCTTTACCAACCCAAGTGAGTAAGTATATGGCTCTAAATTAAACACTGGAAGAAAGTAAGATCAAATAAGGAAGTAGAAAGACTGTGGCTGGAATATCTGACGCACAAATCAGAGAATTCAGTCAGTGCTGCCTCTATCCTATACTGACTGACTAGACTTCATAAACAGGGAAAAGAAGCAACTATCTTGGTCAAAGCAGTACTTATTAAAGATTTTCTGTTGTCTTGAATTTCCAAAAAACTAAAGCCCTTTTCAAATTAACTACTGTGTACTCAGTTCTCTCCCCACCTATACAAGTGGAGTTAAGTTGCTAACACTGACATTCATTCCTGTTAAAATTCATCTTCTTAGTTCTGGCTTATTTCAATTTATAATCCTCCCATCTCTCAAAAATATGTAGTTCACACTTCAAGGTAACCTTAAAGCTCTCTAATTTTAAAGAATTTACTAAATAACATTCTGGTTTTTTACCCTTTAAGCAGCAAACTTTTAAAAAGAACTTTAATCCTTGTTAGTCATATTTTCTTTTAGACTGTATTTACTTATTTTACTTATTTGAGAGAGGGGAGAGAGAGCATTAGAGAGCATGGGGGGGCGGGGAGAGGGAGAAGCAGGCTCCCGGCTGAGCAGGGAGGCTGAAGGGGGGGAGGGGGGAGGCTGGATCCCAGGACCCCAAGATCATGACCTGAGCAGAAGGCAGAGGCTTAACCGAATGAGCCACCCAGGCGCCCCTTGTTAGTCACATTTATTTGCAAAACTCTGACACTCAAATTATAAAGAATTCTGAACTATTTATTAAAGGAAACACAATTACCTCCAGATTTTTCACTAATCTAAAAATGAATTCCCAACAATTTTGAAATTAGTAGAGTTTATTACTGCTTAATAACTTTTGCATCCATTTAAATAACACTTCAGGGGTGCCTGGGTGGCTCAGTTGGTTAAGCGTCTACCTTCGGCTCAGGTCATGATCTTGGAGTCCTGGGATAGAGCCCCGCATCGGGCTCCCTGCTCAGCAGAGGAGTCTGCTTCTCCCTCTGACCCCCTCCCTCCTCTCATGCTCTCTCTCTCTCAAATAAATAAAATCTTTAAAAATAATAATAATAATAATAATTAACACTCAAACTAATATTCAGAAAACCTGAGCTGAGGGAGGCAGGAAGGGACTACAGTCAAATGTAAAAAAAGGGAAAATGAGAAAATGGAAATAAAAATACCTAGGGATTAGAACATGCCAAGCAAATGGTGCATGGAATAGGAATCCAAAAGGGAAGCAAAGAATATATTAACCCTTCAAACACATAATTTCACTTAAACTTTGTGAGTCACCTCCAACAAGTACATTTTTAGTTTATGGATAAAAAAATTAACTTAGACATGAAATCCAAAGCTGCATACAGGTAACAGTTCAATTTCAGAAAACTCTGTCTTCCTTTCCTTTAGAAAAATGAGGTTCCTCCAATAATTTTTCATGGATCCAAATTTATTTTTGTAGCTGAAAAGTACTTCAGATAATATGTACTCCATTTTTTCATGTGAAAGGTGAGGAACTATAAGCCCAGAGAAGATAACTGTGATTTAGCCCATATCACAGGGCAAGTTAGGTTCCTAAGTTCTAGGTTGGTGTTTTCCACACCACACTGCCTGCTCTAAAATTATATGCTCAGTAGTTTTAAATACAAAAGTCTAAGACACCATGTCTGAGGAAACATAGTCTGGTTTGGGAGACAAAGTTAGCCCCCATGAAATAACTAGAAATGATGAAAATAATAGCAAAAAAAGAGTAGATAATATTTTAAAAAGCTTAATAAAGTCTCTAAAAGCCACAAGTGAATGTGCGGGAAAGAGGAGTATGGGAAAATAATGAGGGCATAGGTACTTGTGGAAGGCTTCTTTTTTAAAAACTATGCAAAGTGTCATCATGTCTATAAAATATTCCATAAAATGGATTCTGTCCTTGTAAGCAGCTGGAAAATACCAACCATTTCCTATCAAGCTACCACTCACAAGGCTGCTTTAAGCTCTGAATCTCAACTTTTTTCCTACTCTCCTAACAGAACTTAACATCTTGAAAAGATGTTAAGTAGGGAATGAAGGTGAGGTAGGGAGAACACAATTCTGCATAGCAGAGGAAAAATAGTCAGTTGGTGAGAATGAGGAGTTTTTTCTAATAAAATATTATGAATAGAGCACTGATAGAACTACCCTAGGATGGCCCTAAAAATCAAAAGATTAAAGAGAATCAATTGGAATAAACTCCAAGAAGAAAGTTCAATAGAGAGTAATATTCACTTATAAGGCTATTATTCAAGGAAAATGAAAAACAGAAAAATGTTTTTTAAAAGTAAATGTATCATCTTAGGAAAAAAAGAAAAGCTGGCAGATTTTACTGTTTGTCAATGTTCAGAAAACTTAAAGGGAATAGTAAGTTCCAAAGGATATTTACTGTGTCTCACACTTTTTCTCCAATGCTACTCATTTTAAAAATAATCAGCTATTTAATTTACTATTCTGTTGTGTTGGGCACCTTTTGCTTAATACTTCATAGTGAGATCATCTTAGATGATTTCAAACTGTATCCTCAAATTCTTATGGGAGCCAGAAAAAAAAAAAAAAAAAAAAAACCTGCCAAATTACTTAGAGGTTTTGTCATTTTTAAGCAGCAAAAAGAAAAAAAAAAGTACATAACCAAATAAAGACCCTAGTATATTAATATAAGCTAATAAAACATAAGAAATTAGTCTAATCGATACTTATTAAAATAGTATTTTACTCTTGCAAATGGGTATGAGCACTTTCTTATAAATGCTTTTATTGAAACTTCTTTTAAGTGTTAACTACACAAAGAGCTGTCTCTAAACCTTTCCTGAGTGCCTTTATGCAAATCATGGAAAATTCAGAGCAAACACTGGAGGAAAAAAACCAGCAGAAACATTACCAAACAAGTTAACTTTTTTGCTTAAGTATTTTTCTAAAAAAAAAAAAAAAAAGAATGGAAGGGGTTTCCAACAAGAATCAAAATAAAAACCACAAAAGAAAAAAAAAAGGAAAAAAGGCACTATAAAAATACTTCATTCTTAGAAAGACAGGAAAGCTAATAGCTTACTCCATTTTCTTTTTCTTTAATGAATGACTGCAAGAATTAAGACAAAACTTAAAAGTACCACGTTCATACACGAATACAAGTATCAAGAAACAAAAGGCAACTAATGGTTAAGGTTTAAGAATTCCTATTTTGAGTTCTCAATGGCAAAAAAAGAAAATGGATTAAGTCCTTTGTTAATGCAAATTAACTACAGCTGCCACATATAATCCACCGGGAGGAGTATAAGGAAGCAGAGAAAAATAAAAACACTAAGGGATAGCATTTTACTAAGGCAAATTACAGTATAATTAGCCGTGTTAATAGCTTATATATTTAAGAGTAATAGCAACAACAGAAAGGCAAATAAGGAAGAGGAAATGTGAACAAAAGAGGTGCTCATTTAGAGACTTCCCAAATTAATATTGTGAAATATACCTTTGAGGGAAATCCACGTTTTCGGCTACATTTCCTATTAGGCCTCAGTTCCCTGTCATTCTGAGGAGGTCTGTCACCTTTCCCTTTTGGACTTGTGGTAACGTCAATGTCTGAAACCTGTTCTTGTGAAGCTGAATTCCCTAGTTTGTCCTCAATGCACGGCCGAATTCTCAGACTAAAAGATGCCTCCTCCTTTATTAAATAGTGTAGCATATTAATTTCTTAATACAAACTCCTGTTTAACATACAAGCCAGCCTTGTGAATAAATACAAAAAATTTACCAGTTCATCTCTTTAAAAATCAATCCACCCTCCCCCAAGTGGCAATAAACTTAAGACTTTTAGATTTCTGTAAGACTAGACTAATGCTTACTATAATCAAGTACCATATCATATCCTAGGCAATTTCCAAACTATACAAGTGGAGCACATTTTAACATTTATTCTGCTGTTATTAATATCAATTTTCATTATGTCATTTTATGTTATGAAAAAAATTCTCATCACAGTGAACACTACATATGCTAATATATAAATCAAAATAACCAACTATACCATTTCCCACCCCTCCCCAACAGAATTCCTTTACCCACATTCCCCAATTCCTCCATTTCTGCTGGAATGAAATGTGAGGGAAAAAATTATTCCCAGCACCACTGTAAACAGAAAAACAATTTCTCCACAAAAGAATCTATTTTCAACAGTTGTTTGGATCAGGCCCTCTGAATATCTATCTCCTGGTGAAAATAATGTAGGACAAAAATTCAAATTTCCTCTTCAAATTAGGAAGGGCAGGGAAGAGAAAGGAGGCAGGTAAGAAACTACACAGGTCAACACTAAACGGAAACAAACCCTCAAATTTCTCATGCTGAATGGTATTTTGGAACGTATCTCAGAAACAAAAGATGGACATACATGGTTATCATTTCATAAGAAAAGCTTCACTGGTAACAGGTTTTCAAGTTTACTAATGCACGGTTATAGGCACACTACCTTCTGTGAATTAAGTTTATTTTACAAAGCTTTCCTCAAAGTTCTGTAAATTCCTGATTATTTTTCCAAAAGACAGTATTTTAATAAATTTCATTTTGCAGAGTAAGAAATTTTATTTTTCTCACCACAAATAAATCATAATGTAAATAATACCCTGTCCCAATTTCATCTCGATGTTTCAGTCATCTGGTTTTGCTACAGTTCAAAGCTAGCCCGAAGTATAAAAAATCCTAGTAGCCTTCAAATGAATCCTCAACAGCAAAAGAACTGGGAGATTTTTCCAAGAGACAATATACTTGTAGTAATGATATTTTTGTACTCCTAGCTCTTATACTCATGATGAATTTTAACTTTCCTAATGCTTCTTAAAATAAGTAAAGCTGTGCTTAATGAAACCAACAGAAAAACTGTTTCTGCAAGCACATCACAAATTAGATTTTTAAATCAACCATGAAAGTGTTCAATGTAAGTAAAACTTCCATACTTCCATGTTTTAAAACAATATATACAGCATTAACAATTTGAGGGTTTCTTCCCTGAAATGTACTTTTCATTAAGGAATGCCTATAAAAAATATCATCTTGAAAAACGGCGGAAAAGTTTAAATCTTCATTTCCAGCACTTTTAATTACCAAAAAGCCGCTTACCGTGGTATCTGAAGCCTCAGACTGCACATCTATGTTTAGCGATGTGCTCTCAGCTACAGAACCAGATCCCACAGCTGAATCTATAGTCCGAACATCCTCCTCCTCATTTTCTCTAGCCTGAAATATTTTAGTGGTATAAATCATACAACTATTAAAAAGGGCAATAAAATGTTATAATGGATGGCACGATTTTTTGAAAATATATTAACTCCTCTGGGGTGGAATCAGAATGTCATCAGTATATGTACACTAACATACCATAAAAATAACTCAACACATTATTGAAAAGGTCCAAAACTTACAAGGATTTTTTGGAGAAATTTCATATATGACTTTTCTTGTTCTTTAAGGTGATCTATTAGATGAGTAAGGCGCTCAACATTAGCAGATCTTTCATTTTTCTCTACAAGATCTTCCCGCATGGAACTAGCTTTAGTAATATAATCACGAATCTGAACTAGCCTGCTTACAATCTGCATGAAAAACATTTGAGGGGAAAAAAAAAAAAAACATGAAAATAAACGGTACGTAAAACTAAGCATAATGCATTCCACAGCAACACTTCTACATATTTTTTATTTCACGTATAGTCTAGGTTTATCGTTTTACGTGCAAAAGATCTGAATCAAATTTAGAATTTAACCAAAACTTAACTGACAATACTAACAACTCCAATTACTATGAATTTAAAAATTTCAAAATTAGTTTTAATTTACATTACCCAAAAAATTTCACTTACAGAACTGTATGCCTTTAAACTACAATTTATGTAAATTTTTTCTAATGCTTACATACTATTTCCTTCTAAGTGAAAGTACTTTTGAAGGTACTTTTCAAGAGAATTATATAACCATTTAAAAAAATTCTTACAATCTACTAATCACATTGTTTCAAACTCCTCTTTACTAAAAAAATTGGTACACAGCCTTTGGCAGGTAAAGAAAAGCCTTAATTTGTAATACGCCATTTCTACAATCATTTTGGGTAAAGAGAAATTTACACGATACTGAATAAATCTGAGAGAATGAGGAGGCATGTCCAGAAGTACTTAGCTAAAATTCCTATGCGCATAACCCAATAAAACTTTCTTAATCTTAATATTCTACTTTGAAGCTCATGAAAGCAAAGAGGAAAACAAACATTTTTCACCTGGCTGCTCTCCATTGCAGGCTCTCCTCTTCCATCTTCTTCAGAGACTTGACAGTTTTGCAAAAGGTCATTACTTAAAGCAGAGGCAAACAACTCTTTACATTGTGCTGATCCAGTCATTTCTCTCTTTGGAGGACTTAGAGCAGCATCTTTGCTCTTGTTCGTATTAATCTGCATAGGCAAAAAGTTGAAGGGCTTTCGGTTTTCACTAAGCTGACGTTTGTTGTTAGCAGCTGTTGCTCTACCTTGAGAATCACTTCCAATGCTTCTCTACATATGGAAAAGAAACCAAATCCCACAAACATTAATTTTTCAATAATTAAAAAAAAAATTCCAATGTTCTTAATCAGTTTTACCATCAGATATTGATTCAGGAAGTATATATAAACAGCTCTGTCCATAAGATTCAAAAGATTCAAATCTATAAAAAGTCTTTTACTAAAATATCAAAATGTGATCCACTCGTCCTATTCCTCATTTTGTCAGACATAATTCAACTGATGAATATGAGCAAGATCAGTCTAAATGAAGTACTAGGACTACAATCCTATTTATAACTCACATTGCTAATCATACTTGTTCACCGATTTTGTATGGGCTTTGGACCCAATGAGTAGATCTTAATTAATATAAACATCAGCATTAGGATGTGTCTAGATGAAACACTGCCTGAAAAACTGCTCAGCTCAGTGCCTGGTATATAGTAAATGTTCAGTAATTATAAACAGATGACTAAATGATGTGATCACCAGCACCATCGTATCAAGACTTGAACATACCTTTATGCATATTTGGTAAACTGTTTATCTCTCTAAAGCACAGATGTGACAATAAAACATTTGTTAAGAGCTCATTATCATTTACCTTTACTTTTAGTTCCAAATTTTATTTCAGTGATTATAATACCAACCACAGTTTTATTTTAAACTTGAGTAATCCAGAACATCCCACACTTAGCCAATGATAAATATTCTACACTGGATCTGCCCTTTTGCTTAACAGCAATCTTATTCAGTTACTAACATGTAAAATTTAGTTCCAGGATGAAATGATTTACATTAGTCATAGAGTATTAGTAATAAAGTCACAGAAGACTTGACCTTAGCATGTCTAGAAACAGTTTTTTTTGCCCTCCACAGAACATAATACCACTGCCACTAATTAAAATTCTTTCCATATACGCAGAAACTTAAGAAAAAGGAAATAAAGAGCTCACTTTTTATTCTTAAGACAAATTATTTAATCCATTCCAAATATTTCCCATAGTTCTAACTTGATTTTTGAAAGTAATTCACAAACCTGATCTAAATCACTGAAGTTTATGCGCTGTTTAAGTTTCTCTAATTCGGCCTGCTCTGGAACAGACATCTGAGTCACATATCTACTATGTGGAAACGAATGTGGAGTCTTTGTTCTTCGCCTTCCAACTCCTGGTGAGGACTCCGGAGAAATATCATTAGTTACCCTTTTATCACTTTCTACACCAAACTTTTTCTTATTCTTTTCTGATGATTTATTTGCTTTCTTCTGTTGGCCACCCCAATCCTTTAAAAAAGTAAAGGCAAAAATTAATCTGGCCTCTATCAAACCAGGAAAGTAATTTGATATGCTTAAAAATTTTCAGTCTTAAAGATAAAAATGACAAAACATTTTTCATGTAAACATATAGCCTTAGAGACAATTACTTACTGTTACTAATGTGTCCCCCCCGCCATTTCATCCAGCCTAAATTTCATAGACAGTCCTTCAGAAAATAGATTACTTTCTTATCATTCTTTAACAAACATAAATGCCAAACTCCAACCCTAGAGTCAGTCTGAATATTTTCAAAAGCATTTTTAAAAATGGTTCCCTACTATTTATAAATTGGAGAGTGAAATAAATTATAGTTACCTTTACTGGTCTCCTTTAAAATCAGTGTGTATAAGACAGATTCAGAATCAACCTGGATTCTAAAGTAATTATTGTTATCTGAAGAAATGCTCACTGTGACCCTAGGCAATTTACTTAACTTCCCATAGTCTCAGTTTCCTAAACTCTAAAATAGTGTCACCTTTAAAACATAATTAAAAATAATATTCATAAAACATCTAGCACAGTGCCTAGCATATAGTAAGAAATAAACATAACTATACTTACTTTGCACAGGCAATAATGTATTACATAATAAGACCTTATATGAAATGACAAAAACGTTTCATGTTTTAATGGGAAAACATTTACTGAGTTATACCCACATAACCTAAATCATTCAACAAAAAGGTCTATAAATTCCTACCTTATTCATATTGGAAGAATCATTTAGTTTTACTACAGTAAAACCTTTTGGGATATTCTCCTCATTTATAACACTACTCCCTTCTCTACAAACTGTCCCTTCCACCCCCATCCATGTGTGGGTGTTCTTGCCAACCTGTTGTTCTACTTACCCTACCCCTTCCTGGCCACAGATGATTGGAAAAGAGATGCATATCTAATCCAAATTGGGATAATCATACTTTAGAATTTTAAATTGGAACTAAAAGATAACTAGTCAGGATATAATTGTAGCGATAACTGAAAACTTTAGAATGAAGGGTCAGCCATAGTACACCACATGAACCAGAGAAGAGAGAAAGCTGGTCTGCGAAAAGAAAGTTGTGTTAAGCAAAGGCACTCAGAAGCAAAGAGTCAGGGCAGTGACAAAGCAATTCTTGACAATTTTCTGGTTCCTTTTTCTAGTCCCTTCCTAAAACCCAGCTACAGTGTTTTAATTTGTTTAACTTATTTTCCATAAAACATCTTTATATACTTATAATAAATCTCCTTTTTGGCTTAAACTAACTCATGTTGATATCTGTTACCTGCAAACAAAAATGTCTTCAACTAATATAACAAATAGCCTAGGGTCATTTAATGTCTTGGCTAGCAAGAAAAAAATGTGTTTACAAAGAGTCTCATGAGTTTGATTTGACTAAGTCAGGGGAAAGTTTCATTTTATCATTAGTAGTTAATGGATACACCATCAATAATAAGTTATCATACCATATTGTTGAGTCGGTCATCAACACCGTCATTGCTCCAGTTTGGTAAATCCTGATCATTCACACCTTCTTCAAAAGGACCTCCTCCTGTGGCCATCCTGGCTTTACTTAATTTTCTGCAAAACAAGTGAAAACTAACATTTTTAACACATAAAAACAAACTCTTAATCTTTAAATCATTCCAAGAAGCTTGGTGACATAAAAGAATCTCAAAAAAGTTGATTTTATGAAATAAAAAGAGGTAGTGTCAACCACACATCATAGACAAATTGATTTAGCTGCCATACACATATTATGATTAACATGAGTTAAGCAGCTGGAGTGATGGGAAAGGGAAGGAAAACTTTAAAATATCCACTATGTGTACTGGCCTGCATGCTTTCAGGCTATTTTATTTAATTAGTTGAACACAGTCCTAAAAGGCAGAGCAATGAGGTAGCAAAAAGTTATTAATGGCTAGAACCAAAACTGCTCTTAGGAAAAAAACCTCATGTTCCCAAAGACCTGGGAATTTGTTTTGTGTCAAAGTTCCATGGAGCGCAGAACTGCTCTGCATGGAGAAAAGTTTGGTTTTAACAGGAATGTAGTGGTAAACAAGATAAAGAGAAGGCAGAGAGAGAAGCAGGCCTTGGTCGGTGAATGGGCAATAAAAGCCAAGAATACAGTGGCCTAAAACATTTAAGAAGAGTGATGCCTATTGCTTTACTTTAAATTACACTGCCGCTACCTCACAGTTTTCCTTAAATCTTGACTAGTCTACCAAAGTCGCAAATTCTCCCCACTAAAAAAAAGAACTAAGGATTTTGTGAATATCCAGGAAGGTACTGAATTTCATACCTGGGTCAAAGAGAAGAGAAAAGAAAGAGCAATGGTAGAAGCAGATGTTCAGAAGCAGAGATGATCAGCAGAAAATGAGATTTCTACATAACCTTGTGGAGGACTCTGGCTTTCCACTAGGTGTGGAACTGCGCAAGTTGGAGAAGGACTGAGCGAAAGAGATGGACTGATTAACTTTATCTAGAATTCAAGGGGCAGAGAAAGCCATTAGACAGTAGAGTTATATTGGTTTCTGATTTCACAAATAACACTAACATTCAAAGAAGTTAGATAATTTCTCCAAGGTCATTCAGCTAAAAATGTCAAAACAGAATACATATCCAAGTTATCCCATTCACTAGAGCAAAAAATTAAAAGCATTATCATCCACGACAAAGTAGGAATTATCTCAGATGTGTGAATGCTAGAATATCTATTAGAATAATCTATTAATAAATTCCAAAGAGGTTAAATTTTATCATCTCAAAAAAATGGTGATAAAATTCAACCCTTAATTTGAAAAAAATCTTAAAAAGTACAAATACACTTCCTTACAGTTATACTTACTATTATACTATTTGGTTTTTTTTTCAATGAGCACATATTACTTTAATAATTTTCTAAGGAGTTGAAAGAAGTATATACTTTAAACCAATAGTCAACAATATTAAAATAAGAAATGAAGGACATCCCAAATAAAATAAAGATCAAAACAAGAATGTCACATATCAGTTATTTAGCATTGTTTTTAAAGTTCTACAAAATGGAAAAACATGAAACAGAAATATTAACACTGAGAAGACAAAAGGTGGTATTCTTAAAAATATGCATTAAAAAACATAGAGAACTTCAAAATATCACCAACAACCACACAGAAAATATACTGGAGAAAAATGATGCCACTTAAAATAGTGACAAAAAAAGAAAACATCTAGGAATAATGTAAATTTTGCCCTAAATAAAGAAGCACCAGTAAACTATAAAACAATGTAAGAGAAAATTGTAAGAGAAAATTTGTAAGAGAAAATTTACTAAGTAGAAAAACAAACTACCTTCCCTGATGGGAAGACAAATTTTATAAACATACCATTTTTTTTTCTAAATATAGACTTAATGAATTCCCAGTGGGACTCTTCTTAGAATCTGACAAAACAAGTCAGTACAAAAAATTTAATATCTGAAAAATAAAAGCAGAAGTAGCAATAGAGGTTGGGAGAGTAGAAAACTAGTCCCAAGAGATATTCAATCATATTTAGTATTTATATGATTAAATTAGTATTAGCCCCCCTCCCCCCCACAAAATCCTGAAATATACCCATTTAGAAAAATGTAATGAAGAAAATTAATCACAGCTAACATCTATTTTAAACACTATATGCCAAGCACCATGCTAAATATTTATAAGCATTCTATCATTTAATCCTCATAAAAATACTATGATGTAGGATGATACAGGATTATTCACTTGATGGGACAATTTGCTAATAATTTTGAAAAAGATTTAGAGATTTAACAGCACTTCTCAACTAGAATCCTTCATCTCAAATACAGAACACAGAAAAATGATGAGTAACAATTTTTTTTCAATTCTCCCAAGGATGGTACATACCCAGTACCATTCCAGACACAGAAGAGAAATTAATTCACAGTAAACAATAGATGCCTTAGAGCTTAATTCTCTCCCAATTGAAAAAGGCTGCCTTATACATAACACCAAGATAGTAAGTAGATTAAAAATAGATCAGGAAGATTAAAAAAATCAAACAACAGACAGACAAGAAAACAGGATTGGCTTTAAAAATCGAGATCTTACAAATATGGAATGCAGAAATAAAAGGGAAAAAGTTTAAAAGATTTTATTCACATAAAAGTAAATCCCAGGGCGCCTGGGTGGCTCAGTTGGTTAAGCGACTGCCTTCGGCTCAGGTCATGATCCCGGAGTCCCTGGATCGAGTCCCGCATCGGGCTCCCTGCTCGGCGGGGAGCCTGCTTCTCCCTCTGACCCTCCCCCCTCTCATGTGCTCTCTGTCTCTCTCAAATAAATAAATAAAAAATCTTTAAAAAAAAAAAAAAAGTAAATCCCAAGTTTATGGAGAAAAAATAATAGTAATAGTAAATGACAAATCAGAGGGAAAATCTGAAAGAAATATGAAGTATGCAGTCAATATCTTTATAAAGAATTTATGGGGAAAAACAAGAAAAATAAAAACACTAAAAAAAAAACCCAAACCCAAGAAAAGTAAGTAGAAACAGGCAATTTAAAAAGAAGTCAGTAAGCATAAAATGATAAAAATATTAACAATAAAGTTCAGCTGCAAATTAAAACAAGGGACTATTAAATTTGCTATATTACACATATTTCCTAATCCTGATGACAGCAAAGGGAAACTGGAACTCTCAGTCACTATGGTGAGAGCGTAAACTGGCATAACCTTTCCGGAAAGCATTTTGGCAATACTGTATCAAGAACTAAAATGGAGTTTTGACCCAGTAATTCTATCTCTCCAGAGCTAATATAAGAAAACAAACTTAAATAGGGGGGAGGGGGAAACTATAATGCAGGAAATAGTTTATTATGCTATAATTGTGATAAATTGAAAACAAACTAAATGTTAAACCACAGGCTGGATGCTATTAGGAAACAGTACCCTTCAAAACATATATAATTATGAAGGCTGAACAATATTGCCTGTGTTTATATCATAGAGTATAAAAGAGGAAAAAAAGCAATATGTAAAATTGCATGTAGATTTAAAAAAACTAAGAATATATACTAAAATGCTTGCATGAAAGCAACTGTTGGTTGTGGGGGTAGGAATGTGATACTTTTTCCCGTCTTCTCATATATTTTTAGCAATACTTTGCATTGTTTTTTACACTAGAAATATATTTAAGAACTTTACAAAATAATTGATACCCACAGAGAGGCATGTCCAATGAGCTGAGATGACGTTTAGATGAATCATTTTGCACCTGCTATTTCCTAGATGTACCAATATAATTTATAATATTAAGGAACAGGCACTCCAAAAACTACATATGCAGTAGAGGCAGTACCATCTTCAAAAGTACTAGAAGCTAACTGTAAAACATAACTTAGAGTGGGAAGTTATTAAGGTATTCAAATAGAAATTCTTATATGCCATTTTTTCCTAAAATAGTATATACTATGCTTTCTATTAGTAGAGTAATAAAATTTACTTTAAGATAAATTAAAAATATATTTGGAGAGATAATGTTTTATATTTTATGTTTATATTATGATAAATTCCTCCTAAAATGAAGAACTTCTTCTAAGAACCTATTTATAGGCTATATGACTTTGAACAGTATTAAGGTAAGTTTTTAAAACAATTTAAAAACTATTAAAATTAGTTTGGGAAAAATAGGTCAGATCTTTAAAAAAAGTCTTTTTAAAGACCACTTACTATATAAAGTCTATTGAATTTACAGAATAAACAACTTTGTCTATAGTTACATTGTGATGAGATAAACACCCATGTGAGGACAGAATATTTAGTAACTTAATAATGATACCAAATGTGTTTAAAAGGCACACTCCTATACAAGTATTACTACGAAGCTAAAGAAATAATTCAATGTAGATCAATTCTCAAAATAGTAACAGCTGATTTATCTAAGAGGGTAAAAATCTCCCCCCATAAAATGTAGAAAATACAGGCAAGTATTTTCCTCTCCTTCATGCCAACCTCTCTAACCACCTCCAAGTCACCTTTAGAAATAGGTGCCTGCTGGGGCGCCTGGTTGGCTCAGTTGGTTAAGCGACTGCCTTCGGCTCAGGTCATGATCCTGGAGTCCCGGGATCGAGTCCCGCATCGGGCTCCCTGCTCGGCAGGGAGTCTGCTTCTCCCTCTGACCCTCCTCCCTCTCATGCTCTCTGTCTCTCATTCTCTCTCTCTCAAATAAATAAATAAAATCTTTAAAAAAAAAAAAAAAAAAAAAAAAAGAAATAGGTGCCTGCCTTCCAAATTTTGTTCTGTAGACACATTGTTATTATTCATATAGTTTTTATTATTATTTTAAACTATTATATGGAAAGACTTCTAATAATAAAATACTAGGTATGTGACAAGAAGACCAATTCAAGTAGGCTTCCAATGGCAGAATCAATAGGATTTGGTGACTACTATGATATGGCAGTGAGAAAGCTGTTCAAGGATGAGTCCTAGGTTTTGAGCTTGAACAATGGGGTGTAGGGTGATACATTCACAGTGACTGGAAAAGAAACAGATTTTTGTTGAGAGAATATGACTAATTCAGTTTTAGCAATGCTGGGTTTGAGGTGAAATCTAGGCTGGAGATTTGTAAGTCATCTGCTCAGAAAAGTACTTGAAGTGGCACAGAAGGCATTGGGAGAAGAGGAAGAGAGTAAGACTGAGCCTGGAGGAACATTTAAGAGACAGGAAAAGAACACTGAAGAAGGTAGAAAAAGACAGGAGGGAAACCAGGAGTATGTGCTAGAAAAAGCGAAGGTGTATAAAGAAGGAAGATATCAGTAAGAATGCCAGATGTTACTCTGTCACATAAAAAAAAAGTACTAAGAAAGTGTCCACTTGGGTATAGCAACAAAGAGGTTACTGATGACCTTGGTACGAGCAATTACAGCAGGCTGGGGAGGGTCAATCCCATAACTGTAATGAGTTTATTGATAGGAAGAAGCAAAAATAAAAGAAGTCATTAGGTAATTTTTTCAAGGAATTAGTCTATGAAGGGAAGCAGACAGAGATGGGCATGAGGAAAGTTTTGTTAAAAGCATGTTTAAAATTTGTTGGCCAAGAGCTAGTAAAGGAAGATCTTGAAGATGCAGAAAAGAAAGGAGATAGTGTGTGGTCTCTGAAAAAGCAGAAGCAACTGGGACCCTGGGTGTTAAGAAAAATGATGGACTTGGGGCGCCTGGGTGGCTCAGTCATTAAGCGTCTGCCTTTGGCTCAGGTCATGATCCCGGGGTCCTGGGATAGAGCCCTGCATCGGGCTCCCTGCTCAGCGGGAAAGCCTGCTTCTCCCTCCCCCACTCCCCCTGCTTGCGTTCCCTCTCTCGCGCTGTGTCTCTCTCTGTCAAATAAATAAATAAAATCTTTAAAAAAAAAAAAAAAAAAATGATGGGCTTTAGACAGAGGAACACCTCTCTCTTTGAACAAAGGGAAAGGAGGGAAGGATGGAAGCGGATGGAGGCTAGTTAGATCTGTTGGTAGGAAGCTGAGGGAGTCTGTAAGTGATGTGAAGTAGAAAGGATTGATCCTTAAATGTGAGGGTGAGACAGCAGTGTCTGAGAGATGTGAGAAAAGTAAAGGAGAATGACTGTGGGCAGCACTAAGGACTCAGGTGAGAGCAGAGAACATTCACAGATATCACTAATCTGCAATGTGAATTTTTTTCCCAGCAGTGCTCATCAGCCCTGGTAGAATACTCCACTGAATCCATCCAAGGTGGGGGATTTTGCCAGGCAGGTTTAATAGAAAAACAATAAAATGGAAAAGCTGAAGCCACTGGAAAACAAACAGCACAAGTCATAGATGATGGTATGGGAAGAACAGGGATAGAAGTAAAATTCTTCTACTTTAACCAAGCACTTCTACCCATGCTATGACCTACTAAACTAAGTTGAAACTAATTAGAAGTTTCATTTAGCTATTTTTGACAGCCTTATCTGGCTCCCTTATCTCGCAAAGATACAAAATGCAAAAGTACTATGGCAATTTATAAACTTTCTGTGACTGATCTTTTTGAAGAAAATCCTGTCATAGGATCCTTACCATAGAAAAGTATTTATATATATATATAAATATATACATATAGTTATATACATATACTTTCCTATTACCACAGAAATACCTATGATTGACCCAAGGTTAATTTTCGAAATAAGAATATAAAGAAAAAACTAGTCAAGTTAAGAAAAAAACACTATTTTTCTAGAATCTTTAAAGTCAGATATTATCTCTGAAACGGCATTAAATTACTCCTAACCACCTCTGGAAATACCATCTTGACAACTGTAAATGAAGGTTTTAGAAATTACTCATCATAATAAAATTATGAAGGAAGTACAGTTTTTTTCTAAATATTTACTTAGAGTCACAAAATAACCAAAGGTGGTCCTTTATATATCTGTACAAGTTTTCTAAAGGTTGCTTTATTTAGGGTATTTCTTTTACTAACTATAAAAATACCTGGTACACTGTTTTGAAAGTCTTCATACAGTGTCCAAATGTACTAAACACTTTTAATGGAAACTGAGAAGAAAATGCATAAGTATTTGGTTTAATGTGTTGTTTAGCCAGTTTCATTTGAGGAACTTCTCAATTTCTTCTCTGTGCTTAAGATGGTCAAGTACCTTAAAAAAAAAAAACAAAAAAAACCACATAGGATCTTTTCCATAGCACTTTCAATTTGAGACTTTCTAAAAATTTCAATTAATTTTTTAGAACGTAAGATATCTCTGTAAATACCCTCTTCTAATTAAAAAAACAAAAACTGTTAAGACATTGGGGGGGATAAAAAGACGGCAACAAAACACAACACTATCTGAATCAACAAAAATCTTATTAGACCTCACTATGTACCAACTATTGCATTAGGTCTATCTTATGATATAGTTATTCTGTGTAGAGCATTTCATATCAACAAAATATACCCTTGCTCAGAGAAATGAGAACACGGAGGTCAATTAAATTCTGCTTGCTAAGACCTCTCCCTCCCTATAATTTATATTCAAAACCTACCGCGTCCTTGTCATGGGTTACATATAACACCCAAATAAATCTACAGGCCTGCTACCACCATCAACTTGGAATCTGTCTTCGCTACCAGTCCCATACTCACTGTTATCAGGTCTTCCTATCATCCCCTTCCACTGGACCATTACAAACAAACTTCCTATACATCCTCCATCTGTTCCCCAATATTCCTCCTACTTCTTCCAGTTCAATAAAATCCCAAATCCCTCTAAAAGCACTATTTCCTTAGCAATCCTTTCCAAAAGGGGTACTACTCTTCCCCGTCCCCCCCAGATTCATGAGGCAAAGGATCACATTTATAGACCATTCTTATTTAACTAATGCTTATTAACCTTCCTCTTCTGAACAAATTAGTCATCAAAAATATCACTCTCCCTACCATGGGCACCACTTCCTATTGTCCTCCCCAAGACAGTCTTGCACTTTTCTTGGTGATAACTGTCTCACGGTTTCACCCTCCACATCATTCCCTACTTTCCTGATTTTTCTAAGACGTGAATTGAGATCCAACATCCCTCTCATCTTCTCTATTCCAATACTGTTTCACTCTGGACTGGTAATTTGTTCAAGATCCTGAAGTTCTGAAATCCCTTCTTCTGATCTTAAGTCCCTGCTTCCTACTTCTCTCACTTCGTCATTCCTGCTGAACCTGCTCTTGACCCTACTGCAAACTTCCAGTCCCTTGGTCATTCTTCTTTCCAGGAATCCATTAATCCCTTGCTTCCTTACTCAACCCCAAACACAAACCCAAGTAAGTCATTCCAAAAATGCCTTGCAAGCATCCTTGACTTCCTCACCTACTTGCCCATTCTACCAATTCAATTCTGGATAAACCCCACTACCTGCTCTCTTTGCATCTACTCACAAATTGTCAGAGCAGAGAAATAATTACAAAATATCATTAGCTATGTTCACTATTAAGGTATATTATACTGTACACACATAAATACACACTTTCAAAACATAGGTTTGCTCCATGAGATAAGGCACCTTGTCTGTTTTGCTCACCTCCATATCTCCAGTACTTTACAGTCATTAAGTCACCCACTGTAGGCACTCAATTAAATCTGTAAGATGAATGTATTGCTAGGCACTCTGCTGGCTTCTAAATGAATTCCTTATTGCGATTATTCCAAACGCTTTCTATTTTTCCCAAGTGTCAAATACACTTGTCTCCTTTACAAATGGCCAAATCCTCTAATGAGAAAATCAAAGTCTTCTAAGGTGAGTTAACATAATTGCCCTATATTTTTATTCCATCTCATCCATCCTTCCTAACGTGTTAAAAAGAAAATTATTTTATAACTGGTTTTATAATTCTTTTTATTTTACTAAATGCCAGCTATATCACTCTAGTGTTAAGAACTCTACTACACACTCACATTTGACATTCCCCGATTCGATTTTTCTTGTCCTATTTGTCTTCCAATTTAAAAAAATACTGAAAAGTATAATAAAGATATAAATCAACTGCCAATCTGTATTTTCTCATGACAGATGGCTTAGTTCATAAAGGAACTAAGGACCTATCTGCTTTCCTGGAAAGCGAGGATATATTAGACTATATTCTGAAAATAGGTTGTCTTAAAATTTTAACAGTGGAATTAAATTCAGACTCTGACACTCTTCCTGCAAAAGCAATTATTTCTAAACACTTTTTAACAAAAATTTCTTCTGATCCTCATCCTTTAGTCATTTAATTTCTAAATTGTCCCTTAGCAAATAATTATTTAACTTTTCCCCAATAAACTTTCCTTGACTTTTTTTGCTGGTCAGAGAGCAACTGTACATAACCAGCATTTGACAATGCACTGTGCATAAAAACTAATGTTTAACTTCAGACACCTAAAAGAAAAAAAGCACAACTTCAGTCAACAGTATATGTAACAAGCTCAAAAAGTAGAGAAATTTGTGAATAAAAATTTTGCAAAATCAATTAATAGAAAAGTTGTAGAAAATGACTTAAAATTAAATAGATTTGGAAAGAGAGGCATATCCAGTAGCTGTTACAGGACAAATTCAAACTCAAATGGGCTGAAGAAATTCTGTGACAAAAAAAAAACATTTCAAAGGCATTGTTTAAATTATTCTAGTATTTAATAATTAGGAATGACATGGCTCTTTTCTAGCAAAAGTATGAAAGCAGACCAAAGTGACATGCCAAAAAGCAAGGCACACAGGGCAGCAAACCCAGAAGGTCTGTTTACTAAACAGAGTGGGCCCTCAACCATGCACTGCTATGCTGATAGCAGTCTCTATAATGTTATAAAGTCTTCCAACTATGATACAAAGAACAATAACGTAGGGGCACCTGGGTGGCTCAGTCTGTTAAGCGTCTGCCTTGGGCTCAGGTCATGATCCCAGGGTCCTAGGATGGAGCCCCACATTGGGCTCCTTGCTCAGTGGGGAACCTGCTTCTCCCTCTCCCTCTGCCTGCCGCTCCCCCTTCTTGTACTCTCTCTGTCAAATAAATAAATAAAATATTTAAAAAATAAAAATAAAAACCTAAAGCCAGAAAACAAAACCCCCAGAAAGAACAATAACATATATAATGATGACAAATTACCTGTTTAAAAACTAATTTTACAGCTCAGAAACGGCTCCTTCCCTGCTTCACACTTCAAAGCTGTTGCCTGCTTGTGATTTAAAAAAAAAAAAAAATCACTTTAGTGAATTCTTTACTTACACTATGAAGTATAAATAACAAATACTATATATATAACCTAAAATGTTTAGAAAAATGAACAAAAAAGGAAACATCCAACTTATCAATATTTTAGACTGGTTACTTCAATCCTTTTGGAAAACAATGTGATATAATTAAATGTTTAAATCCTCCAAACTTGTAAGATTCTACCAAACCACAACGTGATCGATCAGTTAATATAGCTACTTTGGTAGGTAATAAAAATCGTTAACCCTAATTACCACGTAAAGATCCATGCCAAAGTTTACTCCTCATATTGTCATTAACTTTCTGCCACTCAAACTATCCAAGAACTTTGTATATTCAATGATTAAAAAACAGATTTACTTGAAAGCTAGCTACTTAAAAAATTATAATAACCTCGTCACTATCTACACACAAGGTTTACCTTCAGTTCAAAAACTCAGTATTGCAATGGTTTCCAGGACTCTCACCAATAAGGTAAGAGGCAAAGAAAAGAGCAGGTGCACCCGAAGCTCTGCAACACCCACTCCAGTAACCAGAGAAGACCAGAAGGCGGAGTCTGGAAAGCAGTTATGGGGCGGCGGTGATAGGGGCGCCCAGAAAGCCCGCTTCTTCCAGCGCCAAAATACGTTACTCATAGGGCACAAGACGCAAACCTCAAACCGGTCAAAAAAGAAGAAAAAAAGAAAAGAAAAAAAATCGAACAAGGTGAGCTCCTCAGGAGTGGGCCGCAGGATGAAAAGTTTGGATGACCCGCCTCCCCAGCAGGGCCTACTATCCAATCCCCAAACACCAGTTTCTGCAAAGCAAGCAGCGTTTCCCGAATCCCACTTGGCATTTAGTTTTCCCCGACTTAGGCCCTTTCTCACAGGACCTGCAGTAGGACATGGAGAAGGGGAGCAACGGGACGGGGGAGGGAAGAGCTGTTAAATTATCATTCCTCTCGCAAGTACAAGCCACCTCTTCGCCAGTCGGGAACGCCTCAGCCCCCCGCCCCCCGCCTTTCTGCTCTAAGAATACCCGAGACCGCAAAATCCGCCGCTCGCAGCCCAACGCAGAAGTCCTGTCGCTCCTCACCTGGCCTTCTCCACCCAAAATTCTGGACATCGAGAGCCCCACAGAATGGAATGGGGGGGGGAGCGGGCGCAGCCACGTACACTAAGGCCACTAAGGCCCCTTGCTACGGAGAACTACAGCCCTGTCCCTGGCGACCAAACCACAGCCCCCGCTCCGCTTCCTCCACTCGCAACGCACATTCCCCTGGAGCCCCCGAGACGCAGGGCGGCCTCCCGCTCCGGGCCAGAAAATGAGAGGGGCGGGGAGGCAACAGGAGGGTTCTGCAGTCGCTAACGCGTCCCTGGACGCTCACCCGGGGACCGCGTCGCTCGGCCCGAGGTAAGGGGCGGGCTGTCTGCCTAGGGGACCTGAAGCGGGCAGCAAGAAGACCCAGAAGCCCACGGAGAAGCGTGGGCCCGAGGCCAGGCCCGACAGGGTCAAGCGTCCCAGAGCCGTTGCTCTCCCGCCCCTGCGCCGCGCTGCCCTCGGTTGCCAAGGGCTGGGGACGCGCAGCATTACCTGTAAACGAAGCAGCCGCTCCTGCCAACGGTGGAGTAGCGGCCAGGCCCTACGACCCGCCACCGGCAGCGGTCCTCCCTTAGAGACCGCAGCAGCGAGCGCCCCCAAGTTCCCTGGCTGCCTAGGGCCCAATGGCCGCCTTCTCTACCTTAGCGCCAACCGCCGCAGCCACCGCCATCTTAGGATCTCATTGTGGTGGGAGAAGAGGGGCGGGGGGACTGCAGAGGGGGCAACGCGCCGAGAGACTGCGCCGTCTCCTCGGCAACGGCCGCGCGGGGGCGAGAACTCGCCGGGGCGGGAGCCGCAGTGCGATCAACGCTCTAGGCTGGAGTCATGTGACCGCCGGAGTCTGTGGTGTCCCCTCGGGCCCTTCAGCCTGGCGCCGCTTACACGAACGCCCAACCAGAGACTACATATCCCAGAATGCCAATTCGACCCTGGTTTATAAGCGTCCGCGCGTCGGCCACGAGAGGGTTAACTACAAATCCCGGCATGCTGTGAACGTCGCGGCGCTGCTCTGCGAGCTGGTGGCTCCGGAAGTAAGATTGAGCCTCCTGCTTAGCTGGAAAAACTGAGGAGACTCTCGTTCGGGTTTACTGTGTGGCTGTCAGCTCCAGATCCTGCCGGAGGGAGGGGAGAAAGACCTAAGTCGCTCCTCTGGTTCTTGCCCACCCACATCCGGGTTACGAAGAGATGGAAACAGAAGGGCCTTTACGGTCTAGTCCTGATTTTACACGGTGGAGATTAATCACGGGAAGTTAATTGGCTAAACCAGTTAACTATCTAGGTAGTCAGTGGGAGAATCCTAAATGTTAATAATGAACACCACCTTGGATTAATGTCCTACTTTTTGCTTGGAAGAACCAGATGATTTTAATCAAAATCTAGTATAGGGAAATTTTCTCTTAAAACTAGTCTCTGAGGGCGCCTGGGTGGCTCAGTCGTTGGGTGTCTGCCTTCGGCTCAGGTCATGATCCCAGGGTCCTGGGATCGAGCCCCGCATCGGGCTCCCTGCTCGGCGGGAAGCCTGCTTCTCCCTCTCCCGCTCCCCCTGCTTGTGTTCCCTCTCTCGCTGTGTTTCTCTCTGTCAAATAAATAAATAAAATCTTTAAAAAAAAAAAAAACTAGTCTCTGAATTCTCTTTTGATTTATGCTCCCATCTCCGCGGTGGCTCTATCAGGGATGGTAAATTGACAGGTTCTCTCTTGGTTAAAAAAAAAAAAAAATCAACTGAGTGAATCCTGAGATCTAATTGGCTTTTTTCGACGATTCATGAATTGAGCAGCATTCCATCCAGCAAAGAGAAAGGAGATCCTTAGAGCTGTAGAAAGAATGTTTTTAAAAGCAGGAAGGGGTGGGAAAAGGAAATTATTCGCAAAGAATGCATTGTTTCTGGTAAGGTTGTCTTCCTAAGTAGAAAGGAAAGCCCTGCCAGATGGATTACTGACCTACTGATGACCAAGTCATTCCAGGGTGACTAGTTAAAGGTTATATTACCGGGGTGTTGAAACTGCAGTTAGGTTAGGTATTAAACCTTAGTTGGCTAGTGTGGGGTTTAGCACACACGACTCCATTTGGGACCTATTTCCTTTTTAACATTCCTAACACACTGGGGAAAAAAAAGTGATCATGACTTTTAAGGCCTTTAGTGTGACTCCCTGAAAAGTTAAAACACCTTCAATTTTACTTGAGTGCAAGAGTATTCTATTTTTGGAAAGTTTGTAAGGTGAGTTTGTTTTAAGCAAAATAAGAGTAGAATGAATAATGGACATTTAGGTTCCAAAGCAAATTGTTCTCAATCACCAACAGATATTATTCAAAAAAGCAAGTAAAAGAATCCTATCTCAATACATAATTCAGGTAAATAAAACTCTTCCTGAGACTGTATTCAGATTCAGTCTCATTGCGATGATCTTTGACACTATCATATATTTTTTAGTGCATTCTGTGTGTCTAACGTTGGTAATTACTTAGGTAACAAAAACATAGTCCCTGCCCTTGAAGGGCTAATATTTTAGTGAAGGACTGAGAAATAGAATGTGATGTAAATAAGTTCTGTTTTGTAAGAATACAAAGTGCTGTGGGAATCCACAGCACAGAGTGCTCTAGGCTCCCTTCTAATTCTACCACTCGATAGCTCTACAATCTTGGGCAAGTTTCTTAACCTTTCTGAGTCTCAGTTGCCCCATCTATAAAATGAGGGGAGGGAATAATATTGCCTACCTTGCAGGGATTTTCTTTCAAGTAGTATTTATTTTGTAGAAGGCAGAAGTTAAGCATTTTATTTGTTGTGATTTTCTTAATTCTCCCAACTATCCTGAAGAGATTGATCCCGCATTTGTTCCATTTTAGAAACGAAAGGTTAAATAAATCAAAATTCTGACAGCTCCAAGTGGTAGAGCCCAGGTGAAACTGAGGTCTACTGAACTCATTGGAGGGATTTTTGATTAAATAAGAGAATGAGTGGAAAAAATTACTAGCATATGGGAAGGCCCCAAAATATTAGCTATCTTTATTATCATCACCATAATCATCATTTTGTTTATATATATATATTATTTTTAAATATGTAGAGGCTATTGTCATTAAAACAACTCAAATGATTCAAAATCATTACTTAATATGGCCATTATGCTTTTTAAATTTATGGTCTCTAAAAAATGTCAATACTATTATATCTGTTTAGTGGGGGGAGGAGCCTGAGGAATGTTTATATTAAAAAGAGATCCTCAAACTCAAATATGAGCATTACTGATCTTAGCAGAGAACAAGGGAAAGAAAAAACCTGAAAAACTCTAAAATTATTTCAGATCTCCCAAACCTTAACATCTAACTCAGAAAATAAACCTTAAGCAAACGAATCCATTTAGTATCAGTAGTGTATGAATATGGCAAATAAATGATACCAACAGTAAGTGCTTTAGGAATTCAGAGAAAGAATATTGATATATTGCCTCAAAAATAATGATGGCACAGTTTCTGTGCAGAACGAAATTAGGGGCAACAGTATAGTGGAAATGTAGATGGGGAATGAGTGGTCTCTCAGAGATACATGTTGAAACTCTCAGTTTCCCATATTTAAGAACTTAATACATGTATTAAACAAGGGAGAGGAGGCCCAAATGGAAAGAAGCACACTTAAAACACATAGTACATCCAGAATTAGTGACAGATAATGCAAAAACCAGATGGAGTGAAGTAGAGGATTCATGTGGGATGGGGAACGGGGAGGCAAGAGAAGAAAGCAGGACTGATGAACACGTTTCTATGTGTTTTGTACAAACTGTAGAAAATCTTAAATGTTGATCCTGAAGAGATTGAGCTTTGTTCTGTGGATAGTGTAAAATCACACTGAGTCTTTAGAAGAAGCAATGATATAATGAAGTAGTTATTTTAAGACTTTAATCTAGTAGTAATGTTTAGAACAAGCTAGGGAGAGCGGGAGATGAGAACAGGTGGTAACTGGCATGAAGTAATTAAGGCCTGGCCTAAGGTAGTAGCAGAATGAATCGAGTCAAGGAGTTGGATTCTGATTGGTTGTCACACTGCATAAAATAGCATTTTTATATTTAAGATGACACTGACCAGGGGGGTGCTTACAGTAGAATATTTTGTGCTATATTATTTATTTCTTTAATGTGTTCTGTGTTCTTTCTGCACAGGACTTAAATAGAGTGAGAGCAGAAACCCTGCCTTTTGTAGTTCTTTATTATCACAAATGCCTCGCAGAGTTCATTTACTGTATTTTGATACTCATGAATTTGGTCTTTGAATAAACAGTTTTTCGCAGTACCTAGTTTTAACCTGAAGGTGGTGATAGAACTTAAAGGAAAAATCTTTAGTGACCACTATACTATTATAACTGAATTTTATGATTGTTTTTATATATGATTTTTATGCACCCAAGAGAAAATTTGACATTTGTGTAAATTATAAAACACAGTAATAAAAGAAACACTCAATAACCCACCACCTAAGCTAAAACATAGAATATAATCAATCTACTTAAGGATACCTCATGCTTTTCTCCAAGCTCATTCCCTTTTGCAAACATAAATACTATCCTGTATGATCTTGGTGCTATCATTCTTTCATTTTTCTCATATAACTATATGTGTATATATCCCAAAATAATGTATTGTTTGGTTTCATTTCTTTTCAAGCTTGCTTTTTCATTCAGCATTGTTTCTGAGATTCATCCGTGTTGATGGGTGGAAACAAAATCTTAAGGGCAGAATGTAAAATTAATTTTGGAACATTTCTAGAGTTGAATATAAATGACATTATCTTTATTCTTCATATTAGCTTTGTGAGTAATTTGATGGAGGAAGAAACTGATTATATAAACAAGGGATCAGTTGAAGAACTCTGACCTAGTTCTTATATTTTTTTGGTTAAATTTAAACACTTCTCTCCCTTCTTCATCTAGCCCAGAGTTTCTCAATCGTGGCATGACTGACATCTTGGGCTGGATGATTCTTTGTTGTAGGGGGCTGTCCTGTGTGTTACAACGTATTTATCTGCATGCCTGACCTCCTTCCATTAGATGCCAGTAACACCCTGCCTCCCGAGTTACGACAACCTAAAGTGTCTTCTGACATTGCCAAATACCACCCACGCAAGGAGGGTAGGGTAGGGGGTGAGGGCAAAATCACTCCTGAGAAACACTGATCTAATCTTTGCATTGAGAAAATCATGTTACTGTGGATTTTTCTTATGTGCCTCTTTTGCTCAAAAACCTAAACTTTTGAATAATCAAATCAATTACTATATATAATTGTAACAACTAATTATATCAAATCTACATACATAAGTAATGTTTCAAGGCTCTTCTTACCTTCCTCCATTTTCCCCATATCTAATTACCTTGACATCTCTCATTACTGCCTAGTTCAGAATTTTTATGACTAGATTCCAAATACCTAATTGCTGCTCTCTAGACGTACAATGTTAATGTTTATACCACTCTGAACTGGCCTTTCCTCCATTACCAGTTTGTGTCCTTTTCTTTCAAAAATCACTCATTCAATAAATGTACCCTTGTGGTTCTGACAATTCTAACCGTATTTGCATTTCATCAGTCTTAACATGGCTCAGCTCCTATAATTGCGATACACTATTTCTTATATATGCTTCTGTATATATTCTTGGGGGTCTATATATTTTTACCCCACTTTCTCTATTCATCATAAGCCAGATCAGAGCCACCATAGTGTAATCCTGTGTGGAATGCTTGCTTCCCAGGACAGCAAATTAGAGGGGCTTAAATAAAGGGATATAATAAAAAACTACAAAGAAAATCATCTATACCTTACTTCCTAGCCTCCTATCACCCCTACATTATATGATATTGAAAGTATTAAATATACACAGATTAGGTTAATTAAGTAGACACATCAGACAATTAGGGGGAGGGTTCCCAAAATATGAAAGTATAGGCTGATACAGATTTTGTTTTCTAATTCATATGAAAAATATTAGAAAATTATGAAAATTAGGGACATCTGGGTGGCTCAGTCGGTTAAGCGTCTGACTCTTGGTTTCAGCTCAGGTCATGATCTCAGGGTCCTGGGATCGAGCCCCATGTTGGGCTCCACACTAAGTGGGGAATCTGCTTGAGATTCTCTCTCTCTCCCTATCCCTGTGTCCTATCCCCGCCCTGCTCTCTGTCCCTCTCTCAAATAAATAAATCTTTAAAATATGAAAAGTATGAAAATTAGTCCTCAGCTTTTACTTTAAAAACCCTGTTATTGAAAATAAAATTATGTGAAATGAAAACTCAACAATTGCCATAGTTATAAGGGAGTAAAGTCTGGAATGATTTTATAAAAGATGAACTGTGAGTCAGAAAAGTATCTTTTCTCACATAAATAAGGAGATCTGCAGGTGACAACTAGATTTGGTATATGCTTGCAAATAAGCATGGGCTAGTGAAGAAGTAGCCAATGTGATTGGGGTACAGTGATCTATATTAAATCCATTGTATTATATAGGGAAGCAACAGCTGTATATGTTATAATTTTTGCTCTTTTAGCATATAAAAAGGCTCCCCACACTGTATTTTTCCTTCTGTAAGAAAGAGTCTAAGGTAAGGGAAAAAAATGGCAAAAACATGTGTGAATTCAGACTAACCAGGAAAGAGGTTAGAATGCCTTTCTTTACCACCAGAACACTAAATAATTTCCAGGGTTAAAAACTGGAGGATGTTGGGTGGCAGGATGGACAATCCAATCTAGAAAAGGAAAAATGTAAATCCCTGACAACAGGTCCAACAGAATGGTATAGGGCAGGGATTGACAAACATTTTCTATAAAAGGCCAGATATTAAATATTTTAAGTTTTGTGGGCCACACAGTCTCTGTCCCAACCACTTAGTTGTGTGATTGTCGAGTGAAAGCAGCCAGGTGATATGTAATGGATGAGCATGGCTATGTTGCAATAAAACGTTATTTTTGAATACTGAAATTTAAATTGTATATGATTTTCCCATGGCACAAAATATTAATCATCTTCTGGGTTTTTCCAACTATTTAAAAATATTAAAACAGGCAGTGGGCCCAATTTAACCCATGGGCCATAGTTTGCTGACACCTGATGTAGAGTACTCAACATGGAAAGTTTTTAGATAATTAATGAAAGATCAAAGGAGTAATTAGCAATGAAAGCAAATGCAGTTTCATTACTTTGCAGGAGGGTTATTTTACAAAGAATAGTTTGAACTAATAAGAAAGGGAGTATATAAAGCAAATGTAACTGAACAACATTTGCAGGTATTTTCTTATATACTCTGTTTCACCATCCCATTCCCCCCTTCCCCGTCCTGGCTAATTGCAGCTGTGTGTTGCCTCCACGATGGATTGTCACAGCCACTAATACCAGGAACAAAGGATACAACTTGCAGACATAAGAGAAAAGATGAAAAGCAGTCAGAACAGTTCTCACCCCTCATAATTTGCCTGTGTGGAAAGAGGAAGAACTGATGGGAAAATCAAAGAATTTTATGTTTTTCCCTGCATCTCTGAAAGGGAAGAGGAGGAAGGTGCAATCTGTGGGGATCGATGATCGAGGAGAGCCTAGAAGGCTCCATGGCTGCAGCAGGGATAGGTGGTTTACAGTAACACTCTGCAGACTCACCCACCACAAGCCCAGGAAGTCACATGGCGCCCTGCAAGGAGAGAAACTCTAACCATCTGACATAATGGACCAAGAGTGAGATTAGGTCTCTCCAAGCCTATCAAATATAGTCTTGAAATCCAACCAGAAAAACAAGAGTTACATTCATCTTCCACATGTAAGTTTGTGATATAAGAAACATACCCACTTTACTTACATAGTTCAAATGTCAGCTACCTGAGTGTTCCCAAGTCCTCAAAGCTGTTGGGGTAACCATATCTCCGTCACATATGGAGCAGGAAACTTAATTTCATATGCCAACATCTAGAATGCTTCAAGCTAATGTTTTTCTATTACTTCCTGCTTCTGCTGAATTCTTGATTTCTCTCAAGTCTAGCTTCTTTTGGCTGTCCTTTTTCTCCATCCCACATCATTCCCAAGGTGGAACACAACCTCTTTCCCTTTATTTTCTCAAAATACCATGGAAACAAGGCACCCCTGTGTGGTTTACTGCTTTCCACTGAAAATTCGCAGTTAACGGTATAAGATGGGGGAGGAGGAAGAAGAATTTATACTGCAGCAATTTGGACACCCCTGTTCTTTAAAGATCTTTGGACACAACGTGGCACTTCTCTCTGGCTGCCTCTTATCCAACTCCCTGTCATTTGGATGCATTCTTTCTTCACATCCTACTCCCATTCTCATCTCGTTCACTCCTCCCCTTTTACCCTTTTCCTTTTGGGTTACCCATGGAAACTCTAAATTCTTCATTAATTCTTCATTAACAGAACAATTTTGTTCTCTTAGTCTTGCCTCTAGCTTATCCCGGCTAGACCCACTATTAAAATTATGCTCTTCTTCTGCTATGCTGATTAATATGACCCATTTCCTCAGCATGGAGCTCTAAGAGAGTTATGTCTTCTTTGAATGCTAAAATCAATTGCATAAGACTCTTCTCTCTCCTGATTAGCAGAAATTATAGGAAGAAACACCTCCATTCCCCTGACATCTCCAACCCCCAGTCATCAAGAATGGGTGGGGGGAGGGGTGCCGGTGTCGGTTAGGCATCTGCCTTAGGCTCAGGTCATATCAGGGTCCTGGGATCAAGGCCCATGTTGGGCTCCCTGCTCAGCAGGGAGTGTGCTTCTCCCTTTCCCTCTGCCCCTCCTGCCTCCCATTCATACGCTGGCGCTCTCTCGCTCTCTCTCTCTCAAATAAATAAATAATAAATAGAAAGAATGGAGGGGGGATGGCTTAGTTCTTAGGAGCCAGTCTTTACTCCAATCCCATAGTGGAGAGAGGTACAGAGACCCTATCCAGTTTTACAGATAGGTCCTGTTTGTTGTTGTTCTTGTTCCTGTTCTTTGTTAAACTGCCCTCATCTTGTCATTTTTGAAAACGAGTGCGCGCGTGCGTGTGTGTGTGTGTGTGTGTGTGTGTGTGTGTGTGTTGGGTGGAGGAGTTGTAGGGCACTGAGAAGATGTGGAGACAAGGATTCTCCTTATAATGTTATGGTCCAGGTTTAGGTTATCCTCAGCCACCACTGGCTTGGGCTTCCACTCTCTGTCTCTGATTAGCGAAATCCCTGCACAGGCTGTAATCCTGTTGTAAGGCTGGGCGAACCCACTGCCTCTTATAAAGCTAGTGAAACACTGTAGCAAATGGATAAGAGCATGTTTCTAGGGCCAGATACTTCAGGTCAAATCCTGTTGTATGTGACCTTGAGCAAGTGGTCACCCTCTTTATATCCCACTTACCTCGTTGACAAAATGGAAATAAAAATAATACATAACTCAAAGGGCTGTTATGAGGATTAAATGAATTAATACATGGCTCAGATAGTACCTGGCTCACAGTAAGTGATTTATAAATGTTTATACTTATTAAGTTTACAAAGAAGGCTTTGTGCTAGTATTAACTTGGGCCTCCATGTTTTCAGAATCCCATCCTGCACTCCCATTTTAGCATAGATTTCAAAACATTCACACCATACTCAATTGGCTTTAAACACAGGGACTACATGCCTGCCTCTGGAAACCCACACTGAGGCTGGATCACCACAGGAAAGAAATTGGATTTTATCTTGTTGACTATGGAGCACCACCAAACCTTTTTAAGTAGAAGAATGTTGTGGTCACATTTGTTTTTATAAAGATAACCACTTTTTTTTTTTTTTTTTTTTTATTACTGTGTAGGAGATGGTCTGCATGTAAAGAAACTGGAAGCAGATTGATCAACCAGAAGTTATAGTGGATTACACTAAGGTGATGAGGACATGAATTAAGGTGTCAGTGGCGATGGGGCTGATGAAGAGAGTTTGGCATTTAGAAGGTAGAATCAATAGGATTTACTGAAGAAGGAAATGAAGTATGAGAGAGAGGAATGATGTCTGATAATGCCAAGCTTTGAAACTGGGTAAATGAATAAATAGTGGTTTTACAAACTCCTTATATTCTCTCCAAGGAAAAAGGGCAAGGGAAGAGGAAGACACCATAATGACTTCAGTTGGAAGCTAGTGGGCTCTTGGACGAACACTTTCTGGAGTTACAGAGAGTTGGAGTTGGAGTTAAATATTTGGGAATTGGTAAACACTAACATTAAATGGACTAGCAGAGGAAGAACAGTCCACAAAAGAAAGATGAAAAACTTGGGAGGAAACCCAGAGAACTAAGAGAGGGGTTTTATGAAAGCATATGAAAGAATAAGTATTGAGGAAGAAGGAGCAGTCTGAGAATCAGTGAGAAACTACTATGAGGAAACATGCAGCCTTGTTATGAGCAGTTGCAGTCAAAGGAAGGGGTCAGGAGTCACTGGCTTTGGCTGAGAAGTTAATAGGAAGTGAGACCCTAGAGTCCGTGAGTGTAGATTGCCCTCTTTACAAAGCTTGGTGGAAAGGGAAAGAAAGAAATTGGAGGGTAGGTAGAGGCAGGAATAAGGGAAGTTTTCATTTTCTAGGGTTTAAAAGCATTAAGCTTGTTTACCGGTGAAAGGGGCAAGACTCTGGAAGGAAAGGGTGATGTTAAAAGTGAGAAAGGGGAAGGTAATTAAAGAAATGCAGTTCTCGAAAAGAAAGGAGGAGCTGGGATTCAGAGCCCAGGTGGAAGGAACATACTAAAACATGAGGAGTTAATACCTAAGAAGCAACTCTCCAGCAATGGGGGGCTGGCATTGGTAGATATATACCCCAGGGCTCTGGTCACAGGAGGGGGAAATTCTGACGTGTGTTTCTCAGAAGCCCAGTTGTCTAAGGCTATAGCCCACTCACGAGGCACCCTTTATTGGCCTTTCTTCCTGTTCCAAGTCACTTCACTACTCCTTCACTTATGCTTCCTGGAATCACCACTCAAATAAACTACTTGCATCCAAATCTTTGTGTCATCTCTGTTTCTGAGGAACCCCAATTTCAATAGATTGTGAGTTAGAACATTATCTCAGGCTTTCTGATTCCAGGTCTTGGGCTTTTTCAGTCAAATCCTAATTTATCATTGCCCAAATTCAAGTTGTAGCATTTTGCTTTTCTGTTTTTTGCTTCTATAGTTGTGCTATATCATCGGATGAGTAGTCTAGCCTAAGGACCTTCTCAGGAGAGATCTGTGGAAAATGTAGGAACTAACTGTCAACATATGTCACTCGCCTTCACTTCCATTGTTTCTGAATCTGACCCTTCATTTTGGGGGATAGGTAGATACACTATATCTAGGTCTACTCCTTCATCTATGTCTAAAGTGACATCTACATTTTCATCTACATATATGTCTATATCGAAATCTATATATATATCCACATTTAATGAAAATAGGTATCAGCCAGGGCAGGACAGGGAGTTGAGATAGGAATAGGAACAAGGAGGTAGTAATGTATCAGAGTTCTTTATTGGTTTCTGGCTGGCTAATTTAGGCAAAAGTGAATTTGTTGGAATTTACTGGAGAATGTGGGACTCACAGAATCAAAAGACATCTGGGACATTGGGCTTCAGGATGAACAGGAATTAAAGGAGCTGTGGAAAGCCAAGTAACAGAAAGCAAGGAACAGAGCTTTCATGTCATATCCTGAAATGTCTGGCCAATATGCTGCTGGCTCTGCTCTTGCTGGGATGAATGGCCTTCCTTCGGTCTCTCCTTAAAGATGTAAATTCTCTGGAGAAAGCACTGACCTTCCTTTTCCCACTGCCCACCAGTGTCCCTGATGGGCTGAAAAAAGATCTAGCCATTTTGGCTCCTGCTATGGAAGTGCTGAATTATTCTCCCCAAAAGTTATGGAAAAGGCTCAGCTAGAAATAGAGCTGCTATTGGAAAGGAGAACTAGAAGCCAGGAGACAAAAGAACAATACATGTCAACTGCAAATCTCATCAGGTAACCAGACAGGGCTATTGGCTGGGGCTGCTTACTGACTGCAGATGATATAGGACTGGTCATTGATAAGTGAATAACCATAAAAACCTTATAATCTAGAATGCACAAGAATCCTTGGCTGTAATATGTATAATATAATATTTAAAGGACAAACTGGGAAATATGGGAAAAAATGAAATAGGCTTTAGTAATGGAATAAAATGATGCTAAATAAAATTACCTTAGAACAGGAAAATAATTATTGACATTTTGCTGTGTTTGGACCTACAGGTCAAAGTTGACTACCACAGACCTTCTGCAAAAAGCTTTCTGCAGGCTGAATGAGCACCATGGGCAAAGGCACAGAAGCAGAAAGTACAACTTGTGTTTGGGAAATGGCATATATCTGGTCTGGCTGGGGTGCAGGGAACATGAGATTGTTCAGATATTTTCTTGTGGAATTTAATTCTTTTAAAAGCTGAACAAATCTTTTTAAGACAATTACCTGCTTTGCAAAACAGTTTTTAATTCTCACTTAGCCAAAATGACCAGATACTCAAAATTTGACTCTGGATCTCACCGATCGAAGTTCACAGCTCATATTTTGGCCTCTTGTTCTCTTTTATTTTTTAGTAGTCACTAAAAGGAATTAAAGAGCAACTGACATATTCGTACACCAATGTTCATAGGCATTATTAACAATAGCTAAAAGGTGGAAACAACTCAAACGTCCATAGATAGATGAATAGACCAAATGCAGTCTCTACATGTAATGGGATATTATTCATCCTTAAAAGGAAGGAAATTCTGACACGTGCAACAACATCAACAAACCTGGAAGAAATTGTGCAAAGTAAAATTAAGCACAAGAGGACATATACTAAGTAATTCTTCTTGCGTGCGGTAGCTAGTGTAGTCAAATTCATAAAGACAGAGAGTCAGATGTGGTTGCCAGCATTTGTGGGCGAGGAGAAGGGGAGTTAATATTTAATGTGGACAGACTTTCAGTTTGGGAAGATGAAAAAATTCTAGAAATGGATGGTGGTGATGGTGGCGCAGCAATTTAAATATACTAATGCCACTGACCTATACACTTAAAAATGGTTAAAATGGAAAAGAAATGGTTAGAACGGTAAATTTCACGCTGTGTATATTTTATCACAACTTTTTAAAAAGGCAACCAATAGTCTTTCTCACTGTGTCACCAAAAAGGTTCAGCAATAGGCACTCCTTAGGGTATCTGGACTCTGCTTTCCTCCCCAAAGCCATTGGGGAAATGGTGAAATACCACCTCCAGATCTGCCCATCATGGGAGAATTTGTTGCCTTGTTACTTGGTGTGTGTGGTCAGCAGTCAGGCCCTTTCGGGATCCTCTCAGCTGGGGTCAGCCACCTCCTGCCAAGGTCTCTCCCTTTCCTTGGGCAGCGCACACGTAATGATCTTGGGGTAAGGCCCAGCCCTTTTGGCCCAAAGCAGGATACCTCTGATGGACCATTTTAGTTCTGACTGACCATTTTAACTCCACATAGGTTCTCCCTATCTCCAGTCCTTTCTCCCTCCTCTCCCTCCCACTGGGATTGATCACAGACCACTCCCTCATAAACATCCTGTGCACAAAACTCTATCTCAGAGTCAGCTTCCTGGAGAACATAACCTGAATGGACAGACTTAAGTTCCTTTAAAAACAGAAAGAAAAAGATGTACAAAGGAACAAGGATGACAGCGGATTTCTTGTTTGAAACAACGTAAGCAAGAGGACAGTGGAGTAACCAAGATGCTACCCGCAACAAAACCCCTTTCAGAATCTCAGGCACAAATACTTTCAGATAGACAAAAACTAAAAAAAATCAATCACCAGCATGTCCACACTACAGAAAAAGTTAGTTTGAGAAAATTCATGAAACTGTATGCTGATGATTTGTCCACTTTTCCGTATTTTTTGCTTCGAGGCATAGTTTATTAAAAAAAAAAAAAAAGAGGCAGGAAGAGAAATTTACATTTGTTGTGTTATGAGTAAGGGTAGCTTTCTTCTCTACACAATCTGACCCCTCAAGTCCTGGCTGCCTTAGTAACTCCTTGATGCTTCCATTCAGATGGCAGTTCAGGATCCCTCTAATCAATCCAATTATTTTTTTTAATTTTATCTAACTTCTCAAGATTTTCTTGTTCGCAGTGTTGTACTGCTACACGTTCTTTCATGATAGATTAAAGCAGAGATTTCTGTTACCTTTCTTTATTGGAATGTGAAATTCTTGTTCTGCTAAAAGTGTGAATGAGTTTGGCAATGTTAGAAAATGATTTTAGGAGCAGGGTATTGTTTCCATCTATACTCACTGCTTCTCTATCTCACAAATGATTATAGATTATTAAAAATCACTTTCCTCCTTCCCATCTAAATTAGCAATATCTTTATAAAACTATTAATTATCTGTGTGTATCTATCACAGCCTCATTCTCTATCAATAAAATCACAGTCCTGATCTTGTTTCAAGACAGAGGGAAACTAAAATTCATTGCATGTCTTCTGTGTATTAGGCCCCATAGTAAGCACTGCATGTAAAGTTACCAAGTTTGATCAGATTATCAAGTTTGAATATTTATAGTATATGCCACTACAGATATGGAATTTTATTGTTCCATGAATAATAAATGTTCCTGAGCTGCTATTGTATGGTGTGTATATGCTGGGTGCTGTGGGTATAGAAATAAGAAAACAAGCCCTGATCTCTCCCAGCACAGAGAGAAACTCCAGTACACAATATAGTGATGCACAATGTAAGTAAGACAAACATATAGGAGAACATGTAGTCTAGGTGGACAGGGCTGGGCATGGACAGGTCCCCAGGGGAGGCCTATGTCATTCCGAGAAGGTACATAGAAATTATTGGAATAGACAAATAGAGTCCTGGAATATACATATACATACATATATATACATACACATTTACATACATGCATACATACATATATATACTCTCAATAATAACAAAAGGGCACATATAATGTGGTTAATTCATTGGTGAAAATAGTCAAGGGACATGAGATACTAGGCTTGTCAGGCATCTTCATTGAACAAGACAATCTTCTAATAAACTGGATGGATTCTCCTTTCTTTATTCTTTAAATTCCCATTCTATTACCCAATAGAAGAATGGTGCATACTGGGAGCTTTCTTTACTTGTGAAAGTTACTGCAACAGTCATGTTTGGCAAGAATCTCTACCCCTGGATCCATCGTCTGTGGGCAAGAGAGTAGAGGTGTAGCCTGGATGTGTGGGTGCTATATGTCTACGTGTACTCTGAAATATAGGTGACTGGGCTAATCGGATTCTTTCTCCCAGGGATGTGGAATTTGTATGGAAAGACACAGGGGCTAAATTTCCATTGAAACTAAAACATTTTAAGGGCTGCCTGCTACGGAGTAAATTGAAGAATTCCTCTTGCTGAGGTTTTTAGAGCTGTTCTTATTCTGCCTTGCCTTGGCTTGTTTGCAGCAGCCTGTTACTGATTCTGTTACTTACCTCAGCATCCCTCCAATAAATCCTTTTTTTTTTTTTTTTTTGCTCAAAATGGCTGGATAAAGTTTATTTCTTTAGCTTGCAAGCAAAAACAAAACAAAAACCAGTGTAAGTGAATTACTCTGAAATTGGCCCTTAATATTTCATAACCTTTCATTGCTGGAGGTAGGGACAAGGGGCCTACTCTAAAAGTTCTAGAATTTTCCCTCAAAATCTCTAAGAGGGAAGCAGGAAAAAAGCACTTCAATCTTAGAAGATCACTGTAGTGTATATACTCTTGTGTCATGCACATGTGAATCAGATCCCTGTCCTTTGTTTTTGATGTAGTCCTAGTGATTGGTAAAGTAATCCAAGTATAAAATGTAAACTTTTTAAATGTAAAATTTTCAAAGTTTAATATGCCAGCTTCCAGTCTCAAATATACATGCAGAAACATAAGTTCATCATAATGAGCCATGTGTGGACTAACCAAAAAACGAAATCAGAATGTGTGTGTAATTGGGCACAATGAACTTTTCTTTTTCCTCAGCAGATGTACAGTTATTTTGAAGTGAAAGCAAGGAGCTATATCTCAGGGCATTATATTTAGGTGGTCTTATTTTTTCTAAGAAAAAATAATAAAAGGTGAATAAAAAATAAGAACAAATTTTAAATTCAAATATGCAAAATGCATTTTTGTCAAATGTATATTTTTAAATTCTCTGCCAGTGTCCAGAAATTTTGTCAGAATAGTTAACAACCCTGGGAATTCTACTTTTAGATGTGGTCATAAAAGTATGAATCATCATGTGTTTTCCAATTAGTTGGAGAATGTTTTAAGAGGAGATAATATTTAAAGAATCTAAAATCTGGGGGATTAAAAAAAGCACACGTCGAGATTGGATTTATGTGGATGAGTGAAAGAGATTTACACCAAATTTATCAAAGAAAGCAGAGAAGTCATACTGTGAAGCAGAATGAAAAAAGACATCTTGTGTTACTGCCCGTCTCTCCTATGTGTAAAGGCATATTTTAGAATGTGACTTTACTTAACATGAACTTCTGTTTTCTTTTTTCTCCTGCATATTTTTCACAGTATAGTTGAATTTCTTCTTCATGTGTTAAGTGTAAAAAATCTGTTTTCTGTTAGAATTTAACATTTATTTGGTTGCAATTCTTTAATGACATGTGATCTTACAGGGAGATTCTTCTTTAATAAGAAAGATGTTATTTTTTTCCAAGGCATATAATATATGTTCTTGCATACACATTGAAAGAAAAACAAACATTCCCTAGCCAGAGCTCTTTTTATTCTTTGCAGGGGGAAAAAAAGAAATGAATAAGAAAACGTCTTTTGCACTTTTCTGTGTTAGGGAACCAATTTAAACTTGGTTAGAGAGGGGAGGGTGGTGGGGGGATGGGTTAGTCGGGTGATGGGTATTAAGGAGGGCACATACTGCATGGAGCACTGGGTGTTATATGAAAACAATGAATCATGGATCACTACATCAAAAACTAATGATGTATTGTACGGTGACTAACATAAGAAAATAAAATTTTAAAAAATCATCCTTAAAAAATAAATAAATAAATAAAAATTAAAAAAAAATAATGCTAAACTTGGTTAGATACCAGAGGAAAAAAAAATCAGATAGACAAGAAACCTCTGAAAAGAAGAGTAGTGAATAAGCATTTCATTTTTTATCTTAACTAGTATGCAAGGAAGGGTACTGTGCAATCTGAAGCTACACATTTTTGGGGATCTGTCAAATGTCTGCCAATATTACTTTTTATATGCTTCGAGTAGCAGGCCTAGGGAGCGAGCAGTCCAGATCTGAGCAAAAGAACACAGGATTCTGGGACAGAGTTCTCCAGGAAACAACTGCATTTGGAAAATTCCTTCTCAGGGATTTGGTTTTCCTATCTGGGATCCTGTAACAGCTGGAGTTCAATCAGAAAAGCAGAGCCTCTAGAATATATCAGGGATGACCTTATGCATTTGTGGGGGCTGGTGAAGCAGTCTCTAGATGCTGGAGCTTCGAGTATGCAGGGTAGGTAAGTGAGAAGGACAGATGGCCGCTGTAAGGGCAGCAGGAGCTGAAGCCCAAGAGGATGGACTGAAACCTACACCAGTTCTTATTGCCTCTGACCTTGGTGATGTTGGTGTCCCGTGGGAGCCAAACCCTTTGTCATGAACCGAAGGAAGACCCAGGGGAAGGCAGAGCACTGGTAGGCCTGACCAACAGGTAGGCAACAGCATGGGAGAGCCACAAAGACGGCTGCCTTCGTTTCTGCCCTCTGGATCTACCATGAGAATTTCAAGCGTGGCTGCCCCTAGGGAAACAAAGGAAAAGGAGTTCTGGGAAATGTAGTTTAGCCTAGCCAAGTTGACATGTTACAAAGCCTCCCCCACTTTTTTCTTGGTTCCTTTCCTTGTCTTGCTCTTGATCTTTGCCCTTATTTTTCTAGATATTGTCAGTTTTTCTCAGAAAGGCTATGTAAAGGTAGTTTTTTTGTTCGTTTGTTTTACTTCTTGCTTGTCTGACTTGTCTTTATTCTATCTTCACACTTGATTGCTAGCTTGGCCGTGTGGGGGTCCTGATTCGGAAAATATAAATTCTTAAGGCATTCTTTCTGTGGAAAAGCATGATGCTACTATGAGTCTCAGTTCTTTCTATGTGATTTCATTCCTTCTGGAAGCTTTTTGTAACTTTTCACTATCACTGTTCAAATTTCCATCATGATGTGCCCAAGGAGTGGGTGCTTTTTTGTCATTTTTTAAGATTCATTGTGCTGGACACAATGAAGTTGAAATAGGCTCTTTCAACTTCATTTCTTTCATTTCTGGGAATTATTTTTCTATTGTTTCTTTGACAATTTTCTCTCCATTGTTTCCTGTGTCCTTTTTGAAAGTTCTATTAGGTGCATGCTTGACTCCCTAAATTAAACCTCTAATATTCTTATCTGTGCTCTCCTATTTTTCATATTCTTGTCTTTTTATTCTACTTTCTGGAAGATTTCCTTAAGTACATATTCAAATCCATTCAGTTAAGTTTTTGGTTTTGGTTTTGGTTTTTAATTTCAACAATTTAATTTCTTTGGTGTGTCTCCCATCTCAACAAAACAAAACCTGTTCTTTACCCCACTTTCCCTTATAACAATAATACCCCTATTGCTCAGTGCCCCTCATACCCTTTGCACTAGCTGGTCTCTGCCTGGACTGCTTCCTTCCTCTCCTGTTCTAGGTATCCCCATTCCTCACTTTCAAGCCTTTGTTCAAATGCCATCTCAGTGGAGCCTTTCTTTTTTTAAAAGATTTTATTTATTTGACAGAGAGAGACACAACGAGAGAAGGAATACAAGCAGGGGGAGTGGGAGAGGGAGAAGCAGGCTTCCCACCAAGCAGAGAGCCCAACGCGGGGCTCGATCCCAGGACCCTGGGATCATGACCTAAGCCGAAGGCAGGCGCTTAACAACTGAGCCACCCAGGCGCCCCTCAGTGGAGGCTTTCTTGACCCACTCTATTTAAATTTGCTTCTCCTTCCCCCACCCACTCCTTAGTCCTCTCCCCTGACTTATTTTTCTTCACAGAATATGATAGACGTCACTTTCTAACATATTGTATGATCTATTTATTTTGTTAAATGTTTACTTCCCCATCTCCCCTAGAATGTAAGCTCTATGAGGGTAGAGACTTGTCTGTTTTGTTCATTGCAGTTTCTCCAGCATCTAGAACACTGCCTGGCACATAATAGACCCTCAGTATTCCGTTCCTTGGTTCCTTCTTCCTGCTACCCTTGTTCTTAATATCTGTTTTTCATATTGGAGTAATTCTTCAAATGTCTGGTGATCCTTGGGTGCCTCTATGTGAAGCACCAAAAAAGTTTACCAAAAGCTAGCTTTATGTTCATGGGTGGAGTTTGTGGACTGCTGAGTTTTAATATATGATTAATTGGTGAGCTGGCATATCTGTAGAAGGAACCACTCTATGGGGCCACTCCATTTCTCGCAAGAAGAATTCTTGTCTCCTGTTAAGAAATATAAGGGTGGGCGCCTGGGTGGCTCAGTTGGTTAAGCGACTGCCTTCGGCTCAGGTCATGATCCTGGAGTCCCAGGATCGAGTCCCACATCGGGGTCCCTGCTCAGCGGGGGGTCTGCTTCTCCCTCTGTCCTCTTCCCTCTCGTGCTCTCTGTCTCTCATTCTCTCTCAAATAAATAAATAAAATCTTAAAAAAAAAAAAAAAGAAAGAAATATAAGGGTGTCTGACAGCAATCTGTTTGAAAAAGGTGGTTGGGCACAGGATTTCTATCCATATTTTCATTTAACTTCTCTGCTTATGGCTCCTACCTTCCAATATTCCTGATATCCCCAAATGAAGTGACTTTCCGAATCAGATTCTTGTGGGAATAAATTGTAATAAATTGTAATTTCCTTCCATTCTCCCCAACTTTCAGAACAGTTTTGCAGACATCACAGCCTGTTAAAGTCTTGTGTTGGGATTTCAGAAAGGAGCTTATGACCAAGTCTAGGGTAGATTAGGGAAGGAGGAGAAAGTAGCCTTTTCCCACAACCACCACCTCCATTTTAAAACCTACCTGGTGGCAATAGCAGTATTTCGAGACACCACCATGGTCCCAGAACTTTAGGAGCTGGCCAGAAACAGAGCAACAGTTTTTTACATAATAATATGGGTCTTCCCTTATATAATGTTATGTATCAATTATATCTCAATTTTTAAAAAAGTTTTACTAGATTAAAAAAATACTGATACAGGTTTTCCGACTTGATAATTACAGTAGCTTTGTCACTGTCTGCTTAGAGCAGCAGGGGAGCTGTGAAGGGGTCCCTAACTTACAGGACTCTGTATCCAAGTCTCAACTCCAACCTAGTTGACTCATCTATTACATATATTTATCAATATTGCCTAGTTATCCATGAAATCCCCTAACTTTGATACAGAATTTTATTCCTCATTATCTTCTAGGGAGGTTCCTTGTAGATAATAACAAATGAGCAAAGGAGAAGAATTCAGGGGCGTCTGGGTGGTGCAGTTAAGCTTCCGACTCTTGATTTTGGCTCAGGTCATGATCTCAGGGTTGTGGGATCAAGCCCACCTCTGAGCTCAGTGTCAGTCAGCTGGTCCCTCTCCCTATGCTTCCCCCACTCCCCCCTCTCCCGCTTGCTCGCACATGTGCTCTCTCGCTCTCAAATAAATAAATAAACAAAATCTTAAAGAAGAGAGAGAGAAGAATTTAAAAGTGGGAGTGGGTTTCAGGGACTATTTGATCTGATAGCTTTATTTTATAAATGAGAAAATTGAGGTTGAGAGAGCCATGACAGAGCATGAATAGCAATGCAGTTCTCTCAATTTTTAGTAAATTGTTTCCACTCCTTCGACTATACCATTCATACTGACATGGCATGGATTAATTAATTCAGGAGCTATTTACTCAGCATCCATTAATTTTAAGTTTTCACTAGTTATATAGACAATAGAAATAGGGTGATTCACTATAACATTGGTTTAGTTTTACTAATTTTAACATGCTTTTCTACAGAAATTTCTCAAACCTATGCTCTGTGAGAACAAGTTTTGTATTCTTTGAGCACTCTGTCTGAGATGATATCTAAACCCACATTTTAGGAAGTTTTATTACCTTTTCCAGAGGAGGCTGTGTTAGTTGCCTGAATGAAGACGGTTCTTGATGACCTCTTTGCTTGATATGCTCCACTCTAAATATTTCAGTAAAAGACATGTTTTGAGTTTAAGACATGATCAATGTATTGAGAGCACAGGGTTTTGAAAGTTCCATAAAGGGTACATCTCCCTGAGTTGGGAGTAAGGTTGGAAAATATAACCGTCAGAAATATATGCTGGTAGTATACATGAAAGGATGTAAGATCAGTTGTCTGAGTCTAGCTCACAATGGGGCTGGCAAGAGACATGTTTGCTGCTCCAGACTTGAGTGGACTGGAGATGGGAGAGCTGGAATTAAACCTTCCCACTGGGACTGGATCAGGTATCAGATAATGAGCAGGTGTCCAATCCAGCAGACACAATCCAGGGTTCAGAGGGTTTGGATGACAATTGTGCTGTAACTGATGTATGAATTGAGAGAGTTCTCTGAATAAGGTCTTCCAAAAGAAGAAGGAGAGAACTTGTTAGCGCCCATCTAATCCTGTCCAGGAGCCAGAGTGACCTGATCTTGGTGCAACTGTACCTGTTGTCCAGTGGAAATATTCTCAGGCCAGAGAAGAAAAGTATATCTAATTACTTTGAAAAACAAAAAAAGCCTCTAAGATTACCCAATAGCCTTTATTCATGTTCTTTGTGCACCCAAGCTGCTTTTGACTTGCTCTCCAGGGTGATTTTGCCCATCCATGAGGAATCTTCTGTGCAAATTATTAAACAGATCATCTTACTAAACAATTCTCTTTTTCTAAATTAATGTGTTCGTTTTTCTGTTTTATATATCCCCTGAGAAACTGTTGACTGTAAGTTGGTTCCCAGGAAACTAATCACACTTAGGGTAAGTGCATAAAATCCAACTTCTAGACAAGCTAATTTAAGATGTCAGCCTTAATAATCTCACTATTCTGTTCAGTGGAGCTGTGTTAAAAAAAAAAAAAAAAACTGTGCCTTAAAGTATGCATCCCAACCCTTCCGTTTCTGGTCCATCTCCTCCAACGCTGAATCCAACCTGCTCTTCTTACAGCGTTTTCTCAAACTTCTTTCAGCCAGTGATCTCAGGTCCCATCCTCATTTTATAGGTTTAGTACAGTTGTGCAAGTTCACAAATTTGACCTTTCTTGTTGACAATCCTTCGCCCATGTTCCATCAATGCATCTGTGGTCTAAAGGAATAATATTTCTCCTAACAAGCTCTGTATCTGTCATGCTTTCAGGGAACATTGACCCTAGATTCTGTCCTTATTGACTGATTAGATTTTTTCCAGGTTTTTCTTGAGGCAGTGAAGTCTGGTCAAGTCCTCAATAGACCACATTATCCATCTTTAATGGTGGGGAGCACAGATTCTCAGCCTGACTGTCTTTGAATCCTGGCTCCCCCTCTTGCTACTTGTGTGACCTTGGGCAAGTTACTTAAACCTTTGTGCCTTGGTTTCCTCATTTGCAAAATGGAGATGGTAACAATATCTGCCCATAAGACTGCTGTGGCTGAATGAGTTTCTATATTTACCATGTCTGGCACATAAGTGTGCCACATGTGACAGGGGTCGTTATGGCTGTTGCTGTCCCTTCTCTGAGGAAGCGAGCACAGGGCTTATTAAATGCCTGACTGGGGAGAAGGCAAAAGGGATACAAGCAAGAAAAAATAGGTTTGTATTTCAAAATATTTCCATTTACCACCGAGGTAATTATCAAATCAGCCAAATAATCCCATACTTTTGTTTTTGACATTTAATACCAGCAGCCTGAATTCTCTGTAATTGTGAATGTATAATTTCCACTCCCGTGTGTGTAAATCACTTTGTCAGGGAGGAAGATTTTTCCCTCCAATCCCTTTATGTTCTTTGACTTGTCTAATAATTAAATTAACAGAAGACAGATGAGCAGGAGAGAAACAAATTTTGTGTGTGTGAGACCCAAAGACAGAGACCCCAAAGGCAGTCAGGCAGTTGAAGCCTATATGCCATGATGAGCTAAGGAGAAGCAGGTAATGGTTTGGGGCTTAAAAGGGGAGGACGAGAAGTCACAGGGAGATGAGTAGGGCAAACGCTGGATAAACAAATGTTTGCCGTGCCGTGCAGATATGCCTTTCTTTTCTTTTCTTTTAAAAGATTTTATTTATTTATTTGAGAGAGAGAGAATGCGTGCACAGGCTGGGGGCGGTGGGGGTAGGGGGGAGCGGAGAGGAGGGACAGAGGCTGGGAGAAGAAGACACCCGGCTGAGCAGGGAGCCTGGGATCATGACCCGAGCTGAAGGCAGATGCTCAACCAACTGAGCTACCGAGGTGCCCCCAGATATGTCTTTCTGACAAAAAGTTCTCTTTGGTATTAGCTCCCTCCTGGTACAGACCCTCCATCTAAATTCTTTTAAGCAGTTAAAGGGAAGGTAAACAGCTCTTTTTGAGTCTGTTGAGCCTTGATTGTCTTTCAGCTCAAAATAATCCACACGTCAAAGTGGCATATTTGGGGGACATGCATTCTGCTTCCCCCTCAACTTCAACCTGTTTTTCTTTCCAGTAAATCATCAGGATTAGCTTTTCCTTCATAAACTTAAAATTTATGAGTGAATGGCAGGAAAATGTTTTGTTTTTTTTTTTTTAGATTTTATTTATTTTTTTGACAGAGAGAGACATAGCAAGAGCAGGAACACAAGCAGGGGGAGTGGGAGAGGGAGAAGCAGGCTTCCTGCAGAGCAGGGAGCCCGATGTGGGACTCGATCCCAGGACCCTGGGATCATGACCTGAGCTGAAGGCAGACGCTTAACGACTGAGCCACCCAGGCGCCCTGGCAGGAAAATGTTTAATGGGAAGGTCAAACACTGGCAATACTTGAGTGCAGAAAACAGCAAACAACAGAAAGAAAACACAACTTCCGTATTTTACTGGAATCTGAGTTAATAAATAGAGATCACAGAACAAATAGCAAACAAAAGCTTCAATTACATCAGAACGAAAAAAGAAACGATAAACCTGGATTTCCAGTCTGAAACTGTTACTCAACCAGTGGAGGTAACAAGTCGAGTGTTACACATTCAAAATTCCTCTAGAGTTTAAAACCAAAGGAACAGTTCGTTCAGGGTATAATTGATGCGTACAGATAAATTTCGTAATTGCACCTCAGGGAATTTTTGTTTTTCTTAGACTAACTAAACTGACCATTTCATCTTGGCAATTATTAGCTTGCCACATTTTTTATAACTAAGAAAAATTAGGCTTCTCTCCATATTGTAGTTGAAATGACATTTTTTTTTTTAAAGATTTTTATTTATTTATTCATGAGAGACAGAGAGAGAGAGAGAGGCAGAGGGAGAAGCAGGCTCCCAAGGAGCAGAGAGCCCGATGCGGGACTCGATCCCAGGACTCTGGGATCATGACCTGAGCTGAAGGCAGACGCTCAACCATCTGAGCCACCCAGGCACCCTGAAATGACATTTTAACCCATATCTTTATGGTAAACTTTATTATCATTAGTACTATAAAACAAACCTTCAACTGAACTTTGGTTTTACTTAGTCTTCAAGTGAGCATTACTAAAGTTCAAGTACCAAAATTCTCCAGATGAGCACAAAAATAAGAGTTAAAAAAAAAATCAGAGATGTATTTTCATGAAGATACATTATTAGATATTTTGTAAAAATTCATACAAATAGGAGAAAAAAGGAAAAATATCTGAGTACTGTGATTTGTCATTCAATCTCCGTTTTTAGCTTTCCTTCCAGTTAAACTGATTTCCTCATTTATTTGTTTCCAGATTAAAGCCAAAATCAACATTGTCCCTATTTCTAATCAAATAACAGAGAAGCAATGACAAATTCTGGATGCAGTTAGAAGATCCTGAGAGGCAGAGTGGCAGGACCTAGTCTGAGCTGTGTCTCTGACTCATTTTTGACTTCAGGCAAGGTATTTAACATCTCTGTACTTTTGACATAATTGTAATAATGCTAATAGATGTCATAGGTATGATATTAAGCATAACTCAGGAAACAACCATGAGCGCTTAGGAGAAGTCAGGTTAACTAGATAGAAGACCACCTCTGCAACGTAGAAAATAAACTTAGAATTATATCTCCTTTCCACTCCTAGCACATTTTGAATGAATTGGATGGGAATTTGATGTACATAATAGGATTTGCACATTTAATATACAAGATAGAAAATAAAATGGGCAATGTTAAAAAATTTCCATTTCAGAAGTAAAATCTTCAGAAATGCTTTTCTTTATTTCTATCTTTTGGGAATCAAATTTATTTAGCTTTTTAAGGCTTTCACTGAGTGTAAATGCTTAAGATAAATAACAAAGATATTGTTATATTCCATTTTCAGAAAAATGATAAAAAATTTGGAAGAAAATGCCTAAAAGGAGTCTCTAAGTCGGTGTTTATGGGTAAATTTTTAAGTAACTAGTCTTACTTAATGGTGTAGTCCACTCGTGAATGCTAACTTACTAAACATGCTTCTTTCAATAGCTCTTTCTTCTTATTTCTTTTATCTTGTATTCTTTCATGATAGCTTGCTTAAAACACCATTTTAAAAAATTTTTACATTAACATGTATTTTTGTTTTGTAATTGTTTTTAAAAGTTATATACCATCTGTACAACTTTTCAGTTTAAAACTTAATATTTTTGCCTTTAAGTTTCTCTCTCAACTAATTTAAAAAATTTTTTAGTGGGGAAGAAATTGGACTTAAGAGACTTAGAATAATTTGTATCAAATAATATGGTACACCAAAGAATAGCCATTTGAAAACTATTTTAGTTTTACAAAAATTGAAAGTTTTGAAACAGTCTAAAGCAAAAACATTATAAAAGAAATACAACTGTAGAGTAAGAATTAAATAATCTGATACCACTTTATCATAAACCAGATTTGCAAAATAATAATGGTTTACTATGATGAATGACAGAGACCAGACTTTCAAAGCATTTGAAAAGCCCAATACCTAAACATTTCTTCAACATTATAGAAGATGTTTAGAATTACAATTACAATGGGTGGGCGGTTGCCTGTGGGGTTTAAGCCATGATTTCAGCTCAGGTCATGATCTCAGAGTCCTGGGATGGAGGCCTGTGCCGGCCCTGGGCTCAGCATGGAGTCTGCTTAAGATTCTCTCTTTCCCTCTCCCTCTTCCTCTACTCCTCTCCCACCTCCCCACCCGCCTCACGTTTACTATGAAGTACTACACGCACTCTCTCCCCCTCTCTCTCTCAAATACATAAATAAATCTTAAAAAAAAAAAGAATTACAATTGGTCACGGAGGAATTTTAGATGACTTGAGATATTCTCAGGAATTATTCTAAAGATTATCAAATTAATACAATGACTTTAAAATATATATTTGTAATCACATTTTGAAATGCCTTATTACTGAAGGAGCTGCCAGACTAGAGCCTCCCTCCTTTCTCTGGGAAAGATCAGATTTGATTATTTTAATGGCGATGAGATGGAAATTTCAGGACACCAGGAGACAGAGCCTGCCAAAACATTTTATTGGCCCTTTATTTTCTACCAAGCCTCATGTAAAGTACTATGTATACATGTTATATAATCTCCCAGCATCTTCCAGAGCTCTTTCAACATACGCTGTCTCTTAGACAAGAGCCAGAATCAGACATAGATATAAGATCATAATTTGTTTTTAAAGCTCTTTAAGTTTTTAAGCTAGTTTATTCATTTCTGAAATAAAGTACTTGACCCCACAAATACAGAAGGGAAATTGATGAACCAAAGAAAATATACTAATTTCAACAGACAGCATAAAAGCAAAGTCTAGAAGGCACAAAAATTTCATGACTTTGATTCTTGACTCCCAAATATTTCATCTGAGAGCTGGAAGTGGATTAAAACAATGAAGATCTGGTTACTATCACATAAGAAAAATGAGACGTTATTTTCACTACTGGAACAAAAAAGGAGAAATCCCAATCAATAATCCGGCAAAAAAATAATCTTCTCAGTCAGAAGAACAATTTGAATCAGAGTCACAAATAAATGGTACTATATCATACTGTTATACTCATCTCCCAGATTAATGTGAATATACTTAGTGAAAGTTTATTTTATTCCTTTAGCTAAATAATTTTCCCTCTCTGAGCCTTGTTTCCTAAAGTGTTGATGATGTTTGGATGATCTCACTTCCTTTTATTATAGTTTGACCATGTGTACTAGTCTCATGGGATAATGCTTCCTACTTCCAAAATCTCTTTATGTGTTTTTAAAAAAATATTTTTATTTTCCATCTTCATTTTCTTTTGCTTGCTTATAATAAAACAAATATTCTTGCTTCTTATTTCCTGTAACATTAAAAAACTTCACATGTTTATGACTCTGCCATTAATTACATGTTAAGAAATTTCCATCATGTGGAGGGGTAATTTTTACTTTGTATGACTTGACTTTATGACAAATTTAAAAGTTAAATGACAAATAACCATAAAGGTACAAATGAGGTTTTTAAAAAAAATAGCAGCAGAGCTGTTGTAGTTCTGCTTGGGAAATATATTTATTACCAACTGAAAAGTATGAGTCAAACTTATAATTTATTATGAGATAGGTATGATAATAGTTGTAGCCCATTAAGATAGTCTAACTTTAAATATGTTAGGTTTTAAGTTTTTCATTATTTATTTGCTCTTGGGATTTTATAAATTCAAATATCTCTTTAAAACCAATATAAGGGCGCCTGGGTGGCTCAGTTGGTGAAGCGACTGCCTTCGGCTCAGGTCATGATCCCAGGGTCCTGGGATCGAGTCCCACATCGGGCTCCTTGCTCGGCAGGAAGCCTGCTTCTCCCTCTCCCACTCCCCCTGCTTGTGTTCCTGCTCTCGCTGTCTCTGTCTCTGTCAAATAAATAAATAAAATCTTAAAAAAAAAAATTAAAAAAAAAACAATATAAGTTAGCACACACCACATGTCATATTTGCAAATCAATACAAACTTTACAAAAGCCATAGTTTATTAAATATTCTCAGTCATTGCTGAAGGAGGGGAGATGATGAAGGCAATCTGAAAGGGACATCTAATAAATTCAGCAGACAAAAAGAATCTGGTGTTGGGCACCTGGGTGGCTCAGTTGGTCAAGCGTCTGCCTTCAGCTCCGGTCATGATCCCAGGGTCCCGGGGATCGCGTCCCGCGTCAGGCTCCCTGCTCACCCGGGAGTCTGCTTTTCCCTCTCCCGCTACCCCTCCCCTTGCTTGTGCTCTCTCTGTTGCTCTCTCTCTCAAATAAATAAAATCTTAAAAAAAAAAAAAAAAAGAATTTTGTCTCTAATAAACAACTGCAAAATTATAACAGATGCTGGGAAGTTCTAAAATTCTAACTTCGATTCATAAATTTTCTTCTCATCAATTCACCAAATATTTTGTTGAGTACCTGAATCAAGTTGAATTGTGCCCATAAAGTGATACGTTCAGTGCTAACTCCCATTACCTGTGAATGTAACCTTATTTGGAAATAGGGTCTTTGTAGATGGAATCAAGTTAAGATAAGGTCATATTGAATTAGGATGAGCCCCAATCCAGTGGGCTGGTGTCCTTGTCTGAAGAGGGAAATTAGGCACAGGGACACTCAGAGGGAAGACAGCCATGTGAACGTGCAAGCTGAGAGTAGAGTGTTGCAGACGCACGCCAAGGGATGCCAGTGATGGCTGGCAGCCAGCAGATTCTAGAAAAGGCAAGGAAGCATTCTTCCCTAGAGGCTTTCAGAGGGAGCATAGCTATAGTGACTCCTTAATTTCACACTCCTATCCCCCAGAAATGTGACAGAATCAACTTCTGTTGCTTTAAGCCGCCCGCGGTGTGGTAATTTATAACAGCTGTATGAAACTGATACAGTACCTAAGTATCTATCAAGCATGGAGATATAACAGAAATAAAAAGGATCAAGTCCTTCATTTCATGGCACTTATGTAACATAAACATATATAGGGTCGCCTGGGTGGCTCGGTCACTAAGCGTCTGCCTTCGGCTCAGGTCATGGTCCCAGGGTCCTGGATCGAGCCCCGCATCGGGCTCCCTGCTCCGTGGGAAGCCTGCTTCTCCCTCTCCCACTCCCCCTGCTTGTGTTCCCTCTCTCACTGTGTGTCTCTCTCTCAAATAAATAAATGAAATCTTAAAATATGTATATAAAATATTTCATTATATTTGAATATATTTTTCAATTTCCTTAATGACTAGCTCTTCCTTTCTTAATATATTAGGTTGAACTGTAAGAAATGGCATACGTTTGAATGGTTTTGACCTAACAAAATGAAAATTTCATATACTTCAAATTAATACACATAATACATCTCTGGGCATTTGATTACTCTAGGTACTTTGTATGAGGGGAAACATACAACATTTGTCCTTTTGTGTCTGGCTTGTTTCACTTGGCATAAGGTCTTCAAGGTTAATATTTCATTGTGTGTATATATCTCATTCTGATGATCCATTCATCTGTGGATGGACATTTGGATTGTTGTTCACACACTTTTTGTCTGTTGTGAATAATGCTGCTATAAACATTGGTGTACAAATAACTGTTCCTATCCCTATTTTCAATTATATCTGTTTTTTACAGTATGGAGTTTTATTTTTCTTTTTAAAATGAAAATTTTAAAAAAATATTTACTTATATAAGTAATCTCTACACCCAACGCGGGGCTCAAACTCATGACCCTGAAGTCAAGAGTCACATACTCTTCTGAATGAGCCAGCCAGGCAATCCTCAAATTAGAATTTTTCAATCATAATTTTTTAAATAAACAATAGAAATTTATTTCTGACAGTTGTGGGGGTGGGAAGTCAAGATAAGTGTACCCGTATTGTTGGGTTCTGGTGAGAACCTTCTTCCAGGTTGCACACAGCCATTTTCTCCACTTATCTTTATTAATTTTTTAATTTAGTTTTATTATGATGTACTATATGTTGGCTAACTGAACATAATTAAATCATAATTTTATCACAATTTTATACAGTACTGAAAAATATGTTAACTGAGAGAATTAGCAATAGTGTTAAAGTCTAGGGACAGTTGCCTCTTCTATTTTGCATAAAGGTAACTCAGAAGATGGGCAATGTAGCAGAAAACACTGTCCTTGAAGTATTTATGATTCAATTACGGAAATACTACATATATTTTATAAACAACTAAGACAAGCTCAAGTCTTGCATAGAGAGCTTTTCCTTTTTGATGACCTTGAGAGAGCACCACTCACCATCTCAGCTTTTCTTAGGAAAGATCAGTCTTGTTTCTAATGAATTATTAGAGAGAGAATCTTAAGCAGATTCGACACCCAGTGCTGTGCCACATGGGGCTCAATATCACCACCCTGAGACCATGACCTGACCCAAAATCGAGAGTCGAACACTTAACCAACTGAGCTATCCAGGCACCCAATATAAGCTAGTATTTTAAATGTAATTCAATATATTTAATATAAGCTATATATAAAAGCATCTAGTGTACATAGCACCGGGCATTAAACAGTCACCCCATGTTTGAATTTTAAATGGTTACTAAGATCACAGAGTAAAATATCCATTTTCCTAAACTAAGTTGCTATAAATGGTATCACATGAATGTATAAAAGGATGACTCACTGAAAAAACTGGATCTCCAAGGGCTTAGGAGAGCTTTTCTGCAATGAGTTATTGAATGTGTTCTTGTATTTTGTCTGACTTCTTTGCCCATTTAGCTGTGTGATTTACACAGCACTCCACTTCTTTCTGTACATTTTGGTTATTTTGTTTTCAGTGTTAGATGAAAGGATTAAGTTGTAACATAAATTATACAACTTCATGATAAATTGCTTGCTATTGTTTCTCTCTGTCTCTCTCTTTTTTTAATTTGAGAGAGAGAGAAAATGAACAGGGGGCAGGGAGTGGAGAGGGTAGAGAGAGAATCTTTTTTTTTTTTTAATGTTTTATTTATTTATTCATGAGAGTCAGGGGGGCGGCAGAGGCAGGCTCCCTGCCTAGCAGGGAGCCCAATGCGGGACTCAATCCCAGGACCCTGGGATCATGAGCTGAGCCGAAGGCAGACGCTTAACCATCTGAGCCACCCAGGTGTCCCAAGAGAGACAGAATCTTAAGCAGGCTCCACACTCGGTGCAGAGCTGGACACAGGGCTTGATCTCGTGACCCTGAGATTATGACCTGAGCCAAAATCAAGAGTTGGATGCTTAACCGACTGAGCCACCCAGGCACCCCTTTAAGTGTTTCTCTTTAGACTGTTAGGTAAATGCAGATGCAGAAAGAAACTTAATATATACCTCCCTTCAGAGAGAACTCCTTTGAAAGAAACACGCAAAATTTAAGTTTATACCTCTCCTGTGTACACGAATGAGGCTTGCCAACTGGTGGGCTTCTTTGGAGAAGGATCAGGCAAGGACAAGGCGCTTCTGTTGGAGAATCGCCCAATGTAAGCCTCTGATGATCTTTTCTGTGAGCCTATTCATTCCTCCAGAGAGGAATCCCATGCTCTCTGGCCTGGAAAGTGGTGGGAGGAGTAGAGAGAGGGCTGCCTGGCTGCCAGGACAGAATATCCTGGTGGGGTGTGTGTGTGTGTGTGTGTGTGTGTGTGTGTGTGGAGGTGGGGGGGTGGGTGTTTCAACCTGTAGAACAAAGTACTCTCCCCTGACCTCCTTTGTGCCTGTGGTCATGCTACCCAGAGCCTCTCTGGTTCAACCTTAGTGGAAAGTAAGCCTTGTTGTCTGATGGGGTGAGAGAAACAGTATTCATGACATGAATTGACAAGGTCAAAGAGAAAGGGAGGGGAGAAAACATCTGGCATGCGATGTTTCAGTGAGGTTTTGGTGAGAATCTGAGTGTCAGCCCATCGCCTCCAACCCTGCCTTCGAAGCCAGCTGATGCCTTCAGCCCTGCACCCGGCTGGGGCATTGCAGTGCACCTTAGTCTCCTTCTTGTGATGGTCCCCTTTGCTGCTGCTGGTTCCCCAGTTTTAGCAGCCCTGCCAGCTCTCCAACGTGCTTCTTACATCCTACAAACATGTTGACATTGCATGCCAGGTGTTTTCTCCCCGCCCTTTCTCTTTGACCTTGTCAATTCATGTCTTCTCCATTTTTCTTTACTCCTTTTCTAGTGGGGTTTTATGAAAAAGAAAAAATAAATGCATGTGTTCAATCCAACCAAAAGCCTCGACCCCCTTCCTAACGCTTACTTTCAAAAATACACTTAGCCCTTTGTTTTCCCCTTGACCAGGATAAACATAGACAAGGAAGGAGGAAGTATTGCCACTGCAAACAGACTAGTTTTATGGCAAGGAAAGGACATTTTCCCCTCTGAGAAAGAATTTTCCTTCCCAGGGGAAAATTTTCTGCAGAGACAACTAACCTTTTATCGGCATCGCTGTAACAAATGAGATGCTGGGGATACAACAATTAGCAAGGTGGGGCCTTTGCCTTCAAAAATCTTATTCTAAGCAGTTAGAGAAAGACATGCAAAAAACTGACCACTTGATAATTCCATTGCTTGGCACAGTGCCTGGAACAGAGCAGGCATGCAAACAATGTTTATTGAGTGGATAACTGCTATTTTGGTCTGCAAATATAGTATGGGGGGGGTCACAGTGGAGGAAGTAATTAATTTTGTCTTGAGAGGTGGTCTGGGAAAGTTCAATTTTTATACGTAATTACATATGGTTTCACGTCTACTTAATTTATATTGTCCTTAATTTCCATTTTCATGGTTATTTTCATTTCTTGCTTGAGACGCTGCCTCGCCGAGGCTGCCATGTTGATTCTTCCACAGCATGTAGCACAGTGCTGAGCAGAGAGCTGATAATCAGTAAGGGCTTGCTAATGTGGCCATGCCCTCAGTTTGCCTCCGCTTCAGTGTAGCTGTCTCCTCTCCTGCTAGATTCACCTGATGTTCCTTTGGAGAAGTGCATGACTCAGGAAGAAATGAGTCACAGCCATGTTCATGAGCGAGGCCGATGTTTACAGGAGAAGGCCAAGCGGGAGGGCCCCCATTCATCCATGCAGCCTGTTTCCCTGTGTGTTTCAGTCATATGTGGATCACGAGGCAGGCCGTGTGGAGTTCAGGTTAAGGGCATGGGCTGTCAAGGTGGAAAGCCCTCAGCTCAATTGCTGGGTCTTCCATAAACCGGCTGTGTGATCTTAGGGAAATGACTTAACCTCTCTGATCTATTCATTTGTAGGATGAGGATAATAGTACTTGCCTTAGTTATTTGAGAATTAAAGTAGATGCTTATAAAATACACAGCACAGTTCTAGACTTGTAGTAAAAAAATAAAAGTCAGTCAAGTAAAATTATATAGTTATATGTAGCAGACTCTTTATTACTCTCTGTAATGCATAAATTTCACATACTCTAAAAACTCACATTCTATTTTATAGTGCTTCCCAAGGTGGCCATGCACGGTAGTTGTCACTGAATTTAAGTGTCTTTCCCATTCTATAACTGTTTTTGTTGGCCTCAGAAGGACTGAGAACTAACTACTTTGTTATAATAGACTTAAAATTTTTTGTATATTAAGTCCTTAAATCATTGCTTCCCAAACTTTGCTGAACATTGGAATCAACAATGTTTTAAAAATTCCATGTACCTGACTGCCACCTTTAGACATTCAATTGAATTCCCGGGCATGGAGATTTTTTTAAAGCTCCCCAAGTGATTCTAATGGGCAGTAAAGTTAGGAACCACCTTTTTAATTATATAAAAATTGAGAAAGAGGGGTGCCTGGGTGGCTCAGTCGTTAAGCATCTGTCTTAGGCTCAGGTCATGATCCCAGGGTCCTGGGATCGAGGCCCGCATCGGGCTCCCTGCTCAGTGGGGAGACTGCTTCTCCCTCTCCCACTCCCCCTGCTTGTGTTCCCTCTCTCGCTGTGTCTCTCTCTGTCAAATAAATAAATAAAAATCTTAAAAAAAAAAAAATTGAGAAAGAGATACCTGAAAAGACCTAGTGGTCACAGGTTCTATAAGAATAAAAATAGGCTAACAAATAATTCAGTTGATTCCAGTTCTTTTCTGGAAACCATAGGTATAAAATCTGTTTGAAGATTATGCAAATATCTCTGCTCTTCTAGGCTCCTTAGCGTCTAAAATTTATGAAAAATCATCTCTGGCAGCACACAGAAGTTATTTGAGGATGAACAAAATTTTTCATCAAGACTCATTACTTCAAGAGTGATTTCATTTTATTTCATTTTATTTTGAGAGAAAGAGAGCATGTGCACAAGCAGGGTAGGAGGGCAGGGGGGAGCGTTGAGGGGAGGGGAGGGAAAGAGAGAGAATCTCAAGCAGGCTCCACACTCAGCGCAGAACCCAAACATGGGGCTTGATCTCATGACCCTGAGATCATGACCTGAGCTGAAATCAGGAGTCAGACTCTTAACCGACTGAGCCACACAGGCACCCTCAAGAGTGATTTTAAAAATAATCTCAAGAAGTGGTAAAGTGAATTTTCCTCTACAACTTTAAACAGAGCTTAAAGATTTATATCACCTTGGTAGCTTGCCTATCCATTAAGACATCAAGAAAAACAATGCATATCACATCCTATAGTTGTCATTTTTTTCTTTCTTCTTTTAAAAATAAAAGCAGTCTTCCATATACAAAATAAGTTATTGTTCCTTAGGCACTTATCCTATGACAGGGTATCTAAAGCATTAGGTCAAAATTGCCACAGTCCTGTCAAGTAGAAATTATGATTTCCGGGGCGCCTGGGTGGCTCAGTCGTTAAGCATCTGCCTTCGGCTCAGGTCATGATCCCAGGGTCCTGGGATGGAGTCCCGCATAGGGCTCCCTGCTCAGCCAGGAGCCTGCTTTTCCCTCTCCCACTCCCCCTGCTTGTGATCCCTCTCTCTCTGTCAAATAAATAAAATCTTTAAAAAAAAAAAAAAAAGAAATTATGATTTCCATTTACAAATCAGGAGCATTTTAGTAGGTTGCCTGAGGGCACACAACTAGGAAGTGGCTCAGCCAAAACATGGAGCCAGGTCTTTGTTTTTACAGAACCTTTGCTTTGTCTGCAAAAGCAGCACATTACAATTAGAACACTCAGAGAGAGGCAGAGTCCCTTTATTTCTGCAATTGAACAGGTTCAGTCCTACTTAAGGTAACAGAGAGCATCATTCTGTGTGAGGGAAGCATGGGAAAATCCAGGGGAATTTCCTTGAAGACTCTCAGACTAGAGATGGAGCTGCATCCGACATCCTGGATCACGTTGAACCTGAACCCAACTCATCTCGAGAAAAAATCACAGTAAAGAAGTTTATGAAATATCTTTTGTTCTTGTAGTTGTTTCAGTGGGGAAAATGGTGAAGATGTTCAGTTTCATCCTTGTCACCACCATTCTGGTAATGGGCAGGGAAAGCTGGGTAAGCTCATTTATTTATGTATTTATAATACCTGCTTTGACCTGAATTTTCTTTTATTTTGCAGAAAACCTTTAGTAATTTGTCACTGAAAAAAAAAAAATAACTAAGGGGAAAATATGAAAAAGGTTTGTGGACGCACCTGCCACATAATAGGCACTTAGAAGAGACGTAATTTTTCTTTCTCAAAGTAAAAACTAGTCTTCACAATAAATAAGTAAAATCTTTTTGAATTTACTGGGGCCTATTTGGGTAGTTAAATAATGTTAGAAACTTAAAACTACCCATGGTAATTAAAATTGACCTAGGGTCTTTCCCAATATTGAGTTTTCCAATATTGAACACTGTTAGTATAAACTGAACAAATTATTTGAAAGTAATTACAATGAACTCATGCCTTCCTCCATTCATAAATAAATAAAAGGGAGAAAATACTCATTTATTCAAAGTTCTGGGAGAGTGAAAACTCCTAAATTTTAAATAAGCTCACTAAAACTGTGCATGTGGTCTCATAATGATTGAAGATAGTTGCCCTGTACTTCCAGCTATTTTTAAATCGCACACTGCAATTTATATTTAACTATATTTAACACTATCGCAACCAATTTCCACCTATTAGAAAGGAGCACAGGATTCCAGACACCATGAAATGTTCTTGCTGTTCATTTTTTAGACTGGTGGGAATCAGAGAGCTAAGCAAATAATTCAGAGTAGAAAAATCAAGGAGTGTTGAGGAGAGAGCACCAAGAGCAAATAAGAAATGGTCCTCGAGAAATAGCCAGGGGAGATTCAGTGACTCGGACTTGGAAATAGGAGAAGACCTGGACCACCACTTCCCCATTCTCTTGCTATGGGACTTCCAGTTTGGGGGCTGAATTTCTATGTTCACAGTACAGGTCTTCATAGGAAGGGAGTGTACCTCTTTGTCCCAAATAGGGTGTCTAGCTGTGCTGTTCTGACCACCTAGCAGAGGGCCTGGAATGTAGCAGGTCCTCCTATTTATCGAATGAATATAAGGCGGTACATAAAGATAGGAACCGAGAGGCAATTGTAAATTGAGAAACCTGTCTGATGGCTGTTTTAGGAAATGATGTGTATAAAGGCAGTAGTGTAAAGCAATCACTCATGAAAATTTAGAATTTCTCAGAAGTGAACATTTACACTTACCATGGGAGATCATGATGTAATTTGCAAATAGAGATGTCAAGGTAAAAGTGGAAAAATGGCAAAAATTAGTCTTTTGTCCTTTTTTCCTTTTTTCCCCACTCTACCTCCAGTAACTCTTCCCACATCAAGTACTCAAAGCCTTTATTGAAGCTTCTAGTCTCAATACCTCTTCCAGAAGCCCCATCCCTGCAGCTCATCTTCCCAATTAATTCCCTACCATGTTTCCTTTCTCTTTGGAAAGTTATCAGACGCCAGCTTAGAAAGGAGCTGATAAATTCTCTTGCATCCAATATTCTTGGGTTTTTTGCTCTTTTAGAGAAGATAAATGACCTAACTGGAAAACTCAGCCTCCTCCCATCCCTTTCTGAAGTAATTGAGGGAAAAACAAAACAAGCAAAAAGTTAAAGTGACTTCACTAGAATTTGCACAGGTAAGTGGGTGAGATATTCAGGGATATGAGAGTCTAAACTAACATCCCTTATAAAGGTGAACACATGTCATCAGATTATAAGTATTCCATTAAATTTTTAAGACATTAATGCCAGAAGGTCATTCCAAAGCCTTGTGTATTTTAGGGATTGACACACTAACAATGCAATGATGCCATTAAAACTTTACTGTCAGGAAAGCATTTGATGGCATCACGAAGAGACTGAGAGTAGGGATCTCTAACCGGATTTGAATCCTGACTCCTCCTACTTGCTGGAAAAATCCCTGAGCAAGTTGCCTCACTAGGGTTGAGACAATTCCTCCCTCCTGGAATCATTATGAAGATCGAATGAGACGAATTTAAGGCTCTTAGCTTAGTCATTCAGATTATTTTATATTAATATATAATTTTTTAGTTCAAGCACTTTACCGTAGCCATAATTACTTATTCTTCAAACAACAAATAGTACCAGAGTTTTCAAACCACTTTCTGGTTAGAATAATATTCAGAAATGGGAGTTGGGGACAAATTTTTTTTTTTAAGATTTTATTTATTTGACAGAGAGAGACACAGCGAGAGAGGGAACACAAGCAGGGGGAGCGGGAGAGGGAGAAGCAGGCTTCCCGCCGAGCAGGGAGCCCGATGCGGGGCCGGGACAAAATTGAATCATTAATTTGTCCAGCTTGTTAGGAGCTTTTATTTCCCAGTGAGAATGAGATGCGCATCACTTTGCAGGCTCTTGAGAACTGTCTCCAGGAGCAGGCACGGCTCAGAGCCCAGGTGCACTTGCTTGAGACGCGGGTCAAGCAGCAACAGGTCAAGATCACACAGCTTTTGCATGAGAAGGAAATCCAGTTCCTTGATAAAGGAGAGGAGAATAATGTCATTGACCTTGGAGGCAAGAGGCAATATGCAGGTCAGAACCTATTTTTCTTATGGGCTTCAGGAACTTATAATATACACCCATGTGCAATGGGGTTGCTCATTATTTGGTACTTCGGATTTTGCTAAAGAGCTTTTCCTATTCCAGTAACAATCAACATGAAGCATTATACCAAATTTAAATGTCTTCTACCACATTTTATCCTTTTCTCTCACTAATCTCTGCAGGGGATATTTAATACCAATGCTAAATATCTCAGAATTTCTATAGTTTAATGAGAGATCAAAGACAATAGATTGTTTACATACTGGTGTGCAAATAACAGATGATACTTGTGAAATTTTACAGTTGAGTTTTGTTTTTGTGTATCATTTCTTGTTACACTTATACAGTTTTCCCTTCTGAAACCGTTATGTGCTTTAGGGTAGTAAATAAGGTAATAGAATACAAGGACAGGGAAAGAAAAAGGATCACAATTATTTAGGGAAATACAAGAGTTGTGTTTACATGTATATTTTATGGTTTGGTAATTTTCCTTTTGATTGGGTCAGTGTTCCCACCCGGAAACTAAATGATCTTAGACTGTCAACACATTGCGCTTATCACTGCACATAGCATTATTCCTTATAGAAAACTATTCACTCGCCTTCCTCCAGGCATCTTTTAAAGTAAACAAACCAGAGTTGTCAGAAATGAGGATGCCATCTAGAGCACTGTGTTCCTATGTCTGTTCTAGCTTCTCCCATGATGTATTATAATTTCTTTGTCTATGCATCTGTCCTGATCAATTAACCAGGCACTTTGTAAGGTCTGGGATGACATTTCATCATTCTTTCTTCCCTCTTGCCTATTCGAGTACCTGAATATAATAGAGCCTCACATTTATGAATGAAAGCAAGGGAGTACATGGATATAGGAAGCGCTAGATAAGCAAATATAAGTTGGAAAATAGATCTGACTGTAACTGAAAAACTGTAAAGGCTGAAGAGATTCCAGGCTGATAGAATAAAGACATGTTTATTTTATGTTTCTAAATATACTCATCAGTGTAGGATATAAGGATTGTGAGAATTTTAGAAACTAGGCTGCAACAAAATGCTTCCTTCTTTCTTTACCGAGAACCTAATCTCTTTCTGGTCAGACTTTTGTCCTAGGGGCTCCTGACATGCTGTTGTCCCACCATGTGATCCCTTACCCTTGATTCTTGAAGTCCAACTTCCCCCTCCCCTGTTTAGGGATCAGAAGGAGGCCTGTGGTAGAGGGATTGGAGGTAGCGTGAGGATGGCCCATGGCTCTGTGGCGTGGAACAAAGAGGAACAAAAGCCAGCTCTGGCAAAAATAGGCTTGGGAAACAAAGGCCCTGTCTGAGGCAATCTTGGGGGCAAAGAACCAGGAATGAGAACCTAAGGAGAGAACCACAGTGATGATTAGGCAAGACAGTGAAAGAAGACTCAGGAAAGCAGTCAAACAAGCAAAATCAGTAGAAATTCCTTGAAGACTGATTCTGAGCCAGGGCTTCCCACTAGAATCACCTGGTGACCTTGTAAAATGCCAAAGCCAATAAAAGAGCCATGAAGGGTCTGAGGTTTTACTCTCTTCGCAGCCTAACAAGTTAGCCTGCCACCGTTTCATGGATGCCGGCAGAAGAAAAGAGACTCCCGGGTCAGGAGTCTTCACGTTTGTACCGATATCCCTTGCTTGCAAATACTGAAGGAGCAAAATGGAGTAATCCAGGTGGAGAATGTGCAGGCAGTGGGCTGTGTCACAGCTGAGGAACGCTGAGCTTAGGAAACATCAATCTTTTATTTATTATGGGTTACAAGCAAATTGGCCCAGTTTTTTCTCCTTTGCAAGAGACATTATTGTTATGAAAGTGGACAGAAACTAACCTGTCATCCGTCTCTATCTTCTAAGGCTGTTTACTATACAAACATCCCTGAAAAAATTAGTCCAGAACATGAACTCTGCTTACAAAATGTGCAGAAAGGCAATGACCCCTGGGAAACTGTATACATATAGTGCCTAGGTTCCACTCCAATTAAATGAGAATTTAGGCTGCAATTAAATGAGAACCCCTACAGGACTGAAAAGGGCTTGTGCTTTTGCTGATGCATGTGGATGAGATTGTTCAAGACCAGAATCAGGTCAGGTTTCTCCCCAGATTTCTTCTCACAGGCTGAGGTCACCTAGTAGAAGGCTTTGCTTCTTTTCAGGTAGGAGGTAGGGTATTGTGGCAATTCAACACCCTTTTCATTCAATGACGTTTGGGGCCTAATTATAATGTGGTCAGTTATCCACTTAGCAGGCTTTAGCTACCTCTCCCGAGACTGTGGAAAATTTAAGATACAGATGTCAGAGTAGGATCTCAGTAAGTTAATTAGGCCAATCATTGTTGATAACAGGGTTGATTCAGACAAGGGGGTAACCAGAATGGCCAAATGACCATTTGATTGATGACTTTGTCTTATGGGCTGAGTTGTACCCTCCCCATTCATATGTTGAAGCTCTAACCTCTAAAGTCTATGAATACGACTAAGAGATTAAGTTAAAATAAGGCCATTAGGATGGGCCCCACCAATCTGAGTATCCTTATAAGAAGAGACACCAGGGAGACTGGTGCCAGAGGAAAGACCGTATGAGGACACAGCAAGAAGGCAGCTCTCTGTAAGCCAAGGACAGAGAGTTCAGAAGAAGCCAACCCTGCTGGCACCTTCTATGATTCCAAAAGGGGTACACAGCTAATCTCAAGGTCAAGGAACTTGTGGATATAAGAGAAGTATCATTATTCCAAATTCCAAAGTAAGTTCAAAACCCAAAGTATGTATTCAGATACGATCTGAGCAGGTTGTGAACACAGATTCAAGTGTCCAGTCATGTCAGGAGGCAGGTGATTGGATGTTTGTTACAAGCACTGTGCAACCAGTCATGGGAAGAATGAGGTTGAGGAGCTACAACTCCAATCCCTATGTCAGGAGTGCTGGGTGGGGACCTCGGGAAACAAGAAGTCACCAAGGAATAAGGCAGAAATCAGTTACTAGGAAATGGAAATACCAAGGTCAGAGGAGGACTGACTGTATAAGCAGGAGTTGGATGGAAGAGTCACATGGACAGTGTCTAGACGAACCATTATAGTGTGTGTATGTGTCTGTCTTATAACATTATAGCACATACAATAGGATAGATGATAGATATTTTCTTGTTTGGGATATAACATTAAAAAAAAACCCCAGAAGTTAATAGATCTGTGTCATATTCTTCCTATACAATAGAAGCATTGAAGCCTGGTTTCAAATTCCCACTGCCCATCTTGCTAGCTGTAGCCTTTGGGCAAGTGACTTAACCGTTATGGCCCTCATATTCCTCGTCTGTAAAATGAGAATGATAAGAATGTTTCTTTGTTGTAAAGATTAAGAGTTAACACATGTAACATGAGTACAATAGCATTTCGTACAAAAGAAGCACTCAATGAATGTCAGCCATCTATCCACATTATTATATACTCTCCCCCTTGTTTGCACAGGAGCAAGCCTCTTCACCCTACCCCTCAAGAATCCTGCCCTCTCCAAGGGACCAACATCCTTTCTTCTTTTAAGTTTCCTTCTTAATGTTGCCTGGTGGGGAGAATGACTATAGCAGGGTGAGCTCTTGCATTTCCCAGCATGCCCCTGAGTGGCCGCTGAGCTCATGCTGGCCTTTCTTTGAGCTTAGAATGACTTTGCTTCTCAGCTTTGAGCTCAGCCACCATTCTGGGACAAGAGGGAAGTCCATGTGGCAGGCTGTCATGTCACTTTGTGAAGCTTAAACATTCAGCCTTCCAACATGGCTTGCTTTCTGCATGATCAGAGAAAGTATTCACCTCATCCAGTTTAGTGCAGTATTTGTCAGAGGGCAGGAAATCTTGGCCTCACTCTAGTATTATGTAAGTATCCAAAAATCCCTTTTTGTTTTTAAACTCCCATGAGCACAGAGCTTTCTAACCTTGCCCTTGCCTGCCTATTCTCCAGAGACTTGAGTGGGTCGAAACATTTTGAAAACATTATAAATACCTAGTTAATGTTTTACACCCTACATTGCTTGAACTTCCTGCTATCATAGTATAAGTTACATTTCCCCAAGGCAGGCTCCTTATTTCTAACTTATTTTTTATGAGCAATTTTTGCTACTGGTGCTTTTTGATGTTTTTTGTTTTTTGTTTTTTGTTTTTTTTACTTGGGTGTTTTTTGCTTTTTTTTTTTTTTTTTTTAAGTTGAAAGCTTTCTTCTGGATTTGTGTTTGGTTTTTTCCTCTGGGAAGAAGGAAAAAAATTTTAAAAACACAAACTTGCAGTTGGCATAAAATAGAAACAAATAGAAAATGTTGGCTGCAAATGCTATATTCACAAAGTTTTCCAGAGGAAAAAGTTATAGCTAATCATTTCCATATTTGCCTGGAAAATAGTCTGAATCTTTGGAGTTTTTACTATTCAGCTCTTTGGTAGGAGATTATACGTAAGCAAAGCGCTCCTTCCTTAACAAGGTTAAAATCTGCTTACTTTAATGAAAAGTGTTGTACAACTTACTTGACCACAAAATGTAAGCTTTTGAACAACACTGAACTAATTTTAGGTAATGCTTTTTTTCTTATTTAATTGCCAAAAAGGATTTTTTTTTTTAAGAATCCATCATGCATAAAGAATGGGCTTTTGAGGGGTGACTGGGTGGCTCAGTCGTTAAGCATCTGCCTTCAGCTCAAGTCATGATCCCAGGGTCCTGGGATCAAGCCCCGCATCAGGCTTCCTGCTCCACGGGAAGCCTGCTTCTCCCTCTCCCACTCCCCCTGCTTGTGTTTCTGCTCTCGCTATCTTTCTCTGTCAAATAAATAAAAGAATAGGCTTCTGAATCTCAGGAAATAAATATACAAATAAAGCCTAAATCATTACAAAGATGAACAACTCACCAAAGCTGTAGAAATGATTGGTCTCAACTTGGTGAGAGCTTTTGAAAGTGACAAAGGTTCTTTATTTTCTTTTCTAATTCGTATTGCCTATTCTACCAATTTAATGCACAGTGTATTTTACTTGTAACAAAACAGAGTTGTAGAAAATTGGGCATCAAAACAATGAAAATGAAGAAAGAACTTTAAAATATCCAACCAGGAACAGAATTTTTTTTTTTTAAAAAAAAGGAAGGAAATTAACAAAATGATAAGGGTAAAACATGAAAGTTAGCTATAATGTTAAGTTATAGTATTTTTACTCAAAAGTCTGTAACTAGGTATTCTTCAGATCATCTCTTTCTAGTGGCCACTACTTCAACCAACCTTTAAACAGCTTCCTAGGCATCGAAACAAGAGTGAAGTCCATACTTGCCGTATATTCTCTAAGTGTGTACATATCAGCCTAGATGAGACCCAGTGACTATTGATTTATCCTACCCTCAAGTAATTTAAGAAATAGATATTACTTTTTGGTGACAAATTGGTACCTCTGTTTGCTCCAATAGTTAAAGAAATATCATGGTGAAGAACATAGGGATAAAAGGAATAGCAGAAGCTTGCAGTTTTTAGCAAAAACATCTAAGAATGCATGGACTGTTAGAAATTTCAGTGGGCTAGTAAAAAAGTCTGTTGAGACTGGGAGGTTATAAGACTCTAACAAGAAGATTACTATTTTGAATTAATCTCCAGATGTTCAGAATGATTTATAATGCTCTAAGTCAAGATAACCCATATTAAATTATTTGTTCGAGGTTATATTTCTACTTTCATTTTAGCTTCCTAGGAGAGATAAGTTCTACTATTCTGTTAGATTAGGTTATAAATTCCAATTAAATATACTGTAATTAACTGAACATATGTAATTTTTTAATTGTTTTCCACAAAAATGAGAAATGAGAAACCAAATACCTCTTTTATTTTCATGATCATGTCAAGGAGTCAGATGATAATTAAATACTAGGAAAGGAAATAAGACTTTCCTAATATCTACTGGAAGATGTCCAAGATGCAATTTTAAAAAGCTGATTATCTGCACCATGTGTTTATCTGTCTCCATTAGTATTGAGTAATCTTATCCAGAGGCTCTCATGTGGGGCGGGGGGTAGAGGGGGGAGACATAAGACATATAACAAATGTTACATTACCTTGTTTTGCAAACAGACTGTTCAGAGATTTTTAATGATGGGCATAAGCGCAGTGGATTTTACAAAATCAAACCTCTCCAGAGCCCAACAATATTCTCCGTTTACTGTGACATGTCTGATGGAGGAGGATGGACTGTAATTCAGAGACGATCTGATGGCAGTGAGAACTTTAACAGGTGTGCTAATTATGACATAAGGATTTATTTGGAGTAGCATGTGTGAGATTCATAACAAGTTAAGCCTTTTTTTATTATATCCTGAGGTCTATAATTAGAATTTCACTCTGTAAGTATGACTACTGAAAGTGCATTTACTAATAAAGAAAATGACAAAAGAATTGAGAAAAGGATGGGGGTGGTAGTTGGGGGGGTGGGCACCTTGGTTACTACAAAGGTCCTTTTGGGTTTTGCTAAAATCAGCTTTCACTTTGTATTTTTTAGAGGTTGGAATGACTATGAAAATGGCTTTGGAAATTTTGTTCGGGAAAATGGTGAATATTGGCTGGGTAATAAAAATCTCCACTTACTGACCACACAAGGTAAGGTTTGCCTGTTATCAAATTCACTTGAAGTACAATTAAAAAAAAAAAACACTAAAATGTTTTTCACTAAACCATAGGCAGTGGAACCAATTCAGTAACTGCTGTGTTTTGCAGATGGCAAGGATCCCTTTGGGGCAATAATCCCCTTTATAAAATGTGGCCACTTAAAACTAGGACCAGAGGCAAAGAAACTAGATCTTCACTGGGGGTGGGAGATTTCTCATATATTTATTTTCTATTTCCGGAAAGGAAATGGAATGTCATCATCCTTCTTTTTTTAATGCCTCAAGTTCCTCGAAATATCTATACTGGGTCAGCCATCCGTTGCCACAATAATAGTATGTAACAAACCACTTCAAGATTTATTAGTTTAAAGTCAGAACCATTTATTGTGGCTCACAAATGTACAAACTGGGGGGGTGGGGGCAGTTTTGCTCACCAGGGCTGCTGATCTTGGCTGGGCTTGCTCATGGCTCTGTGACCAACTTCCTGGTCTGCGGGAGGCTGGCTGCTGTAGGTTGGCCTCAGATGGAACGATTGGGCTCTGCTCTATACCGTCTCTCGTCTTCCAGGTAGCCAGCCTGGACTTATTCTTGTAGCTCAGGCAGAGTTCCAAAAAAAGATAGGGCAAGTACGAAAGTTGCTTGAGACCTAGCCTTAGAACTGGCACATGGTCATTTTCACTGCCTTCTCCTGGTAAAAACAAGTCGCTGGACCAGCACATTTTAAGGGGAGAGAAATGGACTTAATGGAAGGAGTTACAAAGTCGTATGGCAAAGGTTGAGACAAACAATCGGGGCATTGGGGTTGTTTTTGCAATCAAATACCATAATAAATGTCCCTGTCTCCATCCCCCTCAGCTTTTATTTTGAGAAATTTCAAAGATACAGCAAAACTAAAAGAAGAGTCAACCTCCCCCTAGATTCCAGACTAACATTTTACTGTTTTTATTATTATTATTTTTTTAAGATTTTATTTATTTATTTGACAGAGACAGAGATAGTGAGAGCAGGAACACAAGCAGGGGGAGTGGGAGAGGGAGAGCAGGCTTCCCACCGAGGAGGGAACCTGATGTGGGACTCGATCCCAGGACCCTGGGATCATGACCTGAGCCGAAGGCAGACGCTTAACGACTGAGCCACCCAGGCGCCCTGTTTTTATTATTTTAACCACGTTCCTATCCATCCACTGAGCCATTTTACTGACACATTTCAGATTGAAGACATCTGTACAATTTCCCCTGTGTGTTATGTACTGGCTGGGTATCTTCTACTAGGGTTCAATAATTGTCTAAAATATCATTAGTTTGATGAATTTTCCAAGCTTCTCTTTCCCATGTTCATTTACTCCAGCTCATTGCCTTCCTTGCCTCAAATGTACGCCTGAGAATGTAGACAATCCCACTCAGATCTGATTCAGAATGTTTTATAAAAGGCAATTGTATTGCTCAAGAAGGCATGCTATATCCCACTGGCAATGCATTAAACATAAAAGCAAGGCTTTGCTTCTTTCATCCAAGTTAAGGAAAGTGATTAGTGTTTCTATATTCATAATTCATAAGTTGGATTATAACTATTGGGATCTTTGAGACACCAGAATAATAGCTAGAGAGGATAGATAATCCTTTAAGCTTGATACTTTCTTTCCTGGTCCTTCTTGTGATCAATGCTCTCTAAATTTACATAAGATTTCCCTTCCTTCAATGTACTTATTTTCCTACTTTGGAGTGTTTTATGATAGATATATAACACTTACCATACCTGCTTTTTTTTTGCACATTAATATTTATCTGGTTTCTTATTCAAACTATGAAAACTCTAAGAAGTAACCCTTGGCTCCTTCTAAATACACAAAGTTCAAAATTATTTGTCAGATTATTATTAAATGCTTATTTACCCAGATGCACATTGCCAACACATCTCCTTCCCCTTCATGTTTTAATTGGTGTTCAGGCTCCTACTCTCATGACAGCTAAAAGTTCCAGGCTTCACAATCACATATCACATCATCCATGGGAAAACCCATGCCTTTGCAATTCTTTAATTGTGACAGCTGAAGGCTAGTGAATTTCCTCTGAAAATAGCCTTGTGCCCATTATGTAAATTTTGACTGGAAATTTTGCAATAACATTAATTTAGAAATGGTCTGTAATTTCATTTTTATTTACTTATTGACCATAAAGATATTAAGATGGTTACCTGAAACATTGAGCCTGACTTTGTATCTCTTCGACAATGCAAAGTATTTTATAGGAGAGTTAACTCAGCCTACCTTACCGTTCTCATCCACTTCACCATCTTGGCTCAAATAAACTTTATGGCCTTTTGATAAGATTAGAGGGGTCTCTCCCAGAATCCCACAGTAAAGAGCTCCCTGGGAGGAAGAGTCTGTGGGGCTAGAGCGCGAAAGCCAAAAGAAGCCCACACTCCTCCCCACTCAGTAAGGACCAATCCAGCATTCCCTGTCCGAAACAGTCCTGAGCTTGCTTCCAGGACCTGTTCATGCCTCTTTTCATCTATCGCCTTTGAGAAGATTGTGCTGCTGGTGTGCACACCCCTAGGCCTGAAGGGAGGTAAAGCAACAGCTTTTAGTGTGGGTATAAACAGAGCTTGGATGTGCAGCCTGCAATGTCCACAAATGCGGACAAGGCCCCTTTCTGTGCATGATGGAGATAAGAGATAGGGATAGGAAAAGAGGAGGCAGACCATACATGAGACCTGTGTGGTGGGGTCCAGAGCGTCTCTCTCCCTGGGCCTCCATGTTCTGGCTTGGAACCCCAAGGAGACTAAGATAGTAAATTCAAACCCGGTCTTATAGGTCATTGTGAAGTTTTATTTATCAAAGTAGGAGGATAGAACATACATTATCTAACAGTTTGATGTATAACTTTCTGGTTCCTGATAATAGTTCTGTTTTTCAAAAAAGAATAGTCTTTGTGATTTACAAGTGATGGGACAATGGAGAAAAGAAGATCACTTGAAGATACCAACTAGTTCGATTATTGTTTACTTTTAAGATCAACATTCTTACTGAAAGTAAGAAAAAGAAGATATATGTTTAAACTTCTTAAAACTTCTATTTATTCTTTCATTATTAGATTTTTTTTTTTTTTCCCCGAGAGAGAGAGATTGAGACAGAGCATGTGTGTGAGTAGGGGGAGGGACAAAAGGAGAGGGAGAGAGAAAATCCTAGGCAGGCTCCATACTCAGTGTGGATCCCAATGCAGGACTTGATCTCACGAGCCCGAGATCATGACCTGAGCTGAAATCAAGAGTCAGACGTTTGGGCGCCTGGGTGGCTCAGATGGTTAAGCGTCTGCCTTCGGCTCAGGTCATGATCTCAGGGTCCTGGGATCGAGTCCCGCATCGGGCTCCCTGCTCCTTGGGAGCCTGCTTCTCCTTCTGCCTCTCTCTCTCTGTCTCTAATGAATAAATAAATAAAATCTTAAAAAAAAAAAAAAGAGAGTCAGACGTTTAACCCACTGAGCCACCAAGGCGCCCCTCATTGTTAGATTTCTTAATCTATTAACTAAATAATGACTTATTTTCTGTTGTTCTTTGTCAAGTAAATTGCACTAGCTTTTACCTGCGATAGATCTGTAGAAAATTTCCACCTTCAATATTGTGTCTCTAGCTATTTTCAAGTAAAATACACAATAAAATGTTCATGTTGTAAATACAATGGAGTCACTGTTTATTCTTTGAAAACTGACTCATGGCAGAAGGAAATGGTTTAAGTAAAATAGAACCATGAGTTGTTTTTAAACTTCAATAAATCAATGTCATCCCACACATCAGGAATATCCTATAATTTCTTGCTTGTTTTTTTTTTTTTCAGGAGACTACACTTTAAAAATCGACCTTGCAGATTTTGAAAAAAATAGCCGTTACGCACAATATAAACTTTTCAGAGTTGGAGATGAAAAGGTACTCAAATTTTCAGATAAGTAACATCATGAATTAATGTGTAAAATATAAACCCTAAGGTCAGTGGAAACAAAGATAGACAGTAGGACCTGTTCTTTTGTTTATTAAACATATTATTAACATTACCATTAATTATTAACACTAAATTAACACATTAGAGTGACAACTGATAGTGGAAGTTGCCTCTTTTCCTTTAGAATTCCTATGAGCTGAATATCGGGGAATATTCTGGAACAGCTGGAGACTCCCTTGCAGGGAATCTTCATCCTGAGGTGCAATGGTGGGGTAGTCACCAAAGAATGAAATTCAGCACATGGGACAGAGATAATGACAACTATGAAGGAAACTGTGCAGAAGAAGATCAGTCTGGCTGGTGGTTTAACAGGTTTGCGTTTTATAAACATAGTTGTGATGGCGTTGATGATATCTCACTAGTGGGCATTAATTATAACATGTGAGGTAATGTTGTCTTCTTTGTAGTATTGGTATTATTAAGTAATCATGCTTATTAGAATTCTTCAGGGATGAAGTATTTTTGAGGATTTGTTCATTGTGTGCATTAATAAAGCTTGAAAGGTGTTATAGAAATAAATCAAATTACTACTTATGCAAAGATTGCTTGCAAACTGAATGATGGGTGAGTTATCCTAAACAGTTGGCCACAAATTGACATGAAGATATAGGGAGGATTTATATAGGAGAAATATTTTCAGCGTTCTAATAACCAGTTTGGTCTTCACTTTCTCCTATTATATGAAATGGCCATGCTCTTTTTGTAATTTTTTCTATATAAAACTACTTTTCGATCACTGTGACTTCCCTTAAATCATTGAATCCAAGCTCCTCCCAATACAGAAATTCCCTCTACAATATTCCTGACACCTAATTCCACCCTCTGGCTGAATACTTCCATGTTACTTTATCAGCTAGCTCATTCCATTTTTTCAATTGTACTCAGTTTTTCCTTTTATTATCTTGAAATCTGCCTTCTTATATCTTGCCAGATTTTTTTCTCAGTAGTTAATAGAGCAACTGTAATTCCCTTTCAACAAAACCCCGCAGGCAATGGGTGAGAAGATATTTATTGTATTCCTCAACATTTTCTCTTCTCTGGGCCAGATAGTCTTGACTCATTTAACTGTTCTCCACCCAAGACGGTCTCCAGATAGCTCCCTTTGTTGTAATTACAACGTTTAGGCAAGAATGGAAACTTCACACAGTCTTGCTTAAAAATAACCTGATGGGTCTGCTGTGTCTGCAAAGCAGATTTGCTCCAACTGCTAGGGAGTGCACAGGTTTGGAATGGCTTTTCTCTTTAGAAAACAAGGACCACCTCAAAATGTCCATTATGGACAATTCCACTATGGAATCTTTAGTAAGTGAGCGTATCTGGAGCGTCAGATTTTCCATATTATTGAAGATTATCCATTAAGTTCCACAATCCAAATTTTAACCCTATTTTTGTGATGTAAGTACTTTCAAGGCATTTTGCAATCCTCTATCTTATTAAGTGGAGGTAGACAAGGCATATGTTAATTTTCCCTAAAAGCATGAGAGTCCTCCCTAGGAACATCGGCTATTGTGATGTGCTGATTTTAGAGTTGTAGATTTTATGGAGAGACAGCTAGTTGTAGGTAGTGTGGTGTGTCAAGTTGACACTAAGTGGTTGTAAAAACAGGCCATCTTTGTCACTTTCTCTTCCTCCTCCTTTTTCCTCCCCTGTCCTTCTAAGTTAGCATTATGTAAAAATTATCAGCATTATGTAAAACTTATCCATAATTCACTAAGTTGCAGGATCCCTTAATGTTTGATTTTGAACAGAAGGCCATATATAGAAATAACATCGCTTCTCGGCCTTTTGGCGAAGATCAAGGGTAGAAATAACAATCATTATCAGTTAACATTACCATGAACCTACCCCGTTGACTGGTTGCTATTGTGTCTAAAGGACAACCAGCAACATATTAACATGGGCAAATAAATGATTTACTTGACTTTAGATATAGGGGTTCAGAGATGACAAAGAAAGGCAATTCAGTAGCTGGGGCTGCCAAAGAACCCTTCACTATCCTTGAAGCCAAAGGAGATGATAAGTCTGTACAGGTGGAAAATCAGTAACGCTGGAGGAAAAGTCAATTGTTCCAGAAGCTTGGTGCTATTTCTACCAGGCCTCCTATTCCTCTTGTTTAAACCTATCATCCTCTTCCTCCTTACCCTCTTTGTTTTCATCCTAAAGTTCTAACTTACATGAAATGTTGGCACTTCAATTATCCCTCACCTGCAAGACGTTCTTTCTCCACATAGCAAACCAGTCGCTGAGTGTGGCTGTCTTCTGTCTTCTCTGCTTTGCTCATGCAAATGCTCACAGCTACTTCTTCACCGACGGAATCCCAGGCATCTCCCGCCCCATCCAGTTACAAGTTCAGGCTGTTTCTGAAACAGAAAGGTGCTGGAAAATCGGTTTCAGAATAGCTAAGATTTTGTATGCTGACCATGCAGTCAGTTTTCTTAATGGGATTCAAATCACAGAACCAATAAAAATTGTATATGTAGTAGATGCCTCTAGGAAAACAGAGATAGGCCAAAATATATATTCCGGAGGCTCAGTGGGGAGTATTTTTTTTTCTAACATTACTTTCCACACAGTTTTAAAGCCACAGTAGGTTTTTGATACTTGCCAAGTTAGCATACATGGTTTCAGTTACATACAGTTAAATTAGGAGACTGTCCGGGTGGTGAGCAAGAGCAAATCACTAAGCTGGTTAAGTGATCCACGCCAAAACTCAGCATCTATGGATAAATTATATGCTTTCTTGATTCAATAATCTGGGTACTTTCCATAGATTTTTCAGAACTATCCCTTGTGAATGTTCTCCTTATATCCTATTATCTGCCATCTGTTCATTTCAATCAAGAAATATGTAGCGACTCATTCTTAACATACACAGTAAATTATCACATAAGCTTAGTTATCCATATCGGGGCAAAATTTACAGGTTTTAAAGGAGGAAGTGGGACATTTTAAAATTTATGATAAGCCAACCAACTTATCTAGATTGGAATGATATGTGTTAAAAAAAATAACTCGCAGGGCGCCTGGGTGGCTCAGTTGGTTAAGTGACTGCCTTCGGCTCAGGTCATGATCCTGGAGTCCCAGGATCGAGTCCCATATCGGGCTCCTTGCTCAGTAGGGGGTCTGCTTCTCCCTCTGACCCTCCCCCCTCTCATGTGCTCTCTCATTCTCTCTCTCAAATAAATAAATAAAATCTTTAAAAAAAAAATAACTCGGCAAATCAGACAAACGATCATTGGTTAATTGCTGGGAAAACTTTAAATGGTGGTTTAGGTTTTGTTTTCCTACCCTTGAGGTTAAAATAATGGACATGTTGGCGATTTTTAAAAAAGGGGAGGAAGGGAGTTTGCAGTGCAAAAGCTAAGTCCTGGCAGCGGATGGATGAACACATACGAGCAAATGATCCAGGGAAGATGGCAAGAGAGCGCCCTGCCCCACCTGGTTTTGTTGACCCCGCTTGCAAAGGCCCACGGTGATAAGGTCATGTTTTTGTTTGCTTGCTTTCCCTTTTTCTGTGTAAAAGCGATTAAGAACAGAAATGCTTTTTTTACAGGACACTACAGGTGAGCTGGGCTGTATCCTGAGACTGGGTACAGCACTAAAATCCATCAGTTGAAAAAACCCATCTATTGTAGAAATCTCCTGGCTTTTGGAAATTAATCAAGATTCTCTTGTCTGAAAAATGGCAGGATTCATAGTCAAAATGTTTTTTGTTTTTTGCTTTCTGTTTTTTATCATCTGCTAGCCAATAAAAGGGTTTCAGAGGAAGGCGATTTTTCTGGTCTGACTGTTTTGTGTTTATTTTTCTTCCCACTAGGTGTCACTCTGCAAACCTGAATGGCTTATACTACCTGGGTCCCTACAAGGCTAAAACGGACAATGGGATTGTCTGGCATACCTGGCATGGATGGTGGTACTCGCTGCAATCTGTGGTTATGAAAATTAGGCCAAATGATTTTATTCCAAATATTGTTTAATTTTTCCCTGGTGGGCTTTCGTTCTGTAATTCATCTAGGTTTAATGTGATTTGAAAAATAGCTCTTCTGCACATACACGTGCTTCTAGATGGTAATTGTAATGTGTACTACTTTTCATTCCTACTTACCTTGATTACATAATGAACTGTCAGTGCAGCAAATATGTGTATTCTTCAAATAAATATAGATTATTGGATTCCTATGTGCAGAACATTATGAGAAGCGCTTATGTTGAACAACACATAAAAAGCACAGAATATATAACATGTCTTGGGTAAATACGTGTTAAATTAAGTATACATGCAGTTGAAAACACACATGGAAAAATATGGTAAATAACGGATTGCCAAATCAACTGCATAGACAACAAATATGAGTTAGGATTTGAACTTAGATCTCTGACTACAGAGCTGGAACTCATAAACACAATTTAGGGTCTTAATCACTATAAAACATTACCCTGTATTTTTAGGATGTTTGTGTAGGTTCACACTTCTTTCAGAAGCCTCATTTTAATCCGTACACCAGTCCTCTGAATATTGTTACCCGCCCCCCCCCCCAATAACAGAGCTGAACATTTGTCGATCTGAGATTTTGTGACTGCTCAAAGTTACAAAGCTAGGAAGCCAGGGAACAAGGATTCAACTCCAATTTCAGAGTCAAATTCTGATCCCAAATCCAATCTTTTGCTACCATGTTACAGCTTCTTATGGATAGGACTTGGATAGGTGAGGTGGAGGGAGAGAACCTTTCAAGTTAAAGCAAAAGTATGAATAAAGGCAAGAGAGTCTAAAAAATATTTGAGTGCCAACTGTTCAAGCCCAAGTGAAGCTCATTTTTTTAAATCAAGACATGAACTAATCAGAAAAATGTAAATAATTTTAAAAGCTGGTAAGTATAAAGGAAAAATATGTTCCTGGGGAAGGTACAGCAGGGGACCTGACCTGGCTTGGTGGGAGGGGATCAAAAACTCCTGGAAGAACTAAATTTTTGAGTGAGATTTTTAACTGGGTGTATGCGGAAGATCATTGCAGGCTAAGGGAAACCTTGTATAAAGTACACAAAGTAGGAAAGTATGGAAAAACAAAACAGGTTAGAGAGGCAATGGAGTTTAGTGATCTTTAAATCCTTAAACCAAGGATTCTGCCACCTGATAGCTGTGGGACCTTGGGTAAGCTACTTAACTTCTCTGAGCCTCAGCTATCTCATCTGTAAGATGAAGATTATGATAGTATCTGCCTCACAGGGTTAGGTTGGGGATTATACAAGTATTTCAAATAATGCCTTGCGCAAAGTCAGCAGTGAATGAGAACTATGTGATTATGAAGTGAAGTAGGCATTCAGGGACAATAATAACAGATATCTTGAATAATAGGTCACATAAAAATCTTAAGTTTAGTTGTACTTTATCCTCTAACCAGTGTTTCCTGAAGCAGTGCTTCTCAACCTTTAATGTCACACGTATTACCTGGAGTCTTATGAAAATGTAGACTTTGATTTGGGGCTGGGGCCTAAGGTTCTGGTTTTTAAACAAGTTTTCAGATGGTGCAGTTGTTGCTGGTCTCGATGTTGCTGCCCACCCTGAAGCAACGATGTAGGAAACTGAGTTCTATGGGATCGTTATAATACAGGAAGAAAAGGGCTCCTTGATCAAGTGACTTTAGGAGATGATCTGTTGAAAAAAATTAAATAGATTTCTTCTTTTTAATATTCTACTCTGCCTTCTGAAGTTCTAAGAGGAACATACTGTAGTTTGCAATTTTATATCTAGGTCTAGTATGGTCAGCTGCTAGGTATAAATCACCTGATTATGGCAGTCCAAACAAATAGGGATTCGTTCATCTTACTTAACAAGAATTCAGAAGGTAGAACATTCAGTGCTCTGCAATGTGGAGGCTGGCATCTCTGCAAATCACTTTGCTTTTCCCTCAAAATCACAGGTTGTCCACTGCAGTTCCTGCTTCAAGTCCGTGTCAAAAACAGGAAGAAGGGTGAAGGGTCAACAGACTTTAATTTATGCCTTATTGGCCAGACTTGTGTTACATGGTCACTCCATCTGGAAGTAAGATCATGAAAGAGAATACTGAATTTTATAGCCTTTAGAACACACAGGCAAGAAGAGTGTCTGCCGTGCCTCCCGGATGTTCGTTTCTTTAACGCAGTCTTGTGGGAACACTGTTTCATACATCAGACTTTGGGAAGGTATAAATAATGGGGCACCAGTGACAATTTTAAATATGGGTATTATTTGCTCAAGTAGTAGCCTGAAGAATTCACACAATTAGGAGATCAAAAGAAGAAAAGTTTTTAAAGGAGGAAAAAAAAAATGATTCCCCAGAGAAGTGGGAGGGTAGCCAAGCAAGTTTAGTGTTACATAAATCTCAGGAGAATAGTTTTTCAATGCAAAAGGAATGATAAAAAAAAAATTAATGCCATAAAAAGATGAAAGAGAAAGCATTTGAATGAAAGACCACTGGATTTAGTGATAATGTTTTTTGTGTTTTTAATTTCAGTGGACTAGGGGAAGAATAGCCAGAAGCCAGAAAATAAAAGCAGTTAGAATAAAATAGATCATTTGAGGAGTTGAGATATAAAAGAGGGAAATTGGATGGACTGGTTTACCTGAAGCCAAGATATGAGGAAGATCCCAGTCTAAAATAATGTCCTCTGAAATTTCACCACTAAGGAGTTACTTATTAGGCTTTATGACTTTTTAAAATGCAAATATGCGGGGCGCCTGGGTGGCTCAGTTGGTTAAGCAACTGCCTTCGGCTCAGGTCATGATCCTGGAGTCCCGGGATCGATCCCGCATCAGACTCCCTGCTCAGCGGGGAGTCTGCTTCTCCCTCTGATCCTCCCGCTCTCATGCTCTCTGTCTCCCATTCTCTCTCAGATAAATAAATAAAAAATCTTTAAAAAAAATGCAAATATGCTTCTAATTTATAGCAGCTGATTACACGTTAGGGCCAATAAACTCATGAGTGCTTTTTGTGTTTTTTGTTTTTGTTTTTAATAGAGCAAAGTGTAGAGAAAATGCAAGAAGTCTGATTGCCTGACATGGGCAGAGGGGTTTCTACCAAGAAACAAAAAAAAGTTTTGTTTTGTTTTGTTTTTTAAAGAGAGGGGCTATGTTCCTGAAACCTGAAAGTACCAACTTCACAAATTTGCCCAATACCTAGAATTTCAGAAAGGCTGTGGATCATAAAATCAAGATCCATCCACAAAGCCCATAATCTATCCTTTGGCCAGGACAAAATCAGTTGGGGAGAAAGACAAGTCAGCCTCTAGGAATTACACCAACCAATAAACAAGATGGTTTAGCCTTTGGCTATTGCCCAAGGAGATTACAGTCAGACTGTCAGGAACTTAAATTTCACCTTTGCCATTTTTCAGGTGGCAAATTACATCTCTGTGCTGAGTATTCTCATCTCTAAAATGTGAATAATAGGGCGCCTGGGTGGCTCAGTTGGTTGGGCGACTGCCTTCGGCTCAGGTCATGATCCTGGAGTCCCGGGATCGAGTCCCGCATCGGGCTCCCTGCTCGGCAGGGAGTCTGCTTCTCCCTCTGGCCCTCCCCCCTCTCATGCTCTCTCTATCTCATTCTCTCTCTCAAATAAATAAATAAAATCTTTAAAATAAATAAATAAATAAATAAATAAAATGTGAATAATAATATAGCTATCTCATAATAATATAGCTATCTATTCTCATGTCTAAAATGTGAATAATAATATAGCTGTTGTGTTGCGAGGATTAAATGAGCTAATACTGCACTGGTCACATACAATAGTCCCCCCTTCTCCACCGTTTCCATGGCTTCAGTTACCTGCGGTCAACCACCGTCCGCAAGCAGACGGTCCTCCTCCCGAAGTATCGTCAGGTCACTAGCTGCCTAACAGACATCACAACAACTAATCTCATCATGTGGGCATTTTATCATCTGACAGCATCTCAGGAAGAAGGCTGAGTACAGTGCAACAAGCTATGTTGAGAGACCACATTCATACAACTTGTATTAAACTCTATTGTTACAATTGTTCCATGTTATTAATAATTGTTGTTAAGCTCCTACTTTGCCTAATTTACAAATTAAACTTTATCCTAGGTATGTACGTATCAGAAAAAACATAGTCTGCCTAAGGCTGGGTACTGTCCACAGTTTCAGGCATCCAGTGGGGGTCTTGGAACTCACGTATACCCCATGGATTAGGGGGAAACAACTGTACTAGGTGCTCTGTAAATATTTACTATGATGATGATGATGATGATGATGATGACGGTAATGCTAATAAAGAAGAGGAAGGTAAAAAGGAATATGGCAATGGTGAATTGGAGTGTTCTGTGACCTTCACCGAGGGTTGTAGGTGTAAGAAGAGAGGAGATGGTCAGAGGTTTTCCAGATAAGATAGATAAGATAAGAGAGCATATAAAATGAATTACGACTCTGGGTAAATTCTTCTTTACAAGCTCAGCAGTTCAGGTTCTTAATATTACTGGGATTTAAAATCCTCGAACAACAACAACAAACAAACCAAAAACTAGGTGCCTGGATGGCTCAGTCGAGTAAGCATCTGACTCTTGATTTCAGCTCAAGTCATGATCTCAGAGTCGTGAGATGGAGCCCTGTGTCAAGCTCCCTGCTCAGCGGGGAGTCTGCTTGAGATTCTCTCTCTCCCTTGGCTTCTGCCCCTCCCCCGTGCTCTCTCTCTCTCTCAAGTAAATAAATAAATCTTTAAAATCCTCATAAATTGGAGGTTGACACCCGTTGTAGAAATTCTCTGGTCCCATGGTCTCTAGAATGAGCCCAGGGGAGCCTTAGATTTTGACAACATGCCTCAAGTTCCTTGCAGGGACCAGGAAAGTCTCCCCTTTTCTCCTTTCATTTGGATGTGGCTCAGTTTTTATCTATCGTATATATTTGTGTTCCACGTAATACTCTGTGATTTTTTTTTGTTTGTTTGGAAAAAAGAAGAAAGCTTTCATCTCTAAAAAAGGGTTTGGACTTCTCCCTTCATTTTATAGATCAAGAAATCTCCTGCATTTTTCCGATGACAGGTATTTCTGGGAAGGACTCTGTTACTCCCCTGATTCAGATGAATTAACAAGCATTGTAAACCCAAGGCTGTACTCTGTGTTCTCACGAATGTTGGCACTTCATTTAGAATACCGCCTTAAAAAGCATATACACCCAGTAAAAACTATGCTCTCTGGTGAGCAAGCCCAAGACAAGCTGCAACTTTTCAAAGAGGATGAAAGAGGGAATTAAGCCTTCAATCATAAGAAGCCAACCTCCCGGAGAAAATGACATAGGGTATTGTCTCCTTAACTCCTGGGGTGTCGGAGCGTTTGCAGTTTCTAGGCCTTTCTAATTATAGATGTGCCCTGTAACGTGGCCTCCACCTGTACCTGTAACCCTGGCAATGTTCAGCATTTAACATTATCGAAGACTTTCCCGGCTTGAACTGATTAATTCATACAGTTCTAACCATCTGGGACAGATAGTGTTATTGCCCAGCTTTAAAGACACAGAAAATTCCAAAAGAGGTTTCTCCAAGGTCACATAGCAATTGGAACGGGACCGGGAGTGTATTTTACAAGTACGAGCTTTTTATGTTCATTAGAAGGCAACAACATTACACAGTTTAGATTCAGGGGTAATTTGATTTTTTTGTCTTCAGGGTGCTAAACAGTTACTGCTCTGTTCGATACTAGCTCACTCTGGTTTCTTTTGCAGCTTGTCTCCCGAATGGAATGGTTAGACCCTTAGGAATTACCATGCACGTCAAAATTCTTTGGAATACCAGGTAGTTTGGGAGCAATTAAAGGTAGCTAACATGAACCAGCTGTTCAGCTCTCTTCCTTTCTTCCTCTATTACACCTGTCATATCTCTTTTCAGTTGAGTGATATTAGAACACAGAGCTCTTGAAACGTAAAATGAAACCTCTGAAAAGTCAGTTATAAAGGCTTCTCTGTCCTCTTCTGGGAGCCAACCAACTAATTCAGATTCTTGGGAAATCGCACATTCCTCAAAGAAGGTCCTTTAGAGATAATACAAGCTTTTTCATCACTGGTTTTAGAAAGATTAAAAATAGACCATGTTTCGGGGCGCCTGGGTGGCTCAGTTGGTTAAGAACTGCCTTCGGCTCGGGTCATGATCTTGGAGTCCCGGGATCGAGTCCCGCATCGGACTCCCTGCTCGGCGGGGAGTCTGCTTCTCCCTCTGATCCTCCCCCTCTCATGCTATCTCCCATTCTCTCTCTCAGATAAATAAATAAAAAATCTTAAAAAAAAAAAAAATAGACCATGTTTCCCTAGTTATGCGAAAGTTAAATTTGAAACAAAGCACTAAGTAACTCATGGGTGGAAAACCACCACCATTCCCTTGCAGCTTTTCTGCTGGTCTAATAGTTTGATTTGAAAGCGTATTGTATCCTCATGTATTTATACTCATGGTGAAGAGGCAGGAAATCACATACTTGGAAAATATATATATATATGTATCCCTTTCCAAAAGGTCAAAAGCTGTTAAACTTTTGTATAGGCAATGATTATGCAAAGTAAGCAATGTCAAGTGAAAATAGTATCTTAACAAGAGTTCCATGTTGACTCAGACCAGTAGGACCAGCAAAGAAATTATTCTGAAAGTTTCCAGACCAGCATAGAAATTATTCTGAAAGTTTTCAGAATATGTAAGGAAATTTATCACGTTCGCCTCACACAGAATACGTAAGGAATTTGGTGAATATGATTAAGAACTTTTTCTAAATAGGGATCTTTTGAAACCCAAGTTCAAAGAACATCTGCATATTGTTTGTATGTGAGTCAGCATGTAGTAGGATGTGTAACTCAGAGGAACTTGGAGTTTGGAAGGATAATGTGTTTTACTCTCAAGGCTGTTTTCAATATCAAGTTGTAGGTTGGACCCACTTAATTTTTAACAAGTTCCATAAATAAGTCTGATTCACCCCAAACTTTAAAGGTCCTTGGTGTCATTCCTCAGCACTCTTGTCCTTCAGAGAAGCTGAGCAGTTTGATATATTAGTTTCAGTTGAAGGATAATCTTCCAGGATAAACCTAAACGTGAGAAAAGTTTATGTGAAAAGTTCAGATCTGTATTCTCATACAGTTTTCTGAAACGGAGCAAGAAAACAGCGATGCCGTGGTGATCACGGTATGCAGATGGCTCTCAGCTGTGCTACCCAAATTCTTGAGCAACTCCTGAGGATCAGGTGGCCTAAGGCAGGATGCTGAGACAGCTGGGAAGCTCCCCACGCTCATTCCTTCAGTCAGCGTGCCGGGATCGGTCGGCCTGCCAAGGGGCACGATGTCAGCTATCCCTCTCCTTGTTTCATAATTTAACAAAATACTCATTCCTGGAGCTCACTGATGACTTTATTTTTTCATAAGAAAACATTTATCAAAGCTGAAACAGGGGTGACACACCACTTTTCTTTATACCGTCTTCTCCATCATCCAAAACTTCCTGAAAGAGCCTATTTAGAGACTCAAACTTTTCCATGCTGGATGCAGGCCCAGAGAGATTTTTTTTTTTTTTTTTTTTTTTTTTTGTTAAGAGTGGAGCAGTCTATTTGGCCATTTTCAGTTAACGCTTTTTTCCCCCCTTATATCCGTAAATAAAACCTGTCCAAACACGCAGTTCCATGCCAAGATGTGACAAGTCCTCAATAAATAATTCTTTCTGGGCCAGACAGGGCTTTAAAAGATAAATATTTAAATGTTTAAAAATAAATATTTGTTCATTTTACCTAAAAAATATTTTGTTCAAATTTCCTAAAGTAACAGAAAGAAAACATAAGGAGCCTTCTTACATATTAGGAGGGGATTTTACACAGTGGTTGATGGAGAAAGTTTCCAGAGGTGGCAGGATATTAGGACACTCTTCTTGGCTTTTTTTTTTTAAGATTTTATTTATTTATTTGACAGAGACACAGTGAGAGAGGGAACACGAGCAGGGGGAGTAGGAGAGGGAGAAGCAGGTCTCCCGCTGAGCAGGGAGCCTGATGTGGGGCTCGATCCCAAGACCCCAGGATCGTGACCTGAGCCGAAGGTAGACGCTTAACAACTGAGCCACCCAGGCACCCCTTGTTTGCTTTTTTTTTTACCACTGGATTTTATTGGCAGGAAAGGGGGTACCAGACCTGAGGTCCTTCCTAGGGTGGCTGTGAGCTGGGTTCTGTCATCTTGGTAAGACACTCAGCCACTGTTTCCAGAATCGAGTACAGTTGAGGCCTCTTCTCCCTGCCTGCACAATGTGGGTTCTAGCAGGGAGATGGCCCTAATGGCCCAAGGACCGCTTTATGGGTCTGCTCCTGCTCCCTCCTGGATGGGAAGTTAGAGTGGCAAAGGACACCATCCATAGTCAAATTTCTTCACAGGTCACATCCTACGAGAATCCAGGCTTTTTCCTCTCCTTTGTCCCTTCCTTGGTAGGGGCCCAGCCTGGTGAGCTCCCTAGACATTGGCTGAGGGGGCCTTCATGTTCCACCACAGCTTGACATTCTCTGCCACGGCCGCTCAGTCTTCAGAACGGCTCCACGCGTGGGCCTGGGGACAAGTTCAGCCACTAGGAGCTGGTCTTGGGCCTTAGTCCTTCTGGCAGATTCTCTCTTCTACCTTCTCACATGTTGATTCACCAATGCCTCATAAGGTAATAGTAAGGAAGGGCTGGAATGTCTTCCCTTCCTTCTCAGGTAATGAAAATGCCCTTCAAGCAACAGCTTTATTTATTTTGGTTCTAACTTTACTGTTGGGAATTTCTGGACAGAAAGGAAGGGAGCTTTGACTGGATGCACTCTGTAAATCATATCAAAGACACGGATGCCTCCTTTTTCAGTGTTCCATATCACTTCAGTGCACACGAGAGCTCATTGTCAGAACTTGTTGCAACATTTTCTATTAATTATCACTTGAAAGTATTGCTCTCAAAACTAAGCCAGAAATTGAATGTCAACTTTGCAAAATTGAATAGAATTTAAGGTCTTGAGTAGCTGTCCCTCTGTGTTCAGTAGAGCAGTTGTTACCGAAGAATATTTATTGACCGGGACGCCTGGGTGGCTCAGTCAGTTAAGCGTCTGCCTTTGGCTCAGGTCATGATCCCGGAGTCCTGGGATCAAGCCCCGCATAGGGCTCCCTGCTCAGCGGGGAGTCTGCTTCTCCCTCTCCTGCTCTCTCTGGTTGTCTCTCTCTCTCTGACAAATAAATAAAATCTTTTTTTAAAAAATATGTATTGACCAAATAGAATAAAATAACTGAGAAAAAGTATGAGGTGCCAAAAAAACCACGAACAACATAAATATAGATAGAAATAATCTTCTAGGTCCCCAGTGTTTAGTTTAAGGTCAGATTCATTGCAATCTCCTGAAAGGCATGCTTGTTCTCTAAATAAGTTTTCTTGGTCCAGACTGTTGGATAACATGTAACTGCAAAGGCGGCAGAATTCCCTGAAAGTTTCCAGTATCAGGTTTCCTTGGAACGGGCCCATACATGACTCAGTCTTCTAAAGCTGATGACTTTGCCATGGTGGGTGCTGACCATCCACTGTAAGCCATCCACACTCTTACATAATGTTTCTAATGGTTGTACAGTTGGGAATATACATAGGGCATACCCTTGACAAACATTTGGGTTTAATAATCCCTTATCTTGATGTTGATTAGATCTAAGTTATACAACCTTCCAGCTGGATGGTTTGGTATAAGCAGAACTCTAAGAAAGAAGATAGGCGTATTCATCTCTGTGCACCTCTTCTATCAAAATTTTCATGTGACATTATGGGACAGTGATCTTTGTTAACTACAGTTACCTTTAAAAAGCAGTTTATAAAGGGATTGATTCAACATTTATTTGGCAATGTGTTTTGAGTAACAGATATGTTATTAGTCACCACAACAAAATAATGAAAAATTAATCTATGCAGAGTGCATAGTCGAATGCAATAACACAATAAAATAATTAGACTAAAGTAGAATCAAAACACGATAAAATAATTAGAATGCTTTTGTACTTTGTCTTACAACAGTAGTCTGCACAAAATGCTAGGGAACTTCCAAAGGATGAGCTACTAATTAGACCTGAATTGGGACCGTGAGTTAGATAGAATTAATATATGTTATTCACAAAGATGATGTAGCTACCAAAAATAAGCAAATATGATCTTGGGGTCCATAATAGAAGTATAATATTTAGAATTAGAATAGTATATATAGGTAGTGACTACTTTGGACTTATCCAACTATTTATGGAATATTGTGTTCAATTGAGGGCCAAAATGAAAGGATATTAATAAACCACAAGCTGATTCAGAAGAAATCATCCACAGTGAATAAGATGAGTAATATTTAGCTCAACTGGTATATCCAGAGAAAACTTTAGGAGAAACATGCTAGCAGTCGGCAAATATGTAAAGGATTTTTATGAAAAGATGTGTTATGTTTATTGCACAAGACCTCAAGGGTAACATAAATAAATTGATTAAAATATATGATGGATGGAAACTGAAAATATGCCAATTTTGGCTAAAGTTAAAAGAATATCCCAGAATCAGAGCTATATAAAAGATAAAATAATCTGTCTCTTGAGTTCACAAGATTACCATCATCATAGGGTTTACTTAATTGAGGCTAGACCTTTTGTCGACAATATTGCAAATGCACCCAAGCATTAGTTGGGTAGTTAAACCAAGGGACCTTTTTTGTCTCTCCCAAATCTTAGATTTTATGATTTGGAGTTGTGGTTTTAATAGTACATGTTATTTCCAAGGCATAACAAAGTAGATGAGTGTTCTTTTAATCTCTGCCTTTTGATTGTCTTATGACCAATGCAAGACAGTAGTGGGTGATAAATGAATCACTTAGCAAATGACAGTCTTTTTTTTTTTTTCCTGTGTATGGCTTCGTTCTTTCTTTTTTTTAATTTTATTTTATTATGTTATGTTCGTCACCATACATCATTAGTTTTTGATGTAGTGATCCACGATTCATTGTTTTCGTATAATACCCAGTGCTCCATGCAGTACGTGCCCTCCTAAATACCCATCACTGAGCAAGTGACAGTCTTAACATACTATGCTAAGGTCTTGGTGGTTAATAATAAGGTCATTCTCTACCACCCAGAGTATCTTATGATTCAAAACTATTGGGGGAAAATGTACACCAAGAAACAAACAAATGAAGTCAGCATGTTGATGTTGAGCAAAGGCTGAGAGAGAAATAGCACCAAGAGGGGCGAATCATGGAGCAAAAAGTATAAGAATCCTTCAGCAAGAACAGGAATACAGCTGACACTTAACACGGTGTTTACTAAGTTCCAGATGCTGTTCCTGGTGCTTCATTTCTGCTTACACATCAATCCTCCAAACAACCCTATGAACTAGGTTTTATAATAGTCATCCCCTTTTGATGAATGAAGAAACATAGGCACATAGACGTTAAGTAATAATGCCTAAGATCACATAGCTAGTAGTTGATGAACTGGGATTTGAACCCAAGCATCCCAGCTCTAAAATTCACACACTTAACACCTATATAAAGAATCTCTAAGCTGAAGAGGAAGAAACAAGTCATAGAGGAAGAAAGAAGTAAGGGCAAGCGTAAAAAAAAAATACTAAGGAGAAAAAAAAAATACGAAGGAGAAATGAACTAGCAATTCCAGTTTTTTAAATTCCACGTAAAAAAGGTAAATAACCATTATACATGAATGTTTTATTTAAAATCGGGGAAAATGGGAAAATTTTCATAATGAAATCCTAATTCTCCTCTGTTGGAATCATTTTAACAAATTCACTTTTGAATGTCTTTTTGGCACTTGCCAATTGTGACTCATGGATCTGACCTAACGCCCCAATGATACAAGTCTGAAAGGATTCTCTTTGCAATTATCTACAGGGACAAAGGAAAGAAAGCACCTCTTTTAATCACCATCTGTACTCAGTCAGGATGAATGAAAATTCAGGCACACTCGGATGCAGAGCAATTAAAAAAGATTACGTCTTTCACGTGGCTGGTGGTAGGGAACAGTAGAAGAAATGTGCAATATTCAAATGCTATTCCACCCTGTAAGCATTAATCTGCACCTGCTGCTATGGGCCAAGAGAATATAACATTCAGTCCTTTCTCTGGATCCTAGATATTTCTCTCCCATGAATTTGGTACAGGCAGTTGTTGAGTGAGGGAAGAGCTCACAAAAATTCTTTACTATTTTTTTTAAATTTTTTAAAAATTGATTTGACAGAGAGAGACACAGCAAGAGAGGGAACATAAGCAGGGAGAGTGGGAGAGGGAGAAGCAGGCTTCCTGCCGAGCAGGGAGCCTGGTGGGGGCTGGATCCCAGGACCCTGGGATCATGACCTGAGCCGAAGGCAGGCGCTTAACGACTGAGCCACCCAGACACCCTCTTTACTATTTTTAATGTGCTGGCCTTGCAAAAAGTTTAAGCCATGATGCTCTGCAGAAATTTTAGCTTCTCCCTCCTACCTACATGGCAGGATGTATCCTTAAGCCTGAGGGTAGGAGTTGACTGAATTCTACCTTTACCAGTTACATTTGGTGTGTTCCACATTAGTTTTACAGAACACAGTATGATACACCAACATGTTAACATTTGTAGAGACATCTCAAAATTTTTACTTTGGTAAATGTAACCTTACAAGCAATTTCTAAAAGTTTGTTAATTGAAATCTTGTGGGATGTACCTTAATCAAACCCCACCTAGAGTCACTTCAACAATAAGCAAATGGAAGTCCAAAGTAAAAACCCAGTTGTTACCTCTAATTCAAGTCCAAATGTCCAATCTGTCTTACTGTATGAGCGAAGAGGGCAGAGGGATGGGAAGGGAGAGAAGTGGCCCACAGGGAAGTCTAGGAAACATCTAAAGGCATCTGCGGGTCTTAAGCATGTGTCATTTATTTATACAACTTGTATTTTAGAATGTGGAAAACCATAAAATCTAACAGAAAACCCCTAATAAGAGTCAAAGCTAAGAATTTGTGGTCAGTAGGGGCGCCATGTGGGAGAAAAGGGTGGGAATGATTCCATTCCCTCCTCCTCCAGATTCTGACTCACAAATTTAAAGCAATTAGAAACAAACATACTCAACAGAAAGAATATTGACTGTATATTAGTTATTCAATATTCTCCTTCAAATGTTCCAGTGATGCAAAATGCTATGGGTAAAGTGTAACATTGCCATGTCAATTCCATATTTTGCAAAGTCAGCTCTGGATCTTTCTGACTAGATTAATATTCGATATTTTTTCAGTCTTTTACTCTTTCCAGAGCTAGAAATTATTTAGTGTGGCAATATATATTTCGTAATATTAATCAGAGAGATTGGTTTTGTTTTCCTTTTTACTGAGGTGTGACATATAGCCTGTTAAGTGCATAAACCTTAATTGTGCATCTTGATGAATTTTCATTTGTATTCACCTGTGTAACAACCACCTAAATCAAGATACAGCATATTCTAGCACCCCAAAACTCTGTTGTGCCCCTTCCAGGCAATTATCACTTCCCATCTTCCAACATTCAACATGATTACTATCTTAATTTCTATCACCATAGTTTTGCTTGTTCACGAACATTTAAAGTTATATATGTGTGTGTATATGTATGTGTGTTGTGTGTATGTATATGTATATATACATATATAAACATGTATGTATGTGTATACATACAAATACATAGACATACACAGAGAGAGAGAAACCAATAGAGTAGGTACTTTTATGCCTGGCTTCTTTTACTCAACATTTTGTCAGTGAGATTCACCCAATTTGTTGCATGCAAAGGTAGCTCATCCCATTTTATTGCTTGTAGGATATTCCATTGTATGAAGATACCACAACTTACTTACCTGTTTTATTGGTGAGCATTTGGTTTGTTTTCAGTTGGGTTTCTTATGAACGTATCTACTATAAACGTTCTTAAGACATTGCTAGGTATGCCTTCCGGTGGGCAAAAACATGAATTTCTCTCGTGTATGTACCTGGTTCATAAGGTAGGCATATGTTTAGCTTTAGTAAATTCTGACAATTTTTCAGAGTGGTGTTTCAATTTAAATCTCCACTAGCAATGTACGAGAGTTCTACTTGATCCATATAGTCACCAACCGTTGGTATCATCAGATGTTTTGTTTTGTTTTTGTTTCTTTTTAATGTTAGCCATTCTGATGGGTATATAGAGGTGTCTCAATCTGGTTTTAATAGGCATTTTTCTGGTGACTAGGAGGCTGAACATCTTTCATATACATACACCATTATAATTAGTTGGATATCCTCTTTCAGAATGTGCCTATTTAAGTCTTTTTCCCATTTTAAATTCAGATGTTTATCATTTTCCTAAAGACTTTTTTTTATATATTCTAGCTAGAAGATCTTTGTTGGATGTAAGGTCAGCAAGTATTTTCTCCCAATTTATAACTTGCCTTTTCACTCTCTTAGTGGTATTTTTTTATGAATAATTCTTAAAGTTAACAAATGCAATTTATCAATCTTATTTTTGTGGTTAGTGTTTCTTGTGACTATTTAAGAAATCTTGGCCTATAGCCAGAGGATGATGAATTTCTGATTAAGTACAAAATATAAAAAGGATTATCCTATCATTCTGAATTTATAGTGCTTGATTGTTTAGTGGTTATATTCTAAAAGGTAATAATTTCTATAGAAAAACAAATGAGCTAACGAAGTATACCTTTTGATTTTAGCTAACTAAATGTTTAGAAACTATCTGACATTCTTGAAGTCACTTCCATGCCTCTGTCAAAAGACAAGAGATAACAAGTGTTGGCAAGGATTTGGAGAAGAGGGAACCCTTATGCACTGTTGGTGGGAATATAAATCAGAGGTTCTGTGGAAAGCAGTATGGATATTCCTCAAAAATTAAAAAATAGAACTACCATACAATTTAGCAATTCTCCTTCTGGGTGTTTATCTAAAGAAAAAAAAACATTAATGTGAAAAAATATGTATATCTCTGTGTTAATTGCAGCATTATTTATAGTCAAGATATGGAAACAACCTGTGTCCAATGATGAATGAATGGATAAAGAAAATGTGGTGTGTATATACAGTGGAATATTATTCAGCCATAAAAACAAAGGAAATTTTGCCATTTACAACAACATGGATGGAACTTGAAGGGATCATACTAAGTGAAATAAGTCAGATGGAGAAAGACAAATACTATACTTACATGTGGAATCTATAAAACAGCAAAACAAAAACCTGAGCTCATAGGCACAGAGAACAGGTTGGTAGTTGCCAGAGGGAGAGGGTGGTGGGTAGAGGGTGGGAGGAAGAAATGGGTTAAGGAGGTCAGGAGGTACAAACTTTCAGTTATAAAATAGATAAGTCATGGGGATGTGATGTACAGCATGGTCACTGTACTTTAATAATACTGTATTGCATGTTTGAAAGTTGCTAAGAGAGTAAATCTTAAAACTTCTTATCACAAGAAAAGAATTTTATAACTATTTCCAGTGATAGATGTTAACTAGACTTATTATGGCAATCATTTTGTAATTTATACAAATATTGAATCATTAAGGTTGTTGTACACCTGAAGCTAATATAATGTTATATTTCAATTATGCCTCAATTAAAAAATGTTCAGAAAAAAAATGTACCAGGAGCTAGGAAAAAGTGTAATGCCCAACATAGAGATGTGGCCTAGATTTAACAGCCTTCTATTCAATGATCTTATGGTACAATACTACATTGTGCACACACACGCTCACACTCACATATTGTGCAATCACCCATGCATATGTGTTTTCCCTACATTTGCAATAACGTATGTCACGGCAAAATATTAAAAAGTAAAAAAACCCAGAAGGCCATTTATATGTTGGACTTGGAGAAGCTCCTTAACGTCTCTGGGCTTCAGTTCACTGTCTGGAAATGAGGATGATAACAGCACATATCTCATAAGGTTGTTGTGGAGAGTAAATAAATGAATGCATGTAAAGTACTTAGTAAGAGTCCAACAAATATTAGACGCAGTTATCACCATCATGGAACACCAGACTTGGGCTAGTTATAATGATGCCCAGTTTTACTTTTATTTTTTTTTTAAAGATTTATTTATTTATTTGGGGAGGGGCAGAAGAAGAGGGAGAGAGAACCTCAAGCAGACTCCGCACTGAGGGTGGAGCCGGAAAGAGGACTTGATCTCAAGACCCTGAAATCACGACCTGAACTGCAACCAAGAGTCAGATGCTTAACCGACTCAACCACCCAGGCACCCCTGTACCCGGTTTTAGATGAGGACACACTCTGAGAGAAGTTAAGCTTATATGACCTTAGCAGTAAAGCTTGCCTTTAAGCCCACATCTATATTTCATGGGCTTTCGATTCACCATGTGAAAATTGTAAATTGTTGATTGGACACTGAGCATTGACAGATCTGAAAATGGGCAAAAATTAATGAGAAATACATACAAGGGGTACCAAAACGTGTCACAAAATTCTTTGAGTTATGCTTTCTATGTCATTTCCTGTTAGGAGAAACATTTAAATAAATCATCCTAAAGGGACTCTCATTTGTTTAAACTTGATGCAAAGCTTCTCGCTAGCAGAACAGCATCTTATCTGTTATTGCGTGATTCATAATAAACAGCTCAATGCTGGGCATGGTGTTGATTTATGGATCACTGAGAAGACCTTAGAGAAGCTAGTTGCCTAGACATGTTATCTCTAGATCCTGTTACATTTTAGACTTCTGAAGTTTTGCTTATGTTTTCTATAGTCTGATTTCTAACTCATCACACGTTTTTATTTCTGCTTTGGAGCTTGAAGAGGTTTTCTACAGCACTGGCGATCATCACTGATGTAACTAATAGGACAGTGATTCTCAAAGTGTGTTCCCCAGACCAGCTGCAGCATCACCTAGAAACTGGTTTGAAATGTAGATTCTTGGGCCCCACCCCAGAACCTGTGAATCAGAAACTCTAAGGTGTATGGCCACGCACTGTTTTTTAACAAGTCCCCCCTGGTGATTCTTTTTTTTTTTTTTTTTAAAGATTTTATTTATTTATTTGGGAGAGAGAGAATGAGAGAGAGAGAGCACGAGAGGGAAGAGGGTCAGAGGAAGAAGCAGACTCCCTGCTGAGCAGGGAGCCCGATGTGGGACTCGATCCCAGGACTCGAGGATCATGACCTGAGCCGAAGGCAGTCGCTTAACCAACTGAGCCACCCAGGCGCCCCCTCCCCACCCCCCCCAGTGATTCTGATGAATGCTAAAGTTTGGGAAGAATGTGCTGGAGAAGGTTTACTAGCTTACCCAATTAACTATGTGATGTAAGTTGACTTATTTATTAATAAATTGAACATCAGATCTCCAGAAACCATGTCAAGGATAATCATTTTATTTGCAGTCATTTGATTTAATTTGTTTATCCACTTTTTAGACTATATAGCTAACATGAATCAAATTTTAAGAAATACAAAAGAGCATACAAAGAAATCTCTCCCTTATATTCTTGTGTCCTAAGGTGAACCATGATGAAGTTTCTTTTGTGTCTTTCCAAGGTTATTTTATACATATTCTAGCAAATAGGTGTGTTCCTTCCTTGATTTCTTTTTTATGTAAAGTGTAGTGCACTCTATATACTGTCCAAATGTAGCCAACTTTAATAGCGCTCAACGTATATAGTTTCAACATTAAGTTTTGTGGTCTTTTCCATGTTTTATAAAAGAGGGTATGCTTTATAGAAACTTCTTAAAATAAGGATTTGTTTTACATTTACATGCTTCCATTAAACAAATTCTAATGCCGTGCACTAACAATATCTTTTTACTTGATTTTCAAATCTCCCATTTAAATGATCAAATATATAGAATTATCATCATCACCAGGTATTATTTCTCCTATGTCATGTCCAAAAAGCTCAGCCTTCTACGAATGTCAAGGCTTCATCATATATAACTGATTTAGTTTTCAGATTTAGATTTGAACCGTGTGTTACTCATTCAATAATGCTGGAATTTATTCCAAAATAATGCTGGAGGCCACTTGCTTTTAGCTTCCTATTAAGAATTATATTGAAACTCCTTTTTGAATTTTCTTTTCTGTTCTCCCATACCTGGCATAATGCCAATTCGTTTTTTACTAAAAAATGCAACCATATTCTCTATTCTTTTCCCAATATTGCAATCCTGGCACTTGATCTCTGCAAACAATTATCTGGTTTCTTCAATTCTCCTTTTAATATTCTTTAAAGGAGTTGAAATATTTAAAATAGCCCTCTGGTCTGTGCAAAAACGTTCCCAGCTGCCTCAAAATATGAACCAAATTATACCAAGGGACTTATCTCTTGAAAATAAAGCCTACAGGAATGGTTCTAAATTCTCTAACTTTTAATTCAAGGCCTGTAATATTCTGCCTTTTCACAGATATCTCCCCTCAGTCTGTCAGCTCAATAAAGATTGTGTTATTTTTAGTTTCTTGAGTTTTGGTGGTGTATTTCTCTTTCCATGGCCTCGTGAAGGCCATTCACCATGCTAGCCTGTCAACTTGTTTGCTACCCATATTTCAAGGTTTCACCATGTGACTGAGATGCCCCTGAACCCCTAACAATACCATGCTTGTTTGTAAGTGGGCATATTTTATCTTACTGGGCTTTATAACCACCTTCTGAGATAAAAGTTGTGAGCATCCTTACCCCATGTTACCAATAAGGAAATGGAGGCCTACAGGGCTTAATCCTTCTTCTGGACTCTTCTGTGTTGACAAGCTGCTCCACATACTTGTTACTCATTCTATGCAACTTTATAATGTTATCTTTCTATGCATGTATGACTTGTCATCACAGCTCAATTTCCTTAAAAGCACACAATTTATCAGGCTGTCCTTCGGTTTTCCCCGCTGTGACTTGAACAGGAAAGGAACACAGTAAATATGAGTGTTCGACTTATTAGAATCAAAGAATCATAAAACTTGGAGCAAAAAGGGATCTTGCAAATCACTTAATGAATATTTGTATGTCTCAACAGGTTTGAGGTTTGCCTAGCCCTGGAGGTAAGAGATACAATGCCCCTCATTTTTATTAAAAGATTTGAGATTAAAATTACTTTAGTTTTAAATAAATGCTGACATAGAATGGTATGAAATGTGAAATTTAAATAAGTTTTAAGATGAAACATGAAACTTCAAAGAGACTCCAGAGAAATATCAGAACTATAATTGGCTGCTTCAGGCTACCCAGACTTCTAGGGGATAAATCTTTTTTTCTCCTCTGTAGTTGGTGCTATTTCTACTGAAAAAGTTGAGAGGCATAAAGTGCAATGTTAATTGAGGCCTGGAAAGGGTAAGCAAATTGCCCCAACTCACACATTAACTCATCCAATATTGATTCAGCATCTGCAGCTCAGTGTGCAAACAACAGGGCCAAAATAATGAGCAAAACAGACAAGGACACCCACCTTATAAAGTTTGTATCTAAGTGGGGGTGAAGGGAAGAGAGAGTCATTAAATTAATATTCAATGTGGGTAACCCACATAACCAGCCACTCTCTTGGTTAGTGCAACAGAACATTTTAAGTAAAAACAACTCAAATCTTTATTGCAGACTTTCCAGAAAATACCCAAGGGAGAGTCCATTCATATTGCACAACAAAACCTCTTCAGCATCTTTTCCTGTATCTTACATTCTCACTATGGCTTTCAGCAGCTGGCCACTGACAAAAAATTAACTTTCCCTATGTTCTTCCTGATCTTCAACCTTAACAGCTCCTCGCACTTTGGTCTCCCACCTCATCTCTCTTCCCAACTATTCTTTTTTTTTTAAATTTAATTTTTAAAATTTATTTAAGTTCAATTTAATTAACATATAGTATATTATTATTTTCAGAGGTGGAATTTATTGATTCATCGGATGCATATAACACCCAGTGCTCATTCCATCATGTGCCTCCTTAATGCCCATCACCCAGTTACCCCATCCCCCCACCCACCTCCCCTCCAGCAACCTTCAGTTTGTTTCCCATAGTTAAGAGTCTCTTATGGTTTGTCTCTCTCTTGGTTTTCATCTTATTTTTCCTTTCATTCCCCTATATCCATCTGTTTTGTTTCTTAAATTCCACATGTGAGTGAAATCATGTGATATTTGTCTTAGTCTGACTTATTTTGTTTAGCATAATACCCTCTAGTTCCATTCACATCACTGCAAATGGCAAGATTTCATTCTTTTTGATGTCTGAGTAGTATTCCATTGTATATATGGAATATATATATATATATCACACCTTCTTTATCCATTCCTCTGTTGATGCACATCTTCTTCCCATCTATTCTATCCTCAAAAATGAAGCTACCTTCTTATAAGAGATTTCAGTGGTTGTGGTAGAGGGAAAAAAATGTAAGATATCATGAATTGATTTTTTGTACCTGTCACTTTTTTAATCCACACAGCATGGTAAATGTAAAAGTGCAAACTTGACCTAGGCTGGGGAATTAGGGCAGACTTCTTTGAGAAAGGGACCCATTAAGCTGAGCTCAGACTGTTAAAGAAGTATTAACCAAGAAAAGGGGTAAGAACATTCCAGGCTTAGGGATCACAGCCAATTAAATTTCTTGTGGGGAAAAGCATGGAAATAACAAAAGGCCATTGTGGCTAGAATACAAGGTAAGCAGGTGAGGGGAAGAAGCTGGAGAGGGAGGCAAGGTCCAATTTTGCAGGGCCTTGTGGACCATATTTAGGATTTGGTCCGTTTCTCTGAGAGCAGTGAGAAGTTATCAAAAGGAAGAAGGGCAGTAATGGGATCAGATTTTTATTCTGATCCAAAGAACTGATGGAAACTAGAGATTTGGGAGATTTTCAGGTAATTCTAAGTAGACTTCTGGTAAATTTAAGTCATGCCAGAGTTGATGAAAAAAAAAGTAAAAATTCAGAAGCTTGGGGCACCAGGGTGGCTCAGTCAGTTAAGCATCCAACTCTTGATTTAGGCTCAGGTCCTGATCTTAGGGTTGTGAGATCAAGCCTCGCATCAGGCTCCGTGCTGAGTGTGGAACCTGCTTAGGATTCTCTCTCTCTTCCTCTGCCTCTCCTTCTCTTTCTCTCTCTCCCTTTCTAAAAATAAAAATAAAAATAAAAAATAAAAATAATTCAGAAGTTCAGACTTAGTGCTTGATTGGAAATGGATGCTGAAGGAGAGAGATATCAAGGATAACGTCCAAGTTTCTGGCTTGGGCAACTAGATGGATAATAAAAGATGTTGAAATAGGAAATTCTAGAAGATGACCAGCTTTTGTGGAGAAACTTTAAAGGTTAAAACATCTTGATGAGACGGAAAAAAAAATAGTGATTTTGTTCCAGCAGTCATGAAGCTTCAGAATTTTTTACTTATTCTTGCTTGTTTTGCTTTATCATTTTATCTCATCAATAACCACTTGAGAAACACATACAAAGCACGAGTTTACTTGGCTATTTTTTTCATTGCTTTCAAAGAATGATATATACGTTGTATCATTTAGTAAAATTGGTAAGAAGCAGTTTTGTTCTAAATTTCATTTGTTGTACTGGGAAATGTAAGCATAAATATTATCTATGTTCTACATAAGAGATGTTGGGCTGTCTATCACTGTATAACAAATCACACCAAAACTTAGTGGCTTAAAATAACTATATTATTCTATTACTATTTTTCATGATCCTGGGGGTTGACTGGATGAATGTAGCTAATTCTTTAAAGTTTCCTTAGTCATATGTCTGGCTAGAAATATTTGGGCTTTTGACTGGAATACTCACATAAGACAACATGTTAGCCTTTCCATGTGGCTAAGTTTCTGCACAGCATGGGAGTTGGGTTCTAAGAGAACTACCAGAAGCTGTACTGATCTTTATGACCCAACCTCAGAACTCATGTAGCAAAACTGCTGTACTCAAGGCCTGCCTGGATTCAAGGTAAGGGAATACAGTTCCCACCTCTCAATGGGAGGAGTGACAACACCACTGCAAGATGAGCAGGTAGGGTGGGAGATGTTTCTGTAGCCATCGTCCATCATGGGAAATACAGTCTGCCACAAGAGATAAATGCAGTTGGAAATAACCTCTTCTCTACTGGCCAATGTCTACAACAGAACTTGGAACTGAATAAGTATTTGCTCTGTAAATGAATAGGTAATTAGAATAAGATATACAATCTTCCCAAACTGATTCATGTTTATTATTTTTCACAATAAGCTACTTTTTTCTAGAATCTTTCTTTAGTATAGAGAGAAGTGAATTAATGGAAAAAAAACTTAAAATTGAATAATATTATAAAACTATTAGTTTAGCTTTGACATTTTCCTTCAAGATTCTAATTTCTATGAAATAATTCCTAAATTGTTATAATTTCAAATATTTCATTTCATTTTGTGGACAGAGACTGAGTAGTTAAAATAGTGTTTTAGGCTTAGTAATGGCACTCCACGTCTTAATGCTCCGAACCTGTGAATTCTCCTTACATGGCAAAAGAGACTTTACAGATGTGATTAAGGTAAGGATTTGGGGAGGAGGAGATCAGCTGGAAGATCCCAGTGGACCCTAATGCAATTTCAAGTGTCTTTACAAAAGGGAAGCAAAGGGATATTGGACCACAGTAGAGGAAAAGCCAAGGCCACTGAGTTTGGACGAATGCAGCCAGGAGAACAGGAGAGCCTACAGCTCCTAGAAGTAGAAGAGGCTTGCAAGAGAATCCCCCCACAGTTCCCCACTGATACCTTGACTCCAGCCCCTTAAGACTTACTTTGCACTTTCGACCTCCAGACTATTGGAGAACAAAGTTGTGTTCTTGTAAGCCATGAAGTTCGTGGCAATTTGTTACAGCAATAACAGAAAACTAATACTGTCAATAAACTAGTGAAATGGAAGAAAAATAGTTTGTATTTCAAATAATTCAAACCTATATGTTCTTCTGCTGACATAAATAGGAGATTGATATGGTAAATTAGAATGCTGAATGAAGATTATGCATATTAAAATGAGTATATGTGGTTGTAAAAATTTTTCTTTTGAGACGGGTAGTATAGTAATTAATCCTCATTTTTTTCAAGTTGTATGTTCCTGCCTTTAAAATCTTAGTTATAGTTTTAGTGATTTCTTTCTTATGTTCCAGATCTAAGACTAAGACACATGGGCCAAGAGTGACATAAATATAGATGGCCACATTTTGCATAATGTTTTATTTTAAAATAATTTTAAACTTACAGAACAGTTGCAAGAATAATACAAGAAGGAAAAAAAAGAATAATACAAGAAACTTCTGTAACCCTTCACCATATCCACTATCTCCATTTTGTCCCATTTGCATGCACACTATGTGCACACAAACACACACACACACAAACACACACACCATTGTTTGAACCATTTGAGAGAATTGGAGACATTTTTCTCCTTTATCGTCAAATAGTCATGTATATTTCCTAAGAATACAGACACTCCCTTTCATAACCACACTCAAAATTTCAAAATAAAGAAATTAAACTTTGATAAAATGCTATTATCTAACCCAAAACCCAATTCAAGTTTTGCCAGTTGCCCCCAGAGTATCCTTTCATAGCTCCTGGTTCTTCCATTCAAGCATCCAATCCAGTAACTCTCAGTGCATTCAGATGTCATAGCTTTGAGACTTCTTTCCTATGCGACACTTCCTCAGCCTTTCTTGGTAGTCCCTCACCATGGCACTCTTGACAAGGGCAGGCTAATTATTGGGTACAGTTATCCCTTGGTTTGGGTTTGTCTGGGGTTTCTTCCTAGTTCAGGTTTGATGCATAATACCAAGTGCCTCAAAAAGTGTATCTCAGGGCATCAAATCAGGAGTCACTTGATGTCAGGTGGTCTCAGTGTTGATGATGATCATTTTGATTACCTGGTTAGGGTGATATATAGGAGGTTTCTCCATGATCAAGTCACTACTGTTTTTCCTTTAAGTGAATTAAAGAAATTTGTGAGGAGAAACTCCGAGACTCTGTAAACATACTTTCCTCTCCGTACTTCCACTCATGGGATGATTTCTAATTCCATCATCCCCTCAGTTGTTAGTCAGCATAGTAGAAAGCGGCACCTCTTCTATTTCTTTCTTTCTTCCTTTCTTTTTTCTTTCTTTCTTCCTTCCTTTCTCTCTCTTTCTTTTTTTTCTTCCTTTCTTCCTTCCTTTCTTTTTCTTTCTTTCTTCTTTCTCTTTCTTTTTTTCTTTCTTTCTCTTTCTTTTTCTTTCTTTCTTCTTTCTCTTTCTTTTTTTCTTTCTTTCTCTTTCTTTCTTCTTTCTCTTTCTTTCTTCTTTCTCTTTCTTTCTTTCTTTCTTTCTTTCTTTCTTTCTTTCTTTCTTTCTTTCTTTCTTTCTTCCTTCCTTCCTTTCTCTCTTTCTTTCTTCTTTCTTTCTTTCTTTCTTTCTTTCTTTCTTTCTTTCTTTCTTTCTTTCTTTCTTTCTTCCTTCCTTCCTTCCTTCCTTCCTTCCTTCCTTCCTTCCTTCCTTCTCTTTCTTCCTTCCTTCCTTCCTTTCCTTCCATCAGTATGGACTCAAAACTTAACTTTATTCAATAGGTTATAATCCATTACCATTAATATATTAATGTTTAATTTGCCCCAGTGTTGGTCAGTGGGAGCTACTTCAAGCCAAATTCTAAGTCCTTTTGATTTGTGCTCATCTTATTTTGAGCATATCTTTACAGATACAGTAAGATGTTCCTGACTCATCTTGCACTTTTCTTGCCTCAATTTTGGAACCAGCATTTCCCCAAGGAATTCAAATTCTATTTAATGGATAAAAGGTAATTAGAAACAATGATCTGGGTAACAGGTGTGCTCTTTGCTAAAAGCTCTTCTGGGCCTTGTGAGCAGCCATATCTAGGAAATTATATACACATGTACATACACAAATACATATATTTAGATTTATTTCCACATCTCTAACTGCTACTTTCTGTATCAGTAGCTTAGTTAGTTTGGACTGCTATAATAAATTACCATCTTAGACTGTGTGGCTCAAACAACAAGCATTTATTTTTCAAGTTCTGAGGCTGGAAATCCAAGATTTGGGTGCCAGCATGGTCAGGTTTTTGGTGAGAACTCTCTTCCTGGTTTACAGACGGCTGTCTTCTTACTGTGTCCTCACATGGTGAAAAGAGAGGTAGCTGGCTTCTTCTTCTTATAAGAGCACTATTCTCATTCATGAGGGCTGCATCATTATCACGCCCCCCACCCCAAAGCTCCACCTCCAAATAATATCACATTGGGATTAGAGTTTCAACAATGAATTTGGGGATGGACACAAACATTCAGTCCATTATAATGTATAAATATATGTCTAGATATGAAAAGCCATGAGTTAATATTTGTATCTCCAATCCCAGCCCAATAGCACAGGATACACTTCATTCTTCCCCCTTTCAATATTTCCAATTCTCTTCACCAAAAATAAGAAACCCGATTTTCATTATCCTCAATATATTTATATACTTGCTCAAGTCTAGAATACACAGAGAGTAGTTTTGGAATTGCTAATCCCCTGAGAAAAGCAAACCTACTAGAGTTAATGTTTGTTTTGGGTCCTTTGTCTTTGAGGTAAAATTTCAATGCCATGAAATGCACAAATCTTAAGTATACTGTTTTAATCCATTAGGGCTGCTGTAAGAAAGTATCATAAACTGGGTGGCTTATAAACAAAAGAAACTTGTTTTTCACAGTTCTGGATGCTCAAAATCCAAAATTAGAGTGCCAGCTTGTTCAGGTCCTGGTGAGAGCCCTCTTCCTGCTTGCAGACTGACTTCACACTATCCTCACAGGGGGGAAAGAGGTTAAGGGCTCTCTGGGGTCTCTTTGAAGGGCACCAACACCATTCTTGAAGGCTCCACTCTCATGACCTTATTACCTGTTATAAGCTCTACCTCCTAAAAGTATCACACCGAGGGGTAGAATTCCAACATATGAGTTTTGGGGGAACACAAAACATTCATTCCATAATACACACAATTTGATGAGTAGAACATTTCCTCACCCCATAAAGTTCCCTTATACTTCCTCCTAATTATCACCTCGCCAGAGACAAATGCTCTTCTAGTTTTTTTTATCCCAGATTTATTTTTTCAGTATAGATATTTTAACCTATTCAAGAAATTCATATAAGTGTCATAAAGTTCACCAATTCCACTTCTGGGTATAAACCCAAAGAAAATGAAAACATCAATTTGAAAATATATATGCACCCCTATGTGCACTGCAGCATGATATATTATAGCCAAGATATAATACATAGTAGCTTAAGTGTCCACTCATAGATGAATGGATAAAGAAAATGTGGTACATATACATCTATCTCACTATCTATGCACACACATACACACACATATATAGATCTCTATATACACAATATATACATATATACACATGCATACACACATAATGAAGTATCACTCGACCATAAGAAAGAATAAAATCTTGCCATTTGTGACAACAACATGGATGGATCTAGAGACCACTATGTGAAGTAAGTCAGACAAGAAAAGACAGATATTGTATGATTTTACTTATACGTGGAATCTAAAAAAACAAAACAAATGAACAAACAAAGCTAAACAGAAACAGACTCATAAATACAGAGAACAAACTGGTGGTTGCTACTGGGGAGAAGAACGGGGGATGAATAGGTGAAGGGGATTAAGAGGTACAAACTTTCAGTTATAAAATAAATAAGTTACAGGGATGTAATGCACAGCATAGGGAATATAATCAATAATACTGTAATCACTTCGTATAGGGACAGATAACTACCCTTATCATGGTGAGCATTTTGTAATGTATATAAATGTTGAATCACTATGCTATATACCTAAAACTAATATAATATTCTATATCAACTATACGTCAATTTTTAAAAAATCATGCAAGTGGAATCATACAGTGATACACTTTGTATCTAGGTTCTATTTTTCACTGAGCATAATGTCCAAGATTCATCTATGTTTTTAGGTATTCTTTTCTTCTGGATAATTTTCCAGTGTTTGAATATACCACAATTTGCTTACCTAATCACCTATTAATAAGCATTTGGATTGTTTTCAGTTTTTGATGGCTATGAATGTTCTTGTTCATGCCCTTTTCATTCTTCTTTGGTAAATAGGAGTATAGTTTCTGAGTCATAGGGTAGATGTATGCTTAACTTTAAAAAGAAATTGCCAAATCTTTTCTAAGTGGTTGTACCATTTTGCAATTTATGGGAGTTCCACCACATTTTGGCTGATACTTGGTATTTTTAGAGTTTTTAATTTTAGCCATTCTATTGGGTATGGAATAGTATCTCATTGCAGTTTTTTAAAAATTTTATTTTAATTCCATACAGTTAATACACAGTGTTATATTAGTTTCAGGTGTACAATATAGTGACTCAGAAATTCTATACATTACTCCTTGCTCATCATGATATGTGTACTCTTAATTCCCATCACATAGTTCACCCATTCCCCCACCCACCTCACCTCTGGTAACCATCAGTTTGTTCTTTATAGTGAAAGGTCTGTTTACTTGGTTTCTCTCCCTCCCCACCTTCCTTTGCTTACTTAATATTGCAGTTTTAATTTACATCTCTCTGATGAACAATAATATTGAGCACTTTATTGTGTTTATTTGACATTCATAAAATTTCCTTTGTCATGTGTCTCTTAAAATTTTTTATCAACTTTTTTCTTGGATTTATGTCTTTTTTAAAGATTTTATTTATTTATTTATTTATTTATTTGAGAGAGAGAGAGCAAGTGTCTGAACACACATGCATGCAAATGAGCAGGGGGAGGGACAGAGGCGAAGGGAGAGGGATAAGCAGACTCTGTGGGCTGACTGCAGAGCCATAACTGGGGCTCCATCTCAGGACCCTGAGATCATGACCTGAGCTGAAACCAAGTGTTGGATGCTCAACCAACTGAGCCACCCAGCAGCCACTTGGATTTATGTCTTTTTATTATTGAGTTGTAGCGCTCATTCTAAAATTCTGAATAGAAGTCCATTGTCAGATATATTTTAACATACATTTCCCAGGCTGTGGTATCCTATTCATTTCCTTAAGTCTCTCTTGATAAGAAGTTTTTAATTTTTAATTTTGAGGAAGTTTAATTTATCAATTTTCTTCTATGTTTGTTTCTTTCTCTATCCTATCTAAGAAATCGTTGCCTTCCTCCAGGTTTTGACAATATACTTATGTTTTCCCTTTAGAATCTCTATAATTCATCCTTTACATTTAGGTTTGTGATTTATCTTGAATTAATGAGGTAGAGGTTATAGTTCTTTTGTTTTCATGTGGATATTTAGTTTTCCAAATAATTTATTGAAGACTTCCTGTCCTCACTGAATTGCTTTGGTGCCATTATAAGTGTGACTTTATCATATAGTTTGAAATCCAGGAGGATGATAGCACCAGCTTTGTTCTCTTTTCTCAGGATTGCTTTGGCTATTCAGGGGTCTTTTGTGGTTCCACACAAATTTTAGGATTGTTTCTTCTATTTCTGTAGATGGGCACCTTTGTCCAAAATGAAATAACCATATAGATGTTGGTCAATTTCTGCTCCTTATTGTATTCCATTGATCTATTCTATTGCTAATATTACACATCTTGGTTACTATAACTTTATATTAAATTTTGAAGTTAAGTAATCTAGATCTTCCAGGTTTGTTTTTTTATTTCATTATATTTTGCCTATCCTAGGTCCTTGGCATTTCCACATAACTTTTAGAATCAGATTGTCACTTTTACAAAAGCATCTGCTGTGATTATGGTTAAGACTGCAGTACATTCCCAGGTCAGTTTGGGAAGAACTGACATCTTAATAATATTATATAATAATATTATATAATATAATAATAATATTATATAATAATATTGAGTCCTCCAAAACATGAACATTGTGTATCTCTATATTTATTTAGGTGTTATTTAATCGCTCTTATCAGTATTATAATTTTTAGCATTGAGGTTTTGCATATCTTTTTTTAAATTTGTACCTAACTATTTTATGTTTTTAATGTTATTGTTAATGGAATTACTTTTTACTTTGATTTTTAAATTGTTTACTGTTAGTACACAGAAATACCTTGATTCTTTATACTGACCTTATATCCCCAAATCTTGCTAAACTCACATTTAGTTTCAGTACCTTTTTTGTAAATTCCCTAAAATGTTCCATATAAACAATTATATTACCTGCAAATAGGAATCATTTTCTTCTCCCTCTCAATTGTTATGTCTTTTATTTCCATTTCTTGCTTTACCAATAAAATAGAAGTAAAGGGAGAATAGACATTTTTGCCTTGTTTCCGTCCTTAGGAAAGGAGCAGTCATTCACCATTGAAAGGGTCTAAAATATGCTGCTTCCAAATATGTCACTTTGACATAAGTATTATTTTGAACTGAAGGCACCTGAGAATCAACAGATGGAAGAAAAATCCTCTGCCCTCCCCTTAACTGCCTAAAGGCAGGACATAAATTTCCCTTTGTGAAGGTGTCATTGGCATAAACTTCCTCCCTCCCCCTACCATCTCCTGAACCAGGATGAGGAGAACAACTCCTACCAACAGAGAGAATGGAGGGCCAGTACAGAGATGAGGCTGCATAAACAAACTTTACTAGAATATTCCTTATCTCAAATTAGTTTCTCCCATATATATCCTAGTTACTTTCCCACCATTTGTCAGCCCTGGAAGCCCAAACCTCCTTTCCTTTGTCTAATCACTTCTCCATATTATTTTGCCCTTTGTTAAAACGGTGTATAAGCCCCGAAGTCTAACCGCTTCTTTGGGTTTTCTTTTCTGTGATGCTCCCATGCACATAAAAATGTTAAAATTGATGAAATGTGGAAGCCTTTTCTCCTGTAATCTGTCTTTTATTAGTTTAATTTGCAGGACCCAGTCACCAGCCATTGAACTCAAAAGGGTAGAGGGAAAGTTGGGTTTTTTGTTTGTTTGTTTCCTACATCATCAAGTATGATATTAACTGAAGGGTTTTCATAAATGCCCTTTATCAAGCTGAGGAAGTTCCTTTCTATTCTCAGTTTGTTGAGAGTTCTGTCATGAGTGTATCTGCTTTATTATGTGCCCCAAACTCTGTCCTTTAACTTTCTAAGCCATTAAGACTATATTTTTCTACTTGTGTTCTAGCCACTCTGCATCACAGAAAATGGGCAGTGTCTTCAATTAAAAAGTAATGCATAGTACCCTTTTTCAAGAATTGATTTCCCTCTAGTTTCTACCCACTTTTGGTCACTTTCCAGGGCCTTCAAATAGACATTGTTTAATTTTTTTCTACTTTTCTTTTTTTAAAGATTTTATTTATTTATTAGAGAGAGAGAGAGAGCACGAGCAGGGGGAGTGGCAGGCAGAGGCAGAGAGAGAAGCAGGCTCCCTGCAGAGCAGGGGGAGCCTGATGTGGGACTCGATCCCAGGATTCTGGGATCATGACCTGAGCCAAAGGCAGTCACTTAACCAACTGAGCCACCCAGGCGCCCGCTGTTTAATTTTTTTCTTAGAGTATAATTGTTTTCCACAACAGGTCTAATCCGATACAAGCTACTCTGCCATTAACATAAGTGAAACTCCAAATGACCACTTAAAAAATACACTTTTATGTTCAGTGTAGTTGATAAAGCTCTGAAAAATATGTCTTGTTTCATTGCTCATGGATGACTGGATTCCTAATCACTTGCCCGGATGCGAGAAGCAGAGAAGGAGGAGAGCTCGCCTAGAAGGTCAGGGGATGACACTTGAAAGGGTTTTGATTTCAAATGCTTTGTTGACTACTACTCTGTCCCCAGTTCCTGAATGACTAGTTTAGCAAAATGTACATTAAGGACAAAGTTCATCATTAAAACAATTTATTGAAAATTTTAAGGGAATTGTGGTGATAGAGGAAAAGGTAGGATGTTTCACAGGTTACTTGCAACTTCAGATCACAATCAGAGTAAGAAAATGAGTGTATGAAGTCTAAATAATAAAATAACTGGTTAAAAGAATAATGAAATGGGAGAAAATCTTTTATATGAATTTCAAATAATTATTACCTATTAGCTCTTTTAGGACAGGAACTACATTTTATACATTGTGTTATACTTTATATGTGGGTTTTTAAAAAAGATTTTATTTATTTATTTGTCAGAGAGAGAGAGAGAGAGCACAAGGAGGGGAAGCGGCAGGCAGAAGGAGAAGCAGGCTCCCCACTGAGCAAGGAGCCTGATAAGGGACTCGATGGACCCTGAGATCATGACCTGAGCTGAAGGCAGACACTTATCCGACTAAGCCACCCAGGCGTCCCTATACAGTGGATTTTTTTAAAGCACACAGAGAATATAGTATCCATTTAGTAAATATTTTGGGGTTAGCTATGATAAAAGAAAATGACACATCTTAAACTAATAAAATGTTATATCTCAGTTTCATCTCCATTAAACTGGAAAAAGGAAAGTGATTATTACATGTATCCATGGATTTGTTCTCCATAAATATAATTGGCCTCTCTTAAATATTTACCACAACAAACATGTGATTAACATATTTGGGATTGCAGGGGTTACTATTTTATTTAAATTCACTTTACGGGAGATAAGACATATTGTACTAAAACCAAAGAGGGGCTCTTCATCGGAACCTGGATACATCTGTGATAACTGTCCCATAAGAAAAGCACTGGGTCTGCTTGGAAGGATTCTATAAATCACAAGCTCGGGTTTAAACCAATTGCAAGTAAATCTTGATGAAAGGACTTCTCAGTTAAATGAAACTATTTAGTTCTTCCTCAAAGAAGGCAAAACTACACCTGAAGCCCTTGGCTTTAGGTCTTGACAAAGACTCCATTCTTCACTGGTTGAATAACTTCCTTTGAAAACAATTAAAATCATGTCTGGTAAAAGAATGCAAAGTTATTCTGTTTCTTATTTTAATATTCTTGTAAATAGAGTTCAGTTACAGTTCAGTATCGTTTGAGGTCTTCATTAATAATGAGAGTACAGACTAGATAAAAAGATCTAAGTTCTAATATTCCACTTTTGAAGCAAGAAGAAAGAAAAATACTTGCCAGTCATGGAGTAAACCTAAGTATCTTTCAAAACTATTGAACCTACTGAAAGCTTTTCCTAAGGACAACCTACAATCGATATAAAAGGCACTGCAGAAAATGAATATTTAATGATCGACAAGCCAATACGCTGAATGTGAGGAATAATGGCTTGGGAAAATAGGTAGAAGGATTTTGTTACATTGGAGGATCAAATGAATTACAATTAGTCTAATGATGAAACCTTTTAAGTCTTTGCTTTATGGCTGTTGTCCTGAAATTCTAGTCATGGGTTTATTATAAATCCTATTTTCATGGTCCACTGAGCTTCTCCACATGCACGCAGATAACACAAACTCATTATTATCCACAAAAGGTTCATGAACCTAAGATTAAATTTAACTTTATAATTATTATTATATGGCTTATCATTTTTACTTCAGATACAAAACAGAAGACATACTGACAGCCTACAATGTTTTTAAAAAGCTGTTTCGAAGACCTCTCAGCTTCCAGTTCACCTTGGTCTCTGAATGAAGGATAAGGAATAATTCCATAAAGCAGCAACGAATAAGTCTAACAGGTCAGGCTGATCTGGAAACAGTCAGCCTACAAAAGGCTTGAAATCAATCCAATTGGAAAAATTTCCCCCTTTAAAAGCAATGGCTTTGTTAGTCCATTCCCTTAGAGATGAAATGGCCAGTCCTTTTATTCCATGAGGATTTTTTTCTGGAGGTTCTAACCTGTTTTTCAGAGGGATCCACTCAATTTCCTCAACGCCTTAGGATTATTTGGGCCCAGTGAGTATGGTGTCTCTGTGCCAATTGATGAGTCAGGGAATAAGGAAGGAAATGACTCAGTGTGTGTGTGTGTGTGTGTGTGTGTGTGTGTGTGTGTGTGTGTGTGTGTGTGTGTGTGTGTGTGGTGGAGGAAGTAGCTATGAAAAAGCCTCTCTTTTGAATCCCAGAATATGTTTACTGTATTATTATTCTTTTGCTCTCCCTAAGTAAGCTTTTTGGGGGGTATGGGTCTACTTTATCCTTTCAAATTCTATATTCAGCAATTCATTGTTTTGACTTCTTGGAATACTCTTGAGATTTTCAGTTCTTACTTTTCTTTTTTTCACACTAGAAAAATGAATGCGGATATTTATAAATTTGGGGCCAAGTTAAAGCAACCAGCAAATATATCTGAACTATTCTTAAGGCACTGTCACTTTGGAACAGTTAAGCTAAGCTGTGTAACCTAGAGTAATTTATTTGACTACTTTGTGCCTCAATTTCTCTATCTATAAAATAGAGCTTAAAAATAGTACCCAGTAGATAGAGTATTACAAAGATCAATTAAATTAATAGATATAAAAACACTTAGAACAATGCCTGGCAAACAACAAGTGTCCTATAAATGTTACACATCATTATTGTAATTGTTGCATTTTCTTTTTAAAAAATCTAATGAACAGTGTTATGCATTTATGTCAATCAAAATCCTTTTCTGATATAAATCAATTATATTTCTATATTTCTATATAATTTTGTAATGTGATCATGGGTTCAAGTTCTTTTGTTTTACTTTATTTCATTCAAACATATCCATGCATTACATCTTCCAGTTACTTGTCATTCTAATTTGTATATAGTAATATATGATGGTTTTACTTACTTAAATATTTTTTGGCATTTGAACTAATGCTAATTTTCCCCATACCAGGTAATGCTTCACTGAAAATCAAGAGAGAGGGAATGGGTAATGGGTCAAAGAACATGTTGTAGACTACCCTGAAGGAAGATGTAGCCATTTAGTATTTCTACCATTAATATATAAAGTATACCCTCTGCCTCTTCCCAAAGACGTCAAGATTGGGTTTTATAATTTTTAAATTTCTTTCTTTAGTATGTTTGTTGGGGAGATCTCACGTTGGCTGGGTTTGCCTTTTTTTTTTTTTTCATTTTCAATACAACTGTGATTTTTTAAAAACATGATGATTTAGTTTAAATTTTTTGAATGTACACTTTTTGACCATTGATAAAGTGGAAAGTGGTTACTGACTTACATAATCACTGATTTTTCTCATATATTCTTTCTCTTGAGAGAAATCTATTATCAGATTATGTCTGTAGTATATTTTACTTTAGAAATTTTCCTTTATAATATTTTTATTTTATATTTCATTGCATGAAAATTAAAAGTTCTAAAAACATGTTCAATGAATCTATCATATTCCTAGTAATAACCTTCATTCATTTCTCCAGTGATTAGAAGTGCATGTTCTCTCCATCTGGGATAAATAAGCTACTCTTCAGTTTTTAAAATTTCTTTTACTCTTTGATACAGCTGGAATTTATTGTAGCATTTGAGTCTCATGTGTTTATGTATCTAACTGATCCCTTCCAACTTGTCAGCCAACTATTTGGAAGACAATGTATTTAGCGGTTATCTCTTGCCCTATGTTTGTTTTGTCTCTGTTCTAGGTCAAGTTCATGTTTCAAAGTATGATAACTCAGTTCCATATGATTTTGAACAGTGTATTCAGTTTTCCAACTAGGCTGGATCTAGGCTAGGCTGAGTCTACCTTTATTACCTATGAACATGTTTTGATATTGCCATCCATTTACTTTTCACTAGTAATTCTCATAGGAATTTTAGTTGTACTGCAATAAATCTATATATTAAAATAAAAAATATTGGTATCTTTACTTAGTTTCTCTAAATAAACATATGGCATAGTTCTTTAGTTATGTTTTTAATTTTTTTCCATAAGGATTTATTGATAAAAAATACTCTGTGTTTCAAATCAAATTTATTGCAAGGTATTGAATGCATTTGTTGATATGGTGAATTCTGTTTTCTAGTTGTGTATAATGACTAGTTTTTGTTTGATTCCACTGAAATTTTAAGTATGCAACCATGTAACATGCAAAGTCAGATCTGTTCACATTCTCTATGTAGTGATAGTGGTGACAAGATTACCTTATTACATTTCTGTTTTTTGACTAAATGGACCCAAGTGTGAACTGACTCTAACATTTTTTTGTTAAGTGATCTTTAACAACAGACTGTACAATTGATCCTGGTCCTTTTCATTTAAAAATTACCATTAGAGTTAAAGTTGTGTATTATTTTTGAGCTATACGTTGGGGACTGAAGCACAAAAGCAAATCTAACACAGAACTAGGAAGAGTTATAAAGGTGTAGTTGTTTGGTGCTTTTAGGTCAGACTGACCTGGTTTCTATCCTAATCCTGTATTTATTAGCTGTGCAACATTGAGCATTTTTATAATCAGACTGGGTTTCAATTTTATTATTTATAAAGTGGGTATAAAAATATCTCCTTAAGGAGCACCTAAGTGGCTCAGTCAGTTAAGCATCTGCCTTCAGCTCAGGTCATGATCCCAGGGTCCTGGGATGGAGCCCCACATAGGGTCCCTGCTCAGCAGAAAGCCTGCTTCTCCCTCTGCCTCTGCCGCTCCCCTGCTTATGCTCTCTCTCTCTCTGTCAAATAAATAAAACATTAAAAAAGCACCTACTTAATCATCCAATTAAAAATGGGCAGAAGATATGAATAAACATTTTTCCAAAGAAATATAGAGATGGCCAGGAATGCCTGGGTGACTCAGTTAGTTGAGTGTCTGCCTTCGGCTCAGGTCATGGTTCCAGGATCCTGGGATTGAGTCCTGCATCAGGATCCTTGCTCAGTGGGGAGTCTTCTTCTCCCTCTGCCTGCCATTCCCCTGCCATTCCCTTCCTCCCTCTGACAAATAAACAAAAAGTTCTTTAAAAAAAAAGAAATACAGAGATGGCCAATAAACACATGAAAAGATGCTCAACATCACTGATGCTCAGGGAACTGCAAATCAAAACTGCAATGAAAAAATATCACAATGGTCAAATATCACAACTGTCAGAATGGCTAAAATCAATAACACAAGAAACAAGAGGTGTTGATGAGGATGTGGAGAAAGGGGAACCCTCTTGCACTGTTTCTGGGAATTCAAATTGGTGCAGCCACTCTGGAAAACAGTATGGAGTTTCCTCAAAAAGTCAAAAATAGAAGTAATCTATGATCCAGCAATGCACTACTCGGTATTTACCAAAGAATACAAAAAGGCTAATTCAAAGGACTACATGCACCCCGATGTTGATATCAGCATTATCTACAATAGCCAAATTATAGAAACAGCCCAAGTGTCCATCAACTGATGAATGGATAAAGAAGATTGGTACACACACACACACACACACACGAGTATTACTCAGCCATAAAAAAGAATGCAATCTTGCCATTTGCTAGACATGGCTAGAGTTAGGGTATAATGCTAAGCAAAATAAGTCAGTCAGGGAAAGACAAATACCATATGATTTCACTCATATGTGGAATTTAAGAAACAAAACAAACAAGCAAAGGGGAATAAAGAGAGAGAGAGAGGCAAACCAGGAAATAGATTCTTAACTACAGAGAGCAAACTGATGGTTACCAGAGGGCAGGTGGGTGGGGGGATGGGTGAAATAGGTGATGGGGATTAAGGAGTGTACTTGTGATGAGCACAGGGTGCTGTATGAAACTGTTGAATCACTATATTGTACACCTGAAACTAATATTACACTGTATGTTAACTAACTAGAATTTAAAAAAAATTTTTAAAAACCCTCTGCTTAATAGGGTTGCTATGAATAATGAAAAATTAACATATGTAAAGTGTAAAATGCCTACATAATGCATGGTACACCAGCAAGAGGTTGTGGTGATCATTAGATGAAGTCAAATGAAATAATAAGTATGGAAAGTACTGGCAAAATATCTGTATTTGTATTGAGGACTGTTTAGTAGTCCTCAAAGAAAAGCTGGTTGCCTTCTGCTTTTTTTGCTTTTCTTTGTCTATGGTTCCCTTTTAGCATCCACAAGGGGCTCATACTAACCTGTCTAAACATTTTATTCTCTGTGCTGTCAAGGAGTGTGCGCCATACAGGGCTTCTGGCAGTGAAAATCTTCCATTTGATAGTCACTTGTGCATGGAAGATGAGAGGTCATCATTTCCGAACTTTCCAATCCCCGCATAAAAACAGACAGAGGAGCAAGGACAGCAAAATTCAAACCCATGGACAAGATCTATAAGAAAACTAGATGACAAGGTATGTGCATGAAGCTCAAAACGCTAGTTAGTAATTGAGGAAAGGTACAGACAGCCCAAGAGCTGGGTGGTATCACCAGCTGAATAGTAGAACACAGAGGGAAGCAATGAGGCATTGAGAGATCTGAGAATCCCAAAAGAGCCAAAAAATACTCACACAAAAGCTTGGAGGTTCCATTTGAGACTAGCAGCTGAAACTGGAGGTTTTGCATACCACAATGGCAGGGGAGTGCAAAGTGTCTTGGGGAGCACAGTGAATGTTCAAAGCTAATCAGCCAAATTTCCAGTCCAGGACAAGCACTGCACAGAGGAGAAACTTGTGAGAAAATAATGCTAATTAAGTAGAACAGAGACAATAGAGACAAAAGAAAGAGAGGGTCCACATGAAAGTGAGGAAGTGACTCTTCAAAAGATCTCAGAAAGGGGCGCCTGGGTGGCTCAGTTGGTTAAGCGACTGCCTTCGGCTCAGGTCACGATCCTGGAGTCCCGGGATCAAGTCCCGCATCGGGCTCCCTGCTCAGCGGGGAGTCTCCTTCTCCCTCTGACCCTCCTCCCTCTCATGCTCTCTGTCTTTCATTCTCTCTCTCTCAAATAAATAAATAAAATCTTAAAAAAAAAAATCTCAGAAAGTAAGCTGCTATATTTTTAAACACTACACAAAAGCAACAAAAAAGACAGCAATACAGCTGTGAAATTAGAAAAACTGTCTCAAATCCTGCCTTAAATCCTTTCCCAAAGTTCAGGAAAACTATTTCACATAAAAAAAATTGAGAAAAAAATTATCCAGGTTAAATCCCATACAAAATTATGATAAGGAAAAAGAGAATAAGAAACTGAACTCTTCTAGTTACACAAGCAGTGCGCTGACATCAACCCTACAGGGCTCCTTCTCAGCACGTGGCTGAAGAAGAAAGAGAAGGGAAAGGAAAGGGGAAGAGGAAGGAGAAGGGGAAGGAGGAGGAGGAAGAGGAGAAGAAGAAGGAGGAGGAGGAGAAGGTGAAGGAGAAGGAGAAGATGAAGGGGAAGAAGAAGAAGGGGAAGAAGAAGGAGAAGCAGGAGGAGGAGAAGGTGAAGGAGGAGGAGAAGGAGGAGGAACTGAAGAGCATCCTTAGAGTGACAAAAATGCCAGCAAGGCACACCTACCGAAAAGATGAAAACCACTACCTACTATTTCAACATGAGCTAAAAGACATTAAAGAAATCATACAAGATATGAGAGAGTAACAAAAATGAGAATTAGAAAACCTCAGAAATGAGGTGCTAGAATCAAGGAAAAAGTCAGAAGAAAAAGGAAAATCAATTCAGAAATTAAGAGTACACTAAAAGTAACACAAGAACAAATAAAAACAAGAGATATGCCTTAAAAAATAGAAGATGAAAGAGAAAAAAATAAAGGAGAAAAGTAGAAGGAAAAATATTAAAAGGATTTGAGAGGGAGACACAAATTCAGAGACAGGCAAAGTAGATATAACATATGTTTAGTGGGAGTCTCTAAAGAAGAAAACCAAAGCAAGGAACAGAGTAACTACCAAAAAAAACCCCCCAAAACGAACAAACAAACAAACAAAAAACAACCCATAATCAAGAACACTTTCCTGAAATGGAAAAAAAAAATTGAAACTTTGAAAAATTACATTAAACATTTGTAAAAAAATTGACCTAGAACTAGCAATATCAATATATATTATAGTTAAACTAGATTTCAAAGGGAAAAAATATTGTGGACACCCAGGCAAAAAAGTCCACTTATAAAGGAAAAAAAAAAATCAGATTTGTTATCAAACTTTTTGACAGCAATGATTTAGACAGAACAAAATGGACTAACGCATTTAAGATAATCAAAGAATAAAATATGAGTTGAGGATTTTCAAGGATAAAGGTTGCATACAAAATGTTATTGCTGTGACCAAACTCAGGGATAGGGCTCCCATGAGCACTTGCTGAGAAATCGACTTGAGAACAAGCCTTGGGCAGCCATAATGTTGAGACATACAGACATATGAATTAGGGGTAAGCATTAAGCACACACATACACAGGAATAGATGTATAGGGACGTGTGTGTATGCTGTGTGATTAAAGCAAATTAATAATTGTATAATATTCTAATTCTGTTACTTGGAAACCAAGATTCTCAGTGTGGAAAGATTACACATGGTCTAGGTATAGAAATAGACAATAGGTAACAGATACAGGTATAGAATATTGCCTAACTCTGTCCTAGAAATGGTGACTAACCTAATATCAGTGAACTTCTTTAATACCCAGATTGTGGGTACCTTTTGCCACTGAAAGAAACCAGCTTTTTAGAGAAATGGCTAACTCCAAGTCTGGGTCAGGAAGAGAATCTTGGAAAATATTGTCATCTCAGGTAGCAAGGAAGTTCTTAAAGGTGACTAATATTATGTGATGAGACCTTAGGAGCCAACTTAAAGAGTTCTCAAAGCCCAAAGATGAGAAAATTTAATAACTATAATGGATTGAAATACATGAGTTCATAGTTGAAACAAAGACAGTGACCCATTTAGTTACCTTTGTGGGATTCCAGGGAAACAACTCATTATTTTATTAAACTGGTAAACATAGGGAAAGAATTGAGTATTTTTCCTATCTTTCTTATATGAACTATTCCACTGGGTAATTATATAGTACAGGAAGGTATGTTTTTTGTTATAGAAATATTCCAGCTAGGGGCACCTGGGTGGCTCAGTCAGTTAAGCCTTCAGCTCAGGCCATGATCCCAGGGTTCTGGGATAGAGCCCCATGTCGGGCTCTCTGCTCAGCGCAGAGCCTGCTTCTCCCTCTGCCCCTCTCCCTCTGCTTGTGCTCTTTCTCTCTCTCTCTCTCAAACAAATAAACAATATCTTTAAAAAAAAAAAAAGAAATATTCCAGCTAATAAGTGATGACAAAATGACTGAATTATTAATACCATTCTTTTTCAAACTCTAAAGAAATCCTGGATGTAGGCATTAAGTACTGATGCCTGCTAACATCACAAAAAGTGAGTCAATCAGATATTTTATACCTCCTGGTGAAAGAACATAATGCCATCAATGAGGTATTCTTCCCTCAACCAAAATCCAACCTGAATCTGACCAAGCCTGTAGGCCCATCCACCAACAATCAGGAGTTAGAACAAAGGAACATCGAGGTACAAGCAGCAAAATTCAGACTGGGAAACTCTACCGGTCCAATGATCCCATTTCTTCAACAAATACATTGCAAAGAGAATTGGAAGTGGGGGAACAGGGAGGGCGAGGGAGAGAAAGAGGGAAAGAGAACATAGATATTAAAATAAATATTAAAAAATAGGCAAAATTGGGGCGCCTGGGTGGCTCAGTCGTTAACCGTCTGCCTTCGGCTCAGGTCATGATCCCAGGGTCCTGGGATCGAGCCCCGCATCAGTCTCCCTGCTCGGCGGGAGGCCTGCTTCTCCCTCTCCCACTCCCCGTGCTTGTGTTCCCTCTCTCGCTGTGTCTCTCTCTGTCAAACAAATAAATAAAAAATATTTTTAAAAAAAGGAAAAAAAAGAAGCCTCCTTTCCCTGAGCCTACTCTATATTTAAATGCATACCCACCATTTTGTCACGTCATTGACCTAAGATCCTGGATTTTCTCTCTCCCATAGAAAATGCAGCTCTGCAGAACCAGCAATTTCTTGGACTGTTCTTGAAAGACTATACTTCAAAATAATATCTCCTGGGGTAGCTGGGTGGCTCAGTCGCTAAGCGTCTGCCTTCGGCTCAGGTCATGATCCCAGGATCCTGGGATCGAGCCCGGCATCGGGCTCTCTGCTCCGAGGGAAGCTTGCTTCTCCCTCTCCCACTCCCCCTGCTTGTGTTTCCTCTCTCGCTGTCTCTCTCTGTCAAATAAATAAATAAAATCTTTAAAAAAAAAAAATAGGCAAAACTAAGCTAGAGTGTTTAGGAATGGGTACATGGATGACAAAATTATAAGGAAAAGCAAGGAAGTGATGACCACAAAAGCCAGAATGTTTACTATTAAGGCTGAAGGAAGGGGTCATTATCAGGAGGGTGCTTGGCAACATTCTATTGATTTCTTGACCAAGGTTGTGCCAAGAATGCGTACCTTATAATATTTATTAAGTTATGAGTTTGTTTCATGCAGTTTTCTGTGTCTGTGTTATATTTTACAACTGAAGGTATGGTATAACAAAAAATGTATTTGATCCTAGTTCCTGGCACACAGCTCCTAAAACCCTTTGAATTTCCCAAGTGGTAGGAGTATCTTTTGTCAAAAGATGCCCCCTTTGAGCACACCTGAGTCTATGCTAACAAGGTGACTTAGGATGGAACCCTTAGAGAGCCTCAGGATAGGGCTGGTCACCAGAAAGCCCAGGTGATTAGAAGGTTGGCACTTTCAGCCCCAGCCGCCGACCTCCGGAAAGGGAGCTGTGTGCGCTGCAGATTAATCTCTATGAAATTTTTGGGCAACAAGTTTTGATTAGCTTTCAGGTTGGTGAATGCCTCCATGTGCTGGGAGGGTGGCAAATCCCAGTTCCATGAGGACAGAGGCCTCTGCACTCTGGACACTTCCAGACCTCACTCTACGTATCTCTTCATCTGTTTGTTCTCCTGTGTCCTTTATATCTTTTATAATAAACCAGTAAATATAAGTACATGTTTCTCTGAGTTTTGTGAGCCTCCCTACAAATTAATTCAGCCCTAGGAGGAAGTCCTGGGGATCTCCAATTTATAGCCAGTTGGTCAGAAGCAGAAGTGACACCCTGGACTTATATTTGGCAACTGAGTGGAAGCAGTCTTGTGAGACTGAGGTCTTCACCTGTGGGATCTATCTGAGAACTGAGTTAAATTTGTAGGACACCCTGTCTGTGTTCGTGGAGAATTGAATTGCTTGTGCTGGGAAAAACACACTGAAGAAGGCTAAAAAAAAATCCAGCCACATTTTCTGGACACAAGGTTTGAACTAGTTAAATTAATATGTAAGTGTTGTTTCCAGGTATATGTATTTTAATGAAAACCTGTTGAAGTTTACTTAGAATGCCAAACTGTTAAAATTGGTAACTCTAGGTGCTTACACTAAAAGTGGTATTTATTTTTGTCTTTCAATTTTTTAGCAATGGAAAATTCTTCTACACTAAAGACCATTGACAGAAATGGGATCATTTCTTGGTCCCAGAGGCTATCTGGTAGGGTAGGGGAAGAAAACTTGAGAACTTCTATCTAGCTATCTGTCTGTCTGTGCATCTATATTCTTAATCTCTGTTCATATTAGTATTCTAGTGCTATATATAATTTACAATTAAGTGAATATTGGGAATGCATACTCAATTTTTTTTTTAAAGATAGGGAATTACAAGCAGAATGGTTTAGAGGCCACTGGTCTACTCACTTGAACAGTTTAGGTGTGAGCTGAAGGTTGAACTGAGGAGGCAATGATGTCTTGGGAATGCAAGTCTGTCTGTAGCCTCAAGTTCATAGGCCAATGGGAAGGGAAATGAGTCTTATCAGTAATTCAGAACATGAGCTCATACACAAATCATAAATACATGGATAATAAGTCCGTATTTTATCCTTACAACATCCCCATGAGATCTAAAGAACTAATTTTATAAAAGAGAAACAGAGATCCAGACAAGTCAAATCAATTAAAACATATTTAGGTGTCAAAACTAAATCTTGTAACTCCAATTTGTGTCCTTAATTTTGGAGTGATAATGGTATTTTTTTGTTGTTTGTAGTAGATGTACATTCCTATTTAAGATTTGTAGACAATAATTTTTTTTTCCTGAGTTAAACAACAGATAACAATTAGCTGTGGGTTTCTAGAGCAGATAATCAAATTACAAACTACTGAGGATTAATCATAATTTTGTAGGTACTCAAAAAGAGATCAGAAGTATACTTAACCAAAATAGAAAAATCTTTGGTGGTGTTAAATTACTGTCCTGGATCAGCAACCTGACTTCTCAGTGTTCTAGATACCCAAAGGGAAGATTGTCTTACTTTCTGGTAACTAATCAGGCCCTGACTTACAATGTTGGCACATTGCAATGTGTTTTATTTTTATTTTTATTTTTTTAAAGATTTTATTTATTTATTTGAGAGAGAATGAGAGAGAGCACATGAGAGGGGGGAGGGTCAGAGGGAGAAGCAGACTCCCTGCCGAGCAGGGAGCCCGATGCGGGACTCGATCCAGGGACTCCGGGATCATGACCTGAGCCGAAGGCAGTCGCTCAACCAACTGAGCCACCCAGGCGCCCATATTGCAATGTGTTTTAGGCAAACATAGCGTTAGCCCTACTCACTGTTTGGAGAAAATAATGATGATAATATTTTCATTGGCTCTTTTCTGAGTTGCCAGCTTATGTTTAGAAGAGTGATTATATTCTGAGGAATGCTTGTGTAAGAGCATGAAGGCTAATTGCTGTTGTTCATTTAGTTTACAGCTCTTCCTACCTAAGTCATTATGGTTTGCAAACATTTGTTAGAATTTAGAGCACTAAATTGGACACATACCATTTGCATACCATTTGCATGGGGGAAGAGCTCAATGTCAAGTATGGATCAGGAGCTATGAATCAAGACCAAAAGTTGCAGAAGGAATGCATGAAGAGTCAATCAGTAGATCAGGCCTGGATGCTGGGTACCAGTCACGATGCATCAACACTGAACCCGTTAGGCTTCATGGATTTGCATTCTTTGCACTCTTTTTAGAGGATCACTGATCAGTTAGCAGGGCCTAAGGGGGATGGTGGCAAAATGGAAGGCTTCTCTCAGCTCCCTAAGGGCAAGAAAACAAGGCCAGAGGCAAAGTCAAAAAGTCTAAGTAGACTGTGATAGTCTCAAAGGTATGAGACTTCAAAGCCACAGACTTGTTATTATATTTGTCATGAAGCAATAAATACTTCGAAGTTGAAAATACATCCCCTTTTTAAAAGGAAGACTCCGTCTGATTGGAGCAAAGATTAACCAATTCCAAGTGTGACACACTTGTGATTCATTGTCAAGCGTAGATTATGCACACCAGTAGTTTCTTTAGTCATGACATTTTAAGCGCTCAAAGTAAACATTTTCAATGTGGTTGCATAACAAACTGGTGGTGCTATATTTTTCTTGATTTCTTCCTAATATGAAGAGGTCAAAAGTAGAACTGCAGAACAAGTTGCTTGTGTGTGAGCTAAGATAATTTTGGCATCATGCTACAAGAATGGTTCCTTCTACAGAGTCTATAAATGGAATAGAAGGTCTGTTGCAGATGCCTTCCATAGTATGGGAGGATGAACAAGTTTCTCAGATGCTCTCAGATCGTTCTCACAAGAGGAAACTGTACTTCCTTATTATTGCTACTGCTCTGAACTTGCAACAGGAAATTTCTTTCTTGAGATACTTGATTTACAAATCTGCAGACTTCTACACAAGAACATTCCTGCTCTGATAGTTACCCTTCTGGAATATTGATGGGAGAGTCTACTCAAGTCTCCAAGTCCACTGGGAAGAAGGATGGATAATTAGAAACCCAGGAGTTATTTGTGAGTGAATCAAGACCATTTGCTGCTCTCGTGCTGTTTTCTTGCAATCATTCCTACAGCGAGTCAGTCCACGTACTTGACCATGGATGTCTTACTATCTTGGGACACAACAATTAAATGTCATGTGGCTATTTGCAATATATATTTTCTCTCAACAGAAATAGGAAAACAGGTCATCAACAGTGTCACAAAATTCCGGCATTCTGGGTCTTTCTCACTTCTGCAGTTCTTCAGCACCTATCAAATTTTTGGCCGACTAGAAAACTTCTGGAATGTTGTTTAAAACAACTGTGTCTCACTCTGAGCCAAGGAATTTGTGGACATGTTAGAATTTTACCATGAGCATATCTGACTTTCAAAAGCATATATGAAAGAACTGCTATATATACAAATGTCTATTTATAGTCAATCCTTGATCCATTGTGCTGTTATAAGTCTTGATTGACATTGGCTTGGTCCCAGATTGGGTAAATATTTTCGAGTTGAATTTTATGATAATACTTTGGTTTTTATTCAAAGCCATTATGAAAAAGAAGCACATCAAGCACGGATGTCTTGATCTGAAACATGAGTGAAAAATTTTCTCTTTGTAATTAATGTTAAGAACAGCTTTGCTTCCCTTCAAGAACTATCAGCCCATTTTGCAAATGGCAATTATGTAACTGGTTGGGACGCTTGGCTACTCAGTGGTTTAATTTGGTTACTCAATGGTATGTTTACTTACCTGTATGTTTTTCCTTGGATTCTAGTATATACGTCTAAATATTTATTTTTTAAAATTTACTGTGCCTGTCTTTTGGAGTTATTCAAACCCCTCATTCAATGCAGTGCTGGTATAAACACATATAAATAAGCAAGAAATTTTTAAAAAGGGATCGAGTTTGGGAATAAAAATGACGCCATGGAATTCTCATGGAATTACTTCCTCACTACTTAAATCAATGTACTGGAGTTTCCCTTTTGGGAATTAAGCCTGGAACTCCTTTTTTCATTTCTATTGAATGCAACTTGGGGAAAATTAGCTGAAAGCTCTACTCCAGGGAGATGTCAATGTTAATAAAATTCTAAGGAATTTGCTAAGTCATCATTTTTTTTTAAGATGTTATTTATTTATTTGAGAGAGAATGAGAAAGAGAGAGAGCATGAGACGGGGGGTGGGGGTGGGGGGGAAGAGTCGGAGGGAGAAGCAGGCTCCCCACTGAGCAGGGAGCCTGATGCAGGGCTTGATCGTGGGACTCCAGGATCATGACCTGAGCTGAAAGCAGTCGTTTAACCAACTGAGCCACCCAGGCGCCCTGTCATCATTTTCACCATAATGACAGCGTGTTAGAATTTTATGTACTGAATACTTTATTTTTTTTTAAATTTTTTTGAATATTTTCTTTTTAGATAAACTAGAGAAGAAATAGTTTGAAAGTATCAGTTAAGTATTTTTGTTTTTTCTCCCCATTTATGTATGAGAAATTTTACAATTTATTGTATCTGTAAGTGAAATTAGTAGGGAGAGAATTTTAGTCATTCTTGATGGCAAAACTTCAAGTAGTGACGCATTTTAAAATATTGGAATGGGTACTATTATTTACACGGTTCAAAATTCAAAAAATACAAAATTATATCTAGTGCAAAATTTCCCTTCCAATCCTGCCCTCCAGCTGTCCAGCTTCCTTCCCAAGATGCAACCAATCTTAGCAGTTTCTGATATGTCTTTTCAGAGATATTTTATGCTTATACAGTCAAATTTATGTATATATATATACACATATATATATTTCCATAGAAGTGTATATAATTCCCCCTTTTAATAGAAAAATGTAGCATACTTAGATAATTGTTTTTCATTTTTTAAAAATTGTGCACATGATGTGTCTTGGAGATCATTTCAGAAGAGTACAAAGAGCTTTCACTTTTTTTTAGGTTTTTAATTACTAGAACATAGAGCAGTGCTTATTAACATTGCCATGTAACACATTCGTTTAAATGAAAATTTTCTTTTAGTTTTTCATTTTTCTTCATTCTTTTCTTTTTTTTTTAAAGATTTTATTTATTTGACACAGAGAGAGAGAGAGCGAGAGAGGGAACACAAGCAGGGGGAGTGGGAGAGGGAGAAGCAGACTTCCCGCTGAGCAGGGAGCCTGAGGACCTTGATCCCAGGACCCCTCCTCCCCCCATCATGACCTGAGCCAAAGGGAGACACTTAACCGACTGAGCCACGGAGCTGCCCCTCTTCATTCTTTTCTTAAGCCTTCATAGGATGTCATTTATGGCTGTTTCATAATTTACCAGTCCTTTATTAATAAACATCTATACTTTTTTCAATCTTTTACCATAAACAACGCTGAAATGGATAAGCTTATACACGTCTACCATTTCTTGTGTGTTGTAAGATGAATTCTTAAGTGTAGACTTACTGGCTCAAAGGACATGTGCATTTATAATCTTGTTAGGTAGAATGAATTGCCCTCAATGGAGCCATTCTGATGTACATGCACATCTGCACTGTGACTGTTTCTCCACTTTGCCAGCACACAGTGGTTATCAAACTTTCTAATCTTTCTGGTTCTGATAAATGAAAAAGTGTTTTCTCAATGTCATTTTAATTTGCATTTTTCTAGTGCAGGAAAAAAACTATGCTTTTTTCTTTTAAGGACAAACCCTAAGTTTTGTGGAGTATTATCTGACCCTTAATACTGTTCTTCGCGTCTGTAGCAGGTTAACATTGGAGTTCAGAGATCAAGAACATGGCAACATGCCCAGGACCAAGATGGAAAGAAAAGTCAGCAGGTCCCATTTCAAGCATATTTGCCTTGATAAAGTCCCTGATGCTGTCCCTAGAAGGTAACTTCTGTTTTTATGTGCATGCAATTAAAAGCTAAGTTTCAGATTCCCAGTGACCACAAAAGTTGCTTCTAATTACTTAGGAGAGGTGTTTTTTGTTTTGTTTTGTTTTGTTTTCCCCTTTGCTTCAATCTATCTCTTAGAAAAATGAAGTAAAACAGGTTCTATATTTATAGATAAAACTAAGCCACACAATAGAACTGTAGGGGGTTGGACCAAATCATCTGGGTCACATGAGGGTTATAAAGATTAAATGATATGTTTAACACTAGGACTATTCTGTTTAGGAAGGAGACATGTTGCTAATTAGCATAATTGCCTCATGACTTGCAGTAACTGTATCAGTGCATTTGTTTTTCTGATTTTTTTTTGTTTTGGTGCTTTTGCATGAGAGAATCATTCAATGGTGTATAGTGCTGCATCTCTTTAAAAATAATCCTATGCCTTTTAAAGTCACAGATATGTTAGTTACATGTCTGTCTTTGCAACAGGTTCTTCAAAAGCAACTTGGCATGCAATACAATAAAAAGACAAGATCATGAGTTAGGCCAGATGGGTTTGCACTAACTCTCACTAGCTGTGTGACCCTGAGTAAGTCCCTTGACCTTTTTTTAGCTTCCATTTTTTCAGCTGAAATATGGAGATAATAATCTGACCTATTTACTCTGGGTCTTGTTGAGGAAATACTGGGACATTGTAATGTGAAAAGGCTTTGCAACTGTAAATGGCAGTACATCTGTTAGTGGATCTAATGTTGCTAGCATAGAAAACTTAGTCAAATACAATATCCTCAGATTAATTCTCTGAAAAAGCCTCTCTTAAAATGCTTTCAGCAAATCCAAACCGGTTAATTATCATTATTATTTTTTTTAAGTTTGGGCCCAGGTTGTCTGACACTTGATGGCTCAATAATCTTACATCTCTCGTAAGTGGAATAGCATCTTCGGAAAAGCGTTGCACTAAAAATATGTCTATAGAAGAAAATATTTTATGAGCCTAATAGACAGCTATGGATGAAATTCGTTCCGTTTAGCAAAGAAGGACTTCATTTGTGTTTAGAGAAGAGTGGGTCGGGCCTCGTTTATCTCCCTGGTGTTGTATTCTTTCCACTTATTCCAAGATAACAGCTGGAGCTCATTTCTTTAACCTTTAATAGGTGTTCGCTAATAAACTTCTTAGTAGTACGAAGATAAAACAGACCAGGAGTCGGACACTCTGAGGAGACAATCAGTGCTGGTTCCTAGCAAACCTCCGCCCTGATCATTCTGCAACCGCCCCACTCCCTACCCCCACTCCTGGCCCGCCCTCGCTGCAATGCCCCACGGCTAGCTGGAAGCCAGAGAGCTCGCAGGGATAACACAGGAGGCGAGAGCCGGAGTAGGCAGAACTCCAGTCGCCCTCGGGCACCTGCGTGGTCTGGGGACGCGCGGGTCAGCCAGGTGCGCTGGCAGCAGCCGCGGGGCGCCGCGTTGCACGTGGCAACAGGTGCAGCGCAGTCCTGGGCTGACGCCCGGGGCCTGGGGCGAGTCTGCATTCAGCCCGGGAGCGTGCAGGGCTTCGGGACCCGGACGCGGGAGCGCCAGAGGAGGGAGCGAACTGGCTAGTCGAACCCGCCAACCTGCCCAGTAGAGCGGAGCGGAACGCGGCGGGAGTCCCCCGGGCCTGTATTCCGAGGTACAGCCCCGCGCGTCTTTCAAGTTTCTCGGGGCGCAGCCCCCCCCCCCTTGAATGCCGCCTGCCCTTTGTCTCCAGCAGCGAGGTGCAGACTGGGGCCGCTTGGAAGGGGTGGCAGCGAGCGAGGTGGGTAGAGGCGGCGGAGCTTTTCTATTTACAAGTTTCCCGAACTCCCCGCCCTTGCTCCACCCCCAGCGGCTGGAGAGGCGGGGAGGCTGGCGCGCCCCAGTCTCGGGGTTCCCGCCTGGCAGCTGCAGCCGCCGCTGGCGTGCGGGGGTGGGGTGAGGGACGAGCCGTGTGTCCCCAGGTGCAGACGTTGCCCGCTGGGCACTGATTGCACCGCGGGTCTCCCGGGTGGGCCTGGAGCGCCTCCCCGGGGATCCGAAGGGCGCCGGGGCTCTCAGTCCCTGTTTCCCCTACTCTACGTCTCTGCTCCCGGGAGGAGGAGAAGGAGGAGCTGCGGGTAAGTGCGGAGTCGAGAAGAGGATTCCGGCTGCCCAGCCTGTCCGCGGTGGAGATCTAGGGCTGGGGCGCGGGGGAGGGGGGGCGGACGGACGGGGACACAACGCGAACGCGACCGTCACGGGGGACGGAACTAGCTTTGAGGGAGGGGCGGTTATTCCAGGGGCTTGGGTGCCAAAGTTGGGGGAGAAGTGGGGAGACAACCCCACAGGAGCGGAGGCTGCGGAGATCGGGTCTCACGGGGGGTCAGCGCAGCTGGTGCGGCAGGGACGGATGCGGGTCGCAGTAGCTGTCACCTTGAAAGTGACCGAAGGGGTTTACAGTAGACGCAGACTGACAGGCGTGTGCTTGCAGCCGGAAGCCGCCCACCGAATACTTGACCTGCCAGGGCCCAGCAGTCCCAGCCTTCTCCCGTTGCGGTTCGCTTGGGCCCATTCTCAGCATAAGCAATCAGGGCTGAAATGTGGCGTTAATGAGGTTGCTGCAATTCCCAAGGCCCTCCCGTCCCGTGTCTTACTACTTCCAGCGGCTTACTTGTGCTTTTCTAGCTCTCTAGAAGAATCCACTCCTAAGTCAAGTCACCTGATTGATTACTACTCTACAGTAATTATGGGACTTACTACCTTAAATTTTTTTCTCCTTTTTCAAGACGTACTCTTTGCAAATAACTAAGTGATTGTTGACTTTGACTCAGCATAATTTATTTTGGAGTAAGAATGGAGAGATTAATTCTTCATTTAGCCTCCATCAAGTTTGACCTACCCTGTTAACTACTATTGACTATTTAGCAGTTTGGGTGCTAAGAAAGGAAATCCAGCGTGTTTTGTTTGTTTGAATAAAATCAAAGTTTTAGGCAAAACTCAGGGAATGACAGGGTTTATGTTTTGCCAGGTGATGGGATTTTAGTCATCAGCACATTAAATCCTTAGCCCTGGGGTGGGGGGTGGTGGAGGGTGCGGTGCAGGTGTTAGGAGTGGAGGCAAGGAGGGAGGGGAATAAAAAGGAAATGAGTTGCTGCTTCCTTAATGACCTCTTTAAGGAGTCTAGATACACCCAGATAGCAGTGTGTGGTTAACCGGAAGAGAAACTGAAGAATTTGGAAATGCAATACAATAGACAGCTTCTTTTTCAGGGATAGTTAGGGCAGGAAATGATGGACAATTTAAATTGAACCAATGATGCCTTATTTGCATAGTGCTTTGCAATGTGTAGGACACTTTTTTTTTCTTCAATACACTATTCCATAAGGAAAGTTATGCAAAGAAATGATTAAAACTATTTATCCTTAAAAACTTAGTGGAATTGAGTTTAAAATAATATTATTTACTTGTGCCAACTTTTTCCTCTTTTAAAAATCGGTCATGGAGAAAATAGTGCTTGCAGAAGATCTGCACCTTTTAATTATGTATTAGTAATACATGGTTACAATTTTGGGTAATTTCATAGGGTTATAAAATTCTAGCTAGATTTCTCTGTATTTGTTATTAGACGGAAGCATTTAGAAGGCATGTCCCATAATAGCCTTCCTCTGTTGGCCTTGTTCCATGTCTGCTTGCTGTATAAAAATGGGTAGATTCAGAAAAAGTATGAATTAAATAATTCTACCACCCAAATATAATCACAGTGTTTTCTTCGTGCTTGTTAATGGATTTATTTTTTTACAGTTACGCAGTTTATACAGATATACTATTGCATACTGTTTTTTTTCCTGTTTGAGGAAAAAGTTTGCAGGTCAGTAAGTTCTCTAAGAGTCTTATTTTAGTGGCTACATAATATTTCACTATAGAGGTAAAAAATTATAAGCTGAACTTTTATTTCCAAGTACTATTAAATATATACTGTTGCAAGAAATATCCCTTATAAAACTTTATCTACACGGCCTATTAGATGGAGTCCTTGAAATACAGTTTTTGGCCCAAAGATCTCTTGATACAGATGGACCATTTGCTTTCCAAAAAATGTTTGGCCAAGTATGATCCCCACCAACACTCTGAGAGTATCTGTTATGGTATTCTTGTTAATGTGGGGAATCATTCCTAAAAGGAAAAATAATCCTTCCAGCTTTAGAGGTAAACAGTGCTTTCTTGATACCTAAGTTTCCAGGTCTTTAATTACAAATCATGAATACCAAAAACAATTTAGTTTCATTTTTATTCCTTTTTTAATGACTGCAGTGCCAATTTTTTTTCTACTGGGATATTAGTATTTTTCTATTAGAACTTTTATGGATTGATAATAAACTTTTACATTTCATATTACAGATTTTTTTCCCCCCATGATGTCTTGGCCTTATAAAGACCCATACCATGAGTTTATAGTGGTTTTGACTTAGAGGTGTTCTATACTTTAATGTAGCCAAGTCTGTTGACTTTCTCAAAAACAAAATTAACACTTCTGGATCATAGCTTAAGAACTGAGTAACAGTGGCAGGCTTTTAAAAGAATCTCCCCTCCCCTCCGCTCCCCTCCCCATCAATTCTGAGTAAGATTCCTTTCAAATCCATTAGAACAACCTCTATATCCTGGAGTAGAGACCATTGTAAACCAGATTGGGTTTGTTGATAAGGAATAGTTCTGCATGGTATATATCATTAGGAACAACAGTCTCCAAAATCAGAGCAAAGTTTTAAATCCCAGGGAATAAAAATGTTTCAGATCTGTTCTATGATTATGTAAATGTGATTAGGCTCACTATACATTTATTTTTTATTTGTAGTAGTGTCTTGCCAGATTGTACAATCATTATTACAGCTCATACTGAATTGTTCTTTTCTTGATGTCTAGACAGATGTATATGTAGTTTAAAATTTTTCCCAAATTTCCAACACTGTTTACAGATGAAACTATTTGAAGAGGTGGTGGGGGTGGGTAGCCGCCTGATTTCCCAAACTTGAGTTATCTATCCATACTGTGGAAGTTTAAATATACCCTGAGGACTTTTAAAGGCTTTGCTGAGCGAGTTCTCCATCACTTAGGGCCCACAAATAAGGCACCAGACCATATATAAGCCCCGAGGATAAGGTTGGTGTGTGCTGCATGTGTTTTAGGGTAAAAACGAGCCCAAACTTTCTCTGGAGGCAGGTGAGTGTACCAGGAGGTGACCTGCCCCACTTGCCTGGTAGGGACCCGGACAGTGGTGGCTGGGGCCTTTGGAGAGGTGAGGAGTGACAGGATGTGTGTGCTGCAGGAAAAGGATTAGGTTCTATGGGGTGTGACCAACAGCCTGAAATTTTTTTTTTAGAAAAGCCTGCTTTAACCAGGGTTTCTCATACTTGACTTTGAGAAATTGGTTATAACCAGTAACTGAGTTTGACTGGCAACTACTTCTTCTAAAGATGTATTTTTCTAAATCAAGTTCATACAAGATTGTTCTGATGATAATTTTCTTTTTTAAAAGGACTGCAATATTATTTGAAATCAGAAGTTATTACTCTCTGTGGGCATTTATCCATGATATTAATGCATGACTTTTTCTTATTCACTTGGCTCAAGATGAAAAAGACTTTTCCATTTTGGGGATGACAGATTTGGGAGCTAATCTTTACTATGTAGATAAATACAATAAAACTTCATTTTCATACACTATAAAGTATTGCAATTTGTGATTGCTCTGATGTATAATGTTTACACAATCAAGGAAGAGTGTTTGCTCAACAAAGAGAATAATAAACAAGGCTGAATATAGAGGTGTTAGGTAAATAGCTTTCAAGCACTTCGGAATTCCATTTTTGCATATACATCTTTGATTCCAAAACAATTTTAGGTATTCATTAAAGCTGGTAGGTTTTCCTTAGTCTGCAGTGTAAGCCCAATATTAAAGAGAAAATATTTAAAGATAAACTATTTACATTTGCTAAGGCTTATGTCTAAGCTTATGAATGTTCTGTGTATATATTACTTGCATGAGTAAAAGTAGAAAGCACACATCCTACCATTCTCACATAGAAATTTTATTTCATTTTGAAGTTGTAAAACTAAATAGGTTTAAAGTCACTTAGTTTCTTTTGAGGAGACATGTTTACTTTTTAGTAGGGTTGACTCCATTCATTTTGAGCAGTGAAAGAAGATCATGTGCAGGTCGTAAGCTTCTCAAACTAGCTCAAAGGGCAAAGCGGTTGCTGGGAAATTACTTTCAGGTAGTGTTAATTTTGCCTGAAATTGTACTGATTTCGTTTTTCAGTAAGAGTTGTGCTAAGTGGGAGGGCAGGTCTGGCCAGCTTCCCACTGCGTGGACACAGAAAAAGCTCAGATTGGGAAGAAAACAGACTGCGAAGACCTCAGGCTTAGGGGTAAGATGCCATGGAGAGGGGTTTAAAGCCATCAAATTCCTTATTTTCACTCTTTTAAATTCTTGTAAATATTTGTACCTTGTCAATTTATATTTACACTCAATGCAAAGAAAATGAAGTTGGCACTGATGTTCGTGGGCCGATCAACCATGATTGAGCTGACCTTCCACGATTAACTAAAACATTTCAGGACATTTGTGTTCTAAATTGGCATTGAGAAAGCAATTCTTGAGAAGAGTGGGAAGGAGATGTGTAAAAGTATAGTCTTGTTTAAACAGGTGTTTGAATACAAGTAGAGCTTACATAATGTCTGTGGCTGTGTTCGTTGGAACAAAATTTGAAGCCTATATAGAGCTTTATGCAATGCAGCTTTATAAAGGAACAAAGATAGAAGCTTATACAAGCCATATAGGAGCTGACGTTGAAACATAGACTCAGGGGTGCCTGGGTAGTTCAGTCGGTTAAGCCTCTGACTTTGGCTTAGGTCATGATCCCAGGAGCCTGGAATCGACTCCCATGTTGCGCTCCTTGCTCCCTCTGCCTGCATGTGTGACATCTTTGGTCATCTAAAGACTCTTCGTCCTTAATCAGGGATCACGATGACTCTCAGAATTGTCGCGAAGCAGGATGCTTAGCACTGCAGTCTAATTTCACTTATTTGCTCCGGATAATGTTTTTAGCGACCTCTTCCAACGGGTTTTTGTTAAAACTTGTAAGCGTCTTGAGGATAGGGTCTAAACCTTATGTTGGGTACATTTGCACTTTTATAATTATTTGTACCAGATGGAGCCTGGAATAAATCATCCAGAGCACTAATGGCATGAGAGTTTGAAATTCTTTCCTCCGTCAGTCACAGCTACTAGAAGGTCTTTTAAGCCAGAGACGATAATTTACTGACTGCTTTTCTAGACTCTCCTCTCTGTCCTGGCCCTCACACTTCCCCACACCCCCTGTGGTAGCCTCAGCCAGCAGACAGAGGCCACTCCACCGGTGGCCCTGTGTACCTTCCGAAAGCTGGTGCTGTTAGGCGGTAGGGTAACCTGGAATTGGAAGGTGTGAAGTTTGGTCCTCCCGAGTTAGAATTTTCTTTTATTACTAAGTGCCATTCTCAGAACATCTGGCAAACCCACGTGCAAGTACTTGTACGGAATTAATTCCACTTGTGCTAATTTATTACAGTCTCCATTTTGTGCAGATGGTCACAAGTCGACAATTTCTCTTAGAGACGTGGGCTGTTTCTCATTTAGAGAAATACGTATTTACGTTTTAAAAAGTAATTCAGATGAATTTTCAGTCTGGGGTGGTTGTTTCTCTCATTGCGTTTAATGAGGTTGTTGCAGAGTAGTTTTGCATTTCTTTTGAATTTGATTCTGTATTCTTAAGAGCTGACTTTTTATTTAAGGCTTAGAAACTCCTGGTAGTGCTTTATGGGGAGATATTACCAATGGCAACTATGCAAAGGAATTTACTAGTACATTGTACTTCCAGTATAAGGGGAGTGTGTCTATCAATAAAATGGAAATGGAGATAGGAAAAATCCTGCATTTCTCTTTTCATGAAAAACTTTAAATGATTTTATATTGCAGGTGTCACTGTTAGGTTACAAAATGGTTCTATATACCTTGTTATGCCGAACACTTGAAATTTGAAACCTTATAGGTACATCAAATGAAAATTATTTTCTACTTAAATGGTGTAAGTACAAGCCTCCAGGGGAGGGTAATGCTTTTTTTCTTTCTCTCCTTTCTCTTGTTTTATTAAGATTGGAATAATAAAAGAGGTATTTCAACATTTAGCTAGATTGTGCTCACCCTGATGTCCAGTTTGAAACCTTGGAGACATACTTTGTTAATAGAAATGGAAAAAATGTTACTGGGATCCAGTACGTTTGGTACCAGAATATAATAGAGAGTGCACAGACTTTAAAATAGGACCACGCTGGGCTCACGTCTGAGATCTTCTGTGTTAGCCACATGGATTCAGTAAGTAACTTTCTTCCTTTTGCACCCCTGTCCCCTCATCAAGACGGTGGGGATGATACCTGTTGCTTGGGGTTATTATGCCACAACGCCAAATATAGGACCTCTTTTCTGATTCATGGCTAGGAAGTTTAATTTAATTTCCTTAACTGAATTTTGAGAGGGTGGTTGCTCGGGCCTACTGGTGCTCTCTGCTGGGAATTAAATTCCAGGCACAGGAGCCTGATCATTTTTCTTCTTAAAAAGAATTGGTTCATACCAGTAATAGTTGAGAGTATTTATTCTTGGACTTCAGCTTTGTTACCTTTTGGTTTTCTGTAGAGTTCAAGTTTAGGGAGCTGCTGATATGCACGCGCGCGCACGCGTGTGTGTGTGTGTGTGTGTGTGTGTGTGTGTGAAAATAGAGATGAAAAATCCAGAATTGGGGCGCCTGGGTGGCTCAGTCGTTAAGCGTCTGCCTTCGGCTCAGGTCCTGATCCCAGGGTCCTGGGATTGAGCCCCGCATCCGGCTCCCTGCTCAGTGGGAAGCCTGCTTCTCCCTCTCCCACTCCCCCTGCTTGTGTTCCCTCTCTCGCTGTGTCTCTCTCTGTCAAATAAAATCTTAAAAAAAAAAAAAAATCCAGAATTGCCTCAGTGTATCTGTGCACATGCACGCACGCACACACACATGCATATGATTAAAATTACAGTGAAATAATAACTGTGTTTTTGGATAGTACCTTGTAAATAGGACATTAGGGACCTTTCTGTTCAGTTAGCACACCAACCTGTGAAGTAGAGGTCTATCTTATACATGAGGAAGTTGACTGGAACTATGTGGATAAATGTTTTGTATTATGATGAGTGAGTCCTAGAGCCAGGACTAGGATCCAGTTCTTCTCTCCTGGTCTATACCACACTCCTGGTAGGATACTGATACTTGGCTAGTTTTCATGCCATAAAGCGTAATCACTGTTGTGAGGATTTTCTTCATATTGGTGCTGAAGTGGGGTCAAAAGCATCACTGGTTTGGATATGTAACATTTCAAATGACGTTGCTTGGAATCATGACATGTTTTTCCATCTTATAACTGCAGACTATAAAACAGTGTTAAATCCTGTAAGCCACTAAGATGAATAGCACAAATGGAAAATTGATAGTTACATTTCTGTGACATTTTACGGTTTTTACACTGCTTCAAAGAGAACCAAATGAATTTTAACAGTCCTCTGAATCATTTGATTGTACAATAATATATTGTAAAATGTACCCATTTTACAGATAGCAGCCCAGGGTCATGTATGTTGAGCAGGGACTGATACTTGTTTTTCTGAAGCACTTTTTTCTATAGAAATATTGAATCCTATTTCCTTATTTTAAGCTACATGGAGGCAGGTAATTCTTTGGCAGATGGAGTTAATCCCAGGTAGAAATTTAACTAGGAGGTGAGGCCTGGTGTCCGTCAGAACAGGGAAGAGAAGGTCCCATAAAACCACAGTTACACCCTGAGTATCAGTCATGGTTTCTAGCCCTAAAGGTCAATGGTTCTGTGTTACCAAAATGACTTCTAAGGAATGTATGATGTTAGGACTTGACAAGGAGGCCATTTTAGGGAGGTTGGCTCTTTCTTCCTTTGGGCTGCCCCTACGAGTTAGATCTGTACATACACTGACCTTCTGTGAAAGAACTCTTACTTGCCAGGGGAAAGCCTAACACAGGTAATCATTTTCCAAGTAAAAGGTACAGGAAGTTGATGTTTAATAAAGGTTGGGAGATATGGTGTGAGGTGCCAACTTGCGTAACCACACACACATACTGACATTTTTCAACTGGTCTTGGCAGGATTCAGATGGAAAATTATTTCCTTTTTGCCAAGTGGACTTTGAGGAGATCCGGCAACTGTCTGAGTGATTCTAAACAAGGAGCTGCTCATGGGTATTTAATACCTTGAGGGAGAAAAGTCATTTTAGCTTAAATCTGTGTCCTGTGTAGCCAGTCTACCCCATTTCTCTCCAACAACCTGTGCTACCTTTTGGGTAATTCCTTTACCTAGCTGTGTACAATTTAGAAACAAAAGAATGCAGAGTCTTCACATCAAGTTATTTCTTCAGGCAAACTGTAGAGTCCCTGACAGTGTTCTTGACAAGCATTGTGTGTGACTGGTGGTATGGTTTTAGTTGCTTACTTTTATTGGGGCAGCCCTTTCTGTATGGCCTCAGGGGTACGTGGAACTTAATCTTGCTGTTCTTGACTTCTACTTCTTACCGATTCTCATGAAAAAGCTGAATTTATGATGGAATTCTTATCGGCAAGATGATGTAATCTTGACAAGAACAAGAATGTAATTTTGTTCACCTCTCTATTAGGAGTACTTAGAATAGTGCTTTTATTAAGGTGCTTAAAAAGGTGTTGAAGGAATGCTGACCTAGACTAAGAGCTAATATTTTAGATTCTCAGAGGTCTCTTGGTTTGAGACTTTAGGTACCTGGTTTGTGGTCCTAAACTGCTTTTCAAAGTGATTGTTTAGGTCTGGGCCTATAGTGCCCTTCCAGGGTCATAGACAGAGACCTACTCCTCTAGGAGGGTCTAGGTGAATATATGCAGGAGCTAACAGTGAAACGTAAAACTGTGTAAGTCAGCTTTGATGTCCACAAGATCAGACCAAACTGGTAGTTGGTGTAGTAACCATGCAAGATTTTCCCTAGGGTAGGAAGGATTAGTTGGAAAGTAGATTCTAGAATAAGAACCAGGAAAAACATCTTTAGTTCCAAAATGAGTTAATAGAGGTGTTTGGGAATATACAAACTGTTTACTGGCCACATGATAGGTGAAAAATAAATTTAAGATTTTATTTATTTATTTGACAGAGCACAAGCAGGGGGAGCAGCAGGCAGAGGGAGAGGGAGAAGCAGGCTCCCTGCTGAGCAGGGAGCCCAATGCGGGGCTCAGTCCCAGGACTCTGGGATCATGACCCAAGCTGAAGACAGACATTTAACTGACTGAGCCACCCAGGTGCCACCCAGATTTTTTAACTGATATAAAATTAAGTACCATGCAGTGCACCTAGGTTAGGTGTACAAATATGAGTCTTGACAAATAATTTCCATCTGTGCAACCGTCACACCAGTCGAGCTCTAGAACATGTCCATCCCCCCAAAAAGTTGCCTTGACTGAATGAACAAGTTGCTAAGTTCTGGTCCTAAAGTGAGGGTAATAATAAAGATTGTTTCACAAGGTTGTTGACAGTATAACAGTAGCAACTAACAATGGTGGGTATTAGAAAGTTTCCAAAAATTTCATTTAACCTTAAAACAACCCGAAGAAATGGATTGTTTACTGTTGCATCCATTTTTACAGAGGAGGGAAATGAGGCCAAGATAACTTTTGGCTTGTTCCAAGCAAGGTAGGTAGCCCAGTAGCTGAGGCAGTTCTGCAGAGCTGGGTCTGTGGTGAGCAAATGTTGGTTGACCTTATTAGCTATGGGAAGGAAGGGGGAAAGAGACCAAGGGTACACATTTGAACTGGGTTTTAATGTCCATTGTTACTTATGAACTATGTTTCTTGGGCAAGATCCTCAACTTCTGGGAAGATCTATAAAAGAGGAAGAGGCATAGGAAGTCATCATGGGACTGGTCTGTGCTATGGGGCTGTCACCTGGGAGACAACTATGAGAACACTTTGGGGACTTGGAAGTGCTGTGTGCTGACATCCTTATCTCTGTCCATGGAAGAGATAGCTGCGTGCTCCCTGCTCCTGGCCTCACACACTTGGGAGACTGGGCAGACAAAGAGGGATTGACGGTGTGTCAGAGAGACAGTCCCCATGTGACAGTCTTGATGGGTCGAACACAGTGTTTACACAACATTTTCTCTCACAGGTCGCTTTGACATTCAAAGCCTTAGATAGTTTTCCAGCTATTATGTCAGCCGACCTCCATAATATTTTAAGTATCCTTTCTCCTGTTGTCCTTCCAGATTTTTGGAGGGGAAATGTTACTAGTTGATAGAATCTGAAAGGCTCAGAAACACTCACCTGCCTGTTCCTCAACCTCAGTCCAAGCTTCCTCTTCTTCAGGGAGCTACACTCCCATCATTCTCTCCATGTCGACACCAGTGGAGTCCATCCTCTGGGTTCCCTTAGGCTGGTTCCACCTCTACTTTTGCAGTTTTTGTAATTACTGACTTGTACTTTCTTAACTATTGGCTCTTTGAAGGCTCCTTAAACACGGATTGTCTTCATTGTGTCCCTAGGAGAGCAGCTGGCATGTGGTAGGCAAGTAATCAGAGTTTGTTGAATGAATGGAAGTTCTTGTAGTAAAAGGTCACTTCAAAGCAGGGATACAGAAACGGGCAGGATGGTGCATGAAGTATGCGACCCCCCACTTTCCTTCTCTGGGACTGCTCTAGTACTGTTGTAAGGGATTCCTTCTCTTGTAGCTAATTGGAGGTTCTGAATATTAAAAAAAAAAAAAAAAAATCTCCTGCTTGAAAGGCTTTATTATTAAGGGAATAGTTGTAAGAAAATTGGTAAGATTTGCAGCGCTAACTATAACATCTTGCATTTATATAATGGTGGGAATAGAATTTTTCTAAACTGTAAACGTGAATTAAGTTAAATCACACAGATATTTTAGGTGTACAAATTAGAAAGTCATTATCCCAAAGGAGAGCTGTTAATTTAATGTCTGATTAAAATACTTTATACAGGGATCAGAATCATTTAGAGAAAGGCATGAGTAGATCCTGAAATTCTTAACTTAAAAAAAATTGGGCTGTTGAACTCCACAAATATTATTTGGGTGAACATGGGTAAAACCTTTCCCTCCCACTTCTAAGTTCGAATCCTCTTGTATCCATTTCTGCCTTTAAACTCTGGGCCAGTCGGTCATGCCATCAGGGCCCACCTATCTGTGCAAATGGGAGCAGTGGTTCTGGCTTTGGTCAGTTGGAGATTTCTTGGCCATAACTGAGCCACAGATTGCCATTAAGGATGGGATTCTATTACTGAATTATTCCTTTTGAACATTTATTGCTGAGGGTGGTTACTTGTAAGTATCTCCTTTGATTGACTTTGTGCTATTGATATTAAAGGCTGTTGCAGTCAGGCTGTGATATAATTGGTAGCCAGACTTGGACCCTTTTTGGGAAGCTAAAGACTTTGCACTGAACATATTAGCCTTAGATATATAAAGCCAAACAAAGCCCAATTTGTGAATTTCCTAATTTTTCTATAGCACAACAATTTGCATATTCAGTGTCTTTAAAAAAAATACCATCTATTCCTCCAAGTCTATTGAGGACAGATTCTAAGATCCCATAGGCTCCCTCTTCCTATACTCCCTTCTGAGAAATACAAAAAAAAGTAGCTAATTTTGGAACAGTGAGATTTTTGTTCTGCTTGTGAGGGTAAGGGAGGGGACTTGGCTGGGTTTCTTGCTTCCTGAGGTCTGTGCTCTATTTCTTGTTCTCTTGGCATATTCCCACATTCAGCCATCCTAGACCTCCAGAGTGCTTGGAGAGGAGACATCTGACAGAGGTGTCCTCACCTTCAGGGCCAGAGACTCCCAATAACAGAAGTCACAGCCAGAACCAGTGAGTGAATCTTTACTCCTTGGTTCCCCCTCTGAATCAAGCTTGTCTTCTCAAATACTGGAGCCAGTGTGTTGTCCTTAACATTTTCATGAGGTCTTCATTTGATGTTATCAGGAGAAATCTGGGGAACAAACCTTTTTGAGGCTGTCGACCTATGGGTTCAGAAAAGATGGACAGTTCTTTACAAAATCCAAGTTGGGGGATGAATGAAAGCGATTAATTTTGATGTGACACGATGTCCTTGGAGGAAAGATACAAAATGAAATATATGAATGTATTTTTTCTCCATTTTTTTGGATGTGCTCTCCCTTGAAATTTCAGTTGCCAAATATTCAAACCTAGTTTGAGGTTCTTATGTTTCATTTTAGTAGTGAGCTGGAAAAACCAACCGAACACTTAACTTGAAATTTGTCTTACTATAGTTATCTTTAATAGAGGTGAAGCAGTGATAGTGTAGAGTTCTAACATCAGGTATCTTTAGTATTTTTTTTTTTTTTTAAAGATTTTATTTATTTGAGAGAGAGCGACTGAGAGAGAGAGAGCATGAGAGGGGGGAGGGTCGGGAGGGTCAGAGGGAGAAGCAGACTCCCCGCCGAGCAGGGAGCCCGATGTGGGACTCGATCCAGGGACTCCAGGATCATGACCTGAGCCGAAGGCAGTCGCTTAACCAACTGAGCCACCCAGGCGCCCTATATTTAGTATTTCTGGTGGGCCTGTACCAATTATAGATGTTGTAGTATGTGGTTATATTTATAAATAGCACAAGGAGATACTTTTATTATGTCATCTTGGTATATTCTTTTGAAAGGTGACTAACATTTTCTTTGAATATTTTTATCAATACCTACCTCTTTCCAAGGTTAACAAATCCAAAATCTCAGTGTTGTTACTGGACATGACATTTAAGGGAAAAAAAAAAAACAAAAAACACTGAATAGCTTTAAATTTTCTAGCATGTGGGTTAAAACTCTCAAAGTAGGAAATCTCAGCTTTGTTTTTTTTGTTTTTGTTTTTTCCCCCTGATGAAATTACGGGTACTATGGATTGCATGTATGGATTGGGAGCCCAGCCTTGGTTGGGTCAAGTGAGGGCAGTGGGTGGGTTGGGCTATAAGGGTCATGACCCTGCTATGCGTGGGAGGGCATTCTCCTTTGTAGCCCTTGGGAGATTGTTGCAGTGGAGTGTTGTTAATCCCACTGGGACTTGCCTGGCTTCTGAAGGGTTTCTCACTGCCTCATGATTACCTAGGGCCAAGTTAGGAATCAGAGAGGGGCCGCTGACCTAAAAATAGTCACAGTTTGGGAGGAGGGCTTGAATGGCAGGGCACCACCGCTCGCTCCCTTCTCACTGCCAGAAGATGGTGCCATAAGGAGACGGTCAAATGGGGAGTGTGTGCGTCCGAAGACAGGTGTGAAAAGTGTAGAGGAGAGTGAATAAAACTTTCTTCCTGGCTTCTAGAGGGGGAGATAAACATTTTAGAGATTGACTTTCAGAAACCCTTAGAGACAGTAAAAGCAAATATGGGAAGTGATTCTTTTTATGAGGTTGGGCTTAGTGGGGTATATTTCTAGATGTTTGTAAGAAAACATTTTGTATTTAATGTCGGTCACAGATTGTTGAGGAATGGAAACTGTGATATGCCTTGTTTCCCACAGTGCCTGAGAACAAAGTGAAGCATCGTTTGAAAACTTGAAGGTGACAGGTCATTTCAACAAAGACAATTTTTTAAATTCAAGTGTAGTTGACATACATTATTAGGCTAGTTTCAGAGGTACAACACTGATTCAACATTTATATATTATGAAGCAACCACAGTAAATCTAGGTAACATCTGTCACTATACAAAGTGTTGCAATATTAACTATATTCCTTATGGTGTACATTGCATTCTGTGTCTTCTTTTATAACTGAAAGTTTGTACCTTTTAACCCCTCTCCCCCATTTTACCCCTCTCCCTACTTCGCTCCCCTCTAGCAACTATCAGTTTGTTCTCTGTATTTATGATTGTTTCAGTTCAGCTTTGTTTTTGATTTTTAAATAACACATATATGTGAAATCATTATATTGTCTTAGTCTGGCTTATTTCACTTCGTATAATACACTCTAGTAAAAGGCAAAAGATTTATGTGATCTGAAGAGAAACCAGAGTATCTCGAGGTCCATCTATATTGTCACAAATGGCAAGATTTCAGCCTTTTTATGGCTAAGTAATATTCCATTGTATATACCCAACATCCTCTTTATCCATTCATCTAATAATAGACACTTGGATTGCTTCCATATCTTGGCTATTGTAAGTATGCTGCAATAAACATAGGGTGCATATATCTTTTCAAATTGGTGTTTCTTTCTTGGGCTAAATACCCAGAAGTGGAATTGTCGACTGTATGGTAGTTCTCGTTTTAATTTCTTCCTTACTAACACTTGTTATATCTTCTTGATTCTAGCTATTTGAACAGATATAAGGTGATATCTTGTGGTTTTGATTTGCATTTCCCTAATGATTACTGATGTTGAGCATCTTTTCATGTGTCTGTTGGCCGTCTGTATGTTTTCTTTGGAAAAATGCCTATTTAGGTCCTCTGCCCATTTTTAAAATTAGATTGTTTGCTCTTTACGTACTGACTTGTAGGAGTGCTTTATATATATTGGGTATTAATCCCTTATTGGCTATATCATTGCATATATCTTCTGCCATTCAATAGGTTGCCCTTTCATTTCATTGATGGTTTCTTTTGCTGTGTAAAAGCTTTAACTTGATGTGGTCCCACTTAATTTTGCTTCTGTTGCCCTTGTCTGAGGGGACAGATCCAAAAAAAAAAAAAAAAATTGCTAAGGCTGATGTCAAAGAGCTTATTTCCTATGTTTTCTTCTAGGATTTTTATGGTTTCAGGTCTTATGTTTAGGTCTTTAATCTGTTTTGAGTTTATTTTTATGTATGGTGTAAGAAAGTGGTCCAGTTTCATTCTTTCAGGTGTCCAGTTTTCCCAGCACCATTTTGAAGACTTTTTCCCCTTGTATGTTCTTTCCTTTTTTGTCACAGATTAATTAACCGCATTTATTTCTGGGCTTTCTATTCTGTTCCGTGTGTGTGTGTGTGTGTGTGTGTGTACACCATACTCTTTTGATTACTATAGCTTTGTAGTATAGTTTGAAATCTGGGCACATTATGCCTTTAGCTTTGCAAGATTGCTTTGGCTATTTGGGTTCTTTTGTAGTTTGACAAAAATTTTAGGATTATTCTAGTTCTGGGAAAAGATGCTATTGGTATTTTGATAGGGATTGCATTGAATCTGTAGATTGCTTTGGGTTGTATGGACATTTTTAACAACATTAATTCTTCCAAGCATGAGCATGGCATATCTTACCATTTATTTGTGTCAACTTCAATTTCTTTTATCAGTATCTTATTTCAGAGTACAGGTCTTTTACCTACTTGATTAAATTTACTGTGGACCTATGCATTTTAAACTGAAGTTTCTGGAAAGATTATTTAACATACTAACAACACTTCGGATACATCTGGTACACATTTTATGTTGAAGTCATATTGGTTAGAAGAAATTGCTGTCTGAAAGTGATAGACAGTCTTCCATTTGGTAGCTGTTTTCTGACTGGGTATGATTGATTCAAAACTTAGTATTTATTTTCCAGTCTCCTTTTCTCTTTAAGGTGAAACCAGATTACTTCAGATATTTAAAATATCTGTGGTCAAAAGACCAAGAGCTTTGTTTTCCCTCCCAGCCTCCAGGGTGACTGAGGAGGTCTGATGAGATAAGAGGTGGAGAGTATTTTGTTTGAACTCATTGATTTAGGGATGGGTGCTTATTGATTTTTTTTTTTTTTGAAAGGATTCTTTCACTGCATCTGAGCGTTGATTACTAAGTTTAAGTAATATTCTCTGATTTAGGGGTAGCAGGAGGAGTCACTTGACTTTGAAGATATTTCTTGTTACCTTCAGTGCAAAGGCTAATGTGTTGCTAATTGTTGTTCTATGTGAGTTTTTGTGTCCTGAGGGCCCACAGAGGACTTTTGAGAGGGGATTTGCAATGAGCTGAGTTACAATGTGGAGAACTCCTTCTGATTGCTTTGTGGAGAATGTATTGTAAGGAGGCAAGAGGCTAATGATTTACTCAGTCCTTCAGGGGAGAGAGATGAGTATCTTGGACCTGGAGTAATAGTGAAGGTGAGAAATAGTTGCATTTGGAATACATTTTGAAGGCGGTGCCTATTTTAATTGCTAATGAGGTGATAGGGAAGGAGGGGAACAAGGCTGACTGCTAGGTTTTTGGTGTGATGATCAGCTTGGGCGCCTAGAGGCATCTTTTATTGAGAATAAGGAACACTGGGACAAGAAAGAATTTGTGAGTCAAGAAGTCTGGAGTTCTTTTAGAGGCAGGAAGTTTGAGATGCCTGTTAGGTATACAGGGGCAAATGTTGAATTAACAGTTGGGTCATCAAATCTGGAGCTTTAGGGAAAGATCCAGGCAGTGAGATGCTTGTGGGGCTTGCCATGAAACAGAATGTATTTAAAACAAGATGATGAGTGTAAGAAGAGAGGAGCTAAGGGGCAGGAGCTGTGAATTACTCCCAACATTAGGAGGTTGGTCAGAGAAGCCAGCAGAGGAATTTGCCAAGGAGCAGCCCGTGAGTTGAGGAGGATTAAAGCTAGGGGAGTGCCTCTGAAGCCAAGTGAAGATGGTGTGTTGGGGCTCGAACCCTATAGTGTAAAGAGTTTTGTTTACCAGAGGACACTTTTGTTCACTTTTTGGTAAGTAAATGTGTTTAGTGATCATTTAGAATCTTGATAAGCTTGAGGAAACCATGGTAAATTCAGCCAAAATTAAAAACAAGCACAATACATCTCTTGAAAACACCACAACATGACATTTAATTATCCGTAGGCAGTCTCATTGCAGGGAACTGGACACATTCTGTTAATCACTTTTGAAATATCAGCAATGGATGGAGGAACCATAATACTCTTTGAGGGCCCCCCAAATCCACAACATTTTTTTTTTGTATCTGGCCACTGCCCATAGTGCTGTTTTGAGAGCCTCATTTGCTCACGTAGGAAGCCCCATTCTACATCATATCAAAATATTAAAATATAACCACACTTCCTGCATTTAAACAGTTGAGTTGCTATTGAGTTGTTAACTGTTGATATACTAGTACATCTAAAATCTTTCCATGCTTTTTCTCTTCTCTGCTCCTTATTCCTCAGGTCTCCGCTAAACACGTGACTTGCTCAGAGACCTTCACCCTATAATAGCAACAGGAATGCCTGTGATTTTCTTCATTGACTACAATTTCTGTTTGTATAGTTGTTTGTTTTGTTCACTGTGTAGTAGCGCTTAGCAGAGTGTTGGGCATATGTGGGCACCTAATAAATCTGAATGAATGTCACCCAGTATTAGAAAACAGGTGCCTCAGTAGCTTTGGTTTGGTTTTCAAGCTCAGTGGCTTTATTTTTAAGTCAGATTGGCTGAGGTATCCTTTACTTACCGCAAAAATTGCCTTTTTAGGTGGGCAGTTCATTGAACTTTGGCAAATATATCGTCAGCCACCATCAAAAAATAGAAATTTCTATCATGCGGTTTCTTTGTGTCCCTTTCAGCCTTTCTCCCCTGACTCCCAGGCAAATGCTGATCTCAGTCTTTCTTCATGGTTTTGCCCTTCCAGATACTATGTAAAGAGCACTACCTGCCTTTTCTGTCTGGCATCTTTCACTTAGAGAAGTATCTCAAACACACAAGCTGTTGTTTGTATCAACGGTCTACCTTTTTCTTGCCAAGTGGTATTTCATTGTATGGATGTCCTTCAGTTTTTCTTATTCAACCACTGGTGATGGACATTTATGTTGTTTCTAGTTTTTGGCGATTTATTAGCTTTTCCTTCCTGGTCTTAATTAGTAGACAGGAAATTAAAACAGCAATAGTGACCCACAGCCACAAACCCCTATTCATGTCTACTGTTTTCATTTTCCCATGTTTTTTTCTATGTGTTTTGCATGGTAATACTACTAAAACACATTTTGCCTAGTTTTATAAACTGCATATTTTTGAAATGGTTGCATTTCATTGAGTCACTCTAATTTTCTAATCCTTGGTGACATTCAGATTGTTTCTAAGTCATCACAGTTGTAGAAAATGTGCTAACCATCATCTAAAGTGTTCCTATGATAAATTCTTGGCAACAGCTTAAGACTCTTAATTTGAAAGTAATAGAAATCAATTCAAGCTAACTGGGGCAAAAAATGGATAGGTGTTAAAAGGGTATGGAATATTTCTCAGAAGTTAACGTCAAGGACATTGTTAAGAACCAAGTCAGGTCGGTCATTCTTCTTCGTTGTTATTTCTGCTTCTCTTGGGGCTTTGGTAGCATTCTCTTTGCAGAGACTTGTTTCATCTGCTCCAGGGTGCATGGCAGGAGGAGGCTAACTCCACAGTGCTGGGATTTATGTTTTCCAGTCCCGGGACTTCCACAGACACACTCTGCCTGACTAGCTATTTCAAATCCAGTGGTGGGGGAGAGACCATCTGACCACATTGGAGGTAGTCGTCCACACCAGGACAGTTCACTGTTGTTCATACAGTGGAGCCCAACTCAGTAAAAAGGAGATGTTCTCAGAGAAAGAGGGTTGTTGTAAACTAATCCCACACTCAGAGGTTACCATTTAAAGTAAGATTACACAAAATCCATTTTATGACTATTCAAGTTGCTTTTCAAAAGGGTAATTACAGTATGGTCTTAGGAGAGAGTTGGGAGTATTACATGTATCTATTTTTTTATATTTGTATTTACATATTAAAAATCATTTAGGTACCTGTTTCCACAGCTCATATACTAAGATTAGAATAATACAGAGAAGGATTAGCATGGCCCCTTCCCAAGGATGACCCGCAACTTCATGAAGCATTTTGTATTTTTACAAGCTAAGTCCTGGTGATGTAATGTACGGCATAGTGACTATAATTGATGATACTGTATTGCATGTTTAAAAGTTGCTTAGAGAATAGATCTTAAAAGTTTTCATCACAAGCAAAAAAGAGTTGTTTACCTCTTCTTGGTTTTGATCCATCCCCTCTGAGTGATGTTTAATGGATAGCTAAGAAAATCTGACCTATTAGCATTTATTGAATGCTTGCTTTATGTTAAGCATCGTGTCTGAGACTTCTGTAAATACAAGGCAGTTTATTAGACATCTCTTATTCTTGGAACCATGCAGTCAAGTTGAGATTTACTTAACCCTGGAGGAGCTTCTTATTAAGTGGTCCTTGAGTGGAAATGTTCCATATACAGGTAGTTGTGTCAGTCTTTGTCTGGAAATAATATCAATATGGGTGCTAAATGGTTCAGTAGGAACGTCAGTACCTTGATTTAACTATGGACTGCCTGCCTAGAAACCTGTTCCTAAGTTGTGTGACCCATTGTGGAGTTATGTATCTTGTCCTCACTTTGAGTTTTAGGTCCTAGCTGGAGTCTGGAGTCCCCTAGCCTGGCCGGGCTGCTTTACCTGGAGTCTGCTTTATGGCAGTGACTATCGGCAGGTTCCCCTGTGCATCCGAGTGCCCCCTTCTTAATTTTAAACAACTCATATGTGGTACGTAAGGAATAGTGCAGAGGACCACAGGGGAAGGGAGGGAAAACTGAATGGGAAAGAATCAGAGAGGGAGACAAACCATGAGAGACGGACTCCGGGAACCAAACTGAGGGTTACAGAAGGGAGGGGGTTGGAATGGGGTAACTGGGTGATGGGTATGGGGGGGGGCACGTGTGGTGATGGGCACTGGGTGTTGTGCACAGCTGATGAATCGTTGAACACTGCATCAAAAACCAATGATGTACTATATGCTGGCTAATAGAACATAATAATGAAAATAATAAATTAAAAGAAACTAAAGAAAAATAAAAGTCTTTGTCAGCAAATGCACTCTGGTTACTATCATAATCTTACCCTTCTCTGAAATCATTTATTTCGTGACTTTATGTTGATACAATGAGAATTTTAATGAAGATTTTAACAGTGAAACTTGCCAAGTTAAGGTATCTGTTCACGTGTATAAGTGGATTCTTCGTATGTGATGGTCTAACTCAGAAGAGCTTCTCCCTGGCAGCTGGGTTGTACCACAGTGGTCAGCATGATGATGCATGCTAGAGTGTAGACCCTTCCATTTGTGGGTTTAATATTTGAGATACCAGATAGTTACAAGGCAGCCCCAAATTCTAAGATACCTAATACCGTATTTTTCTCCTATTCTGTAGATTGGGAAAGTTGAGATTGCAATGAAGTTATGCTATTAGCTCTAGCTCTTCTGGTTTGTGGTTTTGATTTGTTCGTGGTAAAATATACATAACATAAAATTTACCGTTTTAACCATTTTTAAGTATACAGATCAGTGGCATTAACTTAGCTCATAATGTTGTGTAACCATCACCACAATCTAGTTCCAGAATTTTCCATGAACGCAAACAGAAACTTTGAACTCATTAAAGGCTAATTTTCCATTCAATCTTCCACCAGCCCCTGGTAACCTCTATTCTACTGTTTGTATGAGTTTGACTATTTTGGTACCTCAAGTAAGAGGACTGCTACCATATTTGTCCTTTTGGTCTGGTTTATTTCATTTAGCATGTTTTCAAAGTTTATCTATTTGTAGCATGAGTCAGAATTTCCTTCCTTTTTTATGGCTGAATAATATTCCATTGTATTTATGTACCATATTTATTCATCTGTTGATGGACACTTGGATTGCTTCAACCTTGTGGTTATGAATAATGCTGCTGTGAACATGGGTGTACAAATACCTGTTCAAGTCCCTGCTTTTGGTCCTTTGGGGTACATACCTAGGAGTGGAATACAAGGTTGTATGGTAGTTCTATATTTAACTTTGTGAGAAGCCACCAGATCGTTTTCCACAGCTGCTGCATCATTTTACATTCTGACTGTGAATTTGAGAGAGTTTGTTTCTTCACATCCTCACTAACATTTTGATATTAGCCATGCTAATGGATGTGAAATGCTATCTCATGGTTTTGATTTGCATTTCCCGGAAGACTTTTGATGTTGAGTATCTTTTCATGCACTTATCAGCCATTTGTACTTGTTCTTAGGAGAAATGTCTTTTTTTTTTTTTTAGATTTTATTTTATTTGAAAGAGAGAGCACAAAGAGGGGGAGTGGCAGGCAGAGGGAGAAGCAGGCTCCCCGCTCAGTGGGGAGCCTGATGCGGGACTCAATCTCAGGACCCTGGGATCATGACCTGAGCTGAAGGCAGATGCTTAACCAACTGAGCCACCCAGGCACCCCGGAGAAATGTCTTTTCAAGTCCTTTTTCACATGATGTTAACATTTTGAATTAAATTTTCTGTTCCTTGGTTTCACTTCATAGTCCTATATATTAGCTTTCTTATTGTGTATTAAGAAAGTTAGATTGAAAGTGGGGAGGAAAGTTTTTGTTTTGGTGGAAGATGTTAAAAAGTGACAGGTTTTTTTTTTTTTTTAAAGGATAGATTTATTTGAGAGAGAGCATGTGCGTGTGAGTGTGGGGGAGAGGCAGAGGTAGAGGGAAAATCCCAAGCAGACTCCCCACTGAATGTGGAGTCTGACATGGGGCTCAGTCTCACAACCCTGAGATCAGACCTGTGCTGAAACCAAGAGCTGGACACTTAACCAACCCAGGCGCCCCTGACAGATTTTATCTGTTGAAGCCAAATTTTGCTCTTGGTGTTTTCAGGTTGGCTGTGTGCTTCCATGCACGTGGACCAGGTAGGAGACCACCTGTCTAACTGGAGTGAGGAAGGCCTGAAGCCTTATGTCTCGTTTGGGATTGTAAAGGGAGGAGGAGGAAGAGGTAGAGTGGAGAATGAGATTCCTTTCTCTTTCATCTCCTTATATTTTAGAAAGGCAGAAACTTCCTCCCATTTTTTTTTTCCACCGCCCCCCACCCCCCTTCCTCCACTCTCTTCTGACTCCTGAGACTGAAGATGATGGCGGCCAGGGTCAGGTAGCAAAGTAGCTTCTATCATTCTCTTCCCTGACTGTGTTTTTTCCCCATTGACACAATGCCCTACCCAGTGTTCTACTTCTTGGTCTTTATACATACGTATAGTATGTCCGTATCTTAGTGGGAGATGTACTACACTTTAGTTTGGGGGCTAGCCTAGGAACCTAATCCTCATTAGCATTTCTCTAGGAAAATGAATTTTGAGTTAGAATAAATCTCCAAATGAGCTTTGGAGGATAACGTGCTTGTAAGTTGGGGACTGCCTGTCCCAGCAGTATAGCATAAGGGTGTGTGACGAGGTGCTTGGGGTTGAAGGAGGACACATAGTTGCAGGGGCTGTGGAGTGGGTCAGACCATGGGCTTTGGAATGAGCAGGTTTACATCTGAATCCCACTTACATATTGTGTGCTTTGCCCCTAAGTTTCCATCTTGGAAATTGTAGCTGTTGATACACATGTATGTGGGTACGGTGTCTGCATCCTGGTTGACTCCAATCAAAGTGATGAGGGAGATGTGAGAGTTTTTCCCTCAAAGTCCCTTCTGCCTGTTTGTGCTACATCAAAGTGCAGCATCTTACCTAAGTTTTCCTTTGTGCAGAAAGGGCACTGATGCAAGCACTGGGCCTTCTGACTTGCTTCCGGAATCCTCAGAGCACATCCAGGCCTCTGTGATAACTGGAGCAGGCTGAACTCTTGCGGGTCCTTCCCTCACTGCTGCACGTGGACTTGGTCTCTGGCATCCTAAAACGTTGTAAAAGTTGGGTTCAGAGATGTTAATTTCCAGTGATGTTGAATTCACTATTATTTTTGCTTCTGGGAGGATTTCTAGTCTTCCTGTTTATTTTATTGTGTAACTTTTTTTCTCTTGGGTCTTCACTGACATGTCTGGGAATAAAGAGATAAGTTTCTCAATCTAAGTTAATTTTTCAAATCAGGAGAAAGGAGGGAAAGTTCTGAGTGTGTACTGCACATGCCTAGGGAACTGGAAGAATGATTTAGTTTCTAGTCGGTAGTTAGCCTTTCTCAGGAATGTATTTTTGGAGGTTGAATCTCTTTTTGAGATTTTTTTCTCTAACATGGATTAAGCAGTCTTGTACTATAATCTTCATAGTTCCCTGCCACTACTTTTTCAAAGACCTGTGTTGATTTTTTTTTGTTTTTCCTTTCTACTTCTCTCCCTTTGATTATTTGTGATGATTGGCAAGTGGTTGTGCAGTTTCAGGAATTGGGAGCACTGCTCTGGTTCTTTACTCCATTGAGTAATCAGATGTTTTCATGCCTAGATCATCTTTATCATTGAGAGATACCGGCTTAAAAAATGTGGAACATAGGGTGTTTGGTTTGGGGCCTACGTTATCCTTGTAGAAAAACGTAATCTGTCTTGAGACCCAGTAGAGGACTGAATGTCCTGCTCCTTATCCTAATTGGCATCAGCGATGGTGGCCACAGTGCTTTCCTTGTATGACAGTAATGCAGATGAAGCTGGCCTCAGGACCAGATAATTATTCTCAGTGGATGCACATGGCAGACATAATTATGAATCACTTTATCTCCTTTGTGGTGTAGTCACTGGAAGATAAAGAACAAGAGGGATTTGGGTAATGCAAGGTAAATATTGACTCTTGTTTTCATCTGCAGCTTTGGGACAGACTATTTAATATGTTGCATAGGTATAGCAGGCCTTTGGTGTCTTTTTTTTTTTTTTAAACAAGTTGTTTTCTGTAGGTTTGTCTCTAGTGTGTGCAGGTTTTCCTTTTAGTACATTTGATGTTCTCACTGCAGGATTCATCTGTAACTCCGTGCCATTTCCCCTAAGATAACTGAATGCATGGTGTTAAAGAGGATACAAATTTGCTTATATCCTAAATGCACCATTAAAGAACAGCTGAAAATAGAGTTGTGATCCTGGTTCTGTCTCTAAGCAGCTGTATGAACTTGGAAGTCCTCAGGGCTGCTCTACTTCAGGATTCTAAGGGCACTGTTAGCATCCTTTTTAATTTAAGTAAATGGTACTGCTGGGCTGCTTTTCTGTAGAATGCGGTGTGAACGGTGACCCCTAGAGTCAGGCCACAGAGGCGCTACTAGAAATCCTAACTTACTCCCGGGACCACTGGTTTTTTCACAGAATAAGGTTGGGTAGAATGAACTCGAACGCTCTGAGCGCTGGGAGAGGCGTCCATCATCCGTGTTAGCCCCTCTTCCATGACTGGGCCCCGTTTCCAGGAGAATTGGAAAATTATTTTTGTTAACAAAAGTAGCGTTTTATTTCCAGAGAATTGATGTAGTCCTTAACAATAGCATTGCTCTAGGAAAATGAATTTTGAGTTAAAATACATTTCCAAATGAACTTTGGGAATCACCTGCTTCTCCGTTGGGGAACCATGCACCCCAGCAGTAGAGCTCAGGGTCATGTGTGACGTGCGTGGGGTTGCAGGAGGACCCGTTCATGCAGGGGCTGCGGGGTGGGTCAGTGTGCAGGCTCCAGCACGAATAGGTTTGCACCGGAGTCCCACGGTTGGAGTGTTTGACCTCATGTGTAGACTTGCCATGTCTTGTGTAGACTTGTCATGTGCAGTCCCTGCAAGACTTGTCAGCATGTATTTCGGGTCTCTGCATGGGACAACTTGTTGTTGGGATTTGAAAGGCATTCATTTTTAGAGCCTGTATTGACTATGGGGAGAAGTCACAGCTTCAGTGACCCCAGTTACTCATAATGTAAAGAGCGGTAGCGCTGGTCCAAAATGCTGATTAAATGATTTCTAAATCTTCCGATTTCAGTTTCTATGAAAGAAATGTTGATCCAAAAAGTACAATCTGTAAAGAGTGGGTTTTACTCCATTGGAGCGTAAATATTTTTAATATTTTGGTATTTAGATAAGATTCCCAAGATGATTATAAATATTTAAATAATTATGAAGCAAATTTATACATAGGTCCTTTATACATAAATCATTTGATAATCTGTGAGCACTCAGAATTTCCTGAGTTTAAAGGCTATGAAAATCGTCAGAATTTTTAGTATAGGAAGCACTATTCCTACACTGATAGAAAATGAGAAATCAAATTGTACATAGATTAATAAGGATTCCTATTGTGATGTAGATACATACCTAAGATGTTTCCTTCTAAACTTTTTTTTTTTAATTCAAGTCACTGGAATATTCTTTTTTTTTTTTTTTTAAGATTTTATTTATTTGACAGAGAGAGACATAGTGAGAGCAGGAACAAGCAGGGGGAGTGGGAGAGGGAGAAGCAGGGAGCCCGATGCGGGGCTCGATCCCAGGACCCTGGGATCATGACCTGAGCCGAAGGCAGACGCTAACGACTGAGCCACCCAGGCGCCCAAGTCACTGGAATATTCTGGGTTCTTTTTTTTTTTTTTTTAAAGATTTTATTTATTTATTCATGAGAGACAGAGAGAGAGAGAGAAGCAGAGGGAGAAGCAGGCTCCCAAGGAGCAGGGAGCCCGATGCGGGACTCGATCCCAGGACCCTGGGATCATGACCTGAGCCGAAGGCAGACGCTTAACCGTCTGAGCCACCCAGGCGCCCTGGGTTCTTTAATTAAGAAGCAGTCACCCAGCAATGGTGAATGCTGATTTAATCTGACAAGTCAAAGTCCCTCCTATTTGCAGAGATGGTCTGGATAGACCAGTAAGTTGCTTGCTGTACAGAACTTTGTGTTTTTGTTGTGTTTTCAGTCTTACTGTAAGTGATGTACAATATAACCAAGAAACGTCTCTGTACAAGTTTTCCTCCTTTAAGCTTCAGACAAGTCTGTGATGTTTTGTTGGCAAAGAGTCCAAGGAAAATTCTTTAGTTTGGGGATGGGGAGAAGGCATTACACTCAGCTGTATTACTGCTACAAGACCCAGCTGGTCTTTGAATAACCGTGGTCTCCTGAGAGGATTCATTGAATGGTCTGGTGTTGGGATTTCTTTTAGTCTGCTTGCAGTTTCTGCTCTATGAAAAAGACAGTTTCTTATGTACAGCCACAAACTATTTTATTTTGGGACAAATAACTTGAATAAGACCTCTCAATTTCACAGCTGTTGATCTTAATATTCTGAAGAATGCAGGTAAATTACCTTGATACAACTGATTGAGGGCATTTAAATTAAGCAAAAACTCCAGAGTTAAGTTTTAAAAGTGATAATTTTTTTTAAATAAGCTACTTTTAAAATCTTACATACTTTTCATCTGCTTAGATTTTGTGTTATTTATATTAAAACATCCCTACTTCCGCATAAATTCTAGAATATGTAAAAATGCAAAGATCATTATGAGCAAATGTGAGTACACTCTTATCTTTTGGAGAGGAAGAGAGTTAAGTGTGGTGTGCCGTATTTTGTGCTTATGTTGTCAAATACCAAAACTCTAAGCAACATGTAAAAAAGTTTATATGTTGTTAAAACGGACTATGGTCGTTTTATGGTTACGTATGCAGTAGCATGGAGTATGATAGAAAATTAGGGGCGCCTGGGTGGCTCAGTCGGTTAAGCGGCTGCCTTCGGCTCAGGTCATGATCCCAGGGTCCTGGGATCGAGCCCCACGTCGGGCTCCCTGCTCGGTGGAGAGTCTGCTTCTCCCTCTCCCTCTGCCGGCCTCTCTGCCTACTTGTGCTCTCTCTGTCTCTCTCAAATAAATAAATAAAATCTTAAAAAAAAAGAAAATTATATGTACTTTAGTTTACTATGTACATCTGAAATACCCAGATGGTTAGTGTTTTGGTTATAGCTCTGAGGCAGAGGGGGAGGCTCCTGCGTAAGTGAATGAGGCAGAATGGGAGGGAGGGGTAGAAGAAAACTTAGAACTACTTGAGTATTTAAAATGCTTTGAGTATGTTTAACCTGGCAATTTGCCTTTCACACTACCTTAGCAACAAGATAGGAGGATTGGGAGAACACTTACTGATGCTATCTTATGATATGTTTAAAGAATATAGGATGTCCTGAAACATAATTGTTTGTAAAAGGCAAATGTTGAAACATTTTACTTAGTGAAATTACTAAGCTTGCAGGAATGCGGTTTTAAGAATTTGTGAACATGTGGGGTCGTCCACATGCTGGTTTTGAGGTTTTAGGAAATTCTGAAGCCAGAAAATCTTGGAATAAAAGTAGATTTTTGGAATAAAGTCCAGGAATCAGAATTCTTGAGCCTCAGGGTGCCTGGGTGGCTCAGTCGTTAAGCGTCTGCCTTCGGCTCAGGTCATGGTGAGCCCCACATTGGGCTCCTTGCTCGGCGGGGAGCCTGCTTCTTCCTCTCCCACTCCCCCTGCTTGTGTTCCCTCTCTCGCTGTCTCTCTCCCTCTCTCTGTCAAATAAAATTCTTGAGCCTCAGTAGGTCAGTGAATTGGTTTTGTGTTGACTTTTTTTTAAATTAACATAATGTATTATTTCAGAGGTACAGGTCTGTGATTCATCAGTCTTACATAATTCACAGCGCTCACCATAGCACATACCCTTTGCAACATTCATCACCCAGCTGCCCCATCCCTCCCACCCCGCTCTACTCCAGGAACCCTCAGTTTGTTTCCTGAGATTTAGAGTCTCTTAACTGTTTGTCTCCCCCTCTGGTTTCATCTTGTTTCATTTTTCCCTCCCTTCCCCTATGATCCTCTGTCTTGTTTCTCAAATTCCTCATATCAGTGAGATCATATGATAATTGTCTTTCTCTGACTGACTTATTTCGCTTAGCATAATACTCTAGTTCCATCCACGTTATTGCAAATGGCAAGATTTCATTTTTTGATGGCTGCATAATATTCCTCTGTGTGTGTGTGTGTGTGTGTGTGTGTGTGTCTATATATAGACACACTATATCTTCTTTATCCATTCATCTGTTGATGGACATCTAGGCTCTTTCCATAGTTTGGCTATTGTGGACATTGCTGCTATAAACATTGGGGTGCACGTGCCCCTTCGGATCACTACATTTGTATCTTTGGGGTAAATACCCAGTAGTGCAATTGCTGGGTCGTACAGTAGCCCTATTTTCAACTTTTTGAGGAACCGCCATACTGTTTTCCAGAGTGGTTGCACCAACTTGCATTCCCACCAACAGTGTAGGAGGGTTCTCCTTTCTCCACATCCTCGCCAACATCTGTCGTTTCCTGACTTGTTAATTTTAACCATTCTGACTGGTGTGAGGTGGTATCTCATTGAGGTTTTGATTTAGATTTCCATGATGCCTAGCGATATTGAGCACTTTTTAATGTGTCTGTTGGCCATTTGGGTGTCTTCTTTGGAGAAATGTCTGTTCATCTCTTCTCCCCATTTCTTGATTGGATTAAGAAGTCAAACTCTCACTCTTTGCAAGTGATATGATACTTTATGTGGAAAACCCAAAGACTCCACCCTAAAACTGCTTGTGTTGACTCTTGAAGTAGACTCTAGGTAGGTGCTTTCCTTCAGTGGTGGTGTCTTTGTCATAATCAGCTAGGGGCCTCACTCTTTCTAGGGCCCTGAAAGGCTTTTAATTGCATAGTGTGAATTATCTAAGACTGATTGTACTATATGGTTAACAGAGTAAGTCTGTTTTGAAATGCCAGTTCTCATAAAAATGCGACCATAGGCTTAAAATAAATTTTATTTACCACAAGATTTAGACAGAATATCAGTTAATTGTTTAATCTCTACTCGTGTAAAAATAGTTATTTTTCCCTTGGAGGATTCTTTTTTCTGGGATGTTTGTTATCAGTTTTGAGTACTTTGGTATGCCATCTGTCCACTGCCACTCTTTGTTACCTGCTGGTGGTCTTATAACTGGGGTGGTTTTCTTTGTATTTTGTTTTGTTTTGTTTTTGGAGGGGAGGGGCTTATATCTACTTTTAGGATACTTGGGAACACTCGATTGTTCCTACAAAAATATTCTAATTAGCAAAATGCAGGGCCTTAGAGATATTTTAAATACAAACCTCATGTGCTTTTGAGGGTGGTTGAGGAAAGAGAATGATACATTTTTGAGGTAATTTTAATTGTTTACCATGGCATAAGCAAAGTTTCTCTGATAGAGTTCATAGTTGAGTGGTATTTTCACTTAAAAACTCGTAAGTCTTGGTGTTTTAGAAAGAAGTGAATTACTTTCCTTGAATGACTAAACTAAATAGCATCTGTCTCTAAGCTTAATAAGCCTTTTAACCTAGATCCCTTATTTGTTCTTTGAACTTTTCCTTTATTATTGCTCGGAGTGGGAAAACAAAAACCCTTTAGCTTAAACAAACTAAAGAAAAAAGCATAGAAAGCCCTTGGATTTAAGCTTTTAGTATAAATTACTTTTTGTATCTACCTAACATGGGAATATTTATGCAGCTTTCCTGTACTGTCTGTTGTAGTTCCTTCTTAAAATATTAATATAAGTGGAACAGTCTTTTGAAATAATGTTTTATTTAACACTCGTATGTTGGGCACTGAGTGTCTGCCAAGCTTTTTGCAGCTCCGTGCAGAAAACACAGAGGTGAGCCTTTAAGCTCTGTCTGGGGTTTCGTCTCCTCCCACCACTGTGTTCAGGTCCATCCCAGCAATTTGCTGCCCTTGGGCTTTCCTCATTGGGACATCTTTCACACTTTAGCCAAGCCAAAGTGTTCGTATCCATTTTAACAGTGTTGGCAGACTCCTGTTGTTCCCAGAATAGAATGCAGAACCTTGAGCTTACCCAACTGCCGCCCTGGATCCCTCCCACGGCCACTTTGAGCTTCTTACTCTTTCCAATCGGTGTGGTCATTTCGAACATCAGAGCCAGTATGATCTCTTCTGATAGAATTGCCTGTCTTTCTGTCTCTATTTGATATTTCCCCCAACTTCGTTTGGCACACGTAAATCTCCATTCAATCATGGTCTGTTGGTTACCTCTGTTGTATATGGATCTTTTCTCTAGTGAGGCACTTGCCTTGCTGTAAACGCAAGTGTTCCCAGTCCAGTCTACAATAGCCCTGGCCCCTAACTGTGCCCCGGCATGTGGTCGACATCAAACACATGTTTCAGACAGTATTCCCTGGTTGTATTCGTTTTGTAATTTGAACAGTGCACAGTTTTTGATTGAATACAAACTGGTCCAAGATCCAAAAGCCCAACTGTCATTAATCACATGTAAGATGTGAACCATTCAAAGAGTTTTCTTCATCGATAAGTAAAACCAGACTTAAAATGAGCTTGATTCGGGTGCCTGGGTGGCTCAGTCAGTTAAACGTCTGCCTTCAGCCCAGGTCATGATCTTGGGGTTCCGGGATCGAGCCCCGCGTTGGACTCCCTGCTCAGCAGGGAGTCTGCTTCTCCCTCTGCCCCTCACCACGCTCGTGTTCTCTCACTCTCTCTGTCTCTCTCTCAAATAAAATCTTAAATGAGCGTGACTGATGATCTTTATGAAAACAAACTAATTTTTTTCTGTTATCAGAATGGTTCACAGTGATCCATGAGCTTTCCTTAAGGTCTACAAGCCCACCACCACAGTTGTCATAAATAGTGGATCTGTGGTTTAACTATGTAGGGACCATCTTCTCCCCTAAATCTAGCCAAGCACTTTCAGAATATAGATCTGAGTTGGAGACATCCTGGTTTCTAGAAAACCTCTGTTAAAGTGTAAATAAATAATCATGGAGATCTAAGTACAAACCCATTCTCTCTTCAGGGAAGAGCAGTGATCTGTGGAGGGGGGCATTGGGTCTGTGTTGAGTGTGGCAGAGATGGCCATTTGCCTCTCAGTCCCTGTTTTCCCCCCTCTTTTATGTTGATGGAGTCTTGAGTGGGGTACAGCCTGTATTGGTGTCCGTTTCCCAGCCTGCCTTGCAAACAGGTGTGGCCATGTGGTTAGGCTACCGACCCTGGAGAATAGAGTGCTGTTAGGGAAGTAGCTTCCCTACTTGTTGCCTTTACAGCCTGCTCAGCAAAATGCAGAGGGTGCTATTTTGGGCCAGAGGTTGAGGTCATGCACAGCAGAGGAATGAGAAAGGTGGAGCTGGGGTTTCTGACAGCTGGGTCACTTAATCCTGGACAACCTATGCAGACTTCTCCATGAGACAGAAATAAAGTTTGGTCTTTTGCCACTCCAGTTGAGGTTTGGTCTCCTTTGGCTAGACTTTGAATCCAAAATACTGTAGTATGCTTTATGACTTTGGACAGGGAATGTCTAGACCAGGAAAGTAAGAACTGCCTAGAAACACGGTACATTCTCTGGAGTTGTCAGAGATTTGGTTGATTATGGTCGGCAAGGATTTAATGTTGGGTTAGTGTTAAGATTCCATGGATCATTTTTAAGGCTTCCTCTAACCTGAGACTCAATGACTTTGTTCAGTTTTGTGTTAATAAATTACCGTATTTGATCATTTCTAAAATAGACGTTTCCACACTGGAATGTTTCTGATATTAGAATGTGTTTTTACAAGACAGCCTCTTAGCTTTGGCATATAATCAGAGCGGAATTTGACTTGTGACCTGATGGTCCATAGGCATCCCCCAAAGTAGGTAGAATTAGTTGCAGAAAAATGTTGAAGCATGAATACTGGCTTAAAATGAGCAAGGTCCAGTAGCCAACCAGGATTCCTAGTCTGAGCAATAGCTGAAGAAGTGACTCCCTTCAGGTTCAGAAAATGGCCACTTGCAGCTCAAGTTTGTAGTTTCTTCATGGAGCCCAGTTGGTGGTCTCTCTTGGCTTCAGGCCAGGAACAGCTAACCTGTTCAGGATGTAAGGAGGAACTAAGAGCAGCCTGATTTGGTAAGAAGATTCTCTGTGGAAGGAGGAAACAAGATAGATAGTGAAGGTTTGAAATAATCCTTTTACCTGATTCTTTAGTTTGTTCCCTATGCTCAGAGTTAAGACAAGTACTGCTAGAATGATTATAAAAAAGAAGAGCTCATCCTTTACTCTCAGAGGCAGTCTTTCCCTCTCCGCTAATTTTATTTACTTCCATATATTAAATAAAAATGACTGTAAATATTGGGTCTCTGTGACCCAAGTAGTATACAATTTTAATTTTTTTTGTATTTTTTCCCCTATTTGTTTTCTTTGAATATTTGGCAGAAATAGTTCACATTCTCCAAAAGCACACTCAGATTTCTCTCCGTTCTGTTTTTCAATTGTTGAAACTTTCCAGTGCGTACTAGTTCTCTGTTGTTCCTGGAGACATCCTTATTGGACCTCTGACTTCCTGCTGCCAAACGGGCTGTTTGCCATCCAGGTGTAGGACACAGGGTCACCCAGGTGTTGCCGGGGGATTCCTTTTTCCTTTGTCCTCTTGGATGACACTCATACTGGGTTTAATTCCTATTTCCTGGATGACACTCATACCTGGTTTAATTCCTATTTCCTGGATGACACTCATACCTGGTTTAATTCCTGTTTCCTGGATGACACTCAGACCTGGCTTAATTCCTTATTCTGGTGGCTTTCATTCTTAAATTCCTGAGAAAGCATGAAAGAGCTAAGACTGAAGCTTTCTTTGCCTGAAAAATCCCTTTATCAGCACTCCTATCTGATACATGGTTTGGCAGGATTGGAATTCCAGTCTGAAAACCCTGTTTCTCTCAGAAATTTGAAGATAGTGCTCTGTCTTCTATCTTTCAGGATTGTAGCAAAGTTTGTCATTCTGATATCTGGTCTTCTGTGTGTCCCTTTTTTTTTTTTTTTTTTGGCCTCTGGAATGTTTTTCAGCGTAGTTGTTAAAAGATGAGTACAAGACCAGACTGCTTAGCTTTGTCACTTCCTAGCTACGTAACTATGGCAAATTATCAAACTCTTATGCCTCAGGTTCTCATGCGTACAATGAAGATAAAAGCACTGTGTGACTGAACAGTTGTTTGTGGATTATACGAGAATTCATGTAAAGTACTTAGAAAAGCTTTTTGTGCATAAGATTCATATTGGCTGCTATTAGTTGTTATAATCTAGCTATTCTAAAATATCACAGTGATACACTGTGGTCAGATCTTGTTCATTTATTGTGTAGAACAAAGAGTGCACCTCTTTATTTTGGAGACTTTGTCCTTCAGCTCCAGGAAGAATTCTTGGATTACTTCTTCGGTTATTTCTTACCACGAATTTTTTTTTTCCTTGTTCGGTTAACAGTATCAGTTGAATGCTGGATCTCTTGGATGAACCCTTAATTAAAGAAGAAAAGAAAGCCCTTTTCCTTTTGTACTCTTTGGGTGTGTGTGTCTTTTGCATAAATTCTTAAACTATGTCTTTTAAAATTTTTAATTACAGCTTTCATGTTAATTTCTGAGCATTCTTATTCTCTGCTTATATTACTTAAAACATCCTGCTTTTGCATGAATATGATAAATTTTTTTCAAGATAGTAGTGATCCTCCTTGCTGGCCTCAATTTTCTCTGAGAAATTTTTTTCTTGTTTTCTTTCATATCAAAGAATGTCCTCAAATATTAGGTTGATGCTTTACTTCCTTTTTAAGATTGAGTTCTCTGGACTCAATTTTGTTTCTGCCAAGAACGATCCTCTTCTATTTTGCCTGGCTATCAGCCTGATTATAAGCTTATTGTGGAATGGCGCACAATTCAGTATGCAGAAGAATTTCATTACATTTCCCTGTATGCACCCCCGTGCCTTGCTCTCAGCCTCCCCTAGAACTAGTAGCTCTAAAGTTGGGACATCTAATCAGTTTCTTCTGAGATTATATAGCTGTTTACCGAGTGGGGGTAGTTGTCTAAATATACAGGGTATTGGTAGGTACCTGGGGGAGACGGGATGTCCAGTGGATCCTTAGAGTTACAGGCGATCTCCCTGTAGAGGCCCTATTTCTCTCCACCTTCTGTTGTTCATGTGTCCAATTCCTGGGTCATTCTGGGGTTCTGTGGGGTGTTCTGCCTTGCATCCTGTGGTATGTTCTCTGTGACCTTGTTTGACCTCTCTGTAAGTCATTCCTGGTTTCAAATATTGAGATTTGTGGTTAAAGTGTCATATACTATTGAATTCTTTTTCTTAGTTTTTTTAATGCAAGAATACAAATATTTGAATTTATTATAATGACTTAAAATTAGGAAGCATAAGTATGCTTGCAGCATATTGTTTTAACCTTGTGGCAAAAAGTGGAAAGAGGACCTTCCTGTTTTAGGAAGTATAGGGAAAGGTATTACTGTCCATTTTTTGTTACAGAATGAAACTGGAAGTGCTATTTTGTTCATAACATTTTATCATAACTTTATCACTTTTGTATGACTGTGCATTGCACTCACTAAACTACCATCATACTCAAGGTCAAGTTTGGCATTTGAATCCTCCATAGCCGTTGGTGAGTTTTAAATGAAAAAATTTGTTGAAACTTTGAGTGTAAGTGGGAGTCTCTTTTGATGTTTATTGTTAAATTTATACCCATTGAAATTCTAAACTGAAGTATTAAAACATCTTCTTGCAAACATAATAAATCTTAAGGACCTGAGCTGTTGACTGATTTTCCTGGACCTGATGGAATATCAGGACCTCCATGATTGGCTTAGACCAGTCAGAATGTACCCCTGAGCTGGGTGGCGTTTTTTCCCTAAATTACATGGACTGGGTGGACACCTGTATGAACTCAGGTTTCTGTCAGCAGGGAAGAAGGGCAGGATGCATAATAGGTAAGCGCCTTGTAGGGGCTGCTGTGAGATTAGAAGTTACAGGAATTTGGAGGCACAGGAGCCCAAGGAAGGCTGTAGCTGCAGAAGGAAGCTGAATGGAGGAATGGAGCCTCTTTGTGGCCTTTGGATGGGTGGGATTGATACATTTTCACATTTCTTCCGTGTCTAATCAAGGAAGGGGATTACTTGCGTACTGGGTGTCCTTGCGTGTGGTACTCTGGGGACACTGAATCACCCATCAGTTGCCAAGTTTCTGATCTTGTCCTTAAAATTGCAGATACTGATAAAATTTGTTTTTGCTGGGATGCCTGGGTGGCTCAGTCAGTTAAGTGTCTGCCTTTGGCTCAGGTCATGATCCCAGGGTCCTGGGATCGAGCCCCGCATCGGGTTCCTTGCTCAGCGGGAGCCTACTTCTCCCTCTCCTGCTCTCTCTGGTTGTGTGTGTGTGTGTCTCTCTCTCTGACAAATAAAATCTAAAAAAATTTGTTTTTGCTAATAAAATATGCTTTCAGTTTTATGGTCTTGAACATCTATACCAAACTTGAATAAATTCACTAAAATGGCGCCTCGTTTCAACTCTTCTCATATTGCCTCTAAAGTCAGAATTAGGCTTTTTTCCACAAATGCTAGCACTAATATCTCTTCACTAATACTATATGATGATTTTATCACATAGTATAACTTCTGAGAATTGATGGGGAGGATTTGTGAAAACCAGGAACCAATTTTTAGTGATATTTTTCATGTTTGTTACTAGGCAAATTAGGAGCCTTGTGGTACCTGGTTTTAGGATTGGGTGTCTTAATCAAGATCAATATTGACCGTACCCAAAGAGTTGAGACTACACTGTTTTTGCATTAATTCACTTTGCTGAGTCAAGAAAAAAAAAATAGAAATATTTATTTATTTATTTATTTTTAAAGATTTTATTTATTTGACAGAGAGCGAGAGCAGGAACACAAGCAGGGGGAGTGGGAGAGGGAGAAGCAGGCTTCCCGCAGAGCAGGAAGCGAGATGCGGGGCTAGATCCCAGGACTCTGGGATCATGACCTGAGCCGAAGGCAGATGCTTAACGACTGAGCCACCCAGACGCCCAAGAAATATATTTTTAAATGAGGGTATAGTGCAGGTGATTGCTCATGTTGATGCAGTAGAGAAGGGACTAGAGCGAAGGTCAGCATACTGTGGCCTGAGGGCCAGTTCTGGCCCACTGCCTGTGTTTGTTTTGTTTTGTTTTGTTTTTTTAAGTTGTTAATTGGGACATGCCCATGCTCATTCACTTACTAATGGTCTGGGGCAGCTTTTTTTCCACAATCCCTGAGTTGAATAAATGCAACCGAGACCTTATGGAGCATAAAGCCTGACATACTTACTGTTGGGCCCTTCCTGAAAACAGTTTGCCAACCCTTGGACTAGATTAACATGAAGCTTTCTTGGAAGAAGCAAACTTAAGAGGATTTAAGAAAATAAAAAAGGAACAAGGAGGTTTTTCAGTGTGTAGGAGATGCATTATGAATTACTGTTTGATGGGTATGATTTTCTTCCATATCAGTGCAAGTACACAGAAATTACCTTTTTTCCTGTTTTTAGATGTTACTAGCCCGTATGTCTGGACATTCAGTATAAGAGGACAGGGCAAATGGAATGAGCTACTCTTTGTATCCTCAAGAATTTGTAGATCTTACGGTTTTTTTCCTATTTAGGAAGTGCTGATTAAGGAATCTTTTCTTTTGCCAAAATGAGATGACTAAGATGATGGAGTTCTTAATGATTACTCTTTTCTTTCAAGGTAGTTAGGTATTATTTAAAAATATAATTTGCTTCTCCCCCTTGCCTCCCCACCACCCCCCAAAAAAACCCTCTTAAAAAATAGGCTCAAATACTAATTTAATTCTTGTTCTCTTGGAGTCCAGAATTGGTAATTCTGATTGGTGGACAATAATCCTCCAAGCAGTGATTCAGGGATCCAGGCATCTTCGATCCTGTGGTTCTACCTGGTTCATCTGGGTCAAGCTACGTAAGGAGGGAGAACCTAGGGAGGATTCTATGTGAGTTTTATGGTCCAGGCCTAGAAGGGGTACATGCAGTGTCTGCTTACATTCTATTGGCCGAACACATGGCATTTACCTGCAGGAGAGGTAGGAAAACGTTGTCTGTGTACCAGGGGGACAAAAAAAAAAAAAAGGAAATGGATTTTGGTGACCAGCCAGTCTCTCCCACAATTACTGGTCACTACAATCACCTTATATTTTGAAAGCAATCAGATACTGGTGACAGATAGAAGCCTTCACTTACTTTTTATGTTTTTTTTCCTTTTTCTTCCCTGAAGACTGCGAATCCCTGATAAGTGATTTCAGCTGAAGAGGTATAGTTTGGGCAGAAGAACTGTAGTGTCACTCAAGGCAGATTTTAGCAAAGATCCTATTTTGGTGTGATGTGCCATATACCGAATATTGACATAATTACCCCATGTTAACCTTAAAAGTAAAACTGCCAGTTATTTTTACCAGCAAAAGATGGGTCTATTTGGGAATAAAAGAGAATTGCAATCCAGGAGAAACAAGCGGTGTCAAAACTGTAGGCAAGTCCAGGGAACAAAGGAGAGACCCACTTTTTTAAGGGGAAAAGGGGTCCGTTGGGAAGGCTGTTCAGAACTGAATGAAAGTCCATTAGAGGAAACTGGGTGTTCAAAGTGTGGTGGTTTCTTCTTGGCTGACCTGTTGTCCCAGGAATGGGGAAAGCCACTCTTCCTCTGGCTGGCGTGGTAGAGTAGTACATGCATGCAAGGTCACGTATGTCTCTTCCTGTAGGGTCTATGGCAGTAGGGCATGAGATCTCCCCCTACCAAGACCTCCTGACTTCATTTTAGTGAGATTTCCCATTCCTGATTTTCCCACCTATAGTGGAAAGGAATTCTTATACCACCTTAATGCTCGGCACAAATATTTCCAGTTTGCCCACCACTGGGCAAGTGGTAAGATGGTGCTTTCCAACTTTGCTGAGATTGAGTATTGTCCTGTGGCCTGCTTTGGTGAATGGTGAGCACGAGTAGTATGTGTCACGGCTTGGCAGGAGCTTTGAGTGAGTGGGCACTTGGCTGTGGTCCTTTCCCAGTGTCTGGAGATGGTGGAGGTTTTTGTTGAGATGAAGACTCCATCAGCCTGACTCTGTGGTTGACCATGGGTATGAGCAGGGCTCCCAGCCAAAACCCCTGGGCATTTGCATTAAACCATTGAAGTTCCTGGTGGATTTTGCTCTGCGCCTATCCTGAGGGGTAGAGGGTAAGTGTTGGTGCTTTGAGATCTTCACCCCTCTAGCATTTAAGGATCCAAACTAGCATCATATTTATAATAAAAAAAAAGGTAAATCTCTATTAATTTCTAATAGTGCCAGGCATTTGAACTATTTGTTGCTACCCATGTAGGCATCTCCCAAGGTAAAGATACTTCGGAATTTCTACCAAGATTTTCACCTCATTTTTTTCCCCCCACTGATGCTTATCTTTGAAATGAAGGACTGTTTTAACTTTTGCTGCCTTTACAAGTGGTGAGAGCGGGAGAGCTCTGGAGGGAATCTAATCTTTCTTGTCACTGCCTGTGCAGCTGGGTACAGGTGTGGGTGAGGGGAGCATGGATGGAGATCTTCTCACCATCCGGGCAACCTAGAGCAAGAAATCACCTTCTCTGAGGGGGTTGGGGAAGAGTAATTACTGCTCACTCAGCCCATTAGAGGAGAAAGGATTGACTAGGGACCATGGCTGCAGCCAGAGGAGATGTGGTTTCTGGCCTTTAGGGCCCCATATGCAATGCTGGCTGTAGTTCCTATAATTCTGGGGGAAATGGCAGTACTCCTGGGCAGTAGTCATGTTCCATTGTGGGTTAAAATGTCGTGTAGAGGCTCTCTGGGATCCGAACAATTGTTTAAGTGTAATTTTTTTTTTTTTTTTTAAATAATGGAAACTGTGTTCTGAATTCTAAACAACCAATTCATAAAAGGACTTGAACAATGCACTAATTTTCTATGAAGGGAGTTGTGCTAGTTTGTAACAAAGCACCACAAAATGGGTGGTGTAAAACAACAGAGATTTGTTCTCCCAGTTCTGAAGACTGGAAGCTCAAAATCAAGGTGTCTGCAGGGCTGTGCTCCCTCTGAAGCTTCCAGGGGAGGATGTTTTTCGCCTTTTCCTCACATTTGCTGGCTTGTCAGCATGACTCCAGTCTCTGCCCTGCCTTCACGAGGCCAGCTGCCCGGTGTGTCTATGTCTTCCCATGGTATTCCTCAGTTTCTTCTCTTTCTATAAGGACTGTTGTCATACTGGATTAGGGCCCTCCCCAGTGTCCTTATCTTAACTTGATTACATCAGTGACATTCATAAGTGCTGGGGGTTGGATGTCAACATATCTTTCTGGGAGAAACAGTTCAACCCATAACAGGAGTTGAAAAATAGCTCTGCTCCAGTGTACTATTTTAAGTCCATCCTACTTCCCAGAGAGGAGGAAAATAATCCCCGAAATAATGACTTTTACAAAGTGGACTAAATAACAATAACAAAGATTAATTAAAAAATGGGCAAAGGACTTGAATAGACATTTCTCTAAAGAAGATACGAAAATGGCCGTTAAGTACCTGAAAAGATGCTCAGCATCAGGAATCCTTAAGCAAACTTAAGTCAAAACCACCAGGAGATACCACATCACAAATAGTAGGGTGGCTATTATATTAAAACAAGTGTTGATGTAGATGTAAATAAATTGGAACTTTGCATTGCCGGTGGGGATCTACAGTGGTACAGATGCTGTGGAAAATAGTTGTGATTCCTCAAAAAATTAAACATAAAATTACCATATGGTCTAGTAATTCCACTTTGGGTATATACCCAAAAGAATTGTGAGCAGGGTTTTGGCGATAACCATCCACTGATGTTCATAGCAACATTATTCACAATAGCCAAGGGGTGGAAGTAATCTAAGTATCCATCAATGCATGAATGGATAAACAATGTGGCATATACATACAATGAAATATTATTCAGCCTTAAAATGGAAGGAAATACTGACACATGATACAACATAGATGAACCTTATGTTGAGTGAGAGAAGATGGTCACAAAAGGACAAAATAATTGTATGATTCCTCTAAAGAGTAGTCAAATTCATAGAGACAATGGTAGAATGGTGGTGGGTAGGGGTGGGGTGAGAGAATGGGAGGTTATTGTTTAATGAGTACAGAATTTCATTTCACATGAAAAATTCTGGAGATGGATGGTGATTGCACAGTATTGTTAATGTACCATTAGATAGCATTAAGTACAATTAAAAATAATGAATCTTATGCAGATTTTACCAAAATAAAAAAAGTAGACAAGTTGTAGATTTAAGGTAAGAATCAAAGAAAGATAAAACTATGTAAAACTCACTGACCCCGTCTAATAAGTAATACCCCTCTTCTCAATCTAGGTTCTGGCCCAGTGGAGAAATAGGACAGAGTAAGGTATCTGGCCTTTGAACAATCAAGTCATCTCTGTTGAAGGCTATTTGGGAGGTGATAGCTTGGTGTGAGAGATCAAGGAGCTCCTTAACAGCACACCCCAGAATTTGGTCCTCCCAGTTACCACAGGGCTGCTCTTGGAGGTGCAGAGTACTTCTGTGTGCTCCCATGGTCCCCATGGGCTGACTTCTCCCCAACAAGACAGTTGGGGGGGGGTGGTGCTCAGCCAAGCTTGGTCTGTTTATTCTTCCCAAATTTTCTATTCAGATACATGACTGCACTTCTTTAGGCAGGATAAAAAGGTCAGATTGAAGCAAAGAAGGATATACTGAACTCCCCTACTAAAAGAAGCATCAGGTGTGGGGGAAGAAGCCTTCACCTGAAACATCCCTACTTCTTGTTCTCTTCACATATCCTGCTTGCAAGTTGGCTCATGGTTAGCCAGTGCCTCCTGTTCAAGAGGTTGCTTCCCAGTGAAACCACAGTCCCTTTGGGTACTCTTCTCTCACTTCTGACTGGCAGTGGAGATAATGACTGAAGGCTCTGGCAGTTAATGACATCAATTCCAAGGCCACTCTGTGCCCAGGGCTTAAATTTGCTTTCCTCTTTTCAGTCTCAAATGATCTACAGCCATGTTGTCTTGCATAGCTTTTTAGAGGTGTGTAGTGAGATCCAATGACAAACGTGCCAGGAACATAGTGATGCCTAAGTTTGAACATAATTTTTCCCTGGGAATGTGACAGTAGAAGTTTAATTGTAGGATGTTTAACTTTGCAAGTTCAAGTCCAAATACGTCAAAATCCAAAGGAGTTAAAAGTTCAAAATAGGGCGCCTGGGTGGCTCAGTTGGTTAAGCGTCTGCCTTCGGCTCAGGTCGTGATCTCAGGGTCCTGGGATCGAGCCCCGCATCGGGCTCCCTGCTCAGTGGGGAGTCTGCTTCTCCCACTTCCTTGGTGTCCCCCCCACCGCCGCTAGTGTGCTTGCTCTCTCTCTCATTCACTCTACACTCTCTCTGTCTTAAAAAACAAACAAACAAAAAAATTCAAACTAAAATTCTCTTGGCCCTTTCATACATTCATTAATTCAAAAGTGCTTATTGAAAACCCACTCTGGGTACTCTTCTAATCATTGGGGATATTTTGGTGCATAACCCCCCCCCCCCCACCCCCAACAACAACAAAAAAATCCTGCCTGCCCTCCTTGAGCTGACTTTCTGGAGACTTCAAGGTAAAAAAACAATAAATTCCAATAAGCATATCTTTACCAGGTCCTGTCAGGCTAAAGTATTCTTGAAGCCTGGGTGGTGGTTTGTTGTCCTGGAAGCTATAGTCCAGGCTGCTTCACAGGAAGGGCTGCCTTTTGCAATCTCTGAGGTTGTGCTAGTTCTCAGCACCCCCTGTGTGAAGAGGACAGAGGTGATCACAGAATAGTCTTCTCCCCTTCCCTTTGCCCCCGAGGCACATTTTGAAAACAACCCAATCCCCTAACCCTGAAATAGTAAGCAGGGAAAAAGTACATTCTTTGAACGGGGTTGATTGTGCTCCTGAAGACCGCTGAGCCGGGCCCCTGCCTCGTGCCACACCTTTCACTCTTGGACCCGCAGCCATTTTCAGTTTCTGCCCCAAGAGCTACTTCTACTGCCTCTTGCTCTGGGTGTACTTACAGCTAAGAAACCCGACTCCTGCGGAAGATTGATCTCTAATATGTAACAATCCAATCAAGAGCTTCTTGGGGACACTTTGTTGTATAGGGGTGTGCACATTCCCGCGCATGGTATTGTGATTCTTGAGTCCTTGGAAAGACCACGTGGATTCCAGCTTCTCCATCCATCAGTACCTTTTTTTTTTTTTTAAAGATTTTATTTATTTGACAGAGAGAGACACAGCGAGAGAGGGAATACAAGCAAGGGGGAGTGGGAGAGGGAGAAGCAGGCTTCCCGCGGAACAGGGAGCCCGATGCGGGGCTCGATTCCAGGACTCTGGGATCATGACCTGAGCCGAAGGTCGATGCTTAAGGACTAAGCCACCCAGGCGCCCCCCCACCAGTACCTTCTTGTCCTCAAATACAGAGTGGAATTTGGGTGACTTCCTAGCCTAGCATTGCCTATCAGATCTATCATTAACAACTGAAAGCTGGGAACATTGTAGTTTTCTGTAGGGCACACAGAAATCTGCTTTGCTGTTTTAAAGCCAAAAATACTGTGTTGACCACCAGTGTCCTCGAGGACCTGTAAAGACGTTGTTGCCTGGAGTGCGGGTGTGTCTCTCCCTGGTGCCTGCCGCCCGGCTCTCTGCTGTCTCGCTGGGCTCACGTGAAGCTTCTGCTGTCTGCCCCCACCTGCCAGGGGGGTAGTTCAAGGTATATCCGTGTGGCCTGCGTGAAAAGGCTGACTGCTAAAAGCCTTTGCTTGTGCCAAGGGCCACATGGCTTTATTTTAGATGTGCAGCCCAGGCCTTGTTTTCTTCCAGTTATGGACTTGCGCAGTCCTCCTTCCGTGGAAATGGCCACTTACCAATGGATAGAGTTGCCCTGAGCTGGAATTTCCTACTCAGATCAAAAGGATGTATGGTCTTAAGCTTAAAGTTTCTTGCCCCGTCTGTGCTATTTAAAACCATCATCCTCACTGAAAAAGTGAGCTGGTTGCAGGATAGAGGCTGCAAACCTCCAGCATGGAAAAACGTCCGACCTATGATTGAACCGAAGTGCCAGCTACCTTGCTCATGGCAGAAGCTCAGGTTACTCTACGAGTGTTTTGCTCCTGCAGATGTTACTCCTTGCTGATTTCTCATGGTTTGTTGCTTCGTATAATAGATTTACAGTTTTAAGAGGGCCCAATAAAGAATAACTCCTTTTCAGGGCGCCTGGGTGGCTCAGTCAGTTAAGTGTCTGACTTCGGCTCGGGTCGTGATCTCAGGGTTCTGGGATCGAGCCCCGTGTGGGCTCCCTGCTCATCGGGGGGTCTGTTCTCCCTCTCCCTCTGCCTCTCCTCCCCCCCTCAAACTTGTGCGCTTGTCTGCTTGCTCTCGCTCTCTGTCTCAAATAAATAAAAGATCTTAAAAAAAAATAATTCCTTTTCAAGAGTGCTATTAGGAGTGGCTGAACTGGTTGTTAAAATATATTCTCCTGAAATGGTTTGTGAAAAACTACTTCCCCAAACCCCATATGCTTCTTTGGGTTGCTGCAGCCACCGCAGTCCTTTCTGGATGATTCTGTCGACGTCCCCTGCGGTCCCACACCTGAAGGGTAAATGCCCGGCTCACGGGGGCTCGGGCCTGCAGGACTGTGCTCTGGCGGGGTCAGCATATGTTCCGCATTGGCCGTTAACCATTATGAGTATTCATGCCTTTTTTTTTTTTTTTAAAGATTTTATTTATTTATTTGAGAGAGAGGATGAGAGGAGAGAGAGAGCACATGGGAGGGGGGAGGGTCAGAGGGAGAAGCAGACTCCCTGCTGAGCAGGGAGCCCGATGCGGGACTCGATCCCGGGACTCCAGGATCATGACCTGAGCCAAAGGCAGTCGCTTAACCAACTGAGCCACCCAGGCGCCTGTATTCATGCCTTTTTTTCCTCTTTCTGGTTATGAGCCATTGAACAAATATATATATTATAATGAACAAAAAATATAGATAATATATTACATATAATGTATTACATATAATGTATTTTATATGTGTGTGTATAATATATATATGTGTGTTTTATATATATATAAAACAACTGACAAGATAGGGTTGGTATTCCTGACTTTTCCCTTTGCCTCAGGCTCCAGTATGGCTCGAAGGGGCACTGTTACTGATTGTCTTAAATTAAGTGCCACTTACCTTACCCCAGTCCTTGCCCAGCTAGTTCTTCCCAAATTTACAGAACCCATTAATCACTTTATTTTTCCTGGGTGGAGTGAGTAACAGGGCAGAACAGGGCAGGAACATTACACTAACTGAACTCCTTCCACATGTGGATTTAGGAGCAACATTGTCCGTGACTGTAAAACTTTCCAGTTTTCTATAGATGGGAATATTCACTCTCAGAGAGGAAAGGACAAAGCCTACAATAGGGTTCAGAGGTAAGGGAAGTCTATCCCTAGTTAGGATGACAAGTTTTACAGTTGGTTGTGGAGGTTGCTGGCTCAGACAGCCCATGAATTGTACTGATTGGCTTGGCTAGACGGGCAGTCTTTTCCCAAAAGCTCTCTGCTACATCTTTTTGGCTCCAAGGGTGGTCCATGGACTGAGAGCTTCAGCATCACCAAGGAGATGGAGAGACCTGCAGAGTCTCAAGCCCCAACCCAGACCTACTGTGAATGGATCTGCATTTCTTCACAAAAGGTCCATTTGTATGTAACGTCCAACTCCGTTGTGACACTTCCATAGCCTTTGTTTTGAAATCCATTAAACCAACGCTAGCTATCCTCCTGTTTATTTTTTATTTTATTTTTTTTAAAGATTTATTTGAGAGAGAGAGAATGAGACAGAGCGAGTACATGAGAGGGGGGAGGGTCAGAGGGAGAAGCAGACTCCCTGCCGAGCAGGGAGCTCGATGTGGGACTCGATCCCGGGACTCCAGGATCACGACCTGAGCCGAAGGCAGTCGCTTAACCGACTGAGCCACCCAGGCGCCCTATCCTCCTGTTTAAATGGCTTCGCTGGCAGTCCTTATGCTCTTAGGACACTGACTACTTGGTATGCTTGTTCTTGGTTCTGAGGGGTAAGATGTGCTTTACTAAACTCTGCTGGAGGTGGCTGAATTGTCAAAAGGTAGGTTGCAGGAGCTAATTTAAGAATTCAAACGTAAACTGGAAAATGGTACTATGATGAGGCTTAGGGGTAAAACTTTTAGCACCTTGAACAGTTGGAACAGAAGGGAGAGTTTTATGAATGTGTCAATAACACATGCTGATGATTTTTTGTTCATCTTCATTTTTCACTTCAGAATAAAATTGGTAGCTCAGATATTGTACATATGTCATCTTTTCTGTTTTAAAGTAAGTTCAAGACCAGGTATACTCTGGGTTTTGAAGCCTAGAGAGTTTTAGTGCTATGATTTGTGATTTCATAAAAACTTTAAGAACTGGTATGATTCCATGATTTGAAAGCTAAGAATTGATATGGTTCTATGATTTGAAAGCTGTAAATTATAGCTGTGTTTGTATTCAAATCTTACGACTGGTTTGCCATATGTAGACACAAATAAGGAGTAAAATTAAAGTTTTCTTATGGCTATAAAGTACTAAAACTAGTTTTCACATGTGACTTCTGGAAACCTTTATTTCGTAACTACCATATGAGGTAGAAAGTTTATCTGTACTAAGTTCAAATTGCTGGGTTAGACATTATAGGTAACAGGAAGATGTAAAAGATACCTACTGCTGCCTCTACTGAATTTATAGTTCAGTCGGTGAATAAGGCACACAACTATTTTATAACCTAGTAGTAATGTTCTAGCAACCAGTTTGGCCAAGTCATGGAGTTTGTCTTACAGTTGATTTTCTCACTTGTAAAATGAGGATTTTGAATTAGAACTTTAAAATATTTTCTAGTATTAATATAATGACAGTGAATTCGATTCTATCATAAGGACTTAATTTACATAATGATTTATCTTTTTAGATATGTCTGTTCAGTGTAATAACTGATGGAATTTCTACCTTTGGAGAAGAAACAATTATTCTTCTTAAGCTAAAATTTAGAAAGTAATCTTATTTTTTCCAAAAGTGTTGAAATAGCTCAAATCTTAAACTAGTAGTTCTTTTCAATGACCATTTCTTTTGGTACAGATTAATTTTTAACCTTGCAAATCATTGTAAAAATGTATATTTTGGTAACCTTTCTATTCAAGAGGAGCTAGTCTATCATATTCTCAAATCTTAGTAAGTAGGGAATTTGTCCTCTCTCCTCCAGAATGTTCCCTGAAGATCTCTTCATCTTCCCAAATGGCATTCTTAAAAAGGAAACGTGATCATTCTACTTTGTTCTGGTAGATAATGCTGCTGAAAGATAACTTGAGAAATTAACTCTTTAGGTGAGAATGATTTATTCCAACTTTTTTGCCTTTTTTCTTTTTTCAAACTTTTGATTTTGCTTTAATAAAAAACATTGCCCAAATAGTAACTTTGAAGGTGTCACAAATGATATTGCAATTATAGAAATACAAAGACATTACTTCATGACTAGGGTGAGATTATCAAAGAATATGAGTCCAGTATGTAGTAGAAACTTAGGTACTATTCTTTAAGTGGGAGAGGAATGAAATTGACCATCAGACAAAATGGCTGACTTTCAACTTTTTTGACAAAGTTCCTGAGGGAATCCTGGTCAACCCTTTCCTGACCACGGCTTTATCTTCATAGTGATGACTTGAAGCTGTTGTTTTCTTTGGTGAATGTTGATCTTCCAACTATTTCTGGAACTGATAATCTTAAGAGCCTTTTAGTATCCAAATCTTTGTACCACAAATTCTTTACTCTTAGCTACTAAGGTAGAAAACACTTCTGTAAGTTTATTTCCTATCAAAACTTTGCTGGAGTACTTCTTCTCATTGCATTTTTTTGGTGGTATATATATATATTTTTAATAGCTTTGCTCACCTGGTTTGGTTGTTTTTTGTGAATTAAACAAAAAAATCGTAAGCCCAAGTATACTAAGCAGTCATGTGAAAGTTGGAGTGGTTGATGGGTTCTTTACATTTTCATTACTCTTCGTAAACTACTGACTTGTAAATCTAAAACACTTAAACTTTAGTGGAATTTCACAACTATTAGAAATGTTTTTATAGGGCGCCTGGGTGGCTCAGTTGGTTGAGCGACTGCCTTCGGCTCAGGTCATGATCCTGGAGTCCCTGGATCGAGTCCCGCATCGGGCTCCCTGCTCGGCAGGGAGTCTGCTTCTCCCTCTGACCCTCCCCCCTCTCATGTGCTCTCTCTCATTCTCTCTCTCTCAAATAAATAAATAAAATCTTAAAAAAATGTTTTTATACTATAATGACCTGGAAAAATACTTGGGGAAAATGCTGAATAAGATACATGAACTTTAAAAGTAAAAAACTCAGGTCATATATTTATTATGTGCATATATTAATGTGTATATATATTATAAAGAATCCTCCCCCTCCCCTTTCACCTAACAATTTGGCAAACTAGATCAAGAGCCTTAAAAAAATTAATTTCTTTGGCTTGGTAATGCTTGTATTTCTAGGAAGTTTTTCCAAAGGAAATAATCAGAGGTAGTCAAAGATTGCAAAAATGTTGAGTGTTATTTATGAAGGAGAAAAACTGTAAAAAAACTAAATATAGAATGTCCGTATCCCATTAAACATTTGTATTCTGTTCATTTATTTTATTTTACTTATTTTTTTTAAAGATTTTATTTATTTATTTATTTGACAGAGTGAGACATAGCGAGAGAGGGAACACAAGCAGGGGGAGTGGGAGAGGGAGAAGCAGGCTCCCGGCCGACCAGGGAGCCCAATGTGGGGTTTGATCCCAGAACCCCAGGATCATGACCAGAGCCGAAGGCAGACACTCAACGACTGAGCCACCCAGGCGCCCCCTATTCGTTTATTTTAAAAATAACTTGAAATGCCTTGACATATGAACCATTTATTCCGTTTTTATCAGTTTTTTTTGTTGTTTATTTTTAAATAATTTTTTATGTACTTTGGAAGAAGGAGCTCAGGTAGTAAAACTCCTTAACTGAATCTAATGACTGTTTATGTAGACAAATGACTTCTATGATTTCCATTAAAAGCTTCTGTTTACAGTGCTCATATCTTTTTATATCAGAATCTCTTAAATGAGCATTGACTTTCATGGAAACAGACAAGTGTAACATACTTACTGCTTTTTGAAATTGTATTTCACACATGTAAGTCTAAAAAATGAATAAATATACTTCCTGATTTTAGTATTTAGCTTGAGCATATTTTATGCCCCAGGAATAAAAAAAATTGTATCTCAGAAAAACTTTTATTAAGGTGGTAGCCACACAACTATTACTTCAGTGATTTGTTTATTCACTTAAGAACTATGGTGGAAGGGGCGCCTGAGTGGCTCAGTTGGTTAAGCGTCTGCCTTTGGCTCAGGTCGTGATCCCAGGGTCCTGGGATCGAACCCCAGTCAGGCTCTCTCTCCCTCTTTCCCTCTCTCTCTCTCTCTCTCTCTCTCAAATAAAATCTTTAAAAAAACAACTGTGGTGAAAAAACAATAAGTAATTTATATTTTCCATCAGTATATAAATCATACAGCCTTGTTTTAGGATTCAGTCTCCTTTTGAGTGTGTGTGTATATGCACACATGTGTATATGCACATATGCATGCTATTGAGCTGAACATTGCAGCCTTTTTCTCCCCTCAGTAAAGGCTGGTTTCAGGATGCATGGCCAGAAACACACAGAACACTGTTAGTGAAGATACAGATCCTTTCAGTTCTTCCATGGTTCCTATTCTTCTGTGTATTTAGGTTACTGAAGTTTCATTACAGAGAGAGGATTACAAAATGGAAAAATGAGATCTCTTAATTCACAAATTTACAGGTTACAGAATGCCATTTTTCCCCCTCATGCATGTTTTATTTCTTTAGGACAGAACAGTGACCACTGATTGACATTTAATACCAGGATTAGAAATTCAGTTCAAGTGAACGTATGTCTGTGACTTATTTGCAGTCCTCTCTTGAGCATCGGCCCCTTTTTAAGCACTTCAGTCTGACCAAAAGCATAATCAACTCTTAGTTATTTGCAAAAATCATTGGATTTGAAAGCTTTAATGGGTGGTTTTCAGTGATGTTTTTTAAGTGTACAATTCAGTAGTATATTTGCAGTATTGTGCAAGCATCACCATAATCTTTAGAACATTTTCATGACTCTCAAAAGAAACACCATCCTAATTAGCCATCACTATTCATTCCCTTCCCTCATACCCTTTCTCAGCTCTAGAGAATCACTAATCTACTTTGTCTCTTTGCCTATTCTGGACATTTCATGTAAATATAATGCATAATAGGATGTCTTCTATGACTGGCTTTTTTCACTTAGTATAATATTTTTAAGTTGTAACACTGTATCCAGGTTGTAGATGTCTCAATACTCCATCTTTTTTCTTTTGCTGATTGTTGATTCTGTTGTATGGGTGTACATTTTGTTATTTATTTGCCAGTTAATTGACATTGACTTCTGTTTGGCTATTATGACTAATGCTTCTATTAATCCTGTACCTTTGTACAAGTGTTTGTGTGGGCATATGTTTTCATTTCTCTTTAGTAGGTACTTGAGAGTAGAAATCCTCTGTCATGCAGTTTAACATTTTTAGGGACTTCCAATAGAGTACCACTTTAACTATTAAGAATCAACTTTTTTTTTTTCCCAACTTCGAAATATGTTCGAGAAAGAGAATGAAAATGGCATTGGCATTTCTCTTTTCCCTACATCTTCATTGATCTTCAGCTCATTTGTTGTGTTTGACAGGTCTGTCTAGTAATCACTCTCCATGGAAACAATAAGGGACCCTTCTGAATATGAAAAGGCATTATTACTAATTATGTTGGGACCACAGGCATAAATTGGGACTGTCCTCAGCAAATTAGCACCAATGGTTAACCAACAAGAAGGGAAGGCTGTTGTTAGATTGAGCTTCCTTCCCTTGTCTGACAAATAAGAATCAATGGGAATATGGAGGTGGTATCTCAGATGTGAAGTCAGTCACAGGGGCAATTTTAGCAGTGTCTCTGTCTTCTGCCCCATTCCCTTAAATAAAAAAGCATCTTTGAAAGGAGGTGTTACTTGAGCTAAGGATATCTTTACTCCTATCCACAGGTGTATGTTCCAAATACAAAAATAAAGTGATTGAAATTAATCAAGCAGTGACTTACTAATTTTAATACTTACTTGAATTGATCATTTTATTTCTTCCAGGGAACAACAAATCATTACAACTTCAAAGCATCTTAGAAACTTTCACCTGTGCTAAAGCTTGGACAGTTTTTCCTTTCCTCTCATTTGAAAGGATTTAAAGAAGAAATAAAATGGCAGAGTTTTAAAGTTAAGATTCAGGATGAATGATGATAATTCAGATGAGAAGACAGAAGATGAACTGCAATCCTTATTTATCAGTGATAAAAATGGAAAGACATATGCATACAACCAAAAATCACCACACACACAAAACTCTTCAACCAATAATGTGAATTGGAATTCTGCCAAGCCAGATGAAATGGTGGTTGATTATGAAACCAACTCTGCTGGGGACATTGATGAAAATCTTGCTTCAACCCCTCGGTGTGTGGAAGTACTTGATCAGCAGAAGTCTTCAAATGAGTTGATTGGTAAGGAGGTGTTCGATATCTGTAAAGATTCCACACTTCAGTCTTGTGCATATGTTCTAAATACAGAGGAACCCAAGTACCTGCCTAACAAATGTCATTCCCTAGAATCATTTCAGGACCAGAGTGCTGAGACATCTCTGCCTTTTGTGTGGAAATCCAACAACGATGATTTGCACTATACAGACTATCCTACCGCCTTGGAGCTAAACCAAACATTTGACATGACAGTGGATCATGTTAACTGCACCTTTATAACCCATCATGCCATTGAAAAGAGTCAGTCTCTGCATACCTCTGGAAAGCGGCAGCCAACCGGCACGAGGGGTGGAAATCCATCTTTATCCTGTTCCATTCATACATCTTCACATTCTGATAACATACACGTGAGAGAAACAAATTATGATCAAGACAGCTTTGAAAACCCACAAGCCACAGAAGCAGAGGCTCAAGACACAACTTACACAGCATTTTCTGATGTGATGCAAACTGATGTTGTTGTTCCAGATACTGGCATTCAGTGTCCATATTCTTCAGGACGGGTCACCAGTGACTACACAGATGGGTCACAGCAAAAACTGGTTGGACAAAAAGAGATACAAACTCATACGCCAGTTTCTGAGGGCATGGTTGTTCCCAATGGGTCTGTATTACAAGAGTTCTTTTGTTTATCTAAGGATGAGCCGAATAGTGAGACACATTCACAGAGCTCATATGGGCAAGAGAAAATGGGCCAAAATCTAAGAAAAACAGTGTCCTATTGTCTTATAGATGATGAATGCCCTTTACTGGGGCCAGCTTTTGATAAAAATGAAGCCCAAGTGCTGAACCCAGAACACGAAGTCACTGTGGCTGAAGACACACAAAATGCCTTTAATGAAAAGGATTTAGAAACCCAAAATCGTACCACTGAATTGATACTGAGTAGCCCACCAGGACAAAAGATGGCTTCATCAGTTGAACTGAGTTGGGATGCAAATGATATGGTCATTAGCACAAATAACCCAGTTTGCATGTCAACGCCAGTCCTAGATTCCCCAAATGCAACCTTTTCTATTTCACCTATTGAAGGGACCAAGAAATGTAGTAAAGTGGAGAAGAGTCCTCGAGAGCTTCGAAATTTACCAAACTTGAAGGGGGCACCTATGAACATGTCTAAACCTAATCTAGGAAAACTGACAACTAAAATGAATACCCCTGTAGGCAGCAAAGTTAGAAAAACCGAAATTATAAGCTACCCAAGACCAAACTTTAAGAATGTCAAAGCAAAAGTTATGTCTAGACCAGTATTGCAGTCCAAAGACCCTGCTTTATCAAAGGTCACACCCAGACCTCAGTTAAGCAGTGCCTCATCACCCTCATCAGGGTCTTCCTCAAGACCGTTGACAGCTTTGAGCAAAACACCAAGGTCTGACTTGAATGCAGATACAAAAGCAGAAATCCTAATTAACAAGATGCATAAGCAGCAATTTAATAAACTCATTACCAGCCAGGCTGTGCATGTTACAACTCATTCTAAAAATGCTTCACACAAAGTTCCAAGAACAACATCTGCCATGAAATCGAATCAGGAAGATGTTGACAAAGCAAGTTCTAATTCAGCATGTGAGACTGGGTCCGTGGCTACCTTTTTTCAGAAGATCAAAGACATACTCCCTGTGGAAATGGAAAGCACAGGATGTTTGGAAATAACATATGCTTCCAGCATCAATAGGATTAGCCCCGAAAAGAAGGGTGAAAAAGAAAATGGGACACCTATGGAAAAACAAGAGCTAAAGAAGGAAATTATGAATGAGACCTTTGAATATGGTTCTCTGTTTTTGGTAAGTGAGATTTTTGCTTGCTTCGGTGAAGGGTGGAGGAAGCTGAGAGATGTACTAGCCATTGATTAACACAAATAGTCAATAATATTGCAGACCTAGCTGTGCAAATTTGCTTTCAGGTGTTAATATATTATTCAGTTATTCTTTGTCTTGTAAGTTGCACACTTTAGAGTGTTAATTGGTTACAATATAGGAAAACTGCATATGGGGAAAAATACAGTATTTTGTATTGCATACCAACATTCCTTTTAATAAGGTGAAAGAACGAGTTACTTTAATATTGTGGTATAATTAATTATTTGAAGTTAAACATCTGCTTATATTTTACACTTATGAAAAAGAGAAAGGTTTGTTTATGAACTTTAAAATGTGTTGGGCTACATTTAAGAAATGGCAGGGCTGGAGAGAGCTAGTAAACAGTATCAACATAAAAATAACTCCTGGTCTCTTCTGGAGGAAGCTGCTCTGGGAAGTGGAGCCCTCGCCTGTGTAAAGGGGGGTTGGAGATTCTGCCTCTGATCAGCCAATGTGAATTTGGTCAAATAGTCTTTGATACCCAGAGGTGAAAGGGTTAGACTAGTAGAAGTCTGAGGTCTCTTGTAGCCCTAACCTATTGATTCCTGATACGTTAAAATAAACAAACCCCTTTTATTCATGTACAGTGAAAAAACAGTCTGTTGTCTATAGCACCTGTCACATATTTGATGTGTGTGTGTGTGTGTAGGGGGGAGGAGGAGACTAGATAGTTCCATTTAAGCAAAAAATTCACATGCGGTTTAAAGATTGTTTTTCTTTAAACATACCTATATTTTTGTCAACAGCATGAAGAAACTAGTTTTCTGAGTTTTAAAAATGTTGGTCAGACCATTCTGGGGCTTTGTGTACTTGTCCTTAGCACTGATTTTCACAGTAGGGACTTAACATTTTGACTTCTGTCCCCATGTAGGCTTTCCTTGGGCTTCCGTCCTCGGGGCCAGGGATGGAGCTGGGCGCCAGGTTGGAAGGCAGATGTGAGACCTCTGCGTTCTCTGTGGAGGGCTCATGTCTGAGAGGAAAGAAGCACGTAAGGTGGAGTAAAGTGTTGAAGGGCTGTTCTAGAAGTGTTTTGAGGGTGTGTGAGGCAGTTGTCAGGTCCTTTTTAGGAGATAAATTAGGAAACACTGGATATTCCTGAGCTGTATGGGTTTAGAGATGTTTTGGCTTTTCTAACTTTTTTTGGGGAACAACAGTACCCACCAGTGATGTCTAAACTAATGCCATTGCCTATTTCAAAACTCCGATTTTTATTTTTAAGTTGTTTTCAAGTCAAATGTCGGGAACTTGTTTTATATCATTTATAATTTGATATTTTGCCAAGTGAAATTATAACCTCTGGTAATTCTAATCAACATTTTTAGTTTGGTGTTTATAGATATACATAAAAACAATACGTGTATTCCTCCTTGATTTACGGGAGGCTTTTGTCATGTATTGACATCTAACAGCCGGAAAAAACGAGCATAAAGTTTCTCTCAAAAACATTTGCCATACATATAAATTGGTTGTATAACTTTGAAATTAAAAGTTTTTGTGTGCGTTGAGTAAATCTTAGGCTTTCGATCTATACACATGAGACATAAAGCTGTTTTTCAGGCTCCTGTTGGAGCTGGGTGATAGAATCATCAGGTTGAAATGGATCCCAGGATATCTTGGGGAAGAAGTGCTTTTCATTTCTGGAATCTTGCTTAGGATTCCCATATTTTCAGCACAGACACTAATCAAATGGTTTTTTTAAAAAAAAAAAAAAACCCTCTTTTTTTTTTTAAAGATTTTTTATTTATTTATTTGACAGAGAGAGAGACAGCGAGAGAAGGAACACAAGCAGGGGGAGTGGGAGAGGGAGAAGCAGGCTCCCCGCTGAGCAGGGAGCCCCATGCAGGACTCGATCCCAGGATCCCGGGATCATGATATGAGCCGAAGGCAGGTGCTTAACCGACTGAGCCACCCAGGCGTCCCATCACCTCTTACACATTTTCACGTTATCTTGGGGAAGGGACAGGGCAAACCATCACAGGCCATGGGCTCTGCAGAGAGCTGAATGAGTAAACATTGCTTCGGGCTGATTCAAGCTCCCATTTCTTGGTCACTTAAGCAGTACCCAAAGGTTCTAAATCTGCCCTCGATCTTTGATGAGACAGTGCTGGAAGGATGTTAATTTTCATTGTGCCCTGTTGGTCTGGGGCTAAATTAGGCCTTGAGTTTACGGAATTCTTTTTTTTATTTTTTAAGATTTTATTTATTTGACAGAGACAGCCAGAGAGGGAACACAAGCTGGGGAGTGGGAGAGGGAGAAGCAGGCCTCCTGTGGAGCAGGGAGCCCGATGCGGGGCTCGATCCCAGGACCCTGGGATCATGACCTGAACCACCTAGGCACCCCCCCCTTTTTTTTTTAAAGATTTATTTATTTTAGAGCAAGAGCATGTACACACATGAGTGGGGGGAGGGTCATAGGGAGAGGAAGAGAGAGAGAATCTCAAGGAGACTCCCTGTGGAGCATGCAGCCGGATGCAGGGCTCGATCTCCATTCATGACCTGAGCCAATATCGAGAATCGGACACTTAACTGACTGAGCTACCCAGGTGCCCCTGAGTTTACTGAATTATTAAGTTGCCCACAATCTCACTGTCGTTTGGTCAGGGTTTATCCAAAACTTCAGAAAGTTTCTTATTTGGAGGAAGGATTTTGATTTTAATTTGATACAAGTTGAGTATAGCTACCTACCTATTACAGAGTTCTGTAAGTGGGATAGTGTATTAGCTAAAGGGGCAGTGAATCACCTGAAAGGGAAGGAATTGATCCTTTCTTGATGCCTGCTCTGGATCACTTTGCTCAGGTTTTGTGTATATATGTCATTACGTTTTCCCTGTGATATTCCAGTGCTGTATACATTGTCATTCACTCTTTCCAACAACAATGGGCCAGTTGTTAGCCACATTTAAAGGCTTCAGAAAGGCTACTTAAAACACACACATCTGGTAAGTAGGAAAACAAGACTCAAACCAAGGGCTCCTGACTGGAATCCTGGCCCTTTCTGCTTCATACACCACAGGCTTTCAAAATTTTGCAGAATGTTGGCTTGAAAGGCAGAGTAAATCTGATTTAACCAGCTTACAAAAGTAAATCTTTAACAAAAATGTGTTTTACCTTTTAAAAGGTTTTCTCTAAGGGATAACCTTAGCCAGCTTTGTGGTAGAGGGAGAAGATTTTGTAGTTTGTGTATAATCATATGCTTTTTTCTGGCCAATTTGGTGTAGTTCTCTTAGGATATTGCCGCCTTATTATTTTAAGTAACCCTGTAAATACTTTAAGTTATCTTAATTCCAGCATAGTTAATACACGTGTTTTATTAGTTTCAGGTGTGCAGTATAGTGATTCAATAATTCTGTGCATTACTCAGTGCTCATCATGATAAGTGCACTCTTCATCCCCATCACCTCTTTCACCCATCCCCCATCCACCTCCCCTCTGGTAACCATCAATTTGTTCTCCATAATCAGGAGTCTGTTTTTTTGATATGTCTCTCTTTTTTTCCCCCCCTTTGCTTGTTTGTTTTGTTTCTTCCACATAGAATGAAATCATATGGTAGTTGTCTTTCCCTGACTGACTTATTTTCACTTAGCATTATACTCTCTGGCTCCATCCATGTCATTACAAATGGCAAGATCTCATTCTTTTTATGGCTGAGTAATATTCCATTGTATATATATGCCACTTCTTTATCCATTCATCTGTTGATGGACACTTGGGCTGCCTCAATTTGGCTATTGTAGATAGTGCTGCAGTAAACATAGGGATGCATCTGTTGCCTTAAATTAGTGTTTTTTGTATTTTTTGAGGTAAATATCCAATAGTACAATTACTAGATCATAGGGTAGTTCCATTTTTAACTTTTTTGAGGAACCTCCATGCTGTTTTCATAGTGGCTGTAGCAGTTTGCATTCCTGCCAACCGTGCACAAGGGTTCCTTTTTCTCCACATCCTCGCCAACACTTGTTATTTCTTCTGTTGTTGATTTTAGCCATTGTGACAGGTGTGAGGTGACATCTCATTGTGGTTTTGATTTGCATTTCCCTCATGATGAGTGATGTTGAGACCCATCTTCGCATGGGTCTGTTGGCTATCTGGATGTTTATTGAGGAATGTCTGTTCATTTCTTCTGCCCATTTTTTAGTTGGATTATTTGTTTTTTGGGTGCTGAGTTGTATCAGTTCTTGATATATTTTGGATACTAACCCATTTTTGGATATGTCGTTTGCAAATATCTTCTCCCATTCCGTAGGTTGCCTTTTAGTTGTGTTGTTTCCTTTGCTGTGCAGAAGCTTTTTATTTTGATGTAGACCCAATGGTTTATTTTTGCTTTTATTTCCCTTGCCTTAAGAGACATGTCTAGAAAAATATTGCTACTGCTGATGTCAGAGACCTTTTTGCCTGTGCCCTCTTCTAGGCTTTTTATGCTTTCATGTCTCACATCTAGGTCTTTAATCCATTTTGAGTTCATTTTTGTGTATGGTGAAATATTCTTTCCTCCTTTGTTAAATATTAACTATGTATTTGTGGGTTTATTTCTGGGCTCTTTATTGATCTCAGTGTGTCTATTTTTTGCCAGTACCGTACTGTATTTATCACTACAGCCTTGTAATATAACTTGAAGTCTGGAACTATGATACCTCCAGTTTTGTTTTTCTGTTTCAGGATTGCTTTGGGTATTTGGGGTCTTTTGTGGTTCCACACAAATTTTAGAATTGTTCTAGTTTTGTAAAAAAAAAAAATGCTGTTGTATGTGTGTTTTTTGTTTTTTTTTTAAAGAAAAATTTATTTGAGAGAGAGAAAGCATGAGCAGGGGGTGGGGCAGAGGGTGAGGGAGAATGTCAAGCAGACTCTATGCTGAGTGAGGAGCCCAATGTGGGGCTCGATCCCATGACCTTGAGATTATGACCTGAGCCAAAACCAAGAGTCCAACACTTAACTGACTGTGCCACCCAGGTGCCCTGCTATTGGTATTTTTTCATTGTTTTGGGTAGTATACACATTTTAACAACATGTGTTCTTCCAATCCATGAGCATGGAATGTCTTTCCCTTTCTTTGTATCATCTTCAATTTCTTTCGTCAGTTTTATAGTTTCCAGAGGACAGGTCTTTCCCCTTTTTGGTTTTATTATTTTTGGTGCAATTGTAAACATGATTGTTTTCTTAATTTCTGTTTCTGCTGCTTCATTATTGTATAGAAATGAAACAGATTTCTGTACATTGATTTTTGTATCCTGCAACTTGATTAAATTCATTTATCAGTTCTAGTAGTTCTTTGGTGGAGTCTTTAGAGTTTTCTATACATAGTATGTCATCTGAAAATAGTGAAAATTTTACTTGTTTCTTACAAATTGGGTGCCTTTTATTTCTTATCTGATTGTTGTGGCTAGGATTTCCAGTACTATGTCAAATAGAAGTGGTGAGAGTAGACATCCTTGCCTTGTTCCTGACCTTAGGGGGAAAAGCTCTGTTTTTTTCCCATTGAGTATGATGTTAGCTGTAGGTTTTTCATATATAGCCTTTATTATGTTGAGGTATATTCCCTCTACACCTACTTTGTTGAGGGTGTTTTATCACGAATGGATGTACTTTGTCAAAAGTTTTCCCTGCATCTATAGAAACAATAGTTTTTATCCTTTCTCTTGTTTCCTTTTGTCTTCTTGATGTAATGTATCATGTTGATTGATTTGTGAATATTGAACCACCCTTGCATCCCAGCAATAAATCCCACTTGATTGTGGTGAATGATTTTTTAATGTATTATTGGATTTGGTTTGCTAGTATTTTGTTGAGGCTTATTTGCATCTATATTCATCAGAGATACTGGCCTGTAGTTCTCTCTTTCTCTCTCTCTCTCTCTTTTTTTTTTTTTTTTGTGTGTGTGTGTGTGTGTGGTGTCTTTATCTGGTTTTGATATCAGGGTAATGCTGGCCTCATAGATTGAATTTGGAAGTTTTCCTTCCTCTTCTATTTTTTTGGAATAGTTTGAGAAGAATAGGTATTAACTCTTCTTTAAATGTTTGGTAGAATTCATCTGTGAAGCCATCTGGTCCTGGACTGTGTTGGGAGTTTTTTGATAAGTGATTCAATTTCTTTGCTGGTCATTGGTCTGTTCAAATTTTCTAGTTCCTGCTTCAGTTTTGATAGGTTTCTAGAAATGTATCTATTTCTTGTAGGTTGTCCGATTTATTGGCATATAATTTTTCACAATTTATTGGCATATAGTCTCTTGTGTTTCTGTAGTGTTGGTTGTTATTTCTCCTCTTTCATTAGTGATTTTATTTGACGCCACTCTTGGGGACTCTGTCTAGAGGTTCATCAGTTTGGTTGATCTTTTTAAAGAAATAGCTCTTGGTTTCATTGATCTGTTCTATTGGATATTTTAGTTTCTATATCATTTATTTATGCCCTAATCTTTATTTCCTTCCTTCTGCTGGTTTGGGATTTTGTTTGTTGTTCTTTTTCCAGCTCCTTCAGGTTTAGGGTTGTTTGAGATTTTTCTTGGCTTCTTGAGCTAGGCCTGTATTGCTGTAAACTTCCCTATTAGAACAGCTTTTGCTGCATCTCAAAGATTTTGGACCACTGTGTTTTTATTTTCACTTGTTTCCATGTAATTTATTTCTTCTTTGATTTCTTGGTTGACCTGTTCATTGTTGAGTAGCATGTTATTTAACCTCCATGTATTTGTGCTCTTGTTTTTTTTCTTATGGCTGATTTCTAGTTTCATAGTGTTGTGGTCACACAAGATGGATGGTATGACTTTGATCTTTTTGAATTTGTTGAGACTTGTTTTGTGGCCTAATATGTGCTGTATTCTGGAGAATGTTCCATGTGCACTTGAAAAGAATGTATTCTGTTTTAGAGTGTAATGTTCTGAATATATCTGTTTAATCCATCTGTTCCATTGTGTCATTCAAAGCCATTGTTTCTTACGGATTTTCTGTTTGGATGAGCTGTCCATCCATGTAAGTGGGGTGTTAAAGTCCCCTGCTATTACTGTATTGGTATCAATTAGTTTCTTTGTTATTAAGTGTTTTATGTATTTGGGTGCTCCCTTGTTGGGTGCATAAATATTTATAATTGTTATTTCTTCTTGTTGGATTGTCCTCTTTATTTTTATATACTGTCCTTCTTTGTCTCTTTTACAGTCTTTGTTTTAAAGTCTCTTTTTTTTCCAATGAAAGGATTGCTACTGTGGCTTTTTCTTTTGACTTCCATTTGCATAATAAATGTTTCTCCATCCCCTCACTTTCAATCTGCATGTGTCTTTAGATCTGAAATGAATCTCTTATAGGTAGCATATAGATAGGTCTTGTTTTTTAATCCACTCTGTCATTCTGTGGCTTTTGATTGGAGAGTTTGGTCCAGTTACATTCAAAGTAATTATTGACAGATTATTGCCATTTCGTTACTTGTTTTGTGGTTGTTCTTATAGTGTTTTTCTGACCTTCCACTTCTCTATTTCATGGTTTGCTGGCTTTCTTTAGTGATATACTTGGATTCTTTGTATATCTGTTACTGGTTTGTTTTGATTTGTGGTTAACATTAGGTTTGTGTAACATCTGCATATAGAGGTCTATATGAAGTTGATGATTGCTTAAGTTTGAACCCACTCTTTACTTCTCCCACTGTGTGTTAGGTATATGATGTCATATTTTTACATCCTTTTATTTTGTGAATCCCTTGACTGTTTTTTAAAGAAATACTTATATTATTACTTATTTTATATTTCCTACTTTTCATACTCTCACTTATGATCTTTCTTTTCCATTCAGAGTCTGCTTCAGTAATTCTTGTAGGACTGGTTTAGTGGTCATGAACTCCTTTACTTTTTATTTCTCTAAGAAGCTCTTTATCTCTCCTTCTATTCTGAAAGATAGCCTTGCTAGATAGACTATTCTTAGGTGCAGATTTTTCCCTTTTAGCACTTTGCAGGCTGGAAGGGAATGGCATGATATAGTCAAAGTTTTTGCTAAAAAATCTGCTGATAGCCTTGTGGGGCTTCCCTGGTATGTAACTGTCTTTTTCTCTTGTTGCTTTTAACATTCTTTATCACTGGGGTGCTTGGGTGGCGCAGTTGATTAAGCATCTACCTTTGGCTGGGGTCATGATCTTAGGGTCCAGGGATTGAGCCCCACATCGAGCTCCCTGCTCAGCAGGGAGTCTCCTTCTCCCTCTCCCTCTACTCCTCCCCCTTGCTCGGTGCTTGAACTCTCTCTCTCTTGCTCACTCTCAAATAAGTAAATCTTTAACAAAAAAATCATTCTTTATCACTACTTTTTGCCACTTTAATTACTGTGTGTCTTTGGTTTGGACCTCCTTGTGTTGATGTTTTTTGTGGGGATCTCTGTGCCTTCTAGATCTGGATATGTTTCCTCCCCCAGATTAGGGAAGTTTTCACCTATTATTTCTTCAAATAAATTTTCTCCCTTCTTTTCTTCTGGGATCCCTATATTGTGAACGTTATTACACTTGATGGAGTCCCTGAGTTCCCTAAGTCTCTTCTCACTTTACATAATTGTTTTTTCTCTCACTTACTCAGCTTGATTATTTTCCATAAACTCTGTCTTCCAGGTCATTAATTCATTCCTCTGCTTCCTCTAGCCTGCTATTTATTCCACAAGTGTATTTTTAATTGCAATTACTGTATTCTTCATCTCTGACACGTTCTTTTTTTCTCTGTGTTAAGGGCCTCACAAATGTCCTCCACTCTTGTCTCAAGTCCAGGGAATATCTTTGTGATCATTACTTTAAATTCCCTATCAGGCTTATTACTTATCTCTGTTTCGTTTAGGTCTCCTGCTATGATTTTGCCCTGTTCTTTCATTTGGGACATATCCCTCTGTTTCTTCATTTTGCTAGCTCTCTGGGTCTGTTTCTGTGTGTTGGAAAATCAGCTACGTCTGTTGCTCTTGAAAGCAGTGGGTAAGGCCCACACTTCAAATAACAAGGTCATGTTGGTCCCCTTCACAGGGATCTCTCAGCTGCCTCCAAGACCAAGCCTGCCTGGGTTGCTTCATAAAGTGCGTGCAGGTGGGGGCAGGGTGCTGCAAACTGTTCCCTTGGGTGCCCTTCTGCTGGGATCGTGTAGCCTTTGGGGAGACTGGGAGGCCAGCCAGGGTAGCTCTGGGAAGTATGGAAAAGTGAGGTCTCGGTGCCATAAGCTATAGGCACCATTCCTTCTCCACAGGGGACACTCAGCCACTGCGGAGAGTGGGGCTGGCCATGGCCGCTCCATGAAGTGCATCTGCATAGGGGTGCAGTTTTAACAAGGTGCATGCTGTCTTCTGAGGGAGGTAGGAGATGTGGTCTCAGCAAGGTTGGGTGGGCTTCTGAAGGAAGGAAACCACAGCACCAGGACTGAGGTAGCCTAGCTGGAGGGGGCAGGGCATGGTATAAACAAGTTTGGTAGTGAGTGCTGGCTGTTTCCTGAAGTTGGCTTTGTGATTATGCTGGGGGTGGGGGAGGGAAATGGTGCCCGTCAACTCCTTTGTTTCTGGAGAAGTCTCTCCGGGAACTCTGAGATTAGTAACTAACTTTCCCTCTTGTCTACCCCAGGCATTTTTCAAAATGCTGCTTCTAAGCTGTATCTCCTCAGGCTATTTGTTCTGCAGACTCTTTAAGGGTGAGGACTCAGCTTCCTATAGCCTGCCCTCCAGTCTCTCCTTGACTGCCTGCTGATTTTTAGCATTCCAGGCTTTAAGTCCTGCTGGTTATAAGAACTCACAAAATCAGTCCTTCTGATTTTCAAAGCCAAATGCTATGGAGATTAGTATGCAGGCTCCTTGTGTGATAGTCTGTTTCTTGCTGTTCTCCTGTGTTTATAGCTTCCTCCCTCCGGTATCCAGAAGTTCTGTGTTTAGCTCTCCACCATGTCTCTGACCTTCCTACTCTCTTTAATGTGACCTCTTCCTCACATTTAGTTGTGGAGTCTGTTGTGCTAGTCTTCAGGTACTTTTCTGGGTTATTTGCACTGATGTGAGGGTTATCTAGTATATGTAGGATGACGTGAGCTTAGGGTCCTATTCTACCATCTTCCCTGGAAGTCTTGCCCTATTAAATTTTTAATTCACCTGGTAGATGAATGCAACTGTCGGTAGCATGGGGCTTTACATATCTGTGTTGGAAATTATCTACTTATGACTTATTAAAGAAGGGTACCAGTGGGGAATATGCAGCACAGATGTTAGGAGTATGGACTTAGAGTTACCTGTGCTTTCAGATGAGCTCCATCATTCACTGGGAGAATGACATCGGGCAAATAACTCAGTCTCTGTGAGACTCAGTTTTTCTTTATGTAAAGGCAGAATACAAATACTAGCTTACAGTGTTGGAATTTTTCCTTGAATAAAGCTCAGGGTCTCATTTCCTGTATGTAGAATGGGAATACTTATTGGCTGCCTACTGTGTACTGTATATGATGGTGATTGTAGGGATACAGAAAGGAAAGATACCACCTCTGGTCAAACCTCATACCTGGTGTGGTGGGTAATATCAGAAGATAAACCAAAAGGGCATGTTAAATATTAAGTTGGGAGTATGCATAAGCTACCGTGCTGCAGAAGGCGGGATGGCGTGGTGGCAGTGGGGAGAGTTGTCAAGGACAGCTTCTAGGAGAGCTATCACGTTAGCCACTAGCTGGAACTCCAAGGACAAGCGTGAATGGGAAGGGTATTCTGGGAAGAGGAAATAACCTCTACAGAGGTGAAGAAACATGAGAAGATACTCTCACTTAGGGGACTCCAGGGTAGTGAGTATGATAGGAGCCAGGGGTGCAGAACTGTGAACATTAAGGAATAAGCTGAAGGAGATAGCAGGGGTTGCTAGATCAAAAGGGCTGGGTGTGCCTTGTTAGGAGTTGACTTTATCTGGAAGACGGAGGGAAGCTGCCTAACCCAGTTTGGCCTTTAAGGAGATTACCTAAGCAATGGAATGGAATGTGAATTGGAGTGGAAGCTGGTGAGCCCAGAAATCCTGAGGATGTGGTTTCAGTAATCCAGGGAAGAAATGATGCAAGCTTGTGCTAAGATCGATGCAAAAGGGAAAGAAGACTGTCAGGAGTTTAGGAAGTAAAAAAAGAAGCACCTAGAAATAGCTTTCATTGTTTGTGTTGGGTGCCTGGGTATGTTTTAGTAAATATGGGAAGAGATAAGTTTTGAGATGGGTGGGTAAAACTAGTTTAAAGTTAGATACTACTTCATATTCTTCTGTAAAATGGGATATGATAAAAGTAATAACTTCTAGGGTTATGAAGATCAAATGAGTGGAAACATGTATTTTGAACTTAAAGTATTATTCCATAAGGGCCATATGTTGATCCGTAAAAACAATAATATGATTAATCTTGGCATTGCTAGGCAGAGGTGCCTGAAGAATGCTAAGTGGACAGGTAAAGGAAGAAGCTAAATACATGGGAAACGCAGGAGAGTGCTGGCTAGGACACGTCGACTGCAGATACAACAGGGTGTAGGTGGTGGTTGAAACAGTGGACAAGATCACCTGGGGAGAGCATATCGCAAGGAAAGACCAGGGTCAAGTTTAGGACCTTTGGGACAACTAGAATTGAGACAGGATCCAGAGGAGGAATAACCAGACAGATAGAAGGAAAACCAGGAATGTGCTCTGTTGGAGAAATCAAAGAAAGTTGGCATCATCAGCATCAGATGCCGTAGGACATGGGCTACAGAGAACAGATCGAAAGCTGTAGCTTGACTTCAGCTTGTGGCACTGGTCATCTTGGGAATAGTTCCACTGGTGGGCACAAGAGACGGATCATGATGGATTGAAGACTGAACTATGAAGAGGTTTAATTCCTTCATACTAAAAATGAAAATTAAATATCCATCTGGCATATCTGCTTAGACAGAAATTGTTGCATTGACATAGTGCCACAAGGAAGTGGTATGAGGAAGGTATGATCTGGATTAAAATCTTAACTATTTTTTCACAGGGTTCTGCTTCAAAAACTGCAGACACATCAGGCAGGAATATATCCAAGCCTGACTCCTCCAATTTGAGGAAAACACCTGGTTCAAAAGCCAAAGCGGGGCCTTCTGTTTCCTGTTTGAGGAGGAATAGTGACAGTAGAAATCTCAATTCTGATCGGGCCTTATCTCCACAGAGGATCAGGCGTGTGTCCAGTTCTGGTAAGAATAGAAGAAATCAGTTGTGCCTTATAGCAGTTTGTGAATTATTTGAATGTAAAATTAAGCATGTCAGAAAGCAGAAAGACAGGTTTTGATTATAAAACTAACACATTTTGTCACTACAACATTTAGGTTCTTGTGGATCAGCATGTTACGTAGGGAAGGGAGAAAAAGTCATAGACACAGCTCTGATCTTTGAGCAACGTAAAGCCTAGTTAGAGAAATAGGTGCATAAAACAACTAAGTTATTAAGAAAAATCATAAACGGGTGCCTGTTATATACAAATTTCACAATTAGAAAATTTTTTAATAATAGTTAAGTGTTACATACGAGACTCATGGTGGGCCCTCACTGTGTGAAAAGAGATTAGTTTTTCCTTGAGTTTTATTGAAAGGTGTGTGGTAAGTTTTCAGGGATATAAGAGTGACTAAGAAGTTAAACTTTGCTAAGATGAACTTTTATTTACGTTGGTGTATATTTTAGAAGTAGTAGTTTCGAAGGCCTGTCAGGTTTATGAAATTTGAGCGCTTTAAGAGTAGCTATTAAGTGTCTTACTAAAAATTTGGCAGATGGACAGACTTCTCTGGGTTACAGATCAGAACAGGAAATGGAAAAGTCAGCCTGTTTTGTAGAGACTAAGAAAAAACACTGCTAGCCATTCCAGTTGACTGAGAACACTCTGTAGGGAACACCCTTTATTTTAACAGGTATAACCTTGTGTGAATTAAAGGCATGCCTGATAGATTTAGAAGTAAGTTCTATAAAAATAGTGACTACTCTTGAATGGTCTGGGGGCGGGGGGGAATACCTCTAGAGTGATGTGTCAACACATGTGAGAACATTTAGCAGAAACTAACAAAACCAGGCAGATCCCAGAGGATCTCATTACTTCTCTACACCTTGATAGTTTCGGGTTTTATTTTCTAATTCTATTTTGAGGCCTCCTGTGTGAGAAGCCTATAATGAGCAGAAGTGTTTGAAGGGTGATTTGTTTGGATTCAGGCCTAGCATTAAGATCCTGAGGCTCGGAGGAGCAAAACCAGGACGAGGTATGGGTGGGAGGAAGAGGGATGTAGCACATTCCACTCCCATCCCTGGAGGAGCTGAGTGGGAAGAAAGAATTCACTTGAAGTCTTCTTCATTGGGGAGAAAACTGGAAGAGGAACAATGATCCTGATTTTAGAAATTGCCACAGTTAGTGAGTTGAGGCGTAAGTGAGATCAAAGCTTTGGTTCTTAGTGTTGATGGCAGGGTAAGGGGAACGGTGGTTGCCAGATGATGGGGAGCTCCCTTCCTGTTTGGATGTTAGGAGTGCCTGTGGCTTGGTGGAACTGTGGAGCTGTGGCCACTGGCACGGTGGCCTCTAGGTTAGAGGCTCTGTATTCTAGTAATGCTCTGGCACCAGTGAGCTACGCAAGCGAGGTGTTTCCCTACCCTGGGCCTCAGCCTTGCGTTGTGAAATGTGGGTGTTTGAGAATGTCAGGACCTGTCAACTTTTACACTCCTTATCTTTCTACGGGCAGTCTGGGGGCTCGCCTAACTTCCTGGGCAGTGGCTACTACTAGTAAGATTCTCTGGACCACAGGATGCTCAAAACCCAGAAAACCAGAAGTGCGCATACTCTCCGGAGATTAGGCCGGTACCCAGGACATGCAGTAGTCCCCGGCTCTCCGGGGTTCTGCTTTCAACGATTTCAGTTAGCCGTAGTCAGTCATGGTGCAGAGGCAGGTGATCCTCCTTCTGATGTTTGGTTACAAAATCAGTAGTAGCCTAACACTAAATCATAATGCCTAGATCATTCACCTCAATCCATCTCCTCGTGCATTTGTCACCTCACATTATCACAGGAAGAAGGGTGAAGATATTTTGAGACAGACCATGTTCACATAACTTTTATTATAGTATATTGCTGTAATTGTTTTATTGTTAGTTGTTGATCTCTTTCTGTGCCTCATTTATAAATTAAACTTGTTCATAGGTAATGTATGTGTAGGAAAAAAAGCAGTACACACATAGGGCTTGGTCCTGTCTCTGGTTTCAGGCATCCACTGGAGGTCTTGAAACGTGTCCCCTGTGGTTGGGAGGATGGGGGGCGGGGGCGCAACTTTATTTTCAAAAATGGAAATTTTTTTTATGTAGTTGATCAGTTCCACCAAAGAGTTAAGCATTTTTAAAGTCCCCTTTCCATATACTACAGAATATCCTGCCTTAAGAGAAAAGTAGGCCTGTTTTAATGAAAAGCCAAGCACATTTATTTAGCTTTTATTAACCTGTATAAAGAAACTTGATAACTAAGTTATATATTCAGAGTTTTCAGTCTGAGTTACAAAAACTAAGTTTTCTTTTACCTGGTGGTTTTCTGTATAGAAATGGGAAAAAAAATTAATGTAACCAGAAACTTCATGGATTCACATTTGAGTTTTTATTTGAACTGTTGGAAGACTAACTTGATTATGCTGTATTTAAAAAACACAAAAACAAAAAACAGCAACTAGCTTGTTTGGATGCTCACAATAAATTGAGAGGTGTTTGTTGTGGGGGACAGGAAATTTAATCACCACAGAGTTAAAAGTAGAGCATAAGATCAAGGAGCAAAAACAATGTGCCTTTAGATCACTGAGAGTGTGTTACCATAGTACAATACAATGAGGTGTTTGTGCGTTAGAAAATTGAAACCAAATGGACATCCTCTGTACTCTGTATACAAAGTTACTCTCCTGAAAGGTAAGCAGCAGGAATGTTCCAGCCCACTGGGGTTTTCAATAAATCCTTTCAGAGAACTAAGTAAAAACCCAGATCTGGACTTGAAATAGCCATTTTCTTGAAGCTTTAACCTGAGTATGAGAAAGAATTGTGATTAAACCCATTTTATTTGTCAAAATCTGGAAATGGTAATGTACAGCATGATGACCATAGCCCATGCTACTGTATGATCTGTATGAAAGTTAAGAGAGCAAATCCTCACAATCCTCATCACAAGGAAAAAAAAATTTTTTTTTGCTCTTTATTGTGTCTGTATGAGATGGATGCTAATTAAATTTACTGAGGTCACCACTGCACGGTATATGCAAGTCAAGCCATTATGCTGTACTCCTTAAACTTACACAGTGGTGTGTGCCAACTAGATCTCAATAAAACTGGAAAAATAATTTTTAAAAAAAAGGAAATTTGTATGAAATCAGATTATGACTGATGACAACAAGGCAGATTCAAAGTATCTTTGTTTAGAGTATATGTGTGGTTTTTTTTTTTGTTTGTTTTTTTAAAGATTTTATTTATTTATTTGACAGAGAGACAGCGAGAGCAGGAACACAAGCAGGGGGAGTGGGAGAGGGAGAAGCAGGCTTCCTGTGGAGCAGGGAGCCCCATGCGGGGCTCGATTCCAGGACCCTGGGATCATGACCTGAGCCAAAGGCAGACACTTAACGACTGAGCCACCCAGGCGCCCCTAGAGTATATGTGTGTTTTAACCGCTCCAATTAAATAAGATGAGATTGTGAGGAGAAGTAGGATAATAGTAATTATAATGCCAATGATAGCAGCTAAACTTACAAAATACTTACCAAGTTTTAGGCTCTGTCTTAATCATTTCATTGAGTGCATTTAATCCTCACAGTAGTTTTGTGAGGCTTATCCTCATTTTACAGAGGAAAACATCACACAGAAATTAAATAATTTGTCAAGGTTACGCAGCTAGCAAGTGGCAGAGGTAGGATTCAAACCAGGTGATAGGGCTCTGGAGCCCATTCTCTTAGCCTTCACATTATCAGTCTAAAGAACTACTCTTGGGGCACCTAGTGGCTCAGTCGTTAAGCATCTGCCTTCGGCTCAGGTCATGATTTCGGGGTCCTGGGATCGAGCCCTGCGTCAGGCTCCCTGCTGAGCATGGAGTCTGCTTCTCCCTCTCTCTCTGCTCCTCCCCTCTGCCTGTGTGTGCGCTCGTGCTCTCTCTCTCTCTCTCAAATAAAATCTTAAAAAAAAAAAAAACTTTTAGTATGACTATGAGTTTTGAAAAATTAAAATCCTCACACTCAACTGAATGGTTTAGAAATTGGCATTTCTCTTCTCAGGCCCTTGGCTTACAGCTCTCTGTCAGTTTACCATAATTTAAAAGATGCTACATGGTTATTGCAAATTAATGCTGCTGAGTAAGTCACTGAATAGTTAAATACTTCATGATTCATTCAGTCATCTTCAGACCTATCAGCCACCCTCTTCTGAAGGCAATACCAGTTCTTATCAGGTTTTAGATTATGAATGTGTGTTTTCCTTCTTACAGAGCTGTAATTGCGCTTCCAGTGACCAGCCTGAGCAAGGTAGGATTACAGAAGTAGGACAGAATACACTCCCCGCCCTGTGGATCATGTAACCTACCTGGGGAGGGCAAGAGCTTGTTTATGACGCAACCACAGAGCAGCACAAAAAGGGTGTATAAAGGGTGTGGAAAGGCCCCTAAATGCTTTAGGACTCTGGGGGAAAAAGAAGAATGTTCAGGGGTTGGTCTGATTATACCAGAGCCTGAAGAAAGACCTCATGAAAGAAATAGTCTTTAGTTTTTCTGGAGAAAGAAAAATAACATTTCGAGAGGATAAACCTTTGCTTTAATTCAGTTTATTGTGGGTTAATAAAATAAATGCCTCTCAAACCAGGAGTACATCCCAAACTTGTAATGACTTGCCTAGCATTATAGGTTTCTGAGCTTTCTTGCTAAGTTGTTTTTTCCATAGTTGTTTTTTGTAAGCTAATTTTGTCTATTTCATGTTAAAGGGACTTGAAAATCATTTCGATTCACTTTTATATCACTTCAGTCTTTTCTAGGTGAGAGTTTGAGAGAAATAGCTAGCAGAATTATGAGAAGGATACTCGCGATACATTCTTAAAAACCAGAAATCATCCCCTAGTAACTTGTTCTAAAAGCTAACTTTAACGTGTTGGTTTTGATGCTTCTATATTTGCATGTAATTAAAACACTTTTTAAAGAAGGTATCTCAAGTTTTCTTGGAATAAAAATAATAGCCATAGTAATGTTTTTGAGCACCAGTGATGTGTCATGCTCTGTTCTAAGTTTTCTAAATCCCTAATTTCATTTACTTTCACAACTCATGAGGTATAGATAGGTATACTCCTCCCACTTCTGCAGATGAGGAATTTGAAGTTTTAAAACCTTAAGTAACTCGCACAAAGTGACACAGTTCATAATTTGTGGAGACAGGAAACAGAACAAGCAGTCTCTGTGCTCTTAGCCTCCATAAATACACCCAGGAGTCCGACACACTGACTTCCTCACCTAACAAGTGTCTGGTGAGTACCTGCCTGTGCTGGGAATGAAGACAGGCACAAGACAGATACGTTCTTGCCCTTGCGGAGCTTAAATTCTAGTCCGGCGCCTCAGAAAATTAAGTGAATGCTGAGAATGTAAGATGATAAATGCTGAGAAAGGCAGTGAAGGGAGTTCGATCTTAATATCAGGTGGTTGAGAAAGGCTTCGCTGAGCAGGTGACAGATGAGCCGGTGCCTGAAGGCTCAGGAGGAGGGAGACGTTAAGACATCAGATGACAGGCCTTCCCGGGGGCAGAGCTTACAGCAAGTGCGAAGATGGAGGTGAGGCAGCACGGAGCGGGAGTTGGGGGGTGTGCTTGAGGGACAGGGAGCTGCCCAGTGTGTGTGGTGGGAAGCCAGCGAGTAGGGATGAGGCCAACCAAGTGGGGTCTTACAGGCACCTAGGAGACAAGGGTCTTCTGTTTTATGCCTTCCTGACATGATCACTGCATTCTCAATCATTTTATGGGCATTCCACTCAGTTCTTCTCACTTGGCAAGTAATTCTGGAGAAGATTATTTTCTAGAATGTCCCATGCATGAGGCATCATGGGTCACTATGCGCTTTTCTCTTACTTTATGAATTCAAGAAAAGTTTTGAGAGCCTGCTATGTGCCGGGCACTCTACGTACGAGATTCGGAGAATACAAACATGATGAAATAATAGGCCCTTGTCATGATCTCACTCGCTGGAGGCTGAGCTGGAAAGGGGTGTTGAAACACATCATGTGAATGCAAACTCTTCATTTTTAAAACTGCAGCTGACCTGTCCTGGCCTTGGTGATATTTTGCACTTACTATGCTGTCCTCTGATTATTTTTGTACATGTCTGTCTCCTGAATTGTGAGGTCCATAAGGAGAGTCCAGGTCTTGGTTATTTTTATATTTTTCGGTGCTCAGCACAGCGTACCTGTTACACAACAGGTGTTTAAAAATGTTGTCTGGCCTGATTTGAATGGAGACTTCTGTGAAGTACTGTGTGTCCACAGAGAAGGGAACACCCCTGACTGGGCCTAAGGGCAGACTGGAGAATAGCTATGACATTTGAACTGGCCTTGGAATGTGCCTGTAGAAGTTTGCCAGACATAGAAAGTTGCTGGCATTCCCAAAGGTGCAAGTGGAGAGTTATGAAAGGGTATGGTGCGTGTGGAAACACTGAGGGCAGGTCGGCATGCCTCGAACAGACCGAGTGTTGGGGTAAGTGATGGATGAGCCCCAGGTATGGTTGAGGTCGATCAGTTCTCTCGCAGTCAGTCAAGACACAAACTTATAAGAGTTGTACCATGTGTGGGAAGAGGAAGCAGAGTGAAAGTATTAAAAATGTTTTGGAGGAAGGGGGTCTGGTCAGCTTCTGTTGGTGGCGAACAGTCCCATGTCTCCTCAGTTTGCTTGTTGGGCGGCCATGAAGCGAGACAGAGAAATAGAGTAGTGAGCAGAGGTTCTCAGGAGGAGACGGATAGGTGTTGTTGGGGGCATGTTGAATTCGAAGGACCGAGAAGCCCCTCAAAGGGTGTGTGGATGTTTGGGGTTTAAGACCATCAACATGTGTAGAGAGCAAGGAAGCCTGCAGGAGAAGAGCTGATAAAGATCAAAGCTGCAGGGATGGCTGCCGGTCAGCTCCTGGATGCATCGGAATGCATCCAGGGCACAGGCGAGGAAGTCTGAGAAATCGAGGGGATGCAGCAGTGTGTCCGTATGGACCCACTCAGAGATGAAAGAGGGAATTTTGAGAGTCAAGTGTCAGAGTAGCGGCTGTGCATAATGGACTGGGTAGCTTCTTCCTTTGTATTTTGCCAGCTCACTTTGCTGAAGTTTGGTGATGTCTTTGAAGGGAGTTGGTGCAAAATCTGTTCACTTGCGTATTTTTGTAACCTTAGAGAAGGAAATAAACTTAAGATGACCAGTTTTGAGTCTCAGTGACCGCATTGTTCAAAGTAGCTCTGCTGATGAACCTTGGCTTCTAAAGAGCCAGGATGCTCACCATGTGCCTTTTCCCCACCGTGAGTAGGAGCCCTGTGAGTGCGAGGTGAGCTCCTTCACCACCAGATAAATAAACCTGTTGACGACCTATGAAGACCCTTGTTCATCTTTGTATGGCAGCTGGGGAAAGGATGCAACTCTTCCACGTCTTGAGTTTATTATACCTTTAGTTGTGGGACACATGTTCCCAGGGCCATGACTGTGGAAGTTGATTTTGTTGTGAACACACTTGGAGAGGCAGGTACGGACAGTATCACCATGAACACTGGGCTTCTATGCAATTCAAGTCCTTGTAAGAACATTGCTTTGTGGGATGTTCTTGTTTCTCTGTCAGATTCCACCCTCTTAATACTTGCTGTTTTTGTTGTGACTCACCTGTACCACCATGACTTGATTTTCGCATTTACTCTTGAGTTTAAGCAAATGGTGCTGGTTATGCGGAGTTGTTTCTTGTGCCCTATGAATACGACCTCGTCTTTGCTAACTCAAGAACGTGGACTCTCAAAGTCACATTTGGCAGTACATAAATGTAGAAGGTTACTGAAATACTGTGTTCTGGAAGATAATTGATTCACTTGACATTTTAGGAGTGTATACTGTGCAAGTCGTACTCAGACCCAGAGGAATTATGGGATGAGTAAGACGTGCTTGCCCTCAGCTATTACCAGTCAACTAGGAGAGGTGATGAGTTCATCCCTCATCACGTGCCCTTAGGATATTTTAAGGGAAAAAAAAAAAGCTGTAGGATTTCAGAAGAAGGTAAGATTACCAATACCAAAGTTTACGGAAACTCTTTTTTGCTAGAATAGAGGTAATTCTATGATATGATTGAGGTACACCTTTACAAATGTAGGTACCAGTCTTGGTTTAGTGTTGATGCTTTCTGCTATTTAATTTTTGCCATCAGGATCCTAGAACTACAACTAAGAAGACTACATCTGGATCGAGGTAATTTTTAGGACCTAGCTGATATACTAGGAAGTAGAAATGAAGGGACAGTTGGGGTTCAGAGTATGGAATGTAGAGATTGAAGACTGAGTCAGTAAAGGTAATTGGAAATGCAGAGGAGGGTGGTTGGGCAATTAGGACACAATCCATTGGTGTTCTGGTAGCCAACAGGCAGAAGAAGTCCAGACAGAGCCCGGGTGTCTGAATGTCAGGAAAGGAAAGGGAGAAACATGGTCTCAGGCAAGGTAAGCCTTATTTTACCCCTCTTGGATCTTGAAATTAACCAGTTAATTTGGATAGCTCATCAGGTTTCTGCTGCCCCCTTCCCAGTAGGCTATTTTTTAAAAAGATTTATTTATTTTTGAGAGAGTGTGTGCACACGAGTGTGGGGAAGCGTGAGGGAGAGGCAAGGGGTGGGGAGAGAATCTCAAGCAGACTCCCCACTGAGTGTGGAATCCCACATGGAGCTTGATCCCACGACCCTGAGATCCTGACCTGAGCCTAAACCAATAGTAGGACAACTAACTGACTGAGCCACCCAGGGGCCTCCCTCCCCCAGTAGGCTATTTTGAAAGTATAACCCTTTCAGTGAAAAGTGGAAAAGAAAAAAAAAAAAATCCCCCTTAATCTCATCAATGCCAAATAGTTTTTGACTTCACAATTAATAATTATTCAGTGCCTTTTCTTTTTGCATTTTCTCATGTATGTGTGCTTAAATATATTTAATGGAGGCAAACAGTTCCTACTGTTTCAGAAACCCACACCTAACAGACAATCACTTAATGAGTTGATTGAATTTTCTTTTTCATTTAAAAGGTGTGGTTCCTACTTTCCTAGATTCTTACCTTCTTATTCTTTAATAACATGATTTTAAACGACCTTGTAATATTTCATCATCGAAATGTGCTGCCATGTATTTCTTCAGACTTCTTTGAACATTAGGTTTTTGTTTTTTTTTTTTAAAGATTGATTTATTTTAGAGAGCGAGAGAGCAAGCACGAGTGGGAAGGGCAGAGGAGAGGGAGAGAGCATCTCAAGCTGACTCCATGCTGAGCACAGAGCCTGATAAAGGGCTCAATCTCACCACCCTGAGATCATGACCTGAGCCGAAACCAAGAGTCAGACTTAACTGACTGCGCCACCCAGGCGCCCCTTTGTTTTGTTTTTATAGTGTGTGAAACAATTCTACACTGAAGAACTTTGTACATGAGTATAAGAGCTGGTCAGATAAATCCTTTGGATACATTCCTTTCGATGGAATCAGAGGGTGTGAGCATTTTTAAGACTTCTGATACATGTTGCCAAATTGCCCTTCAGAAACAGCCTACAGTCAGTGCTACTACTCTGAGTACGTAAGTGTTTTCCAACACTCTTGCCAGTATTTTGACATTGCTAACACTCTTTCCAAATATTTACTGTTGCACAAAGTGCAAAAACGGTATCTTATTTTAATTGGCATATGCTTGGCACTCAGATCTTTATTGAATAAGTGTAGATTCAGGGATCAAAGTCCTGAGGTACAGAAGTGAATATAAGATTAAAGCATGCCCTCCTTGAAGTTACATTCTGGTGGGAGAGACAGGCAATATAGAGGATGCTTGATAATCTAAAGTACTAAAGAGGGGGGACATACTAATGCAGAGAAGGGGAATATGAGATGTTGGGGGTTTTGTGAGAGAGAAATTTTGGTTAGTGTGACCAAGGAAAGGTGGCTTTTGAGTAAAGGCTGGAGGGCATCAGTCATGGGAGTATCTGGAGGAAAACCGTGCCAGTCAGAGTGGAGAGCAAGTGGAAAGACCCTGCTGCGGTGGAGCTTTACTGATGTGCTCTAGGAAAGCAAGGAATGGGGTGAGGAAAAGTTGAAACAGACGGTGAGGTTTGACAGGTAGCAGAGAACCAGATCATGTACAGTCTTGAAAATCCTAAGGATTTTGGCTTTTAACTAAAGTAACTTAAATTTTGACAGAGTTGTTCTGATACCTGTGTAGAGAATACATTGAATGGGGGTGAGGGCTGGTTCAGGGAGACCAGTGAGGAAGCATTGCTACAGTCATGGCGGGAGATTGTGGCTTCTTGGGCCAGGGTTGTGGCAGTGTGAACGGTAGTCAGATTCTAGATAGGCGTGTTGAAAGTGAAGCTGACAGGATTTGCTTAGATGAAGTGAGAGCAAAAGAGCGGAGTCAGAGATGACTCTACACACTTTGGGTGTGAACAATGGAAGGATAATGTTGCCATCCACTGAGATGGGGATGGATGGTGGTGGCACAGATATTAGGATATGGATATCAGGAACTAAGCTGTAGAGATATTAAGTTGAGATGAATAATTTGTAAGTGAAGATGTTGAGTAGAAAGTAGGATACAGAAGTCTAGAGTGCACAGAAGTTTGGTCTATGAATATAAATTTGGGATTTATCAGTATTTATTTATTTATTTATTTTTTAAAGATTTTATTTATTTATTTGAGAGAGAGAGAATGAGAGACAGAGAGCATGAGAGGGAAGAGGGCAGAGGGAGAAGCAGACCCCTTGCCGAGCAGGGAGCCCGATGCGGGACTCGATCCCAGGACTCCAGGATCATGACCTGAGCCGAAGGCAGTCGCCCAACCAACTGAGCCACCCAGGCGCCCCGGTATTTATCAATATTTAGATGGTATTTAAAGCCACTAGACTGGATAAAACCACCAAGAGAGTGTGCAGAAGAGAACAGGTCAAGGGCACCACTGGGGAACTCCCTAGAGTATTCCAAAATACCTCTGGGGTACTCCTAAATTTTAAAGGGCTAGGGAGATGAGGAGGAATCACAAAGGAGACCAAGAAGAAACAGCCAGGAGGGTAGGAGGGAAGTCAGTCAAGAGCATTGTTCTGGAAGCCAAGTAAAGAAGACCTTTCAAGGAGGAATCAACTGCATCAGATGCTGAGAGAGGAGAACATGGTAGTTAAGACCGCCATTTGGTTTAAACCAAAGGTTGTGTGTTTACCAGGAAGTCTAGAGGTGGTTGGTCTAGGTTTGGTGATTCAGTAAGGTCATCTTTCTGTCTTTCCACTCTTCTTGACTCAGCATGTTGTTTTGTCAGTGACTTTTCAGTTAAAATGTCACTAAGAGATCCAAGTGCCAGTTCCTCCTGCTAATGTGTAAAAGGCTGAAGGTGAAGGACAGCATGCTAGAGTCAAGGCTTTCTCCTGGCATGCGCGTCTACCTTTATCAGGAAAGAAACCTCCTGTTCAGCACCTTACCCCCTAGCACTCGTGTCTTTAAGTCTTACTGGCACAGACCAAGTTGCATGGTCACTACAACTTGAAGAAAGACTGGGCATGCAAGCATTAGGCTTTTTCAGTCTTTCTGTAGTGTGTTAGCAATGGAAATGGGGTTTAGGGATGACAGTTGGGGAGCCAGGAAAGATGCTAGACACAATAAGTTTAAACATTTTAAAAATTTTTATTGATTATTTTTATTTACTGTTTTGTTAAGTGCTTTTGCTCCCTTACGTTTTGAGCCATACAATTCTTTGTTGATTTGATATTGTTCATTGTCCTTTGTCTTGGGTTTCATTATTTGCCTTTTTGTATATGGTGATTTTTAAAAATTTTTCCAGTTTTTATATTTTCAAATACATGTTTTCCTTTAATTTTCCTATGTTTTTATGCGGGACAAGACCTTCTCTACTGAAAGAGACTGATCTATATTTAGTTATTATGGTTAATTTGTCTGGTTTTGTCCTAAACCCTTTATAATCCAATTTTATTTGTTTGTGGTGTGTGTGTGTGTGTTTGTATGTGTGTATGGTAGGACTAGTGGCGAATCTTTAGGTAACTTAAGATGTGCCAGATACTATTCTAAGCATGTTAAAAATGAAAACTTACTTAACCGTTAAAAGAAGGTATAAAATAAGTATCCCTGTAATCACACCCATTGTTTCATATGAAAAATACAGGCACCGAGAGGCTAAGTAACCTGCTCAACAGCCAGTGTGTGCTGGAGCTGAGTTTATTTATTTATTTATTTTTAAAGATTTTATTTATTTGACAGAGACAGCAAGAGGGGGACACAAGCGGGGGGAGTGGGAGAGGGAGAAGCAGGCGTCCCGCGGAACAGGGAGCCCAATGCGGGGCTCGATCCCAGGACCCTGGGATCATGACCTGAGCCGAAGGCAGACGCCTAACAACTGAGCCACCCAGGCGCCCCTGGAGCTGGGTTTAAAACCTAGGCAGTCTGGCTCTGGATTGTCCACTTTTAATCACTACATCATACATAATGCTTCTCAAATTTTATTTTTTTTAATTCAGTTATTTTCATACCACAAATAAATGTCTTATCTGAAAAAAATTTCCCTTACCGTATTCTGAATTTTTATATTTCTGGGATTTATACACCAGTTCATATATCTGTCCATATAGTTTTATGCCAATAATAGACTATTTTTATTTTATAATATCCTATAGTAACTAATAGCACAACTTCCTTCTTATTGAACTTTTTTTATTGTGATAAATATGTTATATAAAATTTACCATTTTAACCATTTTTTAAGCGTGTGGTTCAGTGGTATAAAATAGATTCCTTTTGTTGTACAAGAGTCACCATCATCCCATCTCCAGGACTTTTTATCTTCCCCAACTGAAATTCTTGATCCATTAAACACTAACTCCCCACTCTCCATCCCCCCAGCCCCCGGCAACCACCATTCTACTGTCTGTCTCTGAATTTGACTACTCTAGGTACCTCACGTAAGAAGAGTCATGCAATATTTGTCCTTTTGTGAGTGGCTTATGGAATGTCTTCAGGTTTCGTCCATGGTGCAGCATGTGTCAGAATTTCCTTCCTTCTTAGGATGGAATAATATTTCATAGTATGTATGTGCCACATATTGTATATCCATTCATCTGTCAGTGGACACCTTGGGTTGCTTCTACCTTTTGGTTATTATGAATAGCATTATAGCATCGGTGTACAAATACCATATGGACATGGGTGTACAAAGATCCTCCTTTCATTTATTTTGGGTATATACCCAGAAGTGGAATTAGTAGATTGTATGCTAGTCTATTTTTATTTTTGGGGGGGGGGGGGGGCACGGCACGGCCATACCATTTTCTGGAGTAACCGCACCATTTTACTTTCTACCAGCAATGCACGGGGTTCCAAGTTGTTCACATCCTAGCCAACACTTGTTATTTTCTGTTTTGTTTCTATAATAGCCATTCTAATGGGGGTGATGTGGTATCTTACTGTAGCGTCAATCTGCATTTCCCTAATGACTAATGATGTTGAACATCTTTTCGTGTGTTGTTGGCCATTATGTATTTTCTTTGGAGAAAGGTCTATTCAAGTACTTTGCCCATTTTTTTTTTTAATCAGAGTTTTCTGTTCTTCAGCTGTAGTCATCTCATGTTTATGTTCCTGAATTTTTGGCTATTCTTAGTTACTCTACACTAAACTGTTTTTTAAAAGTTCTCCCAAATCCCACTTTAAAATAATCACATGTGGATTTAGATGGGAATACCATTCAATTAATATATTAATTCAGGGAAGAATTAACATGTATACTTACTTATTCAAATCCTTTATGTTCCTCACTTAAAATTTTTTTCCATAATATCAGCACTTTTTGATTTATAGAAATAGTGTATGCATGTCCATGTCTCCATGTGCAACTACTTTTTATTGCTAAAGTAAAGGATCTTTTTTCTGTTTTTTCCTGCTACATCGAAAAGCTGTTGATTGTTTTACAGTATTGATTTTGTTAGCAGCTTATCAGGTTTATTTACATAGTTTTTAGATAATAACGCTATATGTTGAAGCTAAATTTTCTAACATCTACATTAGTATTAATGAGAAAAGTTGGTCCTTTTGGGTTAAGTAAAAATGAACCTGCAGCCACAGTTTGGAGTATAATTTATTTCTCCCATAACTTACCATTAATTTTTTTTATCCCTTTGGGTAGACTTACGTTAGCTTTATAATAATTCCCAGCTACTGTAGATAATTAACATAAAGGTCACCTTCTCTATAGAGTTGTGCTACAAGAACCCAAGTTATAATCATAGCTGTAACATACTCTCATGTATTTTAACTATGTCAGATTGGCATTTTCTCTTCCTGACTAGTTAAGGGCCCTGCCTTATTGATGCTTATTATATTTTATAAAACATAATAATTTATATTTTGAGCTGTATAAATGAATGTGCAACATCTGTATTCCAGACTGGCCTCAGTAGTTGTTTTCTTGTCCAGCGAAAATCCTCACGGCCTCTAGCGCTGGAAAGTGCACTAGCCTCCTAAGCTCTTCTCCGATTTCAAACTTGATTGCAAACTCTACCCTGCTGGTCGCTCGCTGTTCACTTATGCATACTGCCACCCCTTGACCAAATCCGGGGGGGGCCAATGCCAAGAAAGCTGCAGTCCCCCGCCTTCTCCATCTTCCCACGACACCCCCTCCCCCCGCAACACTTAAGGGCTGATGTTCTTAGCCTGGCATTTCATGCCATCCTGAACAGTGAACTAGCTACCTCTCCAGCCTCATCTTTTTCTTCCCCATGACGCCTGCACACCTAGTAAGCCACACAAACCACAATCCTATTTAAAAATTTTTAATGAGATACTACGTATTCTCTAGTGTTCATAATAATTACTGAAAACATTTGGCAGCGGTTTCTATAGTAGAATGTCAGGTGTTTCTAGCACCCTATACATTTGTGCTTTGTGATTACCTTACTTTGCAGTTACCTTACTATGGAGGCAAGTAAATACTTGTGTAGCATAACCCCTCCTGGGAATCCGTTGTCTAGATTTTTATTAAGATGATCTGTGTCTTCTAATAAAGGTAAAATAGTAGTTAAGGTTTTATGGCGGTGGGGGGGAGCTTTTTCGTCCTTTTGGCTAAGATCAAGTGTTGTTGTTTTGTGGGGTTTGTCAACTCCGTGAAACTTCTTCAGAACACTTTAATTTCATCAAATTTAAAGAAGAGCAGCTCGTTTTGTTCAATGTGGAATAATCTCATGAAAAACATGTTATAGCTCAATTTATCCTGGTCTGGTTGAGAGTTCAGAGAGAAGAACTAGCTTTGACGAGTTGATGTTTCTGTGGCCTGGGAAACTGCTCTCATTACTTTGAAGGCGTTTTGCGAGCTTGTGGGACTTACCTGCTTTCCCAGCCTTTCCTTGAGGAACAGGGGAGGCCAGGCCGGAGCCGAGAGAGATCACTACATACCTGTGAATGCCCTGGGAACTTTCTCCTGGCCAATGAATCCTTTAACATAAGTGTCAGAACAAAGGAGTATCATTCAGGAGTTCATTCTTCAGCTTTCATTTCCAGTCCTAGGAACACACCATTATGGTCTCATGAAGAACTTTCTAGTAGCAAAGGGACTGTTTTCATCATAACCATATAAAAGCATCAGTTAAGCCATTGATTTCTGTGTTGTTGTTTTTCTTAGTAAAATTAAAAGGATTGAAGAATAATGTTTGCAGAGGCACAGGAATAAAAATGATTAGAATCTATTTAATTGTTGATCCACTTTATCCTTTCTTGGTTTCTTTATCTGTTTTGAACATCTTTCTTAGTTTCTTTATCTGTTTTGAACATCTTTATCTGATTAAATATTTGACTCCAGTGACTTTAATAGTATCTATTAGTGTTTTGATGTTTTATGTTAGCTTTTATGATAAAATATGCTTATTATAAAAAAATTCACATGGAATAATAAGCATATAAAGGGGAAAAAGCATATAAAGGGTGAAGGGAAAATTGCCCATTTCTGCCTTTTTCCCTCATTGTTCCTTTATGTCCCACTGTGCTACATTTCATAACAACCTCATAAAATTCTGGTATATCTTGTAGAATTTTTCAGTATATAGGTAAGTATGAGCTTAAAAAAAGAGGGTAATATTAATATATTTTTTCCACATAATACATCATTTTATTAGATTTTTAGTTTTACAAGGCATTCCTTGATGTTCTGTAACTAAAGTACATTTAATTGGATTTTCCAAGGTGGGTATCCAAGTACATTGCTTGTTGATGAAGCCATACTTCAAACTCAGTAGACTCTCTGTGTGTTACTATCTAAGGCTAAGTGCAAATGCTATTCCTTCCATGTTTTCCCTAGACAAAAGATGGTAATAATTACAGGGTCAAAACAAATCTGTTGTCTCTGTGTAAGATTCTGCTAACGGCATAAGCTTAAAATAAACCACTGAGGCCAGTAATGCATCTGCAGGTAGATCTTAAATCTTGATGGTTTACGTCTGGGATAGGTTACATGCTGTGAAGCGAACGGGTAAATACTACCCCTCAGAACTGTAAGAGCGGTCCTATAAGGATTTCCTTATTTAAGAATTTGGTTCTCAGGTTACTCAGTCTTTCAGCCCAATATTGCCATGTCTTACTTTCCCTATTGGTTATGATGTATATGGTTTACTGCTTCTTTATATGAAGTCCAATTATGGGTACTTGAGGTCAACTTTGCTCTTCAGTTAAACATGAGGACTGTTGGTGGAACAGTGGAATACCTTGGTTGTATCTCCACTGTGTTTACCATTGCACTAGGCGAGCCCCCTTCTAAAAGGAGGAGCTCAGGTGGCCTCCAGCCTGATGCTGCTTTCCTTCACCTGATGCTTCTGTTCTGCAGCCCAGTAGAGGGAACTCTGGGCTGGTGGTAGGTTGCCTGACTTCCCGGCATCACTGTTATTGCTTAGGTGTGTGACCCGAGGAAGCCATTTAATCACCCAAGTAGCTCTCTCATCTGTGAGCTGGGAATAGTAATGGCAGTGCTGAGTTTCAAAGGAGTTAATTCTGTGGTGAAGGAGGCTTTGTTCAGTACCCTCAATGCCCAGGAGTCAGACTGATGGTCAAATGGGGAGGACTTTTGCTAGGAACTACAAGTTGCCATTTCGTGGAGGGGGGGTGGGGCTCCCTTGTGAATGGGGTAGGGCAGGTCATGGCAATCACAGATAAGCTGGCAGGGTGACCTTGCTTCTGGTGCCTGGCTGTATGTTGGAATCAGAGAGGGTGCAGGTCTGTAGTAATTCTGAGGCACACTGAGAAGTGTCTGTAAACCCACGATGCTGTCAGAAACAATGCTATGAAACATCCCTTTCTGAAAAACAAGTTGAGTTTCCAAACTTGTTTAGCCTTGACCGTACTGTGGCTGTAGCCCAGAAATACTCATCTGTTACTTGCTCAACCTTGCTCATTGTTTCCGAGGATGATGAGGACTCATTATGTTTTTTTCTGTCAAGGGGCCATAATTTAGTAACTGTATATTCTAAAAGATCAGTTTTTCTGTACCTCCAAAAGCAAGTAAAACTGGTGGCTAAATGTAAGTTTAAAAGGAGACATTTTTCTTTATAGTCCTTATAATAATTAGCAAGTAATAGATATTCAAATATTTGTCTCCTTTTATCTAGTTAAGAGACTGTTTGAAGAGTCCCTTAATATTAACAAAGGACAAATAAGCTTGTAAAAATTAAGTGTTTAATGCTTCAGTGAAGATGAGAGAAGGCATTATCAAAATTTATTTACTCCTGGCCTTTGGGAAAAAAAAAATTAATAGCTATTACTATCATCTGTATAATTCTACATCTATTTTTTTCCAACTTGATTGAGATCTAAATTGACATTTAAAGTGTACATTGTGGTGATTTGATATAAATTATAGAATGATTTTAGTTATGGAGTTAATTAACATATCCCTCACCTCACATATTTCTCTTTTTTTTGAGGACATTTAAGTTCAACTCTTAGCAAATTCCAGTGATCTAACAGTCTTATCAACTATAGTCACCATTTTACATTAGTTCCCCAGACCTTATTCTTCTCACAGCTGAAAGTTTGTCCCCTTCCACCAACCTCTCCCCATTTCCCACACTTTCCTCTTGGCCTTACAATAAAAATTCATTCCGCAAACATTTATTAAATCTCACTCCATGCTAGACACTTGGCTGGGGTGTGAGGGGCAGAATGGAATCAGGTTCTCTTCCTGTTCTCAGGAACCTTAGAGGAGCCCGAGAGCCCTACTGAAACAGATGCTGTCCTGGAAGCAGGTGTGGGTGTGGTGAAGGGGGCGTGGCCCATGGCACACATGGGAGGGTGCCCTGGCAGGAGCAGGGAAGTTCTGATTCTCAACAGTGCTTCTCATGCTTACGTGTATTCGAATCACCAGGAGATTTTGTTAAAATGGAGGTTGTGATTCAGTAGATCTGGGGTAGGGGCTACAAATGAGTGGCAAGAATTTGAAAGAACGGTCAGCTTTGTATTCACCAGGCAAGATAGGGGACTAGATGGAAAAGAGGCTAGTTCATTCGCAAAGATGGACATAAGCAGAAGAATAGAGTAAAAAGGCCTGGAAAACTAAAAGTAAGGGGTGTGTGTGTGTAGGGATGAGAGCATGGCAAAGCATCACGGGGGAGAGGTTGATCGGAATCAGTCCTAGGACTGCCATTCACACCTTTAAAATTAAATATTAAGGGGATTAAAAATAAGATCATCCTATAGATAATGGGGAATCACAAATTTTAGACTGGGTCATGACCTTTTTTTTTTTTTTTTCCATGTTCGGGGGATCAACATGATGGACTTGGAAAGGGTGGAAGGACAGCACTTTAGGAGTCTAATACAGTTGTTGAGGCAAACTATAAGGGGGTGAAGAGGATTTGTAGGATTTGGATTGAGCGGAAGAAGAGGTCTTTGAAAAGAAGCGATGTGCCTCATGAATTAGAATAGTACTTCCGGGTGTCAGAGAGGAAACTATGTTCACGCGAGCAGAGCACACACCAGTGTAAAAGAACCGCGTGTGAAAATAAGCAATGGGAAGCCTCACTAAAATGAAATTGGAAGGCTGGGCAGGGGGACCTCTCCTGCCCTACAACCAGTCCGTCTGGAGCAGGACCAACAAAAAGACGAACTTGCAAGCAGAGGCTCCTTGATCATCCCGGCAGGCGGAAGGAAGTCTCCCTCCTCCCCGCCCCCCCCACCACAACCCAGCCAATCAGACGCCGTCACAACTCAGCCAATGAAAAGCCACTATACTTCCAGCTCGCAGTTTACTCCAGGGGACTTTGTATTTGTAACAGCCTTCCCGGTTTCCCGCTGCCCTCGCCTCTTCCCGAATAAACTCGTCTTTTGCGAATAAACATAACTGGAAGTTTGAGTTTTACAGTTAACAAGTACAAAGATAAAGCTGGAAATAGGTCGAACTTTAATGTGGGTGATTTTAAATGCCAGATCTAAGGAGCTTAACCTCATTTTTCTTTAATTTTTTTTTTTAAAGATTTTATTTATATGAGCGAGAGAAAGAGGATGAGTGGGGATTGGGGGTGGGCAGAGGGAGAAGCAGACTCCCCACTCAGCCGGCTACCTCATGCGGGGCTCGATCCCAGAATCCTGGGATCATGACCTGAGTGGAAGGCAGACACTTAACTGACTGAGCCACCCCGGCGCCCCTCGTTTTTCTTTATTAAGATGAAAATTTTATGAACAGAATCACTCAACTCCTGCAAAGCGATGAGCCTCACTTCCCAGAAATATTACTTCACTCACTTATGGGGCCATTAGGGATATAGGACACCATCGTTTTCGAGTGAGTTCTTTTTTCAGCTCTTCATATTTTTCAGTGGTGTAATACCCTTAGTATTGAGAGTCTTCATGTTAGATTATATGGGGATGTGGGGACAATTCCGATGTTTTGAGGCTGGGAAAAAGGAAAAATGGATTTATAATTAGCATAAGGGAGGAGGGTTTCGAAGTGTCGAAATTGAAACATTCAGCAAAGAATTTAAAATGTGAGTGGCATTGGTATTCAGAAAGAGGGTAAGTCTGCAAGTGAGAATTTGGGATTCATCCAAATGGGTAAGGGTTAGAGTAAAATAAATGAAGATTCTGCAAGAGAGAGGTGTATGAAGAAAGTTGTAAGGATTGAACTTGGGAAATGCCCATAATCAGGTAGCAGGTGTGAGCATCAGGACTGTGTGATTTCAAATGTGCCAGAGATTATGAAGCATACATATTTCATTGCTAAATGGGAACACTTGCAGCAAGAGAAGTTTGAAGACCATTTTAGTTTGGCAAAGGAGTCAAGATGAAGAGGTGAAAAAAATAATCCAGTGCCACCTGGTGGCAAGCATTAGGCATTTTTTAAATGAATTTTTTTCCTCCTCAAATTGAATTATTCTTTCTGTTTGGCTTTTAAATTTTCATCTGTTTTTTTAATGTGATAGCCTAGTGTGTGAATGGACTAGTTTGTTTACTTTTTAATCAACAGTATGAGCGGAAGTCAGAGCTTTGATTCTTAACTTTGCCCGAAGCCCCTGTGTCACATGGCTGTTTTGATCTGTCTCTCTGTTACACAAGACCTGAGTTAATTACTCCAGCTTACAGCTTACAGCTACCCTTCACATATCCTGATGGTCTCATCATTGCCTCAGCTCTTCTGCCTCTAAGTCATCAAAAATACAAAAAACACGTCTACGTGAAGATTGCATGATTCTGAATATTCAGTTTGTATTTTGACTCAGTAGTTAGTGCAGGAGATGAGGTTTTTAAGCTTAAAGCTTTCAAAATAAAGTAGAAACTTTTTTTTTCTTTAATCCCAAGGAAAACCTACATCCTCGAAAAATGCACAGCCATCTCGAGTGAATTTGCTTAGACCACTTCCTAAATGCAAAGCGTCTTTGAAAAGTTCTGCGCTGAGGAGGACGGGAAGCACCTCCTCTATTACCAGCACCCACAGTGATCTGAGCACTTACAGCAATAATTGTAAGTTGGTCTTCTGTCTAACTTCTAGGATCATTGCGACCGTAGGTATAAGAAAAGACTAATGAGCTACAAATAATTACTAGAATTTTGATTCTGTGATTTAGGGGGAAATAGGAGCACTGCTTCTCCTGTGGACTTTCTCAAAAAGTTTGTCAGGAAAAGCAAATTCTTCAAATGACACTCTTTTTTGATGAATGCATATTCAGTGCTGTGAAACACTGAACTATTTATGTGTTGAAGGTACCTGGCTTTTTTTTTTTTTTTTTTTTGCATGGAGAATTCTAAATTGTATCATTTGAAGCAATGGTGTTTTTTGGTTTGTTTAAGGAAGGAAAGCAATCTAGGGGCTATTGGAACCCAACTGGAAATCAGAAGAGAGAGAACTTCAGTGTGATTTGCTTTATAAAAGACTATATTTTGTCGATGTATGTTTTATAATCTTATATTTTGGATGCTAGAGTCAGTATAATATGACTAGTATAACTTCAAGCCTAATTTTAAGTAATTTAAACTCAATATTTCTAAAGTTTTTAGTTAAGGTAAATTCTGTTTTCTGAGTGTAAAATGGGTGAATTCATTGAGCTATCTTTTTCTTTTTTTTCTTTTTTTTTTTAAGATTTTATTTATTTATTTGACAGAGAGAGACACAGCAAGAGAGGGAACACAAGCAGGGGGAGTGGGAGAGGGAGAAGCAGGCTTCCTGCGGAGCAGGGAGCCCGATGCGGGGCTTGATCCCAGGACCCTGGGATCATGACCTGAGCCGAAGGCAGACGCTTAACGACTGAGCCACCCAGGCGCCCCGAGCTATCTTTTTCATTCGAAAGACGTATTTGGTCTAAGTATTTGCTCATTTCCTTTCTAAATTTCCTCACACCATCACTCACAGATTTATTAATTTGAACAGCTGTGGAGTGTCTGCTGGGTACGGGCACCACGATAGATGCTGTGAGGGATATGGGATATAAAAGAAATGGCCCTTATCTAAAAGGTGGTTGAAGAGGATATTTACCTGGATAACTAGAATACCAGATAAAATAAGATTATTAAGCATGAGGTGGAAAGGAGGGAAGTTCTCTGCTTTAAGGAGGGATCAATTTGTTTCTTTCTAGTGCTGGAACAAGGACAAAGTGGAGTCCTAGTTATTGAACCTCTGGGTGTGGAGCGCTATTATAAGGTTGCCATAAATTCTTCCTTTTTTTTTTTTTTTTCTTCTTTCTCAAATACCTTCTGCCACTGCTCTGATTGTGTATATGAGGTGAGCGAGTGAGGCTCAGAGAGGTTTTCGCTGGCCCAAGGGCACTCAGCCAGCATGGGACAGAATTGAGAGTGTGATTGTGTGGAGGAGAAGGCTTTGAATTAATGGCCGAATTAATGAGCACATTTCCAAGAGGTCACTTAGCAGCAGTAGCTTGTCTCACGTGATAGTAAGTAGCTGTGTCCTGGAAACTTTGTGAATATTAAAATGTGTTACTTAAAATTAAAAAGGCTTATTATCCACTTATTGTTTCACTTTTAAAGTTGTGGCATAAAATAGGAAAGGTTTGCATGTAGCCAGGAATGTCCTGTGGATTTGAAAAGGGAATTCACACATGTATTATTTTAAGGTTATTTCCCTTGCAGCTTTCTCTGTTTGCGGTGTGAATTTTAAAAACAAACTGCCAAAGCAGAATCACCAGCGAGCTCTCCGAGAGCCGTGTAGCAATGGAATTTGTGACCCTTGGAAGCAGACACGTTCGGTGGTGGCGCTCTCCAGCCTTTTCCATTGACAGCCATGTTGACTTGGCCACCGTTTCAGTACTGTGTCTGACTCTCCGAAGGAGGTTGTAAAGTGCTTTTGTCCGTTCCTTTTTGTCTTGTAACAAAGGGGTTTACCGTATACCCACAGAGCCTGCCTAGCGGTGGATGCGTCCCTGTTGCAGATTAAGCATTCAAATCAATGAGTCTTTTCTTACTTTGATTTGCTAGCTGGTTTAATCTGTTTTGTGTAGTGCCTTGGAGCTTCCAGATTTTTTTTTTTTTCCCCTCCATTCTAATTCAACTAAGAGCAAGCATGAGGGATAGGAGAGTGAACATGGCTGCAGTTTTTCCTGCTTAAGATTGCTTTGATCTTTTTAAATGACTGTACCAGGAGGATTTCGCAGTTGTACAGAGACGGATATTTCTTCAGAAATATTTATCAATTCTACACTCACCCCACCGGCTGGTTCAGAGAGGCACTATGATGCTACCTTCCTGACACTGCTGGTCCTGGGATCCTACAGCCTTTGTATAGTTCCTTTGTTAGCCACGCTTACTGGGAAAAGAAGTAGGTCGACGATTTCTGGTTTGATTGTTTTCTTTGTAAGCATGCTTAAATTTTATTCAATAAATTGATTTAGCATCTCTTGATTGTTATTTTTATAACTTGTAATTTGTTGATTGTTATACTGGCATATTTACATATAAGTTGTGAATGGTTCTAAATAGAATCAATTTTATTCTGTATTTTCTGTGTTTTCAGACTTAATATAATTCAGTGGCATTGTCGGCATGCCGAGTACATGAAATGACCTCATTATTAAAGACTGGTCTCATTTCTGATTAAATAAGCAGTAGTTTTGTGTATGTAGCTTATAGTTGTATGAGTATAGAAAAATATTTTCCTGGAATTAAAACATCACTTCTTTGATTATTTTACTCATTATATTCAAAGATATTAAAGATGCGTACCTTTTAAAGATTACTTTAAGACATGAAAATCATTTTGAACTGAATTTTTTCCTATGTCTGATAATGATGGGTCATGTGAGGAAATCTTTTGATAACCGTTTGGATTCATACTGAGTTAAGCATTTAAACCCCTTTCAAGAGTGTGTTCTTGCTTTGCTGCTCATTTCTTTGTATTTGCCCAGTAGCTTCTCTGTCAAATGTGCTCGTGCATAGAGTTTAAACATTCATTCATAAGCTCTCCCAGACTCCGCTAAAGTCCAGTTTTTAAGATCATTGGATAAAAATATATATTGTAGGTCTTGAAGAGAGTTGATGGTTTGAGGGCCATTGTGTATGTGTGGAAGGAAGCCTTTAGTGAGTGTGTAATTTTGCCCCCTTACCGAATGTGAAATCCAAAGGCTTCCTTCTTCCCGTTTGGCCACACACACACACATACAAATATGTTTATTTTTGAGAGACAGATGGTGAGGGGGGGGAAATGCAAGAGACGCACACTAAAGCTGTTTGTACTCTTTTGGAATTTAGGAGAACAGGAGGGTAGCTAAAGAAGTGGAGTATTCTTGACCTTGGACTTCATGGCCAGCCCTGGCTTAGCTGGTGTGATACATAGAAAAGGGCGTTCACCTCAGACTCCTCCTAGTGTTCCTGCCAACTCATGGGAAGGTGGATGATCTTCCACTGTCTTAGCCTCAGGATCCTCACCTGAGGAACAGGAGGGCAGTACTACGTCATCTTAAAAATCCTTGTAGCAAAAATGTTTCTGACCACTTCGATTTCCTTCACTACAATAAGATGGTGTCTAATAGTTTGGAAGGTGGGTGTTTGAGTTGTTGAAGTGATCAAGCTGATAGAAGGATTCCTCTTATTTACCCGCAGGGTGATGGCGAGTGAGTATTGTCTCACCTGCCCACACTGGTCAGTTGGTCAGAAGTACCTGGAGTAGATTGTTGAAAGGTTTTCAGGCTGCTTCCAGGGTCGGAGCAAAAGTTTGTGTTTGACTAGTGATGTCTGCCATAGGTAAGGAAGGGGATGTGAGGCAGTGGATATACTCTGGCTCTGTATCACACACTTAATACTTATGCACATCCAAATAGACTATTAAATAAGAAAATGCTATTATCTAGACTGGCGTTAATTTTGTCTTCATTTTTGCAGTGTTTTTCTGGGGGTATATAGGAGACATTCTTGTTACTACCCAGTTGAGTAACTTTGCTTTTGGAATTTGGAAGTGTAGACTTCAGTAGTGACTTGATTTCAAGTCAGGTGGGCAGATGATCTGGCACAGTAGGTAGCCTTATACAGATGGACAAAAAGAACTCCAGGAATAAGCAGAAGGTTGGCTCTGCATATATACATAGCTCAGTAAACAAAACTAATGCTGGCCAGATGCTAGAAGGTAGTATGAAATGTTAGTTTGCAAATAAGTCTGGAACAATGAGAAGCCCTTCTGTAATAAGAAAATAATTTCTTTTGCCTAGGCTTCTCTGAGGATCTCTTTGTACTCTCTCCAGACTCCATTATCTCTCTTACTCTGTTTCACTTGAATCACACTTGGACTATGGGGAAATGAAACTGAGGATTCCAGAGAATCTATTTTTCTGGCATAATTGAAGTCACTAGAACCAAGGATCGCAACAGAACAGGGGCGATTTTAAATTGTTATTACAGCTGCTGGGACCTGGGCGACCTCATGTGGGATATCGCATATTGACTCTTCAGACAAACGGTCGCTCAGGGATCGTGGCCCCTGTCGCACTGTGCTGAGGAGAATTTTGAGGATGCCTGTGGCTTCAGTGGGACTATAATAGAAAAACCTACAGCTCTTCCCTCCTATATCGGGAGAAGCCAGTCCTTCCTTCTGTGTGTCTCCTTGACTCTCACACTGGTACCCCACTCACAACACTTCACTCTGGTCACCAGACGTGTGGCAGTTTCTACCACAGCCAGCTATTTCTTGGGTGGTCTTCAATCCTGACACCATCTACTGGAGATGGCAGCAGATCCCACAGGTTAAGGGCTCGCTCCCGCAAGACTGGCCCCAACCCCCTCCGGATGCCAGTCACAAGTCCAGGTTGTCAGCTGTACTTCTCACCAACCAGCTGTAAATGGGAGATTCCAACGGCTCCTATCTTGGGTATGATAAATATGCTAGAGCCGCACACAAAACTAAAGTAAACATTTACTTACTAATAAATGCCAAGTTATTATAAGAGGGTGTAGCAGAGGATACAGGTGAACATCTAGATGGAATTGATGCATAGAGCAAGGTACGCAGGAAGGGTGAAGAGTGTGCATCCCTTCTGCAGGTATGCACCAATTCAGAAGCTCTCCCATCTCCATAGTTGGAGATTTTTATGGAGGCTTCCATAAAAGGGCCTGATTGATCCTTAAGTTCATTTTTAACCCTTTGCTCTCCTCAAGAAAATGGAGGGCGGGGCCAAAAATTCCAGGAGTCTAACCATGGCTTGGTCTTCCCAGTGACTAGTCCCCATCTGGGAACCCACACAGAATCACTTCATTAGAACAAAAGATACTCCCGTCACCAAAGAAGTTAAAAGGATTTCAGGAGATCTGTGCTAGGAAATGGGGGCAGAGACCCAATATATATTTTCTATTATCTCACAGGTACTGAGTACCATATCTGTTTAGTGAGGGCCCTGTGAGAGCATGTGTACCATTTCCAAACTTGATTTTCAAACCCACTCATTTATATAGAGAGAGATGAAGGGACTCATAGCTAGGCAGTGGCCAAGTCAGGACCAGAACTCAGAGATAATGGATTCGATTCCATTACTTGAAATTATGGGCACTTTTTCCTCCAAACAGTTTATTATTTTTATTATTTGGATATAATAGCTCTGGACAAGGGAAAATTTAGATACCATCAGGATACCCAATCAGCTGCCATGGTAGGAACTGAAATAGAGGGCAGGAAAAATATTTTCAGGATATCATGCCTCATAGAGAAGTACATCCTTCAAGTGGGGTTTACTAGAAAGCAATGCACCAACAGAGTATTTAGGGGATTGAAAGATGGGTCATTGTTGGTCATAAAAGTGTGTGCAGCTCAGCATAGTTTGTTCCCACCACTAGTGAACCGGGAAAGAGTAAAAGTGGGAAGTGTGTACAGTAGATGATCAGAGAGAGAGAGGGAGTGTGGGGGTGTGTGTGTCTGTCTGTCATTGTACCTGGTCAAACTCAGAAATTTTATCCTTGTATATGGATTTTGACTCTCCCATGTTAGGAAGTTGATGATAGGTCTGGTGCTGGATCCAGTGTTTACGCTGAGCCTGACAAGTGGCATTTTGTGTCCGGGACAACATCTCCTGTCTGTGTGTGACAGAAAGCTAAGGGACAGGAGTATTGTGCCTTGTGAGACTTTTGTCTTGTGCTTTAGTGAAAAATCCTTTTAGTCTATTCTTTGGAAACTGAAGATCCTTTGTTTTTATTTATTTTTTATTTTTTTTATATATATATATTTTTAATTTTTATTTATTTATTTGACAGAGAGAGACACAGACTGAGCCACCCAGGCGCCCAGATCCTTTGTTTTTAAAGCTGAGAAATGAAAAGTATGAATGAATTTGGGATCATACGATTTTATATTAGGTCTGTAAATTAAACTCAGTTCAATTTTTCAAAATCTGAATAGGTGACTTATTTGCTCCTGATGAATTTAAAAAAATGTTTCAAGAGGGCGCCTGGGTGGCTCAGATGATTAAGTGTCTGCCTTCGGCTCAGGTCATGATCCCAGGGTCCTGGGATCGAGTCCTGCATCGGGCTCTCTGCTCCTTGGGAGCCTCCTTCTCCCTCTGCCTCTCTCTCTCTGTCTCTCATGAATAAATAAATAAAATCTTAAAAAAAAAAAAAGTTTCAAGAAAAGTAAGACTGAAATCCAGATTGTCAGAATACATGGTTAAGACTTTAATAATATCATTTACTTCTTTTGAAATTTTGATTTAGCAAAAGTAAAAATGCAGATTGAAACCCAATATTCATTTTATATGAAAACCTAAAAGATATGCTCTATAAAATTTTGCTTCTGTTAAGACCGTGAAGTCCTTTCCCACCCATCCTTAAAAAAGTTATGTTGAATTTTACAGTAGTAGTCTCTTCAGTACTATCATTCACATTAGCTCCCTGTAATTTTCAGCTTGACAAAGACCAAGTCTTTGGGTTCTGGGGAAAGAGAATTGGAAAGAAGGTAGGAAACTGACAGAAATCTCTCAGTAGGAGGGAAGACTGTGTTGATCTCACCTAATATGGGAAATGTTATATGGGCACAGGAAGAACGAACAGATGGCTCGTTGTAGAGTGATTTGACGTAGATCAGGGAGAATAACAGCATGTCTTTACAGGTTTAACTGACATCTATAAACACTGTTCTAGGAGTTAGGATAGTATAACCTAGTGAAAAATTTCTGTCTTTATATTTATAACATAGTTATACCTAAAGTAGACTCTCACCCTTTTCCAGTGTGAGGTGAAGAAAGGAATCAAGGTTGGTAATGAAGAAATTTATGATTATGTGTTGAGTATTAGAATAGAGCTGGATGCTTAGAACTAGGAGTTGAACATCATTGAGAAACAATAAAAAAAAAAACCAGTTTGGGTTGGTGGCAGGGGAATTAATCTTGGGAACCAGGCAGTGAATGAGTACACCTGTAGATTTCCCCTCTGGCCCAGTGAGTCTGTGGTGATATAAAAATGCCAGTGGTTTGTATGGTTAGCAAGGGGACATGGATAAAAAGATGAACTCTTATGGGGAAAAGGGACCAGAAAACTTTCCAAGTATTTTCTTTTTTTTTTAGATTTTATTTATTTATTTGACAGAGAGTGAGCACAAGCAGGGGGAGTGGCAGAGGGAGAGGGAGAAGCAGGCTCCCTACTGAGCAGGGAGCCCAACATGGGGCTTGATCCCCAGGTCCTGGGATCATAACCTGAGCTGAAGGCAGATGCTTAACCAGCTGAGGCACCCAGGCGCCCCTCCAAGTATTATTGTTTGGATTTTTTTTTTCCTTGGATATGAAGAGAAAAGGACCAACTGCTGGGTTTATACTCTTGAGTGTTGTGTAACCTGGTAATCTCTTAGGAAAAGCCAAACAGTAATGTTAAAAATCCTTATAGGAGCTAAGCTTCTGGGCAGTGTATTTTTTCAAAGATGATTCAGTTACAGAGAATGGTGAATTTAGAATGGTGTTTTAAGGAAATGCTGATTTTTTTTTTCTTAGGTCCATTACTGCTAATTTTTTTTTTAATACCACTTAATGAGGTTTGCAGTCATTTGTTTCGATCTTTACATGCTAGTACTATTTTTCTTTTTCCTTTTTATTTTTTTTTTAAAGATTTTATTTATTTGACAGAGAGAGACACAGCGAGAGAGGGAACACAAGCAGGGGGAGTGGGAGAGGGAGAAGCAGGCTCCCCACTGAGCAGGGAGCCGGATGCGGGGCTCGATCCCAGGACCCTGGGATCATGACCTGAGCCAAAGGCAGACGCTTAACAACTGAGCCACCCAGGCGCCTGGTGCTGGTACTATTTTTCAAACCTTCACTATGAGGGTTTTGATGCTTCTGAGATTTTAAAATGTAGACTCCCCCTGCCCTAAACACTGAAATAAATGATGGTAATGGTGTTACATTCCTAAAGTAGCCACAAAGCCCACTTAACTATACCGTAGCAGAGGAACACTATTTCCTAGGACCTCATTATGGATCAAATAATTCCTTCAGTGAAAACATAATATGAAAATGCATTCTCATTTGGAGTTCAGAGTGTAGGAAACAAGCCCTGTTCCTTTCCTTGTCCTCTGCCCTTTTCCCTGCCCCAAAAGACAAATACAAATCTTAAGAATTCTATAGAAGGTTTGGTTTCCCTTTATAATCCAACGGGAAGCCAGCCATAAACGTGAAGAGGAAATGCACAATTTTGGAAGAACCTATATAAATACGGGCTACACAGTTGCCTCAAGCAACTGAAAGACACTTAGTTTTTGTTTGTTTGTTTTGATGCTTAGTTTTTTGATGCTGAAGGGCTTTGGTCATTACTGGGCAAAAGCAGAAATAAGAGTAAGCAAACATCTACTTCAGGCTTTGCTATAACTGTTTCTCCATGGTTTCAGTTTGTGGTTCTGATAGAAATCAACCAGTTGTGAATGATCACCATTATTTTTTTAAAGCTGTGTCCTTTATTCTGAAGTCTCACTGTCCATTGACGTGCTAAGTTTGTCTCCTGGGTCCTAATGAAGAACCGGAGGCAAAATCAGAGACTGTAGCAAAATGGCAAGTGCCCTTTGCAGGGTTCATGGGCCTGTTACACTTAATTTTTCCCTCTAACTTTGATCCTGACAGGTTTCCTGGAAAATATTGTAGGTCTGCTTCTGCGGCAGCGCCCTTGGCCTAGTTAACTGTAGTGGACTCAGAATTTCAGAGCACAGCCTAAGCAGAGTTGGCGAGCACCACAGTTTCTCCAAAAATTGTTGAGTCATTCTTTTAGTGCCTGGAAACGATTTGTGGTTTCTTTCTGGGAGGATTCCCATGTGAGTAGAGAGGAAAGATTGACCTGCCACATCAGAGGTGCTTTTCATTATTTAGGTGGGCTTTGCTTTTATGTGTTCACTTTGGGACTTAGGCACCTCTGTTCCAGGGCAGATGTGAGAGTTTTTACCTCCTGGCTGGAACAGGGGAGGAGCAGAACCAGATCTCAGCTTTGTAGCTACCAAGGAATTTGTGTGTTATTGTTCTCACATTAGTAGCACAGCTGGCTGCCTGTGTTTATTATTATTATTATTAGCTTATTGACACATCTGCCTTGTCCTCATGGAGATGGATGCTCTTCATCCCTGCACCTTGGGCATGCTTATTACATGGCACGGGATGGCCATAGAATTTATCTTCCAACTTTTATTTGGGATGAAAGTTCAACTGGACAAGATACATCAACTTGGATTATGCCAGGATGTATAGTCACTTTGTGTTTTTGTTTTTTGGGTTGTTTCTTTTTTTTCCATACGGTCACTCTGGATGTAGCATTTACCTTGCATCTCTGCGGATAGGAGCTACATGTCTCGCACGTTGTAGGTGCTTAGTGAGCACTTACTGATTCATGAAGGAAGGAATAAGTTGTGGAAAATTGATGCTATATTTATCTATAAAATGAAATGTACTCTTCTCTCTTATTGCAGCTGGTAATGCTACAGTCATCAAGTATGAGGAAAAACCTCCCAAACCAGCATTTCAGAATGGTTCCTCAGGATCCTTATATTTGAAGCCTTTGGTATCCAGAGCTCATGCACACTTACTAAAAACTCCTCCAAAAGGTATGTTCCTCATTGCAGAGAGTTAAATTTTGGCAGCGAGGTTCATAGGACTTTGAACGGTTATTTACAAAGAGTCTCTCTGAAAAAAGACACACACTACATTTTTACCATAAAGGATATCTTCTGAGAGTCCGTAGGTTCTGTAGTTAAAACTTAATGCCCATAAATCAAGAGATAAAACACAGGTATAAGGTAAAAATAAATGAGACTTCCAGAGTTAAATTATTCTAAGATAGTGATCTAGAACCATGAGATAGAAATGAATAATTTACTTCCCACCTTTGGTCCAAACCATGTTCTTTTTTTTTCTGTTCTTTCTGGTCTCCCTCTTTGTATTACTCACTTAGTAATTGCTTTGGCTGTGAAGAACTTTCAGGTTTACAAAATGTGTGGTATATACTTACTATACAATGTTTTCATGCAATTTATCACCAAATCTGAAGTGGATTTTCAAGCACATTAGAAGTTGGATTCGTGCTTAGTGAATTGAAAGACTGCTTAACTGAAAGAATTATGAATGAGAAACTTGAAATAGAATATGTGACCCATATTCGGGGTGGTGTGTGTTAGTTTTTTTAAGAAAAGTATTTTATTTACACTACTAGTAGATCTCAGCTACTATAGTCACTCTGGGATATAACCATCTTATCAATAACAGGAAAAGTATTTTCCAGTATTTCAGTTTTAACAGAAGGAAATTGCTTAGTTACAGAGTAAGAGACAATTAATGATTTTGGCAGACGGGGGGGAATAAAAAATATGTATATCCCTTACCCTGATATCTAGGTTAAGATATAGCTAATGAATTTTCTTGATTTCTATTAGTCATAAAAACAAAGGAAAAATAGATAGCAAATATATTCTTAATAGACAATTTCAATTAGAAGACAGGAGTTAATGAAAACAGCACAATGGTTTGTGTGAGTGAACTGATAAGGAGGCAAGAGAAGTATGCAAAACTGGTCAGATAACATATTGTCAAATATAACAAGAATATCTGCCTCGATGACACCATTTACAAGCAGTCATTTGACTTTCACACAACTCAGATTTACCTTACATTCAAGGGAAATTACAGGTCAGTAGGTTATGCTCCTGAGTTGTAGTTAAGAACCCCTTTTTTTTGGCCTGTAAGAATTAGCCTTTTTATTTTATTTTATTTTTTTTTGAAGATTTTATTTATCCATTTGACAGATATCGAGAGAGAGCACCAGCAGGGGGAGCAGCAGGCCGAGGGAGAGGGAGAAGTAAGATCCCCGCTGAGCAGGGAGCCCGACGTGGGGCTCGATCCCAGGATCCTGGGATCATGACCTGAGCCACCCCGGTGCCCCTTAAATAAGTTTCTAATGCATCAGATTACCCATTGCTGGAATGACATTCTTGCTGGAATGACATCAGTATGTAAATCTGCAATTTTTATTAATGATGATAAGGCCCCGGCATCTACACATACACCAGTAACTGAAAAGGGATGTCAGACTTTGATGCTAAATAACTTCCAGAGAATTGGAACTCTGTGATTCCATTGATAACATTATGGAATAGGGAACTCCAGTTTTCTAATACATCTTGCTGTTGAATTTGCAGGCTTTTGTATCACAAACATTTTACTTGAGTGGGGATGAATGATTTTCATTTATAATGGCCACATATTTTTTTAGAAGATTTTATTTATTTATTTATTTATTTATTTATTTATTTATTTATTTATTTATTTATTTATTGAGAGAGAGAGAGAGAATGACAGAGAGGGAGGGAGCACAGTGGGAGGGGCTGAGGGAGAGGGAGAGAGAATCTCAAGCAGACTCCTAAGCATAAAGCCTGACATGGGGCTCGATCTCATGACCCTGAGATCATGACCTGAGCTGAAACCAAGAGTCTGACACTTAACCAGCTGAGCCACCCAGGTGCCCCCCCTAATGGCCACATATTTTAAGAGATTATGGTCTCTGTGAAATTCTACAGATAGGTAGAATGTGGCAGCTGTTCTAACTAGTAATCTGCAGATGATGATGCTCTAGAAATGACCATCTCTGGTCAAGTAGAAGTGCTCCTTGTTTTGTTCTAGTGACTTATCTTTGTAGCTCTGTACGTATTACCACTACTTGTATTTTTGGTCAGATTTATTAATGCATAATTGACAAATAAAATTGTAGTATGTTTGGTGATTTGATATACATACACATTGCAAAAGGATCCCCTGGTTGTGTTTCATATTGTGTCAGTTTGGAGAAGCAGCTTCAGTATTCTTTCCATCCTAGCTGAATAGCAAGTGAATTGGATTTAATGCCTGGCAATTTAGAAATCACACACTAGGGACTGTCTTTCATAAATACCCTGCCTATTTTGCTCTGTCAGCAGTGGAATGACATCAACTGTGTAATATGGGTGTAAATTCAGTACTGTTAACATTTGCACTCCGGCTGTTCTTGACTGAAAAAATACTCTAGTTTTCCTATCCTATTTAATTTGTGGCAATGGATTCATATCACCCTTAAACACTCATCCTGATGTTATTTGGAATATTTTATACCTAGAATATACTTGATAAAGTTAATTGTATTTCAGTGGTATTTCTCATCTGGAACCTAAAATTTAGATAATGGATTGTTTTTGAAAATGTTTTTAAATGGCTAATTTTTGTGTGCTATTTCACTCAAAATGTGTAATTTACAAATATTTCTTTTGTTTTTTAGGTCCCTCAAGAAAAAATCTATTTACAGCTTTTAATGTGGGTAAGTGACAACTTTAAATATGAAGGGAGGAAAAAAAAGAATCTGTAAAGTCATGTTATCATTGCAAGTATTTAAATATATTTACAGTGATTTTTTTCACTATTTGGCTTAAAACAGAATTTCAGTTGTGGCACAAACTTAGCTGCTTATGGCTTGGATCAGCATAGGCTAAAACTTGGTCAGCATGATTAACAAGCGATCAGACACAAAAGGACATTTTATTAATAACAGATAATTTTAGTTTTTTAAAATGATTTTTTAAAATGTGATCTAAAATGGAGAATATGCTTTTTTCTGCAATAAATGCTCTTTTAAAATTGTATAGTCTTCCATTGCTAAATCTCAGCATCAGGTTTTAACACCTTTTAACGGTTCAGATTAACATTTTTCTGTTCTTTTTTACACTTCTACTGAACAAACCTGCATCGGTCTTTAAAACAGCTTCACCCATTTAGATAATGGATTGTCTATTGACAATGAAGCACAACTGGGAATTTAAGTTTTGTCTCTTGAGAAGCCATAAAGATTCATGAAATGTATTCACTACAGTTCCTATATTTGATCTATAGCTAACCAGCCCCCATATATTACTGCATTGTCTCATTGAATACTCATTTATAAGACAGTTATGTGGCTTCTAAATGCATTGAAGATTAGAACAGCAATTTAAAAGGGAGAAAGGACTTATAGCACATTGACTACAGTGTATCATTCTTGTGACCATGTTCGGTGCTAAGGGTACAATACTGAGCCAGAGATGAACAGGGCCTTCTCTTCAGGAAGCTAGGCAGGAGGTATAAGTTTGTGAGGCCCTGTAGTTAGGAAGTAATTAAAGAAAGTAGGGTGGATATATTAATAAGGGGAATAACTAATATCCTTGATGTTTCCAAGCTATGTCCAGTTTCTCAGCTTAATCAAACAGGGATGTGTGAGGGAATTATAATTGTTAACCTTTTGTAAGTTCTTAAAACTAAGGAAGACTCAACCATCCAGAGTGATTTAAATTCTAAAGGTTCCCCATAGCCTGAGTTTGAATGTATTTTTACTAAATCTTTTCTAATTTAAAAAAAACACAAAAACTATTCTATACACATTGAGATTTTTATTTTCTTTTGTTTTAAATTTCTAGTACATCCTGGTATTTGGGAGAAAAAGAGATCTAGCTAATATGCTGTAGAGTGATTTTATGTTAGAAAATCAGATGACCTTTAATAGAAAGCTAGATGAACTCTATTTGAGAAACTTCCAGAATGTTTTCTGAAGTGACTGCACCATTTTACATTTCCACCACAGTGTATGAGAGGTCTAGTTCCTTCACATTCTTGCCAACACTTGATTTTATCTTTCTTTCTTATAGCCATTTTAATAGGGATGAGGTGGTATCTCACTGTGGTTTTGATTTGCATTTCCCTGATGGCTAATAATGTTGAGCATCTTTTCATGTGTTTATTGGCCATTTGTAGGTCTCCTTTGGGGTAACATTTATTCAAATCTTTTGCCCACTTAAAAATTATTTGTATTGTTGGCATTGTAGGAGTTCTTTATATATAACCTGAATAACCAGATCCTCATCAGAAAGATGATTTGCAAATATTTTCTTCCACTCTTTTCACTTTCTTAATAGGGCCATTTGAAGCATTAATATTTCCAATTTTGGTGAGGTCCAGTTAATTGATTTCTTTCTTTTGTCACTTAAGCCTTTGTTGTTGTTGTTTTAATTGAAGTATAGTTGACATACAATATTTGAGGTATAGGATACAGTGAGCATTTATATACATAGCAAAATGATCACAATAAGTCTATCACCACACAATTTAATACAAAAGTATTAAAATATTATTGACTATATTCCCAGTGCTGTACTTAACATGCCTGTGATGTATTTATTTTATAACTGGAAGTTTATACCTTTTCATCTATTTGCCCATTCCCCCACCACCTTTCCCTCTGGCAACCACCACTTTGTTCTTGTACAGTTGACCCCTGAACAACATGGGTCTGAACTGCGTGGGTCCATTATGCATGAACTTTTTTCAATAAATACAGTACAGTACTCTAAATGTGTTTTCTTTCCTTATGATTTTCTTATTAACGTTTTTTCTCTAGCTTACTTCATTGTAAGAATATAGTATATAATACATATAGCCTACAAAATGTGTGTTACTACACTCTTTATGTTATCAGTAAGCCTTCCAGTCAACAGTAATCTAATAGTTAAGTTTTAGGGGAGTCAAAATTTGTATACAGATTTTCAACTGAGGGGGAGTGTCAGCACTCCTAACTCCTGGATTTCTCAAGGGTCAGCTGAATTTCTGAGTCTATTTGTTCATTTCTTTTGTTTTTTAGATTCCACATGTAAGTGAAATCATATGGTGTTTGTCTTTACCTGTCTGACTTGTTTCACTTAGGGTAATACCCTCTAGGTCCATCTGTGTTATTGCAAATGGCAAAATCTCATTCTTTTTTATGGCTAAGTAATATTCCATCATGTATCTATACCACATACTCTTTATCCATTCATTTTTCGATGGGCACATAGGTTACTTCCACTTAGATATTGCAAATAATGCTGCACTGAACATAGGGGTGCATATATCTATTCAAATTAGCATTTTCATGTTCTTCAGATAAATATCCAAAAGTGGAATTGCTAGATTGTATGCTTTCTGTTTTTTATTTGTTGAGGAACCACCATACTGTTTTCCATAGTGGCTGCACCAGTGAACATTCCCACCAATGGTGTATGAAGGTTTTCTTTTCCTCACATCCTCACCCATACTTGCTATTTCTTGCCTTTTCAGTAAGAGCCATTTTGATGGGTGTAGGGTAATATCTCATAGAGGTTATGACTTGCATTTCCCTGATGATTAGTTATGTTGAACATCTTTCCATGTATCTGTTGTCCATCTATTATATGTCTTTGGAAAAATGTCTATTCAGTTCCTCTGCCCATTTTTTAATAGGACTCTTGGTTTTGTTTCATTTTTGGTGTTGAGTTGTGTAAGTTCTTCATATATTTTGGATATTAACTCATTATTGGGTATATCATTTGTAAATATCTTCTCCAATTCAGTGTGTTGCCTTTTCATTTTTTAATGGTTTCCTTTGCTGTGCAAAGCTTTTTAGTTTGATACAGTTCTAATTATTTATTTTTTCTTTTATTTCCCTTTGCTGAGGAGACAGATTCAAAAAATTGATAAGACTATGTTTTCTTTTAACTTTATTGTTTCAGGTCTTACATTTAGGTCTTTAAACCATTTTGGGTTGACTCCTGGTAATGTTTTGAATAAAGGTGATGACCGTGGGCATCCTTGTCTTAGTCCTGCTCTTAGAGGAAAACTTTCAGCTTTTTACTGTTGAGTATTGATGTGAGCTGTGAGTTTGTTATATATGGCCTTTATTATGCTGAGGTATATTCCCTGTATAACCATTTTCTTCAGAGTTTTTATCATAAATCAATGTTAAATTTTGTCAGGTGCTTTTTCTGCATCTATTGAGATAATCATTAGATATTTATCCTTCATTTTGTTAAGGTGGTGTATCATGTTGATTGATTTGTGGATGTTGATCCACCATTGCACATCTGGAATAAATCTCACTTGATCATGGTGTATGATCATTTTGATGTATTGTTGAATTTGGTTTTCTAACATACTGTTGAGGATTTTTGCATCGATGTTCACCAGGGATGGTGGCCTGTAATTTTAAGGCTACTGTTTCCTTACTGATTTTTGTCTGAATGATACCTACTTATGTAAGTGGAGTGTTAAAGTCCCCTGATCTTATTATACTATTGTCAATTTCTCCCTTTATGTCTGTTAATATTGGCTTTGTCTATTTAGGTGCTCCTATGTTGGGTGCATTGATGTTTATAATTTTTAAATTGTTTTTGTTGGATTGATCCCTTTGTTATGTAATTCCCTTCTTTGTTAGTCTTTGTTGTAAAGTCTACTTTGTCTGATATGAGTATTGCTATCCCAGATTTCTTTTTCTATTTGCATGGTATATTTTTTTTTATCCTTCACTTTTAGTATGTGTGTCCTTAGGTCTGAAGGGAGTCTTTTGTAGGCAACATATAGATGGGTCTTGTTTTTTCATCCATTCAACTAGCCTATGTCTTTGATTGGAGCATTTAATCCATTTAAAGTAATCATTGAGATACGTATTTATTGCCATTTTGTTGTTTTTGTAGTTCTTTTCTGTTGCCTTCTCCTTCTCTTGCTCTCTTCCCTTGTGTTTTGATGTTATTCTTTAGTGTTCTGTTTGGATTTCTTTCTCTATTTTTTGCTTATCTCTTATAGGTCTTTGGTTTGTGGTTATCGTGAGATTTATATATAACACCCTATATATATAGCAATTTATATTAAGTTGGTGGTTACTTAAGTTTGAACATTTTAAGCACTATATTTCTACTCCCTCTCTCTCAGTGTTTGATGTACTTGATGTCATATTTTACATCTTTTTATTTTGGTATACCTGCTATAATTATTGTGGATACAATTGATTTTATTGCCTTTGTCTTTTAATCTTTATACTATTTTTATAAGTGATTGACCCACTATCTTTACCATATGTGTGCTTTTACCAGTGAGAGTTTTTTTTCTTTCATTATTTTCTTCTGGTTATGACCTTTTCTTTTTTTTTTCCTTAAGATTTATTTATTTTAGAGCACGAGCATGTGTGAGCAGGGGGAGGGGCAGAGGGAGAAGAAGAGAGAGAATCTCAAGCAGAGTGCAGAGCCTGACACAAGGCCAATCCCACAACCCAAGATCATGACCTGAGCCAAAATCAAGAGTCGGACACTTAACTGACTGAGTCACTCAGGTACCCCATGACCTTTTCTTCTTAAAAAAAGGTCTCTAATATTTCTTGTAAGGCCAACTTCATGGTGATGAACTCCTTTGATGTTTGTTTGTCTGGGAAACTTTATCTCTTCTTCAATTCTGAATGATAATCTGGCTGGGGAGAGTCTTCTGGTTGTAGAATTTTTTTCTTTTTGGACTTTGAATATAGCATGCCACTTACTTCTGACCTGAGGTTTCTGCTGCAAAGTCAGTTGATAGTCTAATGGTGGTTCCCTTGTATGTAACTAATTGCTTTCCTCTTGCTGCTTTTAAGATTCTCTCCTTATCTTACATTTTTTAAAAGATTTTATTTTTAAGTAATCTCTACAGCCAACATGGGACTTGAACTCTCACCTCTGAGATCGAGAGTTGCATGCTTTACCCACTAAGCCAGCCAGGTGCCCCTCCTTATCTTTCATTTTTTACATTTAATTATTAATGTGTTTTCTTGTCAACCTCTTGAGGTTCATCTTGTTTGGGGCTCTCTGTGCTTGCTGGACCTGGATGTCTGCTTCCTTCCTCAGGTTAGAAAAGTTTTGAGCCATTATATCTTCAAATAAGTTTTGTGTCCCTTTCTCTGTCATTTCTCCTTCTGGGACCCCAGAATACAAATGTTAATATGCTTGATATTATCATATAGGTTTCTGAAATCATCCTCATTTAAAAAATGTTTTTTTCTTTTTGCTGTTGAGCTTGGATCATTTCCACTCTTCTGTCTTCCAGGTCACTAATCTGTTTTTCTGCATTCTCTCATCTGCTGTTGATTCTCTCTAGTGTGTTTTTCATTTCAGTTATTGCATTCTGAGCTATAGTTGTTGTTTTATTTAAGTTAGCTATCTCCTTGTTGAAGTTCTCCCTCTGTTCCTCCATACTTCTCTTCTGTTAGATGTATTTATGAACATTATTTTGATCTCTCTATCAGATAGATGGCTTATCTTTGTTCTTTTTCTGAGGTTCTGTCTTGTTCCTTTGTTTGAAAGATATTCCTGTCTCCTTGTTTTGCCTATCTATGTTCGTTTCTGTGTATTAGGTAGATCAGTTATGTCTCCTGGTCTTGAAGGATTGGCTTTATGTAGAAAGTGTCCTATGGGGCCCGGAAGCACAGTCCCCCCTGGTCATCAGAATCAGGCATTCCATGGTGTCTCCTTTTTTGGGCTTTGTGTTCATTCCTCTTTCATTTGATCACTATTTTTGTGGACAAACCAGTGGGTAGGGCTGGTCCCCTTCCAATTCCTGGCAGGAGCTGCTTTAGCAGGGCATCATTCTGTCTGAGGCTGCCTACTGGTGTTGCATGTAAAAGCTTCTTGGATCGTGGGGCGAGACTGGTCCCATCAGGGTTCTCCTGCTGGGTGAGGTAGGGCTGGAGTCACTTTGTCTTCTGTTATGGGTGTGTTGAATATGGTACCTCCACAGAGGAGTGTGGGGTAGGGCAAGTGGTGCTGGTAGTGTAGATGGAGAGTGTTAGAACTGGTACCCACCAGTGTTAGGCCAGCTAGACAGGAGGGCAAGAAATGGCACCAGCTAGCACTTCTGTCATGGAGAAATTCCTGCAGATCCCTGCTCCTTCAGCACATACCCTAAAATTAGTCAGCAAATCTCATTCATGTGTGGCCCAGGTGCTTTTCAAACTGCTGCTTTGCTATGTCTCAGAGCAAGTAAGTTTGTGCACAGGCCTTTTGAGAATGGAATCTTGGTTTTCTGTAGCCCTCCAGTTCTCCCAGAGTTCAGCCTCATTGATATTCAATGAGGGACTCGTTTCCGGGTGCCAGGCCCTCAGGGTAGAGGTGCCCAATGTGGGGCTTGAACCCCTTGCTCCTCAGGGAGGATCTCTGGGCCTGTGATAGCCCTCCTTCTTGTGTATTGTTGTGTTGGAGGTATGGGTCCCATAGAAACTGTGTCTCTACCCCTCCTGTCCTTCTTGATGTTGCTTTTCCTTTATAGCTTTGTCTGTGGAAGAGCTGTTCTGCTAGTCTTGAGGGCATTCTCAGAGAGTTGTCGTATATGTAGTTGAAGGCTTGATGTGTCTGGGGGAGGAGGTAAGCTCAGGATTCTCCTACTTGGCCACCTTGATCCTCTCTCTGATTCTGATGTTCTGTGGAAGAAGCCATTGATTGATGCAAGGTCATAAAGATTTATGTCTATATTTTCTTTTTTTTTTTTTTAAAGATTTTATTTATTTATTTGAGAGAGAGCACATGAGGGAGGAGGGTCAGAGGGAGAAGCAGACTCCCTGCCGAGCAGGGAGCCCGATGCGGGACTCAATCCAGGGACTCCAGGATCATGACCTGAGCCGAAGGCAGTCGCCTAACCAACTGAGCCACCCAGGAGCCCAATGTCTATATTTTTTTATAAGATTTTTATACTTTAAGCTCTTAGACTTAGGCCTGTGATCCATTTTAAGTTAATTTTTGTAAATGAAATAGAGGGTCCAGCTTCATTCTTTTACATGTAGATATCCAGTTGTCCCAGCACCATTTGTTGAAAACAATAACCTTTCCATCATTGAAATGTCTTGGCATCTTTGTTAAAAAAAGTTGCCTATAAATGTAAGAATTTATTTCTGGACTCTCAAATCTATTGCATGGATCTATGTGTCTCTCTTTGCTAATACCACACTGTTGCTTAGTGTGGTATATAATAAGCTTTGACATCAGGAAGTGTGAATTTTCTAACTTGTTCGTTTTCAAGATTCTTAGGCCTATTCTGGGTTCTTTGAATTTCTATATGAACTTTTGGGTCAGTGTCCATTTCTGCAAAGAAGTCAGCTGGGATTTTGGTAGAGATTGTGTTGAATCTGTGGATGAATTTGTGGTGTATTGCCATTTTTACAATATCAGGTATTTTGAGCCATGAATATGGAAGGGCTTCCCTTTTAGTTAGAGCTTCAGTTTCCTTCAATAATTTTTGTAATTTTCAAAATATAAGTTTTACAGTTCTTTTGGTATTTGTATGCAACTTTTCTATGCTTTGGAAGGTGCTGTTGATATTGGTCACAATAAAAGTGCTGGTTAAATAAATCTAATATGCCTGTCTTAATCTCAATTAATGTGAAACATGGAAAGGCATTCTTCATTCATGTCTCAAGTCTATAATCATGTAAACTGTTATAAAGGATATTTTTTTCTGATAGGCATTGTAAATAATCCCAGTATATTATCCCTTCTCTACAATAAACTATTAGCATTAGACATTTTTCCTTTTCATAATGTTGGACTGACCTCATGCCTTATTTCCGAAGCATATCATTGACCTTTGACATTATCAGTAACCCTTGACAAGTATGGTTATCAGATTGACAAATTAACTCCTGATTAAATGAGAAAAGAAGTGGAAATTATGAATCATGTTGTGGTTTTCTTTGGCAAAGCCTTTATCTATGGAGCAGAAATGAGGTATATGACAGAGACTTCCTGTCTCCAATTAACCCTTAATAATCAATGTTGTAATAATTGCAGTGGAGAAGATGTATTTTAAAGGGTCTTCATTGCAGTTTAATTTTGATTATGTGGCATGAATATGCATTTTTTCAAAAATCATAAACATGACTTTTCCATTTATTTTTCTAGTTGATGGTTACCTATTTAAGACTAACCTAGTATTATGATGAGCCCACTGAGGAAAAGTCAGTGTGTTGGCTTTTAGAGAAATAGCTTTGATGTTAACTTGTGTCGAAATAGCCAGTGACTTGGGGTGGATCATGTAACCTCTCTGATAATAGTTTCCTGTGTAATTGAAATGATTGACCACTAAGGTTTCTCCCTGCTATAATATTCTATGACTGCAAAGCACCTTGACTTTCTTCATATTCTGCTTGCAAACCGTCTTTTAGATGGTACAGAAGACATTGTTCCACATACAGATACGTTCCTCTAAGCATTAAATTTTAAATAATTGTACTTTGGCTTTGAGATAGTTGTTTTTTAAGCACAAATAGTGGTGAAGATTAATCTGACCATCTCTTCATATTCTTTTGCTGTAGTAAAATGGCCACTTAATTGTAGCAGTTTGCTAAATTCGAAAAAGTTTAGCTTATATATCACCCCTTAGTTTTTTTTTTAATTTTGTGATTTTAAATAAATTCAGATAACTGTCCTGTTTTGTTGCTTAACATGAATAATCACTTCTATTGACATTTAGCATATGCAGAAACTTTTAACTATTCCTCTTAAATATTTGAGGTACCTCTATCACATATACATAAATGATTCTATGATTGGGCAATTCTCACTTGGGAAAGTTGGGGGAAATTTCTTGGGATAGATTCTTGAAAGTAGTTTAAGGAAATCAAAACCTATGTATTTGTAGTCATTTCACTCAAATAAGTGAATTGTTTTCCAAAAGCCCCATATCCCTTTTATACCATGATTGCAACAATGTTGGCTTCATCATACTCTGGTCAACAATTGGGTATTATTTTTAAATTGTGGCTAATGTAATAGTTGAAAAGTGTATGTCCCTGTTCTAGCTTAACTTTTCATCAGTTACTTCAAAGACACTTCCATTATTTCATAAGACAATAGGAGTAGAAAGAGAATAAACTTTTGAGGTGTTGAATATTGGTTTGAATCTTAGTCTTGTCACATTCTGCTTGTGTCCTGACCTTAGGCTGGTTGCTAAGCCTCTCCAAGTCTCAAATTTCTCATTTGGGAATATGGGAATGTTCTAGGAATAATTCCCAGGATAGGAGTAAATTTGACTTCATAGAATTGTTGTATAAAAAGCTTTCAAATAGTAGCCGCTTCTCCTACTAGGGATGGTGATGATGAGAATCCTTCACATTGTTCTTAGGATTCTAGTGGCTTATTCTGAGTTCTTTTGCAGGATGTTGAATTACTTTAAATCCTTAAAGCAAGCAGGAAAAGCCACTTAAAGTCAAGAACCATCCTCATGGGGTCTAGCTGCTGTAATTTATTTAAAGAATCTGATGCTAAAAGATTTTGGCCAACAGTGATTCTAAATAAAACTTGGTTTACTGTTTATAAGGAAGATGTCACACATACCACATACTATAATTACCTTGGTTCTACCGCACATTAAAGCTGTTTGGGATACCAAAGCATGAGAGATGTATTTATCCAGCCCCCTGACTGTTTTACCTGAGATCATCAGGCTCAGGAGCCATGGTGTCTGCCTTGGAGACTAGAAAATGCACTGCTCCTTGCATACCCATTTACTAAATACAGCACAAGAGGATAGGGTTGCTTTTAGTACTCCTCCCCACCCCCACCCCCCACCATTTCCAAGTGTTGGGAAACAGTTGAGAGTTGCAAACCTGCTCTGATGACATAATCCTGGTGTAGCCAGCATTTCCCCTGGTGAAAAAAGGGATGAGCCTGTCTTTCAGTGTTGGTTTATGATTATAACTTTCATTGTACTGAAAAAGCAGATTTTGTTTTGATATGTGATAAATTTAGGGTTTCACATCAGGGAAAAGTGTAGATTATTTAGCAAATCTTGTTGGGCCAAAGGCTATCTTTTCAGCAGGAGCTAGGTTCCTACTTCACACACTACATGCAAAAGTATTCCATATTGATGGAACCTTTAAACAAAAAGTAGAATGATAAGAGCGCTAAGAATATAGACTTAGATAGAAAAGGCCTTTTTCTAGGAACATTAGTACAAAAGAAAAGATTAATAATTATGACAACAAAAGTTTTAGACTTCCCTTTTGTCAAAAACTTTGTAAATGTGGTGATGGATGTTAACCATAAGTAGATTTATCGTGGTGATTATTTTTCAATCTATACAAGTATTGAATCATGCTGTACACCTGAAACTAATATGTTCTCCATCAGTTATGTCTCAAAAATTGTAAATAGTATTAATAGCAAACAACAAACTGGGACAAGATATGTAACGCATTTATTCCAGATAGAGCTTTTTCAAACCAGCAAGTAAAGATGACCCTGCAATAGAAATGTAGATGGACAGACACAAAAGAAAAAGTATGAAGGGCTAGGAGACCTGAAAAAGTTTACAAGTGGCCAATTAAAATAATGTGCTCTCAGTACTTGTATATTTTTAAGAGTAATACCTGGTAATGGTGAATGAGTGAGGAACAGGTACCACATACATATTACTGAGGGTATATAAATTATAACAGCCTTTCTGGAGGCACTGTGGGGACATAGAACAAAAGTCGTCTACCCAGGAATTCCATTTATCAGAATTGTTTAAAGGGAAAATACTGATTTTTTTTTTTATTTTGACTTTCAGAATTATTTAGAAAGAAGGAAAATTGGAAACAAACTGAATGATTTAAACAGCACCTGTTTAGGGACGCCTGGGTGGCTCAGTCGGTTAAGCGTCTGCCTTCGGCTCAGGTCATGATCCCAGGGTCCTGGGATCGAGCCCCGCATCAGGCTCCCTGCTCAGCGGGAAGCCCGCTTCTCCCTCTCCCACTCCCCCTTGCTTGTGTTCCCTCTCTCGCTGTGTCTTTCTCTGTCAAATAAATAAATAAAATCATTTAAAAAAAAATGAACCCCTGTTTAAGTTAAACCACTTGTTTATGTTCACTGACATTTCATTGACAATTTTAAAGCCATTAAAAAGCATTATAGAGGGTTAGCTAATGCCTTGGGAAGATAAGTGAGAAGTTTTTAAGTTTACTAAGTTTATTAATCTTGCATTAAGTTTAAAAACTGGTTACAGAGCATTATGATACATAGGTGATTTAACTTTTTAAGAAATATTCTGCAGTGAAGATGGGTTTTTGTTTTTAAAAACATTTTACATGAGTAAAACAAAACATCTTTCACTTTTTGGAGACCAAAGAAATAAAAGGCAATGTCACTGATGTTGGAGAACTTATAATCTTTATGGGTAGGTGGAGGCTAAAATTTTTTTATAATTGTTTTATGTGAATTTTAAAATAGTCACAATATAGGCATTCTTCTTCCTACTAAGGAAGAGGACATTATGGAAAAATTGGACCCTGAGTTGAACTTCCTACGATTCGAACAGAGATTTGAACATAAGACAGTAAAGATTATGAGGCATAAAAATGAAGAAAGTGGCAGTCATGTTGTGTTAGGGACAGTAGGAGATAAACATTAAGATGGATACACCTGGTGTAGGAGTTCTAGGGAAGATTGGGCAGAGATGCCTGAATCCCTGGTTTAAATATTAATCTTCTGCAGATTCTTCATGATCATCAGTAGTAAACACATCAGTCCTATAAGCAGCCCTGCACAGCCTATGCTTGAATCCTATCTAGAATCATAACATCACTGTGTTCTAAATTGAGTCTAATTAAGCACCCATGTGTGCACATACACACACATACACACACACAGTTCTACACAGGCCTCAGTGGAATCTGTGGTTCTCTGGAATGTACTAGGATACTATAACATATTGACCTGCCAAACACTTACATCATCCATATCACATCTTTTTTTTGTTTGTATATTAAGCCTTACTAAAGACTCTCCACAATTTTTATTGTTTTTTTATGTGTGTCATTAATAGAAACTCCGCTTAATTCTGTACTCTTTTTATAAAGCGATTCTGTCACTTCAACTTACTTAAAAGTCGAATTTTTTGGACTATGTGATCTTTATTTTAAAAAGGGGGGAAATAGAGAAACCTATGGCAAAGAAATTGAAAATCCTGCCTACTCCAACTCAGCGTTGCTGACATTTATTTTTTAATACTTCAGTATTTTTTCTTGTTCTTTAAAATTGGGATCCTACTATACATACAATTTTATTTTTTAAAAAATTAGAGCATGCGCGCACACATGAGGAGGGGGGAAGGGGCAGAGGAAGAAGCTGACTCCCCATTGCTGATTAAGGACCCTGGGATCATGACCTGAGCCGAAGGCAGATGCTTAACTGACTGAGCCACCCAGGTGCCCCTGTCCATACAATTCTAAATCGTGGTTTTGTTTTTCCACTTGACATCGTAACATAAGCTTTGCTGCCCCTCATAAAAACTCCTCTTATTCCTAATTTCTATACCTGTAATAACATTGTTTTTAGGTAACAAAAGTTCCTTAAATTTTTCTTTACTGTCCTTGGTGATCTTTAGATATTCTCTTCAGTTAGGACTTTGTATAATAACAAAGATGGGCACTTCAGGTACTTCTCCTCTACTTGGTGTAACTTCAGAGACAACAGCTAGTACAGAAGTGATTACTGACCAAATAGGTAATCAAAGGAACCTTTTTGAGCCAATTTTTAAATCCGTGCTTCCCTGTCCACCCCTCCCCAAAGTATATATGCTATAAAAATAGTTGTAACTCCCTACTAACCACTCATTCAGTTATTTAGAAGACCGACTATATATAAAGTGTTTAGGGGAGTACCAGGCACCCGGGTTCTAAGAGTTGGCTGTTACTATTCATGAAAACGCTCACTTGTGCTAGCTTGCCACCAGAGGGCAGACTGTGTTGGGAAAGAAGTGAAAACCCGGCGGGAGCTGTTAAGTCTTTTATCTAGTACACCTTTTGTTTGTGTGCGTGGGCGCACGCGTAAGTACGTGTACCTGACTGTACAAGCAAGGACTACTCTCTGACTTCTAACTTGCCGACTAGCACTGCTACTTTTTATTCTTACAGTTCCTTGTTCTGCTGTTTAAAAGGACCATTAGCGACGTTTACTTCTGATATATGTGGTATAGCTTAGTATAAAGTAAAAACTTGAATGAATGTGATGAGTGGGTGGCACGTTGCTAATTTCTTCTTTTCGGTAGTCTAGGCTAAAAGATTTCCCTTTGAACCAGGATAGCCTAGAGTTTGCTATTACTTCACAAGCCAAACAAAACAAAACAAAAAAAAACCCAAAACAACGAACAAAAAACTGCATGACATCTGAAATGGGGTGGTATCAGGTCTGTTTTTAACACCAATATTTAATTTGATTCTATTTATGATTGTAACGCTGATTGATATTTTAGTTACAAGTTTTTTTTGGGGGGGGAGAGTGGCAGGAGGAGAGGTGGTTATGACATACTCATGCAGAATCTGGAAAAAGGGTGATTGTTTAATAATAAACTGTGATAAAGTGAAAAGGCAACATCTCAGTGTAGTTTTCTTTAATTCCTTGGTTATTTGTGCTTCTGTTGCCATGGGTGCGGTGTGTTTTCAAGATCCATCCTGTGTGTATCAACAAGTTGTATCTTTCCCACAGGTAACCCTTGATAAGATACTTGGGTTTGTGTCTCTTATTGACAGTTTCTAAGATGATAGGCTCCGGAGTTGAGGAAGAGGGAGAAAGAATTATTCAGAATGTCCTTTCTTGCCCATCTCCTTCCCTCTTCACACCCTAAATGTTCTGTAGACTTTCTGAAACTGTTGCTGCCCCCTGTACTTTTTAATAGCATTTAATACTTGAGGTTATTTACAGCTAACATTTTCTAAATTTATTTCTAAGTCTTGTTTTCTGAGGAAATCTTGGAAACAAACATAGATCCTTTTTTGCACGTTTTCTTTTTTTTAATGGAAAAAGGGTTATTGGGTTATTCCTGATTATTAATATTACCTTTGCTTAAGTAAGCATGTTGTGGGGTACTTTTCTTACATCCACACCTTCATCTTCCTTTAGTTTTTGCCATCATATTTTAATGTACTTTTACAACTACCAAGATAAACATTTAACAGATCCAAATAAAACAGATCCTAGCTTGTTCCTAGTCTCAAAACATTACTATGAGAGGCCACCTGATTTTTCGTAAATGCAATTGATAAAACGGTTAAGTCTCTTCTTGAAAATGTGGCCTGATTAATTTTATTCCTCTGGAACTATTATATTACATCTGGTAGAGAAATTGTGTTAACCTTTTTTGTTGTTGTTGATTAGTGAGGTCCTCAGAACATGACTATTAAAGTTGAACCTTTTATCAATCTGCCACTAATAGAAGTTTTATTAAAAACCATACCTGGGAGGGGCACCTGGGTGGCTCAGTCGTTAAGCGTCTGCCTTCGGCTCAGGTCATGAACCCAGGGTCCTGGGATCGAGCCCCGCGTCGGGCTCCCTGCTCTGCGGGAAGCCTGCTTCTCCCTCTCCCACTCCCCCTGCTTGTGTTCCCTCTCTCGCTGTCTCTCTCTCTGTCAAATAAATAAAATCTTTAAAAAAAACAAACAAAAAAAAACCATACCTGGGAACATCTATTACTTGAAGCCATTTTATTTTTTTTATTTTTATTTTTTTTAAAGATTTTATTTGTTTATTTGACAGAGACACAGTGAGAGAGGGAACACAAGCAGGGGGAGTGGGAGAGGGAGAAGCAGGCTTCCCGCTGAGCAGGGAGCCCGATGTGGGGCTCGATCCCAGGACCCTGGGACCATGACCTGAGCCGAAGGCAGACGCTTGACAACTGAGCCACTCAGGTGCCCCTTGAAAACCATTTTTTTAAAAAAAAGTGTATCCGAAGTATCGGGTATATATATAGATTTACATGCAAAATATTTGAAAAAAATGCCAGTGTCATCACTGTGAATATAATTAAAATTTTAAAAATCAGAATATAGATGACTGAAAAGAAATCTTAATTTTCTCCTAATTCCTAAATAAGCATTCAGTGCTCAAAGTAGTTAATTTCCCTTAGCAGTCTTTCAAGTAGTGAGAGAATCCATGACCTTATTGGTTGTTATATAAAGCTCCTAAGACCACCCACTTTCTCCTCCCCTTTACCATCTCTGATGAAAACCATAACAACCTCTAAGCATGTACAGTGTGATGTAATTCAGAGGCTGCTTACTGCTGGATCTGCTTACAGGAGATTTTAGTCAGAGGAAGTGTATTGTTTTGGCAACATCTGGAAGTGAAAACGGAAGCCAGGAACATTTGGATAGCTCTGGGGTTTTTTTTGTTTTGTTTTGTTTTTTTCCCTTTTGTGTATGTGCAGTGGAATGACATTTGCTATGTAGGCATGTTTTCTCCCGCTGTTATTTCTTGGCTTTGAAGAGTACTGAGTTTACAAAGACAGTATGTGATAGTCCCTGGAAGCTGTTTCTTCTGTGAAATCTTTTCACCTGCTCTGAAGACATGTTGTTGTCTCCCAAATTCTCCTTATCCACCATTCACGTACGACTGACTGCCAAAGGATTGCTTCGAAACCTCCGACTTCCTTCAGGGTTTAGGAAAAGCACTGTCATTTTCCATACAGGTTTGTCTTGCATACATCTCTGTTGAGTGGTGCATGGGGGACATCTTGATTAACTTGCAGCTGCTTATCGGAAATTTTCTAAGGAGATACATACTTGAGGAAAGAAAGCTCTGAGAGAACGAGGCTTTCTTTGGAGAACTAGGCATTTTGCTCTTAACATTTCAATACACGAGCGTCTGATAACTTTGATTCTGTTTAAGCAGATGTGTGTTTGTTTTGTTTATAGAGAGCAGAATTTTTGCCTTGGTGCTCCCTAGCTCTTTTCTGACACGAACAAGATCTGTGAAAATCAACACCTGTTAAATTACATTTTCAGATGATTTTGGAAATAGGACGTGTGTAAATTAACATTGCTCTCCTCCTTCAAGGAGGAGATGAAATGAGAGGGGTTCTATAGTTTTTCATTATGTACTTTCTCAGTGAGATTATGATAGGTTAGCTTAACATGCTGAACGATTTCTAAGTTCTAAATATTTCCGAAATTAAACATCCTGGCAGTTGTGGAGAGGTAAAAAGTGAGCCACAAAACCAAACAAAACTTAAGTTTTCCCGGCTTCCTAGTGAAAATGTTTGCAGTCACAAAAGACTGCCTTTGTATTCTCTGTGCCTAAGACGGAAGTTAATGCAGTGAATATTTTAGGCATCTGTAGACCTGCATGCTCACTTTTAGGGGATTCAGTTAATTGCCTCACAATTTCCCTTTTGTTCCAGATAATAATTGCAGTTATGGTAAATTATGTTGGTTTTATGCTGTAAAAACAGGTGTGTTATTATATTTGATTCTGGCTGGTTAGTGTTGACTGTAATAGGACTGTTTGAGTATGTAAATAGATTTTTTTTCTTGTTTCTTATTCATGTCAGCCCTGATGTGTCTTGTTTTCCATCTCTGTCCCTAGTGATTTTTTTTTTCCAGCTGACTGTTTTTAGTTTTCCCAGAGGCATCTCCCTTCCCTCGTGGGATATCTCTCATTTTTTCCAGGACCTTCTCATGTTTCATAACTCCCCTTGACCTGTCACTGAAGTCTGCCAACCTTTCCCTCGGCCTGAGCTGGCAGCTGAAGGTGAATAGGTGTTAGAAGCCAGAACAGTGGCCCTCTCTCTCCAGGCCTAAATGCCTCTGTCATTTTTTCTACCTTAGAAAAAAGGTAAAGAAATAAAAGGGTGTCTTGTATTTGCAATAATCTGTATGATCTAAAATAGCTCCAGATAGCTTTTAACTTAAAAAATAAATAAATTTGTGCTCCAAGTAAAAGAGAAAGTCAAACTGTACAGAGGTTCTGCAATTCCAAGTGAGCCTGTGTCTTGCCCAGGCCCCCTGCCCTGAGGCCACCACTCTCCCGGGTGCTTGCAAAGCCTTCCAGTAACTTGCTCATCATATGTAAGCCTGCGTAGATTTTTATAGACTCTTTGGTTATAAAGGAATGGTATATTATATATACTCTTCTGTAGCTTGCTTTTTAAAGTTAATATATCTTAGATTTTCATGTTAACACATGTTTATCAACCTCTGCTTTTTAATAGTCATGGGAGCCGTGATCTATTTAACCGATCTTCTTCTGGTGAACATTTTAGGTCGTTTATTGTATTTTCGTGAAGCACATAAATTTCCAAGGCAGCTTAAGCAAAAGACAAAAGACTTTTATTATCAGACTTTGACTAATAGTTGCTATTTTAGGTACCTTTTGTCTTTGGAATTTCTGTAAAAACACTTTGCAACATTTGTTTGGCTGTAGTGAAATTTTTGGAGCCTGTGTGCACCTAGAAGTGATCTCGTTTACCTTCTTTGACACCAGGAAGTCAGAGGCCCAGAGAAGTGAATTAATGTGCTCAAGGGCACAAAGGGGCAGAAATGGGATTAAAACCTGGCCCCTCTGTTTAGAACTCTTGGCTTCTAGATTTTCCTGGCTGCGACTTCTGCTGTAATTCTGTTAGATCTGGTGAATAATAATGATGAAAAAAGAGGTTTTTGGTTTTTTTTTTTCTTTTTCCCCTGTGTAGGAAGCATTTAAAAATTATGTAAAGACTATAATTCTACTTACCCAGTAAGAATCTTTTGTGAGCTTATCCCATATTATGTAATTTAAAGGTCTGAGACATTTCTCAGTGAAATGGATACTGAAGTCCCTGCATGTAATCTTATGGGCTATGAACTGTAACTCGTGTTTGTATTCTTAATAAAGTGAGTGCTGTTGGCCTTGGTTGCCAGAGTGGCAGTGTGGGATTCTAGAGCTAGAGTAGTGGCTCAGTGTAAAAACAAATAGAGATTTAAAAGGGTGGAGTCTTAGGTTCTTAAAACCAATTAGTCGTGGATAAATGAGGAAGAACAGTGATTCAACTGTGACTGATGTTATAGGACAGGATAAAGGAAAAACATGGTGTCATGAATATTAACTGAATTTGGGCGATAAGGGGAGAATGAGTTTAGATAAGATGAATTTTCAGGTGTAATACATCCAGGGTTTTTAATCTATAGCCAGAAAAATTCATAGCATTTGAGGTTAAGGGGACCTCAGAAGTCATCTCACCTGATTCCTTTATTTTGTACCTCTGTGTGTTACTAGCTTGGTTACTAGCAGAACTAAGGCTACAACCCCAGGCTCTTGGAATCCATATCTAGTGCATGTGACTTTTGATCTCAGGGTTGTGAGTTCGATTCCCATGTTGGGTGTAGAGATAAATAAAAACTTTAAAAAAAAAATTTTTGTTTAAAGTAAGCTCTACGACCAGCATGGGGCTTGAACACAAGACCCTGAGATCAGAAGCTGCATTCTCTACTGACTGAGCCAGCCGGGTGCCCACTTTCACCTTTTTCCAGTCTTTTACATTGCAGGATTTATTCATTCATTTCATAAGTGAATACCTGTTAGACACGGACTGTGTGCCAGGTTCAATGCTAGATGCTGAAAATATAACCAGGACTAAGTCACACATGGCTCCTGCCTGCACACAGCCCATAATTAAACAGAACATCAAGTGATTACAGTAGGACATGGACTAGGCAGCTCCTAGCAGGTAAAGCTAACTTTATCGAGGTCTTCCAGAAGAAGTGCCGGTTAAGCTGGAATCTCAGGATATGTGGAGTTAGCCAAGACACAGAAAGTGCTCAAGGCGAGCATACAGCATGGGAAAGCCTCGAGCTAGGAAGAGGATGGCTCCTTCAAGGAAACTAAAGAATTTTAATATGTCCGAGCATAGAATGTAGACGGAGAGGTGCTAGCAAGGAGGAGGATGATCACAGGGACCCAGGCGGACCAGGGCCCCTTTATTGAACCCCTATATAAGGGGGCACTGTGTGCTCCTGTACGTTGTTCTTGGGTGGCACCCCTTCCCAGAATGTGTTGTCGAATCCAGGAGGTCATGGCCTCTGTAAATAGGGGAAGACAAGGAAAAGTGAATTTGTCAGCGTTCTGAGTGATGTTGCAGGATGTCAAGCACAGATGAAGATCTCCACGTCAGGGAAGTGCTAATGAAGTCCAGAAGTGATTTCAGTGGCTTGCCAAAATGCTGGCAATAGTCTCTCTTGCCAAAATAGGCAGCTCTGTTTCAGAATTTTGCGTCTGCGTATGGGTTCTCATTTTATAATGAGTCATGGAAGGAAAAGAATCTTCTTAGTTGAAATATTCCTTACCACCAGTTTTATTAGAATTCAGTTTCTCTTTCAAGCTGGAGATACCTGTATTTATTATGAAAAGTGCCATTTTGAACCTCAGAGAGTTAATATATTTTTTTATTGAAGTGAAGGCAGTTCACTGCACTTAGATTTCTTTTTGCTGAGCTAGTGAGATTAAAAGTTATTATGGGGCGCCTGGGTGGCTCAGTAGGTTAAGCTTCCAACTCTTGATTTCTGCTAAGGTTTCAGGGTGGTGAAATCCATCCCTGAGTCATCTTTCATGCTGGATGTGAAACCTGCTTAAGATTCTGTCTCTCCCCCTCTCTCCCTCTGTAAAGAAATAAATGAAAGCAATTATAGCAAAGGGGAGGGGTGTAGTACATATATACTGAGGAGGGGCAGAAGGATTGTTATTTTTAGAGAGACAGTGGTAGGGGCAGAGGGTGAGGGAGAGAGAATGTCAAGCAGACTCCCCACTGACCGCAGAGCAGAATCGGGCTCAATCTCAAGACCCTGAGGTCTTGAGATCATGACCTGAGTGCTCACCGACGGAGCCACCTTGGCTCCAGAGGAGGGGCGGAAGTATTATTAATGGAACAAGATATTTACTTAAAGCCACACTAAAGAGAGTCCTTTAGACTGTTCAGTAAGAACGGGGCAGAATACGAATAAATTTGTTTAATTAGAACGAAACTCCTCAAATTATGTTTGGTATTCATTTTTGAGGCTGTAAAGAATTGCTTTTAGCTGCAGTTTGAGACAGCTTAACTAAGAAGTAACTTACTTGTTTCACCTAACTTGTTTGTTTCACCTACAGTGTTGTTCAGTGGCTCAGCAAAGTCAGGATCAACATCTCTCTTTTCTTGGCTCCCTCCTCCTGTTGCCTGGCGGTCTCTCGATTGCTGCTCCAGGCAGGAAAGAAAAAAAAAAAGAAAGAAGAGAAAGGGGTGGGTGGGTGGTGCCAAATCACAAAGCTTACGTCTCATTGGCTAACTTGCAGTCACATGGCTGGCTACCTGCGCGCGAGGCTGTGGAAGTGAGTGACTTCTCCATTCTCAAGAGCATGCAGGTGCAAGAGAGGTTAGAGCCTTCGGATAGTATCTGACCAGAGAGGGTCAAACCCTTAGTTCTCAAAAGCTGATATCAGCTGCTTAAAAGTAAGGGGAGTATATCATTTAACAAGCCTGACCTTGCAACAGACTTTATTTATTTATTTTTTTCTCTTTCATAACGTGGATGGGTTTTGGTAATGATTACCTATCTTGTAATTATTTCAATTAAACACTTTGAAGTCACTTTGGACATATAGATCAATATTTTATTTTGATGTTAAATGAAGTAATTTTCAGTGATAATACATTGAGAAAGAATGTCTCAACTCGACATACGGCTTTTATATATTTAAAATGTGTTAAAGGTTAATATTTTTATTCGTACATTTGTGGTAAGTATTGCCAAGGTGATGCTAAATAAACTTGAATTTCTCTTTTGTTTCTCACACTACGAAATTCAGAAGTCAATGAAGCCATTTTAGAAGGCTTCCATAAAAAAAAAAACAGATGTATTAGAACTTGTGTGTAAAAAGTTAAAAGATTCGGGGCGCCTGGGTGGCTCAGTCGTTAAGCATCTGCCTTTGGCTCAGGTCATGATCCCAGGGTCCTGGGATGGAGCCCTGCTCAGCGGGAAGCCTGCTTCTCCCTCTCCCACTCCCCCTGCTTGTGTTCCTGCTGTCCCTATCTCTCTGTGAAATAAATAAATAAAATCTTTAAAAAAAAAAAAAAGTTAAAAGATTCAATCATTTGTAGATTACAAAAGACATCAAAGGGACCAAATTCAAGAATAACAGATGAGAGACATAGCCTTCCACCACTCCCTTGTTCCTGTACTGTGAATCCACATTCTTCCTTTGGCTTCCTTGAAAGCAGGCTTGAAGATCTTGCTGGCCTTTTGCCACACTGATAAGCACTTACTGAGAACTGATGTTGTGCATGGGGTTAGGCTAAAAACATTTGTCGTAGATCGATACTAAGCTCCGGTCGCTGTGGCGGTCTTTGAGCTACAGCTTTGCTCTGACACTAAAAAGGGCCATTTTGTAGTTAGAGCAGTCTACTTAAGAAGGCAGTGTTGTGTTAAATCAATTTTCATTCATAATAGGTAATGTTTTGATAAGTTTTTTTTTTTAAAGGATTTTATTTATTTGTCAGAGAGAACACAAGCAGGGGGAGCAGCAGAGGGAGAGGGAGAAGCGGGCTCCCCACTGAGCAAGGAGCCCGATGCGGGACTTGATCCTAGGACCCTGGGATTAGGACCCAAGCCGAAGGCAGATGCTTCACCCAGGTGTCCCATGTTTTGTTAAGTTTTTTATTTTTTTTATTTTTTTTAATTTTTTTTAAAAGATTTTATTTATTTATTTGACAGAGAAAGACACAGCGAGAGAGGGAACGCAAACAGGGGGAGTGGGAGAGGGAGAAGCAGGCTTCCCACGGAGCAGGGAGCCCAATATGGGACTTGATCCCAGGACCCTGGGATCATGATGAGCCGAAGGCAGACGCTTAACGACTGAGCCACCCAGGCACCCTTGTTAAGTTTTTTAGAAGTTAGATGTAACTCACATGTTTCACATAGCTGAAGTTTTACTACACTAAGTTGTGTTTTAATGTAGGAATCTATTTTCTCCCAAACATGGAAAGTACATCATACATTACAGTTTGGAGTTGGATTCAGGATAGGAAAATTGCGGTGTCTTTCACCAGGAGCAACTAGAGGAATATGGCAGAAAATTTAGTAAATACATAATTAGAACAATTGAAATGTTCTGAGAGAGTTCTGGTTAATAGAGAATCACCCTATAAATAAAACAGTATAGATTATAATACTTTAGAGCTAAAAGTGGTTCATTAACAGTATATGCACATTATTTATTAGGTAAAAAGATGTCAGATGTGGCTTTAAATGTTTCCAACATTGAGCATCATTTTTCTATGTTCATCTTAGGTGATATGTTGAGTTATTTTAGCATGTGAGAGTCCTTTTTATAAATAGCAATTATCTAGCTCTTGGGAAAATTAAGACCAATAGAGCTTTCTTTTGGGTGAGAGACTTGCCTTTTTCCCTTTGTTCTCTGGTGACCCGAGTTTGAGGCACCTGTCTCTTCAATTTTTTTTCTTTAACTGGTTAGTATTTTGATCGAATTACCTTCTCTTTTTTATTGTTTGTGTCATAAAAATTTCTAAGGTTGGTTGTTTTCATTGGCTGTTTTTCATTTCAACTGTAAGATAGTCTGTGGTCTGTAATACACATTTTTTTTTTTTTAAGATTTTACTTATTTATTTGACAGAGAGAGAGAGAGTGAGAGCAGGAACAAGCAGGGGGAGTGGGAGAGGGAGAAGCAGGCTCCCCGCGGAGCAGGGAGCCCGATGTGGGACTCGATCCCAGGACCCTGGATCATGACCTGAGCCGAAGGCAGACGCTTAACGACTGAGCCACCCAGGCACCCTGTAATACACGTTTTTGACCCACTTTGTCACAGTTGGGTACATTTCCCCCCCCCATTTAGGTCTTATGCCTGCATGTGCCTGGGTTTGGTCATGCTGTTTCCCTGGGTCTCCTGTCTTTTCAACATAGGATTGCAGCAACCCAGATGCAGGGATTAGGACACTATCTGCGGCTGTGAGTGAGCCCTGACCCACAGGGGATGGCCTCACGGCACAATGGTGACCTCATGTGAGCTGGCTAGCTCGAGATGTAAAAGTCAGAGAGGAGATAGCGTTAAAAAATTCCAAACTGGCAAATGCGCTTGAGGTAGGAACTGCAAAGGGAAGGGCTTCGTAGACTTTTTGGTCTTGTTTTGGAATCCATTCCTAGTGGTGACAAAGTTCCAAGTTGTTCTCGGTGCTGCATTCTTCTGTGTGTTAAATTAAAAATGAAAAAGGACGCCTTGTGGGTGTATGTCAAAATTACTGAAATCAAAAGAACTGCTTGGTGTAAGCGGGCTCTGGGATGTCAGGCAGGTTTTTAGCTGCCTATTCATTTGGGTAAGTCAAAATGATCATTAAGACAAAAACAAAAAACAGAAGTCCACATGAAGGCTAGAACTTAATATTTTCGGTAATTTGTTTAATAATAAAGGGGGAAAAGCCAGTACCAATGACTGCTGTCTTGAGAAACAGCATCTCATTCACAGTGGTGGGAACTTGGTGGATGATGTATATTTTATTCCTTTCCTTGTGCTCTGTGAAAAGTCCTATCCAGTTTGCTCATCTATAGTAAGTATAACAAGAGATACTTGTTTCCTGTTTAGGTTGAAATAAAAATTCAGATTTTTCCTCTATTTTTGGATGAAATTTTGATGAAATTCCACTGTTTCTGATGAAATTTTGATGTTAGATGATTACAGTTAAAATATTTACATTCAATATCTTCAGAACTATTAGTGTTATAGGCCTAAAATTGTAGTACTTGCAGATTTTTTGCTCTGTTCCATTTTTATGCTCTTTTAGTCCTGAAATTCATAAACTTAACATTAAGGTGAACTTCTAGATTTTTTAGAGAACCAGTAAATCGAGGGAGGTAATATCTTCTTAAAAGTATTCCTGGATATAATGAATTTGTTTCCTTTGTAGTTAGTAGTCCATTTTAAGAACATGAGAGATCTGCGTATTTCCTGCCAGCTACATGGAAAATGGTTATAGGTCAAGTTTGGAATTTTTTTTTTTTTTGAGGAAAAATTGTGTAAGCATAATTATTCTGAGATGGGAGTTTTTAATATGAATATACCTTCTGTTCTGTAATCTGCTTTTAAAATTTTAAAAAGAAAAACCCTTCTACATGTAATACAAACTGTTGCAACAAATTCTGACTATATATAGTAATGACAAAATATAGTATTGTAAAATTTTAAATGCTTAGGTGTCTTAAAGTCTTACCCTCCACCCCAAAGAGAATTAACTTGGGTAATTTTAAAAGTCTTAATATCATTTTCGTGAGCTTGAATTGTTCCATGTAAATAAATGCCATACCTACCTAGAATAGGAAAAATTGTATGTGGCTTCTAAATTGTGATTACTATTAATTCTTTCAGAGTAAACAAATAATGAAAGGAACACTACAAAGGTTTAAATAAATTGAAGGTAATAAAGTGATGACATGAATGACAACTTAAAAAAACATCTTGGTGAGATGATACAGATTACCAGGGATTTACTCGTCCGTTGATACAAGTAGGAAGTATGTGTTCATACATTTGCATTAGGGGCAGTATTCAGGACAGTAGCAGATAAAGAGCTGATTGCTCCTCAGGAAAATGACACGGTGGATGATTAAATTTGGGAGAGTATTAGGGAGCAGGTGAGTCTAGAATGGATCCTTTTTGGAGCCTAAAGAGCAGAGTGTCAGTGTCGTAACGCCTTCCTCACTGTGTCCCACGCCAGACTCTTTCCCTCTCTCCGCCCTCGCTCTCATCCCCACATGCTCATCTACTCCTCTTGTGTTATTTCCTAGCTGGAAACTCATGACTCCTCCCAGGCTCCCCTTGATCGAACTGGTCAGGACCCCTGTTCTGCCTCATAAACACTGTTTCCTGCTTGTTCTCACTGCCACAGACCCATGGCTTCTCTGGGTCTCCCTCCTGACCTGCCCGTGCACCTCTCCTCTCTTTCACGGTGCCCCCAGACCCCTGCTCAGTGTCGCCCTCTGCCACCTCCATGGTAAAACCTTGTGTCACCCTGCCTGTGCTTCAGCCACCTCATTGTGCTTTAACTTTGGGAGTACCCAGGGCGTCCATACCCCGGCGCCTCTGCTGGCCTTTACTCCTTATCTGTCTGCCAGATGTGCAAATGCCCGTGCAAACTCGGCCTCCTGAACCCTTTGCTGACTGCCCCAGATCTAGGTGTTTCTCCACCTGGACTCTCACCACACTCTCCACGCAATTCTGTCAGCTAATGATCAAATCATATTGCCATTGCTGATGGCTTCTCTCTCACTGATGCATGCAAGTTCCTTAAGAGCAGGGACCAGTTTGTTAGAAGCACATCCAATTGACATTTACTGAATGAACAGTAGTCATTTGGGTGATTGGTTATAACTGGATCCTCCCTCTTATTAGAACATGTATTTCCCAGTAGTTTCCATTTAATGCTTTGCTTCCGTGGGATATCTCAGGGTAAGCGCCCATCATCCAATGCCTAGGAAATGAACTGAAAGAACTTATGTAGAGATAGGTGTCCCTTTTAAGGGTTTTAGGAGTGCTGGGTCAGGTCAAGGAAGAAAGAAGAGAATCGATTGTCTGTCCAGAGCGCTGGCAGAGATGGAGAGGGCCCTCACCAGCCCATTAGTTCATTACCTACATTTTATTACCTCACACATATTAGTTTTCAGTGCAGATAGGTGGATTCTGTGAGAACTGAACAGGAAGAGATGAATAGTAGGGAACCACGATTCAGCCAAGATGCCGGCGGTCTTCATGCATGCCTGTCCACCACCACCTTCCTCTACATGCCTCCCGTCTCTCCCACAGGACACCAGGACAGGTCCTACCACCACCCAGCAAAGTTATCGTGGGAGATTTCGAAAAATACTTACTGAGCAAATGACAAGGTCAATAGTATACAAAAAAACTAGGCAACGTTAGTTATTAAATGCAGTGTATAGTTTTGCATTTCATGGAAGCCAAGGCAAACTATTCCTGCAGGTCTTGTCTCTTACTTGACTTTACCATTTGGAAAGGCTTGTTTGGCCTTAAGATAGATGTGTCTTCAGCAGGTAATAGGTTGGTCCATGTCTTAGTGGTTAAGTTTTTCTCAAAAACCTTTTTGTCTTGACTTGGGGATCTATATGCCTGAGTGACTAGAACCTGAAAAGGGGGCCTGTTCCTCTTTACCCAACTACTTTCTTCAAAATGATGATAAATAAGTTCATTAGACTAGTTTGAAATTTTATTAAATTGAGGTTTTGGAGTAGAAGGAACAAAGATAGCAAACAGTGTTATCCAATTGTTTTCAAGTAAGCACATGTCTTTGATTCATGACTTTTGTTTTCCTGATGGAGGTTTCAATTTCATTAGAGTAAGTCCCAGGACGATTGGATCAGACATGATATTGGTAATTATCTTGTTGACAGATATCCAAATCTATGTAGAAGGTAATATGCAATTTTAAGGGTTTCTGACTAAGTTGATTCTTTGAAATCACATGTCCTGTTAATGGGTATAATAAATTATATTTTTAAATACAGCTGCATTGCCAGAATGGTAACATGTTAAAAAAGGGGACATGGGCAAATTTGGTTCATATTTTAATTTCCTACAAATCATGGTTCCTGTAGGACTTAAGGGAAACTGTTTTTTAGTACTATGAAGTACCCTTTTTATGAGCATTTTGGCTTTAAGCATCATTGAGATTTTTGCATCATTTCTGATCTTCAGTTTGGCCGGGGGGGGGGGGCGGGGAAGATAATCAAACTAGGTCATCAGCTACCATGTGGCACAATTTTGTCCTTAGGGAGCACAGTATATGGAGCAGAAGATTGAGGTCACAAGTTGATTTTCCAGCTCTAGGTAGAGGGCAGTCTGTTTGCTTATTTGCTCTTATGTTAAATTTTGAAGACATGTACTCTTAGAAGGATAGTATGTCAGTGTTTTCTTTCCTCCTTAAATGTAAATGTATTTTGAGTTGTCACATATGACAAAACCTGTATTATTTAGATTTTTGTCTCTATTTCCCAAGGAAGAAACATGGATTGTTTTTTTGTAGCTAAGTGTTAACAATTTAAGTGCTCAGAATTTAGTTTAACCACCTTTATTTTTTTTTAAAGATTTTATTTGTGAGAGAGAGCGAGCGCGCGTGCATGAGTGAGCGTGAACAAAAGCAAGGGGAAGAGGTAGGCAGAGGGAGAAGTAGACTCCCCGCTGAGCAGGGAGCCCGACGCAGGGCTCCATCCCAGGACCCTGGGATCATGACCTGAGCCGAAGGCAGACGCTTAACCGACTGAGCCACCCAGGCATCCCCAATTTAACCACCTTTAAAAAATACTTTCTAATTTTGAAAAGGTGGTATGTTTACCCCATGATTAAAAAGTATAGAAAATATATTAGAACACCTTGTATCTCTCTGGTTCCTATTTTCTGAAAAGGTAAACAGTGTTAGTACTTGTATGTGTATTATGCAGTAATTTTGTTATGAACTTATAAGCAAAATGGAAAATGTGCTCTTATATTTTCATCATCACACGGCAGAGCATTCTGTCTACAGTGCTCTTTACTGTGGTTTTCTCATTTACAACAGAACATGTCCTAGTTCTCCATTACAACTGTGCTATTTCATTATCTAAATGTACCATAAGTTTAACCAGTCTTCTATATGGACATTTGGGTTGCTTTTTGATCTTATCCTTTGCAAACAAGTTTACAGTGGAAACCCTTCAGTTAATGTCACTGAATTCCCATGTAGGGTTCACAATAGGGTAAATTCTTGCTGACCAGCTATAAATTCACCAGTTGATGCTAGGGTGTGTTAGAGAAGGCTTATCATAAAGCTTTTATTGTTTTTAAACGTCAGTTAAAGTTCTGCAGACGGACATGACCAGAATTGTTTTAAATGTTTGGATGAGATTCTTGGTGGGTAGCATGGAAAATTGTATCATGATGTACAGGTCAGACAATTCCAGTCACTACCTGAGGCAGAGTGGCGCTGTGTTCTAGGGATGGCGTTTGAGGTCTTCATGGCTGGATAAGTAAGGGCGCACGCTGATACGAGGGGCTCCCCTCTTGAAATGCCAGTTCTCCAGCCATTAAGAAAGCCAGAGAGGAGGACAGCTTTTCCTGAAATGCAGGTGCCACCCTCCTCCGCTTCCCTTGTTAGAGTCAATGCCTCAGTTCTGCAGCTGCAGGTGAAACAGTGACCAGGCAAAGCACAGATGAAAAGCAGCTAAGCACCAAGAGCCTTGCATGACTGGGGTGCAGTCAGACTCGGGCACTTGATGCTTTCCAGGGTGTACCGTAACAAACACTACTTACTGTTCATTCCAGTGTGACCTTAGCAGGATTCCTACTACAGTGTTGGGTCCTAGAGAACTTTCTAAACTTTCAGAGTATACCTGTCCTGACACTGTTAACAGTTCCAAAATATGGAGAAGAGGACTTTTATAAATACAGATGCCACTTTGTTACGAAAAGCCAAAGCAACCAAAATATAATAAAGGAAATGTATAGTCCCCAGTCTCACTTGTGGACCTAAGCCATCCGAATCCTCAGCAGCAAACTAGGGAACAGCTTACACTGTTGGACTGACATACCTGAAAAAATTAAGTTTGTTTTGGGGGATGGGGTGGGGTTGTGAAATGGGTCAACAGGGTCAAAAGGTACAAACTTCCAGTTATAAAATAAATAGGTCATGGGGATGTAACGTACAGCACAGGACTAGAGTTGATAATACTGTATTGTGTATTTGAAACTTGTTAAGAGAGTAGAATTTAAAGTTCTCACAAGAAAAAAAAGGTAGCTATGTCTGGTAACATGTTAACTAGACTGTTAGGGTGACCATTTCCCAGTATATACAAACAGTGAATCATTACCTTACACATCTGAAACTAATATATTAAATGTCACTTTTACCTCAGAAAAAAGGGGGGGGGATTACATTTCCGATGATTAAAAAAAGTTTTTTAATTAAAACAAAAGAATAGGTCTTAAGAATTTTAAGCCACTATGGCTTAAGAAAGCCTTTAACAAAATGGATCGGGTGGGAGGATGGGTTAGCCCGGTGGTGGGTATTGAGGAGGGCACGTTCTGCATGGAGCGCTGGGTGTTATGCACAAACAATGAATCATGGAACACTTCATCTAAAACTAATGATGTAATGTATGGTGTAATATATGGTGATTAACATAACAATAAAAAACCTGGAAAAAAAACAAAACAAAAAGGATCAAATTAAATAGAAGCTAGTAAAAACCATGATGATTTCAGAGCCTAATATGGAATCAGCAAATCCAACTTGTATTTCCTGAACACTTCAGAAACAGTGTGGACAGATTCTTAACATGATGTAGAGGTATTATTTTAAAATCTATATACATTGAGAAACATAGTTAATCTTAAGCCAAGATAAAAGTAAAGCTATCTACTTTAAAATAATGTTAGTAATGGAATTGACCATTTAATAAGAAAAAAAGATAATATCAAGTAATTTATCCAAACAATATTACTAGCAAATACTTTATAGTAAATTGTAAAAATGTAATACAGTGAAAGAAATTTAGTTTATACAAAGAAACCAAACGTAATATATAGCTATTGACTCACTTTGGAATAAGAAATAATTTGAAGGAAAAATATAAAATCTGGTGCTACAAAAGGAGTACCTATATTTTGAACCTGAAGGCGGAAAAACAATGTTTAATACATTTATCTCCCTATGAAATAATGTACTAGAACTTGACTAGTGAATTTCATCTGGAAGTCTCAGTAGGCAAGAATTTTTTTTTTTTTAAAGATTTTTTTATTTATTTATTCATGAGAGACAGAGAGAGAGAGAGAGAGAGAGAGAGGCAGAGGGAGAAGCAGGCTCCCAAGGAGCAGAGAGCCCGATGCGGGACTTGATCCCAGGACCCTGAGATCATGACCTGAGCCGAAGGCAGACGCTTAACCATCTGAGCCACCCAGGCGCCCCAGTAGGCAAGAATTTTAAAGAATGTTTTCTTCAAAAATGTTAATATAAAGTACTTATATCTCAGATTTTGTAAATAATTATAACCTAACAGTTTTAAAACTCTGATACTGTGTTAAATAATAAAGTTAATTAGCATAGAAATTCTAGAAAGAGAATCAAACATTGTTAAGGGATTCAAGGAATGATAAACTCAAAGCAATCTATCAATAAATAAATGATTATTTCAGTTAAGTATTGGTAGGACATACAGCAATGATGTCAGGAGAATGCATTTATATCTGCAGTATGTTACAGGAAATTCTAGATGGTCAAAGAGTTAAAAGCTGTTTTTGGATGTTCTGTTTGTATAAAATCATATAAAACTATAAACATATAAGTTTGTACAAACATATAAAACACAGATGTTTATCTACATGTAGGTTTATTGAAAGGAAGAGTTACCAAATAACAGGCTTGGTATAATAAAGTAACATTTTATTACAATTACTGCATAAATGATTGTTTTTAGTTTTATATTAGATCACCCCATCTCCACTTTCCAAGGTGGGTGACAACGGTAGAGAATGGGTGTTGGAGGCCTAAGTTCTGACTTTGAATCTGTCCCATAGATGCCATCCCACATGGGCAAGGTCCTTCCCACCCTGGAACCTCGCTTTCCCTATGGAGAGTTACTGAGTGGATGAAAGAGGGGAAAAATGAGAACTATGTAATTATTATAATGTTACATGAGAAATAGAACTCCTAAGAACCTTTTAGGAAATGACATGAAATAAAGGAATACTAATTTCAGATACTTTGACAAACTGTAAAATATTTAGATTATTTTTCATTAATTAGTTCATTAATATGTGACTCCATAAAGTTCTCTCTTCAGGACTTTAATATTAGGACTGTGAACTTGGTTGCTTTCTTCATATGCTTTGGAAATGGCAGTTAGTACTAAACAGCTATTAATGATTAGTAAGGAAGACTAATGGACAAATACTTTCCCCTTCTCAAAGTATTTTTATTTTTATTTTTTTTAAGATTTTATTTATTTATTTGACAGAGAGACACAGTGAGAGAGGGAACACAAGCAGGGGGAGTGGGAGAGGGAGAAGCAGGCTTCCTGCTGAGCAGGGAGCCCGATGCGGGGCTCGATCCCAGGACCCTGGGAGCCAAAGGCAGACGCTTAATGACTGAGCCACCCAGGCACCCCAATTGAAGTATTTTTTTTTTTAAAGATTTTATTTATTTATTCATAAGAGAGGCAGAGGGAGAAGTAGGCTCCCTACTGAGCAGGGAGCCCGATGCGGGACTCGATCCCAGGACCCTGGTATCATGACCTGAGCCCAAGGCAGACGCTTAACCATCTGAGCCACCCAGGCACCCCCGACTGAAGTATTTTTAAAACACAAAAGATACTTTAGTCATTTTAGAACAGTGAATTATCAAGTATTAATACAAATATGAATTGTTTAACCATAGAAAGTACCATAGAAAATGAGAGCCTTCTCCCCCCCCACCCCCCACCCCCTTCTTTATTTTAAAGAATATATTGAGTGTTTTTTGTCATTGGTTCTTGGAGCATGAATACTGAGGTTTATTTTCCTTCAAGAAATTACTTTAGTTTTCCTCCCCCTGAAAAATTGGAGAAAATAATTTCTGTCTGTAAAATTTTCTTAGGTTGGTTTTTTATCACAGAATGTGAATGTCGTAGGGAATGCCTCTGAAAACAAGGGAACTTTTTTTTTCCCTTAGTTTCTTGTGTCTTTTTTTTTTTTTTTCATGTTTTGTTTTGATTACTTGGCCTACTTACTTCAAGAAGCTAAGCAGCTTGTTTTGTGTTCTTCCAATTCTGTTTGATATTTAAAGTGACTGAGGCATTTGGAATCGTTCCAACACTGAACAGTTTTTCATTTAAAATAGAGTAATTCCCAGGACACCGTGGCATAGATAGTGAATAATCACTTAGCACAGCATCTTAGTTGGATTTGGAGTATTAGCATGAGCTTAAAAAAAAAACAAAACCATAGGCCATTATTAGTACTTGGAGAGGGGAAAAACAATAAAGCTTGTGTTTCATAGAAAACGGAAAAGGATGGTCAAGAATATAGTACTTTTAGCAGTGAACTTAAGGGGCAAAATATGAGTAGATTTTCAATATATGTAATGATTTATTAGAGATTAGGAAATGACTCGTCAGCAGTACAAATCTTTGTAATGACCAGGCCATCAGCAGGAAAGGATGGGAAGTTTGTAGAAAATGTGTAGGAAGAAGGAGAGGCATTGAAAGTCCAATCACTTGTGTTTTCCTTTCAGTATATGTGATCACAATACAGAGTCAGAGGACTTGTCATAGTCACAGTACTGTACCAATTTACCTAGAAAATCAGAAACTGCAATATGAACATTATTTTGCACGCAGTTTTCATGTTTCTGGATTGCTAAATTCACGTGTAATTCTCTGCCCTTTGTAAATCTTTTAAAGTCAGAGCTAAAGACCTTGTCTGTGTTTATAAATTCCAAACATCTAGATATTTGATTAGTTCCTGCTCTGATCCATATGCTTTCCTTATGTAAACATAGCTTAAATGCATTTCTGTGGCTTATCTAGTTGTTTTTGAACCCAGGTGGTAGTGATTATAAAAATTAAAATCTCATATTTTCCTATGTATACTTATTCCTTTTACAGTTGAAAAGGGCAGGCAAAAGAATCCCAGAAGTTTGTGTATCCAGACACAGACGTCTCCAGATGTGCTGTCCTCTGAAAAAACACTTGAATTGGCTCAATATAAAACAAAATGTGAAAACCAAAGTGGATTTATCCTGCAGCTCAAGCAGCTTCTGTCCTGTGGTAATATCAAATTTGAAGCATTGACAGTTGTGATTCAGCACCTACTCTCTGAGGTAAGGATGTCTACCCTCGAAAGAGTCTTTTCTCATTGAGGTGAGAGGCGCAGGAGGGGGGCAGTATTCACGCTTTTGTCTTGGGAATACTTTTCAGTTAATGAATGGTAAGAGCAGATATAATTCACCCAATTATGCTTTGTCATCTCACTTGATACCTGAGTCACTCTCTAGAAATTTGGGATTGAAACATTTCTACTACCTTCTTTTTGTTTCCAGAATCACTTAGACCAACAACGGCATAATTGTTATACTTTATACGCCTCCAGCGCATATTAGCATTATCAGTTTTTTAACTTACTTTTTTGTCTAACTGTACACAGCTTTCTGTATTACCTTTAATGCTTTGAAAAATGAGATTGATTATATTTGTGGGTCAAAGAACACTTCTGAGGTAACTCCCAGTATGGGTCTGGGGACTCTGAGAATTTCCGTCCATTCCTAAAATAGTTTGTGGTACAAATGCAAAACAGATTTTCTTTGCTTATTTATTCTTCCCTGACATTCTCCAAGGATGTTAGTTCAGGGACTAGTTAAAATTCATTGAGAAAACCAAGTATCTGTGAACTATGCTACTGGCCTAGCAACAGAAACTGCAATAATCTAAGGGGAAACACTGGGATGAGATCATATTTGAGCTCTTTAGATATTTTTTTGAATATTATTTGACAGAGTGCGCATGCACATGCTTGAGCTGGGGGAAGGAGCAGAGGGAAGGACTCTCAAGCAGACTCCCTGATGAGCAAGGAGCCCAACCCAGGGCTCGATCTCATGACCCTAAGATCATGACCTGAGCTGAAATCAAGAGTCAGAGGCTTAACCCACGGAGCTACCCAGGCTTTTAAAATATTTAAAGTATTTTTAAATCATAGTCTAAAAAGATGGGTATTACATAACATCTCGAGAAGAAAACTGTTCAGTTTGCTTGTTCTGTAGGTCAGTTCAATCCAACCAATGTATGTTCCTTTCCTACAGAAGCTACTGTGATACAGTTACCAGTCTGGGGCAGGGGAGCCAGGCACCTGGTCTGTGCCTTTGCAAGTTACCAAGCTAATAGACAGTTAAGATCAATATTTGATGAACATTTTACAGCTTTGTCCAAAAAATTGCTTTGAGAGGGAGATGGAGACATTTACCTAGTTATTACAGTAGTATGTAGTCCTCCTGTTTCTCTTTAATATGTAAGGAAGGAATTGGAAAGCTGGCTCATATAACCAAGTAAGCTAAATTGGAAACGACATAATATTAAATGTAGGAAACAATTTGTCTGTCTATTTTGTGATAAACCAATTATCTTGCTTTACTATATTAGCCTAACCAGCCTCTCGTTCAATTCCTTCCTCTCCTTTCCCTCCCACATGAGATGAGTCATCAGTGCCGTGAGCCCTCATCCTGCACTGTTGCTGCTCTTCATCCCCTCTTTTCCATTCGTACTGATGCCAGCATTGTTCGGATTCCACATAACTGTCTACTGGATTACGATAACGTCTTAATTAGTCTTTAGGCTTGCACTGTCTTTACTATAATCTACCCCAAGCAGTGCTAACAGATTCATCTTTCCAAAGCATTCCACTCTGCTGATTCAGACCTTCAGTGGTTTCCCCATTGTCTGCAGCTGACCTGTCCAGCATGGTAGCTACTAGCTTTATGAAGCTACCGAGCACTTGAAGTGCCATAAGGCTAAAATAAGATATGCAGACAAGCATTAAAACATACACCTGGATTTCAAAGACAGTATGAAAAAAGGGTGTAAGATACCTTGTGAATAATTTTTCTGCTGACTATATGTTGAAATGATAATATGTTGGATATACTGAGTTAAATAAAACACATTAAAATTTAATCTTTTAAACTTTTAAGAAATGTGGCTACTAGGAAACTAAAATTAGATACATGGCTCACATTATATTTCCTCTGGATGACTCTGGGGTATAACTTGGAGTGTAAGACTCTATAATTTGGCACGAGCTGCCCTTTTAAGCCTCACCTCACTGCCTATCTGCTCCGTATAATTAGTGAGGTAGAGGAGAAGCAAGAGGGATATAATGTGTGTTGAATATTTATGAAGTTCTAGACATTCTTACTTATTAAATCTTGTCCAAAGACACAAGTTGGAATTTACTAGGAAGAAATTGGAGGCATAGAGCTGTTAAAGTGAGGTAGAGGAGAAGCAAGAGGGATATAATGTTTGCTGAATATTTATGAAGTTCTAGACATTCTTATTAAATCTTGTCCAAAGACACAAGTTGGAATTTACTAGGAAGAAATTGGAGGCATAGAGCTGTTAATTAACTTGACTATCAGCAGACAGCTATTTAGAGGAAGACCAGGACTTGAACCTGGGTCTAGGACACTAGGAACTCAAAATCACCTATGAACTTCTTGTGCTTTTTCATCCTTGGTTCAAATACCATTACTGGGCTACTGCCCTTCTCCCTAATACCTACATATTCAGCTCTTAGAGTAGCGTCCCATCACTACCTGTATTTGATTCACATGGATTCATTATACAAACAACCAAGTGGTTGCTTGGTTAATGCAAATTAAATAGAGCAGGCAGGCCTGCCTTCCATGCCCCTCAGTGAGGAAAGGCCCAGGAGGGGATGTGAGAGGAAAGACCAGTTTCAGCTCTTCCTTTGGTTCCTAAATCCCTCACGTGGCATGAACCTTCCACAGTCCGCATGTTTCAAGATACTTTTTTCCCATCTGTCCAGTAACCTGGCCCACAAACACAAACCAAACACTTTTATCAGATGCTCAGTTGGAGAAGGAGTAGATCGAACACTAAAGGAAAAACCTCACTTGATTTGACATACTGACAGATGGTTTCATCAGTCTACAACAGGGCAAACTCTTACTGAGTTTCTGGGATACTTTCACTGTATGTGAATTTCATCTTGCACCTGATTTAGGTTTTAATGCCCAGGTAATTGTGACTCCATTGAATTTCTTAAAATCCAGCTCAAAAACTCCCTCCTTTAGGGGGGCACCTGGGTGGCTCAGTCCATTGAGCATTTGACTCTTGGTTTTGGCTCAGGTCATGATCTCAGGATCATGGATCCAGCCCTGCATCTGGCTCCACGTTTAGCAGGGAGTCTGCTTGAGGATTCTCTCTCTCTGCCCCTCCCCCTGCTTGCACACATACATGCACACATTCTCTCTCTCTCTCCCCCCCTAAAATAAATAAATCTACAAAACAAAACACCTCCCTCTTTTATTTCCTGGTCCTTCTAGCTGTATGTTCTATCTACCTTCTGGATTCTAGGAGCACTTAGATTTCTCTGTCACTCTCTACCTTATATTACAGATAACCATCTTCACTCATTTTGCTTTTTAAGACCAGAAGCTCACTGAGAGCAGGATCTGTGTCTAGTTCTTTCTTAGGAAACCACGCCAGCAGCTATGGCAGGGCTTTATACATAACAGACATGCAGTCTATACCTGAACGAACAAATGCATGGGGAGGATGGAATCCCAGATGTAAAGATGAACATATAAAGTCATTATGTAAATGTTCTTTGCTCTTTATAACCAATCAGCAAATATTTACTGATTGGCTAATGTGTACAGGGCACTGTTATAAAACAGTTAGAAAGGAAAGACATAACCAGGGTGAAAGTTAAGTAATTCTTCAGAACAATTTTCCTCTTAACCCTTTGGTTCTCTCATACCATTATAGAAGTGATTGATTGATGTACAGATAGGTAGATGTAGATGGTAGGTGTAGACCGATCTATATATACATATATATCTCATTGCTAAGTTTTTCTAAATGGTTTTAGAGCATTAGAGTGTGGATAAAAATGATTGATTATAGGGTGCCTGGGTGGCTCAGTCGGTTAAGCGACTGCCTTCGGCTCAGATCATGATCCTGGAGTCCCGGGATCGAGTTCCGCATCGGGCTCCCTGCTCAGCGGGGAGTCTGCTTCTCCCTCTCCCACTCCCCGTTTGTGTTCCCTCTCTCGCTGTGTCTTTCTCTGTCAAATAAATAAATAAAATCTTAAAAAAAAAAAAAAAAGATTGATTATAGGGAATCCTAGAATTATGACTTACCCTTTTGTTGCAAGTCTGTTTAATAATGATAATTCATTATGTATAAGTTCTTTTTTTTTTTAAGATTTTATTTATTTGTGAGAGAGAGAATGAGAGAGAACATGAGAGGGAGGAGGGTCAGAGGGAGAAGCAGACCCCCTGCTGAGCAGGGAGCCCGATGCAGGACTCGATCCCGGGACTCCAGGATCATGACCTGAGCCGAAGGCAGTCGCTTAACCAACTGAGCCACCCAGGCGCCCCTCATTATGTATAAGTTCTAATAAGCATCTCATCAATCTGGAAACTAACACCACACTTTCTCTTTCCCAGAGGACACACTATTGCTAGTTTTAGTTTGTTCCCATTCTTGGTTTATCTTTGCATAGTTGTGCAATGTTCTGTACAAACAGCCAAAGTGAAATCCAACCTAAAGTGGTACCCAAATAAGGTGAATTTGGAAAGACACTAGCAGTCTACTATAAGTAAAAATGTCTCAGAACAAAAAAGAGTGGACGTAATTCATTGTGTGAGTGGTGGGGAGAAGGTCAGAGATACACACATCTGAACCATCGGACATGGCTCTTTTCTGCAAAATCCCCCTGTGCTATTGATGCTTTTCAATAGCTAACAAATTCAGGCCCACTGATGGGACGGCAGCCAGAGACTAAGTGCCTGTATCCCGGGGACTCCTAATTAAATTATAGTGAATCCATTTTTTTCCTTGGAGGACTTCATATATTTAATGCATGCATAGAAAAGCATATTTCTATCCAGATACCCACCTCCCTCTTTTTTTCACATTGTGTGGAATTCTGCTTGTTAAAATACAAAGAGGATTAAATAAACTTGTTATGTAGACTATAAAGAGTTTATCATCTAGGACAGAAACACTGATTTAGGAGCAGGTGAATAAAAAGAAACAGGCAGTCAGTAAGTGACAGAATGTGTTTTTATCATCTACAGGTGAAGGATAGGTATCTTAAAGGATAAGCTCCCAAAGAGAGTCAGGCAGAACCTGACACTATGGTGCGGACACTGTAGTTGGCATTTCACATAGGATTATATATAAAGCCCTTGGTTTTTGCATTATTCTGTACTGCTTCCCCCCAGATGAGGTCATCTGCCTTGAATGATGACTGGAGAATTGAGCATGGACATTTTAGGTCTGTCTAGGTCCCGAGCTTCTTTAAAAAAAAAAAAAAAAGATTTATTTGAGAGAGAGAGAGAACAAGTGGGGGAGAGGGGCAAAAGGAGAGGGAGAGGCAGACTCCCCACTAAACAGGGAGCCCGATCTGGGACTTGATCCCAGGACCCTGAGATCATGACCTGAGCCAAAGGCAGACACTAACCAACTGAGCCACCAAGGCACCCCAGTTCCAAACTTCTTGAAGGCAAGAACCATGCCTTAAATTTCTTTCATGTTTCTCCCAGCATCTGGAATGGTCCTTGATTAGTTGGTACAGAGCAGTCATTTGCCAGTCAATTTAGAAAGATAAATGTCTTCTCCAGGCTTTGGGGGGAAGGAGACGGTAACTATGATTGACATTGAGGTTTATATAACGGGTCAGGTAAAGACCACACATTCCAGATTATGGAGGTGGGACACGCGTGGCAAGTGTGACTTGAACAGAACGAAGAAGGAATTGGGAGTCTAAACAGGAGTGGATGATTGAGGTTCTTGGAACTAGGGTAAAGTTTCTTCTTCATGTACTCCATGGAATATTCTTTTTGAGTGAGGGCATTTCTGTGTACAAAGAAAATGGGACATGAATCTAGCAGCCCTCTGCAAGGTCGTATGAAGGGTTGCTTTCACTACTAGTGCAGGAATGAATTGGTGGAGATCAAGACTGGGGTGGAGGTAGCACTAATAGAAAAAGTGTGATAGATTCAAGGCACATTAGGAAGAACTGACTGACTTTGGAACAACCCATTTAGACAAAGAGTCAAGGATGACCTCACGCCTTTCCTGTCACTGTGTACTCGGAGTGCCCAGATTGGCTTCTGGGCATTGAGTACAGGAAGGTTGAGTGCAGAAGAGTTGGGGGAAATGTTCACATGGACTGAAATTCCTTATCCCCAAAATCTCTTTAAGAAGCCAAGAGATCACGTGGTATGTATTTGTGTTAGGATGTAAACATTTTCACAAAATTACCCCTGGAGACTATATCTCAGCTTAATTTTTCAGTCTTCACTTTTCACATTCGTGAAAGTTTGAAAAGTGATTTAACTTCTTGCCAGCTTTGCCTTCTCCTAACAATTTAACTACTACTGGAAAGTGAATTTTAAGTTCCTGAATATGTTGCAGGATTGCTTATGGGTATAAAGCTGTTTTTTGGTTTACTTGACATTGAGTGACAAAGCTTGCTGATATTTACTTGAACTAGATTGCTAAGCAAACAAAATTAAGGCTTAAGTTCATGAGACCAGGAGAAGCATGTAATATATGTATTTTTATATGCTTTTCTCCCAATTTTAATCCAGGTTGATTTTCCTCAAAGTTTAATTTCTACATTAGAAAACTCATGACTTGTTCATTTTTAAAAACCTGGACTCTCTGATTTATGATTTCAGAACATCTGAAGACTGCACTTTAAAAATCAAGCATTTAGAGTTAATGGCAAAAATGTTCTCAGTGAAGACGTGTTCCTTAAATTGCAGTCATTGTTAACTATCCAATATGACAGTGTTAGCACGTTGTTCATTAACTTCCTCAGCTCTTTAGTGAGAGACCCCACCACAGAGTAAAAAGTAAATGCTTTAGAAGATGTCTGATCTCCAGCTCTCAAATCAGCATTTCACACTTTCCCTTTAAACACCAGTGAACCGTGTTCTAAGCTTTCGGATTAAATTTCGCGGCAAACACCATTCATTTCATTATAATGTCATTTTAAATTGTAAGTCACAAAACACACTTGGATTGTTGTTCACCTAGTTCATAGGCTCCTTTACCATACAGGTTTTTGAGAACAAGTTTTTCTGTTAGTAAGTGTGATAATCTAATGACCTCAATTAAAGAGGGGGACGAAAAAGGCTCACAAATCTAAAAATAACTCCATTATCCCGGCAGAGAAGGTCAGTGTTTCTTTCCACTGTACCAGCTGATATTTAAGTAAGTGGCCATCGATCAGTCTAATGTCTGGCTCTCGTTTTTCATAAATGAAGGGCTGTGGCTTTAAGTAATCGCAGGCTGCTTGTGCCAAAGGCAGAAGCTGCAGAATCCGCTTCTGCCAGGAGAGAGGCGTTCGGTAACCTGCAGGACGTGAAGTAGGGCTAACCGAGGACCAATGGCGCTCCTCCCGGTAGAGCTTTGAATGTAGGCAGACCCGACTGGTGGGTGGTGTGGCCACCTGTGTACTTCTTGGACAGGGCAGGGGGTGGGGACAGTTGGAGACAGAAGCTGGAAAATGGGCTGCTCCAGCAGCAAAATGTGCCTCTATCCTCCATGTGCAGCAACAAGGGTAATTAGTATTTGCTTCTAGTGCATTTCTGGAAGAATGTCAGGGACTGAGGCAGAGGTTGTCTGGAATTGGGGGATGCTTTGAATGACAAGCAGTTCTTGTCTGCAGAAGACTGGGTCTCATGATCTCTGCAATACTGTGATCAGGATGCGGCGGGAGCTCCGTCTTGGGTGATCCTAGTGAGAGCATTTTCAGAAAGCTTTGAATTCTTCCTTTTCCTTAGTTATGCCCTGGTGGTAGGGAATCTACCTTTTAAGAGACTATTGCTATATTTGTGTGTGTGTGTGTGTGTGATTGCTTTGAGTTGCTGGTAACTTGGAAATTGTTCTTTTTTGCAGTATAAATAATAGCTTTTTTGATATGGAAGCAGTTGCCTGATTTTCTTTGATTTGTTTCTCTAACATCTCCTTACAATTATAGCTGATCCCAAATATATAATAATCCTTAGAAAAAATAATGTGGAGCTGAGTAAAATTAGTTTAATTTTGCCTTTTTTTAAAAGGATTATTTTTTGCTGTTGCTTTATAACAAACTTGCATCTTCCTTTTAGAAGGATTGACCTTGTAACAAAACTTTTTTATTTGCAAATACAGGACAAAGTGCATATAAGTGCGTATGTTTAGAACATTAAATATTTATCTTAAACTGATTAGTGCTTTATTGCCCTTGGAGGAGGAGAATGCATTAAGTCTTAAGTATGCATTTGCTGAAAGGTTCTGTGGATCAGCAATGAAGCAGGGCTCAGAGTAAATATTTTTAAAAGTGCCATGCAGTGCCTCAAATGAAAGTTGCACGAGGACCTGAGAAAATAAAGATTTTTGAAATATGAATTTCCTTAACAACTAAGGGACATCTGTGTTTTCTTAACAGCACAAACTGTTAGCCTAAATGATTCCTATCTTGGCATCTCCCTTCTGAGTCTCATTTTCCTAGTGATAACAAATGTGTGTCTTACTGAAAGGGACCCTCTTGAAAACATTAGTAACTTGATGTGTGTTTTCCGCAGCGGGAGGAAGCACTGAAACAACACAAAACCCTATCTCAAGAACTTGTTCACCTTCGAGGAGAGCTAGGTAAGAGCTTTTCTTCGCCCCCCCCCCCCCCCCCCCCCGCCGCAAGTTTTACAGGACGAGGGGACGACTGGAAAATTTGGTTTTCCTATCTGGAGTTGCATGCTGCCAGTGGTTAGCTGTTCCACACTAGTATCTGTGCAAACACTTAACTATCAACGTTTCTTCCAAATCTTGGCAGCTTGACCTCAAGTTCACAGAATTCCTGGCGCTGATCTAAGCCTAGCAGAGCTTCTGATGACCAAAACATTGCTCTCCCTGAAGACAGGGACAGAGTGACTTTTGTAATTGTGTGAGTTCCTGTTAAATAATCCCGTCATATTTTTTTCTGAACCTCTTTCCATATTAAAGAGTGGTGAAAAAAATTCCTGCGCCGATGACAGTAATTACATTACATTCCCTCCGGGCCCTTTGCGAGGAGTGAGTATACAGAAAAGAAGGATGCTGTGCATCCAGGGTAGCCTGTCTGGAGAAGGCATCTTCTGTGCTCACGTTACAGTTTGAACCCGGCTGATGGTGAATAAGGACCCAGTCCCACTGGTAGCCATGTGTCTCTGATGTCTGTAGCACCCACCACCCAGTGCTTCTGTTCCCAGGCTGAGCTCAGTTTTGGTTCTTGTCTCTCCTGGAAGGGTCCTCAGGGTTCATGCAAGAGAGACAATACTGCCTCACTCCTGTGTTGGAGTGAGCCATACCTTGGGATCCCCCTGTCTGCCACGGACACCTCAGCCCCAGAGAATCCGCTTCCTGCTTTAGCTTCAGCCAGGTCTGGAGTTGTTCATTAAAAGGCTCAGTTGCTTGCCCTTTGCAATTTTCTATGTATGCTGACAGCCTCCTCTTACAGTGTGAGTGGCTCTGTGTATAAATGATGCAAAAGCAATAGCCAGAGACGAAGATTGTGTTCATCCAGTTCTAGAAGAAACTGCCCATTTTTCTTTGGACAAGACCAGAATTTTAATATTGTCAATATAGTTTGCTGGACTTGAAGTTTTTCTTCCCCTGCCCCGCCCCCCCCACGAAGGCAAAGATCAAATAGCAGTGAATATGGGGCCTCGGCTTGTCTCTGTGTTCCTCTTCCATCTTCCCCTCTCAACCCCTAAACTCCTGGCTAACCCCCCAGGTTCTTAATACCTAGCCAGGGCATCATTTTCTCCTGACCTTATTTTAGGCTATGGAAATGAAGAACTCTTTATAGAAAAGTAATTTTAGGACAGATGGAACTTCAGGACCGCAAAGACTTGCGGGTTCTAGGGAAACAGTTCAAGGAGACCACAGCTGAGAAACAGGCTTCCAGCTATAGCATTCGAGGCTTTCCACCATGTTAACTAGACTGCTGTCCTTTTGATTACCCAGATGACCAACTTAATTTGCTTTTGTCTGTGCCTTAAATAACGTAATGGATCTAGAGTGAGCAGGTCAGGAAAGAGGCCTTTGTGTGTGTGTTTCGGAGTTCATTACGACCCAGTGGAGGTGGAGATGAGCCTACCTGACGGTTCATATTTCAGCCTCTCCCCAAGATGAGACAGAAACGCCAGCAGAACACTGTGCTCATTCATTGCTGCTTGAATGGGGGATCCTCTTTTTACCTCTTAGCGGAGAGCACAATGAAATGATTCGAATGGGACCCAGGTCCTCAGCACCTCCAGTTGGTCACGTAGCCTGGCAGGAAATAGCCCGCAGTTTGTACCCATTCTCCCCCTTTTCCCTCGGTGATAAGGAGAGTGGGCCCTGGTGTGCTTTCACCGTCGCTGGCCAAATGTCCGGATGCCGCGCTTGGCCTGTGCGTAGCGTTGGTCGCGCAGGTGGGAGCTGGGTGAACCGGAAGCAGAGGACTCTTGTCAGGGGAATGAGTGAGACGATGGTGAGAACGTCAGTCAGCAGAGGGGACACACGGGGAATATGTCCGTGCTCCCGTTGCATGAGGTAGAACTGCTCAAGGAACTATGGAAAGCATTTGGGGAATGGTTCCAGTCCCGTGAGGGGAGAGAAGAGAAGCCTCTACATAGTTCTTCTGATGGAACAGTCCAGGAGGAACACTCCGAAAGCTGCCAGTGGGATTGTTCGTAGCATGAGCTGAGATGGAAGACGACAGGTTGCATAGCAAAGTTGGAAATGGCAGTTTTAAAATGTGACGCAGTAGTGTAGAGTTAGACTGTGTGGTCACACTGTCCAGGTCCAAATCTTCGGTAGCTGGGTGACGTAAAGGCAAGTCACATGACAGGTCTTGAGTCCTGGTTTCATTCTCTGTCAAATGGCACCAATAATTGTCTGCTCAGGGGTGGTTGTGAGGATGACATGAAGTCACTCGCTGTAAAGTGCCTAGCACCACGTGTTAGCTACTACTAAATAGCAGGTGTTCACATGGGTGCAGTTTGCAGCTGTTCTCAAGAAGAGAACTGTTGCTACCATCAGCAGCATCCAAGCATCTACCATTTCTCTCCAAAATAATGGGGGGCTTTTGGTGTCACTCTTCCCCAGGGTACTGTTTCTTTCTCTTCTCTATGAAAATTGAGGCAAGCTTCCCAAACTAAGAACTGCAAAAAATAAATAAATAAATAAAGGACAGCTGAAACTCAGGAGCACTGAAACCCAAGTAGAGTCTGTGATAGTGACCTTCGGAATCTAACTGCCTCCAACCATCTGCTCCGCTGACTGACTTTCCTCTCGCCTCTCCTGGTTACTCTGACAAGTGTCCTCTACTGCCAAGTTCACCTAGCTGAGCTCAGAACAAAACCACGAGGCTCCCCCCCTCCTCCAGGGAGTCCTCAATACTTTACAACCATGTATTTATTATATCTCGTGTTTTCTTGTTGACTTCAGATGGTAAATTGCTTCATTTCAGAGATTCTTTTCTCCTTACTATGGAAAAAATAGATATGTTTTCCATTTTCACAAGTGATTGATAAGTATTTATGGGTATTTCAAGTATTTGAGGGTTGGTTTCTTTTTATTTAAGGACATAGTGCAGAAATTAAAATTGCGAAGTGAGAGGAAAATAGCCCATAGTTCCAGTATCCCTGACAGAGCTCTTATTTTTACATATTCTCTTGTGTCTTTGTTTATATGAATATATATGACTTCATATCTTGACTTTTTTATGAAGGTATGACTTACATACAATGGAGTGCTTACTGACAAACACATATACTCATATGACCTACACCTTTATCAAGGTATTGAAGATCTCTGTCCTCCCAGAAAATCTCCTCATGCTCGTTTCTGGTAGACGACACCGCCCCCCTTCTCTAGAAGCAAACACTGATTTTTATGATGTAGGTTATTTTGTGTATTCTAGAATTTCATAGAAACATACATTATGTTCTTGTTATGTTTGGCTTTTTTCCACACAGCAAAGTGGTTTTGAGATTCATTCATGTTATTTTATGTGTATTCTGATCTGTTTAGCTTGTGTCAAACACTTTTCCATATTGACTCGTAGTCTTCATTATGGTTATGTTGAATGACCTGGGAAAGTCTTAGTGGTTGTTGCTTGATTTCACTCATCCCTTTAGTGTTGGAGTATAGCGAGGGTTTCATTGTCTGCTGTTATCCCATCGATTCCCCTGGCTTCAACTACAACCTATAGGGTGATGATGCACAGATTTATTTTTCTAGTTCTCTCCTTCCCAAGCTGTAGATGTGTTTTGCCCAGTGAAGAGCTGCCTCCAGGAGAGCCAGTCTGGCATAATCAGACCTTTCTGACTCCCCAGCCCCTTGCTTCCTGAACGCTCTGCAGTGTCTCCTCATTCAGACCTCTTTTCCTCAAAGTCTGTTCATCATCTTCTGCAGTGACGTCATCACTCACTCACCACCTAAGCTAACAACAGGTGACACATGCTTTTTCCTCCAACTTCTACATGATAGCAATCTGTGTTCTAAGTATCGCTTGGATCTGTCCCTCCTCAGCCTTCTGGCTACTATTGTTCTAATTCAAGCCCCATAATTGCTCACCCCAAATATATTCCAGTAGTCACCCTACAGGTCACCCTGCTCCAGGCCTGCTTCTGTCCTCCTCACATGCTACCAGGACTGTATTTAAAATAAATCTCACATCTGTACTCTACTGGACATTTTTAACAAACATAAATGACTTCATTTGGGCTTTGGCAAAAAGTCCAAATTACTGTAGCTGCCGTGTATGTTTTGACTGGAACTCTCAGCCCAACTTCAGGATGGCAGGACACTCCTTTGCCTTTCTTCACACTTCTTTCAGCTCCTCACGTCTAGCCATGGGTCCATTCATACCTCTTTGGCACATGATATCCTCTCTGCTTGAAATACTCTCTTCTTTTTTACTGCTTTTCTATTTTTGCCTCCTAAAATCCTCACTAGCTACGATACCTAGCTAAGTCCCAATTAAAATGCCGTATCATCAGTTGAGTTTTACCTAATCTTTCAAGCAAGTTAATCGTGCCTTCTACTGTGCTCTTCAAAAAACTCTGTTTTTAGGGTTGTTTCTAGACCTCCTCTCACAATCCAGAGCCGCGAGCCCTTCAAAGGCGGTATCTCCTTCACGTTTGCAGCTCTACCCACTGATACCTTGTGCCTGGCACTCACTACCTCAGTGAATGAATGACTTTTATATTGAAGATAGTGACTAGGGAAAGTTGGGTTTATCCTTATAATATTCTAATACTCAGTGGTTTTTGTGTACAAATGTTTTCCTACAAACCATTTAAAAATAACATGCATGTTTTTAAGAATGAATAATAATAAAGTAAGGTGAACTATACTTCTCTTGGAAACATTTTACAATTATGTCTGACAATGCCAGTTAGATCATTTTGAAAGTGTTGGCCCTTGAAATAGATGACAATTCAATTTTAATGGTCTGTATCCACAGCAAGCATTTGGCCTCTAAGATGGGGAAATAAGCATATCATTCTGATTTTTTTTAAGAGTTGTGTTGGATCAAAACCAGTATAATAGAGAACCATAATTATGATCTTCAGGGGTTCCTACTGTTTTTTGTTAATGTTAATCACTAGAATTACATTTTTATCTAAATGAAGAAAAGGTATTTTTATTTCAAGGTTTCTAGCCATCAGAATTAATAGCTAATTTACACTTTTTAGGGCTATTTTTATTCTTTTTAAATCCTTCTGAGACTTAAATATCTGCTCAAGTGAACTAGATTTCAAAACCTTGAAATGCCTTTATTAGCAGGCATTCCTATTAACTTAATATTGTTTGCACTGAGCTGTTCGGACAATGCACATCTTTTTTATACATTTGTCCTAATTGTTTCTATTTAATGACACAAATGGAATTTGAACCCTTAATTCACTAAGACTAGTTGATTGTTTTTCTGTGTGCATAAAAATTATGAGCTGGGTATGACAGTAACATCTGTTGAGTGCCAAGTCTTTCCCGACAGCAATATTCAGCTCTAAGTCTGCTGGTTAGTATTTTATTAAAAGACAGGAAAGGGAAGGGAGGGAGAGAGGAAGGAAGGAAGGAAAAGCAACTGAGGCTTAAAAGTGAAGTAACCTTCCTAAGGTCAAACAGCTAGAGAGCAAAGTGCCTGGGTAAGGACCTAGGATCGGTAAGTCCAAACTCCTGTTCATGGTAACAGGGAAGGCATGATGAAAATATTTGAAAGGTCACAAAAGTATGTGATATAAACACTCCTTTGCATTGGTAACAACTTTTGGAATCTTTTTATTCGATTCTGGAGTTCAAGAAGTGCTATCAGATTAAAATAGGACTTGTTGTTATCAGGGAAAAGGGACTTGGCTCTGCTAGAAGCAGTTTATAAATTGTCTAACCAACACTTAACTGGTGTCTATGAACTTGAGGCTCCCGTGCACCTTGTGGAATATGTTAATTCTTTCATTAGTTTTGTCTACAGTTATGATTTAACAGCCTATGTATTCGAAGTAATTTTAAAACTCTTTACAGTTAAGTCACTTTGGAGTTGCAGAATTCCAGAAATGGTTTTTGAAGTGGACTTTCATGAAAAAACTGCTAATATAATGAAAACCAACTGTATACCAAAAGAGAATTCTTTCTCTCGCTGAGTTGATCAAAGATGGTTTTGATACCACCTCAGACTTAGCCCGTTTGTCCCCACCCATGGCCATCCATCGCAAATTCAGCCTTTGGCTGGCTGTGTCCTTAAGTAAAAGGTCACGTTCTGTCACCTGTATGGATACACGGTGTTACCAAGAGTATCTGTTTTGAAAGCCCGTGGAGTCTTCTTCCTTGTTCTGTTCCTTGTTCTAATTTGTCCTTGTCCAGTTTTGATAGGTTCAGTTTTGAATAATGTCATTTGTTCAGAACGCTGGTTTTCAGACTTTCCTGTGTAATAAAATAGACCAGGTTAGAATGCTGATTCACAGTGCTGACTCAGGTGGTTTGGGAACGGAGCCCAGCAACGCACTTCTGATGACCTTGCAGGGTGATCATCCTGTAGGTGCTCCGTGGAGTACACTTTGACACCAGACTAGTTGTCCAGAATGTTGTTTCTTTTATTTAAAGTATATACGAATAAAGCAAGCACAGTAAGAGAGTACACAGTAATGCCAAAAAGCACCAACTGAATTGAGCCCGGTCTTGTACATCGGCTTCCAAATGAGCATTAAATTTATTGTTTTGATTTCACTGTGATTTCTTTAAAGTCCTAATTGATTTTTCTCAGGCCTGAAGCTTAGAACATTATGTCAGTTACTCAGCCAGGCTTGCATCTCTGATCCACTTTCATGCCTAAATATTTTCATTGGTCCATGGAATGTTGCTGTTTTGATTATGAGAGCATCTGTTTTGCAGCATGTCGTTGGCCAGTAAGTAGAAAAACAGCAAAGCCTTTTCAGACTTGTATTGGCAGGGAGACCCAGAGGCTCCGTGGAGGCCCAACTGGCACCTCTGTACCCAGATTGGCTGGCTGAGCCAGATCATCTTCCCCCATTCAAGTAAGATTCTGTCAGGAGAAATTGGGGGGATGGGGCGGGGTGGGGGGGAGATCTTTTTTTTTTTTTTTTAACCTGCCTTATCTTATCTTGCAGTCTTTCTAGCTTCCACAAGAGAACAAAGCCTTAATACTCTCAGACATCCATTGCATGTATGGATTAAATTCTCTCTTACGCATCTCAAGTTGCGAAAATAGCCATGAGGATCAGGTTCTGGGCTCTGTGCTGTGGAATCTGCATTGAAAATCTTGAGCAGATTGGCGTCCTGGACCCAATTCTGCCCCTTCAGTTCCCTTGCCAGTAAAAGGAGATTTAAGATAATCTCTTCTATTAACTCAAAACACTATTATGTGAAATTATAGGTGGGAGAGCACTTTGTAAAGCACGAACTGATATTTTAAAAGGATACTGGTATGAGTTATGGGAGAATTGAGAGGGCAGGCATTTTGTAAAAGCAAATTCCTAATAAGTTATGATTAGTGAGAGGTTTTTGAAATCAGTTCATGTTGCTTCACAGAATTCCAAGAGCAATCAGAGAGCCATCTGTAGCTCATTTTGAAATTTAGAAGACTGTTGTCTGCCGCACGACTGCCAAATTTCTCAGTCATATGAAAAAGTAGTACCTTTCGGAAAGAAAAACTGGAGCTCTTATGAGCCGATGATCATTCCACAGACAGTTTGTGAAGACTTGGCTCTGCCACATCCTACCAAACATGAAGGTTAGCAGAGCACGTGGTGTTTGTTGCTGCCTTGCTCACCAGGAAACTGATAGGCAGGAAGTTGGAAATTCCCATCGTTGGATAGTCTAGGTCCCTACGCTTTGGTTTGTAGGCTACTGGCCTCTCTACCGCATAGCAATTCACTTCTTAAAAAATGGCATCTTGATAACTTTATTCATGTATATCACCTTCTCCCATTTTAAATAGATGAGACCCTGATTTAAGAGAGTTACCTACATAGTCATTCACCCTGGGAGTGTGTCACAGCCGGATATCCCTCGGTCGAGTAAGAATAATATTATGAAGTAATTATGCTACTATGGTAGAAGATCGTGTTCCCGTTCTTGGTTCTGTGGCTGGGGTATAGGAGAAGTAAGACAAAATACATATCTGTTTCCCCTTTACTTTTATACACAGTTGGGAGCATTTATACATGCATTTCTGCACTTTGTTTTTCCACTTAACAGTTCTTAAAGTTCAATACATACAGAACTTTATCAGTCTTTTTAAATAGCTGTTAAATTGTCCTGTTTTTTGGAAAGCATTCCATTGTTTCTGTACACCACAATTAATTTAACCAGTTCCTTCCTAGTGGACATTAGGTTGTTTCTGATGTTTTGCTGTTATGGAAAGAAATGCTCCAGTGAAAAACCTCAAACGTTCTTCGTTTTATATATGTGGGACTCTACCTGTATAAATTCTTACTAGTGGAATTGCTGGGTCAGTGGACTATGCAGAGAAAACGTGACAAGCCAAAATTGAGGGACAGTCTAAAAATACCTGACTCCAAAACTGTCACAATTATGGGGGGTGTAGGGGGAAGACCCACTCGCAGACCAGAGAGGACTCAGGAAATATGACAACTAAATGCAGTGCGGTATCTTGGATGGGATCCTAGAACAGAAATAAGGGACAAAGTTGGGAGTTGAGTTCATAATACTGTACCAGTGTTGGTTTCTTAGTTTTGGCAATGTTAATGTTAGGGGAAAAGGGGTGAGAGATATCTGGAAACTATTCTCTTTTTACAGCTTCTCTGAAGATCGAAAATTAATCTAAAAGTTTTTTCTTGAAAAAGCATTAGTGGAGGGCGCCTGGGTGGCTCAGTTGGTTAAGCGACTGCCTTCGGCTCAGGTCATGATCCTGGAGTCCCTGGATCGAGTCCCGCATCGGGCTCCCTGCTCGGCAGGGAGTCTGCTTCTCCCTCTGACCCTCCCCCCTCTCATGTGCTTGCTCTCTCTCATTCTCTCTCTCCCAAATAAATAAATAAAATCTTTATAAAAAAAAAAAACATTAGTGGAAAAACTGGTGAAACCCAAATGAAGTCTACAATACCCTTACTAGTATTGTTCCAGTGTTAAAACCTTAATTGTGACAAATGTCTCATGATTTTGTAAAATGCTGACATTTGGGGCAGCTATGTGGAGAGTGTATATGAACTCTGTGTAGTATCTTTGTGCGTTTTCTATAAATCTAAAATTATTCCACAATTAAAAGTTTTTTTAAAAGCAAGTATACTTCCCTGAGAAGTATCTGCTTGCTTTTCCTTTTCAAATTTTTATTTAAATTCTAGTTAGTTAACACATAGTGTAATATTGGCTTCAGGAGTAGAATTTAGTGATTCATCACTTGCATACAACACCCAGTGCTCATCCCAACAAGTGCCCTCCTAATCCCCATCCCCCATCTAGCCCATCCCCCACCCACCTCCCCCCATCAACCCTCAGTTTGTTCTCTATAGCTAAGAGTGTCTTACGGTTTGCCTCTAGCTCTTTTTTTACCCCCTTCCCCTACGTTCATCAGTTTTGTTTCTTAAATTCCATGTATGAGTGAAATCATATGGTATTTGTCTTTCTCTGGCTGACTTATTTCGCTTAGCATAATACCCTCTAGTTCCATCCACATCGTTGCAGATGGAAAGATTTCATTTTTTTGATAGTTGAGTAATATTCCTGTGTGTGTGTGTGTACACACCACTTCTTTTATCCATTCATCAGTCAATGGATATTTGGGCTCTTTCCATAATTTGGCTATTGTTGATAATGCTGCTATAAACATCAGGGTGCGTGTACCCCTTCTAATCTCCATCTCTGTATCCTTTGGGTAAATACTTAGTAGTGCAATTACTGGGTTGTAGGGTAGCTCTATTTTTAACTTTTAGAGGAAGCTCCATACTGTTTTCCAGAGTGGCTGCACCAGTTTGCATTCCCACCAACAGTGCAAGAGGCTTCCCCTTTCTCCTCAACCTCACCAACATCTGTTGTTTCCTGTGTTGTTAATTTTAGCCATTCTGACAGGTTATGAGGTGGTATCTCATCATCGTTTTGATTTGTATTTCCCTGATGATGAGTGATGTTGAGCATCTTTTCATGTGTCTGTTAGCCATCTGGATGTCTTCTTAGGAAAAATGTATTTATGTCTTCTGCCCATTTCTAAACTGGATTCTTTGTTTTTTTGGGTGTTGAGTTTTAGAAGTTCTTTATAGATTTTGGATACTAACCCTTTATCAGATATATCATTTGCAAATATTTTCTCTCATTCTGTAGGCTGTCTTTTAGTTTTGTTGGTTGTTTCCTTTGCTGTGCAGAAGCTTTTTATCTTGATGAAGTCCCAATAGTTCATTTTTGCTTTTGTTTCTCTTGCCTCCAGCGACATGTCTAGTAAGAAGTCTCTATGGCCAAGGTCAAAGAGGTTGCTCCCTGTGTTCTTTAGGATTTTGATGGTTTCCTAGCTCACATTTAGGTCTTTCATCCATTTTGAATTTATTTTTGTACATGGTACAAGAAAGTGGTCCAGCTGAGAGAAAGGAGTGAAGGTGTCCAGCACTAAAAGCAGGTGTCTGACTTCCCAGGTGACCAGAAAGAGAGAGGGACCCAAAGCAGGCAAGAAACACTGGACATGGGCATCTCGTCTCCCTCATAGCTGGTGCAGAGAATGGGAATGCTGCTTGAGGAAGAGTTGGCACCCACAGCACGCCTACCAGAAGCACCTAGAGAAAGTGTGTCTGTACAGTTGGGGAATGAAGTCCTCTTATTTTCCTATTTATCTTTCCTTTCTGTCACAATCTCTCATGTGGCATCATGAAAATTTGTATGATTTCCATGTGACCTTACCTCCTCCTTTTTTCCTTGTTTAGATTTTATGTCCGATTTAGATAAAATCATCTAAAGGTTGGGAATGTTCTGTTGCACCCAGTGTGAAGAGCAAACAGGAGTAGGAAGTGAAGATTGGAGGTGGGCGGGTACTATAGTGCCTTGTCGTATGTGTGTGTGTATATATTTATCTTTGAATACTCGACAAGCAAGGCTGCTTTTTAACTGTCACATCTGGTCCTGGAACCCCAAGCATGTCTTTGAAGACTCTTCAAACACATCTGAACTGGTGGACTTTTGCAAGGCCAGGAATAATAGTAACAGCAAACATTTATTGCTTACGGACTCTGGTCAGGCAGTGGGTCAGGTGCTTCTCATGCATTATTTTATTTAATCCTACAGGGAAGGCGCTAAGATTCTCTCCATTTAAAAAAAAAAAAAATAGGAAATGAAGGCTTAGAAAGCTTGAGTAATTTGCTCAAATCACATGGCTGGTAAATGCTGTGACTGAGAATTGAACCTAATTAATCAAGCTCTGTCCTATTAAGTCATTTATTTATGTTCCTGAGGATTAAAATATTTTGGGTTGTCTCATAAGGAAGCATGCTACCCAGATACGAAAGTGAAGAAAGCTCTGTATCATTTCAAAAGAATGTTACAACTGTAGGGCCATGGTTGTGTGATGTTTTTCTCTGTAAACAGTACATTTACCGATCTCCAAAGGGAAATGGGTCTCTATGAGATGGAGAGAATACAAATCTATCTTCCTCCTCTTAGAAAAGGCCACCAGGACTAATTAGGTAATGGCTGTGCTTCTGCTCCTTGGGGATAAGGGGCTAACGGACCCAGGATGAATCCAGTTCTGTTTTTCAGAGGTTATAATTGACTGTGACAGTGGGCCTTTTCTAGAGGTCATCCAAATAATTATATGAAAAGGGAAAATGTCGAGCATCTCACCACTTTTTCTGAAATATTTTTTCCTTGCTCAGTTATGTATGCTTAAACTATGTTGTTCCTGTTCTGTCGTTGGCATGGTTTGTCCCAGGGTGAAAATGTCAACTTCTATTCTGTCTCACGGCCTTGTGCTCTAGGGCTGATCTTGTAAATGAGTTGGTTTCTTTCTTTCCTAATTCTGAAAACTCTATTTCTCTTTCTAAGGTGGACTGCTGGGGACAGCTTTTGCAGTTTACCAGTGTGTGTACAAAAGTTACAGTTCCTTAGCTCTTCTCTAGGCAGCGGTCTGTTGGCACCCTTCGTCACAGACAGGCTTTCAGTAATCGCCCCACAGAACAGATTACTTTGGACAAAAAGATTACTTTGTACTCTGTGGATTTTGCATTTGTGCCATAACACCTTGAAAACCCTATCACCTAATACTGTGAAAACTCCTTGCTTACTTACGCAAAATCCCGCAAGATCTCCTATTTTGTTTTGGCTTTTGTTGGCTGCCTGATGAATTGCCTGAAAGGGAGTGGAATTCTGGAAAGTAAGCAAGGAAGAGACAAGGCTGAGCACAAGGAGTACGAGCGAGCGGGGTGGCATTAGAAATCACTCCTAAACTGTCATAAGCACAAGGGAAAGTCCGTGACTAAAGCCACAGGGTCACATCCATCACCCCCCCCCCCCCCAACAGTGTGTGTCTGGCAGAGAGGAGCACTAAGAACCCTTGAGGCGATGTTTACATGGATGTCCTTTAAAAAAGCATTTCAAGAGTCTTTATGCCAAATAAAAGTGTCCCTTTAGGAGCCCAGGCCAGTTAATTCGAAGTAAAGCTGTTTGTGTGAGGGATGATTTCAGCCCAGCTGTTGTCCACACAGCACACCAGGCCCGGAACAGAGCAAAGGTCTGCGCACAGCTGCGGGCTGATGTCACTGCCTGGGGTTGGGCCTGCGCTTTGGACTGTTGTACTCACAGCGAGCGAGCCGTATATCCTCCCTCCTGGGTCTGACCCATCTTTCCCTTCCCTCCCCTCTGCCTTCCCTTCACCTCGCTCACTGGCCAACAAAACTTAAATACTTTTAAGCTTTGTTTTCTTTTCTTTTGTTTTTTCTTTTTTTTTTTTTTTTGAGATTTTAAGATATTAAGATTTTTTTTTAAGATTTTTTTAAGATTTTTTTTTTTAAGATTTAAGATATTTGAGAGAGAGACTGAACAGGAGCAGGGGAGGGGGAGGGGCAGAGGGAGAAGTAGGCTCCCTGCCGAGCGGGGAGCGCAATGATGTGAGGGGGGCTCAATGCAAGGGGGACCTCCATCCCAGGACCCTGAGATCATGACCTGAGCTGAAGGCAGACGCTTAACGGACTGAGCCACCCAGGCGCCTTTTTTTTTTTTTTTAAAAAAACAGGAAACGCCCTGTCCAGTGGCTAATGTAAGAGGATTTCCATCTATTCTATTTGATTTTGAAGTCTGATGCACCATAGATATACACTGAAACGGACGGTTGTTTCATTACAAACGTGTTAAAATTCGGCAGGTGTAGCATACTGTTAACTTCATGTAGAAGATCTTCTAGCTTTTGGTTCACTTAGACATTTCTGTCTCTGATAGGAGCATTCAGATGGGCTGGGATCATACTATTTCTTTTTTTTTTGGATATTTGAAATTCCAATGGAATTAAGTGAAAAGGCTGTATGGAACCAAAATTGCCCTAACTAGAAAGTTGTTTGATTGTATTTATTTATTTGAGAGAGAGCGCTTGCATGCAAGCACTCACTGTGGGGGAGGGGGGGGCAGAGGGAGGGAGAAGCAGGCTCCCCACTGAGCAGGGAGCTGGATGTAGGGCTGGATCCCAGGACCCAGATCAGGACCTGAGCCCAAGGCAGACGCTTAACCGACTGAGCTACCCAGGTATCCCTAACATTTGCCTACTTGAATCTTTTTTTTTTTTTTTTGCACCTTTGGTAAATAATCAGTACAATAAAAAGGAAAAGTAAGAAGTGTTGCATGACCGTCAGCATAGTCATTATCTTTCACTAAATTCTTTTAAAGAAAAGAAATTAACTTCTAAAATTTAGTTCCACAGGACTGAATTTGATGATTGCTATAATCTGGCCTCCATCTACCTTTTTAGGTCTATTTCCCATTGTTCTGCCTTGTGAATGTTCTAGTTCCCAGGGCACACCGTGCGGTCTCCCACCATTGGCTTGTGGTAGAATAGTTGTCACTCTCAGTATCAGAATGGCATTTTTGTATGGCTCAATTTTAAAAAACTGCTGACCAGATCAAAACCACAGTGAGATGCCATTTCACACCCACTAGGCTGGCTTAGAAAAAAAGAAAATTAGTTTTGGTGAAAATGTGGAGAAATTGGAACCATTGTGCACTGCTGGTGGGAACATAAAATGGTGTAGGCATTATGCAACACAGTACGGTGGTTCCTCAGATAATAACAGAATTACCATTAGATCCAGCAGTTCCATTTCCAGGTATATACTCAAAAAGAACTGAAAAAAAAAAAAACAGATGTTTGTGCACCCATGTTTATAACAGTAGCATTCACAGTAGCTAAGAGGTAGGAGGCAACCCAAGTGTCCTTTGACAGATGAATCGATAAACAAAATGTCCATTGACAGATGAATCAGTAACAAAATGTGGTCTATACATACAATTGAATATTATCCAGTTTTACAAGGAAGGGAGTTCTCCCACCCACTACAACATGTATGAACCTTGAAGACCTGATGCTGAGTGAAATAAGCCAGGCACAAAAGGACAAATTCAGTATGGTTCCATTTATAGGAGGTACTTAGAAGAGTCAGATTCACAGAGAAAAGGTAGCAGTGGTGATTGCCAGGGGAGGAGGACGGAAGAGGGATTGAGGAGTTACTGTTTAATTAATAGGGAGTTTGAGTTTTGGGGGAGAAAAAGTTCTGGAGCTAGATGGCAGTAATGTTTGCACAACTGTGAATGCGCTTAATGCCACAGAACCGTACGCTTGAAAATGATGGAAAATGGTAAATTTTATCTTGTATATATTTTGCCACAATTAAAAAAAAAAAAAGTTTGTCTTAATCTGCAGACTGAACCTTCCATACCATACTCGCTGGATGTCAACTACTTTGAGTGCCATTTATTGGACCCTTAGGGACTGCCCTGTATTGTTCTCCTCAAAAGTATAGGTCTTGTCTTCTCACTTAGACAATGAGCCTCCCAAGGAGAGGCTCCATGTTGTTTCTCACCAGTTTCTGGCCCAAAAGACAGCTGGGTGGGGTGGGAGAAGCCCAGGCTTTGGATGCAGATCGTCAGAATCCAGACTGCTTACCACAATCCAGTCTTCTGCCACTTACTTAGCTATGTGCTTATAGGCAAATGATTTACCCTCTGTTGGTTTCCTTGTTCATTTAGTAATAAGGTTCTCACAGGACTTCTGGAAGGGTTGGATACTGTGTAGGGAGCCCCCATTCTTCACCAGTCACTGACTAATAGGTTGTTTTTTTTTTAAAGATTTTATTTATTTATTTGAGAGAGAGAGAATGAGAGAGAACACATGAGAGGGGGGAGGGTCAGAGGGAGAAGCAGACTCCCTGCCGAGCAGGGAGCCCGATGCGGGACTCGATCCCGGGACTCCAGGATCATGACCTGAGCCGAAGGCAGTCGCTTAACCAACTGAGCCACCCAGGCGCCCTAATAGGTTTTGTTTTTTTTTTTATGTTCCTTTCCCCTTTAATAAATATTTGTGGATTTATTTGAATTTTAATGGTTCTCTTTAGCAGACACTATTCTTGTCATTATTCAATATAGTCCATTTTGCCTCTGAAAGAATCCCAATAGGGGACATGTGACTAATATTTCTACTACCACATGGCATATTCCCAAGAAAACAAGTCTACCTCATTGTTGGAAATTCATCCCAGGAACCAGCCAATCTCACATTACTTAAGTAGAATGATCATTAAGCTAAACTCTCCTTTTCTTTGCCCTAAAACTCTTATTCCTTCTACAACTGCAGAAATATATATTCCTTACCAAAAGAGAGGTAAGGATTCACAACTGACTTACCAGTACTCATTTTATATTAGTCCATGGGCACTTGAGGATATTGAGAACATGCATCCTCCTGACAGAGTATCACTCATTTCACCTGTTCTGAATGTCAGTGAAGGAAGGCTGGAAAAGGCAAAAGTCAAGCTTCCTGAGAAATTACAGGGATCTTCCAGGATATATTATAGTGTGGGTGGGTATGCATTTATGTGCAAGTTCTGCGATGTATTATTAATCATTATGTGTTTTCAGTAGTGGTGGTGAAGAGTAAGATGCTCCGATTTTAAATTATGCCTTTCAGATCACTTTGCCTTTAAAAATAATCACCTTTTGATATATTGTAGCTTTTAAAATGTTTTTTTTTCCCTAAAGTTGGTATGCTCTGGTTGCTTCAACATATTCTAATACTTTGTTTTTATTACTGTATTTTTGAAATCAGCTCAAATTAAGACGAAGCTTAAAATCCATTTATTTCTTCTTTCTGATCTTCCCTGTTCCCTCTGTGTCTTAGCTTCTCCCTACTGGCTGGCCATCCTTAGAGACGCCTCGGCCAATCAGAGCCTTCTCTCCTTATGGCCCCTGCACTGATTGGTCAACACACAAAAGGGTGATCCTCCCTTGGAAACCTGGTTTTTCTCAAGTACTTCTGTTACTTCTTGCTAGGTGGTTGTGTGGGGGGGTTTTGTTTTTTGTTTTTCGTTTTTTTTGTTTTGTTTTGTTTTGGTTTTTTTTGTTTGGTTGGTTTTGTTTTGTTTGTTGTTGGTTTTTTGTTTGTTTGTTTTGGTTTGGGAGGTTTTATTTTGCTGCCAGCGACCATTTCCTCTTGTTCCTATTTATTGTTCATTTTTATACCATTACATTTGAAAATCTGGTCAAGAGAGAACGAAGTACTCTGAGAGTACTGTGTTAATATTTCCAGAATCATCACAGTTATGCGTGAATGTGATGAATTTAGGAATTTCGCAGATGAAATATCTTTTCCCTTTTTTATCTCTTTTCAGTCACTGCTTCATCTACCTGTGAGAAATTAGAAAAAGCCAGGAATGAGTTGCAAATAGCTTATGAAGGATTTGTCCAGAAGCTAAACCAGCAGCACCAGACTGATCTATCAGAGCTAGAGAATCGGCTTAAAGAATTTTACACCGGGGAGTGTGAAAAGTTCCAGAATATTTACATTGAAGAAGCAGAGAAGTATAAAACTCAGTTGCAAGAGCAGGTTTGTGCTTTGGAGCCTGAGCATGTTCTTGGTCATGGCTATTTATTTAAATTCTAATTGTTTAATGAGGAACTTCCTTTGAACTTCTCTTTATTTAAATAGGTGAAAAGGGGTTTTTCAATTAATTTTTTTCTACGATCAAGTAAGAGTGAAAAAAGGGAGAAAAAACAAAGAAAAGTTAAGGGGAAAAAAAAAAACTTTATCGTACTACCTGGAAGTAATCCCTTTGTGAGCATTTTGATGTTACACTGCTAAATGATTGGTTTGCATTTCTTCTTTTTTAAAATGACAATAATCCATATTTTTCATGTAATAGTATGTCATAAGCTTATTTTTAATTTTCTTGCTTCCTTTTAAAATCAGTTCTCCATTTAGTAAGTATTTGTTGAGTGCCTACTGTATGCCTGGCATGAGCTAGGGATTGAGGATATAAAGACCAATGTGACAGGCGTGGATTGTACGTGGTCCTGTCACTGTGAAACATAGCCTCATTCCTTATGATGGGCCGTTGGTATCAGTGAACCGTGGAGAACCTGTGTGTTGGTGTTCCTGAGGGGGAACAGACTGGAGAATTGGGAGGGGCAGATCCAGCTTGGCCTGTTCTTTCCATGTGTTGGGCAGCCTTTAACGTGAATGCATGCTTATGTGTCAAGTCTCCCAATACTGTTGCTTATTACTCAAGACTTTTAATTTTTTGTTCTTTTTTCTTCTTCTAGTTTGACAACTTAAATGCTGCCCATGAAACCTCTAAGTTGGAAATCGAAGCCAACCACTCAGAGAAAATCGAATTGCTAAAAAAAACCTATGAAACCTCCCTTTCAGGCAAGAATGCTTTTTTTTTTTTTTTTTTTAAATAGAATCAGGTCTAATGGAACAGCGTGGTATGTTTTAAAACGGAAATGATTTGTAACTTTCCCTTCCAGAGAATACCCTGTGGTATTCAGTTTGGAGTGTTTTTGCTTTCTTTTTGCATCGTTCATTGTTAGCAGATGCCCTTTTCCCCTTAGGATGCAAATAGTAGTTTGTCACAAATGCCAGCCATTTCAGAAATAGGATGAACTTTTAAAGAACGTAAAGGCCTTTTTGGTAGTAGTAGTTCTTTACCACTTGAAGTCCTGGGAAGTTAAAAGTGTTAGTTGGTATCCTGGCCACAGTAAAGGATCGGTGCTCAGCAACACTTGCTCACCAACACTCTTGCACTACAACGATGTCGTGAAATGGAGATGGCCCTGGTTGGAGTCAAGAAAGAGTATTTTTAGAATTATTTTATCATGATTGGAAAGGCCGAAGTAGAAGGAAAAGAAGGAGCCATTTCTTTAAGAACGCAAAGGATAGCAGAAGTTGTTATGCTAAGCTCCATGCACCCCAGAGATAAGCGTGTGGACGTGGGCTGAGAACGGGCGGGCTCACCTTTGGCAAAGGCCTTTTCTCATCAGAAAAAGAGAGTTGTCGTGTGAAGTCAGAGACGACAACATCGAAAAGTGACTGACCCAGGGTTGATATTTAGTAAACATTGTCCTTCTTCCTTCCTGCTAGGATTGGGTTTAATTTTAGACTTCTGTTTGGTTCATGAAGAGCAAATGGAAAAGCACACAGGAACTCCAGAGCATGGGGGTGAAGGCCATTGTTGGAGGCGCTCTCCCCTGAGGAGGACGCTCTGTTTCCGCTGGCCTCTGGGGGCCTCTCTGCTCTCCATCATGAAATGGAAATATCTGCCCTACTCCTCTCATAGGGCTAATTTGAGAACAGATAGCTTAATTCTTATAAAAGCATCTTACAAATATAAAGTAACATAGTCCTCCTGCTTCATAATCAACTCTTAGATCTACGTGCTTTAACAACCGTAGAATACAGTGATCTCATAGGATGTCATTGCCTCCAAAAAAAATCCCTTCTTTGCAGAAATCAAGAAAAGCCATGAAATGGAAAAGAAGTCACTTGAGGATATGCTTCAAGAGAAGCAGGAATCGCTGGAGGTGGGTCAATCTCACTTACCCCCACCTCCTCCCCGCCCCAGATATCCGCATTCCTGAGGTTTGTGTGGTTTGGGTAATGTTTCTGTGTACATTTGCTATGTTTCTGGTGTCTGCTTGCTAACTTGTGCTCCACATTTCATTGTTTGTTTTAGAAACAAATCGATGATCTGAAGAGTGAAAATGATGCTTTAAATGAAAAGTTGAAATCAGAAGAACAAAAGAGAATATCAAGAGAGAAAGCAAATTTAGTAAGTTGTGCATGCTTCTCCATCACTACGGAGTTCTCTTCTGCTCAGCTGCCCGTGAGGGTCAATGATACGGGTTTGGACTCCTTCCATATGTTGCAGAGTGATTTTTAAACTGGCTTCTTTGTTTACTGGTAGCTTTTTAGAAATCCTAAGAACTGACATACAGATGAAGCCCCGTACATTGTGAGTGGTCTAAGCTGATAACTACGGCCAGATAAGAAAACTGTCAATGAGGGTCAGGGTTTCACGTGAAGACTATAGTTTTGTTTTGTTTTTTAAACTAACTGGTATATTGAGATATAATTGACATACCATGACATTCACCCTTTGTTAAATGTGCAATTCAGTGGTTCACATGTTGTGCATTGGTCACCATTATCTACTTCCAGAACATTTTGTCACCCCAAAAAGAAACCCTGTACCCATTCCCCCCCGAACCCCCAAAACCCCCCAGCCCTAGGGAATCACCAGTCCACTTTCTGTCTCCATGGATTTGCTGATTCTGGACATTTTGTATAATTGGAATCATGTTCTCTTGGTCTTTTGTGTCTGGCTGATTTCACTCAGCTTATGTTCTCAAAGTTGATGCATATTGTAATATGTGTAGGCGCCTCATTCCTGTTTATGTCTGAATAGTATGTCATACGGGCAATCCTCACTTTGGAAAAGTACAAATTTATCTCGTAGGCTCAACTTTCTCCTGCAACTTGTATCCTTATTCACCTGGCCCCCACCTTACTTTTGAGAAAAAATTTCTGTTTCTGTCTTCAGTACCACCATTTTCCTTCCACATATTTGTGCGTGGGACTGCAGAAGCAAAGTTCTTTTGCTGCTTAAAATCTACCAGCTCGAAAAGTACATGTGCTTGGGTCTCTCAGTGAAATCTTTTGAGGATGTCTTTGGACACCCTCTAGACATTTGAATACAATTAGTTGAGATGAGGTCATAGTCAATGTTCAAAGCTATTTATTCTGGAAGGTTCTTAGACAAAGCAATGATTTCAAAAAAAAAAAAAAAAAAATCTAGACTTACATGCAGGGTGTAAACCTTACAAGTGGTTCCAGGAACAGATTTTAAAGAGCTTCCTGGAACTGCAGCAGCTTTTGAAAACTAACAGAAACAGATTGAGGAAAGCAGGGCTACCTGAGGCCTGACCCCCTGGGGGAGTGTACCTGATGCTGTGGGAGGGCGCATTTGAGGAAGGCCCAGGCAGGCAGAGAAGTCGGCAGAGGTGCGATGGGAACAGGGCTGTGAATGCTCAAAGCTTAAAAATGGACAGAATAAATGATACTGTCTCCTTTTAACAAAATGAGATATGGTTTTCTTTTTTTCCCCTAAAGATAACAGATCCTGTGTCAAAGGGTGAGAGTATTGGAGGCCTATGAAATTTGGAGAAGAGCCCTGGATTCGCAGGCTTGGGTGTTATGCCTGCCCCGGCCCTTTCCCGCTCTGGCATGTTCCCTGAGCCAGTGCCCTGCATTGTGGAACTCACTCTCTCCTGTGGAGTGAGGGCTTTGAATAAGTAGTCCTGAGAACCCATTCCCTGCTCTTCCCTAAGGCTTGGTCCCGAACATTAACCACTGCCCAGGAGTATAGTTTGGGTGATCTACCACTGCTGACGCTTGTCTGAGAAAGTCCCTCATTAAATCTGATCAGTAGATTTATATGTTTTGGATGGTTCACTTGGATTTCCAGAAAAAAAGGAAAGAGTCCGGATTCCACTCTGGGGGTGTGCTCTAAGAGGATGTCTCCCCTTATGTAGTGTTTGTTTTGGACAGAATTCCAGTGCATGTGCTGTACGCCATATAGCGGTCAGGTGTCACAGAATAAAAGAGAAGTACTGGACAGCTCAATATAGTCCCCTCATAATAAAAATCCCAAAGACTCAGGGCGTTGTTGTCACTTGGTGGTTTTCCAGAGAGCCCTGTAAATGCACTGCCTTTTCATTCCTGGTCAGTTACTGACTTGGTTGGCAGAGAACAGTTCCCTTTTCTCCCTCCAAACGCCAGGAAAGGACTTGTAATGGCCTCATCTCTAGCCAGAGTTGTTTTGTATTGTAAGCAATGTTTTTGGTTTTTTTTCCTCTTCCAGTAAAATATTTGGTGTGACCAATATTTTCCCTTGTTAAGTTCCCGATAAATGAGTGAAATGTTTGTTTTCAGAGATGAAATGTCTTATTTCATTCTTATAACCAAAGACTTTGAGATTACAGTTCTCTTAACCCTTTTTTTCCACCTCTTCCCCTGAAGCTGCTGTAAGAAGGTTAGAAGTCTCTAGCTATTTGTTTGCCCAATTTCTAAATCTAATCAAAGACTCTTTCTATTAAGAATTTGACAACGTGTGGTTAAATAATCAGAGCTGTGTCCTGCTGTGTCTGTTCCAGAAGAACCCTCAGATCATGTATCTGGAGCAAGAGTTGGAAAGCCTGAAAGCCGTGTTGGAGATCAAGAACGAGAAACTCCACCAGCAGGACATCAAGTTAATGAAAATGGAGAAACTGGTATGTTTCTTCAGGGTTTTACCCAGTAGAACAAAGACTGTGGCATAGAAACTGGGCTCTGAGCTAGAGCCGTGGAGTTGTTTTAACTGCTACTCAAGTGCTTAGAAATGTGCAGAAGGCAACAAGAGGCTACATTTTCTTCTGTGGGTTTGCTCCAGGCTTATTTATTGCTGCCTTCTGGAACTTTTTTTTTTCCCCCAAGGAACACAGAAAGCAGCATTTGGGTCCTTGGAAAAGCCACAACAAACAAATTAGGCTTCTGTTTTAGGGTCTGTGAATCTTAATGCATCTAAGAAGAATTTTGAAATCATGTAAAATCAGTACTTTAAATATATCACCAACTCTGGGCTGGTGTCTTATGTCCCAAACAGTTGAATATGTAAATGAATCACATTAGGGTAATTCAGTTTGCTATCTAAATTCTTAATCTCTCTCGTGAATTAGAGTGTGACGGAAGAGTCATGCTCTCATAAAATTAATCTGGTTGGACAAATGCAAACATTATGAAAAATATGAATGAGGTGGAGTTTGTGGCCTCTAGGACAGAGCACCAGCGTCGGCCAGTGACAAGTTCGCCAAGAAGTCTGTGTTCAGGTGGAGCACGGCTGCTGGGAGCCAGAGTCTCACCAAGCGGACAGGGTTTGGCAAGGCAGCTTAAGTGATCCCAGCCATTGCTGTACTTGGCCCTTGACTGTACCAGCTGCCTCATTGTGCCTGTCCCTTGTCCCCCAGTTATGAGTGATTCATTGTTGAGTGACCGAGTGCCTCATTCAAGCCCCAACCGGCTCTGGACAACAGGAAACCTGGAGGCCACTCTTTGTTTGCTTTTTTGTTTGTTTGTTCGTGTTTTGGTGTTTGGTTTGATTCAGTTTTCTTCTAGAGACACCATTACCTCACTGTGGAGGGAGGTAAGGGCTAAGCCCCCATCTGGATAAATGGGCACTTTGAATTGCCAGGCAATTGTGATTTTTTCTTTTAAAGGAAGGAAAGAATTCTTACGGTTTATTAACGGGCCTAACCTAATATAGATACCAGTTCCTGCCAAAGGTCATCCTGTTCCATCAAGCCTGATAACTCAGCTAATCTCACAGTCATTGGTGATGTAGATCACCCTATTAATAATTTGTTGCCCTATGTGCCGTTCATGCATCCAAACTTTTCAAAATACCATATACATGAAGAACAGGCTCTGCTATAAAGTTAACAACACATTGTAGTTATTGTTGACCCATAAACATTTTTGTTTCTTGCCATGCCGGAGAGGTATCATGGTATTAGTTAGCATAGAGTTGATACAACAGGTAAACCCATGGTTACTTTATCTACAGGCATACCTCAGTGAACGATATTGTGGGTTTGGTTTTAGGCCACCACAATGCCAATATTGCAATAAAGTGAGTCACATGCTTGGTTTCCCAGTGCATATAAAAGTCTGTTAAGTGTGCAATAGCATTATATCAAAAAAAAAAAAAAATCCATGCACATACCTTAAAAGTGCTAACTATCTGAGCTTTCAGTGAGTTGTAATCACTAATCACAGGTCACCATAGCAATTGTAATAATATTGAAAAAGTTTGAAATATTTCCAGAATGACCAAAATGTGTCAAAGACCTTGAAGAGAACAAATGCTATTGGAAAAATAGTGCTGATAGACTTGATTGACATGGGGTTGCCACGGATTTTCAATTTATTTAAAAAAAAAAATCTGCAAAGTACAAGGAAGTGACATATAATAAAATGAGGTATGCTTGTATTCGTAAGCTCAGAGCCTTTGTAGAAAATAAGACTTGTAGAAAGCAAGGAGGCTTTCTCAGTTCGAAAGCTTTGGTATGACAACTAGCTCTACCAATGGTTAGCTGTGTGGCAACACAAGGGCTAGTTTCCTATAAAAGGAGACCTTGGATGAGATAATACTATCAGGCCAATCCCTGCCCAGTCTCTCATTCCAGATTGCCTCACATCATGTGTTATTTCGAATTCCTTTGTAACTGCTGGAAATACCAAGGCTCCCTTTTTCTTACAGTCTCATTTTTGGGAAAGTTTTTCCACCTGGCGGACTTGTTCTGAGCACTTTCTGGATAATAAGAAATTTTAAGAACAGTAGGACTCCCAACCAAGAGTCGTAGTCAGAGTGGATGAGTCATACATTGCAGAGACAGGGATTAGTGATGTCACCACCTCAGCAAGTAATCAAATCTTACCTTTAGAAAGTAATGGGATGTAATCAGCTCTTCATCATGTTAAGTGATTAAATGTCTTCTGGGATTTTATCCTTGAATCTCTCCCCTGATCAATTTGTTTTTCTTGAAAGTTCTCCAGCAGGAGAACAAATGTTTCTTCCCCTGAACTGGGGAGGGAGGCTTTGTGTAGTGAGTGCTCCTTCTCTCAATTGGTGCTCCACAGAGCTTGGTGAATGGGCGCTTTGTGTGGCCACCCGAGGTAAAGGCTACAGAGAAACTGGAAACCACGTTTAAGGCCATGGTAGACATGGCCAAGAATGGTCAACTGTTGGCCTACTATGAGTTTTCTTCAAACATGGGGATTTTTTTTCTCCAGACTTGACTATAGGAAGCTGAAGTGCAGGCCAGCCGCTGTTGTCATTTTACCACCTTGAAACTGAAAGAGGCGCGCGTGTGCGCACACACACACGCGCATTCATGTTGCCCTGGGCGTGGGGCACCAGTTCTCGGGGGGGGGGGGGCGGGGGGGTAGCAGTTCTAAAACAGTGTGACCGGGAGCAAATCCATTACCACCTGGGTGTGTCAGTGGCCTGGCAGACATTTGTAAAAATTATATATCCAGATGCACTGTTTTGCTGTTTTAGATTCTTTTTGCAGCATGCCCGTGTGCAGATATTTCGATATACTACTAAACCTTCCTTAATTAAATCTCTTCAAGTGTGCTGGTATCAGGAATGGGCTTAAGGGAATGAGGGGCTTTATTTTTTATTATTTTATTTTATTTATTTATTTGAGAGAGAGAATACATGAGAGGGGATAGGGTCGGAGGGCAAAGCAGACTCCCTGCCGAGCAGGGAGCCCGATGCGGGACTCGATCCCGGGACTCCAGGATCATGACCTGAGCCGAAGGCAGTCACTTAACCAACTGAGCCACCCAGGCGCCTGAGGGGCTTTATTTTTTAATGTATAAATGTTGGCATTCTCGTTTACATCAAGGTGGACAACAACACAGCGTTGGTTGACAAATTGAAGCTATTCCAGCAGGAGAATGAGGAATTAAAAGCTCGGATGGACAAGCACATGGCGATTTCAAGGTAAAAATGGTCCTATTTTCCCTGAGCTCCTCCCTTCCTTGAACGACGAGTGTTAACTTTCTTACCACACTCCACCCATGGTGGGTGGTTCAACAATGTGGACAATAGGATTGGAACCAATGGTGTGGACCACTGTGGTCCCTGGCAGACTGACGCTGAGAATGCTTTCAGAGATGGAGCAGCACAAGACCCAATAGGAAACAGCCCCAAGCATAAGACAGTCATCAGACATGGAGAAAAGCTGTGGTAGGGTCACCCACCCATCTATGAACTCACCCCCAAAGGTACTTTTCCTTGGGCTTACGCTCACACTCTCAGCGTTTCTCCAGCAGCCCGGCCCCCATTCCCAGCAGCCCTGGGCAAGACTCCCTTTTGTTCCAGAGGGATTGTTTCGGGGGCTTAAATTTTTTCAAGTTCCTTTGAACTCAGATCCACGTGGTTTGTGGCTCTTTTTTTGTCTTCAAGGCAACTCTCCACCGAGCAGGCCGTTCTGCAGGAGTCACTAGAGAAGGAGTCCAAGGTCAACAAGAGACTGTCCATGGAGAACGAGGAGCTGCTGTGGAAGCTGCACAATGGGGACTTGTGCAGCCCCAAGAGGTCCCCCACATCCGCCGCTGTCCCCTTCCAGTCACAGAGGAACTCCGGCTCCTTCCCCAGCCCCAGCATCTCACCCAGATGACGCTTTCTGGAAGCTGGGAGACTGAAAGCGTTTGTACAGGTCTGCGGGACTGACCCTAACCACGCTCATGGGCACGAGCGCTACCGTAGTGGACGCGTGATGACCACTCTGGAACTGGAGAGTCGCCACCCCCGAGGCTTCTTAGGAGACTGGAACTCTGGAGGAAGACTTGGACCCCGTCCAAGAGCCTCCTCCCCAAAGATCTCAGAACGGATCTACACGGACACTGTTGCACAAAGCACTTAAAGAACAAGAGGGTCTTGTTCATTGCCTTTTTCACCTAAGCATAAGGGGAAAAAAACTCTCAGGGGCCTGTTAAGATAAAGATTTATAACCTTTATAATGTTCTTCACCACAGACACCTTCTTGTGATTTTTATTTTGGTCTGACTGGGGATGTATGAATGAAATGGATGCACAGAGTGTCGTGTCTGATGCTGCCTCCTTTGCTGTGTATTCAAAGTCAAATGCTGCATATATCTGGGTGTGTACTAATCAAATAATAGTCAGTGTATGCACTTCTGCAAAAGCCATAGAAGGAGGAATGATCGTCGCTTGAATTAAGATTCTCGACCACCAACTCAGCTCAGCCCTTGACCGTGGGAAGCGGTAATGACAGGAAAGGCTTTGACTCGTCCACGTCTCTACAGCTCTGTATCCTTCGGGAGGAACTTGTTGGCAGTCTTTTGGTGTTTGGCAACGTCAGTTGAAACTAGATTTTTTTCCTGTAGATTTTTAACATCCCCATGTGAACCTAACAGTCTATTTTCTCAGGCTGTGTGCAGATATAGAACCCTAATTTTTCTAAAAATCTGTATAAAGAAAAAGGGCAGTACCAGTGGATTTGCTTCTGCCTTATTTTTACCTTGATCTGAGCTATTCCCACATATTGAAACTATCTGCTCTCCCATTATCCTCATTTCCCCTCTTCCTCTTCTCCTCCCTTCCTTCCTCCTCTTCACCCATCCCTCACTGCCCCCCCTCTCACCAGAGCCACGAAAGCAAGCCTTCTACCTCCTACCTACTTTTCTCTGGGACAAGGAATATGCTTTTCCAGAGCCAGCTCATCATCAAGGTGCCAAAACCACTTTCCAAATAAACCTAGGCCTGGATCTCCTAGTGCAAATTTTGGGAGACCCTAGAGAGAATGAAGAATAAGCCATTAGCTAGTAGAACGACGTAAGGTAGGATTCCGTGCTTATTGGTGAGTAGGAGCAGCCTGTTTAAGGCAGTGATGTGGTATTTAGTAAAACATTTGGGGAAGAGAATGCTAAGTTTCCGTGTACCCTTTGAGGAATCCTTCTGTCCTTGAGAAAGGAGCAGAACGGTCAGTCGATGAGCGGAAAACGGGGCATACACAACTCCCTCCAAGCTGCATTTCAGTTTCTTTTCTGAACTTATTACCTCTCCCCATTCTAAGACTTTGAGGGGGAAGTAGAAGGAAGAACTGTGGCTTCCTCTCCCTCTCCCTGCACGTCAGTGTTTACTAACCTGTGTTGCCCATGTCCCATGGCTGTACACATAACCGCTGTAGTATAGGAACGGATTTGGGACACTAGAGGTGGATATTCGAGTCCTCATTTACATGTACACTAAATAATAGCAAACTGATCTTCATGCTGCATGGTTGTTTTTATTAGTGATTGTGTCCGAAGCCTTTAACCTCCAGCAGTTTATTATGTATGTAACCTTCCATGTTTGCTTCTGATAAATGGGAATATGGGTTCACTGCCACCTCCTGGAATAGCTCTCTGCTTGTCCTTCTGAGTTGTTTTCAATGCCATTAGCCAAAGTTGGGTTTGCCATCCATCTCCTACACATGGGACATCTTGTGCTGTTCCTTATTGTCCTCCATACCATTTAGGTGTCTGGGGGAAATCAATCTTCTACACAATTAATACAAAATATCTTCAGAGAATGGGAGGCAACAGGAGAGTAGATAGGAAACGAAACAGAACTTTAAGATTTTTTTTTCAAACCAAATGTTTTTCACGTAGGATGCAAAATGTTGGCACGTCATGAAAATATGGATGTGTAAACTGTAGTTGTGCTCAGTTTGTAGTGATGGAAAGTGTATTTTACTTTGATCAAATAAATAATGCTGGAATATTCAATGTAAGAATTGCAACCTCTGACCTACTCCATCCTCCAAAGTGTCACCCAGTTTTTAGCCCTTCTCAAGACCCAGGTGACCATCTGTCTCCTCCCCAGGAGCTTCCAACGCAACGACAGAATTAGTCACAGGCTGGAATCAGGCTCTCAGAGCTAGACTTAGAGGTAAGCTTCTCTGAATTCCCAGCTATGTGTGTTGGAGAAATTTTGACTGATTTTAACAATTTCTGCTATTTAATAAGGTAAGAAAATGGGAACAGCTTAAGTCTAAATATTTTTAAAGATGGTAAAAAAGCCTAAATGAACTTGAGTCTTCCTTGATCTGGAAATCTAGTTTATATTGAAAGTTAAATTTTTAAAAACTCCGACTCTAGAATGACTCATCGTAGGACTTCGAGTGCAGCAGCTTTTAAAAAGGCAAGTTTATGTAATTTTTTGATACCTTTGTATTGTATTGTAGATACAGTTGAACCATGTATTACTCCATTTTTAGATCCTCATGTGTTGTAGTTGTGATATCAGATAGAATCTTGGGTAGTGACCCAAACCTTGCTGCCAACAAGTCCTTCTGGCTGTACTTCAACCTAAAAATGAACACTTAGCTCATTTTGTATTTTTTACAAAAACTTGCTCATTTAAAAGAAACGAGGCTATAAAGTTGTTAATATCAATGCTTTTTTTAATTATAAAAAGTAGAAATGCATGTAGATAGGTAAGCAATCAAAATACATGCTCTCTGTTCGAGGAGTTAACACTTCTATTATTAGACTGGATGACTTCCTTTTAGTTTGGATGTCTGGGTCTGACTCACAGGGCAGGGGGTGGGGTTTGGCACTTGACATCAGCCTCTGGCAAAGCATTAGTCAAAAGAACCCCAAAGCGGGTCATGGACACAAATGAACTTTCCATCAATTCATTATACTTCATTTGCCAAGTCAGGAGAACTCAACAGTGGTAGCAACTGTAGTCTCCCCTTGGAGATTCTGAGCGGTGCAAATATAATATCCTACATCAGTGGTCTCAAAGTCTTCAATTGTCATGATGCTCTGGGAGATTCTTGTGGTATGCCCCAGTCCTCGGTGGATCAGCCTCCAACTGTCTTGAATCGTCACGGGCCTTTCATCCTGTTGAACGACACCCCCATGCACTGAAGCACAGCACCAAGCTGCTACAAACAGCTCGCATTCACCCAACACCATTGGGTGGTGTTGTCAAAGTGCAAAATACGTACTTACTAAAGACTATTTGGTATGCAGAGCACAGGGGAGCTTTTGTGCTGTATAAACATTATACCATTTGGTACGCTCTTTCTGCTCTTCAGTATGTGGCTACTTAATATAAAATTTATTCTTTTGGAACTCCAAGAATGTGGAACTGGTATTAGGCAAAAAAAAACATGGGTAAAAATTTCCACTGCTCTCCTCTTCACATTGCCCACTTAGTAGTTCTTGGTCACAGAATTTAAAAGCAAGTGTGAATGAATAAGAGCTCCTCATTGTTCAGATTTGGGGAAGGGAGAAGTAGAAATAGTCAAATATGCCAAAGGACTCCAGTGGGGAGAAAAGTTGTACCCCGAGGATGGATAACATGATGCCCTAGATGACATAACTCCCTATTTCTAGAAAGTGAGAGGGTCACTTTTAAGATCTTCATCCAACTTCGGTGATAAGAATGTAGTATGTTCTGGATTAGTTTAACGTAACTGTAATATGACCAGTATTAAAAAATACCCTTTCTGCTCGTAAAAAACAAAACAAAACAAAACTTACAAATCACTGATGTCTTCAAAGTGTGACTGACAGCACTTCTTAAAAACATGTACCTAGTCCCAGGAAACTACTTTTCTCCGGGTAGAGTTATTTTCCACCAACCATAGTATAGCCAACACACTTCTGGCTTATGGGCTGTGTATGTCTTAGGAGGCCAAATCTCTTCTGGCAAGGAAGGGGTTATTCCATGGTGGTAGCAAAGCTGTTTATTTTAGTGAGCAAAACAGGCACGGGGGCTAAATGTGAGCTTGTTGCTCTTACGGAAAGTCTATTTTAACATACTCTCTGGCCTCACAGCACTTTTGCCAGGGCCTAGGTTTATATGCCCACCTGGTGGATGTCCTCACCACAGGGTAGAGTTTGCACTGCTGGAAACCAAGTGGCCTCCAACTGACCCAGGATTGGGGGTGGAGAAAGAGGGAGGCTCCCCCCTTTCCCTTCCAGGTCTCCTCCCTGCTTAAGGGTTACGAAGAAAAATAACCTATGTCAAGGGTATGCTGAGCTGCCTAACGGAACCCACTTCTTTTCCTGTCCTTGAAAAAAAGCGCCACTTGTAACTATACTGAAATGTCTTAGGAAACTAGGAAGCCCGGGCGCATACCATAGTTCCACACATTGGTTGCACTTAAGTTCGGATCTCTTCACTTAGGGGTGGGGATGGGGGACAAAACCGTGAGCTGAGAGAGCTGGCTGGGATGGGGGCACAGCCCTTACCTTCTGTCCCGGATAGATCCACCTGAATTCCACCTCAACGTCAGGTTCCCCAAGGACCGTGCAGAGGACACTGATGTCATCCCCACTTCTCACTTTGTTTGAGGATGCCAAGATGGTTGTTGACGGAGGGCCTCTGGGAACTGAAAGGAAGCAGGAGATGGGGAAGGTGAGATGGAAATCCACGAGTATGACCTTGAAGACAAACCTTGAGCTATATTCTGTTCTTTGAACAAAGCTGTAGCGTTTCTGCCTGCCCTCCAGCTTCCCAGCCAGCTTCAGGCCTAGGCTCTCCCACCACTTCCCGTGTCCTTTGAAGCCTCCTCTCCTCCTTGACGGTCCAGAATGGGGAGCTCATCCAGGACTCCCAGGCCCAGTCATTATATTTACACTAGGAGAGGAGCTAGAAGTTCTCGGAGTAAGAAGGGCAATAAAAAAGTTGGGGGAGAAGAAGGTGCGTGGAGAAAGAGCACGCAGAAGGTAGAGAAGGGGCAGACTGGAAGGAGGGCAACTGAAGGGGTGAAGAGGAACAGGTGGGTGTATGGCTGTCTCCTCAGAGGGAAGAGGAGAATGTGTGAATCGAAGGAAGAGGACATTCCGTAGGAAGGGCCCAAGTACCACATCTGTTGGCGGTCCCTTCACAGCACTGCAGAAACGTTTCTTCACTGGGGTCAGTTCACTCAAGGATTTTCATGGCGGCCTTGAGCAAGGCAATGGACTAGGAGCCAGGACTACAGCAGCCAACAACCCAGACGTGGTCTCTGAGCCCTTGGGGACCACTCTCCGTGGTCTGGGAGGAGGCAGACACTAAGCAAGTAATTGTACGGTTTATGTAAAACGTGAGTTGTGTCAGGAACTGTGAAGGAGAAGCCCAGCATGTTCTAGAAGCTCAGAATAGTCTGAAAAGCAAGAAAGACCTCCTTGCTTGAGGGAACACTGTTTGAACTAAAATCTGAAGGGTGAGCTTAACAGGCATGGAGGAAGAAGTAGGGAGGCAGCCACGGCCTGGGAATCCCAGTGTGCAGAGCCCCCACCGTGAGGTGGACGAAGGCCAGGCAGGCCACAGCAGGGTAGGGAGAAGGACAGAGGCTGGTCCAGCAAGGCCCTTCAGTCCACTGCAAGATTCCGACTAGAGGTCTAAGAAAAGTGGCAGCCTACTAAATGGTTTTAATTGTAATTATCATCAGCTATGGTGTGGAAGATGGAGGAAGAAAAAGGGAAATCAACTGAAAAGAGAGTTGCATTAGTACCAGGAGGAGAAGATAATAGTTTGAACTTCTCTTTTGCAGTAAGGATAGGGAGAAATAGGGCACGAAAAGTAGGATGTGAAAATGATTTGATGGAAAAGGTGAAAAGGCCTGGGAAGGAGACAGGACTGTCAGAGTGACTCCCAGGTCTGGGCCACACATACTCACCTGGGAGTTAGCAGTGAGCAGATAGGAAGCAGAGCATGGGTATGGCTGAGACTGGCCAAGAGGAGAGCAAGGCATGAGAAAGAAGGGTGTCCTATGGACCTCCACCACTGACAAGCTGGAAGAGGCAAAATGCTGACAAAGCAGAATGAGAAAGTGGGGGAAAATCAGGAAAACTTGAAGCCAGGGAGGAGGCATTTCACGTAGGTGTGGTAGAATCTAGTAGGACGAAACAGAAACTTGTCTACTGGATTTGATGGCCTGCGAGTCCCGAGTCCCTTAGCAAGAGCTGATTGGGTGGGACCCTGAGGAAAGAGATGAGCGTGTAGGAGGGAAGGAAACACAGGGAATGGGGAGCATCCTTCAGGGCATTTGGCTGTGATGGCAAAGAGAAGACCTTAGCCGCGGGCTCAGGATGGTCAAGAAGGGTTGAAAGTTACTTGGCAGCAGTGTTACTTGGGGGCCATGGTCTACTGAGTAAGTCCCAGAGCTGAGAATAAGAGGCATCGAGGAGTCCAGATTCTCATCTCGGAGAACTGTTTGTTGGTGGGGCCACTCACGCCTCTCCAGGGCTGCTCAAGCAGCAGCACTGCAGAATGACTTCTCCCCCGCCACCCCCACAGACCACTCCCCCCAGTCATAGAAGAGTTCTTGGAGGGAGACAAGTTACCACTGAAGGACTATGGTACATGAAAAGGAACCATTTCTTCCACTCACCTAAAGGGGCTGGCGAGGGGGGGCCTTGTGTCCTGGAAGTCACGAGAGGGAACCCCAAGAGAGTCACTGGTTAAGGGAGGGGGCAGCATGTTATTCTGCTTGCTAGCTGCACTTGTACCACCAGCCCAGAGCTGGAGAGCACTGGGAGTGATGGTCTGTGGGGGCCGCCAGGGGGACAGGAGACCCAGACTGTGTCCCCGCTGTAAGTGTCTAATTCGTACACGCTCCGGAGTCAGAAAGTGAAGAGACAAGGAGGACAATGAGCCAACGAGGAGAGTGACTGGAAGGGAGAAGAGAAAGCTGGTGGAGCCACGACACTCAGAGGAGCAGAGGTTCTTAACAGAGGATGAGAGGATGAGGGTGAGGAAGTAAGAATGGGCACATGTCAGGGGCAATTCTAGAGTCAGGGGAACAGAAGGACATGGAGACGTCAAGGGCTATATCCTTTCCGAGACCACACTGCAGATCAGGGCAAAGAGGTACGTGTGAATAGCCGAGGCCTTCAGCTGAGGGTCCAAAAGGAGGATGGGGCTGAATCTGACACAGGCGAATGCACCACAGGGGCTGCTTAGGGGTGAATTCCTTATCATCCATGGCGGGATGTTGGAGGCACTGTCTGTCCCGTTGGGTTCAATGATAAGCCAGGTCGGTAAATACTACCAAGAAACAAATGTCTCTGGGCTGTAGCCTCTCCCCTCCTCCCCCAAGGCCGGCACCAGAGCAGGGAGAGTGGGGGAGGTAGACCGTCTCCCTCCACCACTAGAAAACCCCACTCCAAGATGCTGGAGTCACCAGTGCTCCCTGTATGCTGGTGGACAGAGCAGGAGAGGACTTCAGGTCAAGTGCGGGGTTAACGATGTGAAATGAACAGTGTTAGAGACTAGAATGAGACTGTCTTACTAACCCGAAGTGCCTGTTGGATATAGAGTAGACTGAGATATCATTAATGGATCTCACTACCCTTAGGAAAGCGGGTTTCAACATGGCAGAGTTGAAGGAAGTAAAGAAAAAGGTGTTTCATATATGAACCCATTGAATTGAAACTCCTCACTAAAATACTCCCAGAGACATTTGATTCACATTAAAAAACAGTTCCATTTTAATGGAGAGATCTGAGCATACTTCAATTGTGTCCAGAAGTGGGAAGTGAGGTCAACTGGAAGAGACTGAATTTACCCATCCATGGGATTTTCCAGTAGCTCTCATCATGGAGAAAGGGTATAGTCATGTTCTCCAGGGTGGCATTTCCCTGGGCAATGGGAGAACAGGTGAGGGGCAAGGAGTTGAGGGCACCAACAGAGAGCATAGCAATGTTGAGCCCTGAACCCCCAGCTGGGTGGGTGGGGAGGGAAGGAGGGCACTGGAGAATGTGGGGAGGAGAGTGGAGGTGAGGATGGGCATAGAGGAGTCACTGAACACTAAGCAACAGTCTGAGCAGGGATGAGGCTGTGCGTGGAGTTGGACGTCTGATTCAGTGAGTGATTCTCAAGTTGGGGCAGCTGTAGCTGAGGACAGGTTGAAGTTGCAGCTGAGGGGAGGGGTGCCTGAGGTAGAAGGGATGAGGTGGTCAGTGAACCAGGCCTGATGAACTCCAAGTGGATAATGACGTCATCCAGAAAGTGAAGAGACAAGGAGGACAATGAGCCAACGAGGAGAGTGACTGGAAAGGAGAAGAGAAAGCTGGTGGAGCCACGACACTCAGAGGAGCAGAAGTTCTTAACAGAGGATGAGAGGATGAGGGTGAGGAAGTAAGAATGGGCACAAGAAGAACTTGACCTTGAGTTGGGGAAGGATGGTGCTCTTAGGAGACCACAGATTTTGGTTACAACAAAGAGGATGCTCTCATCAGAGAGGAAAATACTGGAGAATTGCTGATCCATCCCACAGAGGTAGTACCAGAGTGAGCAGTGGATGAAGGGAGACAAGAGAGGTTGGGTCATGGCAGGGGCAATTCTAGAAATGTCAGTACAGTAGAGGAGCCTTTAAGAACAGCAGTCTGTGCCTCCTAATTTCCATCCATAGCTGGGAACATCAGTACCTGATACTGACTAGCTGGAAGAGATTAAACTCTAGGCAGTGGTAGGAGCGGGCTTACCTTCCACGTAGAGCAGTTGGTACTTGACTGAGATCTGAGACTTGCCCCCAGCCTCCGCCTTACAGTAGACCACCCCCTGGTGTTCAGAATGAGGTTGCAGATACACAAAGCCTCTCTTCACATCATAAACAATGTCTGTTCCATTAGCCGGGATTTCCTTGGCAGGGAACTCCCTGTGGAGGGTGACTTTGGCCGACAGGACAGTCACTCGACAAGGAACCACAGCCTGTCTGTCTGGGTTCAGGTAGACAACATCGAAGTAACTGGAAGAAGGTACAAAGAGTTCTCCTTTCTCTGCAAAGGGAGAGATAGAGGTTTATTTATTCTCAAGAAACAAGGTAAGAGTGCTTTAAGGATTTTTACATTCGGGGCACAGAGAGGGAACTGGCAATATATTGAGATACTAAGTCCTTATTCATAGAAAAAGCTAGTTTTTAATGCTTTTCCTTTTTTTGTATAAAAGATTTCACTTCCCATCTCCTTAAAGGAATCAGAAAGGTATTCGGTAAATCAGGCCAATGAATTAGCCCACTGAGGAAGCAGGGAAGGAGACTGATTTCCTTATGTTAAGAGCAATTTTGGGCGCCTGGGTGGCTCAGTTGGTTAAGCGACTGCCTTCGGCTCAGGTCATGATCCTGGAGTCCCAGGATCGAGTCCCGCATCGGGCTCCCTGCTTCTCCCTCTGACCCTCTCATGCTCTAGCTCATTCTCTCTCTCAAACAAATAAAAAAAATCTTTAAAAAAAAGAGCAATTTTACCACCTGTGAACCATCTGTGTCTCTGGAGAAGTTAGCCTCAAAGCCTATGCTTGGAACTGCCCATTGGGAACGGTTCCCCAACACAGCAGAGCCTCTGAGAGCCCAGCCCAGTGAGGATGCTGGCACCTTCACATGTCCTTACTCGCAGCCCAGAGGACCTCATTCCTGCCAAGGTCAGCAGAAAGAGAATTAAGTAAGGACAAGACAAGAAAGCCACCAGTCTCAGGTTCTGAGCTCTGCTTGTCTAACACTAGGCTGGGGAATTCAGTCAGTTTCTTATATCCTCCTGTTTTCCCTGAAATCACTCTCCCTGTACTTTAAGTTCTACATGATGGCATTTGATCTTACAGAAATGAGAGAAACAAGGACTGGCTTGCCCATACGTTCATTCCTTAGGATAGTCAAGGGACTGTGGGTTAGGGTTTTGTTCTTGGCATGGCACATTTAATCCTGTTTTCTGGATGATTCTGTGAGGGAATATTATGGCAATTGCTAAGAGAAATCTTTGAACTTAATCATACTCCAACAATTGTTAAATTGTTTCCCATGTTTTCCCCACCATGTTCCTGAAACAAATAATTATTCTTGGCTTTCTCCTTCACTAGCCCTCTTTGTGCCACAGTCATATGATATTTTTAGGGTGGGGACAGAATTCCTAGACACAACATCAAATGTTTTCACGGGCCAAGAGTTCTTTGGCTATGAGTACCAAGTTCACTGACATGGAGGTCTTTCCCTGGCTCTGAGATAAAGAGGGAACATGTCATGGCTCAGTGAGTCTCCATCTTTTCCAAGGCTTTCTATCAAGCTGGGGGATTTGTGCCACCTTCATGATAAATTGACTTCCAGGCTTAGTTAAGGGGCACCTTGGTCAATGCTGTATCTAAAACCCACATGTTCACACAGAGTTAAGTCTATATGGCGTTGGATGTGTCAACTTAATCTCTGTGTCTCCACATCCCTATTTGTAGAGAGAAGAACCTGGAATAGTAAAGATAGCTTTTGAGCAAAAGCCTTTAAGGAAAACTTCTGATTGGAAGATTTAGAAGCAACTTTTATTTAAAGGTTTTGTAGAGGAAACTGAACCAATAAACAAAGTCAGTAGAATAAGTAAACAACCCAAATTCCAGAACACAAAAATGTGGTCTTACTTCTTGTACTATAAAACAGTCTTTGAAAGAAGTGACCACATCAGTTGCTTTAGCAAACAGAAAAAACATATTTGTAATTAGTAGATCCGATCTACCACCACCACCAACAAAACCTCGCTGAAGTTCATTTAAAAAATTTTAGATTACATGTGACCCCTGCAAACATGTTTGTAGCTACTCAAGTAGATGGCAAACATTACTTTAAGAAAACTAAACACATGGAAATTCAGATTTCCAAAAAAAAAAAAACCTAAATAGGCTATAAATTAAAATCCAAATGTCAACAAATTCCATATTCAGTAAAGTGTTCATTAATGTGGTTTTACTACATATAATTGGTGCCCAAGCCTTTGCTATGAGAAAGCTGGTAAGGTTCTCCTCCTTGACCTGGGTGGTAGTTATGTGCGTATTTTCATTTGAGGATAATTTATTGAGTTGTATACTAATAATTTGTGTAGTTTTCTTTGTATATATCATACTTCAATAAAATGTTAGGGAAAAAAACCCCTCTGATAGCGCCCCCCCATAAAGATTACATATGTAGCAGTTGCTTAATCAAAAACTGCACAAATTAACAACAGTCAAAAAGAGGCTTCACAGCGTTTGCAATCAAACTCTGGGAAACATACAAACATAATGAATGCCAGACGTTTCTCTGTGTGGGTAGCAGGGAAGCATATGTTCTGAAAGAATCAGAGCCAGCAGCAGGAAGCTCAGCTTCCGTAACAGCTCATCTTGGTTTTGCAAACGCACCCATGCCTGAAAAGATAAATGCTAAACCCTTTACTGAAAATCCAACTGGTCTCTTGGCTTGGCGTTGAGAGAAGAGAAAATTATACAACGCATTAGGTCATGTCCCTTTTTGATCCAGGTTTCTTTAAAGTTGAAGTACATATTTTAGCCTTCCTGTGACTCACTAGAGAGCTTCCCATAAATTAGGAATGAGGACCTGGCCCCAAAACTCAAAGAGAGCACTTAACCCTAATGGGACATTCTGCTCAAGGGAAGTCTTCCGTTCAAAATCTCAACTCAAAACCCAGTATTTTAGGAAGATGTGATAGTGCTAATCACGGCAAGACATCTTCATTCTGCCATGTGAAATATGGTATCAGTTCTTGTCCAGAATAACAGGCGCTAAGGGCACGTGGGCAATTCTGCGCAGCACATTCCAGAACGAGGATCACAAGGGATTACCTGTGAACAACTGTTAGCAGTTCTCCTGACAACACCAGTTATGCTAGCTAGTGTCTTTCTGCCTGTTTATCAAGCTACCCATCACCTTGTCCTAGAAATGGATCAGGGCAGTAAGAACATTAGATCCTCGGCCAGAAAAACAGGAGTGGACTCTTTCTCCCCACTACCAGTCATGGAACGCTGAACAAGTCACCTTGCCCTTTCAAGTCTCAGTGTCAGCATCATAATTTCTAAAACAGAGATGGTAAAGTAGCTTCTACTTATTTCCTGAGGGTGTGGTGATAATGAAATGAGATACACGTGACTCCAAAGTCTCAAAGACTCTGCTCACGCATCTTCTTGCTATGTGGGAGGGAAGGGAAATTACATGAGATTTTTCCTAAAGCATTCACTAATGGCCAGGGCCTAAGATCATCTGGGTCACAGTGGCTAAGTCAGTGTAGGTCTGAAAGGTGGAGGGACTCAGGATGTAGACAAAGCTCACGAAAGCCCCTGCCTAGACTCGAAGAAAACATTCTGGCTTCACCTGGAATGCCAAGGCCAACGGCAGCACCAGGGAGTGGCATTTCTAAGATTCCTGAAAGCCGTCCCTCACCTCTGAACCTGTTGGAGAGAACATCATGCCCCAAACTTCAGAGTGTAGACAGCTCTGCTGAGGAAGGAGACCGGCAAGCTATTTTGCAATGCCTCTTTCTCCAAGAGCAAGTTTCACCTGCCAGAAACGTACCCGACACCGCTCAGAGGCTTCCCTCTGACCTGCGCATTTTCAGGCACCTCACTTAGCACAGGGATGGGGCTGAAGCCACACGGGCCACAACCTTTGGGAATCCTGCCCCCAAAACTTCAGCTCACGCTACTCCTAAGGACAAATGTGAGGGGGCCTGTGGCTAAGCCTCCTCTGACTAGGAAGCCTCCAGAAAGGAGGTCATCATGGGTCCTGAGAGCACAGTGACCAAAAGTCTGTCCAGTCGAGCTTTGTGTAGTGACGACCATGTTCTCTGTCTGCAGTGGCCAGGAGGACGGCCACCAGCCACATGTGGCAAAGGGGCACTTGAAACCTGGTGCGTGCCACTCAGAAATGGAGTTTTAAATTATTTAATTTTAAATAATTTCCATTTAAATCTAAATAGTCACACACGGGGGCGCCTGGGTGGCTCAGTTGGTTAGGCCACATGATTTCGGCTCAGGTCATGATCTCGGCTCAGGTCATGATGTCAGGGCACTGAAATCGAGCGCTGAGCATGGAGCCTGCCTGAGATACTCTCTCTCGCTCTGCTCCCCCAACCGCCTCCCCGGCTTGCACACATGTGCTCTCTCTCTCCAAAAAAATTAATTAATTAATTAATTAATTAATAATAAATAAACATCCACCCCTGTTCGGTGGCTGCCATCTTGGACAATGCAGGTAGAGACCCTGGAATCAGACTGGGTTCAAATCCTGGTGCCGCCACTTACCTGTACGACCTTAAGGACGTATTTCATCTCTCTAACCTCTACTTCCCCGTGAAAGCAGCAGAAACGATATTAGGGCTTAGTCTGGAGGCTTCCTGCGAGACTTTCACGAAATGACTGACATAACCTGACAGAGCCTGGCCAGCAGGGGGCGCTCTCATTGTCATCATTCGATACTCGGAACCGTGAACTCCGGGCCAAGTCCGGAATTCTGAAGGCTCCCACCAACACCCCCAAACAGTTGACCTGTGAAAACGATGTAGGTGGAGCCTGATCTGGTCTCGTCCCTCCTGCAGACGTGGCCGTGGCAGAACTGCCCCCAGCAGCTGAACTCGCCCGTGTCGGCCGCCGTGGAGTTGACAAGGGTCAGCTGGCCGTAGCGCTCCTGCTGCTTCAGGCTGCAACGCAAGCAGAGCCCGCTCACACCGGCCCGGGGCGGGCAGCCCGCGCTCCCGGCCCCGCCAGCCCCGCGCGGACGTCCCTGGCGGCCCCCGGCGGACGGCGCAAACTACTGCACGCCCGCTGGCGCAGAAGGGCTTGGAGGGGAGGGGAGGCGTCAGGGAGGGAAGCTGCTTCTAAAAAGGAAGCAATGATGACAAGTATGTTTTATAACTAGAGGGCATTCGGGAGTTGCCCGCAGTAACATCCCTGGTGCGTTGGCCCCACAACCACAGAAACTCCGTCAAAAAGCCTCGGGCAGGTGTTTTGCTTTCAGCTTTTGCTTCTAATGAGTTCATTTAAGCAGCATTCAAGGGGCGCCTGGGTGGCTCAGTCGGTTAGGCGGCTGCCTTCAGCTCAGGTCATGATCCCGGGGTCCCAGGATCGAGCGCTCCCTCCACCCCTGCCGGGCTCCCCACTACTCAGCGGGGGTCTGCTTCCTCCTGTGACCCTCCTCCTGCTTGCGCTCCCCCCCCCAACACACACTCTCGCTCTCAAATAAATCAATAAAATCTTTAAAATAAATAAACAGCAGTCAACATGAATGAAAGCACCCAGTACTATCCTGGATGCAAAATCTCTTGGATCAACAAGGATAAATCTCCGAAGATAAGCTTGGAATCGCTAAGATGCCACATTATTATAATAAAAATAAACACTTTCCTCCCGGGGAAAAAAATGCGTGGTAGCTACGATGCCGAGCCCCAGTTACACAGCCTACGTCTGGTACAGTATTTAGAACTTTGGGGCATTTAACTTTTCCTCTGGCCTCGCTTTTGTTTTCTCATTTTGTAGCTCTTGTATTTTTGTCTTCTTGCATGTGAATATATTTGCAAACTGCTTCAGTTCCTTCTGCAATGAGGAGAGACATAAATATTAGCACTGAACACTATCATTAGCTGATTGTAATGGTAATGAATTGTATCGCATTGTGACAGGAGTCCAGATGTATCATCAATGCAACAGCTGTTCCCCCGTGGCTTGTGAGCCTCCGCATGTGGGGAATGCCAGAATAAATGGTTTTAATATGAGGATGCATCTCAGATATCCAAATGGCTCACCCCTCTGAGAGCCACATACTTTTGATGTAGTTGAGATTCTCCTGTTGTATTTTGCAGCAACATCGGTGGGGTCACCCTGTTAAATTTAGCACACAACAAAATGTCTGGTTGGTTGGTCCTAAACGCAGCCCTGTTCTGGTTCATCACTGAATAGCTGCTTTGCCCACCAGTTCTGCCAAGAGGTGCCTCCGAACTCCCACTCCATCAACTGCCTCCTTTCAACTGAACGGAAATCTCTCCTCCTTCAGGAAGCTTTTAATTAGAATCAACTCTCGCTTTCTCCTAGTGACGTAATTAGCTCCTTTGGTCTCTACCCCTCAGATACCCATGGCTTCCTGTTATTGCAATGGATGGTACAAACTTTGGAGGGCAGGGACTGGGCCATACTTGCTTTATATTCCCTAAGCAATAAATCTGGGCAGAGTACACAGTAGAGATTTCCTAGAAATGAGTGCAGTGAAATGGAATCCACAGGATTGGAACAGGAAAGAATCTTAAAAACGCATCCATCCAGTGATGTATGGAAAAAAGAAAAAAAAAAGAAGAAAAAAAAAAAGCATCCAGCTCCCAGTACTGCAGAATGAAGAAACTGAGTCTCAGAGAGAACTGACTTTCCTGAGACGCACAGCTGGGGGACATGGAGTCAAAAAGTTAAGTCAATTAAGTATATATGGAATAGCCACTCATTAGATAAGCAAATGCATGCAAAGCTCTGCATGCCACACCAGGTTCATTGTATTATTCTAATTATAGCTTAATTACATATAATTGCAGACTAGTAGTAATTATTGTGAAAACCACTACAACAATGACAAATAATACATGCCCAATATTGGAGACAGCACAGCAAATAAAAGAGTGGACCTCAAAGATACTACAATCCAGGTAAGGGGTCAAGACTAATGTACAGGGGCACCTGGGTGGCTCAGATGGTTGAGCCTCTGCCTTCGGCTGGGGTCATGATCTCCAGGTCCTGGGATGGAGCCTGGCATCCCATATCTGGCTCCCAGCTCAGCAGGAAGTCTGCTTCTCCCTCTCCCCCTGCTTGTGCTCTGTCTCTCTCTGTCTCTCTCTCTCAAATGAATAAATAAAATCTTTTATAAAAAAGACTAATGTACATGAAAGGATCAGAGACTAACTGAAAGGGTATTCACAACAAGACCAGTAGGAATTCTGAAAAGGGGTTCATCCCTGTGGGTTGAAGAGGCTGAAGGCAGCTTTGAGGAGGAAGTGAGACAAGCTGGCCTTTTAAACGTGGGGGTGGGCGAGGCAGGGGAGTGAGCTCACTTGCTCAGGAAATCACAGCCCCAGGAGGGCTGGGACCCACACAGTCTGCTCATTTTACTGCACTGCCGTAGCCTGAGTACCCAGTGGGTGGAAGGCACTCACTACTGATTGAGGGATTTAATACATTCATCACAGAGGCGATAGAGGGAGGGGGTTGGGAGTCATGGGGCATAGAGTTGAGAATGGACAGCAGGTTTGGAGATGGAATGTGACAGCCCACCTTAGCCAGGGCAAGAGTGAGGAGAACAGGCATGGGAGAGGCAGGAGGAAGAGGGGGAGGCTGAGAGCCTGTCACTGTGGTGAACAGCCAGGCAAGTGCTGGGCCAGGCTGGCTGTTGGCAGGGGAACGGAAGTAAATTCAAGGCCTGTTTTCTTGGGGGACATATATGACCGACTGGGTATAAGAGGTGGAAGAAAGAGAGAGGTCAGTCATGACCACTTCATTTGTATTTCTATGTGTCAGAAAGAACGGAGCTTTAACCAACTGAGATGGAATCACTGAGAAGAGAAAGGAGATTAGGGTAGGCAAAATTGGAGATTTTGAATTTGTGATGAAGTGTGGGTCATTGAAGTGTGGATGTCAGTTGGATGTGGCAGTTGGAAACACAAGCTGGAGCACAGAAGAGATGAAACAGCACTAGATTTGTATTTGGGGGGGTGATGGTGCCTGGCTGGCTCAGTCGTTAAGCATCTGCCTTCAGCTCATGTCATGATCCCAGGGTCCTGGGATTGAGCCCCACATCGGGCTTCCTGCTCTGTGGGGGGCCTGCTTCTCCCTCTCTCTCTGCCTGCCGCTCCCCCTGCTTGTGCTCTCTCTCTTTCAAATAAATAAGTAAGTCTTCAAAAAAAAATGATTTGTATTTGGGGGAGTCATCTACAGAAGAGTAAGAGGCGAAGCTAAGAGAAAGAATGAACTTAAGAGAAAACATAGAAAAGAGAAGATTGAGGACAAAATCTAGAGCCAAACTGGAGCCCCAACAGGAAAAGAAAATGTGGATAGAAGAGAGAAGAACCAGCAAAGTATCATCAAGGAGAAGGATTCAAGAAATGGATGCTTGAAAGCATCAGATGCCTTTAAGAGAGATTCATGACCACAGACACACACACACACACACACACACACACATTTCATGGGGCAGAATGAAAGTTTTTGTCAATGACCAAAAAGGTAATTTCAGTTGTGAGGATACAGCTGGCTTTCAGCAGATAAAAAATGGAAAGGTGGAGAGAAAATGGAGGTCGATGTCATCCTAGGTGAACCAAAATATCTGACCACATTCCCTATAGAGCTCAGAACGGGGGTACAAAATCAGTATGAAATCAATAAATGTCTTGAGCACCCTCTGTGGACCCAACATTTGCTAGCACTGTAGTGACAGAAAGTATAAGATGCCATTCCTACCAGGAAAGTAATTGGGCACATAAAAATTTAGCACTTGGGAATAACCCTACCACCATGAAATCTGCATGCTGTATCTTTAGCAGGATTGGGGGTGGAAGGAAGGAAATGCACTGGAAAACATTTCTGGATTTTTCCACCCCCTCTTGTATGCAAACAATATAAAACAGGAAACAAATTATTTAGCAGGATTACAGTTTAAATGCCTGGATTTAAAATGTCCATTTTTTCTAATGGTTTCACATAGTCCAAGCAGCAAGCTACCCAAAGTGGTGGACTATGACCTAAGGCTTCTGGGGACAGAGTCTGCACAAAGAAAGGGAAACAAGGATTCACTGAGCCCTGCAAAGAACTGCGAGACACCTCACATAAGGACTCTCCCCTTCTCTTATAACCACTTAACAAATCCCCAGGAATGGAATAGTGGATGGTGTAAAGTTTGGAACAAAAAGAGGTGCCCAAAAATTATATTTAAGACAAGCAGAATTTACCCTAATTGGAAGCAGCTCTGAATATCCCAGCACATCTTAGCCTAGGTCTTTCTCTTCCATACCTGGCCCACAGTGAGCTCGATGTTGGACAAGTCCAAGTTTCAAAGAGTGTTTAAAATTTAGGGCTGTGGGGGGACTGGGTGGCTCAGTCAGTTAAGCGACTGCCTTTGGCTCAGGTCATGATCCCGGGGTCCTGGGATGGAGCCCTGCATCTGGCTCCCTGCTCGGTGGGGCGTCTGCTTCTCCCTCTGCCCCTCCCCCTGTTCCTGCGCTTGCTCTCTCTCAAGTAAATAAATAAAATCTTCAAAAAATACAAGTTAGGACTGTGTGTATGCCTTCCGTTAGGGTCCCACGGCCTTTACAAACAGTCCATTCCCATCAATGGAGGCTTGAAACTTCCAGCATGTTGCCCAGCTTACTCTCTTCTGGGTGGGGGGCGGGTAAGGCCATGTCATGGGACAGAGAAGAGGAGGCTGACAGCTCTCAAAGTTAGGGACAACTGTGGATCTCACCTGGGGCAGTGACCAGGTAACGATGGGGGGGTTCATGCTCCTAACCTTTCCCTAGCCTTGACAAGCCAATGGCAGGAGGTAAACCCTGGATTACAAAATATTAGTTATCAGTCCCATAAATGTTTAATAAGTGCAAATTAAATGGGAGGTTCCAAAGTGGAGAATAAGGGACACAATGTTATCTAAATAGCTTCCTGCTCTCAAGTTCCCCCTATACAAAATGCCATGGAAGTCCAAGGAGGGTAACCAGGAAAAGCTTCGGGCCTGAGAGAGTTTTGGGAGCAAAGAAGGATTTCAACATACACAAAGTAGCAGGCCTGCATTCTAAGGGAAGGAGATCCCCTGAAAAGAGACAAAAGGCACTTTGGTCCATGGCAAAGAGATGTTTGACTGGAACATGGGCAGACAGAGGTCTGTGGTGACAGGCAGCAGTCCCATGAGGCATAAGATCATGGACTTTGTAGCCATACTGATTGGATTCAAATCCCACCTCCACCAAGACCTTCAGACTTCTTACCTGGAGCTCATGCCTTCCAGAGTCTGGCCACATCTACTTCTTCAGACTTAACAATAGCTAACATTTAGGAGTACGAGGCATTGCACTAAGCCCTTTGAATAAGTTCAAGACTTAGAACACTTACACAGAGTAAGTGCTTAATACATTTTGGATAGTGCTGTTATGATGGTCCTCCAGTTCTCATGACCAATTAGGATGGAGGTATATTTTTCCTCTTTTACTGATGAGGACACTGAAACTTAGAGAAGTATCTTGTCCACTGTTTTCCAACTGGGAACAGTAGAGCTTCTAATCCTAGGGTCACAAAGACTCAGCTTACAAATGTTTGTAAATGAAAAGAGCATGGATTTCTATCCTGCTGAAATAAAATGAACCGAAGGAATTTTGACTAAGAGATGGTACCTCTACTAGATTGCAAATCCTATTAAATATGGACACACACATACCCCCCAAACAAAAACATGGAAGATCTGGTTAAATTAGCTGAGTAATATTCATGATACCCCATTTTCTATTTACATGGCTAATTAACAGTTCAGTGAGTAATTGAAGGGAACAAGGGCAGGAAAACAACCAGTTATTAAACATCTACTATATAATGGACAGCACCCAAAGCACACATTACTTTTTCTCAATCCCATGAGGTGATGATCAAACTAATAATAATAACTAAAACTTAGGTAGTGCTTAATATGTGTTAAGCCCTGTTTTAAGCCCTTTATAGATTTTGACTGATTTCATTCATCCTCATAAAAGCTTTGTGAAGTAGGTGCTATTATCCTCCCCAAGTTGTAGGTGAGCAAATTTTGGCCGAAGAGGCTAGGTAACTTTCCCAAGTAAGTGTTGGAACCACAGGAGAAGAATTTGAAGGTTAGTTTAAATAATGTTCCCAGAGCCACTCAACCATCAGAACCCAGATGTTCTGCATTGGAGACCATGTTGCCCCTATTGACATAAAACAGAAGTATAAGGAATAAGGGAAAAAGATGCAATCCAAAATCTTCCTCATTCAACATTCACTTCAAAAATTAATTATTTAGCTTCTACCACATGCAAGGAACTATGCCAAGCATCAAAGGAGATAAAGATTCATGCTTGTTCATATTTCAAGTGTTTGTACAGGGCCTTGTGTTTAAGCTTCTTTTTAAGAATGTGTCAGAAAATAATTGCTCCATGATATTCTGGGAATGGAGCCACATCAACAAAATACAAACCCTGGGAAACAGACAGCTGGTAAAACATATCCGAGTTTCACAGTTTATGATTTTTTTTAAAAAAAGATGATGAAAAGAAATATGTATGAGAATCTAGTAGAGAACCAAATATGCAAAATGAGGAACAAAGTGAATACGGTTTCAATATCAAAACCTAAGCAGAAATATCCCTCCCTCCTTTCTTCTCTTTCCTTCCTTCCCTCTCTTCTTTTTTGTCCCTCCCTTCCCCCTCTCTACCCCACCTCCCTCCCTCCCTGCCCCCCTCTCTCTTCCACCTCCCTCCCTCTCTTTCTTTCTTCCTCCCCCCTCCCCCCCCCTCCATCCCTCCCTCTGTATGTTTGAGGACTATCCAAGGACTTACTCAAAACCCTTGCAATGTAACTACCATATTTCTATGCTAACAACAGATTATGTTAATTTATGTGAATGGGAGTCAAGACTTTCTACTACAATGACTTATGCCAGATTCTTCTATATTTTTAAAAAAGAAGTAATAGGAGTTGTGTGCTGAGAGGAGACACAAAATGAGGAGACAGAGGAAAAGTAATCAAGTTGACAGAGGAGGAAAACTCTGAGCTCACCTCCTCTCAGCACACAACAAAACTACAACAACATATAGAACAACTATCTCTGGGAACAACTTGAAGATTAGCAGAGCAGTTCCAAAACAACTATAGATATAAACAAAAGGCCACACTGAGATAGGTAGAAGGGTCGAAGTCATGTTCTAGTCAGGACCCACACCCCTGACACAGTGAGGAAGTACCCCCTGAGGAGTGAGGGGTTCAAGCTCCACATCAGGAAGCCCAGCCGTGGGCACCTGAAATAGGAAGACAAGCCCCAATAATGTCTTGCTTTGAAAACCAGCAACGCTTAATTCCAAGAAAGCCAGAGACTATAGGAAACCCAAACTCCATTTTTAAAGGGCTTGCACACAAATTACTCGCACTGAGACCTAGCACAGAGGCAGCAGTTTGAAAAGTGCCTGGGTCATGTGTGAGAGAAATTTAGTGACTAATTTTAGTGCAAGGACTGGAGGGGCAGGGATCTGTAGGAACTTTATCTAGAAAGGGAAGTGCTGGTAGGTATCATTTTACTCTCCCTCTATCTACCTGGCCCAGCACTGGTGGGTGCCATTTCTGACACATGGCATCTACCTTGCTAGCACCACTCACCCCACCTCCACATTCCCCCTGTGGACCCACCTGACCAGCAGATGCCCCACCAAAGTGGCTGCCACTCTGCCCTACCCAGGAGGTGGGCTTGGCTAGGACTGGTACACCCCAATGTGATTTCCAGTATGCCCTGCCACATTTGGTGAGCAACCTTGGCATGGACCATCACCCCTCAAAGTGAATCACATCCTGAGAAGGGGGATCCTGCCACACACACCAATGCAACCACGCACACTAGCATAATTACAAATCACAGCTGGTCCTCATAGCTAGCCAAACCAGGGGCCATCCCTGCTCACCAGCAGCCCTGCAGTAGCTATAACCCAGCCATAAGAAGGTGCATACAGACCACACGGGACATCCCTGGAGTGCCTGGTTCTGGTGACCCTGGGGGGATTGCTCTTCTGGGCTCAGAGGACACCTACTACATAAGGCCACTCCTTCAAGACTGAGACATGGGTGATCTACCTAATACAGAGAGTCAGACAAAATGAGGAGACAGAGGAATATGACAAAGTCTTAGAAAAAGAACTAAATGAAGGAGAGATAAGCAATCTACATAATAAGGAGTTCAAAGCAATGGTCATAAAGTTGCTAACTGAACCCAGAAAAATAATGGATGAACACAGTGAGAACTTCAACAAAGAGAAATAAAATATTAAAAAGAATTCATCAGAGCTGAAATTTAAAAAAATACACTAGAGAGAATTAACATCAGATTAGAGGGTGCAGAAGAACAAATCAGTGATCTGGAAGACAGGGCAGTGGAAATCATCCAAGTGGAACAGAAAAAAATTTATTTTAATAAAGATAGGTTTTTTTAAAGATTTTATTTATTTATTTGAGAGAGAGAGTGAGTATGAGAGAGAGAGGGAGCACACAAATGGGGTGGGGGGAGAGGGAGAAGCAGACTCCCCACTGATCAGAGAGCCCAACGTGGGGCTCAATCCCAGGACCCTGAGATCATGACCTGAGCCAAAGGCAGACACTTAACCAACTGAGCCACCCAGGGGCCCCTTAATAAGGATAGTTTAAAAGACGTCTAGACAACATTAAGCATAAAACATTCACATTATACAGTTCCCAGAAGAAGAGAGAGAAAGGGACAGAAAACTTATGCAAAGAAATAATAGCTGAAAACTTCCCTAACCTGGGAAAGGAAACAGACATCCGGGTCCAGGAAGCAGAAAGAGCCCCAAAGAAGATGAACCAATGAGGTCCACACCAAAAAGTTAAATATAAAGAGAGAATCTTGAAAGCAGCAGCAAAAAAGCAACTAATTACAACCAAGTTACATACATCAGCTGATTTTTCAGTAGAAACTTTTCAGGCCAGAAGAAAAGGACATATATTCAGAGTGCTGAAGAAAAAGCCTACAATCAAGAAACTCTTTCTACCCAGGTTATAATTCAAAATTGGAGGAGAGGTAAAGAGTTCCCCAGACCAACAAAAGTTAAAGGAGTTCATTACCACTAAATGGGTTTTACAAGAAATATTAAAAGGATTCCTTTAAGCAGAAAGGAAAACGTCACAGCTAGAAGAAAATTATAAAAGAAAAAATACCAATGATAAAAGTAAATGTACAGTAAATGTAGTGGATCAACCACTTATAACGTTAGTATGAGGGTTAAAAGACAAAAGTAGTAAAATCAACTATACCTACAATAATTAGTTAAGGAGTATACAAAATAAAAATATGTAAAATATGATGTCAAAAACATAAAATATGGTAAGGGAGAATAAAATTTAATGCTTTTAGAATGCGTTCAAACTTAAGTGACATAGACTATTATATACATAGATTGTTATATACAAACCTCATGATAACCACAAACCAAAAATCTGTAACAGATTAAAAGAGAGAGAGAGAAAGGAAACCAAACATATCACTAATTAAAATAATCAAAACACAAGGGAAGAGACCAAGGAAAAAAAAGGAACAGAGAAGAACTACAAAACAGCCAGAAAAAAAATGGCAATAAACATATACCTATAAATAATTACTTTAAATGTTATTGTACTAAATGCTCCAATCAAAAGACATAGGGTGAGTGAATGTATAAAAAAAAAAACCAAGACCCATATATGTGCTACCTACAAGAGACTCATTTCAAATCTAAAAACACATACCGACTGAAAATGAAGAGATTTAAAAAAGACATCCCATGAAAATTGAAATGAAAAGAAAGTTGGCATAGCAATATTTATATCAGACTTTAAAACAAAGACTATAACAAGAGACATAAAAGGGCATTATATAATGATAAATGGATCACTCCAAGAGGATGTAATGATTGTAAATATCTATGCACCCAACATAGGAGCACCTGAACATAAAAAGAAAATATTAACAGACATAAAGAGAGAAAGTGACAATAATACAATAATATTAAATCACTTTAACATTCCATTTACATCAATGGATAGATTATCCAGACAGAACATCAATGAAACATTAGACTACATAAACTTCATAGATACATACAGAACATTTCATCAAAAACAGCAGAATGCACATTTTTTCATGTGCACAGGGAACATTCTCCAAATCCGATGACATGTTATGGAACAAAACAATTATCAATAAATTTAAGATTGAAATCATATCAAGCATCTCTTCCAACCACAACAATCTGAAACTAGAAATTTTCACAAGAATAAAACTCTGGGAAAAAACACAAATGAGGCTAAACAACATGCTACTAAATAATCTGGGTCAATGAAGAAATCAAAGAGGAGATTTAAAAATACCTTGAGAAAAATGAAAATGGCAACACAATGTTCCATAATCAATGGGACACAGCAAAAGCAGTTCTAAGGGGGCAGTTTATAGTGACACAGAGTACCTCAAGAAACAAGAAAGATCTCAAATAAACTATCTAACCATACATTTAAAGTAACGAGAAAAAGCATAAAACCCAAAGTAGTAAAAGGAAGAAATAACAAAAGAACAAAAATAAATAAAATATACACTTAAAATAATGGAAAAGATCAATGAAACTAAGAGCTGTTCTTTGGAAAAAGGAAACAAAATTGATAAACCTTTGCCAGACTCATCAAGAAAAAAAAAGAGAGAGGACCCAAATAAAATCAAAAATGAAAAAGGAGAGGTTAAAACTGACACTACAGAAATACAAAGGATTAAAAGAGGCTGCTATGAACAATTATACACCAACAACTTGAATAATCTAGAAGAAAGGAATAAATTCCTAGAAATATATAGTCTTCTAAGACTGAATCAGGAAGAAATAAAATATCTGAACAGAATGATTACTAGTAATAAAATTAAATCTGTAAAACAAAAACTTCCCAACAAAGTCTAGGATCAGACAGCTTCACAGGTGAATTCTACCAAACATTTAAAGAAGAGTTAACAGTATACTTCTCAAACTATTCCAGAAAAATGGAAGAAGAAGGAATGCTTCCAAATTCATTCTACAAGTCCAGCATTACCCTGAAAACAAAACCAGACAAAGACACTATAAAAATAAAACTATAGGCCAATATCCCTGATGAACACAGATGCAAAAATCCTCAAGAAAGTATCAGCAAGCCAAATTCAAATATACCTTAAAAGAATAATACAATAATTCCACCTATAGGAATAAATCACAGCTACCTATCTGCTTACTGCAGCAATGACTCAGATAGGAAAAGTGAGAAATAACCTGAAATCCTAACAACAGGGATTTAGTTAAACATATTATGGTATTATAGGCATAACACAGAAAAACACTCATGATATGTTAGGGAAAAAATTAATCATAAAACAGTTTATACATGTTGATATAAATATTTTACCTATAAAAATAAAACTGGAACCTTAAACCTAAAGGGGCTAGGAAAAAGAACAAAGTACAAAGCCTGTAGAAAGAAGTAAATAAAAGATCACAACAGAAATAAATGAAATAAAGATTAACAAACAATAGAACAGATCAATGAAACTAGGAGCTGGTTTTTTGAAAGGATCAACAAAATTGATAAACATTCAGACAGACTCATCAAGAAAAAAAAAGACAGAACTCAAATAAAATCAGAAATGAAAGAAATAACAACCAACACACCAGAAATACAAAGGATTATAAGAGAGTTATGAAAAATTATATGCCAACAAATTGGACAACCTAGAAAAAATGGATAAACTCCTAGAAACATATAACTTTCCAAAACTAAATTGGAAAGAAATAGAAAATTTGAACAGACCAGTCACAAGCAAAGAAATTGAATCAGTAATCAAAAAACTAACAAACAAAAGTCCAGGACCAGAGATCTTCACAGCTGAATTCTACCTAACATTTAAAGAGATCATACCTATTCATCTCAAATTATTTCAAAAAATACAAGAGAAAGGAGAGCTTCCAAATTCATTCTATGAGGCCAGCATTACCCTAATACCAAAACAAGGCAATGACACTACAAAAAAAGAAAATCAAAGGCAAATATCTCTGATGAACATCAGTGCAAAAATCCTCAATAAAATATTAGCAAGCCAATCCAACAACATATTTAAAAAAATCATTCACCATGATCAAATGGGATTTATTCCCTGGATGCAAGGATGGTTCAATATATGCAAATCAATTCAACCTGATACATCACACCAATAAAAGAAAGGATAAAAAAACTTGATCATCTCAATAGATTCAGAAAAAGCATCTGACAAAGTATAACGTCCATTCATGATAAAAACTCTTGTAACAAAGTAGGTTTAGAGGGAACATATCTCAACATAATAAAAGCCATATATGACATCACACAACTAATATACTGAATGGTGAAAAACTGAGAACTTTTCCTCTAAGATCAGGAATAAGACCAGGATGTCCACTCTCACCACTTTCATTCAACATAGTACTTGAAATGCTAGCCACAGGAATCAGATGAGAAAAATAAATAAAAAGCATCCAAATTGGTAAGGGAGAATTAAAACTTTCACTATTTTGCAGATGACATGATTTTATATATAGAAAACCCTAAAGGCTCAACAACAACAACAACAACAAAAACCATACTAGAATTGATAAATAAATTCAGTAAAGCCACAGGATAGAAAATTAATACACAGAAATCTGTTGCATTTCTCTACACTAATAATAAAGCTGCAGAAAGAGAAATTAAGAAAATAATCCTATCTATAATTCCACCAAAAATAATAAAAAACCTAGGAATAAACTTAACCAAGGAGGTGAGAGACCTGTACTTACAAAATTATAGAACACTGATGAAAGAAATCAAAGATGGGACAAACAAATGGAAAGATATTCCATGCTCACGAATTGAAAGAACCAATATTGTTAAATGTCCATATTATCCAAAGCAATCTACAGATTTAATGCAATCTCTATCAGAATAGCAACAGCATTTTTCACAGAACTAGAATAAATAATCCTAAAATTTATATGGAACCATAAAAGACTCCAAACAGCCAAAGCAATCTTGAGAAAGAAGAACAAAGCTGGAGGTATCACAATCCCAGATTTCAAGATACTATATAGTTGTAATAATCAAAACAGTACGGTACTGGCACAAAAATAGACATATCGGTCTTTGGAACAGAACAGAGAGCCCACAAATAAGCCTACATTTACATGGTCAATTAATCTATGACAAAGGAGGCAAGAATATCCAATGGGTAAAAGAAATTCTCTTCAACAAATGGTGCTGGAAAAACTGGATAGCTACATGCAAAGGAATGAAGCCGAACCACTTTCTTAAACTATACACAAAACTAAACTCAAAATGGATTAAAGACCTAAATATGAGACCTGAAACCATCAAACTCCTAGAAGAAAACATAGGCAGTTATTTCATTGATATCAGTCATAAAAACATTTCTCTAGATAGGTGTCCTCAGGAAACAAGCAAAAATAAACTATTGGGACTACACCAAAAGAACCACCAACAAAACTAGGCAAACTACTGAACAAGAGAAGATATTTGCAAACGACATATCTGATAGGGGATAGATCCAAAATATATAAAGACCTTATACAACTCAACTCCAAAAAACCAAACAACCTAAAAAATGGGCAGATGACCTAACTAGACATTTTTCCAGGGAAGACATACAGACGGCCAACAGACACATGAAAAGATGTTCAGCATCACTAACCATCAGGGAGACACAAGTCAAAACCACAATGAGGAATCACCTCACACCAGTAAGAATGGCTAGAATCAAAAAGACAAGAAATAACAAGTGCTGGTGAGGATGTGGAGGGAAAGGAACCCTCATAAAGTGCTGGTGGGAAGGCAAATTGGTGTAGCCATTGTGGAAAACAGTATGGAGATTCCTCAAAAAATTAAAAATAGAATTACCATACCATCCAGTAATTTCACTACTGGGTATTTGCCCAAAGGGGGAAAAAAACCATTAATTCAAAAAGATGTATGCATCCCTATGTTTATTGCAGCATTATTTACAATAGCCAAGATATGGAAGCAACCCAAGTGTTTTATCAAGAAATGAATGGATAAAGGAGATGTGGTATATATACAATCGAATATTACTCAGCTATAAAAAAAGAATGTGATCTTGCCATTTGCAACAATACTGATGGACCTAGAGGATATAATAATGCTAAGTGAAATAAGTCAGAGAAAGACAAATACTAGATGATTTCACTCATATGTGGAATTTAAGACATAAAACAAATGAAAAATGAAAAAAGAGACAAACAAAAAACAGATTCTTAAATACAGAGAAGAAACTGCTGGTTGCCAGGTAGGTGGGGGATGGGTAAAAGAGTGAAGGGGATTAAGAATACACTTACCGTGATGAGCACTGATTAACATACAGAACCGGTGAATGATTACATTATACACCTGAAACTAATATAACATGTTAATTATACTCTAATAAAAATAAAAGTGAAGCTGGAAGATTCTATGCTATAGTGTTAACAGTGTATCCTGGGACTTTTAATAACCTCTTCTTTTTACTTATCTATAATTTCTAACTTTCTAAATTATATAAGCGTGAACTATTTTATAATAACAAAATCAGAACTGTAACAAAATCAAAGCAACTTAAACCTCTTACAAAACTTTAGAACAGATACTCTATAAATGTGTGATCAGTGGTTGGCTCATTTGTAGTTTAAAAATCTGGAGGTGAGGTTTTTTTTGTTTTGTTTTGTTTTTATCATGTTGCCTTTCTAGCCTGTGGATTCCAAAAGGCAGGAGCCGTAGAAATTTATTTGGAGACCCCCAAAATCCAGTATATTATTTTGCTCTGATTTAAAAAATTACTGCCAGTTGGAATGCAAAAATGACTGAGGGCAGAGTGACTTTGTTCTCAAATCTGCTTTATTCCTCTTGTGCAGGTATTCCTGTCCAGGCTATGCCACCTCCCTGGAGCTTATACCTGGCTTCCCAGGCTCCTGGATCTCATTCAGCCTCCCCTCGCACCTGGTTCCCACTCTTGGCTTTGCTATTTTTTTCTAATGGCGCCACAACTCCATCTGTCACCCAGACCGAATCTTGATATCAACGACTCTCCATGTTGTTTCCATTCCCTACCTTTTATCAACCAATTGATCCTTCTAGTAAAATGTCTCCTCTAGCCCCTTCAGATGCACTACAAAACTGTCAGATATACTTTCCTAAAAACCATTTTATTATTACCTCCAGCTTTACAGTTAACAGCAGCCCCCAGAGCAAAGCGAGTCAAGTGCGGTCATCTTGGCTTGGTATTCAAGTCTCCCAACACCTCCATCATTTACCCACCTCTCCACACAACCAAACTCCTCACCTACCCCACACACACTGGATTCTTTCCATCCCAGTCTTCCAGCCATCCCTTTCCCACTGAAAGCCTCTCTTATTTGCCATCTGGCCTAACCCCGGTTAATTCTTCAGAGTTGTATTCTTAGAAAGGTCATTTATGTTCAGTGGCATTTGTAAAATGGTGATATTAATAAGCAACAGGCCCAAAATAGAGTCACTTAGGTTAAGTCCCACCAAGACTTTATACCTAAACGAACTGTAATTTCAGCCTCTTCTAGGAGTGGAATTTTCAACCGATCAATCTGGAATTTCCTGATCAGCACTAATGAGGTCATCTGTATGATAAGAACTCCTGCCATTCCCCCTAAGGAAAGGTGGCCATGCTTGAAACAATCCTTTCTCTTCTTTTGCTAATAATGTCCTTGTCCCCACCCCCCTCATTTCTGCTTATAAAAGCCTTCCATTTTGTACAACTCCTGGGAGCCTCTTCTGTTTGTTACATGAGATGCTACCTGATTTGTGGATCTTTGAACAATTAGATCTTTAAATTTACTTGGTTAAATTTTTGTTCTTTAACAGATTTAGTGGCAGCAGTAGGACTGACAAAGACTTCTGTTGCAGGATTTCTTTCCCTTTAGCACCCACAGTTCTTGGTCACGTCACTTCAAAGAATGAAGAGGTAAGCCAGACGAAGAGTGGTGGGCAGCAAAGCAAATTTAAAGCAGAGTTTATTGAGCAATAGTACAATGCTTCCAAAGAGGGAGGGGACCCGAGAGGGTTGCCAATTTGGCATTTAAATCTAGGGGTTTTTATGGGCTCTTTGGTGTGGAATGTTCTAATCTGATTAACTCTCCAGGTACCTGTCACCCAGTCAGGGTTTTGTCCATGAGCTCTCTACCTATCAGGTAGTTGTTCATGTGGGAAAGGGTGGAGGGCTCCTTCCAGGGTGGTTTTGCCTAGCCTCTGGAATCAAGACAGCATGGCCACCACTGCCCTAAGGCCACCAGATCAAGCTCTGTGTTTAAATATCCCACTGGCTGTTGAGCTGGCCCCCTGGGCCTGGATTAGGACACCCAAGGCCACTCGCTTCCTTTCTGTCACAAGTTGTAAGTCTTCCCAGTAGGAAGACTTAAAGCTAGGACACCGAGTAAAGCCTGGAGTAACAGGATGAGCTCTTTTTCCTTCTAAGGGTAGTTTTCCTTAGGATGGGGCCCCTTGTCCCTGCCTACCTTTCTCCCGACTATCCTTCATTACTTCTAGCAGCTTTGGGGACAACAAGATACACAGGTGTGGCAGCCACAAACACTTTGAGTTGTCTTTCTCACCCTTTCTGAAGGCTACGGGTAAGTTCCTCTTGGTTCTGAGCTCCCCTCACTTTGCGTCCAGCTCCTGATCTAACTGGCTTTCCACAGTTCTCTATAGAGCCCTTGGTTCTATTCCGAGATTCCACACTGAGCACTGCTGGGGGCAGCTGCAGTTCCCCATTTGTTTGGAATCAGTCCACAGTCCCCATTTTTAGATTCTGCTGGTTCAATCCTTCCCCCCATCCCCAGACTCCATATAGGGAACTGTTGGTGGTTATCAGCCACTGGTGGACTAGGTCCAACCTAAAAACTGGACTGGGCCTAGGAACTGTGCTTTCAGTTGGACTGGGTCCAATTTAAAAACCAAACTGGGTCCAGGATTGGGTCCAGTTTGGTCAGAACTGAATCCTGTGGGAGGCCTCAGTGAATATTACATAAAGGCTAGCTGCTAATGGAAATCTCAGGAGTCAAAAAAGCTGCAAACATTGGTAAGCATGGGTCCAGCATTTAAAGGTTGTTAGAGCACATGTACCTCAAGAAGACTCTTGTGATGGACTCTTAGGTCCTCTTAGGTGTGTGTGTGGCTCTGGGAAACTCTAAAAGAAATGGAATCCTTCAAAGAGTTGAGCGTGCCACCCTCCGGTACACCTATGATTTTATGTTTAAGAACTATCATCCTGGAAGCTACAGTTATCTAGCAAAATGGCAAATTTTTACTAAAAATAACTTAGACTTGCAGTAGCCTTTATGAGGAACATTTCAACTAGACATGATTGCTTATTTAAGAAATGTACTTAACAGCAGGGGATCCCAAGTTGAACAAACAGAACAGGATGCCTACTTTAATTGGTATGCCTCCAAAAGTCTTCAAGATCCCAAAATAACTTCATTAAAAGACCCATTACTAAAGGCTAATGAAAAATTAAAGACACAAGAGGTACCTAAAGCAAAAGATGATAGGATGGATGTGACTCCCACTTACTCTCATCTTTTTTTTTTTTTTTTTACCTGAGTACTCACATTTAACTAATTCTCTATCTGAACTGCCTTTTCACTCTGAAGAGACTATTAGACAGTTACCTTTTAAAATAAAACTACTTGAGGTTGTAGACAAACCTCCTCAGGTATCCTTTGTTCCTTGGTCAAAGACTGAATTAAGGGCCATAGTTGAGTTCTCTAAGCCTAAGGAGGAATTCCAAAAGTTTTTTGAAGAATTTAGAGGCATTATTGGGGCCTGTGTCCTCCGGGTGCCAGATCTTTATCAGCTTGTATACACGTAGGTAGGACCTGGGAACACCCAAAAGGGATGCAGGAAGCAAGATGGCAAAACCCTGAGGATAATACCTGACATCCTCAATCTTTAACAACTTGGCAACCAGAAAAACCTCAAAAAATACCAACAGAACTTTTACAAGCCATTCCTAGAATCTTCCCTGCCTTCACTGAGTGGTCTAATATCCAGACGTGCAAACAAAAAAAGATAAATCTGTGGCATACTTTAAAACCCATTTGGAAGTCTTTTTTCTATGCCATTCAGGGTTCCATACAATAAATAAGTTCACCCAGCCTGCGCTAAAATGAGAGCAAATAGGAGGCCACCCACCTGATTGAACTCATGTCTCAGCAAAGCATTTTTTTATTTTTGTAAGTAGGCTCCACACGTAGTGTGAAGCCCAACATGAGGCTTGAATTCAGGACCTGGAGATCAAGAGTCGGTTGCCCAACCTACCAAGCCACCCAGGCACCTCTAAACTAAGCATTTTGAAAGGACCCTGGATCAAGGTTGCATGCAAAAAATCCCTACAACCACAACAGCAGCTCCAAGCCCAGAGACCCAGAACAATACCTGCTAGGGGTCCATCAAAACACTGGTCCAAAGATTGATGCCTCCACTAGGATCAGCTGGGAGGAACACTGAAAAAGAGGCTGTTCTTAAAGGTCATATGCAAATTCTTATTTGAATGCCCTTATACCTACTTCTAAAGGAGGGTTCCCATATAGAACCTCCCACAATTTATGGGACTCTCAAGAATTTGTCAGTAAACTATTACTATGGTAATTCCCTTAAACAACCATGGGGAAACTAAAATTAAAACTAACGGGAAAACTTGCCAAATTTTAGTTGATACTGGAGCTATGCTTTCTACTTTAAACCCTATCCTCATAGGAGAACAAATCCCTCAGAGTAAAAAAGGGGTTTCCATAGTGCAGATATCTCATAAAGTTCAGAGAGAATTTTTATCTCAACCAGTACAGATGACTCTGGGACCTTCGACTGAAAAACATTCCTTTTTCCTATGTGATACAACCCCAGCCAGCCTATTAGGTAGAGATCTTTCTAAATTAAAAGGGTTAATAAATTTTATGGCCAATGATGACCTCACCTTAGAATTTCCTGACCAACCTGATCTTTTATGTTCTCTACATTCTGTCTTTGTCATGAAAGAGGAAGAATTACAACAAAAGTCCTCTAATTGATTTGAGGTGCTCAAAAATCTGTGGGCTACTTCTAATATGGACACCGGAAGAATAAAAAGTGCAGAATCTCTAAATACTCAGATAAAATTAGACCTCTTCCGAAAGTATCTCAATATCCATTAAAGCCTGAGCCCATACAAGGCCTCACACCCATAGAGGACACTTAATCACCCAGGGGCTAATCATACCCTGTACGAGTCACTGCGATAGGCAGATCTTGCCTCATAGGCAGGGATGGTAATTTGTCTAGGATTTGGGAGCCATTGATAAGATAGTTACTCTCCCAATAGTTCCAAACCTGGACACCCTGCTGTCCCAAGTTCCACCAGACTTGAAATGCTTCACTATTGCAGACTTCTGTGAAGTCTTTTTCAGCATCCCTGCAGACACCAAGAGCTAGTATCTCTTTGCCTTTACTTGGAACAATAGACAATCTACCTGGACAGTCATGCCTCGAGAGTTCGGTGACGCCCTTTCTTACTTTCTCAAGTTCTTAGCCAAGATGTAAGTCCCTTCCAGTTCCCTGGGAAATTGACCCTTGCAGAATATGGAGATGACCTTTTGCCTTGCTCAGTTACCAAAGAGGCATCCTTAAGAGACTGCATTTACTTGCTGCAATAGTTAGCTGAAAGGACACACCACCTCTAAGGAAAAATTACAATTCTCTCCACACACTGTTCATTACCTAGGTCATGATCTAAGTGCTGAAGGAATTCAGCTGTCTCCAAAAAGAATTAAGCTAATCCAGGAATTTCCTCGACTCCCAACCAAGCAAGAGCTTCATGGATTTATGGGCCCGGCTGGTTATTGCAGACTGTGGGTTCCCAATTTTTCTCTATTAGCTTCTGGAAGTGTTAGCAGAGGAAGACAGTCTTTGAGCCTTGTTGGAAGGGATCTTACCAAGTGCTCCTGACCACTGACACTGCTGCAAAACTAGAAGGTATTGAGCCTTGGATTCATATTTTACAGCTAAAGAAGTCTCCACCTGATGTTTGGCCCTGTACAGATGCCACACATGAAACTGACAAGGAAGAGAAGTAGCTGACATTGAAGTAGACTACTTCTGCACAAGACGCCAGATCAAGGCTTCATACTTTACCTCAACAAGAAGCCCTCTCTCCTTTTTCTTTATTCTGTCATTGGCCTGGAAAGACAACGCCCTCATCTGTATCTCCCAGGGCACTTCTAATGGGGTAATCTTTCAGATTGCTAGATTTGTCATGGTATAAGAGATCTCCTGGTCTTCCCTGTGAATACTTTCTCTATTCCCAATGTCACTGCAAACTACAATTGACCCACCTTAGAAGTATGTACCCAGTTAGACACATTTTCATATGTGAATCTTAGTACATGTGTACCCCCACATTCCCATGATTATCCAGATCAGATTTGCCCCCACTGATTTCAAGAGATCTCACTAGCCCACCTTTGTGAGGCACTTAGGATGACTTTTTATTTCAGGATAGGAGACTCTCTTCCCATATGCACTAAAAACGTCACTGACCCCTGGCTTAGGAATAAACACAAATGAGAATATGATCAGAAACCTCTCCTTAACTCTTGGAGACACTTCAAATTCCATTTCCAAAACACTAACGGCCCAGCAAAGATCCTTAGATTCTCTGGCCAAAGTTATTCTTGGTGACATAATTATCTTTCAGCTGAGCAATAAGGTGTCTTCGCTATGGCCAACAGCACCTGCAGATCTAGGTTAACACTTCTGGGGAAGCTGAAACTCATTTACATAAGATCACTGAGCAAGCCACTCGGCTTAAAAGGAGGACTCCTTCTACAGGGGTCTCCTCCCTTTGGTTTGGGTCCTGGGGACCATGACTCCAAAGTGCACTCCAAACTTTGGGAATTATCCTGCTTACAGTTATCATAATAATCTCTCTGGCACGTTGTAGTCTCTCAAAAGCTTTAAATGCATATTTGCAGTCACTAATGACCAAGTAAATGTCTGCTTAAGATTGGAATGACAAAAAAGGAATGAAGAGGATGATTGACTAAAAAACTGTGAGCCTGAAGTCATGACCTGTGAATATCACAGAGATTCAGCAAAAATAGGATCACCGACAGTTTTGAGAACTACAACGTGGTAGCTGAGAGTGGTGCTAATGCCTTCAATCTTTACCCTGTCTCTCAGGCTGAGTTTGATCAGAAGAGGGAATTGTTAAAAAGAAACAATAGGCTCAAAATGGAGTCACTTATGTTAAGTCCCATCAAGACTTAAGACCTAACCTAACTGCAGTTTCAGTCTCTTCTTGGAGTGGAATTTTAAACCAATGAATCTAGAATTTCCTGATGGGCACTACTGAGGTCATCTGTATAAGACCTCCTGCCATCCCCACTGAGGGAAGGTGACCTTGCCAGAAAAATCCTTTCTTTTCTTTTGCTAATAATTTCATATCCCATCCCATTTCTGCCTATAAAAGGCTGTCTGCATTTTTGTTCCTTAAGGAGTGGCTGAGAGCATGCATTCAGGAGTCAGATTTCCTTGGTTCAAATCCTGCCTCTACCACTTACTACTGGCTCTGTTAGAGTAGACAGTTAGGCTTTAACAGGATACCTACAGGTCAGCAATGGGAAGTCATGGCCGGCTCTCCAGAAGATCAGAGGCCTTTCCTGGCAGCACTCCACAAGAAGCCGGATCAAACCAGACAGGCCCAAGGTGGCGGATGCCATGACAGGAAACCCTTGACCAAATTAGGAAGAAGTGCAAAACTCTGCTTCCCTGCTCCAATAACTACTCTGGCCCCAGTTAACAACTGTTGATAAAAGCTAGAAACCCAAACCCTGTGGGCACAACTCGTGCTCTCACTCTCTCTCTCTCTCTCTCTCTCGAGCAGTCTCGTATCTTGAAAGTGTACTTTTCACTTTAATAAACTTTCCCTTTTGTGTTATTCATCCACTGTGCTATGTTGCATGTCTGTCTTGGAATTCATTCTTGTGACAAGATCAAGAAAATTTGCCAACTCCTTTGAGTCTGTCTGGGTCGAGTCCCCAAGTCCCAGAATCTCCCCAGTTCACCTGCTAATAGCTCTGTGACCATGAACAAGTTACTTAATCTTACTGTACTCAGTTTCCTCATCTGAGACATGGAGATAATCATAGCCCCTACCTTGTAGGGTTATGAGAGTTTAATTAGGAAATGCATGAGACTCTAGAAGGATGTTGGCACAGCCTAAGCGCCCACACATGTTAGGTGCTCTTGGTGCAGCTCCAGTATACGCTGATCTAAGCTTCTCACACCCTACACTTAATGCATTTCTCACAGAGTATCTGCAGCATGTAACTTCCAACTTCCTATTATTTCTATTGAAATGATGCCTTCCCAAGCAGACACCCTGTTTGTCTATATCCCCCATAGCCTTCTGCCTGGCATAATGCTATGCAGATGAGTTACAGGTGACTGAGCAGAAGAGAACAGAATTCAGTGAGTGAAACTGAGTTGAAGGTTCTTACTCATTGGCCCCATATCATCTGCCCCGAATTAAGTACAAGTGCCGAAAGTCATTTTTGAACTAGAAGGGACCTTAGGAATCATCTAATTGGATCCTTCATTTCACAGAGATCAAGGGACTCACCCAAGGTCACACAGCCAGTTAGAGTCAGAGCTGGGAATGGACTCTCTTGGGAACAAAGTCTGGCATGCTTTCCACTGTGCACTGGAAAAGGAAACCTGTGTATTATTTCCAATACATAACCAAATTCTGACCACATGTGTGACTTAGAGGAAGTTTATGGGTGATGGTAGGAGATAAACTTAGCAGATGTGCACTCACCATGTAGAGAAACTCATAGAAATAACAAACCACTGTTGTCATGTAATTCTGACCAGGTCATCTTTTAGACTTGGCAACCATATGATTCTGAGGTATAGGGGTTATTTATGTTAATAATTCACATTACTATATTTCTGGCAATTCTAATCATACTAGGTAGAGCAAGCCAGCCCATCAGCACTTCTCTGAGTAGCATGAAAACAAGATCCCCCAGCTCTGCTTAGCTCAATGCTCAAGGCCACATCTTTAGGGAAGAATAGCCCGTGGAAGAGGAGTGGCAGAAGACAATGGAGCCAGCCTCCACCACCCTTGTTAGGAAAACAAGCTGTGGGTTACTAATCAGCGGGCATACAGCCACAGTGAGGCTATTATGGCCGAGTTATAATAGTGAATGCAGACCCCGTGGGCCAGGCCCCATTCATACCCTGCACAAGGAATTCACAGCAGAGAGAGATCCACCAAATCTCGCATCTTGCTAACATTTTCAAGGTGCCCACTCACACTCATGCCACTTGGACGGTGAATCTGGACAAGCCTGAAGAAACAGACTGCCTTCTTGAGACTAGAGGGGCATTGGGATTTGGATTCAAGCCTAGTTTACTTTTACTAAAAGCTGCACAAACTTGAAAAACCCCTTAACCTCTGTGGGTGTAGCCCAATCATATATAAAATGTAGGATCCGGGCTGAATCAGTGGTTCCCCAAGCTGATAGCATAGGCTGATCCCTTGGGGAGGTTTTATGCTCTTCTTTCCACATCTCTCCATTTAATCCTCAAGGCCAGTCTCCTGCATTCAAATAATTAATCACTCAACGAATTGATCTGCCTCTCTAGCCCTTGCTGACAGCTACCTTCTCTCCTTCCCATCAGTCCCCGCATACTCACACTTGACTACAAACTGTCCATAGTTGCTCTGTTCTTATATATGGTATGTATGTCATTTATCCCACTAGTTCAAAAGCTTCTGTGGTCTGGACCACTTCTGTTTGTTTGCTTTGTTTTGTTTTGTTTTTTTCACATATGCCTTCCTGACACAGTGAACTATCTTTACAAATTAGGCTACCGGTAATTCTATCTGGCACGTACTCTGCTCAGCTGAACACCTATTAGTCTCACGCTGTGACACACGTGCCCTTTGTCACCCCTCCTGCTTTTATACATATGGTTGTGGTCCGCTGTCTTCCCCTGGGATGGCCACCAGCTGGTCACATATCTTGTACCATTTCATGAGCCACTTATGTAAATAAATGTATACAGGCATATTCTCTCATATCAGTTTTGGTTGGTACACAGGGTTCCACATCTTGCTTTGTCCCAGCTACTGTGTCAAGTTCATAAAGAAGAGCAAGGTTCTAATGAGGAAGTGTGACCTTGCACCACCTGACCTCCCCTCTGAGGCAAGTGAGGCATCATGGAACCTGGCTACGAAGAGGTAGGGTGGGGTCGGAATTAAGGCATTAAACTGTAGGATGTGATCTGAAAGGCAGAATCCAGGGCAAAGTCAAAATTAAGCCCCAAAGACCATCTGAACAAAGGGTCTGCACAGTAAAACACCAAGCAAGGGGAGGGGAGAGGATCCCCAGGCCCCAGGGCTGAGTGAACAGTTTGGGAATATAGGACGGTAAGAGGTGACAGCCGAGGATCTGGGCAGATTCCCGAGGGCTGTGACTTCACACCTGCCCACCTGCAGCCAGCAGCTGTGCCAGAGGATACTGCTGTGAGGGGAGCCAGGCCCGGAACCTGGAGGCAAAGCTCTAACATCTCAGTTTAGCTGGTTTTTATAATGTGCCATTCTATACAGCTATATACCCGTGAACATAAAATGGCCCATTTTATAGTTTATCCTTTATTCCCCTTTTCTTGCTTCCTCTTCTGATATACCTTTCAAAATGGTTTTATTTACATTTTGCATATTTAAATACTTGGCAGAAGATGATCATGCTACATTAACACCCATTTTCAGTTTTTGCACATTAAATCTCACATCTCACACGTACATACATTTTTTTTTTTTGTATGTGGTAGGTATACATATTTTTTAAAGCAGGGTTTCATTTGTAAAATACAGGCAATCCCTTAATGTTATCCTATAAACAATGCTCCATTTTGCAACAGAGTCTCCAAAATTATCATCAAAAGTCGTGCTGTGATATTCCTATAGTGTCTTTGATTTGATGCATTAACTCGACTTTACTGTAATCTTACTATATTTTAATACTATGCAACACCTCTGGAATAATCAAACCCAGCCTTATCAGAATGCTCAAGAAATTAAATGTTTGGTCAACAAAACATTCTTTTTAAATAAGAGCAAGAAACATTTTCCCCAAAACTGTGTAATTCACTTCAACCCATTTCTCCACCTTAATGCCTAGTAGACTGGGGGTAGCTGGATCTTCAGGTACTCAGTCCTGTGAGTCTGATGTCAGTAAGCACGCCACAGCATTACAGACATCTAGAGTTGGTACAAGGCTGCGTAAATGTCTACAACAATTTTTAAAAACAAAATTCTTGAAAAACTGGCTGTTTTTCTTCTACAGTCTTCTGAATAAAAATAGCTTATCTTTATTGAGATGGCTTACTGTGCATGCCAAGCTTTACTTGCATGACCTCATTCTATCCTGACAACACCACAATGCGGCTGGTTCTATTATTGCCCTCCCCACCCATGTCCTGAATGGAACAGAGCTGTGTTTTTCTGCAACCTGAACACTGTCAGAACACCTAGTCCACCCAGAGAAGTCTTGTATCCGGCCACCCCCACCAATCCATCTCTGGGGAAATGTTGGAAGGCCTGGCATTGGCGCCATTGAGTCTGGGAAGAGAGAGCTGGACAAGCTTTTTTTTTTTTTTTTTCTCTTTTGAGTAGGCTCCATGCCTAGCAGGGAGCCCAGTGTGAGGCTTGAACTCACAACCCTTAGATCAAGCAAGACCTGAGCTGAGATCGAGAACTGGATGTCTAACCAACTGAGCCACCCAGGCGCCCCAACAATTTACTTTTAATTCAGCTGTTTTCTGCGGTAGAAATCAATTTGAAGGAAAGCATCAGAGTTTGGCTGCAATATATGCTTCTATTTCCCACTGCAGATTGGACCCAAACGGCACATCCAGGTAAATCCAAAAGCCAAAGGAGAGCCCCAGAATTTTCATGAAACCTCATCATTTGTTCTGCTCAGAAAACAAAGCAAAAGGAGCTTTGAAGTGAGTTTGAATTAAAAAGAAACCTGCACAACCATATGAAGGTACTTACTGCCTCTGAACTGTATACATCAAAATGGTCAATATAATTGTAACGGTCAATTTTGTGTTACATTTATTTGAATAACATAAATCAAAGAAAAAAAAGACATCTTGCTCAGTACCCTAGAATATTACTCACAATATTTACCAAAATCTGTGCAGATTCCTTCTTGACAGTGGGATTCTGCTGTTTATAAACACTTCTAAACATCCTTCTCTTTTTCTTTTAAAATGTCCTCCAGACCACACTCCTTTGAGACGCTGTAAAGGATTAGATTGGCCTGGCACCAGCAGTCTGCTTGGGCTGCTCTCCTGTTGTGCTGTCTGTGGGTGGAGTGAGCTGTTGCCCACTGTGGTGGAGGGAGAACCCAGATGCCCTCCCTTCTTTCTGAAGCTATTTATTGTTATCAGAGGCACCAGCCATCAAAGAGATCTCCTGTGCTCCACCCACTCCTCCCAACTTGAAGTTCTTGACTGGAAAATGCTAACATCCGACCAGACACACAGAAACATCCTGAAAGACAATGCCTGGGCCCTGATTTTCTAGGGAGGAGAGCCAGGGTTTCCTTATGACCACATCAGCCCTGCTTGTTTTTAAGGCTCTGACAGTGCTAACAAGCTAGCTTAAATCTACAGCGTCTGCTTGTTCTTACCCAACACTGACTTATATTTAAGCCATCATCTAGGCCACCTACCCTAAATTTCTTATTTTCTTCCCTGGCTCACCACTGTGCCAAGATTCCCCTGCTCTAAACTCTGAATGTGTATTATGAGAGGTATAAAATGTTTCCAGAAAAGATGGAAATGGGTTATGTTGACTGCCTAGTAGAGGTTGATCAGATGGTCCAGAATATTCTTATATTCATGTTTTTTTATAGTATCAACAGGAAAAAAAACATTTTTTTTTTTTAATTTGCAAAGAAAGCTTAGGTACAGAATATATCTGTAGACCCCAGTTTGTGGAAAATGGGTGTGAGGTGCATGAAGGGAAAGTGGGTACACCTGACACTGGGAAGTGATGTTGTCTTTCTCCTAAAGGCAGTGAGGAGTAATACCCTTCACAGTGTGGTGTATATATCCCTCTGTACTTTCTATGTGTGTCTATTTATGAAGGCTTTAAGTCAACAGCTCATAATGCCCTTACATTTCCCACTAACTTCCTCAGCATAACTGACAAGGCTCTATGCAGGCTGCCTCCTGCTTACCCTCCAGCATCATCTCTCCGTGCTCACCTCCTTTCTGCTCCACTACCTCGGGCTACCCCATCTTCTCCCACCACTCTCAATGTTCCTGGTGCTATGCTCTCTCAGCTCCAGGCAATGCCTTATGCTGTTCTCTCCTTCTGGAGCTTTCTTATATTCTTCTTCTATCCCCTTCTTTACCTGGTTAACTCTTATCCTTCAGGTATTAGCTTGAGTTTTCTCCTCTCTGACCCTGTGCTTCTGCTAACAAGGCATTCACACAACTATATATTAAAATTGCTTATTTAATAGTGTATTTCCTTATAATTAAAAGCTCTACGGATATAGATGTTGTGTCTATCTTGGGCACCATTGTAGCTCCAGCATATACCTAGCATTGGACCTTGAATATCATAAATGCTTAATAATAACAACAACAACAACAATAATTGTTGGAAAAGAAGAAAAAAAATTAAGGGAGGGTGGCAGTGGGAAGACAGACAGTCAAAAAGCAGGTGAGCAGGAGGGGGGCAGGCAGAGGAGTCAGGAAACAGAACAGTCAATAAATGATACCAAATACAGTCAGAAAAATATCCTTGCTGTTTCCAATCTCAAAAGAGAGTGGAGATCTATGTGATCTGGGATGCACTGAATCTGGAATTAAAATGTGAGTCAATTTCAGCACCTAAAAATACAGAATCTTCACATTACTATTAGCCTCTAAAGCACCACCTAAACTGTTCAAGTGCCCAGTGCTCTGGGAAGACTCAGCAGGACTCAGCACTACCCATTCATTTATCCTGGTGTGGGCACATGAGCTTACCAATGCCCACCCTTTTTTTATTGGTTAGGAAACTGAATTCTAGATTGCTTAAAATAGAACTTGAAACTGTGACCACTGAGTAGCCTAAAAGAATGAAAGAACCATCAGCACAAATGTGCCATCATTTTTCCTAACCGGTCTTCCTTTGAAATGTTTCTTTTACTGGTGAAAGGAAGAGAAGTGTAACGCAGCTGAAACCTGCCATCTAGTGGGCCTTCTAATGACATGGATTCGCCCAAGTGAAGGGAGCGAGCATCACAGAACAGGAGGCCTGGAAGAGGCCCACAAGCACACCTCATCTCAGGTCATCCTTGGGGGTGGTCAACATCCACCTTTGAGGATGAAGGGTCGTTTATGGCCTTCTGACAGAGCTCTTCTTTCCAAGTAGCCCAAGGTAATGTTTTCACATTCTGATATCCAAAAGGTTAACAGAAATCAATGTGAAATTTCGATCACTTTCAATTCAAAGCTATCCTAGCAAGAAATCAGTGCCCCCTTTGGAAAAGCATATTAAGTTTTATTAGTTTTATTTCTGTTTTGAGCCTTAATTTTAGAAATCAGATTTATAAGTCAAGTACCCAAAAAACTAAAAAAAAAAAAAAAAAGAGAGAGAGAGAGATGGAGGAGGAGGAGGAAGTGGAGGAGGAGGAGGAGAAGGAGAAGAAGAAGTGGGCGCCTGGGTGGCTCAGTTGGTTAAGCGACTGCCTTCGGCTCAGGTCATGATCCTGGAGTCCCGGGATCGAGTCCCGCATCGGGCTCCCTGCTCGGCGGGGAGTCTGCTTCTCCCTCTGACCCTCTTCCCGCTCATGCTCTCTCTCATTCTCTCTCTCAAATAAATAAATAAAATCTTTAAAAAAAAAAAAAAGAAGAAGAAGAAGAAGTAGTAGTAGTTGTGGTCGTCATCAACAACACATCTATCTTCCCTGAAGCTACTCCCTCTGTGAGGCCAAGAGTGGTCTTTGGTCTAAATGTGTCCCAAAGACACAGCTCAGGGCAGTTGTGCAGAATGGCAGCTCCATGTCGGGAACCAGAAGGCCTGGGGTTTAAGGCTTACGCTGCTGTTCACCCATTGTCACTCAGGACCAGCCACCTACCTCCCACGATTCTCAGTTTCCTCACTTGTTAAAAAGAGGCACTTAAGCATAACAACTCCTAAGGTCCCTTTGATCTCTCAAGTTCCATGAACTTGTCCCAGAGTTAACAGGTCTCATGACCCCAGGGGCCTGATTTTCGACCCACTCTATGCTCAGCGCCCAGCACCATACTTGCACTGAGATACTGATGGAGGGCCTGAGTATACTGGTGAATAAGCAGATGCCACTTCCACCAAGCTGACAGCCGAGTGAAGGACACAAACATAAAACAGCAATTGCACCATTGGTGATGAGGGCTTCAGTGAGGGTGTGTAACTGGGCCTAGCGGAGGGCGGGGCTGAAAGGACGGGATGGGCCTGGGTCTGAAGATTGCTGAGCAGCTTTTCCAGTATATGCCTTACAAGCAAGAAAACTCAAATGGGCAAAGGCCCAGGCAAGAAGGAGACTGGCCCATCTGGGCATCAGAAAGAGTCCCCAGAGCCTGGGTTGTGAACAAGAGAGTGAAGTGAAATGAAACTGGAAGGAAAGGCAGAGGCCACATTATGCATGGCCTTGTGGGCCATATCAGGAGTTGCAACTTAATTCTAAGGGCAACAGAATTGCTCTATCAAAGGGCTTGAAGCAGAAAAGTGACAGGACCAGATGTGCTTTTGTGAAAGATCTGACTGCTGTGTAGAAGATGAGGTCAGGTTCAAGACTGGATGCAGAAAAGCTAGTTACAAGATTACACTGTAGTCCATGTAAGAGACAAGGGTCATTGCTGCCATCGTGGAAAGAAGGAAGATGCAAGAAATCACTGAATAGCATCATTTGGGCATCCAGTAGTAGTTGCTTGGATGTGAAAGTAAAAGGAAAACATCCAAGATGATTCCAGGCTTTTGGTTAAGGGCAACTGGGTAGAATTAGTGCCATCGCTGAACTGAAGGACACAGGAGGATGATCGGGTGTGGAGAAGACTTATGAGCTCAGTTTCAGATAGTTCAGTTCAGAGAAAGTCTCAGGCAGTTGAGCAGGCTGCTGGAGAGTCAGATCTGGAGCTCAACGGAAACATTTAGGTCTGCCATATGATCAGTGGAGGGCATTTGGTAGCATCTAATGAGAAGAGAAGACACAGAACCAACATTTAATGTCTGGGAGAGTGGACGATGAAGAGCTGGTGAAGCAAACTTCAAGGAGGGGCCCATGAGGCAGGAGGAAAACTGGCAGAAAATGATGCTGTGGAAGCCAAGAGCAGAGCGTTCCCTTCTGTTGAATGGACCTGGTGGGGCAAGTCACATGGGGATTGAAAAGAAAACTCTGTATTTAATGACCTTGACCTTGGTGATTAAATGCATGCAGGAGTCAGGTGGTCTAGGTGGAGGGTGATAGGAGAGGGCAATGGAGACGATGAGGGTAGAGAGAGACTCTTCCAAGGGGCCTGGTTCTGAAGGTGAGAGAGGAAGGTGACTGGAGGACACACAGGGGCTAAGGTGGGATTTCGTAATATGGAGAAGGCTTATGGAAGGGATCCCGTTGAGAAGGGGAGGTTGAAGATGCCAAACAGGGAGGCAATAACTGATATCTCAAGGCTCCCGAAAAAGCACAGAAGAGTGAGATCCAGGACACAGGCAGAGTTTGACCTTAGTCAGGAGGAGGAACCCTTCCTCCACTATAACTGTCAGAGTATGGAAGGAAGGGGTGTGATAAGATGAAGTCGAGGCAATCCAAAGGCTCCAATTTCTCAATAAATTAGGTGAGAATTTCTTTAGCTCAGAGGAGAGAGATGGAAAAGATCAGAGGTTTAGGAAGAGAGAAAAAGTGAGCTCTCTAGAGAAACCTATCTAGCATTGCCAGACACAAGTGAAGTGACCACTGTCTAATAGCTCCCATCCAGCCAGCTGCATGCTCTTCTCCACCAGTGTTCAGTGACCAAGTGTGGGCAAGAAGAAGTGGGTGAACAGGTTCATCTGGGCCGGAAATTTCCAAGAAGGAATAAAGGAAAAACAGAGGACAACATAACTTACTTAGGATGGATTCAAGAGGTTGGTAGAAACAATAGACCCTAGAGTCTAATGAGCATAGGAGGGGACAAGATGGATAAAGAGGGAGAAGTTTCCTGGGAATGGGGGTGGGGGTGCAGCTGACAAAATGGCTCCATAAGGTGAAGCAAGAATAGGCTCTGAGACAGTGGGGATGGATCCAAGGTGGCACAGCACCCTAGATATAAAACATATTCACAATTTGTTATCACTCTCCCCCCCATAGTCACAGTGCACATGTCTGCACTAAGTGTATTTATCCTTGCATGTTGAGTGAACAAATGCATGCCCAGGAACTGGCTTCTGAAATGATCACTAAACCCCTAGGGAAACCAAAAACTGTTTCCCGAGTTTGGGTGTGTGTCGGGCACTCTTCAAGGTGCTGGGAATCTGATGATGAACATGGTTATTGCCCACAGTGGCTTACATTTTCATGGGAGAAGATGGGCATAGGCCCCAGATTACAAAGAATTGATCAATTAAATGAGAAAGGAAAGAGGTGTACCGTATTTTCTGGATCTTCTATCTTACAACATTCTCTGATTGGAGTCTCGATCAGAATTAACTGCCCCAAAAGATCACCTGATGATCATGCTTGAGAAATGTACACTGCTTAGTAATGATTAGTTGCAATTTATTGAACATTTGCCATGGGCCAGGCAGCACTTGCATTAGATAATATAATCTCCATATTCCAGATGAGGAAAGTGGGTTCTAAGCAAATTGCTGATCAAAGATCACTTTGCTGGCTAGTGGTAAAGGCAGGATTCAAATCTAACTATGCCTCTGCCTGACCTCTCTGTTCCCTAACCCACTCCCTCTTCTGGTCAGAATCTTGATGGACAAATGTGGTAGCATTGTGACCTTTGCTCCAGAAAGCTACCAAAATTGCTTAAAATGACCAGGCTTTGTTAGAAGCACACCTGGGGAACTTCCAAACCCAAAGCTGTCAGAACACTAGTAAGACCTCATTCCACAGGAAAAAGAACACAAGATGAATACTTCTCCTCTATCCAAAGGTACCACATTCTGGGAAAGATGTCAAGAGTCAGTATGTTGAATCTCTGGTGTCAAATAAATCGTGACTTTGTTGTTGTTTGAAATGGAGTTATGACTAGATGTTTTTCACATTTTTCACATTTTTTGGTAAAGTCCTTGGGGGCCCACATCTGTCTTTACTTTCTTAAAAAGCCCTGACTCTGCTTTGAATACAATTTAATGTTACAAAGTCAAAATTGGGGTTTTTAGCTCTTAAATATTTATCTTCAATTCAGATTCATGTTCACTTTACTTTGAGTCCTTAAGATATTTTCAAACATATTGTGGCTAATACAACTTCGAAAATACTTCTAGAAAATATTATATCTTCAAGGGCCAAATCATCTAGCTTTAAAATATTGTAAGTCAAAGATTAACTGTTCAGAATGATTTAAAATAGCTCAATTCTGTTTTTTTGAAAAAGTGTATAAATCTCACTTTAGAAATTAAATCATTTAAAAGGTAGTAAATGGTAGTAAATCTTTCCAGATCTGTCCCAAGCAGGGGATGCACACACATACTTTAATACATACATACAAACACACACACACCACTCTTCATCCAACCCAATATTCCTCAAGGAAAACTCTACACTATTACATCTCCCAAAGCCAGAAGAGTATCTTCAGAATAAAATATGAGTCTTAATACAAGAGGTAGAGAGATGGAGAGACACTACTTGTATATATTTCGATTTATTTATTCTCTAAGGTGTATGTGTGTAAGAAGGGGAAGATTGTCTAGTCATCCAATAGCTAAAGCTAAATGCCAAGGACTCAGTTAAGCCCTGTGAAAAACACAGATTTAAAAAAAGGAGACATAAGCATAAAGAGAGATCAAAAGAGGATGCACCCCGGGATATGGGAAAGCGAACCCCAGGAGGTGGGACCCAGCCTTCCCTGAGAGAGCCACACGCAGGCTGAAGTTAGCCAGGTGAAGAGGGGCCTCGGAGGGAGCAGGGCACATTTGATGATCTTACAGAAGCCCAGGCTAGTGAAAGCAGATACTAATCTAGAGATTAGAGGGGACGCTAGAGAGATTCTGAGTTCAAGGAGGATCTCATCAGCCAGGTAAAAATGTTGGACTTTATCCCCAGTGGAGCCCTACCCGTTAAGTAGGGTAAAGGCATGTTCAGATCCACATTTTTAAGACCTCAGCCCAGTGGCAGTGAGAAGGAGCCCAGGAGGACATCTGGGTGTGGTTACTGTGGATTGGAGGTGAGTGGCCACATTGTGGTTGGACAGGTTCACGGATTAAGAGAATGTGGGGGCATGAGGGGAGTTAGGGCTGGGGGAGGCAAGGGTGCTCCCCAGTTGAGTGTCCCAGCCGCTGAGTACATGCCGGTGTCCTGGAGGGAAGGGAAGATGTGCGGGGGTGGAGTTTGTGTGGAAAATGAACCTGTCAGGAACACACAGAATTTTTGATGCCTGAGATGCTCATTCTTTCTCCATTCAAGTCATTCCAGACAATATCCTGCATGGATTCCTTTTCCTGAATCATATGAAGAAAAAGCTGGAAAGAATCTTAGAAATCATGTAGTTGGATTCCCTTCATTCTGTGCATGAGAAAATGGAGACCCAGTGATTTCAGCGGACCCCCCTGCAAAGGTGCACTGGACCCCCAGCCCCTAAGGCCCCGGGGTCCTCCCAGGACCCACTGAAGTGTGGTCCGTGTTCTTGTTTTTTTTTTTTTTTAAAGATTTTATTTATTTATTTGAGAGAGAGAGAATGAGAGAGAGCACATGAGAGGGGGGAGGGTCAGAGGGAGAAGCACACTCCCTGCTGAGCAGGGAGCCCGACGCGGGACTCGATCCCGGGACTCCAGGATCATGACCTGAGCCGAAGGCAGTCACTTAACCAACTGAGCCACCCAGGCGCCCCCGTGTTCTTGCCTTTTAACACTTTTCCTAAACATCACCTTAACGACTTTTCCTGCGCAAGAAACACAGGCTCCAGAAGGTACTCATTCCAATGTGGCCCTCTCACCAGCTGAGGCTCTGAACATAAACCTCACATACTCAGGAAAGTAAACACAAACCAGAAGCAGTTGAAAAGTTCAAAATCAGTTTAAGTTGGCTTCTTCTCAACGTGCTTATAGGCATCTCCTGTTAGGTCATTTCGGTTTTCAATATGATTACATAAAAAAAATAACAGAAAGCAGTGATTGGGCTCATTATTTTTACGGTATGAATTCTTCAATATCTATGCATCATGGTTTCAATTATTTGTCTTTTGGCTTCCTATAAAATTTCACCGTTTTAACCCATGTGGATAGTATTTGCAATAATTAAAAAAAAAACTGGACAAAGAAATAAAATCTATGGCTTTTGTTCATTGAGCTTTCATTTTTTTATAGGCTATTAGGGTGAAGTGGTGGATGGCAGAAACAATGCAATATTTAACACTAAACCCTTGACCAACACAAGTAAAAATAAATAAATAAATGCTCACCTGAGGCGAGAGTCCTTAAAGGTGTCAAGATAGGTGGGATAACTCCATTCAATCTTGTTCCCTTTACATCGAAGCTCTAGAGTTTGCCCTGCCGTCAGACTCAGGGTCGCAGCAGGTTTCTGGAAGCGGCCTTTATCCATCATATGTATCATTATAGACTGCGTCTTTGGTGTGACATCAGCTGCATCCCTGTCCTTTATTTTAGGAATTTTGGGTTTCACCTTTTTGTTGGTAGGCTTGATTCTGTTCTCTCCTGGCTCCTTTGGACGCTTGTTCTTGGGAGGCTGTTGGTCAGTAACTAGTACAAACATGAGGAGAGAACAATGCACTCAAGTAGTAATGAACCAGAGGATTCCACACCTAAAACAGGCAAATTTTTGAAACTCTTCTCCTACATGAAAATTATTTTCAGGAATAATCATTATTTTCTTGGTTTATTCCTTAGTTGTAAAACAATAGTCACTGAGAGGGAAGATATTTCAGTTTCAAAGATTTTATTCAAATTCAGCAAAATATTGCACATATGAACTAAAACTCACACTTACCAAACAAGACTATTCCTTGTAGTTCACCCTGTCTCGCAATGTCTAAGGGGTCACAGAGAAGGGCAAAGCCCTTCAAAGGCGCTCAAGGCTGTTTCCCATCCTTGCGGTCTTGGGGCTCTCATTGATCATTCTGAATTTACTGTTTAAATGCAGGAATATGTCATCTCCAGGGAATGCAGACACAAAATGAACCATAAGCACACTCAGAAGAGTCCAAACCACTACGAACTCTCTCCTAAATGAGTGTGCACAGTGGAGTCTGTGTGTACCTGGGTGGACAACGTCCATATATAATACAAAGCTTAGGAAGGAGTAAGTCCTAAACCTGTGCTCATTTATTTTTTACTTTTTAGTTTTAGTTTTTAGAGATTTATTTTAGAGAGAGAGCATGTGCATGAGCCGGGGGAGGGGCAGAGGAAGAGGGAGAGAGAGAATCTCAAGCAGACTCCCCGCTGAGTAAGGAACCTGACAGGGGGCTCATCCCACGACCCTGATCATGACCTGAGCCAAAATCCAGTTGGCTACTTAACCAACTGAGCCACCCAGGGGCCCTAAACCTGTGCTCATTTAAAACTTCCACATAAGTTATTAAAACCTCAACAGAAACTGTAGCAATGGTTTAGAACTTAGCCAACAAAATACTTTGGGGTGAAGATTATTTGATCACCAACACTGTTGATAATTGCTGGCAGAGGGTGATAATAAAAAAGCTGACCTACTTTGAGTCCATTTTATTTCTGTTTTTCCTTTCTCTATAGACAGTTCACCCCTTATTGCCTGCATCCAGGGAGGAAGGCTCTTGCTTCCCTTCCCTTGTTATGCCTCTGGGCTCCAGAAACCTCAAATGTCCCACATGCCTGCACAGCCTTGGACTTGTGTCCACCCAGCAAGGACAAGAAGAAAACCATGCAGTTTCAGTTTGCCCTTCTGCCTGCATGAACTCAAAGGCAACCTCACTATATACCCACAAAATTACCAAATGTCCCAACTTACAGGGTCCTGAGAGTCATTTAGGTAAAATTCTCATGTTATAGGTTTAAAAAATTAAGGAGACCCTGAAAAGTTAAGTTGCACACAGCTGGTTAGGAGCAGAATGTAAGAGTAGAATTGAAGTCTTCTGACTCTTATTCCAAGTGCTTATTTCACTATACATAGATAAATATCCTGTATATATTTTGAATAGATAGCCACACAAAGCTTGGCCAACTGAGGGAATTGCAGAGCCAACTGAGGGAATTGCAGGAAAAGTGATAAATCAGGAGAAAATCTTTTCCTTTTTGATGTATTTATTTATCTAATAATACCCTGGTGTACTTAAGACTTGGGGTGGCCAAAAGTACGAAGACATTGAAATTGAGATCAAGAAATAGAAAAAAGGTAAGAGTTGCAAGCTCTTATACCAGTGGGCCAGGCAGGTGATCAAACAAGGTAAGCCAAGTGGGCCTGGTGAGGCCATGCCCTCCCTAAGGGACAGATCCTCCTGCTTCAGGAGACCCCTGTTTAAGAGAGTACATGCCCACACTTGCTGAATCTGATACCTCAAAGGATGGCAGAAATGCAGATTTCCTGATTTGTAAATATCAGAAACTCAATTTTCAGAAATTTCATGTTTGAATCCCTGAGGTTAGAAGTCAGGTAGTAATTTTCCTTGAAGGGGTGAGAGCCCAGGAGGGTACATGAGGGCAATTTCCAGGAACAGTCTCTCTTGATCTGGGCTAGTTACAGGCGTGTGCACAGTTTGTGAGCATTTCATGGAGCCATACTCTTACGTACTAAAGATTCAGCTGATCTGGACTCAACTGCGTTGATAAACTTGGCTTCCTTTGCATGTTGCCCTTTGCCCTTTGAAACAGGAGCCATTTAGATTCCACTTTTAGTTCAGCTGAGCCCAGACTCTGGAACCAATCCCACTCTGAACCCAGTATCAATCAACATCAACTCCTCAGCATGCTGCCTTCTTTGGGCTTGTATGTCTTGGTGCCTAAGCCCTGTTCTTTTCCATGACTTCAGGGCCAGTTGAGACCCCTCCTTCTTTCCATAGGCCTGAGTCTCCTGTTATTTCCCATCCTTCCTCTACTCTAGCTTCTCTGGGTCATGGGCCCTGCTGAACTTCTTCAGTCCTTCCAGGGAGCAGAGTTGTGTTCTTGAGCACTAGTCTCCAAGGCGAGTCCCCAGTGCCTGCTATTGAACCTGCTGTTTGCCAAGTCTTCCCCTGATCCAGCACATTTGGCTTATTTACCCCCAAAGTTCTAATGACAGAGGAGGGTGGGCAGTGGCACACATGCACATATTTCCCCAGCCTTCTAGAAGGAGAAGCACCATAACCACTGGGAACATATTGGATCACCATGAGCACCCTAATCCAGCAACATCAATTGTGAACATAAATTTCAGTTTTGCAATAAAGGAAAAATCACAGTACTTTACTTAAGGTAGAAAATTAAAGTATACCATTAGGCATCCATCATCTGTGCCCCACAGGTATTTTGATCACACTGTGCCTATGGGATTCATGGACTTCTGGGTTGAAGTCTAATTTGATGTATTTTCTTTATCATGTAACAGGAATCCAAGCTATCAGAAAGGACCACAACTTTCTGCAAATCCTATGGAATTTAGACAACCAGTGCAACTCACTTGACTTCTAAGCTCTCAGATACTGTGGGACTCTGTTACTCAGGAACATTAGATTACCTAATTATGGACATTATGCATCCAAATGTGGTATTATCCCTGCAAAGTAATCTGACTTGTTCACCAAATAGACATATCAACTGATCTAACTGTATAGTTGGTCCAGCTGCCTGACTGATGGAATTGGTCCATGGTTTGATAAAAATGACAGCCAGCCTACCGACCCCATAAGGCATCCAGATGGACCTGGGACTGAGTGATTCCCAAATTCCATGTCTAACTTCTTAAAGAATATGACTTTTCTACCTATGTAAATTATTTTCCTATGGTCTAAAAAATCATATTATAGATAAATAAAAAGTGAAAGCCCATTACCATTACATTTTTGAGACGATAGCATAGTAGTATATTTTACAGAGAAGTAGGTGGTAAAATTCACAAATCATTAAATGTCATTATTGACTTCAGGTCCTAGCTGTCACTTACTAGCTGTGTGACACTGGGAAGTTGTCTATCCTCTCTCTCAGCTTGTTCATCTGTAAATTGAGAATTATATGTTAATAATGACTAACTCATCAATTGTTGTGGGGATTAAATGAGTGAATACGTTTAACATACTGAGAATAGTGTCTGACCCATAGTAAATAAGTGCTAGCTGAGTGCTACTTGCTATTTTGTGGTTGTCTTGTGACAATGTCTCATGGTGATCTACATGATAAATTTGTAATGGCAACAAAGCAGTTATTCTTCTTCCTAATTTACAGGTGAAATAATTGAGATCACAGATGCCAAGTAGCTCACCCCAGTCACTAAGAAGCTGGCAAAGAAACAGACCCTTGGATGCAGGTCTAGAGTCTTCTCTGGTTCATGCTATTGTCTTTTGATTCACTTAAAGACATGTTGTAACAGTTTCTTTCCTTCTTTCCTCCTCCCCTCCTCCTCCTCCTCCTCTCCCTCCTCCTCCCCCTTCCTCTCCCTTCTCCTCCCCCTTCCTCTCCTTCTCCTTCTTCTTCCTCTTCTTTTGCACAAACCTCATGCATAGCACCCTTGTCTAAATGGTTTCTTTGTGTGATATGCCCCAGGCTTTGACAAGAATTTCCAAATCAAACAGAACATGATTCCAGGAAGAAGAGTACAAACTTCCTGGAAGGGCTGGTTTTGCTTTTCCAAGGCATACATTAGAATCCCTAAGTGAAGAGACACTGAAAAGCCTGTCTCCAAAATAAATGAGTAAATGTTATAAAACAAGAAGTAAGCAGGACAAAGGACTGTAATCCTTCAGTACTAAATGAGGATTGCAATCAAACCTTTAAATAAAGGTGACCTATTAACCTCTCTAATTCTGTAGAATTATATTGGAGGAGTTAAAAAAGAAAAAAAAACAAATTCACTAGCAGAATCACTGACAGCTGCTCAGAGGAGGACTAGATATGAATACAGTCATTAATATAAAGATCTGTAGCTGTTTGCCTTTTTTTCCCCATGGACAGTTAAGGATAAAGGTCTGACGTGAGGGTCACATGAAAATAACCACACTATAAATTTGCTGAGTAGCTCAGGGCTTCCCCATTGAGTTATATAAACTGATGAACATGCTCTACTCGAATTTTTTGATTCCTCATGAAACACCCCAGAGGAATACATGCACTTCCCCAAGAATGATGCTGAGAAGGTGGGAAAGCAATGACACTTGGGAGATGAAAATGTAAAGATGAGAGGCTTTCCTTCCCCTACGCGCTTTGAGAACCCCACTCCAAAATACCCTCCTACCATTTCTTAAAGTATCATTTTCTTAAAATAGCAATTTCTAAGAATAAATACTTCTACTCCAGGACAAAGATGTTACTTTGACAGCTCCTGCCCAACTGCACCAGGTCGGTGGTCTCTGCCAGGACCAGTGCACCCCCAAAGTGACTCCCACATGACCAGCCTCACCCAAAAGTATGCCCACAGCAGCTGTGTTCCAGCCACAGCAGGAAGGCACCTGCAGCCCACACGAGGTGACCCTGGAATGTCTGATTCTGGTGACCAAGAAGGATAGCACTTCTGGGCCCCACTGGACACCCTTTACATGGCACCATGTTCTTCAAGACTGGAAGATGTAGCTAATCTACCTAAAACATAGAAACAAACACAGAGAGAGAATGAGGAGGCGGAGGAATATATTCCAAACAAAAGAACAAGACAAAACCTTAGATAGAACTAAACAAAATGGAGATATAAGCAATCTATCTGATAAAGAGGTCAAAGTCATGGTCATAAAGATGCTCATCGGACTCAGAGAAAGAATGAATGAATACAGTGGGAATTTCAAAAAAGAGAAAGAAAATACTAAAAAGAACCAATCAGAGTTGAAGAATACAATAACTGAAATAAAAAATACACTAAAGGGAATCAATAACAGAAATGCAGAAAATGCAGAAAAATGGATCAGTGATCTGGAAGACAGGGTACTGGAAATAACACACAAGATTTAAAAAAATAAGAATAGCTTAAGGAACCTCTAGGACGTTAAACATACTAACGTTTGCATTATAGAGTTGCCAGAAGGCATAGAGAGAAAAGGAAAGAAAATTTATTTGAAAAATAATGGCTGAAAACATTCCCAACCTGGGGAAGGAAACAGACATCCAAGTTCAAGAAGCACAGAAAGCCCCAAACAAGATGAACCCAAAGATGTCCATACCAAGACACATTATAATTGAATGTCAAAAATTAAATATATAGAGAGAATCTTGAAAGCAGCAAGAGTAAAGCAACTAGTTGTGTACAAGGGAACACCCAAAAGACTATCAGCTGGTTTTTGAGCAGAAACCTCACAGGCCAGAAGGGAGTGGTATAATATATTCTAAGTGCTGAAGGAAAAAAACTATAATCAAGAGTATTTATTCAACCCCACAAAATTATCATTCAAAATTGAAAGATAAATTTTCCCAGACAAACAAAAGTTAAAAGGGTTCATCTCTACTAAACTGGCCTTATAAGAAATGTTAAAGGGACTTTTTAAAGAGGAAAAATAAGAGCCATAAGTGGAAGAAAATTATGAAAGAAAAAAATCTCACCAGTAAAAGCAAATGGAATAAAGGGAGTGGACCAACCACTTATGAAGCTAGTGTGAAGGTTAAAAGACAAAAGTAGTAAAATCAACTATATCTACAATAATTATTTAGTGGATACACACACAAACAAAATGTAATATGATGTCACATACATAAAACGTGGGGAAGGTAAAAATGTAGCATACTGCTTTTAGAATGTGCTCAGACTTAAGCAACAGTTAACTTAAAATAGATTGCTATATACATAGGATGTTATATATAAATTTCATGGTAACCAAAATCAAAAACCTAGAAAAGTTTTACAAAAAAAAAAAAGAGAGAGAGAGAGAGATTTCTAAACATAGCACTAAAGAAAGTCATCAAATCTCAAGAAAGCAAGAGATGAAAAAGGGAACAGAAAGAACTATAAAAGCAACCAGAAAACAATGAAAAAAATGGCAGTAAGTATATAGGTCAATAATTACTTTAAATGTTGATAAATGCTCCAGTCAAAAGACATAGGGTAAGTGATTATATTAAAAAACAAGACCCATCTCTATGCTGACTATAAGAGACTTAGTTCAGAGCTAAAGACACACACAGACCAAAAGTGAAAGGATGGAAAAAGATTATCCATGCAAATGGGATTAAAAAAAAAAAAAAGACCTGGGATAGCAGTATTTATATCAGACAAAAGAGTTTGTTTATTTGAGAGAGAGGGAGTGTGAGCGGGGAAGGGAGGGCAGAGGGAGAGGGAGAGAGAAAATCCCAAGCAGGCTAGATGCTCATCACCCTGAGATGCTGAACCGAGCCAAAATCAAGAGTCAGATGCTTAAGTGACTAAGCCACCCAGGGACTCCCAGACAAAAGAGACTTTAAAACAAAGACTGTAAAAAATGGCAAAGAAGGGTATTGCATACTGATAAAAGCATCAATCCAGCTGGAAGATATAAACATCGTAAAAATCCTAAAGACTCCACCAAAAAAACTACTAGAATTGATAAATGAATTGAGTAATGTTGCAGCATACAACACTAATATACAGAAATCTGTTGTGTCTCTATAACACTAATAAACTAGCTGAATGTAAATTAAGAAAACAATCTCACTTATAATTGCCTCAATAAGAATAAAATATTTAAGAATAAATTTAACTAAAAAGGTGAAAGACGTACTCTGAAAACTGTGACAGTGATGAAAGAAAATGAAGATGACATAAAGAAATGGAAAGTTATACCATGCTCATGGATTACAAGAATTAATATTATTAAAATGTCTATACTACCCAAAGCAATTTACAGATTCAGTGCTATCCCTATCAAAATATCAATGCATTTTTCACCAAACTAGAACAAATAATCCTAAAATTTGAATGGAACCACAAAAGACCCTAGAAGGCCAAAGCAATCTTGAGAAAGAAAAACAAAACTTCAGGTATCATGCTCCCAGATTTCAAGTACACAACAGAGCTACAATAATCAAAACAGTGTGGTACTGGTACAAATAAGACAAACAGATCAGTGGAACAGAATAGAGAATCCAGCAGTAAACCCTTATATGGTCAATTAATCTATGACAAAAGAGGTAAGAATATACAATGGGGAGAAAAACAGTCTCTTCAAGAAATGGTGTTGAGAAAACTGGAGAGCTACATGCAAAAGAATAAAATTAGACCACTGTCTTACACCATATACAAAAATCAAATCAATATACAAATCATCATATAAAATCAGAATGGATAAAAGACCTAAATGTAAGACTTGAAACCATAAAACTCCTAAAAGAAAACACAGGCAGTAAATTCTTTTTTTTTTTTTTTTTAAAGATTTTATTTACTTATTTGACAGAGAGACATAGTGAGAGCAGAAACACAAGCAGGGGGAGCAGGAGAGGGAGAAGCAGGCTTCCCGCGGAACAGGGAGCCCGATGTGGGACTCGATCCCAGGACCTTGGGATCATGACCTGAGCCGAAGGCAGACGCTTAACGACTGAGCCACCCAGGCGCCCCAGGCAGTAAATTCTTAAACATCGGTCTTAGCAATATTTTTTTGGATCTCTCTAGAAGCAAAGGCAACAAAAGGAAAGATAAACAATTGAGACTACATCTAACTGAAAAGGTTTGCACAGCAGAGGAAATCATCAACAAAAGGAAAAGGCAACCTGCTGAATAGGAGAAGATATTTGCAAATTATGTATCTGATGAGAGATTAATATTCAAAATACATAAAGATGTTGTACAACTCAACACCAAAAAAACAGTCTGATTAAAAAATGGGCACAGAACCTGAATAGACATTTTTTCCAAAGATGACATACAGATGGCCAACAAACACACGAAAAGCTGTTCAACATCACTAACCATCAGGTAAATGCCAATCAAAACCACAGTGAGGGACGCCTGGGTAAGCATCTGCCTTCGGTTCAGGTCATGATCCCAGGTTCTTGGGATCGAGCCCCGCGTCGGGCTCCTTGCTCAGTGGGGAGCCTGCTTCTCCCTCTGCCTGCCGCTCCCCCTGCTTGCGCTGTCTCCCCTCTCTCTCTGACAAATAAATAAATAAAATCTTTAAAAAAAGTTTTTATTAAAAAAAAAAACAACCCACAGTGAGAGATCACCTCACACCTGTCAGAATGGCTAAAATCAACAACACAAAAAAGTGTTGACGAGGACGTGGAGAAAAAGGAACCCCCTTGCACTGTTGGTGAGAATGTAAAATGGGTGCAGCCACTATTGAAAACAGTATGACGCTTCCTCAAAATATCTAAAATAGAAATACCATATGATACAACAATTCCACTTCTGAGTATTTATCTGAAGAAAATTAAAACACTAATTCTAAAATATATATACACATCTACATTCATTGCAGCATTATTTATTTTTATTTATTTATTTTTAATTTATTTTTTAAAATTTTTTTTTTTAAGATTTTATTTATTTATTTGAGAGAGAGAGAATGAGAGAGAGCACATGAGAGGGGGGAGGGTCCGAGGGAGAAGCAGACTCCCTGCCGAGTAGGGAGCCTGACGTGGGACTCGATCCAGGGACTCCAGGATCATGACCTGAGCCGAAGGCAGTTGCCTAACCAACTGAGCCACCCAGGCGCCCTCATTGCAGCATTATTTATAACAGTCAAGATTTGGAAGCAACCTAAGTGTCCTTTGATAGATGAAGGGATAAATATGTGTTATATGTAACAATGGAATAGTACTCAACCATAAAAAATGAAATTTTGCTATTTGTGACAACATGGATGGACCTAGGGTGTATTACACTAAGTGAAGTAAGTCAGACAGAGTTAGACAAACTGTATTATTTCACTTATATGTAGAATCTAAACAACAAATGAACAGACACAACAAAACAGAAGGAGACTCATAGATATAAGAAATAGTCTACAGGTTACCAAAGCAGGGGAGGGGGCCAGGGAACAGGTAAAATAGGTGAAGGCGAATATGAGGTACGAACTTCCAGGTACAAAATAAATAAGGCACGGGATGTAAAGTACAGCATAGGGACTATAGTCAATAATACTGAAATAACTTTGTATGGTAACTGCAGTCATGGTGGTGAGCATTTCATAATGGATATAAATGTTGAATCACTACGTTGTACACATGACATCAATGTAATACTGTATGTTAACTATATTTCAATAATAATAAAAACCTTACTTTGAAACATTCTTTACAATATTCATTAGAACAGGGCTGATGGCTCTCTTTTTTAGAAATGTAATTGATATATAAGTTTCAGGTGTACAACATAAGGATTCAATATTTGTGTGTATTGTGAAATGATCACTCTCTTCTCAAAGCACTCTATTTGCCTGGCTCCTAAAACACAGCGCTTGTTTTTGATTTTTTGTTGTTACCAACGTCACTGACAACTCCTTCTCAGTCTGTTCGGCAGCGCTTCCTTGTCTTCCTTACCTGCCTGACCTGAGTCCCAGGGGCTTAATCTTTGCAACTCACCTCAATCATTTACGACACTCAATCTCTAAGTGGCCTCACACAGCCCCCTGGGTACCAGCAGCATTTATATGCCGAGACCTGCTGCCTTGTCCTCACCTGACTTTGCCTCTAAACTCCAGATCGGAATATTCTGCCACTTACTCAGTGCTGCCACTTGGAAAGCTAGTAGGCATCTCAGACTGAACGTGTCCAAACTGACCTCTGGAGGTCCCTTCAGTCTGGCTCCTTCCCCAGTGTCCCTTTACCAGTATATGACAACTCTATTCACCCAGCTGCTCAGGATAAAAACCTCAGAGTCACACATGGTTCTTTCCTTTCTCTCCTAGGCCACATCAAATCCAACAGCAAATCTTTTCGGCTTCATAGAAGCCAAATCTAGTCTGTAGGGAGAAGTGCCTACATCCACCGCGGCCACGCTAGACCAAGCCACTTGGCACATAAACTATTAAAACTGCTCCCTTTGTAAACTCCCAGCTTCCTCCCTAGCACTCCTACCTTTGAAAACTTCGATCACATCATGGGCAATCCTCTGCTCAAGAACCTCCAGTGACTTCCATCTAATTTAGAATAAAGTCCGCAGTCTTCCTGTGCCCTACTAGGCTTTGCCATTTCCTGTCTCCCACCTATCGGTTCTTAGGCCGCACTGGCCCCCGTGTCCTTGGCCTGCGCGCCTCTTCTTCCTGACACCTGCTGCATGTGCATCCTCTCTCTGGGCAGGCCTGACTCTCCTGTCCAAGCCGTGCTTTCACTTCCCTCCATGGCCCTTCCCTCCTCAGACTCTGTGTTACATGTTGACTTGTGCCCACAAAAAGGCACAATGAAGTCCTACCCCCTGATGTGGTGTACCCCCTGCTGTGACCTTATTTGGAAATAGGATCTTGGCGGTTGTAACCAAGGTAAGATGAGGTCATTAGGGTGGGCTCCAATCCAATGTACTGCTGTCCTTATAAAAAGAGACACACGGGGCGCCTGGGTGGCTCAGCCGGTTAAGCACCTGACTCCTGATTTCGGCTCAGGTCCTGATCTCAGGGTCATGAGATCGAGCCCCGTGCTCAGTGCAGGGGGAGTGGGCCTGCTTCGGGATTCTCGCCCTCTGCCCCTCCCCACCCACCTGCTCTAATAAATAAATAAATCTTGAAAAAATAGAAAGGGAGACACACACAGGAGGAAAATGCCACGGAAGTCAAAGACACATAAGGAGCAGACCACCGCGTGCAACAGAGATAGCCGTCTGGGCGGTTCAGCTACAAGCCCGGGAGCACGAAGGACAGACAGCCACCAGCAAAAGCCAGGAAGAGGCAGGAAGACCGAGTGCCACAGAGGCCTCGCGGTCCCGTGGACGCCTGGATTTCTGACTGCTAGGCTCTAGAACTGGCTGAGACTCAACTTCTGTTCTACTGGTTTTTTTTTTTTTATTTTTTTATTTATTTTATTTTATTTATTTATTTATTTTTAAAGATTTTATTTATTTTTTGACAGAGAGAGAGACAGCGAGAGAGGGAACACAAGCAGGGGGAGTGGGAGAGGGAGAAGCAGGCTCCCGCTGAGCAAGGAGCCCGACGTGGGGCTCCATCCCAAGACCCTGGGCTCATGACCTGAGCCGAAGGCAGACGCTTAATGACTGAGCCACCCAGGCACCCCAAGACTCAACTTCTGTTGTCCTCAGCCACCTGCTTTGTGGTACTTTGTTTCAGCAGGCCTAGGAAACCAATACATCCTGGTTATTGATTCTTCATGCCGATTAGCCCTTCCTGATATTTTATCTTTTCTTGTTTGTCCACTCTCTGTCTTCCCCATGAGATTATGGGCACCACAGAGTCAGGGCCTTTCAACCCTGTGCAGGGAGATGCATCAATCCTCAGGACTCACTCATCTGGGTGGCACACTGCCCAGTCTCTCTGTTGTCATCAGACTTTTCTCGTTTTGGGCTCTAAGGATCAGAGATTATTTTGTATGTCAAACATATGGGCCAAGATCCCACATGCTTGGAAACATTACGGTGAGAATTTTTATAATTCTTTTTTCGTTATATCTAATTTTTATACTCCTTTTCCAAGGAATACATTGAGACACAAAAATACTAGGGTCCTGGTTGAGGAATCATGGGCCATGTCTCCCTCCCTGCCTCCATTAAAAATCTGGCTGCTTTGTCTGCACATCACAACAACTCTCGGCAGTCCTCCCAGAGCGAGAACCTTCCACAGGATACAAAATAAGCCCACGTGAGACTGAAGATCACATTAGCATTGACAAAGGCCTGGAGTAAATTCAACAAAACAAATAACAAATCCATTTTTTTGGATCTATTAAATATTATATATTCAAACCAAGTATTTATGTAAATATTTACGTACATGAAATATTGGTAAGTGCTTGTGATTTTATGTTTTATGCAAAAAACACCACCACCATATGAGGAAACACAGCGGCACATATTCTATACAAATGCTGACAAGCCGGTGCGCCGTGCCTGACTCTAAGGGGCTCTCTGGCCGTTTATTACCTGTCCTCATGCCTCACTTTCCTGCCACCTGAGCTGTGTGTGCGCTTCGGGCTCCCACTCTTCACAAGAAGAAATAACACTACTTCTAAAAATGTAAACAGAGCTTTCCAGATTTAGGCAAGGCAACCTTCACTGGGGTAGAGCAGATGTAGAACCAATATGTGCAACCAAAATGTGCTTTCAGGGAAGCCTTCTACCGTTAGAAGACCTTTTCTAGAAATGATCAGAAAAGCGGGCGCCTGGGTGGCTCAGTTGGTTAAGCAACTGCCTTCGGCTCAGGTCATGATCCTGGAGTCCCGGGATCGAGTCCCGCATCGGGCTCCCTGCTCAGCGGGGAGTGTGCTTCTCCCTCTGACCCTCCTCCCTCTCATGCTCTCTGTCTCCCATTCTCTCTGAGATAAAAAAAAAATCTTTAAAAAAAAAAAAAGAAATGATCAGAAAAGCAAAAGGCAGAGGCACAAGGCAAGTCATGGGCCTTGCGTCTGCAGTGTGTGTTTTGGGATGGACAGGGTGCAGCATATTCCAACCCGCCCATCAGAGACTGGCACTGGAAGGGCTTCTGTATATGCCTCTCTCTTTGGCGGGTTCCTGGCCCAGGCAGCCACATGATCCTCAACAAAGAAAAAAACAAAACAAAACAAACAACAAACAAAACACAAAGACATTCTTAATAGGTTTAGGAAAACAGTTACATAACTTAATGAAGCAGATTTACTTTTCTAATTATGGAATCAATATTTTCTTGATAACTAGTCTATGTATACTTTTAAAAACAAGACCACAGTACCAGTAACACACCTAAAATATATCAATTATTTCTTTTAAACTAGCCTTTGTGCTCAACTTTCTCTGATTGGCTCGTAAAGTTTTATTGTTTATATGAATTACATTTGACTTAAACAGATGCTAACTGACGCAGGCAGATGTTTGTAATCATCTTCATAGTCTGGACACCTATTGGCTGGGAAGGATCTGGGAGGCAGTGGGTGAGCCTGCCTCCTGACCTTGGGAGGGAGGCATCGTGGGTGAACTGTATAACCAAGTGAGTGGGCTATTTGAAGTTATTTTGTCTGGCCATCTCCTGCCCTATTTAAAAAAAAAAAAAAAAAAAAAAAAAACAGATTCTGCGTTTCTGACACTTGAGCAGTCACATACAAGGACCTGCCAGGAGCCTTTTAATAGTGCATTTTACAGTGTGACCTCCTGCCAAGCAGAAGCTCCTGGTGCAGAAGCATTGCCTCCACTTGATTCAGCAAGTCTCCGGGGCTGGAGGGTCCCCACCTCAGGTTCAAGCCCAACGACCATCTTGGACTTTGCAAACTAGACTGTGGTTTTGGGGCGCAAATGCTTCCATTTCATGGGGAAATACAGGAACTGCTCACGATTGAGTAGTGGATAAAATGTGAGCCAGGTTGAGGTGGCTCCAGAGTGAGATTGCATAACAGCAAAAGCTGCTTTCAAGCAAAACTAAGCAAAAAATCGTGTCTGTAGCTGAGGAATTCCATGGAAGGTTCCAGGATACCAGGATGTACCCATGCGCCAAATGTACCGTACAAATAAATAACACTGTTTGAATACTGGGGCCAACAACACAAATGCTAAAGTCATATATAAACATAGATATAGATACAAGAATACACATACACACACACACACAGCCTGACTCCGGTTGTGAGTCTAAACAACAAGTTGAGCCCAGGACAGGCACACACTCAAAAAAATAAAGAGGCACAAGGGAGCCCATATGCTGTACAAAAATGCACTTTCTTCATCTTTTCCCAATCAGTTAAGAAGTGTTAACAGCTGCTGGTTTTTGATTAGGTAGATCTTGCAGGATCCAAGCCCAAGGTCGTAGACGAAACAAATCAAGGACTGCAGTTAGGAGGACGACACTTCAAATTTTGCCAAAGATCCAGCAGTTGCCTTGCCTGGGTGGCACCGCCCTCGGAAGCGGAGATCCGGGGAGAAGGCGCGCTCCCGCCGCCACCTCCCAGAAAGACACGTTGACACTGGGGGCTGGACCAGGCGCTGGCGGGGGATGCTCGATTTGCCCGCCAAGGGCTTTCGGGGAGCGCTGGGGCGGTCCTAGTGGGGACCCTAAGGGAAGGGGTAGGGGCCACTATTCCCAGGGGAGCTCCGGGGAGGTGGAGAGGGGGTCAGAAGAGGCAGGTGCACCGGGCGGGGCCAAAGCCAAGCCTTGGAAAGTCAAAAGTTCTAAAAAGAGCTGGCTGGAGGACTGTGGGCTGCGGGAGGGCCTCGGTCGGGGATCGAGGCTAAATGAAGGCACAAACTGGGTAGTCCCCGCCCAGGGTCACTCACCTTCCTCGAGCGCTTCGTGCACGAGCAGAAGACCAAGCAGCAGCCAAAGCTTCATCTTCAGGGCAAAGGGCGCGCGGGCAGAGGTGCTGGGACGGCGGCCGGAGGAGCACCCGACGGCACAGGGCAAGGGCAAGGGCGCAGGGGGGAGGCGGCGGGCGAGGGGCGTGTCGGGGCGGGCGTCTGGGACGCCACAGCTGGAGGATTCTGTTTCCTGAGGTGGAAACCAGTTTGGGGGAAAAGTTGAGTTTTTCTTTTCTTTTTTTTTAAATTCTGTGTAATGTGACCTCTCCTGCCCCCTGGCGGAGCAGTGGAGAGAGGCGCTCTTTCGTGTGCATTGGGGAAGGGCTCAGGGCAAGATGTCAATTACAACAGTCATTCCTAGAATTTCTCCACCTGTGCGTGTCATCAAGTTCACGGACTTCAACGAGGCCCAGTGTAATCCTGCAGGTGCCGATGGGGTCATGTTTAACCACAATTATCCAAATGTCACCAGCACTCTCAGGCAGAGCTGGAATGCTCTGTAAAAAGTGCCCCCTAAATATTTGTTTATTCCCAGGTCCGCCACTTGCACTAACAAGACCATTGCCCTCAGCGGTTTTTGCTGTTGCTGTGTGTCTGGCCAGAGATGGGCTCTGCACCCAGCCCTGTTCCTGCTGGGCACGGGCTGCGGAGATGTTAGAACCCTGGGGCTCCCAAATGCGGAAGCTGGCCTTCCATCAGAGGGACCCACAGCAGGCTAGCTCCTTCCTCAGTATTCCAGCAGAAGTTTTGGAGAAAGGACTCAGGCATTTTTATTCAGAAGTCCCATTGCCTTACACGACACTCAATTGGGTGTGCAGGAGGGACTGTGCCAGAAAAGAGTTCCAAGTAACAGCATCAGTGCCTCTGGCCCCCCAACACATACACACACATCTTTCCAGGGCCCCTGGGGACTCAGTCTGTTAAGCGTCTGCCTTCAGCTCGGGTCATGATCCTGGGGTCCTGGGATGGAGCCCTGCAGCAGGCTCCCTGCTCAGCAGGAAGCCTGCTTCTCCCTCTGCCTGCCGCTCTCCCAGCTTGTGCTCTCAGTCAAATAAATAAATAAAATCTTTAAAAAACGAACAAACAAACACATCTTTCCTTCTGATTCAAAATCAGCACCTTGGGCTTCTTTTAAATGTACTATCCATATTCTCTCAGGAGGCTCCTCAATTCTAGCAAACTCTTCCCCAGCCCCTTCAGGTTAGGAAACCCAGAGAGGTTTGTTGGTGCTCCATGGACCCTTCTGTGAGCTTCTCAAAGCATGCTGAGGAGGTGATTAAAAGGAAAAGGAAATAGTTTTGCAAACCAACCAACAGATCATTAAATGCTACATGGTCTAGTGGCAAAGTTCAGAGGGGTGAGCAATCAGTGCAGGTTGGAGGAGTGATGGGAACTCACCGGCTAGGGCTCGACTTTGGCAAACAGAGGAGGGAGTGCAGGGGGCCTTGGCCTGTGGTCAGGAGAGCGTGGACCAAGGCACAAAGCAAGACCTGGCTGGGTAGTGCCGGCTGGCCAGGCTGGAGGGGTAGCTTCGCTGTGGGAGTAGTGTGGGGAGGAGACTGAGGCAATAGCGGGGGGGAGGGGGGTGTGCAGGAGGTGGGCTGTGGTGGGTTGGAGGATTTAGCGTTAATGTGCCCCTCTGCAGAGAGGGTCATAGGTTTCTGAGCTTGCAGACTCCTGTGATCCAAGCAGCTTGCAGGTACGTTCCCCCAGGTGAGGAGCAGGGCCTGGACCTCTAGCCCACTTCATTCAAACGTTACCATTCGAGTGAGCTTGATTCAAAATAACAGGAAGGGGACTTCTCCCTCAGCACTGAAGGCATGAAGTTCAGCACAAACCAGTGCTCATCCGCCTCTTCATGCCGGAGGAAGCAAGAATTCCACCTACTGTCACCAGCTCTGGGGCCCGCTTCGCTCCTTGGGGGCGGTGGAGAGAACAGTTGCCTGGGAATACAGGAGATCAGGGCTCAGGTCCCGACACTGCCACAAACTCTCCACTCCTCCCTCAACTCCCTCCGCCTCTCTAGATTTGGGCTCTCTCCTTGGTAGAGGCAGTGAACTAGATGATTATTTCCACATGTGTTTACAAGGTGTGTCCTGTTATGACGGCAGAGACCTCATTGCTATTTTACAGAGTGGATCCCAGCGTGAAGACATGCATTTGAACCACCATAATGGGATGTGTCTCCTTCTGGGGAGCACACACAGGAGTGCCAAATCTGCCCGGTCTGCCCCCAAGGAGATCCCTTTTCATTCTGACTCCATGACGCTGACAACTTCACTCTTACCCAGTGGTCGAGCCTGGGTTCAGTCTACACCTCCTCTCCCCCACTCCCCAGTCTCCAGGCCCTGCCTGGTCTACCTGCTGACTGCACCAAGGCCACCCCTCTGTGCTGTCATTCCTCGCTCCACAGCCTCCTAGTTGATCTCCCTGCCCCCCCTTCTTGCACCCCAACAATTCCAGCAATTACATCTATGTGCGAATGATACTCTAAAAGTCTAACCCAATTGAAACTCTTCAAAAGCCCTCTGGGAAGGCTGGGACACCCAAGTTCACGGCCCTGCTGGCCTCTCCAGCTGTCTCTCTCGGTGCCACTCTCTGTCATGCCCTCCACACTAACAATACACTGCCCTCGCCCACCCCCAGCCATCATTGTGGGTCCACTGCTCCTGTGGTTCCCTCTGCCCCAAATAGCCCCCTCCCCTGTTATACACCCGCCTGCCCTCTCACCACACCCCAGATCCTGGCCTCCCCTGCCCTCCAAGACTTGGCTCAGATCTTGCCCCCTCCCAGCTGGGCTTAGCCCTTCTCTGGTAATGAAAACTTCTATCATAGCATTTAGAACAAAAGGCAGAATTTAGCTGTGAATCTGGTTATGCTTCTTTCCCCTGCACTATTCTATGAGTTCGAAGGCAGGAATTGTGTCTTATTAAATTTTGTATTCCACCGCCAGTTTCTGGAAAGTAATAATAATTTGTTAGGAAATTACTCTGTTCCAGCAGTGCATAATCACCGTTTCTTGTTGATCCAGTTGAAGGTTGAGGATTCCCTGGAAGCCTCAGACTCCAGAAGAGTCCAGATTCACTCAGGAGCTCTTTCCACCAGCCCCTGCAGCTCATTGACGAGGAAGAGCGAGCAGATGGCCCCACACAGGAAGAGAACTTGCATTAAGAGCTGCACTCAGGGGGCGCCTGGGTGGCTCAGTTGGTTGGGTGACTGCCTTCGGCTCAGGTCATGATCCTGGAGTCCCGGGATCGAGTCCCACATCGAGTCCCACATCGAGTCCCACATCGGGCTCCCTGCTCAGCGGGGGGTCTGCTTCTCCCTCTGACCCTCTTCCCTCTCATGCTCTCTGTCTCTCATTCTCTCTCTCTCAAATAAATAAATAAATCTTAAAAAAAAAAAAGAGCTGCACTCAGTTGTTCCACCTGTTTTCTTTTATTTAAAGAAAAATTTTTTTCAAAATTACTCAACACACTTAAAGATACTTAAAACCTCCACAGACTTATATAGGACAGAAAATGATAAAAATAATAAAAACGCCTTTTCTTGTCCCCTACCCTTCCTGCTAGCTATGAAGTATTCCAGAGGCAAGATGCACCATAACTTCACTGTTATCCTGTTGATAACTAGTTTGGTTGTTTAAAAAACTCTTGTACAAAAAATACTGCAGGAACTATTGTGATCCAAATATCTTGATGCTCATGAATATTCTATAAGATAGATACCTAGAAGTGAAATTATTCAGCCAAAGGCCATGGTATTTCATATTTTTGGTGAACGCTGCCAATTCTACAACCTGGGGTGGGTGGGGTGGGGTAGGGGTCTCATGCTCTTTTTTTAAGAAAAGATTTTATTTACTTATTATTTATTTGAGAGAGAGAGCACGAGCAGGGGAGGGGGTGGGAGGGCAGAGGGAGAAGGGGAAGCAGGCTCCCCACTGAGCGGGGAGCCCAGGAGCCGGAGGGGCTCAATCCCAGGACCCTGGGATCATGACCTGAGCCGAGGGCAGAGGCTTAACCAACTGAACCACCCAGGCGCCCCTCATTATGCTCTTTTAATTCCCATTCCTTTTGTTATTATTGAGAATGAGCGTTTTATCATGTTTTTATTAGCCACTTGTATTTGCCTATTTTTGAAAATTGAGTTATTTTTATTATTGTCTTATGATAGTAGAATCTTAATATATTCTGGTTCGTAAGCTCTTGGGGTGTTATACATATTGCAGACATTTTCTTCTAATCCTCTTCTGGTGTTTTAGTTTTGCTAATGGTGCCTTTCTGCAAACAATTACAACCAATGTTTAGGCAATTACATTTTCAGTAACTTCTTTCATGGCTTCTGGGTTTTGTATCTCCTGAGGTAGGTCTTTTCTGCCTCCAATTATCCAACTAGTTTGGTCTTTTAAAACCATCTATAATTTTTTCTTTCTTTCTTTTTTTTTTTTTAGTATCACAAGTTAGAAATCTAATTTTATGTGTTTCCAATTGGATGGTCAATGTCACATTATTATTTGTTAAATGATTGGTCCTTTTTCCATCTTTTAAATAGGCTTTTCGTGTATTAAATTACATATGTACATGGGGCCATTCTGTTTTATTCTATTGATCTCTTTATTTATACCTCTAGAAATATCAGACTGCTTTAATCAGTATTGATTTCTAGCATGTTTTGCCATTTGTTTTGGCCCGCCTCATCGTTCTTCTGTTAATTATCATTGTAGATTTTCTCTTCCAGATGAAGTTTGGAATCAGCTTGTCGATCTCCATAAAAACTTTATTGTGTTTTGATGATGATTGCATTGAATTCATGTTTGGGGGAAGAATAGTCATATTTACAATATTGAGACTTCCCACCCAGGAATGTTATAATATTAGCTTTCAACTTACTCAAGTCTACTTTTATGTCCCCATTATATTTTAGAATTGGTTAATGCTGGTATTAGGACAACAGTTTTAGAATTCTGCATTCCCAGGTATATATTGTATCAAATACTCTTTTGCTAAATGTTGGCTACCTAAATGTGTGTGTGTGTGTGTGTGTGTGTATGTAACTACATAGTTAACCCTTATTTAGTTATAATCACATAGTTATATTTTTCCATGTAAGTCTTGCTTGTTAACAACAAGCAATAATAATAAGCAAGGCTTATTTCTTACTTTTGCTTGTTTATTTGTTTTGCTATTATGAATGACTTTCCCCCAGTACCTTGTCAACTTGGTTAACTGGTACATCGAAAATAATTTTGGAATTCCGCTTTCGCAGCCTCTTCTCCATCACATACACTTTAGATAAATTTAGGTATCTAAACTTACCTGAAGTCTGTGTAAATGGGCTGAACTGTGTTCCCTCCTCCTTCCTAAATTTAAATGTTGAAGTCCTAAACTCCAGTATTTGGAAATACAGTCTTTAAAGGGGTAATTAAAATGCAGTCATTAGTGTGCCTGGGAGGCTCAGTTGGTTAAGCGACTGCCTTTGGCTCAGGTCATGATCCTGGAGTCCTGGGATTGAGACCCACATAGGGCTTCCTGCTCAGTGGGGAGCCTGCTTCCCCCTCTGCCCCTCCCCCCTCTCATGCTCACTCTCTCTCTCTCAAATAAATAAAATCTTTAAAATAAAATAAAATGCGGTCATTAGGGTGAGTCCTAAACCAATATCACTGGTACTCTGCTAAGAGTAAACATAGACACAGGCACTGAGGGAAGACCATATGAAGATATCAGAAGACAACCTCCTACAAACCCAGGACAGAGGCTCAGAAGAAACCAACCCTGCCAACGCCTTAATCTCAGACTTCTAGCTTCCAGAGCTGTGAGGAAAATACATTTCTGTTGCTTAAGCCAGGAGTCTGCGTTACTTCATTATGACAGCCCTAGGGAACAAATACTCTATTAGGATGGGAGCAAAATTTACAAGAAATATAGGGGCTTTTCCAAGACATGTAGCTGCTTAATCACAGGCTTATTATCCTTGAATGAGACAATCTCAGGATGACTGAACTTGAAAAATAAAACTGCCAAAATTGTATTTTTTATGGGTTGTATTTCACTATAAAAACCCATTTTCTTCTTCTCTAGGGTGAGAAGGAATTTTATTACTAAAATCTCTGTTTGCCTTGGTCTTTTCCGTTCTTCCTCCAACAATTGCTGGACTATTGGCCAATCAAAATAAGCATTTTTTTTTACAGCATTTTCCAAGTCCAATACAGCTCGAAGCCTGGTTTCCTAAGGCATGATTAATTTTTGTGTGTTGGTATCTGATCACCTTAATGGTGACCCTCTTATTAGTCCACATAGCTTTCCACTGATTTGGGGGCTTTTTAGATAAATGATCATAGTACCTGCAACACCCACTTTTTCGTTCTTGGTTAGTTGCTGCCCATCTGCTCCCTCCACCTCACGGTACAGCAACCTCTAATGCTGGTCATCCACGGACCCCCTACCTCACGAAGCACAGAGAGTCTCAGGGATGGGACAAATCCGGGAGTCCCAGCCTTCCCTAACCATCAGATACTGCCTGATGGAGGCAGAGGAGAGGTTGCAAACACAGCAATGGCTTTTTAAAAACCAGTGTCCAGGGGCGCCTGGGTGGCTCAGTTGGTTGGGCAACTGCCTTCGGCTCAGGTCATGATCCTGGAGTCCCGGGATCGAGTCCCACATCGGGCTCCCTGCTCGGCAGGGAGTCTGCTTCTCCCTCTGACCCTCCTCCCTCTCATGCTCTCTGTCTCTCATTCTCTCTCTCTCAAATAAATAAATAAAATCTTAAAAAATAATAAAAAATAAAAATAAATAAAAACCAGGGTCCAGGGAAGCAGTGTCACCCTTGGGAGGAACCAGCATTACTTGAGGGTCTGTGCGTTACTGCCTGTCTCTGAAGAGCTGGTACAGCAGCCCCCAGCCCTGGCTTAACAAATGACAAGCTGGGGAAAAAAGGAGGAGTGGCGGAAGGGACGAGCAAAAATCAGGAAATGGAAGAGAGAAGTGAGTGGGATCAGGGGTGGGGAGCGGGCTGCCCCTGGAGACTTAGGTCTAGAGAAGCGTATTCCTTCCAGTTGTCTTTAAAAGCACAGATGTTACACAATGTGTGTCTCAGGGACACAGAATCAGCACTCACTTCAGGTTACCAGAGTGAGGTCAGCATTTCCATTACGATTTCCTTGTTGGTGAGTTATTTTGTATGTTGCACGTTCCTTGTAAATCTTAATTTATAATAGTTGTTTATGACTGCTCTGTCCTGAAAAATCTCCCTACTCCTCTGCTCCCTCTATTCTTGCTTCCCCCTGCAAAGTGGTGAATAGCATCAGGAATTTGTTAGGTAAACCAAAAAAAAAAAAAGTCCAAAATCAGGACATTTCATTTCTCGAACTGGTCTTCGCTAACTATAGAAATACAACAGGGACACTTGGGTGGCTCAGTCAGTTAAGCATCTGCCTTCGGCTCAGGTCATGATCCCGGGGTCCTGAGATCAAGCCCCACATCGGGCTCCCAGCTCAGCGGGGAGCCTGCTTCTCCCTCTGCCTGCCGCTTCCCCTGCTTGTGCTCTCACTCTCTCTGACAAATAAATATATACAATCTTAAAAAAAAAAAATACAACCAAGATGAATTTTAAAAATTTTTAAAAATTTTTTAAAGATTTTATTATTTGAGAGAGAGAGAATGAGCAAGTACAAGCAGAGGAAGCTGCCAGCAGAGGGAGAAGCAGGCTCCCCGCCGAGCAGGGAGCCCCTTGCGGGACTCAATCCCAGGACCCTGGGATCATGACCTGAGCTGAAGGCAAATGCTTAACCAACTGAGCCACCCAGGCGTCCCGATGAATACTTTTTTAAATTAATGTTTCAAGATTTTAGCAGACGCTAACTTAGTGGTTTTAAACACCGCCCTGAAAATCCAATAGAATGCCAATCATCATCGATGCTCCCACAGCCACTCATCAAGAGACACCTAGAGATCCCAGAAATTTGGTTTACTTAAAATAGGTGAAGCAAGTAAAAGTATTTTCCTAGCTCCAGGATATAGCATGCTGTAAAGATGTATTGCCTGTCTATTGGTAACAAGAGCCTTTAAATTTAGGCTAGGGGAAGAGAGGTGACTCTAAGCTAAAATGTAAGTGACTTAAAACCTCCATCCTCTCCTTCCTTTTTCTTTATTTAATGGTAAACTATCAACGATCCTGTGCCCATTTGTTTTCTCCCGTTTACTTGCCCTACATGCTCATTTTCTGAAAGTGTCTTCTATCAGTCCTTTACAACTTGGTGCCAAGTCAATGTTTCAGTTCCAAGAACATTGGCATCTTAAGTCTGATTTCTACCAGGGCAATGAATCCCTTGGTCCTTGCTTGAAGAAATGTCAGACATCAGTGCACAGATGGAGGAAGATTTCGGAGATCTGGAGACTCAGCCACTGGGAAACGTATGTTCCCCATTAGTATAGTACTTTAGGGTTAAGGGATCCAGAGCCCAGAAGCAAGCCTGCTCCCCATCAGGGAGATATGGGCCCACTTTGAGCTGTAGAGTACTCCTGGGTAGTACAGTCTGTCTGGTTTTCCTCTTCGTGTTGGCTGCTCCGGTTTTATTTATTTTTATTTTTTATTTAATTAATTATTTATTATTTTTAAAGATTTATTTATTTATTTTATTTATTTTTTTTTTTAAGATTTTATTTATTTGCGAGAGAGAATGAGAGACAGCATGAGAGGGAGGAGGGTCAGAGGGAGAAGCAGACTCCCCGCTGAGCAGGGAGCCCAATGTGGGACTCGATCCCGGGACTCCAGGATCATGACCTGAGCCGAAGGCAGTCGCTTAACCAACTGAGCCACCCAGGCGCCCTATTTATTTATTTGAGAGAGAGAATGAGAGAGAGCATGAGAGGGAAGAGGGTCAGAGGGAGAAGGAGACTCCCCGCCGAGCAGGGAGCCCGATGCGGGACTCGATCCCGGGACTCCAGGATCATGACCTGAGCCGAAGGCAGTCGCTTAACCAACTGAGCCACCCAGGCGCCCTAAAGATTTATTTATTTGAGAGAGAGAGAGAGCGTGTGCACACCTGTGTGTGAGCGGAGGGAGGGGCAGAAGGAGAGAGAATCCCAAGCAGAGACCCCACTGAGCGTAGAGTCCGATCAGGGCTCCATCCCACTGCCCTGAGATCATGACCAGAGCCGAAACCAAGAGCCGGACACTTACCCTACTGAGCACCCAGGCGCCCCTGGCTGCTCTGGGTTTAGTAGAGGGCAACAAGGACTCTTTACCCAGCGTTTACTGGAAAAGTTCAAGTACATCAGTATTGAGCTGAGTTTCTTTCTGGATAGTTTCACCCCTACTTTGACCTACTCTCAAAGACAAACTGAGATAACGTGATAATGGGTTATTTTTGTACGTCTTTGAGATTTTTTTTTCTGAGATATTTTATAGAGTGAAATGAATTGCCTTTTCCCCACAGATGGGGACTTCTCAGTACAATCTCTTAGCAATCCATGGGCTTTGAGCCCTTCACCTGAAAAGCAAGCCTATGTGTGTGGCCTTCTTTAAAGGACACTAGGAGATGGTGTTTATCGCTGGGGTTCCTGGCTGGACCCACAGCCCAGACACAGTTCCTGGGGGATCACTGCATTCATGTGACCACGTGGTAGCAGGACAGATGTGGGGCACCAAAACCTAGTAACGATTCTTACAGCCAAAAATTACATAAATTAGGTTTTAGGCTTCTGCTTGGTAAATGCTTTGCTATTTTAGCTTGGTTTCCAATGCTGGTTAACTGATACTACAGTTTTCTTAATTCAACATGGTGGTCCTTCCAACTTACTAAAATCAATGGGAATTAAGTATATACACAAAGACATTTCAAAATAACAAACTAATTCAAGAGATTTGAAATTTTATGTAACGTTGAGCCATGTCAGAAAGCTCTGACTCCTTCCTCCTGGTCAGAGGTTCAAGAGGGTTGAAGTTGGTAAGATTTCTTTATTATACTGTAAAAAACGTATCAGTTGTACATAACTGATCGCCAATTACTAGAGGCTATGATTTGGTAAAGGGAACATTGAGGAAGGAGCTTCTTACAGATAAAAGCAATGAGACTGACAGTTGAAGTGGTGGGATCTCAGATGTGTGGTCCTGGGATGGCATTCTTCAGGAGCAAGTGATAGTTTTTAGGGTGTGCCATGCGGACTGAGGGTATGTGGAAACATGTCTTTTATCTTACAGGACTTGGTAGTCCCCATGTAGTCCCTAGGCTGCCAGGTGAATATTCTTGATGTTATAATCATTTCAGTTTAGATTGTACCACATTTCTGAGCTTGAAAGCTCTCCCAATTTTTTTAAAGAGAAGTGTGAAATGTATGCTTTGGGTATGTGTGATACACAGGCATATTCTATTATTACAAGTCCTATTGCAATTTTTTTTAAAAAAGTACATGGTCACAGTAGAAAGCCTGTCTTACAGTGGTAAAGCAGCAAGAGTTTTTATTTATTACAATTCTAAAAAATAATCCAACTTTGTAAGTAGAAAGGAACTCTGATTATCATTTGAAACATTTAAATTTGAAATTACCTACTAAACAGAAAATCTTTACATATAGACAAGTCCAATGTATCTGTTGGGTTTTACAGACATAGAATTTCTGTAGGGTTTTGGGCCCTATCAACAGCTTCTATTAAGTACAAGGACAACAAAATAGAGCAATAACACAATGGGGCAGCCCTAGTGGACACCAAAGATGAAGAGCCCATTAACCAGGCCTGGGCCAGAGAAACCCACCCTATAGGCAATACAAACTCTCTAACAGCTGAGCCTGGGCCCATGCACTTTCTACCACAGGGCTGTCCATGCCCATATGGGGATTGCAGTGGGCCAGATCCTATGGTACCAGTTCCAGGAAGCAGCCATCCTTTCCAACCTTTCCTAGAGGATCCTTATCATTGACTGTTGATGTGTCCCTGGGATGGATGTTCAGGGCTGAAATTAAGGACCCCAAACTCCTAACTTGCATATTCACTTCATATCTCACTGTCATCCCAAGATCCCACTCAACAAGGGTAGTTATGGATGCTTACACTTTGCAGGCTGCCTGATCCTAGAACCAGCCTGGGCTCTTGGTCATGATCCCCATGGGGCACCAGTAGTCACAGAAGGTTCTTTAAGGCCAGAGATTATGGCAGTGGCTTCAGCCATGGTGAATAAAACCTCAGTATGTTACTCACAGCCAAGAGGGTCGCCAGTTGGGTTGAGCCATAAGAAAATGCACTTGAGATCAGTAAGACTAAACTGTATACATATAAGCAATAATGAATGTTACAAAAACCAACAACCACAAAAACAGAGCAGGGCTCTCAAAATCCAGAAACTAGAAATTCATTTAAAAATGTTTAAATATAATTATACAAAGAGAAAAAAAAAATCTCAGCTAAACAACAAAGTCAAGCAACCTTATTTCCAAATCTACATGGCTAAAAAATGACCTGTGCTGAACTTTGGTACTTTTTCCCTTGATATTTTAGGACATGTGAGAGAATGTAAGTAGAAAATGTACAGAGAAGGCGCTAGCAAAATAAAAAAAAAAAAAAAAAAAAAGTTAATCCCCCTGTCCCCAAAGTTCACACTCATCATGTGAATTTTAATACTTCATGATGTTCACTCTAAACCCAATCCTTTAAAATTCTGTGGAAATGGTATTTGGGTGTTAATTTACAGTTGCTTGAATCACATCAGGAGAAAATCAGGCAGAGAACATCATGAGCTACATCACGAGGGAGAGCTACAACGTTATCATGTGCTTTGTAATCTCAGAATATGCCCTGATTTGCAAAGAAAGAGGACTGACCTGCTCCTCTGGCATTATCAGAACTGGAGAGCCGTAGTTTTCCTTATTCTCCCTGCTAAGCATTCAAATTAGTTTAGAAAGGAACTAGGTAAATACAGAGTCTGATTCAAAACAGGCTGAAAAACTACCTGAAAATAACCAGGACTTAGCAAATAATTTGGCTAATTTTTAAAATTAAAAAAAAAAAAGTTAAAAAAATCTTTTATTCAGAAAATTAAAAGAGAGGCTTCTGTATTTTAAAGCAAAATAATTCTGCAAGAGATATTTTCTTCTAATTATGGTTGGTAGTAGTAAAGTTTTAAATATATCAATGCTAGTTTTTCTTCAATGTATATATCCTAAATGATGTTTTCGGGGTTACGAAGTTTTCTTGATGTTTATCTCTGGGGGGAAAATGTGAATAAGCAAGAATCTGTATTTCAGTATTTATCAAAAGTTGTTAAGTTTTCTCATGAATAGGGTTTGAACTTGAATTTGTATAGCTACCTTTTTAAATGTAGGGTAGGCAGGGCCTTTCTGTGGTTATTCACAAATCATCTTTTCCCTTTTTTGAAGAGTATGATATAAAGGTGCTCTGATAGGAAGTTTCTCATTGAAAATATTAAGAAAGCATATTTCCTAGTGTAAGAAAGAAAAGTAATTTAAACTGTTTTTACTCAATCACAATTAAGAGAATGTGTGGTATGCATTTTTTTCATTTCTGGAGAGGAGTTTATAGAAGTGTGATTGATTACTAGTCGTATCTGTACAAAAACATTTTGGTAATCCTAAGAAAGTAAAAGCAATATTTTGTTCCAAAGGTTATGAATTCAGATGTAGAAACAGGGAGGTGGTAAGAAACCTGGTAGAACTGGCTTTTACTAATAAACACAGAGCAAGACAGAGATGTCAGAAAAGGTGCCTCAGAAATAAGTAAACAGAAAACCCTAACACCTCCTACTCCTACTCCATTTCAGATTATAAAGCACCTGTTACAATGTACTCGAGTTTAGTGATTCCACATTAGATACATTATAAATATATCTTTCTTAAAGAATCTATAGAAAATATCATATATATAAAATTGCTGTATATTGCAAAATAGTTTAAAACCTAAAAATTTTGTATAAGCATACCTATCAATATAAAATATTATTTTTTCTCCACATCAATTGGGTTTGTTTTTATCCATACAATTGTATCGTTTCCAAAGCCCATCATAAACCCAACCGACTTATACACTGTTTGAAATACACAGACATATACATAAATATATACACACACACTCATACAGAGATATGAGCACACATTTGAGTCTTCACAGAAAAAAAGCACAATCACCAACAAAGCATCTCTTCATAGATATTTGTGTTTGCAAAGTGTTTTAATGTGGAAAAATAATTTTTAACTAAATTCTGCTCCTAATTGAACACAGTGGGCATAAGAGTTTTAGCTGCCTATCACATTCTAAATAAATTTCTTGATTTTGTTACAAAGACTCAGATATTTATATATGAAATTCCTTATGTTCCCTTAAGGCCTAATCTATCTCGATGAGAGAATAAAAGGTGGTTCTCAGTGTAATACTATAACAACAAGGATTTAGGATCATGCCTACAGTCCTTACCAAAATCTTGTACTCCTTGAGTATCCAACTCTTCCTCTCCAGTAAAACATGCTTGAAAGAGAATTCTGGGCTTCAGATTTTACCATGCACCCTGGAAATTGTGGAATGTCAGTACTGAGCTCTAGATCAGGGAGGCTCCAGCACCAGCAGCCAGAAACCCAGGCTATCTGTTTATCTGATATTTAACCACAATAAACTCTTGGTTAGACGAAACGATCACAACTTGCTCTTTAATGGCATCAGGAAAACAATTAATCTCTTGGAAGAGCTATTAGGAAACAAATGTTTTCCTTGCCTTTGGATTAAGCCGGTCAACTGGTGAGCTTGATAACATTCATCCTGGGAATGTAACCCGTTGATGTGTAAGTATTTAGCCCCTAGCCTCACCTAGTAAACCATTTAATTATTTGTAAGAAAGCTAATTCATGAGAAGAAAAGCACACTGCAGGTAAATAGTCCACTACGAGAGAACCCTATGAAGGAAAATATAGTAATTAGAGAATCTTACATATAAAACAAATCATTTATTCCTTAAAGGTTACTGTGTTTATATAGCTTTAATTCAATTAGGTTAATTTTTTAGCTTGAGGTTTTAAATAATCATGTATTTAGCCCAGATATTTTATTCCCCAACCACTGGGAATGGGGTATTGACAGATTTAGTGTGGTCAATTAAAAATAAATGAGATAAAAAGTGCTAAACAACTTATGGGATGGGGAAGGAAAACATCCCTAAATGTTTCCAAAAGAAACATCAAAGGCAAATTAGATCCCAAAACCTCAAATTGGGGCAAATGCAATTTAACATCTGAATAGGCACTTTAAACTCAGAACAGGGACATTTCCTCTTCTTGTATCCCTTTGTTTCTTTCCTCTTTGGCGTGTAGTAAAAACATAATTTGCTAGTGTAGCCCCTCCTATCTAGGACAAGACAAAACAATAGGAACAAAGGAGTGAATTCTGTACCTGATGAGGTTTTAAAAAACAACTGAACTGTGATTAGTTATTAAGTAAAAGAGAAAAGTGTAAATCGTTCTGCCAATCGTGTGATCCGGAAAGATTTTACTGGCTTATCGTATGTGACTTTAAAGACAAAGATGCTTGGTGTCTACTTACACAAGCATTTGTCTGACTCTGATTTTCAAATACACGTTCATCGCTGCCACTTACACAAGCTTTCCTGCCAGGGGACCACTTGCATCTTCTAGCGGAAAGGGTCCCAAGTAGATCACACATACTGCTCTCAAGCCCCTGCAGGGACTGAGGAAGGACCACTTCTCTCAAAAAACAACAGCAGCTGAAAGGGGTGCTATCAGGTGACCCAGAGAGCCACTCCCGCCCTGGGTAGACCGGCGGGACGCAGACACGCCTGTGGCTGAAGTTGTCGCAAACTGCCATACTTTATAGAAGAAAAATCTGGATTAAACCCACTGCTGGCACTGATGAGTTATAGAAAAGGCTCATTTCTTCTCCCCTCCTCTCGCTCCTGACCAATGACAGACACCGGGATGGGTGATTGCGTTTTTAGCACGTTCTAATCGACATTAATGACACCTAATAAGGAAAAGCCATGGTTATTTCCCCAAATGCACCAGGCACGTCCAAAGCACTTTTCTATTCAGTGATTACTTCCATTGCAGCAGTATAAGCCACCAATTAATGGCAACACCAGAAAAATATAATGCAGTCAGAGTGAAACACAAACAACTTCTAACATTCATAGACCCCAACGTATACATACACACATACACACATGCTCCCACTATTGGGGGGATATTCATCGCTGAGGAGAGAGCTTAGGAGGTTTCCCCAGGTACACAATTCACCATCTGAGGAGGTGCTGTCCAGGTGAGTAAGTATAAGTTAGGGTGAACTATGTCTGCAGCAAACCCATGGCAACCTAGCACGACGATGACACTCTGTCATGGTTTACTCCATGTAGGGTATGTACGGTAAGACTGTGGACCAGCTCAGCTCCTGCGGGCGTTAGCATTCGCTCATCTTTTCGTGGAATATGAAAGGTAAACTGAGGTTTCTTTGCTGCTGCTCGTTTGCTTGAAAGGCAGATTTTTCTTTTGTTGCGGCACCGATGTTGTCTGAGGAAGTCTCTTCATCGTCTTCCTCCTCTCTCGGATTACCCTCCAGGCTGTGTCTGATGCCATAAGCGAAGTAGATCAGGAAACCTGTTAGAGGGAAGGAAAAAAAAACAATGTTTTAAGTATGTCAGAAAATGCCTGAATATGGAAAATGTAATATAGAACCTAATGGGGTTTTCCCCCTCCTCTTTCTGGGCTATTTTAGGACAGAATGCAAGTCCGGAATACCCCTGCAGAATCCCCAATGGACGCTTTCCCAGTAGAATGTGCTTCTGCATTTTTAACACCCAATCTTTGTTGAATGTATGTTTCTCCCAATTAAATGTTTTTCAGACATTTATGTTGAAAAAAATTATATTTATTTTCTCAAAACTCAATACTATACTTTAAACAAAGGGATATAGGGTAAAATCTCAAATTACATCCCAAACACAACTGGTGGGTTATCGGAGTCACAATCAGGTATTTTGGAAAACATGCCCTGTGTAAACAAAGTGGACATGGGCATGCTTTACACGTGTTACCGTCACCAGGAGAGGCCAAATAGGGGCGCCTGGCTGGCTCAGTGGGTTAAGCGTCTCCCTTCGGCTCGGTCACAATCCCAGGGTCCTGGGATCAAGCCCCGTATCGGGCTCCCCACTCAGCGGGGAGTCTGCTTCTCCCTCTGCCTCTGCCCCTGCTTGTGCTCTCTAACTCTCTCGAATAAAATAAATAAAAATCTTTTAAAAAAACAGGAGAGGCCAAATAATTATATACAAAGCAATTGATTATCAATAGCCATGCTCATTGGGAATTAGAAGGGAAGGTTTTATGTATCCCCACCAGATAGTTTATTACTTTCATGTAGGCATTTTGCTCTGTTTTAGTTATAGATTTAAAAATTGGTTGAGAGTTTTGGGTTGATGAGAAATGCTTTATAATTTTCCCATCTAAAATAACGAGAAGTAGGCTGCCAATTAGCCTTTTGGCAGGTGCTATGGTTAGGGATAATTCTGCTTCCTCTCCTGTCCTCAAAGTTTTAAAGAACCAGCCCTCCCTGTCCTCAAATAAAGGTACCACCATCACCGTTTTACAAAGAAGCAGGCACAAAAATGGGCCGAGGCCACAAGGTGAATAAATGGCACAGTTGGATTCAAACACAGAGAGGCTGGCTCCGAACTTCATGCTCTTAACCAAGATCAAGTACATTAAACCACAGTGGTCTGTGTCTGAGGAGAGAAGCAAGGGCTCATGGAAAGGCAGGAAGCATGCTGAAGTTCTCTGCCAGACTCAAAAGAGATTCTTCCGGGCTCAGAGGAGGGGAGTGAGTTCTACAGGTTTGGACTCGGCTCCCTGCGAGCACGTGGGCCGGACCCCAAAGGAACAGGCTGCATGGTTGCATCCCAGAGTGTGGAGCTGAATGGCAGAGAGAAGCAACAGAGCCACCAACCAGAAGCGGCCACTGTGACCAAAAGAGAGAACAAACTAGTGTAACCCGTGTGGAATGATAGCCTGTGACCCAAGGCACCAGCCCCTCAATTCCCTGGCACAAGGTAAGGTCCCCAAATACGGGCAAAACTCTAGTGTGGGTATGGGGAGATGAGCAAAACTGATAGCGGTTAAATCTCTCATCAATTCAAGTGGATTGGTGGCTTAAATTGAAATTGAATTAATTTCTAGCCAAAGCAAACAATTACATACACCAGCATGAACTTAGGTTCATTCTTGCTAGGGCAACGGGAGGACTGTCAAAAAGCACACTCTTCAACTCTTCAGGTGACCCAAACCAATGCAGACTTAGTGCTCCTTTCTCCCTGCTTCACCTTACAGACATGTCTGTTCACATTTTTAAGACAACTGCTCAGGGCCTGGGTGGCTCAGTCCTTAAGCATCTGCCTTCAGCTCAGGTCATGATCCCAGGGTCCTGGGATCGAGCCCCACATCAGACTCCCTGCTCCGTGGGGAGTCTGCTTCTCCCTCTCCCACTCTCCCTGCTTGTGTTCCCTCTCTCTGTGTCTCTCTCTATGTGCTGTGTCTCTCTCTGTCAAATAAAAAAAAAAAAAATAAGACAACTGCTCAGTGCTTTAGTTACACCAAATGTAAACTCTCATTTTCTAACTCAATTTTCACATGGGAAAGGAATCATAATAAAAAACCATGTAGTAGAGATATAAATAAGCTCACTCATCTTATTTAATGCTAAATCCCAAGGTTCAAATAATAAGAAATTTAGATAACAAAAGAAATTTTTTGCTCTTAGCTCATTCAAAATGTCTTCAGAAATCCACTGGGACTGGAAAGAACTGGCTTTGGAATCAGAGTCTTGCACTGCCATCCACAAATTCAATCCCTTGACTTTTGGAGGCTTTTTTGGTCACCCATTAAGTTGGAGAAAAAGAATCTACAGGGTTCTACAGGATTCCTGGGAGAATTTAATTAAAAAAAAAAAGGTATCTGAAAACATTTGGAGAAGTAAGGACTCGGATGATCTAAAATTTGGGAAACGAAGAAACTGGCAAAAACCCTTTATTTCCAAGAAGGGGGAGGGGATGCATTTCTGTAATCACAGAGCATGAAATTGGGAAGACAGAACCACGGCTCAGAAAGCTAAAACATTAAAAAACCTACCGAGTGCCATCCAAATGCTAAATCTTATCCAAGTGTCTGCGCTCAACTGGACCATCAGGTAGATGTTCACCAGGATGCTGAAGGCTGGCAAGAATGGTAAGAAAGGAACCTAAGGGGGGAAAATATCTTCTTAAATGTACTCAAATTTGGAAAGTACATTCCTCAGACTGTTTCAACGTGGTGACAACTATTTTGACATATATTTTTTCACACTGTGTCAGTAAGTTTATATTCTTACAAAAAGGACACCCAGAAGAAAAAATCATTCTTGTAGAGTCTACTAAAGGGAGTGTCACAGTCTATACTACTCAAGTGTAGCCCAAAGCAACAGGGGATTTCTCCGGCCCGCTAACATCCGTATCATCACCAGATGCAATTGGCAGTAGGGTTTGGTTTAGATTAGGGTTCCCTGGTTTCATTCAGATGGCAACAGGGCATGCCTCTGCAAGTCTGGGTACACACGGCATCTGAGAGGGATCCTTCCAGGAAGCTCTCTTCAAGTCCAAACCTGCTCCTCATTCAAATCTGACAGGATAATTATAGCAGAAGGGCTTTTGGTGGGAATAGTCTTCTTGCAAGAGGACTGAATTTCTAAAATAAAATATTCTACTTATTCTTTGATACTATAGATTACTTGACAAGAAATTTGTTTACCATTATAGATAATAACGCGATAGGAGCATATTCAAGTTTTTGAAAAGCCATGTAGGGAGAATCCTTATGACAAAAAGAACATCTCAAAGAACTGCAACACTCTTGTTCTTTACTGGTTAACCTCATCAGAAGTGTCTTTTTCTCTTTTTCTTTTTAAAAACAACTTACAAAACTGACACACCAGATAATATCGAGGATCTCTAATGCTCATTATTCATACCATGAAGGCTACTTTTTGCTGATTCTGGGGCTGCCTCCAAATGGTGAGCACAACGGCAATGCAGAGAACAAGAAACAGGACAAGAAGAGCAACACTCCATGCTTCTAGCCGGGCAATCGCTTGGACTCCGTAAGTGGTCAAGATACTCAGGCCCAAAACAAGAAATGCTGCAAAGGTGAGATATGCAGGTGACACAAAATCAGCAGGCACATTTCACTCAGATTCCCCTGGCTCGAGCAGTCTCTTGTGATAAGATATCAAGGTCTTCCCATGGCCTCTTTGTCAAATACTACGATTCTTCGTCTTCATTATGGGAGAAAATGGCTGTTTGTACCGATTTAAGAACCACCGCTCGCTTACTCATGACTGTCTCCTCCTCCCCCCTCAGCGCTACCAGCCTGCTTTTCCTTCCTACATGTCATCAGGCTCCTCCTTTGCTACATTCTCACACTATATCGCATGGATTGAACGTGATAATGTCAGGGGTGGAGATTTTCCTTTTTTCAAATGGGAAACGGCAAGTCTGTCCGTGTTCTGCTCTTGTAAACACTGTTCACGCAAACAAATAATCTGTGTCTTTTTGCCCTCTTTCAGAAGGGGATATCACCACCCACCCATCCTATTCCTGACCATCATGTCTGCACTCAGGGTCCCTCCTCTGTGCTCTAGAGAAGCCTCTACTTCCCTTCGCTTGCCACCGATAATCCCGTTCCTCAAAGCCCAATGAGAGCAAGGAACATCTTTCTTGCTATCCCAAGGGCTCCACAGAGCTCTTGACACGTTGATGGTGCTCAATGAATGTTGCTGAAAATATGACTGATTATGTAACTGTGAGTGAGCAAACAAGATGTTCTGTATTATCTCCCAGTCTCCTTCCTGGCAGGTCTTCCTGGCCGGAAGCTTGCACACAGGGAACCCCCTAACAGCCACTGAGAGGGACCAGCTCTGTACAGAGGCCACTCACACCTCGGGGAACTTCTTCCTTTCTTCCTTGATGACAGGACCCATGTATCCTGCTACTATATGGTCTCAGCTCCTAGCGACCGGTTAGGTGGAGATTTCAGGGCTTGGGGCAGTGGCAAGCATATGCTAAGGCCACGTAAGACCTATGTCCTCTCTCACATCATACCTGCTCCACCGACGCACACCCGGGGCCCTTCCTGGTGGACACAGCGCAGAGGACTCACCAAGAAATCCTACCAGAAAGCTCACGAGAGAAGACGACTGCTGTGTAGGCAGAGCCGAGGGGCTGACGAGGATGTGCAGGCTGAGGCCTTGCCCCTGCAGCATGGCTACCCGCGACTTGCTCTTCGAGGCAGCACTGCCGCATGACCCCAGAGCTGCTTTCTCAGGACAGCATTTGGGCTGCTCATAAGATAAGCCGGGCTGGTACCTGGCCCCAAATAAACAAAAGTCTGTGTCTTTATTCTCAGACAGACACTTGGCCCAAAGGAAGCAAACACCAAACACTTGAGGTGAGACACCTGACAGGGTCCCCACTGGGGCAGTGAATTGACCCTTCTCATGACTCGCGCCCCAGAGTGGGCTGAGCCAGGCCACAAACCTGCTCCATGAGATATCTGCAGCACCCCTGAATTCCCTCTACAGTCATTTACTTGCAGAGTTACATATAAGATGCAGAAGGGAGGGACCTTTTCACCCAAGGCAACTGGGACTACAGGGGGATTAGCTTGGAAATATCTGTGTCCAAAGGAAATGCAGTTCCAGAAAACAGCACAGAAAGTCTGGCTAAGCAGCAGCCTCAGAATGACACCCGGTCTTCAGGTTGGCATCTGCTGCCTCTGGCAGTCTGCCTCTCTGGCCTCACGTCCCTCAACTTCCTCTCTCAGTCCTCCAGTGTAACCCTGACGAACTCCGTTCCGCCCCTGCCATGTCCCTTTCTCGACGTATCCTCTTCTTCTCCAGCCTCCGTCAGGATACTGGCCCACTTCAACTCCTAGGCTCTGCCCCACCGAGGACCTGCCCCAGTCCCCTCACTGTGGTCTCTTTCCCTCTGAGCAGCCTTTACTTAAATTTAAAAGTAACATTTGTCCTCAGTCTAAAGAAGAAATAGGGCTCACTGAGAAAAAAAAAATACACAAAACATACAGAAGAAAATCAAAACCCCCCACAATACAAACCCAGCGTTAATCACTGCTAACATTTTGGCACAATTTCAACCAGGCGTAAGTGCATGTATGTGTATATCGATGCAAAATGACTTCTTCGTGTGAAGTTATGTTATAATTTAAATAAATTCAGACACTGCATACAGCTTTGCTGAATCAGATACATTTCTCCACATAATTAAGTATAACTAAGAAAAAGAGTCCACTGAATAAATGTACCCTTATGTGTTTAACTATTCTGCTATTGATATTCAGGTTCCGTTCAATTTTTTCACTCTGGTAAATTACCTTTTCATAAACATCCTTTATATATATCTGTGTATGCCTCACCAAGTAAAATCTTTATTATAAAATCTTAGCAGCTGAGATACTGGGAAAAAAACTATAATATTTTTAAGTGTTTTCATACATTATAAGAACTTGCTGTTCATATAGATTAAGCCAACTTATTACTAATTATCAATTGTATTTAATTCTTGGCTAAGGACTAAGTACGTTTATTATACTTTACTTTTTTTTCTGTCATGGCCTCTCACCTCTGTGAGACCACTAGCTCCTTGGAAACAAGGATGGTGAGTCCTAATTTTCTTTATTCCCTGGGCCCCACACGACACACACCCTTGAGAACCAACGAGGACACTCACCTGAGGATGAGAACACACGCAGCAACCAGAGAGTAGGCCAGAAGAGTGCCAATGGACATCATGTCCACAAGTGCCTTCAGGTCAAAGAGAAATGCCATCACAGCTATTGGGAAAAGAAGAGAATGGTAAAAAAAAAAAAAAAGACCTATGACAAAACTCCATACAGTTGATAACTTCCAAGTCAGGGACAACTGGCATTTTTATGGTTCCAGTATCCATGATAAATCAAACAAACTATAGGAAATATATTTCTCACAGCTAAAAAGATGACCCTTGGGTCATATAAACTGCTAGTAAAACTTCAAAAACCCTCAACCATCTATCAAGTATAAAACACATTCTACTTTGATTATTTAAAAAATATTGGCCTGACAAAAAGTGAAAACATTCTACAACAGAATACTCTCCTTTGATGTTTCAAAAGAAAAACATGGCTCAGAAATACTGGCTAAGTCTTTTTAAAACAACGATTAAAAAATTCAAACAGAAGATCTTTCATTATAGATGTTACATAATCATTTCAACTTCCATCTGCATTTTGAGTTATGCCACACACGAAACAAAGTAATTTCCAGTTAAATTACGTTTCTGATAGAGGCAAAATTCTACATTGGGTAAAACTCCACACTCCGAGAAGACTGACTAGATTTGAGAGATGAATCGATGTCTCACACTCAAATCTCAGTAATGTTCTGACGCAAAATATACTTTTCCATTTGAAGAGTGAACTTGCACTGAGCAATTTTTTCTCCATTGAAACATCAAAGAGTGATGACTTGACTTGCCCACATAGTTGTCCCCTATCGTCCTCAGTAGAAACACCACATTCCATTCACATGCTGTCTCTGTGATCTCAATTTATCTTTGATCCAATAATCCTCTGAGACAGAGGAAATTATATAGGTTTAACCAAATGCAGTGGCCAGAATTTGACTGGTTTTGACCCTGAGACCAGCAATTTCACAAAGTCTGACCTGATAAGATTATGCTCCTCATTTTATAGACAGGCTAACTTAGCATGGTGACAACTATGAGGGGGCAGTAGAGTTCCAGGTAAAGTCTATCTGTACCCTACTTCCCCATGCTCCTTCTACAATATCACACAGTTTCTTTAAATACATCTCATGCCTTACTTTGAAAACCTTCTGTTGCTAATATACTTATACATTAGATTAAAATTACAATATGTTTTGTAAGAACCACAAGTAGCAAAGTAAGTTCATAATCCACACGTGAGTTATTGCAAGCATTATTCTAGACAGGTATACACAGGTAAAGACCGGACACACTAAAATGCAGAACCTATGCCAAGACAGAAGAAAATGATTAATTATCCAGACAAGCTCTCTGATCTAAGCTAAAAACGAGCAAAGTAAGGTGAGGGAGTACAAATAACAAAAATATAGTATTTCAGAATGTTAAAAAAAAAAAGCCTTCTGCTACAATTATCTTCTGTTAGCTATTAATGTCAATATTATTAGGCTGCCAAATCAAATTCTTCCTGAAGAAAGAAGGATATATTTTTTAAAGCTCTGAATACAAAATAGAGTATTACCGGGCAAGATTTCACTGGGAAAAAAAAATAAACGTTTTTATGGAATAAATAAAATGTGTGATCCTTTGTCAGGATTTATAAACTCTTTTTAATAGCATAATCCACTGTTTAATAATAAAATGGGCTTTAGATCATCTAGTGCAACCTTCATTTCATGGGGGCAGAAATCTAAGCACTAAGAAAATAAGGGACTTGACCTTCTAATGTATGTCTAATAAAGTGCCAGATTTATTAGAAAACATTGACAAAGTGAAGTTGCTGAGGCAAATACTTTCCGACTCTGAAAAAATACCATTTCATACATAATTAAGCATTATCATTCTGTAATTTCCCCCAAATTCAGAGTCTCAACCAAGTTATCAGTGTTGGATTGAATTTCTACTACCAAAATAGCTTTAAAAAGCTTGATGAAGTCTCTCTCTTGCTTTCTCTAACAGGACCTTAACAGCCATTCTCTCGGTCTGTAGAATCTCTTGAAAATTTCTGCATGGAATAAGAATCTGGCCAACGGCATTTTACAAAGACGTTCTGACATCCCCAAAGGTGGGCATCTGGGAGTTTTCTTTTTGTTTTCTTTTTTTTTTTTTTTTACATGAGTTAAGTATCAAAACTGTTGAAAGCAAAAATAGATTCCTAGTGGGGTCTAACAGGAAATAGTTGTTAGTTAAGTCTTAGAGAACCGCGGTGGTCCCGGATGTGCATCTAGATAACCCCACACCAAGGACAGTGATTACGACAGCCAAGTATCAGTTACCCTGACATTTCTTATACTTAATTAAAAATGAGTAAAAATACAGTGAAGAACCATTACAACCCTCTGCACATTTGTTAGAAACCCAAAAGGTTAAAATAACAAAATAGTAACAAAAGTCCCCACGGGTCAGTTAAGAATGAATTTCAGTAGACCACCACCACCACCACCACAGTTACCAGATCCCAATTCTCATAACCTCATTTATCAGTGATTCTTTTTCTTAACTTACATGCACAGCAAGCAGACCCTCTTTATAAGTCCATGCATGCGCATAAAACGTTCAAGGCCAATGTTGAAGACTCCTGTGTTTGTAAAGCTTACCAGAAATGACCCCTGCCGTCAACGTGGCAGCAACTGGTGACTGCCTCTTACTCACTCTGCCAAGAAATCTAAACAGTAAACCGTCCCGGGCCATGGCAAATAGAATTCGGGGTAAAGGAAACATAGAGCCCAGAAGACTAGAACAGAAAAATTCATAATCCACACGTGAGTCATTGCAAGCATTATTCTAGACAGGTATACACAGGTAAAGACCGGACACACTAAAATGCAGAACCTATGCCAAAATAATTCAAAATAGGAAAACATTCACAAACAAGTTATTGACCTTTATGTAAATAAAGACAGAAAACTGCCTAACTTTGCATTACTCTTCAGAATCCTTGATGGAGAAAAGATCCCCCTTTTCTTAAAAAAAGTCAACTCTCACCTGCCACTGCACCCGATGATAAAGTAGCAATTATTGGTGTCTTCGTTTTGGAATTGATTTGAGCTAGACATTTGAAAAGCAACCCATCCTCCGCCATAGCATAGATTACACGAGGCATTGGGAAAATGGATCCAAGAAGACTGAATAAAAAGCAAACACATGCAGTATGGCAAACACATTCATGCAAGATTACATCTCAGAACAGAAATTAAGTATTTGGATAAAACTCAGCGTCACAGCTCTGATTACGAAGTCTTGTTATTTTTAAAACGTGTTATGATTGGGCATTTAAAAATATTTGCCAATATTTACCATTGTGCTACTTATTATTCTATTGCAGACATTTTGCCCAGCACACTTACCAGACTAAGAGCAATACTGCGAGTAATTTATGCATGCCCACAAATTATTACTGAATTAAAACTAAGTAATTAAGACTTAAGAAAACCAAACCCAATCGTCTCATTGAGGCATTTTTAGTGGCCATAACTCAGAAATTAAAATTCCTAAACTGATATGAAATTAAAGAAGGGATTAGGTTATTTAATTGCATGGTATAGTCACTTCATTTATTCGATAATTACAAACTTCTTCTATTTATTTTATCATTATTTTTCCTCATATAGCCTGATATTTCATCAAATCAGTAATAATACCCAGCAGCATAAGATAATCAAGAGAGAAAGGGTAAAAAAAAACAACAACTCACTGTAAATTTAGTACATAGAAGTAGCCACGATTAAAAGTCAGGAACAGTGAAATTTAAGAAAACGCCCTTTGCTTTAGATGTTTCGAATTTCTCGTGTGTTTGAGATGGCTGCACCATTCCATACATGACTTAGTTATAAAAAATAACCATTAAGAGAAAATACGTAAAATATTTTATTTTAAAAATTCATTTTCTTTATCTTTTGATAAAGCTGGGTTGAGCTTGGCCCTGAATAAATCTTTGTCCTTCTATCTTCTTAAGACCATGATGGCATGATGTCTTCATAGTTCAGATTCTTGAAAGTACTTGAAATTATTCAGAATAAACCTCAAACCTCAGAAGAGCAGATGGCTGAGAAACCAATGGGGGTAAATTTCTAATTGCTGCTTAATATTATCTTGAATGGAAAATAAACAAGACTTTGAGAGAGAATAAAAGCTAGGCTGATGAATTCTATAAAAAGATTGCTTTTTCCAACTTTAGACTTTCAAAAAATTATTTTCCCTTTAAAAAATTAGCAATTAGGCAAAGAGATTAACTTTCTCTTTGTAAGAATGTCCTACGGGATACCGTGGTATAAACTAGAATGAAATATCTTATGGTCCCATGTTAATTTGAAATGTGAGTAGCTCAGGGAACCTGAGAAATGAATTCTCAAGTATTAAAACAAGTCGCTACTGCAAATCTGCGTACGTGAGCTGCAACTACTCTTTGCTTTCCACATAGATATCATATGAACTTCCACTATTAATTTCAGAACAGTAATTTCTATTTCTAGACCAAATTCACTCTGATGAGTACCAAGAGAAAAAGTCTCAGTATTTCACAATAAAAAGACATTATACTGAACAATGTCACAGCATATAGCCCCCGGTCACATAGACACGATACTAGTTTAAAAGGCAGCAGAAAATGTCAAGTCTGCACCTAAGGTCTTGGCTGTCTGTAGCACTTTAAGTAATTCCACAGCTGGCCCGGACACAAGCTAGTGTAAGCATCCTACCGTTTTATAATACATACATATATAAATATGCGTGACATACATGTACGTGTATGTGTTCGGGTGTACCAATGCTATATACATTTCTACTGAAGCTTGGACCGTCATTATCTTGAAAAACTGACTTCTAACTGATGGGTGAAACAGTTTTTATCACTTAAGATTTGTATGTGGCAATTCTGGTCAAACTATTCAGAGAAGACACAGTTGCATAATACATTCCTTATACAAAGATTACTTTTAAAACCTATAAAAGCAGTTCTTTAAACATGGACTACTTGGCAGTATTGCCCACAGCCCCAGTGTCAGAGGCAATGAGATGGATGTACCTTGTTGACAAAGCACAGAGGGAACCCGCAGCAACAACGTATTTGGCGGGACCCCATCCAACATACTCAAATGCTACCGGAAGCGGGCTTTTCTCATCCAGGAGGTAGTATGGCATCATAAGTGTTAAAGCTGCAGAGACTCCAAAGTAGGCCATAAAGCAAACAAGCAAAGAAGTCACAATTCCAATAGGAATAGCTTTCTGAGGATTCCGGACTTCTTCACCTAAGGAGATATAAACAAAAGATTTGCATCTTTAATGAACCATTAACAGATACAACATGGATTCTTCTTTTCCTTCATAGTCATTTCACTCTGCTCTTGTGCCTTCTGTTTTCTTAGCTTGCTCCATGTATTCTACATGAAATTTTCTCTCTTCTTGAGAGTACTATGCTATTATACAAAATTCCAATTTCTAGAGGCAAAAAGAGAAAGCAAGAGATCATGCAGGTCAGTTTCCCACTTCTAGAAAGAAAAGACATGCTAGCTATACCTGTGCTAGTAAATATTTCAGGATAGTATGGCGGTCTTAATCTATTCGGAATAGGATTCATCCACAGAAATTAATGACTGTCATAGCATTCTGTGGACCCTTAAATAGGAATGCTTCCATAAATACGAAAATAAACCTTTTCTTACCCAGTGCATGAATTTATATTAAACTCTGGCTTCAACACAAAAATAGTCCTTGAATCTAGTAAGATTTGGCACTTGAAGTGTCCCCAAACGGCCAATTGCAAGGCCATACAGTAATATGAACCCAGAAGAAGCATTTAGAGAATGATTCTGGCACGATTACTTTGTTGTACAGGATAAAGAGAAAAGAAATGCCACAGTCTATTTTGTCATACTAAAGAAGAGACAATTTACAAGCGTGATCATCATTTGTTACTCATTGTGATAGTACTGGAGATTACTTCCAGACTGAAGGTTAAGGACAGTAATTACGACTAACATTTATAAAATACTTGACAGCTTGCAAAGAATCTTTTATGTGTATCGTATCTTAAGTAACCTTCATACCATGAGCATGAGGGGTAGGTCCTGGTTCTCCCCACTTTACCAATTAATGGAAACCAAGGCTCAGAGAGTTTCACGAAGTTTCTTTTTATCATATACAGAAGGTGTCACGGCTGGGGCTGGAACCAGCCCGTAGTACCCCAAATCCCACTCTTTCCTTGACCCTCTGCTGCCACCAGTGGATACTCCTGTAGAACAAGGAACACCTTTCCTTCCACACGGACCCAAGATTCTTCCCTTACCAGTTGTTGCAATGCAGTCAAATCCCACAAAGGCATAAAAGCAGGTGGCAGCCCCAGCCAAAGTTCCCGCAAAGCCATAAGGCATAAAGCCACCAGCCCCATAGATACTCGTTCCATTTTCAGAAGGCAGATCTCTAAGGAAGAGAGCAAGCATAATGCAAAGTCATATTCACAGAAAACCATTTCTTGGAAGGCTATTGTGTTCACCAGCTCTTTGAAGCTAACCAATATAAAATTAAATGGAAATCCTGATTTTTCTTACCCTGTCTCAGGGAGTATAGTGATGTTCCCAACAATGGCACCCTCTTGGGTTGTCAACACTCAACTGGAGGCTGATCAATAAGAGCATAAGCACAAGGCCCATTTCCACTCTGGCTAGAACTCACAGCCAGGCAGGACTGTGAGAGCAGAGACACCATATATGGGCCCTGCTCTGAAATAAAGACATAAAACCTCTTCTCATGGACAGTTGGGCAGGTTGCACATTTAAAAATTTTACAAATAAGACATTTGAAAAGATGAAATCGAATTCTCTATTAATTATTAATAGAGATTAATAATATTGAAGTTGGATGTTTTATTACATGTTAAAAATTGTATAAAACCAGAAGTTCCTAATTTTTTGCTTCAAAAGAATGGCTTCAAACAACGTATGTAAAGAAAAACATGCAGTGATACTTCACGTAACAGACATTTCTGTAAACTTACTTTATTTGCACATCAGAATATTAATATAAATCTTATGATGAAACCTTTTATATATAATTATTACTAATTTAATTTTCGAGACTGCCAGGTTAAAAGCAAAATGCAGGAACAATTCTGCTTATGCAACCAATGACGTTCTCCAAAAATCAAGGCCTGAAAATTACTAAGAGGCTGGAAGAATGCAATGAAACCAAAGGGTCCTCCCAAAGGAAGAACTAAGGGATGCATGACTCAAAGAGATCCACTGTTTTGCAAGGGTGGCAAAGCTTTGGAGGGGGAAGAGGCATCCTTCCAGTGGTCAGGATCTCACTCCTCTCTTCTCCTATATCTCCTGCACAGCTTGAAGCCAAGAACGAGCCACTGCTTGGCTTCAGATAGCTGCTCAACAGTGAGCACACTTATGTATTTATGTTTGGGGGGGAGACTGGAAGAAGAGTCTTGGAATAGACCAGACCCTCAGAAATGTCTCCACAGAAAAAAAAAAAAAAAAAAAAAAAAAAAAATTGAGAAGCACTGTTATAGAGGAAAATGTAAGACAAGAGCAGGCAAATTAAAAACAAAGACAAAAACACATTCAAAATAAGAAGGGAAAAGCCCAAATATTATACCTGGCACTCGCTGATATATTTTTGAGAAACTCTTCACTAATCTTCCAGTTTGCCACATTTCCTTTCACAAACCCAGCAACCATAACGAAGAGAAGGACCAGGATATTAATAGCTGTGAAGATTTTATTCACCCAAGCGGATTCTTTTACTCCAAAAGATAAAAGACCTATGGAAAAAAGAATGGGTATTTTAATTTTTTTACCCAACTTTTAGTAAGAGCAATGGCATTTTGAGGCAGTTACAGGCTTTAGGATATTATTTTACCGGCATCCATGTATTTAACTTACATTTATCCCTTTCTCTTGCAAGTTCTGACTCACCTGTCACAAGATGTCCCGAATACAACCAACTTGGTTGCCGAAGGCAGATGGTGCTCATAGCCTGGAGACACCACATTCCAAGAGATCAATAAATCTAGTAACTTTGATTCTTATTATCAGTGGGTAGGTAGATATAAAGTAACTGAATTTTAATGCAATGCTGTTCTAAAAAAGCCAAGGTCAGTGGCTGCAAAATTTTGAAAATAAAAGCTCAATCATATGTCTGCTTCATATGTACAGAATACATAAAATAATTCTTCAACTGTCTCACCAAAAAAGATAATATTTTTTAATCGATTCCCATGTTAATAGCTTTATTTTATATTCTGATTGTAAAAGTAATCAATTTCCTTCCTTTTCAACTTATTTGAAGACCCAGCAAAAATATGAAGGGAATAAAGATCAAATATAGTCTCTTCTCCAGAATTTCGGGCGTGCACACACACGCAGACATACATACACATTTTCATGCTGACAAATAGATAACCTCATTTTTAACAACCACATACTCTTCTACAATACGAAAACACTATAATCCCTTATTTATAGACTGTCAGGTAACTCTTAGTTTCTTACAACTATAAATAGTACTGACACCATCATCCTTTATATAAATATCTTTGTACACTTTCTAATTATTGCTTTAAAATAATGTTCTATAAGGTAATACCATATCAAGGATATGTCCTTTCATACAAGGTTTTTGGTTCACATTGTCAGAAATATTCTCCAAAAAGTTTGGCCCCATTGAAGTGGCACATTTTTTTCTATTAGGTTATTGTATCAATTTGTAAGATTTATTTATATAATTATATATATATTTATTTATATAATAATGCTGTAAGCTCTCTGTCATGTATTGCATATGTTTTTCCCAGTTTATCATTTACTTTTACTCTTAGGATTGAATATATATATATGTATATATATATATATGAAAGTTCTAGAACATAAATTTATATATATATATATGAAAGTTTTAGAACATGAATTTTTTCCTCTTTAGTTTTTACCTTTAGAAAGATTTTCCCCAATATTAACTCCAAAACATTTACAAGATACACACTGATATCCCCATTTTATGGATGAGCAAACCGGGTCACAGAAAGATTATGCCACTCGGGCGCCTAGGTGGCTCAGTTGGTTAAGCGACTGCCTTCAGCTCAGGTCATGATCCCACGGTCCTGGGATCGAGTCCCGCATCGGGCTCCCTGCTCTGCAGGGAGCCTGCTTCTCCCTCTCCCACTCCCCCTGCTTGTGTTCCCTCTCTCGCTGTGTCTCTCTCTGTCAAATAAATAAATAAAATCTTTTAAAAAAAAAGAAAGATTATGCCACTCAATGTTCCAAAGATAGTGAGTGGCAAAGTAGGACTGAAAACCTGGTTGTTCTGATTCTAATTCCTGTGCCTTTCTTTCTAAACTACTATGCTACATGACTGTAAAATATGGGAAAATTCTAGCAACAAGTATGTTTGCCTACATAATGTCTACATTAAAAAATGACAGATGGTTTGAATATGCTTCCTTTTCAGCTAAATAACTACATTACATAGATGAAGGCATGAATAGACAGAAATTCTTCTAGAAATAGTATGCTTGCAAATATCCTTAGTTGAGGCTAACAAGATAAAATAAGGCCAAAAATTATACATTCTTCCTTATTGAAACTTCACTGCCGTTCCTGCAAATCTCCAATTGGTATTATAATGATGTGCCTTATTTTATTCTTTAGTGCATTCCAAGTATCATTTACTTAGAAGTGTTATTTTTACTGTTCCACAAAATTTAGATTTATTTTTAAAACATGTCTATCACATAAGAAAAAAATGTGATTCCAGCCAGTGATGAGGCCCACAGATACCCAATAGTAACCTAAACATATAAATATGCCACCCTATCTTGGGAACTCAGTCCCCAAATCCAGTGGTAACTTATTTTCCCGGGATAGTTAGTCTGGCTCATCTCAGGGTGGAGCGCAATTGGCTTCCTTACCTGCTAGAAGTAATATAAGGCACACAGCAAAGAAGTCAGGATACTCTGCAAGGCCGGTATAATTCATTTTGAAGTATGTCCTGAAAAACTGGCCAATCTGTTTGCTAAGAAGTTCATCAAAGGTGCCACTCCATGCTCTTGCAACACTTGATGTACCTTCCCAAAACACAGAGCATTCAGAGAATATACAGGTCACTGGGAGAAGATGAACATAACATCCTTTGCTACTCTGTTCTAGGATGAACACGGTTTAGTTCAGACAGAATTGAAAATTTGAATCACATATAAAATTATCTTGATAATTTTCCAGTTCTACATTAGTAACCAATCACGTCCATAAGTGTGTAATCAGCTAACTTTATCTGCATTAAAGAACTATGGTTTTTGGTTTTTTTTTAAAGCGGGTTTCCAAACTCACTCAGAAGCATATTCAGAGATGAAGCAGAATCACTGCATTTTGCAATTAGGAGACACTTTAGAGGTGAGATAAATGGGACACACAGGGATCGAGTAACTCACTCATGATCACACAGTCACTAACTAATGCAGACCTACAAGGATCTCTGCCTCAGGAGTGCTAGCTCTACCATTCCACACAGTAGATTGATATATATATATATATTTTTTGCAACATACCTATCACATAAGATAAAATGAGATTCCAGCCAGTGATGAATGCCCACAGCTCTCCAACAGTGACGTAAGTGTACAAATACGCAGACCCAGTCTTGGGAACTCGGGCCCCAAATTCAGCATAGCAAAGGCCTGCCATCACGGAAGCAAGGGCAGCAATGAGGAAGGACACCACGATACTGGGGCCAGAATCTGCTTTGGCCACCCCTCCAGCAAGGACATAAACCCCAGCACCAAGAGTGCTTCCAACCCCCAGAGCAATGAGGTCCATGGTGGATAAGCAGCGGCATAATTTGGAATCTTCTAGACTGTCCAGAGTGACGATTTTTCTTCGGATCAGACATCGGGCAAAAGAGAGCGCAGCTCTGCAGGGAATCATTCTGAAGAGAGTAGCCTGGGGAAGAGAAGGGAGGCGGTTAGAAGCACTTCGGGAACCGTCATCCCTCCAAGGATTGACCCAGCTTCTCAACAAAGGTTCAGCACCAGCACCGTTCTGTTTTTGTTTTACTTGTTCCTAGAAATGCCACCTAGAGCAATCAGAGAGAGGGTGGAAGAAGTCAAAGCTGTGAATTTCTTAGAGTTCACTAATCATACATGGCCTTTTAAAAGGGACTGCAAAGAATGGCTTCTTTGGGGAACAAAGGAGTGGAAGCTTTGGGTGATTCAAAAGATTTGCCATTGTGGTTCATTTGTGCCGCTACAATTTTTTTTTTTTAAAGATTTTATTTATTTATTTGAGAGAGAGAATGAGAGAGAGCACATGAGAGGAGGGAGGGTCAAAGGGAGAAGCAGACTCCCTGCCGAGCAGGGAGCCTGATGCGGGACTCGATCCCAGGACTCCAGGATCATGACCTGAGCCAAAGGCAGTCGCTTAACCAACTGAGCCACCCAGGCGCCCCTGCCGCTACAATTTTTAAACATTGGCTGATAGAAATCTCTTCCAGGACATGGCTCATTTGTCCTCGCCACAAACACGGGGATGAGTTACCTCATCTTTTCTTCAATCATTCATCTGACTCCTATTTTTTACACCTTATTACATGCCAGGGGTTGTGCTAAGAAATATGTCTAGAATGGTGTGCTGTGTGTTTACGGTCTCCAGCATAAGGGGCTTGCAGTCTAGCTATTGTCTACTAGTAGGTAAAAGACGCCATCATTAGGTCTGTTTTCATTTCAGTCTTTTTCATTTTAATGTGAAACCATGTGAACCTTTTAGAATAAAAAAAAACTCCCCCCGAAACATACTTGGATTTTTCTAAATAAAACTGCTATTCAGCGATGCTCTGAGTATGAATTTGTAGTAAAACACACATGCTTATTTATATTTACTTGAGATTTCTAAATAGATAAATAAGCCCCAAGTCCATGCCAAATATGATGTGTTCTTTTTTAAATGGAATGAATAAGATAGAAAGACATTCTCCCCATACCCTACAGGCCCACACAACCTAACACTGAAAAAAATTATCAGGTTATAAAACAAAGCATGGATCCTAGTAAGGAAAAAAATATACACGCATTATAATAAAAAGTCTGAAGTTAAAAATGCCGAAATATTAACCGTGATGATCTTTGGGTGGGGAGCTAATTTTTACTTCTATGCATTTCATAGAATATGCATTATATTGCTAATATATATTTTTAAATTATCTCTAGTAAACATGTACACCTTACATGCAAAAGATCTATAAAAATTAAAAAACCCTACATGGCCTTGTCTATAGAGATGTATAACTCAGCAGACAGGGAAATAACTGAAGAATAGGGAATATAATAGTATATGCAGCTTATCAGTCAATAAAATTAAGCATATTTAACTTTCAGAAGTTCAGAGTCATGTTTGCCACTTCTGTTGTACAATGATGGACAGAGATGTTATAGTCATTATCAATAACCTGACCTCAGGAGGTCACAGCTTTGCATCTTCTCTGAAGAACTTAGAGCTTTTTATCCTATAAAATAAGCCCTTGAACATTTCTCATCCTTCCTATCTATAAAAGACAACCATTATTAAAATTATTGTATTTGAAAAATAATAAAGATGAATTTTCTATATTAAATCTAAATGACTTGATGCTGATAAGAGACACAGACATTTCTGGACTAGGAATAATCCAGTTTTACACTAAACCTCGTGGAGAAAGCTAGTTCCCTGAACATGACTCACGTATCAATGTAAATGCAAGCGCTTGACTTCAAAAGCAGCTAGCTCAAAGAATGTGGAGAAAAATCCCACAGATACAGGAAAATGAGTGAAAGGTTCCTTGACGGTAAAAATAAAGTGTTACACATAGGTGTCGTCCACACCACCCGACAGAGTGCCGAGCCAGGCACTTCACAAATACTTGTTGAAAAATTTGCAAATACACATGACATCTCCAATTTTGCCAATATTCTAGCTTCCCAAGTCAAAACCTAATATTTCTCTAAATCAAATGTGTGTCAATTTCTACCCCTACCTAGCCCTTAAAGAGCTATATCTCAGATAACACAACCAGAAGGGAGAAAGTGATCTGCTTAAGAACGAATCAGGAAGTGAAAAGGTGAACTTATAGAAAGACCAGATGAGATGGGGACAGGGGAAGTGAAGGCATTTACTAAATGCTGACCTTCCGGATCATTCAAGTGTTTTTATACAGAGGTGTGCAGAGATGAAGTAGGGATCCCTGCCAACTGAAAAGTGCTCAGAAATGAAGAACCACTAAATTTTAGTAATGATTTAGGATCATGTGAGAATGGGGACATGTCATCTACAACTTTAGGGAAAAAGTGATAGGCAAAATGAAGCACCCCTGTTTGTCACTTAACCAAATGAAACACTCTTTTTTTTTTTTTAAAGATTTTATTTAGTTGAGAAAGAGAATGAGAGAGAGAGAGAGAGCGTGCACATGGGGGGAGGGTCAGAGGGAGAAGCAGACTCCCTGCTGAGCAGGGAGCCCGACTGATCAAGCGGGACTTGATCCTAGGACTCCAGGATCATGACCTGAGCCGAAGGCAGTCGCTTAACCTACTGAGCCACCCAGGCTCCCCAAATGAAACACTCTTGATAAAGTACTTGGTCAACCCCAGATTTTATGAATAAAAGATGCCAATTCTGCAGCTACTACATACTGAAGGGAAAAGAATCTGGAAGGAAGCAAGGAAAACTAAGAAAGGTGAGTGGCAGGATTGTGGGGGAGCTTTTATTTATTTTTTTCTGGTAATATGGCCACAATGTTGTTTGTGAAATTTCTAAAAAACAAAACAAAACAAAAAAACGCACGCAAAATCCACCATAAAAATGAAAGGGAATAAGCCAGCCAACCAATACTACATACCTCTTAGAAACGCGAAAAATAGGGAAAATTTTATAAACAGTTACCCAAAATCAATACATGAGTGACCCTCATCTTGTCAACAGAAAAATGAATTTGCTTCCTGTTTACATAGGAAGCAGAATGGTTTGCAGAAATGTATAGCTTTAATCAGATGAGATCTGGTAGCTACTGCCTCTTGTGTATTAAAAATGGAAGGTATTTTATGTTCAGTTTTTCTACGTTGCCCTGAGGAAATACAACAAAGCTGCCACTTGTCAGGCATTCATTTGCTTTGAGTAACAGAAACGCATACGTCAGAAACTCTTCCAGAATGAACAGGTTACACAATGTCCCTTGCAAACAGCCTCAACTACGCGCACCTATCTGATAAAATACTGATTGCAAAAGCTATGACACAAAACCAATTTTGCAGAAATATAATGGGATGAGAGAAAAGCAACGTAAAAACATCCTGGGTCAACTTAATGAATCATTATCAAACAAACATATATTAAATCCTGGCAGGTATATAACACAGTGTTTAGTCAATAAAGAAAAAAGAACCCTGTGCTTTTGTAAATTATGTTTTTGTGGAGACCGACTGATTTAGGAAGGTAGAATGGGCAACAAGGGAATGAGGGAACAAAAGCTTTTGGTACTTACTCTCAGTGATAGAATTTGATATTTACATATATTTATAACTTTTCCTTTTCCTAAAAAGATAGGCTCCTTATGGGAGATGGTTATGATAACTTTATCACACTTCTCCAAGTTATTTTCATTGCTGACAAAAAAAATCCATTCATACATATCCTTTGACTCAGGTCTGTATTCACTGTCTTGGCCTGGGCTTTGGTGGGTTGTCTCATCAACAAATAATGATGCAGGGAGAATATGCAGGAATTTTGAAGGTAATTCCATTGGTCTGGAGGGCACAGTTTTTCCAAGAGCAGACAATGATCCGCACCATCATATCCACAGTGCTCTATTGCTATTGTGACCGAGGATTATTATTTCCTCCAGAAATATATAGTAAAGGACAAACATCTAAGCTTTTGGAAAAGACTCTTGAAAGAAAGCTTAGATCTGAAAATGCTATTAACCAAAGGAGGGTTAGGAGAGATCTACCATATACCCTCTAGCAGAAAAATCTCTGAGTGAATTTAATGAACTCGATGATACAGTTAGATCTTCCTCAGTCCCTCCCTCACCCCTAACCCTAAGTATAACTGTTCCAAGACACCTACCTCCCTGATGGAGTCCTATTAATTCTTGCCAGAAAGCTAAATTACTTCCTCAGCAACTTGGAATCACCTCCTTCTCAAAATTCTCCAACCCAGGCTACAAACTTGACAGTAGAGAATTTTAGGTCAAGTAAATTCCTAGCTCCGAGGATATGATGATGCCCCAGAGCCGACTTCCCTTCAACTAACCACAGAAATCTTTTAGAATCTGCTAAATACAGTCAAAAGTCAATCCTGGATTTTCACTCGTGTTCAAATGTTTGATGTAGTATTTAGTCTCATAGAAGTGAATCTTTCCTCTCCTCCCCTAAGTAAAGCGAAATCTCACACATAATACTCTGTGTCAGTATCGCAGGCCCTGACAATAAATCTTACAGGAAAAAACAGCTGCAGCTAGACAGTGGGGTGGGCCTTCCAACAAATCCTCAACAAATTAGCTGCTCAGAAACCACTTTTTCTTGCCTCATTTGAGTTGCTAGTTTCATGATGAGACAATCTGCATTTTCAGTTTCTGGACTGACAGGGGGAAAGGAATTAAACCTTGTAAAGAACTGGGATCTCTGCCCCATTGTGATTTTCTCTCTTCTGAACTAGAGCTTTGGGGTTTGCAATCTCCAAGCTCAGTGTCAATTATATTTCTACAAGTTTAAAGCTCAAAAACATATTTTCAAATTATATTGCAGGTTAAATAATTTAGCAAAAAGGAGAAGAGGGATACGGACATAATACCATTAAATTATTGACTTTCATTCTTTTTATGTATGTTTAAGAGATTAATTTCTCAAAAAATATATTGAAAATATAATGCAGGATAAGAGAGCATCGAAAATGGTTAACTGTTCACTTTGGTTAGTAAAAACAAAAACAAACAACAACAAACCTTTGCATTCAAACCTAAAACATTTCTTTTTTTGAGAAACAAAAATACTTTTTCATATACATTTCACTTACATTTGGTCCAAAGCTTATCTTTTCTCCAAATCAAATTTTCTGAACAATATCTTCTTCCAGAATTTTCTCCAGATAGGTGAACACAATTCAGGCCAATAATCAACGTAGCAATGACATTTATATTTTCTTCCCTTTTATATCAAATCAGTACTATAAGGAAGTTAAACTATTTCATAATTCCTGATACAAAATCCAGACAGAGACAAGCATCTTTCCTAAGGACATCCAACAAATAAATGAACAGCTGATAGAGTTTGCAAAGGTAGCTGATACTTTACAGTGTGAACCCATTTATCTTTATTTAGTAAAGGCAAAAATCCAGGAATAAGGTATCCCTTGCTGTTTCATTGAGATAGATGCAGAGCAACTAAAAAAACATTAAGTTTTCCACGGGCGCCTGGGTGGCTCAGTTGGTTAAACGTCTGCCTTCTGCTCAGGTCATGATCTCAGGATCCTGGGATCAGCTCCGCACGGGGCTTCCTGCTCATCGGGGAGCCTGCTTCTCCCTCTTCCTCTGCCCTCCCCCCCCCCCCATACTCACTCTCTTTCTCTCAAATAAATGAATACAATCTTTAAAAAAAACCTAAAACATTAAGTTTTCCAGCTTCAGTTTTTAGGGTTGGAATAGAGGGGAAGTAAAAAAGAAAAGAAAAGAAAAGAAACCAGAGTCCTCAGCACCTTGGTAACCAGAGTATCTGCCCAGTCAGCGTCCCACTTCCACCATCAAGGATCTTGGTGGCACGCTTCGGCACCAGACAGATGCGCATCCCCGTTAGGTATTAGCAATCTCTGGCTAATAAATCACTCTGAATGCCAGAGGGTACCACCTGTTCTCTCTCCGCTGGCAGCTAGGGAAGGAAGTTTGTCCTCTGCTGGGCCCTGTCATCTTCTACGTACCATTTCCAACATGAGGAGAGGCCCTTTCCAAAGTGATTTCACACCCGTCACAAGTCTGTAAGTGCTATACTAATAAAACTAACATTCGTTCAGCATTTCCCACGTGCCAGGTATTGATCTAAGTCCTTTTAGTTTATTCCTTCAAGAATCTTCACAGTATCCGCATAAGATCAGGACTCTTGTGAATCTCATAGCATAGATGAGGAAACAGAGACTGAGAAAGGCTGGGCAATATTACAGTTAGCAGGTGGAACGAGGGATGAACCCAGCGGGTGTGACTCTGAAGCTTTTATTCACAGCCACTAACTAGGCTGTCCCACCGCCTTGCCAAGGAGCTGTCATGACCTACCTACCCACATCTCCTTTAAAGAAGGAAGAGGATCTGTTCCCACAGCACTGTCCATCCCGCCCCCGCCCCCGCGCCCCCCGCCCCAAGCCACAGATAACCAGACCAGAGACAGGCCCCTGACTCAGGGTTAAATATCCAAAGGCCGGGTACGCTCAGTCAATCTTCTTGAAAACCTGAATGTCACAACTAAAACGGTCAGATGGTCCAGTGCTCAGGCTGAAGTCGTGCAGACTGGGAGCCAGGCTGACACTATGTGGAAACCAAGTAGCTGAGAGCAGAAGCCAGACTGCGGCGATTTAAGAGAGAGGAGAGGCCTGCCACCCCGGCAGGGAGACACAGAGGGGAACGCGCTGGTCAACTTCTCTCTTCTCTGAGGCCTTGCCGTCCTTCCTGGTGTTGGGTGTGTGAGAGTCCCCGGAGTCATTTCAACAAACTCGCTGTTCACAGAAGCTATTTTGAGTGGTCTCTGTTCCTTGAAACTGGAAGCTACTAAAGAAAATGAAGAGTAGGTCCTACTCTTTGGGGTTCTACTCCCAATTTCAACCCTTCAAGACTTCTGCTACTTCTTACCATTTCTGGTGAATTTCCTGATAATCCCTCGCCTTTCCAAGAGCAGGTAATCTGATGGAGTAACTTAATTTGTTCAGATATTTTTCCAATAAGAGCAGGTAATCTGATGGAGTAACTTAATTTGTTCAGATATTTTTCCAATAAGGTACTCATTGAGTGGAATATGCCTTAGGCCTGTCCTTTATACCCACCTACCTGAAAGACACAGCTTTTTACAAGGCGGAAGAAAAATCTTGGTTCAATATACCATAGAGTTTAGGGGCTTGAGGAGAAGCTAGGAAAATGGGGTAAGCAGAGGGGTCCCTAGGCCATGCAAGGAGCTTGAACTTTATCCTGAGGTCCGTGGGGGAATCACTGAAGGACTTTAGGCCAGATATACAACTTGACAACGATCATTCTGACTGTATTATAGGGAAGGGAGGAGAAAGATCAAGACTGGAGTTAGGAAGAAAGGAAACCAGGCTCCTGAAATGATCAAGGCACAAGGGACTCTGACCTGCTCTAGAGTGAAGGCAGTGGGGTGAAGGGAAATGAATGATCTCTGAGCTGTTCAGGAGGTGAAGGATACAGAAGTTAGTGACTGGAATTTGGGCCCATGGCTTCTAGATGGTTTGTGTGTCCTTTACTTAAGGAATAAGAGAGAAAGTTTCTTTCTGACCACCCTGATTTTAAGATCTGTATGGGACTGTCACATGGTCAACAAAGCTTAAGAAGACAGAAGACAGGAGATAGGAGAATTACCAGCACAGAGAGGAAATTAAATGGACAATATCACCCAGTGACAGACTGTATATGAGAAGGGAAGGGAACAAAACACCAAAGATCCACACATTTAAGGAATGGGAAGAAGAAGAAGAACCCATAGAGGGGCTGAGAAGAAGAGACAAGAGTGGTAGAAGGAACCGGAAGTTCTGACCCAAAAGGGGAGTGAGCCTTTGAGGAAGGAAAGAGTGGTCAATGGGGCCAGGCAGTGCTTGAAAAGAAGGAACAAAGTATGATTTGGGGATTTAGTGACAAGGAAGTCTTTGGGGACCTTGACAGAAGAAATTTATGTGGCTTTGTGAGGGTGTAAGCCAGGTGCATTGGGCTGAGAAATGAGAGGTGGGGAAACAAAGAAAAGCTCAGGTGGTTTTTTTCAAGCGAATGACATGAGGAGCCCATGGAGTCAAAGGGAGACTTTGTATAAAGAAGGAATTTACTGCGTTTAGACCCTGAAGGGAAAGTGCCTGTAGAGAGAGACAGAGAGGTAGAACATAGAGCAGTGAGAATGGATCAAGAAGGTCCTGGAGATGTGGAAGACTGGGATCCGGAGCTGAGATGGAGAGTCAGGTAGGAGGAGAAATGGCACCTCTGCCCTAAGAGTCAAGAAGGAGGACAGGGGAGGACAGGGCCAGACAAGTTTGTAGGCTAGGGGGTAGATTGCTGAGCTCTCATTTTATTGAGAACTCGTAAAATTCTAATTTTATGTGGCATTTACAGTTGATCCTTGAACAACACAGGTTTGAACTGCACAGGCCCACTCATGCACACATTTTTTCAATAAATACAGTACAGCTTTATAAATGTATTTTCTCTTCCATAAGATTTCCTTCATAACATTTTCCTTTCCCTAGCTTACTTTAATGTAAGAATATTGTATAGAATAATTATAAAATACAAAATATGTGTTAACTATTTATATCATCTGTAAGGCTTCTGGTCAACAGTAGGCTATTAATAGCTAAGTTTTGGGGGAGTCAAAGGATTTCTGGATTTCTGACTCTGAGGAAGATTGGTGCCCCGACCCCCATGTTGGGGGCAACTGCAGTTTACTGATGATAATAAAAGGGAATGAACAATTAATGTCAGAATTATTTTAGCAAAACTGTCTTTGGATGATTGTTTGTTTGGTTTTAATCATGGAAAACTTGTACTCCCACTCTAAACATGAAAAAAATAAATTCATATTAACTTTAAATATATGCTGCTAGAATATAGATTAAAACTTCCATGTCTGGCTCTTTGCATACCCAAAAACAGACACAGTAATATGTGTCATGGTGACTTCGTGGAACAAGGCATTCTAAATAAATGAGCTTTCTAGCTAACTAATGTTTAAATCTCTAAAATCATTGACTAGTGTTGCTCCAGTCACCACGATTCAGTGATCCTTCTAAATGCTCCTGAATTCTATTGTGGCTATCTGCTGGGCTAACATGTGCTGAAGCTGCTCATCTTCGTAAGCAGTGATGCATTCAGTATTCCTTCTCAAAGAACTGTTTAAAAATAAATTTTAAAATGTGTTAAATTTAATTTGTCAAAATTAAAAACAAACTATTACCTTAATTCTGATTTTACTCCACTTATCCACACAAATTAGAGCCAGCTCAAGGATGTCAAAAAATCCAGATGAACTGGACAAACTCAGGTTCCTGCTAACTAAGAGCCATTGCTCAGGAAGGTTATTTTTACCTATTTCCTAGATCAGTAGTTGAATTTCAGATTAAATAATCTAGCAGTATGTTCATGGACTAGGACGGGTGTTAAAAATACAAGAAAGCTCTTTTTGTCTGAAGAAGTACTTTAGAACACTTTAGAGAAAGAGAGAGACAAATCAAGAAACAGACACTTAACTATAGAGAACAAACTGATGGTTACCAGAGGGGAGGTAGGGGGGGATTGGTTAAATAGGTGATGGGGATTAAGGAGGACACTTGTTGTGATGAGCACTGGGTGTTGTATGGAAGTGTTGAATCACTATATTGTACACCCGAAATTTTTCACTGTATGCTAACTGGAATTTAAATAAAACCTTAAAAAATAAATGCAAATTCTAAAGAAAATTCCAAGGGACGTGGGGATACAGGCAGAGGGAGAAAGACAAATACAACTGGCCATTACCATATAGTACGCTTGTGGGTAAGCAAAGTCCAGGGTACTATGGGGACAGACAAGAGGAGGCACCCTAATGGGACTTAGGCTGGGCTTGGGGACTTCTGGGCAGGAGCCATGACTAATCTGATTTCTTATCCATTCTTCCACTCTAGAAGTCATTGAAAAAAAAAGAAGAAAAAGAAAAAAGCTGAACACTGCTTAACTAGTCCTCAGAACAAAATAGCATTCATAACCTTTAAAAACTAATTTTGAAATTCTGACAATTTATATAATCAGCCACTTTTAAAATCCATTACTTCAAAGTTTGACCTTTCCTTTATTTGAAAATTTCCTTTTTTGGAAGAGGATCCTGAATTTTGTATAAAGACTTAATAACTACTGAAGACTTTTCCTTAATAAATAGTAACAAAACCTTAAAATAATCATATTAATCTGCAAACTCTTAATCAGAAATTCCTGGAAACATCTATTTTGATTTTTAATTTCTAATAGCAATGGCTTAAGTTACTCTACAATTTAAAATTCAAATTATCTCATAATCTGCTAAAAACTCTACTTGGTAATGGCTGATCAATGAGAGTTCCCTAAACAAGTAAATTATTTAAATAATGTGTGAAGAGTGGGCTCCACAAGAAATATGATTTATAAAAAGAAAAAGTATAGAGCATTAGAAGACCTGCCAATTAAGCAGAAATTTAAAAAATATGTACAGGGCGCCTGGGTGGCTCAGTCGTTAAGTGTCTGCCTTCGGCTCAGGTCATGATCCCAGGGTCCCGGGATCGAGTCCCACATCGGGCTCCCTGCTCTGCGGGAAGCCTGCTTCTCCCTCTCCCACTTCCCCTGCTTGTGTTCTGCTCTCGCTATGTCTCTCTCTGTCAAATAAATAAATAAATAAAATCTTTAAAAAAATAAAAAATAAAAAAATAAAAAATATGTACACATGTACGTACTACTCACAGAGTTTCTCAAACTTCTTTTTAAAAACACTCATTTTTAATCTTTTCATTAGCCCCAATTAAAAACTATTATGTTGGCCTTCTTGCCTCTGAAAACCTCTAGAAGGGTTCTGTATTACAATGTGGCAATGGTCCACCTGGAATGTAACAAAAAGATAAATAAACTCCCTTCATCCTCACACCCCTGCTGCTTTGTGAAGAGCTGTTCCATCTGACCTTCAGAGTTTAGCACCAACATGCAGAGAGAGAAATATCACATGTGGGGCGGGGAATTCCAGCTCCGTCCAGGAAACCAGCACCATCACGTCCTAATCCTGACTTTACAGGATCATGCCTGTAAGAGGAAGCAACACTTTGAAACCATGCTGTGCAGAGATTTGAAAAGAATGATTTTGGTCAAAGAGACTTTAATGTCTGTCACTTTAAAATACGCTTGGAAATGCTTATGAATATCAGCGTACTCCAAAATAACAGAGGATTATGAAATACCGGGAATGAGCTGCACTTTAATACTAGGGATCTATTTAGGTACTCTTGTATCTAATGTGCGTCCTGCCATCTCTCCAGCAACCCCCAACACCTGAGCCTGGGCTTCACAAGCACCCCATCTGCCACGGGGTTCAGCCTATGCTCTTCCTAGCCTTCTATTTTGCTATTCTCCACATGAACCCCATAGTCCAGTTTGCCCACCGACGACCCCTCGCACGTTTGTCTTCTCGCCCACATACAGGTGACAAGATTTATTGGCCTGTGTCACCCCCTTGTCCTCTATGGAGGGTTCATTCTCAGGCCCTCTGAGTCACTGCAGAGACAGCAGGAAGGTTCTTTCTTGCCTTCTCTGTCAGCTCCTGAGTTTCCTTTTGACTCAAAGAGGTAAAATACACACACACCACACTTAGAGAAATTAAAGCCGAGAAGCTGATGTATCTAATAAAGGGCTGGCAGTGGGGTGGGGGCAGGCAGGCAGAACACTGCGGCCTCGAGCAGAGCAGGTCCACTGGCATGGAGAAGGGCTGGTGTGGAGGAAGAGCTGATGTCCTTCAAGATACACAAGGGAAAGTTGAAATTCCGTTTAGGTATGCTGTTGGCAGCTGGTCAGTGTTTCTGGTCAGTGTTTCTTTGAATATGACCCCCCCCCCCCGCCCCCAACGGGACTGGGTCCTAGGACACTTGGGTAGTGATATTAACTTTCACTTAATCTACACACCCTCCTGCTCCCTCCTCCCCCAGTGAAAGTAAAACTGCTTGTTTGGTGTAAAAAGGATTGCACTCATTTATACACCATCACTTCTAAACAGGATTTCTTTGGCTTAACATGAACGACTGGCAATCAATCTCTAGTAACCAGTCGGATAGAACAAGCCGAGTCAGGACAACTGACAGAACATCAGGAAAAGGAAAGAGGTAGCTGAACCAAAGATGTGAGGTGAAGGACACCTCCTGTGATTGCTGCAGAGTGTCAGGAAAGACAAATGCATCTAAGTAATTCTGCAAAGATTTTTTTTTTTAATGTTATTTATTTGAGAGAGAGCGAGAGAGAGCAAAAGTGGGGGGAGGGGAAGGGGTGCAGAGGGAGAGGGAGAAGCAGACTCCCCACTGAGCAGGCAGCCCAACGTGGGGCTCCATCCCTGGACCCCCGGATCATGACCTGAGCCGAAGGCAGATGCTTAACCAACTGAGCCACCCAGGCACCCCAAAGGTGTTTTTTTTAATTGAGATTTAATTGACCTATCACATGGTATTACAAAGATTTTTTTAAAGAATTCAGTTGTTTAATAATTCCCAGTGACATTTAATCTTAAAGCCTTTTTAATGCTCTTTAATTTTAATTATAAAGTATGATAAATGTATTTTAGAAACCTTAACATCACATTTGAAATCCTAATGGATATTTCTTGTAGGGGACCTTGGAGGAAATCATTCCCCACCTCACCTTCAGTGCAGGGCCCCTTTCATTCCTGACGGAGGGGAGGCAGATGACTCCTCTTTGCCTGGACAGCTCCCAATCATTCTTGATGCCCTCCCCCAAGCTAACTGCGGTCACCCTATTACTTGTTCTCATGGCACTGTATTTTTATGGCACTTTTTCTTTATCATAATTACAGTCAACCACTTGGATGAGTAGCTTTTAATCCTTGTTATGGGTTGAACAGTGCTCCCCCAAAAGATATGCTGAAGTCCTAAATCCTGGTACCTTATTTGGAAACAGGGTCATTGCAGGTGTTATCAAGTGAAGATGAGGTCAATAGGGTGAGCCCTAATCCAGTATGATTGGTGTGCTTATAAGAAGAGGACAACGCGGGGCGCCTGGGTGGCTCAGTCGGTTAAGCGACTACCTTCAGCTCAGGTCATGATCCTGGAGTCCCAGGATCGAGTCCCGCATCGGGCTCCCTGCTCGGTGGGGAGTCTGCTTCTTCCTCTGACCCTACCCCCTCTCGTACACTCTCTCTCTCTCAAATAAATTAAAAAAAAAAAAACCTTTAAAAAAAAAAAGAAGAGGACAATGCCATGTGAATGATACACACGGGGAGAATGTCATGTGATGACAGAGGCAGACATTACAGTGATGCAAGCTGAGGAGCACCAAAGATTCATGGCCACCACCGGAAGCTAGAGCACTAAGGAGGGAATCTTCCCTGCAGGTTTCAGAAGGAGCATGGCCCTGCTGCCACCTTGGTTTTGGACTTCTAGTTTCCAGAACTCGAGACAATAAATATCTGTTAATTTAAGTTGCCTAGTATGTGGTACTTTTTTATGGCAACACTGGAAAACTAATATGTTCCTTTAGACTGGAAGCTTCTTGAAAGAAAAGTCTCTATTTTGTTCCCTTGGTGTATTCCCTGTGTATTTAGTGATATGGATAGGAGCACAATAAGTATTTGTTCAGTGAATGAGTGGACCAGACTTGGTTTGTAGTCAACTAAAACCCTAGGCTTCTCTTCTCAAAGATATCAATACAGATGGGTCATTTAGAGTCCATTTTGTTTCACTGATAACTTTAAAACCCAAATTCAGAATTCTAAGTTTTATGTTATTTGGGGTTATGTTGTATTACAAATCCATCAATCAGTATACTAAGTACCCTACCTATCTTTATATCTGCAAATTTAATAAGCATGTCTTCTATCTTAATCCAATGATAAATGATTAAAACTGTTAAACCTGACAGGGCCAAGGGCAGAGTACCATGGCATGCCACCAAGAACATCCAAACTGGTATCGACCCATTAATCAACACTATGGGTATATCATGCAACCAACTAGAAATCCACATTTCTCTCCAGCTCATCCAAAGGTTATCACAACACATAATGGGAAATGCTTTCTGAAATCCTAATGCATTATGTTTAATCTTCCCAAATCCACCAGCCTAATAACCATGTAAAGACAGAACATGGAGTTTATAAGGCATAACTTGTCCTTGGTGAATTCATGCCTTTTGGAAATCAGTCACTTTCCACCTGCAAACCACAAACTGCTAAGAGTTTGCTGGTGAACTGTGTCCAGCACCCTCATCTGTGGTTTCCAGGATCTACACTGGCCTCCGTTTTAAAAGTAAGGGTAATGGCCTCTTTCCTTTCTCCTGCCTCCTTTCTTCAGGGCACCTCCAAGATTACAGACGGTCATTCCACACTCATCTCTACCAATGATTTTAATATCACGAGGTATAATATTGCGAACTAGCTGGAAGCAGCTAGGATCTCTCTCACCAATTTGGTTTATGGGCTCCCCTTCAGTTATTTGTTCTGTCTTTCTATTTAGATAACCACCTTTCTGGTAAAGAGAAAAGCAAAATAGGGATAGCTGGTCATTTAGGGGATGTTCTAAGGTACAAGCAAATGATTTCCTTGTCACCAAAAGACAAGCATTTTATGGATATTACCAAAAAGTGTCGTTTGTACGAATTCTTTGAACCTTCTAAACTCTCACTCCTCACCCTCTATTTGGTTTATCTTATGCCAACAAAGACCAAGTTTGTTTAAGAATCTTTCACTGGAAGTTTTCAACAAACCCTGCTTGCGAGAATGTCCTTGTTTGCAAGCAACAAAACAAAGTTTCATCATCTATGACTCTAGCACCATCGCGCTGTTTAATGTACTCTGAGCGCGAGCTCACATGCACCCAATCATCACCAGTGAAGTACATAGAATCCTACTGCCATAATTTGAAGGTAAACAGCTCATTGTCAAATTTAAACCCAGGCAAACCAATCCTTCCAGATTATCACTTATGCCTTCCTCAGGACTTGCCAGTCCTACAGTTTACGCATCCAAACCCCTATCTGTGTAAAGTCCTTTTTCTAGGACATTTTTCCATTGAGTGTAAAGATGATCTATTGAGGAGTAAGAAAAAAATGCAACAAATACTAATAATTATAACTATGATTATTGGCTACTTTTTTGTTTCCTATTCTAGAGCTTATTTGTTTTTTTTCCCTTAAGACTTCTAAACACTTCCTTTTTCTTCAAATAGAGAAATACTCATACCCAAAATATCCTTTCTAATGGGGTATACAAAGAGCTTAGCACATCTAAGATACTCAATGACAATATTTTTCAACTTAAAAAGTCAAGGCAACCTCCTTGGTGGGCTGAAAGGCTAACTTTAACACAAATATAGCAAAAATACCAGGGAAATATGTGGAAAATGGCTCCGTGTTAGATTACAACTTCATCTAGATACAGTGATAGAGAGTCTAGCTCTGAGACATTCTTGATTCTTGCCCCAACCAATAATTTTTGGTAATTTCTCCACTTCCAATAGTTAAAGTGCTATCACTACACAGCAAGTAAGTGAAGAGAAACTGGTCACCTACGCCAAGAACTTGTTCCTAAGAGCATATTGTGGCTCTGTATTTTTCCCTAATACAAACAGCATAGAAAAAAAAATGTGAAAGTTACAACTATGTGCATAAATGCATACACATTTCAGCCAATTATTTTATTTATTCTGGAGGTTGAGAATGAAGGGGGAAGGGGTGTGCAAATTTCTTTTGTTCATCCCTTTGCAAAGGCAGTAACAACAAAACACTGCCATTATTGCCATCCTTCCAGGCATCCAACAGAAATTTAAGAGGGCCCTCATGCAAAGTTAAACACCTCTAGAAAATTCAAAGAGAATCAGGTGTAGTTATATTACCATCCACACCATTTGATCCTATAGTTAAGTGATAAAAGCAGATTCCTAAAAGCAACCCAGTATAGGAAAAGCTTTAGAGGACTTTAGAGGCAGGCAAGTGGGTGTTTAACTCTCAGCCCTTATCTTCTCACTGGTAAAATGAAGATATGATTCTCATAAGGTAGTTCTGAGGGTCAAATGAGATAAGACATGTGAAGTGCCTACTACAGAGCAGGTACTCAAGGGAAGGTAGTAGCTGTTGTTAATTTATTTATTATAATACAAACCAAGGACAGGTGTTTGACATTCACATCTTGGAATGCCCAATATAATCCATTTATAAAAGCCACTGATTTTTATTTTAAAAGATTTGTGGATAGATAGAAATTGAGATTTAGAATGAAATAGACTGCTAGCCTAGTACTCAAGTTTTCAAGGAGAAAACTAAGTCCAGGGATAGACAGCTAATGGGCTAGCTCAGAATGCAGGTCTCCCCATTCTACCCAAGCAGTGTTAAGTGCAAAACATGAGAAAAAATGTAGAACACATATAAAACACAAATTAAAATGACCTGAGACATGTATAAAAGATCAAGAATTATACTAAATATGATTGACATATTTTCTAGTTAAAAGTCAGAGTATAGATTGAATTTTTTAAAAATTATAGTTCTATGTGTTATTACAGAGAAACATCAAATCAAAAGAACCTGGAAATGCTGGAAGTACAGAAAAAACAACCAGGCAAATGCGAGTAATAAATGAACGGAGACAGAAAAAATAAATAATTACTAATAAAAAACAAAGCCAAGGTAGATCTTTAACATAAGCTACAATAGGCATTAAAGACAAAAACCTTATTAGGGCCATTACATAATGTAAATAGATTAAACTTGTTGGGAAATTATAACCTCAAAATACATGAAGCAAAAATTGAGAGACCTATAGAAAGAAACTGACAAATGCATGTCCATAGTGGGAGATTTCAACTTCCCTTCATCAATTGTTGATGTTAAAGAAAAAATGATCAATGCCACAGGTGATTTGAAGGTCACAATTGGTTGGACTTAGTTCACTTACAATCAGTAACTAGAATATGTTATATGTCAGTCTAGTGGAGATCAAGCAGTGAACAAAACAGTCCTTACCCTCATGGAAATCACATACCAGATGAGGAGACAAAAAACACTATGGAAATAAATGCAGAGCACAGATATGCACAGAACCTTGCATCTAGCAATTAGACAATCCGTACTCTGAAAGCCCATGAGAAACATACACAAAAACCGATATAACTTTAGACCATTTAAAGTAAATCTCAACAAATTTCAAAGGAAACCAAATCTTACAAATCTGACCACAATGCAGGTTGGTCAGTTAGATCAGTCACAAATCCATTTTAAAACCCAAAGTTTTGGAAATCTATGAATACACTGAAGAAATTCAGAATAACTTGATAGCTTTCATAGAGCTGCACGTTTAGAAAAGTCTTCCAAACACTACATCAAAAACTAATGATGTAATGTATGATGATTAACATAACATAATAAAAATAAATAAATAAATAAATAAAAAGAAAAGTCTTCCAAGTTTTAAATATCTTACTTGTATGAAAAGAACTACATATAACCTACTCTAGTAGAGTTGGGCTGAATTTTTTAATATGTTTATCCCAGAACCTACCAGTTCCTTCCAGTGTTTTTTTTAAACACTGTTCACCATTTAAAAATGATGAAAATTTAAACCTCTTTTGCATATCTTCATTTCAACTTCATTACCACATTCTCTGTATTCATTAGGATTTAGGTTCAGCTACCAGTGACAGAAAACCCCAAATAACAGTGGTTTACCCCAGGGGCTTATTTCACTGACATATGAAGTCTAGAGGCCATATGCCCAAGCTCCACTGGATCGAGGGCACATCAAGGCATCTTCTAACTTGTTCTCCTACCATCCTCACTATACAGCATTCACTTCATAGTCTAAAGAAGATCTTCAAACTTCATCCCCATTCTTGCCTTCCAATCAGTGAGAAATAGGAAGCAGGAAGGTGTCTCAGTTAGTTTGGGCTGCTAGAACAAAAATACCATAGATAGGATGGCTTAAACAATAAACACTTACTTCCCACGGTCTGGAGACTTGGAAGTCCAAGATCAAGGCACCAGCAGACTCAGTGTCTGGTGAGAGCCCACATCCTGGTTCATAAATGGCCTTCTTGCTGTGTCTTCATGTGGCACAAGGGACAATGGAACTCTCAGGGGTCTCTTTTATAAGGACAATAATCTCATTTATGAGGGACCCACGCTCATGATCTAATCACCGCCCAAAGACCCCACTTCCCAATACCATCACTCTGGGGGTTAGGTTTTCAAAATATGAATTGAAGGGGACACATTCAATCTGTAACAAAAGGGATGAGGAGAAGACCCCCCTTTCTTTAATGTAGGCTCCATGCCCAATGTGGAGCCCCAACATGGGGCTCAAACTCACAACCCTGAGATCAAGACCTGAGCCAAAATTGAGTCAGATGCTTCACTGATTGAGCCACTCAGGCACCCCAATTCCCCCTTCTTTTAAAAGATACTTTGCAAAGGTCACAAAAGACACTTTTCCTTACTTGATATTAGCTAGGATTAATCCAATGCGTCAAGGGAGAGTAAGAACCTAGTCTCTATTTTGGGTGAAAACTGGGAAGATGTGGAGAAAAACAGCACTCTATTAGGTCATCTGAGAAAATGTGATAAAATATAGTTAAGAATTCTGTCCAGTCTCTTCTGAGCCATTTACCAGGTGGTACAAATGAGTGCGTGGCACGCTCAGGTCCCCGTATCCGTACTCAGCCTTGCTTCGCTGGGGCCAGTAGGGTTTTCAGTCTCTAGGGCCTCAAGTATAGTCTGGATCATTCTTGTCCTCTTGCCTAGAAGAGGTTATGTTGCCGAAGCCACCTACCTTTAAAGCACAGCCTGATACTCTGTAGCTTCCACTAAGAGAACTTCAGTTAAAACAAATTCCAAATACAATTTCCTGGGCACAGACCACTGGGTCCTATCTCCCTAAGAAGAAAGCTGCTTGACAGAAAACTTTAAAGTGGGAAATGAAAGCATTAAGCAACTTGCCTTCACATTTGGGTTTGATTTCTTCATTTTACAACCCACTGCAGGCTAACAATGTATCATTCTGGGCATGGACACAAGAAAGGAGTTGGGCTTTCTTCAAGGCTTTGCTTTGGGTTTTCCTCCTTAGCTAAGCATATCCTGGCACCCATGTTAATGAGGGACTTGCTGCCAGAAAGCCAAAAACAGGCCACAGCCCAGCACCACTTCTTCCAGGGAAGAGCCCGTCTCTGGGGCTCCTGGCACAACCCTTGGGCTAGGTCCTGCCATGGCTGTTCGCACAGCCAGGTCTGGCCCAGAAGCAGGAGTCCCGAGGCCCTCAAGAGATGGCAATCCGCTATGGATAAGACAGCAGAACTCTCCCACTGTCATTCCTTAGCCAAGAATTTCACACACACTAACAGGACAGAAACAGTGTGCCTAGAATTAACTATGAAGGAAGTATCAGAACCTTGCCAAGTGAACCTGATGTAAATTCTTCCAGTTCTACACTGTCCCCTTCCCACCAATCACAAAGAGCAAACACAGGCCATGTACGGGCGCTTTTGTGTGTGTGTGTGTGTGTGCGTGGGAAAAACACATCTAGGAGTATGCCAAACATTGCCTAAATTCTATGAGGCTTTCCCTCCATTTTTCTGAAATATAAACATGTCTTTTGACCTCCCTCTATCAAAATATACAGTATCATATTTTTTTAAAGATTTTATTTATTTATTTGAGAGAGAGAATGAGACAGAGAGAGAGCACATGAGAGGGGGGAGGATCAGAGGGAGAAGCAGATTCCCTGCCGAGCAGGGAGCCCGATGCGGGACTCGATCCCGGGACTCCAGGATCATGACCTGAGCTGAAGGCAGTCGCTTAACCAACTGAGCCACCTAGGCGCCCTATACAGTATCATATTTTAAATATATTTTTTTCCTCAAAGGCAAGTACCCTAAAAAGGCTCAAGGATGACAAAAAAGACTAATACGAAAAAAAGATGTAGTTACCTTACATATATATTAGCCTAAATAATAACATCAGCAGATCAGTGACATTATCATTATGGTACTATGTTTTCTTTCAAAATCATGTTGTATCTAAGCCTGAAGTAGGTTCACAAAGGTCATTTCAGAACACATGTTTTAGCTTGAGGTTAAAATCTGAAGTGACTTTAAAGCAGGTAACAGAATATATTTGCTTTTAAGATACTTAAAAACTGGGCGCCTGGGTGGCTCAGTCGTTAATCGTCTGCCTTCGGCTCAGGTCATGATCCCAGGGTCCTGGGATCGAGTCCCACATCAGGCTCCCTGCTCCGCAGGAAGCCTGCTTCTCCCTCTCCCGCTCCCCCTGCTTGTGTTCCTGCTCTGGCTATCTCTCTCTCTGTCAAATAAATAAATAAAATCTTTAAAAAAAAAAGATACTTAAAAACTTTTTTTATATAGCAGCTCTGGTCACAAATCAATACTGGAATATAAAATAAACATGCTACTCTATTTAAAAAGATCTCTTTGAAGACTTGGAAATGTGTACATATGAAAATACTAACACTACTGCTCATGGGACTTCCCAATTATGCCCAATTACCTCAGTTTAAAGTGTCAGTGAGCATGGTTCTCATTCCTGTAGCCTCAGCTCATCCCATGGTCCTCACATCCCAGGAGCTCAGTTACTCCTTGCTGCAATTCAGACACCTCACTGCCCATCAAAATACAAACACCTTTTCTCCCCAAAATCCAAACTGTGAACCCAATCTACATTTCTAGTCTAATCCTCTTTATGATTAAATCAGTGAATACAAGTAAAGGGCTTAAAACAGTGCCTAGCACATAGTATGTCCTCAGTAAACGTGAGCTATTACTAGTATTCCTCTTCTTTCCTTCTTCCTTTCCCCTCCCTTTCCCCCTTCCATCCCACCTTATTTCAATCAAGGCGAATTATGTGCTATTTTGCCACTAGGTCCTAGACTTTTCAGAGTCCTTTGCTTATGCTGTTTCCCTGCCAAGAATAAGACTGTCTTCTTAACCTCATCTCTGCTACTGGATATCCTTTCCAGATATCCTCCTCTTTCTAGGTCTTTTTCAAATCCTACCTTCTTCATGAAACTTCCTCTTAATCCCCTCAAGTGGAAGTGATCTCTCTTTGAAAAGTCCATAATATCCTGTTGACACTTCTCTGGATATGGAATTCATCACCTGTGACCTCGACTAGAGCACCGTATGTATTTGGCTTATCACCCTTGTCCCTAGCACATACACATTTGGTAAACCTGCTGGGCAGAAACTGTGTTCTATGTATCTTCATATGACCCCTTTGGAACATAGCACACACCCCCTGAATTGAAAAAGATACTGAAATATTTTTAATTGTTTAACAATTTTTTTTTAATTTTAACAATTTGTGTTGAAGTGCTAACATTTTTTTCTTGAAGAATTAAAGATTTTACATATATGTATATATTATTTATTATAGCCAAAAATACATTTTCCATCTATCTCTGAACTTGATAGGACTCTGCTTTGAAACGTATGCCACAGTAAGAAATTGTCTACCTTTGGTGACTCTTCCCTCTAAAACACATTTGCTATTTGTTACACATAACCTGTTTTAAGATTTAAAACTCATCTGTCACTTATCAAAGTTTCAAAATGGCCTATTTCTAAAATCAACACCAAAATAGTATTCAAAACTAAATATAGCTTGAATATATGTTTCAGTATGGTAATCACTAATAAATCCTTCTTACAGAAAACTCTTATTTTCCCCAATTCATTGTTGAGGAATAAGATGTTTCATTCTATGAAATGTGCTACTGGTAGACAGTCATGGTAGACTGGATCCATTACCAGGGTTCATAAAAGAAGAAGCAGAGTACTCTTCTTGGGTCAATCTGGAAAGCTTTATGGAGAAGACAAAGTAGAGAATATTTTAAACAATCGGAAAGAATCAGTTTGGCAAGTTGAATGTGAATACCTGTTTTAGGAACCTGGCCACTCTTACTCAGAAGATCTGGAGAAACTCTCATTCTCTCTATATGAGTGACCTTAAAGTGAATGAGGGGGACAAGACGCAGTAGCAGGGGAAAAAGAGAAAGAGTCTGAAGGGTTTGAGGCAAGGATGAGGGAACCACAAGGCAACTGGCAACAAGCACCTCCGGATAAGGCAGGGTCGGAGGCAAAAGAAGAGCCTGATAACTCCACATCCATAGTGGAGGCTGACCTGGGGGCACAGAGCTGGAAGGAACAGGATTCAGAGCAAGCAACTTGCAATTACCATGGGAAAAGAAAATGGCAGCAAGAGTATTGATACTGCTTAAAGAGAACTCAATCATCAATTTAAAATTTAAGAAGGGTCTTGGGGCACCTGGGTGGCTCAGTCGGTTAAGCGTCTGACTCTGATTTCAGCTCAGGTCATGATCTCAGGGTTATGAGACTGAATTTTACATTGGGGTCTGTGCTGAGTGTGGAGCCTGCTTAAGATTCTCTCTCTCCCTCTGCCCCTCTCCCCACCCCACTCTAGCACTCTCTCTTTCTCTCTAAAAAACAAACAAAAAACAACAACAACAAAAATAAAATTTCAGAAGGGTCCTCGTAAGTTCCTGGAATGAGACACGTTCATAAAGTGCATACAAATAGATCACCTCTATGACTTTCACTTTTGCTGCTCGTACCGATGCTCACATTTATCAAGGGCATTCGAGGTGTCAGGAGCTGGGCTAAGTGCGTTACATATATTAGCCCAACCAAATCGCCCAATACCCCTATGAGGTAGGTACTATCACTATCCTTACTTTATAGATGAGAAAACCAAAGCATAGAGAGGTAAATACTAGCCAGTACCTATCAAAGTCAGGACACAAAATCAAGTCTGCCTGACTCTCCTTAACAAAATATATGAACATTAGCTTTTTAGAAGCAATGTCATAAAGTCTCACAATTTAAAAACAACAACAAAAACCGAACTACTACTACTTCTTTTTTTCCTCTTTTTTGCTCATGTTTCTCTTTCATTGCAGCCCCTGAAGTTTTTGGTTGGTTTGCACCATCTAAAGAGACAAGCACAAAGTTTACATTTCTGTCAGAACCGACAGTTTCCCAGGATGAGGGCCAGATTGAGGAAACAGTGGTCTGAGTGAGGAGCAAAGCGTTAACCAGCACATCCCAGAAAGTGAAGCAGAGGTGGTTCTCTGCCAATAAATAGTCCAGTTATGAAGTACACATTCTAAACTGAGCTGAAACACTATCCAGAGTGTGCCTTAAGAAAAGAAACTTGTCCCCACAGCCTGGGTAAAAGCCAATGTTAGCTAATGGTTACATCATCGAGCTCAATATAGCATGAACAGGAGGAACTCAGAATCGATGAAGTTGCAGGATACTCTTCCTTTAGTTTTGCAGGTTCTGTGGCAAGCAAAAAGGAAGAAAAAGGAATAAATATTTGAGACTATCCACTAGGAAGAAAAAAAAAATCAAAGGGGTTCCATTTTACCAAAGGCTTTGAGATATGACAATAAAAAGGAATAGTTGGGGTCATGCACGGCTCTTCTACTGGGTTCTGGGTGCCTGATGTATGTTCCTTTATTAATCCCTCACAACCACCTCAGGGCAAGCACTGTCTCATCTTCAGATGGGGCAACTGCTGCTCAGAGATGTTCAGAGACTTGCCTAAGATCTCTCAGAGCTAGATTTGAATCGAAGGTTGTATAGCTCCAACATCCATGCCCCTTCCTCTAAGTCAAAGAAAAGTGCAGAATTCTAGCTGTTCCCAGGCTCTTGGCAGTCCATCTGACACCCAACTGATGAAAGAAAGACAACTTGAAGGTCGTCATTAAGATGTTACCAAAAATATACGTGGAACACTTTGGGATTTTAAAACCTTATCTCCAAAAGAGTTTCACCGAGCTTCTCCACTTTTCTTTGACTTAGAGGAAGGGGCATGGATGTTGGAGGACTGGAGGAGATTATGCTAAGTGAAATAAGTCAAGCAGAGAAAGTCAATTATCATATGGTTTCACTTATTTGTGGAACATAAGGAATAGCATGGAGGACGTTAGGAGAAGGAAGGGAAAAATGACGAGGGGGAAATCGGAGGGAGAGATGAACCACGAGAGACTATGGACTCTGAGAAACGAAAAAGGGGAGGGGGGTGGGGAGATGGGTTAGCCCGGTGATAGGTATTAGGGAGGGCACGTACTGCATGGAGCACTGGGTGTTATATGAAAACAATGAATCGTGGATCACTACATCAAAAACTAATGATGTGTTGTATGGTGACTAACATAACATAATAAAATTTTAAAAATTAAAAAAAAAAAGAGTTTCACCCTTCGAGCTCATGAACACTACCACCTTAAGACTGAAAGTGTAATAATTATTAAAATATCAGCAATGGAGGAAAAATTTTAAGAACCAGGAAGAATAAATAAGCATCATAACTTATGTCTACATTAAAATTTTTAACAAATATTAAAACTCATTTCTTCTCGCTACAAAAACCTCCAGTGATCTAATATAAGAAGACTTCTTGCAATAAAAAGCTGGGGACTTTTACTGCTTTCATTAAAGCATACAACATTTTCTGAAACACCATATTAATTTTATAATTTATCTAGTTCATTCTTCACCTGTGTCTTGGGTTCTCAAATAGCTAATATTCTCCATTCTCCCCATATTTCTAAGTTCAAAACATTATTTCAAAACAAATGAAGTCTTTTGTTTCTACAAATCACATCTTTCATGTTTTCATTTTGCTTACATTTTATTCCAAATGGCCTCTGATAATATCAAGCACCTTTCCCTTCTATTACCAAAAGCTTTTCTGTGGCCTCATTTTGTGTCTGGGAATTAACTGATGTAATTCAGTAGGAGTCAACATTATTTTTTTAATCCACAGAAGAAATCTGTCTGAAGGGATGAAAAGGGGGAAATGAGCAGAGATGTTAGATACGTATTTGATACACCATTTGACGTTTTATACATAGAATTCCCACTTAACTCCTTAGTGGCACAGAGTGTCTGCTCTAACTCTCCAGTCCCCTGTTTCAGACTCCTCTTGGGTGCTGGTTATGGGGCCAGGGGCCTCAGCCTCAGGGTAAACCCTCACAACATAGAAGCTTCACGAGGGCAGAGATTTCATTTGACTGCTTTGTTCACTGGTGTATTCCAAATACCTAGAGAGTGCCTAGCACATAATAGATACTCAAGTAATTCCCGAATGGATGATTGCCACCATCCTTTTCATAAATGTTGACCAAGTACGTCCAGTAAAGAGTGACTAGGATATGGTGAGGGGTCTGGAAACCATGTCACTACTTGAGCAATGAAAGCAGCCGCAGGGGTTTGGGTACAAAAAGCAGTGATAGAGCTGGGGCCCAGAGAGAACCCTGATCTAAGCCCAGCCTATAAGCCTAAGAGTTACCAGCCATGTGTCTGAGCAAGTCACTGGAGTCTCCATCTTTCCATCTTTGAAAAGGAACAGCTACAAGGATTAAATACACCAAGAAAGGTATCTGGCAAAAAGCAAAGAACTTACGAAAAATAAATTCGTACTATTTCTACATTTCACTTCTTTTCACTCTTAGGGGAAGAAAAAGACTTAGAAACAATAACTTTCTTCAGATATGTGAATGGCAATGTGTAAGAAGACAGTAACACTGTCCATATTATACTAGGACACAAAACTCCAAGTAAAGGATATAATACAAAAAAGACTAAAATAGTGACCCAATAAAATGCAGACCTCCCTAATAGTGTTTCCACCCATAAGAAGCTGCCTACCAATAAAGGTGTCAGATTTCTGTCATTATTTTAAACAGAGGACAGGTGATTCAGAATGATTCAGAAATTTGCAGAACCAGGTTTCATTAAAAGGGTATTTAGCTAAGGTATCTGCCAACTCAGATTCTCTGATTTAATGATATAATTTCTTTTTTATGACTGAAAAGCTACATTTTTCATGATTCTCTGCATATGTATAAACCAGCAGTTAGATTACAAGTAGACAATTTACACCAAAGTCCATATTGCCAAAAAATCTGCCATCCCAATCAACATCTTTGTCTTCACCCTCCTTAAAAACATGTAATCATGTAAGGGCACAGTGACTAGAAAACAAACAAAAACAAAACAAAACCATAAGGTATGTCCTCATAATAGTGATGACTTTGGAAAAGTGTCAAGGGGTATTACACCATTACATATCTGCTATTCAGACCAAATAAATATTGATTTGGTAAACCTTTCTCAAGTTTAAAGGTTCACCTGATGCAACAAGTCTATTTTCGGGCTAGCAACTGTGATTCCTTTCTTTCCCTGTTCCCCTGTAGAGAATATTTAGTTCACAACAGCACATCCTGCCTTTAATAGCAACTCTACCAATGTATCTGCAAAAAACAATGTCCTACAAGACCAGAAAAGAAAAGCTCTATCATTTACCCTTTTGGCCCAGATAATGACAATGTTAAACACTGGGAATATTAAGATCACACACCAACAGGAGATTTTATCATTCTCATTTCAGCAAAATTTATCAGTTTCCACTGCCTTCATCCTCATTACTGTTATGCTTCCAAGACTTAAGGTAGTTGTGATTCATGAATTTGAAAAAGTAGCATCTGCTGGAAGATGAGGCTTTAATTGATCATCTTCACAAGACCGCACTTTTGGCTGAATGAAAGGATAATAAAGTTGGCCCAAGAGATGAACATAGAAGCAGGGAAAAGACATTCTCCCCAGGTAAGACTGAGTTTTGTTCCCACTCAGAATAGCCTTAAGAGGAGAGGGAAATCTGGAAAACTTAAAAGTTTAAGTTCTTCCAGAATTAGATGCAAGGAGTCAACTGCCATCAAACTGCTGCTACATATTTCCCAGCTTCTTCCTTTCTATGTTCATTTTTAAGAGGAGAAAAGATATTTGGAACTGCTTTATTCACAGTGTGTTCGGGCATATTTAAAGAGAGCTAGAATAAAAATAAGGTTTGTTTTTTTTTTTTTCTGGGCTGCATTCTCATGCCACATTGACTCTTTTCATAATGTCAGGGACTCTGCTGGGTTCCTTATCAGCCACTCCTCCCAACTCCCAACCTATGTTTTAGTGTACGTGGTATTTTTAAAAGATTGCTCTCTGGTTCACCACATACCTTACTATTTTGCACTAACCAGTTTCATTCATTTGCATTACATGCCTGGACCCAGGGAATTGGAACCAAATCAGTGGGAGCCTCTTTGATGTCAAGGAAGCTTCATGAATGTGCAGAGGGGCTTTTGCTCCCAAGCAATCCTCTAAGAGTGGAACATGTACATCATTGATATTTATATGTTACTTGGGGGTTGAGATAAGCTCAGGACTTTCTTTATTGACCTATGCTATAACATAGAAGTATACAAAAGGCAACTGGTCCTGAGAATAAATGGAAACTTTTTAAACCTTAGAAAAATGATCAGGCAATATTTTAAACTTCTACTTGTGTGAATGAAGGTAAAACACCTGATTTTATTTTTGTTTAGAGACAATTTATAACTATAAAAGTACTTTAACACCTGTTAGGATGGCTACTAAGAAAAACCAGAAAATAGTTAAGTGTTGGCCCAGATGTGGAGAAATCGTAAACCCTGGGCACTATTGTGGGAATGTAAAATAGTACAACCAATATGAAAAATATAGCGATTCTTTAAAAAAAAAATTAAAAATAAAATAACCATATGATCCAGCAATTCCATTTCTGGGTCTATACTCAAAAGAATTGAAAACAGGGACTCAAAAAGGTATTTGCACACCCATGTTCATTGCAACATTATTCACAATAGCCAAAAGGTGGAAGCAATCTAAGTACCCTTTGACAAATGAATGAATAAACAAAATGTGGTCTAAATATACAACGGAATATTATTCAGCCTTAAAAACAGGATATTCTGACACATATTACAACATGGCTGAACCTTGAGGACATTATGCTAAGTAAAATAAGCCAGTCACAAAAAAACAAACACTGTTTGATTCCACTTATATGACGTAACTACAGTAGTCAAACACATAGAATGATGATTATCTGGGATTGAGAGGAGAGGGAAAAGTAAGTTGTTCAATGGGTATAGAGTTTAGTTTTAAAAAATGAAAAAGTTATAGAGATTGGTTATACAACAATGTGAATTAACACTACTTAAATGTACCCTTAAAAATGGTTAAGGCAGTAAATATTATGCTATGTGTATTTCAACATAATTAAAATTTTTTTGAAGAAAAAAGACTAAGAGTGTTGAGAAAAGGGGCGCCTAGGTGGCTCAGTTGGTTAAGCATCTGCCTTCGACTCAGGTCATGATCCCAGGGTCCTAGGATCAAGCCCCGCATCGGGCTCCCTGCTCAGCAGGAAGCCTGCTTCTCCCTCTCCCTCTGCCTGCCGCTTCCCCTGCTTGTGCTCTCTCTCACAAATAAAATCTTCAAAAAAAAAAAAAAAAAAGAGTGTTGAGAAAGGCTATATATAGCTTATTCCAGAACAACTTGGGGTCTATTTTTTTTTTTTTATTTGAGAGAGAGAAAGAGAGACAGAGAGAGAGAGAGAAGAGCGAATGCAAGTGGGGGGGGGGGGGGACAGAGAGGGAGGGAAGGAGAATCCCAAGCAGACTCCTCGCTGAGTGTGGAGCCCGATGCAGGCTGATCTCACGACCCTGAGGATCATGACCTGAGCCAAAACCAAGAGTCGGATGTTCAACCAACTGAGCCACCCTGGCACCCTGGGTTCTATTTTTTAATGATAGATATTGGAGTGTATGTCTATAGGGCTTAGAAAAAAAAGCCATGTCATTTGTTACTCTGTTTTGGGTATAGAGATACCAATAAGTTTGACCTAGAGTGTAAATTCTAAGAGCTCAAAGAACATGTCCCTTTTCAACTTTGTGTCTGTGTCTAAGTACATGGAAAAGTTCTGCACTTGGTGGGCATTCGTAACTACTGAGTGGCCCTATGTTTTAAAAAGAAAAAAAATGAAATTATAAAGCTTAAAGTTTTCTTTGAGCCAATGAGCCAAAGATTTCATTTGCTTAAAGAATACCAAATAATGCTGCACAATTGTTGGTTCTTTATGTCCCAGTTTGTCAAGAGGTGGCCCTAGTCGGGGTTCCAACTCTCTAAATTCTAGCTTTCACAGTCTAAGTTATAAACGGGAAATTTTTTTCAATGATGGGTTGCTGTTTGGGCTTCGTAAAACCCCCAGTTTAGTACCCTGTAGCAGCAAGTTCATATAAAATGGTCATTAGTCTTGAAAAAGCTGATCTAGAATATGTTCTGCCAGGAGATGTCTTTTAAATGTAATAATTTTTAAAACATATACTGATTAAGGCTTGAGAGACAGATATTACTTGAATACAAAGCTAATTCACTGAATTCTATCCCCTGAATAATTTGTACAATAACAAATGTAGTAACTGGTAATAACAGGATTTCCAAAAGCAGTAACTATGTTACTCTAATTGAAGTCGTAAACTAGCTCCATTTAAGTTATTTGAAAAAGCAATAACTAAAAGTGATGACTCACAGGCAGACTTCTTGAGAAAACAGATTGGCTTTTTTTTTTTTTTTGGAGAGTAACTACAAGGTGCTCTTCCACACAAAGTTAAAGGGATGCTACAAATGGATGAAGATGAAGATTTTTCTTAAAAAGTTAGAGAATTACCCTCCCTATATTCACTGTTCATTTTTATGTTCTGAAAAGGTTGCCCATCATCCTGAAGTTAGCATTTAGAGTCAGGCTTGAGGGAAAGTGAGTAGAGAAAGAGAACGAGGGAGAGGAGGGAAGGCAGATGCTGATGATGGTTTCCCCACAGACTAGCGTACTCGCCAAAGCCTCTGCCAAGTGCACGTAACAATGTTCTTCAAGGCTGACCTCATCCAAAGGAGAAAATACAACCCATGTCCCAAGGACAGGAGACAGTTAAGGATGACTCCCAGAACATGGTCTACAGAGGAGCTCAGCCTTGACAGCTGAGGCTCTGGTGAGCACTAGGCTCAGGTTTAACTACATAGTTTGCCCATTCACTTCCAACTAGAAGAAGAATGATAAGGGAGGAAGGGGAGGAGAAGGGGAGAGGAGGATGGGAAAGAAAAGAGGACAAGGGGATGAAGAGGAGGATGGAGAGGACAAGGGGGAAGGAAAGGGGAGGAGGGAGACTGAGAGGAGGACAAGGGGACCAAGAGGAGGAGAGGATGGAGGAGGCAGAAGAGGACAAGGGGATGAAGAGGAGGAGGGGGCGGAGGGAGGAAGAAGAAGGCGGAGGGGAAAGAGGAGGGAGAAGAGGACAAGGGGACCAAGAGGAGGACTGGGAAGGAGTTAGAAGGAGGAGGATGAAGAAGAAAAGAGGACAAGGAGACTAAGAGGAGTGGGGGAGAGGAGAAAACCTGGAGCCTGCTGTAAATGCTTCCTTGATTACAAGCTGAATTATCTTAAGCAGCTACAGCGGCCCCCACCCCCAGTACATCCCAGCTACATATCAGGGTCTCTAACATCTGAGTGGCATCATACCTGATATGGTCAGAAAAGACCTCAAGAAACTCTTGGTGGGAAAACCCAGGGAATAATAAATAGGAACGGTCTACTTGCTATTTTTCTTCTAGAGCAGAAAAGGAGCTTAAGGGATATTCTGATGCTCTAAGCCCCTCTTTTCCTAAGCACTGAAATAGAGTTGGAAAAAAATCAGCATTTACTGGGAATTAAGAAAGAGAAATTCAGATTTTTTTTCCTACAGCTATAGCTATTCTCAGCATTTTATTGTTTTTAAATATGAAAACATCATCATTTATGTTACCAGTTAGGAAATTTTGACTTTTCTGCAGATGTCTGCACACATACAATCTCCAGCTCACTCTTCCATGATACACACACCTATGAGGAATAGTTAGGCATGATTCTGCTTGGAATGAAATGGATAGGTGTCTTCTGAGCCTAAAATCTTATGATTTATTAAAACTAGCAATGCTGTATTTGATGTTTCAAAGATGTGGAAAATTCAGTTCAGGAAACAATTTCAGCCTAAGTTCTGTTAAAGTGAACACTGGAGAAAATTGCCTACTCTGCCTTAAAACACTATTCTACATGCATCATTTTGTTGGGGGCAAAAAAGAAAAAAGAACAAGGACTCTTGCATTCTTTTTTCACTTTTTATTTCACTCAATAGAAGTTACACTTGGTTCAGTAAGATGAGCACTCTTCTTCCACTTCTTGAAAACAGCCTGAATTCTGATTCATGCATACAAAGTTAGAAGTGAAATTATATGGTTTAACTTAACCGGTTCCCCTGGTCTAACAGGTAATGCATTAAAATTGTGTGTGACGAAATCAAGTTTTCAAATGGGCTTTCAATTCCATTGGTACCAATTGCAGCTGGTGTCTGTGCTCCCCACTCACCAAGTCACCCCCGCAGCAGCCACACCATCCCGCCTGCCTCCCGCCACCATCACCTCCACCTTTTAGATGTCACACAAGAGTTAAGCAACAGCTATGAACAGGCTGGTCGATCAACAAGAAGTCAAACATTAGCAACTGTACTAAATAATTTCAAAATTGGGGGTTAGAGAAACGATGGGGTCCTCGAGGCTTTACGGTTTCAAATCTTTACAAAAATTAAGTTACTATTATTCCAATGTACTTCAATGAGATCAAAGTCCCTGCAGCTTTCAAAGTCACTGGAGCAATTTATCAGTTTTGGAAGTAGTCGGGGTCTGCAACATGCTTAGAGTTGGCATTGTAGTAAGAATAAAGAAATACTTTAAATATTGTATAACTTTTAAAGTGACAATGCTAGGTTTGTCCTTCATACTTATTTTGAACTCCGTAGCAAAAAAGATCAGAGTAATGTAAATATGCTATTCATTATTCAGAAGGTTCACACAACCCATTTCAGTGAGATAAAATGCAGTATCAACAGAAATTTTACGCAAAGTCTGCTCTTTGTTTGGTTCACTGAACTAAGTGCAAACCATCTGTTACCTACGATAATCAGAAGAAGTAAAAAAAAACAAACAGCTTTTTTTTTTTTTTTCAGATAGCACAATAGCACTCCAAACAGAACTTACTCGCTTAAAAGCACCACTTAGGAGGTTGAAATCCTAATGAATTTAGATAGCTTAGAACCCACATCTAAAGTCCTTTTCTTTTCAGGTTAAGATTATGTTTTTCTTTTTTTGAAAAGCAAGGCATTTAAAAAAAAATTGTTCACATCGTAAGAATGCCACTACATGAAAACATCTTATTCAAATGTTAATTTCCAAGAAATTTTAAAAACTAAAAGTTAAAATTGTACTTTGATTCCTATTTATAAAATTCCTACCACGTAAGTGGTATACTATGATTATGATTTGCTTTCACAGAAGCAGAACAGTCTGATATAAATCAGTGCTTTTGCTACATCAAAACCTTGAAATCAAGTCTTGACTCCGGGCCTAGCTCTCTGACCTCAGATAAGTTAAACCGCTTAAGATCTCAATTTCTTAACCTATAAAAAGAGAGGTCTAAAATATCCTTCTCAGGAACTTACCTCTTTGTCTTCCCAACTTGTCTAGCACTGTGTCTGGCTGATATATGCATCGTGCCAGGAGCTCAGAAACTGTCCGTGGCCAGGGAGGCTGGAGACGAACACTTCCAAAGTTTCACAAATTGCCCACAGGACAGTTTTTCAATGTATTGCTGAGTTTAGGATTTGGAATACAAAACCAGCTATCACAACAGTGCCTCACCATTTTTCCAGCGGCAGAACCAAATTTCTGGGATACCGAGCCTTACGAATGTCTTATCATCTAGCGAAAAAGTGATTTTTGTTTTAAAGGTGAAATTGTTTCTCAGAAGAGTTTAAAACAGGCACCCGCCCAAGATATGTTTTCAAAGCTCTAGTACTACAAATTTTATCAACACCCACTGTTGCTTCTCAAAGGCATGCAAATGTGCTTTGTGCTCTTTTCTTGATGAACACTGCATACACAAGTCCTACTCCACCTACACAACCATGAGGGCACCAATGTAATGCATTTAAAGAGGGCTCTTTGCAACAAAACATTACAAATTGTAACCACTCGTCAAGCAAGTTTTGCAAAAGACAAGAATTTCAGCAGAGAAACCCACTTTAAAATTCTGTTCTTCGTTAGTCACTCTTTAGTTCTGCATGACCTCTTTAGTTCCATTAAACTGTACCTTTATTAACTTCCAGAGCTTTCTATAAGAAGATCCATATCAGACTGACACTGAGCCATACGGTTGGATTTCAAATGTCTCTCTGAAGATGCTCCAATTTTAGATAAGAAAAGAGGGCACTATTGCTATCCATTATTTTTTTCCTTCTCTTTTATGTATATATTTACAAATATTCAATTAAAGTGATCTCAACTAAGTTTAGAATCGAATCTATTTCCTGGCCCACAGGCGGACATAGAAATCTGTGGCTCTGAGAATTTGGGGGAAAGAAAGATGGTGATGCTGGAGGTAACTGATGTCCAAAGTGTTCCTTTGATGGCAGGCAACTGCTTCCAACATAGCACAAATGAGAATGGTCATCATTGTGCTCAGGTCATAGCTTTTAAGTGGAGCTCCCCACACCAACACTTACCTCTGAGTCTTCTCAGCTCCACCATGGAGGCTGTGAGCAGCCTTCTTTCAGTAAGAAGAAAGGATGTATGACCCAAGAAGGTCCCATTCTGCCCCAAAATACCCTCTCCTAAGATACTTTTCCCAGGAGCTGAAATGGCTTCTGGATCACAGGGTTCTCATCCTGGGGGTTCCTAAAACCCCAGGTATGAATTCAGGGCAGCTTGAACTGCCAGATACATTACAGAAGATTACAGGGGCATTTGTATTTTTGACATGTATGTGTGGTTCTTCTTCCTTCCATGAAAACAAAACATAATCAGAAAGGACAGAAGAAGGAGGGGCTCCTTCTCTATCAAGTAACTTTAAGTACCATTCGTTCAAATACAGTTGATCCAAATTGTACGAAACTTGTCATGAAACCTTTCACTAAAAAGACAGTAAGTCAATGCAATCTTTCCTTTTCAACCTGAATCTCTTTACTTCTCCCATTTGATTCACTTGTCCAATCTTTTAAGATGTGGACAGTTAAATTTCAGACACTGCTCAAACAGCATGGACTTCAAGTTGTAAATGTTAAGACAATTCTACTATGATTACATTAATACATTAAATGATTCTGCTACCTTCCCTTCCAAAAATGTTCATGTAAATTTGTAATATAGATTGAGTAGCCAAAGAGGAGAGGCTTTGGTAGGGAAGTAACTCTTGAATACCGTCAAGTTCCATAGTGATTAAACTGTTATCCACTGGAGCATCTCATTCACATGGCATATCCTCACATGCCACAGAGTAGGTGCTCAATCTTCACCCTAAGCTAAAACTCACTAAAAAACTCAGCAGTGATGTTTGATTTTGGTGATGAGCAAAGTGAACTCTCAGTAGGTTTTGGACTTAGATGACATTTCGTATTCTTCTGTCAACTCCTTCAGATAAGTCTAGGTCAATGCAACATGTCAAACCTGAGGAGTGAAATAGCAATCCCACTTTGCTTGCTTAGACACAGCCAATTAGACTTCATTTTCTTGTATAGACTGCCCTGGAAAAAAAATAGTTAGATTCCTAACGTGGTAAGACATTCCAGAGTGTTAATGAGCCCTCAGGATGGAGTGTCAAAGCTTACCTCTGGATCCTTCTAGGTCTCACAGAAATGTCTCCCAAACAATTGCTCAAATAACAACAGAATTAAAGAAACCCCTTAAAACTTGCTGTTGGATTCAAACACAAATGTAAAATTATGTTTAATATGGTCACAAAAGCAGATAAAAAGTCGACACAGACTAGCCTGAATTTATTGGACATAGAATTTCCCAGAGGAAGCCACACTAAGTTGATACAAACTATCAGTAAGTTTTCATTTCGATTTTTATGGAGTTGCAAACATCTTTGTAGACTATGAGCCCCATGCAAAAATAATAGTAAGTATCCTCTGCTTCAAGAGACCAGGAACATTACAGAAGTGAACATAAAGTGAATTTCAAGAGGAAAAGAAAAGTCACTTTCTGAATGAAAGGGGAAAATTTCATTTAATACAAATGTTCTCTACTTGAAGGAAAAACACAAGACACTTGTAAAGACTTTTATTTGCTAATTTATTCAGGAGAAATTTAAAGTTTTTTATTCATATGGTACTTTAAAATAATAATACAATGAATATCCACTCACCATCCAACCCAAGAACTTCGAAATAATATTTATTGGTCATACATGAACCGATCAGGAATGGCATGACAGCAGGGTGCTACAAATAATTTAGAATTAATAGAATTCTGAGCACCTAAGGTCCAGTAAACAAAAACCTGTGAAGTGATTTTTACTTAGCAGAAATGGAAAGATTTGTCTGGTAAACTAAAGATGCAAATTAATTACCTGTCCTTCCCACCCCCCACCCCCTCTCAGGATCAATCATCAGGTGTTTGTGTTTTGTTTTCTTTTTCTTTCTTTTTTTTTTTTTTAAAGATTTTATTTATTTATTTGCGAGAGAATGAGAGACAGAGAGCATGAGAGGGAGGAAGGTCAGAGGGAGAAGCAGACTCCCTGCCGAGCAGGGAGCCCGATGCGGGACTCGATCCCGGGACTCCAGGATCATGACCTGAGCCGAAGGCAGTCGCTTAACCAACTGAGCCACCCAGGTGCCCTGTGTTTTGTTTTCAATGGTATGTTCACAAGAACCTTGAAATCTGAAAGGTGAAGGTGTGGCACTCAACTCCATGTCTTCATGGAGACCTTCCGCACACCACCCAAGAACTATGTTTGACAGGAACTGAAATATAGTTTGGGTTCTATAATCCCTTTAAAACTTTTTTTTTCTTCTACTAGGTCAACGGTAGGACACTAAACTAAATGTGCTTTCTTCTAACAAAACAGCTCTTTCCTCTCTAATGTGGGGTAGACAAGTATCTCTTCAGCTACCAGCACTTTTTGTCCATCCTTTGTCCATTCCAAGCTGAAAGCAAAGATTATGACTATCACTCAAGCAGAGACAGGGACTGCTTTCCTGGTCTTGAGCGAGAAGCAATAATGGGAGGATGGATGAAGACCTCCTGCGATCTTTCCATTCTTGACAAGGTTCTTTATGGGTTTTAAACTCATTAAATTTGCATAAATGTGCCATGCTTGCCTAATGTAAGAACGCAACTGTTAGAGTGAGAAATTAAAATAATTGCATGTTCTTAATTTGATTGCACTTTTGGAATGGCTTTATTCTTCAAGATTTCCATCTAAAATATAACCTCCTATTGTGTTTTAACTTTTCTTCTAAGACCTTTCAGAGTAGTTTGAATTTACAGTTAAATATAATTTTCTAGAGGTCCAGGGTAATAAATGGTAAACAATTTTGCTAAACTAATAATAAGTATTATCGCCCTCCCAAATGCATATTTTGGTGAATAACTGCTCAGCCAAACTCAAGTCCAAGTGACTCAAGTTTTACCAAAGAGCAACTAGAGGAGAAGGAAGATTGGCTTTAACAGCGATAATGGTAACCATAATGATGATAATACCTAAACTGAATGGGCATTTAGTCTATGTCAGAAACACAACACAAACTTTTTTAAAAAAGTAAAGTTTAGAATAGATTGTTATCTCTTTTCCTGATACCTTCAGCTCTTTGTGTCACTCAAATGGCAGCTTTATCATTCTCTTTCCATTGTATGATTACTTGTTAACTCCTTCACTGGGTTGTCAACGCCCAGAGAATAGGAACCAAGTTATTTATCCTTTGCTTCTCTACGGACTCCAGATCTGGGCAGTAAATATATACAACACATACTCATCCAAAATGGATTAACTAACCGCTATTCATGGAAGACTCCAAATAGAGTATCTCATAAGATATTCTTAGAATCAAAATTACAAAGTCGCATTTCCTATTCCAAGGCAGTCCTAATGAATCAAAGCAGTATTCAGTAACTTGGATGCACACACAACTGCTAAATACTATAAATTCTGCATATGAGTAGTGGTAAATTTTGCATATTAGTTTCACAAAAATGAAATCCAGTTGTTTCCACCAAATGCATACCTTCTTTTGGAAACCAGACAGCAGGAATGGGGAGAAGGAGGGATTACGACCCACACGCTTTGGGAAAATAAACTCTGCATATGGTACAGAGAAGCCTTCCCACTCCACCACTCAGATATATTTCAAGTTCTAGAGACTGTAGTGTGATTTTTGAAAGTAGAAATTGAATTGCATTCTGAAAATCTGCCCTCAGCTCATATTGAGTGTAAAAAAATAAGGCTGAACATGCAAAGAGACCCCATTTTTTTCCTTAAGGTTCAATATACAGTTGCATAATTCCACTATCACTTAACTCCATTCTCTCTTATTCCACTAGTGACTATCATCACTATCATCGTTTACCAAAATGACAGCTAGATACCCAGAGCCAAGGCAAGAAAAGACCCTAACCAACCAATCTTTATCTCTAATGATCAAAGTATCAACTCCTGTAACATTTTTTGGTCTACACAGAAGTAAAATGAATAAAAAATAAGCTTTAAGGTGTACTTTCTTTCTTGATTTTTTTGAAGAGACAATTATTCATTTTTAAGTAGAACAGATCCACTTATCTTAAAATCTGAACTAAAAAAAAAAAAGTGGGAGAGGGGCAAAAGTATAAGAATAAAATGAGAGCCTCTTAATTACAGTATCATTCAGCATCCCCTGTGACATGAAGCTCCATCCACCATGATCACTAGGCTCACTAGGAAGGAGGCTTTGATGGCATAAACAGGATTGTATTACATATAATTGTATAAAGACCTAGGGAGGCTTCCTGAAGCCAGATTGGGTTAAGGAAAGAAAAGAATTTTCCCCAGAACTGTGGGAAAAACTAGCAAGAATCAACAAGGGACATAAAAATTCTTTGCTGTGTATTGTTCAAAAATATTCCAAAAATGAATACAACATAGGGCTTTTTTTTTAACTCCTGAAAGAAAGGTTAAGAATCCTTAAAATCCTTAAGTCCTTAAAAATCAACATGTTCTTGTATCATCTGCTTCACTGCCGAATCCCAGATTGGCTCACGTTCTGAAGAAAGGTACTAATATGAGGCACCAGAAATGAGTATGGATTTTGTTTTTTATTTATTTTATTTTTTGAAGGGGGATGGAGAGAGGCATAAAATCAAATTTATAACATCTGCAGAATGAAATCATCCCATAGGACACTGTAGCCCGATGATTCCATCTTGGATGTAAGAAACCCCAAGAGTCTCAACAACGTATGTCTATACACACCCAGAAAAATGCAACCACAGATTTCCCTGAACAGAGAGATCCAAAGTAAAAGTCTAAACAGGAACCAAGAGATGCAACCCACATATGTAAACCCAGCCTTTTAAATAAAAACCACTTTAACTCAAATCTTAAAGTCAATACTGATGGTACTTACCAATGAGAAGGTTAACTCAATAGCAATAGAGGCTATTCCCAGAAACATTTAAAGTTTAAGAGTCCATAAACACAAGAAAAACAGTAGTGCACTGCATGCTTCCACAGATCAATATATATTTATTAAGTTGGACAAGAAAAATTAATGGATAAGTCATGCTCTGATTATCTTAACTGAGCTACTGAGAACCTGGTTGGCTACTTAGAGCCCGGGGGAAATGAACCCCCAACTATTGGTTTGGTTTTGTCAATGGCATCTACAACATTTCCACAGACACAAACATCACTTCTAAAACAATAGCCAAAAAGGCAAGTAAAAGAATATATAAGAAGAATCAGGACAAATCTATTACTAGTAAATACGTTTTACCAGTCAAACGAAAATGCCAAGCATAAGTGCTTTTGATGATGGAACAGTAAGCAGCATCATCTCCATATATGAGAAAGTGTGTTCCTTACTTGCTTTCTGGTGTAGATGGTACTCAAGTCATCTGTTTACAGGTATTGTTTTTATATAAAATTACAACAAAAAAAACTACTTGTAAATCCATCAGTGAAGGGTTTCCCAAATGTAAAACTAATTGAAGAATCCTTCCAAAATCAGAGCTACACATTACTTTTGGTTGTCCGGTGCCTGGTACAGAGTAGGGACCCAGTAATTTTAAACGAAGGAATATATATTCAAAGACATACATAACACCCTTTCTCAAATTATTGAAATCAGTTGGCATTCACTCGACAATAAGACATACTGAGCATGTGTTATGTGCAGACATTGCGTTAGGCAATAGAATGAAAAGTTATTAAAACGGAAGACAATGAAAAGAATTATTTCATTAGGTTTTTTTTTAATCAAGGCTTTATCGGTATGGTTTTGTATACTCAGATTAAAGGTATAGAAATGAGTTAACCACACAGATTTTCCAGACCATTTAGATGAGTTTTATCACATAAGGGAAATCCTACAGTTAACTGAGTTTTTCAATATTCAGTTGGATGACATTCAAATGAGGCACACAGTACTAAATATGTCAATATTTAGAAATATATCCAAATGAAAATTTCACTTTTGTCCTGACATCCAGTAAGTGGTCTACAAGAAGCCAGTCCTTAAAAATCAACATGTTCATATTATGCTTGGAGAAATAATAAAACAAATAGCAACATAAGCTGTTTTCAATATTCTGGTCTGAAAGTTGGTCACTGAAGGGCATCAAAATAAAACCAGCAGATGGCCCTGAACACTTTAAAAAAAATACTTACATAGGTATATAGCTAGGGATAAATGGCGTAGCAAGCAAATAAAACAGAAGAGAAGACAGAAACTAGGCTAAACAGAGAAGTCAAAGGAAAACTATGAGAGAAAGCCCTTTTGAAAAAGTGGGCTGAAAAGAGCAGAAACAGCCACAGATGAGGGCTCAGGTCTGGCCAGAAGAGCCGAGAGAAGCGATGAGAACTTCAGCAAGGAGGCACGGGAAGACAACGAAAGGTGGGCCATGCAGAATGGAGACCAGGCACTCCCACTCTGCATAGATTAGCAGGTATGTAGCGGAAAGCAAGACCCTAAAAATTCTTTAGGCACATATGTTCAAAAAAATATATATGAGAATAGAAGATGAAAAACTCCAGAGTATTCTCAGTCTTTTCAAACTCCAACAGCTACCTTATCTCCCCTCCCAGCCTCTAATTCTCTTTAACAGACTCTAAGTCCAGTGATAATGATTAGAGACTTTGGAATCAAAAGGGTTTTGCCAATGACATGCTAAAGAGGCCATGGATTCTGCAAACTGAATCCCAGGAGATACCAGGCTGAGTTTTACTCTGCTCTCCAAGGCCACGGCACACCCTTAAAAGATTAAAATGCCTTAAGGTAAATGACGTTTCCCAGTCATTCACAATGTGGAAACCAACTGAGGGCAAGGGAGAAAACTGAAAAAAATCCTAATAAATAATGTGGCCTCCCAGCATTCACTCAGAGTAGCCAACTAGGAACTTTTTAGTAAAGGAAAAAAATTAAAAATGCATATATTCTTCTGCACCAAAACATCATTTCATACCAAGCTTTAGTACAACTAAAAGAAAAAAGGATTTAATTTACAAAGGGAAAAAGCAGCCATCAGAAAGTATACACTTAAGCTATTCTTATCCTGTACATCCCTTAGAAAAAGAGCACAAACACAACTGCTTGCAGTTTCCTGGGGAGATGATTATTATAAATGCTTGGGGAAAAGAGGTGACTGAAGTTTTAAGGACTGGCTGGGGCAAGAGTGCAAGCGTATCAAGTCAGAGGCCACAAACACACTAACTTGACATGCCAGCCCCCGCCAGCATTCAGAAAGCTCTATCTGAACAAAATCTGACGATATTCCCTCATTAAAAGGATGAATGTTTCTGCACATGCGACTAGATAAACCTTATTACCAGTACTAAGAGTCAACTAACCGCTTTTGGAGGCAGTTCTGCATAAATGCATGAAAGTCTGAATGGGTTGAACCTTTTTACTCCTGACATCTAGGCACTGAAACACTTAGACGTGTAGGGCCCGTGAGCGTATTTTTAAGTATCTTTAAGATACCATCTCTGAAGACGTTACTCCCTGCACTGTGTATACGCGTAAATGCATGTCAGAAAGTTCTCCGGAGGAACGGATATTCTGAGGCCATGGGCTCGGTGATCGCCTAAACACCGGGAATGGCATTTCGAGTTCGAAGCTGCAGACGGCATGAAATAGGCTTAAAAGAGTATAGCCCATCTCCAACGGGTTTCAAACTGCACCCATTTACTTTCAAGTTACCCCCAAACACACACCACGACATTTTACCTGTCCTACCAGTCCCGGTCAGGTCTAGGACGCGAAAGCCTTCCAGAGCTCCGAGCGCTGTTCTATATTTAAACCAAGAATCTCTGCAAGGCGACTTCAGGGACCCCTCAGTGTGCAGAACGGGGCGGGCGGGGGGGGGGGCTGGCTTGCGCTCCCGGAGGTGGGTGCCCAGGGCCACCGAGGCCAAGAGTGCCTCAAGGGCCCCCGAAGTAGTGCCCGCCGTCTCCCAGCCGCCGCGACCCGCGCAGCTGCTGCGGACCCCGACGCCTTGGGGCACACGCGGCCGCACGGGGCGGCCAGGGCGAGGCGCAGCCCTCGGGGCAGGGGTCCGCGGCGGCAGCCCCCTCCCGCCGCCCCGGCGCTGTCCGTCTCCGAGTCGCGGCCGCGCCCCCGAACGCGGCCCTCCGCGCCCCCCGGCGCCCCCCGGCGCCCCCTCGCGCCCCCGCCCAGCCCTTTCCCCTCCGGCCCCGGTGCCCAGGCCGCCCCTCGCCGGCGACCCCTGCGCGTGGCCGGACACTAGGCAACTTACTGGGGCAGTGCTAGGGCCGCGTCGAGGGGGCGGTGGTGGGCGAGCGGCTGGAGCGTGTCGGGGGCCCGCGTCTCCGGGAGGCTGCACGAGCTGCCGCAGCCTCGCTGCTCCGCGCGGAGAGGAGCGCCCGGGTCGCTGCGCGCAGAAGGCGGGCCGGGCACGTGGGCGCCCCTCTGTGTAGCCGCGCCGGGGGCGGAGCGCGGGGCAGGGCGGTGCCGCCTCCTCCCTCCCCCGCGCTGGCCGCCGCGCGTCCAGACCTTCCCGGCCGCGCGGGCCAACCCTTCGGGTAGGCGGCGTCCGGCCGCTGCGCCTCGGGGTCGGTCCGCGGCCTGCAGCGCGGCCCGCGCGGGCGTGCGCTCCCCCGGGCCCGGGCCGGTGCGCGGGGCGCGGGGCGCGGGGCGCGCGGCCGGCTCCTGGGGCGTCGGGCCTGGGAAGCGTGGTTGCCCAGGAGGGAAAACTGAGTTCCTGCTTTCCTTGGAGGACCCAGCCTCAGGGGCGTTGCCAAAGCTCTAAGTGGAGTTCTTCCAAGTGGGGTTTTTGTCTCCCGTTTACTGTTCATTCTGAGAAGAATTTGTAAATAAGAAGAGTAATAAGATACCAATGATAATGATCAATAGAAGCTTTGTCAAATAGTACTATTTCAATAAAAACCATGAAAGTTTATAAAAATGTGCAGTTGCTATTCTGAAAATTCCAGTAATGTAAATAGGTTGTCATGACTGTTTGAAGGTGGGCAATAAGAAAATGACATTTGCTATTTCCAAAAAAAACCACAAACAACAAAACAGCAGAAGTTACACAACCAAGGTTTCTCATACTGCGCTATTGTTTACTTTAGGAGTCTCTGATAAGATTAAAGTCACAATGTGAAACTCTGTTAATTTTAATCTGAAAGGAGAAAACATTGGCCTGAATTGAACAGTGAGTGTATATTATTATTTTTGTTTGATAGAAAGATCTACCTTATTTTGTTTAATATTGTGCTAAATATCTTTTTATTCATCTACCAGTGATAGTATTAACTTTGGCAAAGCGCCAGATTCGTATTGCTGCATTATACATATACTTTTAATATGGTGTTCTAAATCATTCTTAACTTCTTTAACAGAATCTAATTAAAGATTTGGGACTTCACTCCAAAACATGTTACATGCACAAAATCTCAAAGACTATTTCCAGGGTTCAGCTATCTCCTTGAAGCTATCAATGGACCTCCTTGAAGAACTAGAAGTCTGAATAGCACCAGACTGCAAGGATATTTATTATCTGTTCTAGTAAATGTCTTATGTAATAGAGTTTTTATCAACATAAACTTAGTTTTACAGTGTAAAACAGAGTCCTTGTGCAACTAATCATTAATGATATAGAGGGATTTGACACATGTTGATTCTGACACCAAATTTACTCAGTCCCATAAGGGTTAGGAGGCATTGCACCAACGGGTGAAGGAAACTCAAGACTTAAGAGACTTCGTTTAGGGCACCTGGGTGGCTCAGATGGTTAAGCGTCTGCCTTCGGCTCAGGTCATGATCCCAGGGTCCTGTGATCGAGTCCCGCATCGGGCTCCCTGCTCCTTGGGAGCCTGCTTCTCCCTCTGCCTCTCTCTCTCTGTCTCTCATGAATAAATAAATAAAATCTTTACAAAAAAAAAAAAAAGAGACTTTGTTTAATTTCTAAGGGTGAGGGATCCGATATAAAATTTTCCACCTGTTTTTTTTTTTTTTTAAGAAACTAAAGTTTGCTATTTTAAATTTAAGAAATTATTTCCCCATATATTTGTATCTAAATACCCTCAAGGGACAGTCTGTGATGAGGTTGCACCACATTGATTTGAGATAAACTAATCTATCTGACATTTAGAAACTGCCAATTTAGTCAGAATACCAGTCTTTGAGTTTATCTGGTAATCTGACTATCTGATGTTGGTGCTTCCTGAATCAAGAACACATTGTGTATGTGTGTGAATAATAAAAGCTATTTCATCTCTAAGCAAAAATGAGCAAGTCCTTTCTAATAAGCACAATGTTTGATAGCGATCTTGACGCACTAGAGACGTTGACTTATATATTCCTTTTCCTGTTGGAAGTTATTAACTGTGAATCTCACGTCTTATTTTTGGTTATTTCTCAACTTTTAAAATGTTTTTAGGTGTAGAAAGGATGGAACGTGCATGGATCTGAGTCTTTAAGATGGACTCTGAGAAACTGTTGAATCTCAGATCTGTACCTCTGAAACAAATAATGCAATATATGTTAAGAAAAAAAAAGAAGAAGGTAGCAGGAGGGGAAGAATGAAGCAGGGGAAATCGGAGGGGTAGACAAACCATGAGAGACGATGGACTCTGAAAAACAAACTGAGGGTTCTAGAGGGGAGGGGGGTGGGAGGATGGGTTAGCCTGGTGGTGGGTATTGAGGAGGGCACGTTCTGCATGGAGCACTGGGTGTTATGCACAAACAATGAATCATGGAACACTTCATCTAAAACTAATGATGTAATGTATGGTGATTAACATAAGAATTTAAAAAAATAAAAAAAAAAAAAAAGATGGACTCTGAGAGCCAAGGAAATTAGAATAGATAGAAACAAAATATTTGAAATGGATTAAGCTATATTGACTTCATCTTCATCTGCATTTCCATTTGCACTGTTCTGTTCAAGCTCTTCGGAATGGAATTTGCATCCTCTTCCCAGATGAGTCATGTTTTCACCCACCTCGGTCTACCTCACCCTGTCTGGTGTACTATATTTTCACTTTCATCTGTCCAGCTTCCTCCTTAGGGATGAAACAGAAAATCCAACTTAGTCATTTTCAGCAGCAGGAGTGATCTGGGTGGTTGTCTCCCAAAGATTTCAGAAATGTTTGTGCATCTGAACTGTTAAGTTTTATGAAATTGCAGGGAATTTCAAGGGACTTTTGTAGCTGAATAAATTCCACACCCTTTATTCCTACACTTGCCAAATACAATCCAAAGTAAATCTCATGTCCATGAATAAGCAAGTTACTTTAACTACCAAGACCTGAGTTTATTCTTACTAGTTCTAATTTGACTCCATTATCCTAAAGCTATCTCAGTGAAGACAAAGCTAAAATCCCCCCCACCTTTTTTTTTCCCTAAATCTTCGGATACTGGATACTGTGTTACAGTTAAATTGGCTTGACAGAGAAAAAGGACTGGATCTGAGTTCAGGCCACTAGAGTTTCGAGGGCTTTCCATCCACTGTTGTTCTCCATTCCCCTTTCAAAAACATGTAAAAAATTAAAGGCAACTTTCCACTGGGCACGTTCCATATTTGCCTATCCCTAAAGATAAGCAATAAAATATTGAAAAAAAATGGTTGGAAAAAAAGTAAGTCCTTAAAATGACAAATTAGATTTGAAATTCGTATTTTTCTGCTTGTCTTTTTTAACAAAGACCAAACAATGGTTTCGCAATGGTTTCTCCATCCTGCGCTGCTCTCCCTATGAATTTCCCTGCGTCCTGTCACTTGGCTTGTCTCTGGGGTTTCTTTACATTGGCCATTAATCAAGAATCACCCAGAGCTCCACCCCTCTGTCCTGGTCTCTGTTTCCTTCTGCCAGGATTCCTGCTGGGACAGTACCTGCTGGAAAAAGTCAGCTTTCTCAATCCAAACATCTTTGGTCAGCCTATTGGTCTAAGGACTGAAAACCAGGGGTTTGGAAGAGAGCTCAGCTTATGTAAATCCTCTTTTTTCCTTCAGGCTTGACAAAGATTCTAATTGCTTTAGAGTTGGCTTCCGAAGCTCATCCTATGGACTTTGCTCTGTTCTCATCTGCCTCAAATTCTCTCCTGCTTGCTGGTCCTTTTTGTTTTGAAATGGTCTCCCCCACCTTGACTTCTGTGATCTCTTAATTTTCTTCCTACCATCCTTATCACTTTTTTGTCCTGCTTGCTAATTATGGAACTCTTAAGATTAAATTTTTGAATCATTCTTATCTCCATCTGCCTTCACAATCTTAAGATCCTCAGACTCAACCAATTAAATGGCATTGATCCCAAAAGCTACTTTGCCAGGCCTCATCTTTCATCCTTGCTCCAAACTATGTCTCTGGTGAGATGAACTTGCCAGCACCTGAAAATACATGGTTGAAAACAAATCCCTCTCTTTCTTAGACTGGTCTGTCTCTTTCTTTCTCTCTCTGACTTCCATTTACTATTCTCCTGGTCCTCCAGGCTTAATACTTTTAGTCCTTGATTACTTGCTTCTCTCCTTCAGTTTTTATGTTCCACTGTTCACAGAGTTCTGCTACTCTTCTTCCATTTATTCTTTATCATGGAAACAATACTTTCTCTTGATTTCTAGGAATTTGTATCCTTAATCTCTATTCTCCTCATGTTAAGACATGCGATTGTGGTCTTATAAAAAAAAACTTCTTGACGGTAAAATCAAACTAAACTCCTTCTATCATGTAAGTCTCCATCAACAGCTTCAGTAAATTTCCTCAAATTATCACTCAGCCCTGTGCTGTCTAATATGGTAGTCACTAGCCGTGTGTGGCTTTTGAGCACTTGATTTGTGACTAGACCACACTGAGATGTGCCGAAGAGTGAAAGAACACACTGAATTTTAAAGTCTTAGTACAATGAAAATCATGCAAAAATGTCTCATTAATAGTTTTTTCATGTTGATTATATGTTGAAATAATGTTTGGGATACGGTGGGCTAAGTAATATATATTATTAGAATGATTTTCACCTGTTTCTTTTGACTTCTTTTCACTATGACTCTAGAAAATGTTATTTTTTTCTTTTAAAGATTTTATTTATTTATTTGAGAGAGAGACACACACAACGAGAGAGGGAACACAAGCAGGGGGAGCGGGAGAGGGAGAAGCAGGCTTCCCGCTGAGCAGGGAGCCCGATGTGGGGCTCGATCCCAGGCTCCTGGGATCATGACCCAAGCTGAAGGCAGATGCTTAATGACTGAGCCACCCACGTGCCCCTGACTCTAGAAAATTTTAAATTACAAATGTGGCTCACCTTATATTTCTGTTGGATGGTGCTGCTTTAGACAATCAACAAGCCAATTCCGGACTAGACACTATGCAAGAAATCAGAAGCAATTTTTTAAAAGGTAAGAATAGGGCACCTGGGTGGCTCAGTTGGTTAAGCGTCTGCTTTCGGCTCAGGTCATGATCCCAGTGTCCTGGGATCGAGCCCCACATCAGGCTCCCTGCTCAGCGGGAAGCCTGCTTCTCCCTCTCCCACTCCCCCTGCTTGTGTTCCCTCTCTTGATGTCTCTCTCTCTGTCGAATAAATAAATAAAATCTTTAAAAAAATAAAAAAGTGGACAGCCCACTCTTCACAACCCAGCTGAGGAGACAGGACATTGAGAGTCATGGTTTGACACAACCAGAAGGCCAACCCCAAACGACTGAAGAAGGTTCCCCCTGTGGGAGCTTAAAGGAGAGAACTGGTCAGAGATACCTTTTCTGAAGAAGTGGAATTTCAGAAGACCATTGCAGGATAAACAGTATTTCTTTTCCGCAGCTGTAGAAGTAAGAGAACGGCATTCTGGAATCGAAGAGGAGGAAAGCACGGAGTGGGCCTTGGGTAAGATGTGTAGACCAATTTGTCGTGAATGAGTGTTGTATCCTGAAAGGGACTTAGGTCCACCCAATCTCCTGTAAGTCGATACACTCAGTCACCTCCAGAATGACTTCCTGCCTGCTTTTCATGAATCTCTGTCCTTTCTTCCAGATTTTATCATACACAGGATCTGAAGCTAGAAAATAAAGGTACTTGAATGTTGCCAGCCAGAGCTTTGCCCTGCTTCTGACCAAACTTCCAGAAAGTGTGCTTCCGGGCGCCTGGGTGGCTCAGTCGGTTGAGCGACTGCCTTCGGCTCAGGTCATGATCCTGGAGTCCCGGGATCGAGTCCCGCATTGGGCTCCCTGCTCGGCGGGGCGTCTGCTTCTCCCTCTGACCCTCCTCCCTCTCACGCTGTCTCTCATTCTCTCTCTCTCAAATAAATAAATAAAATCTTTAAAGAAAAAAAAAAAGAAAATTTTTCTCAAGTCTGGTTATTGATAGTTTGTCATGTTTATGTTTCTCGCTAGATATACAAGTACATGCGAGTATACATATTTATGACAATGATGTGAGTTTTGAAAACAATAAAGACTTGAATAAAATGTTCAAAGCCTCTACTGACAGCTTAAAATAAACCAGTTTTAAAATAAAGATTTCGGGCTCCTGGGTGGCTCAGTTGGTTAAGCAACTGCCTTTGGCTCAGGTCATGATCCTGGAGTCCCGGGATCGAGTCCCGCGTCGGGCTCCCTGCTCGGCGGGGAGTCTGCTTCTCCCTCTGACCCTTTCATGCTCTATCTCATTCTCTCTCTCAAATAAATAAATAAAATCTTTAAAAAAGAAAGAAAGTGTGCTTCCAAATGTATGCTCCTGGACTAGGGCACAACACGGTGTTTTCACTGAAGAAACACTCTCCTCAACCAAGTAATCCTTTGAATGGAGAGTCCAACTCATGTAAAGAACAGAGCTCAGTGTTTATTTAAATTGCTTGACCAACCATTCTGACTTGCCTGGGCCTGTCCCAGTTTCAGCCCTAAAGTCCAAATCTCAGGAAACCCTTCAGTTCCAGGGAAATGGAGATGGTTGGTTCACCCCACTTACTCTGCCATATTCCAGTCTCAGACTTTCTCATTTCTAGTCACTGGCCTCGGGCTACTATGCTTTCTCTGGCCACAGCAGTGCCGACTTGACATTTTTCTTGGCCTTGGTTTCGTGATTTCCAGGTGTGTGGGGGGGGGCTCACAATTTTTCATATTAAATTCACCTTCCATTTTAAAAACATGTCACTGCATACTGCAAGGAGGAGAGGTGTTATGCACTCAATCAAACACAGGAGGGATACCTCAGTTCCAAAAATTGGGAACAGAAGTCCTCCGTGCAAGTAGACTTATCTCATCCCTGGAACTGACTCATCTCTGTCAGCTCCCTGTCCTCCTGGGATCTCGTCCTGGTGCCTTTGAAACCATGCTTCTCTAGTAAGTCCTATTCTTGTTTTCGAGGGCTGTTAGCTAAGAGGCAGCATCAAAATGAAGTGAAAATCCCTAGATAAGAAATTCAGAGAAGGAGGTTCAATTCCAAGTTGTAGTAGCAAAAGGGTTACATGGTTAAGAAGTCTCCAAGTCTCGGGGCGCCTGGGTGGCTCAGTCGGTTAAGCGTCTGCCTTCGGCTCAAGGTCATGATCCCAGGGTCCTGGGGTCGAGCGCCGCATCGGGCTCCCTGCTCAGCAGGGAGTCTGCTTCTCCCTCTGCCTCTGCCTCTCTCCCTGCTCATGCTTTCTCTCTCTCTCTGTATCTCTGTGTCTCAAATGAATAAGTAAAATCTTAAAAAAAAAAAAAGAAGTCTCCAAGTCTCAAAGGAGTGAAGCCCTAGTGATGAAAGGATAGGCGGTGGGTTTGAACTTTTACGGTACCAAACTGAAACCTTTCTGATCATACCACCCATGTCAGAGGTTCATAAAATTAGCTCTATTAGAATCACCATCCCCAAAGTTCTAGCATCAGTCTGAAAAAATACCTAAATTCCAATTTCCACTTAGCAACAACTTCTTGCACAGGGCTATGAATTCCAAGTTGCAAAACATGGGTCTCAAAATATTCATGTGGAAAATGTTACTGTCTAGCACCTTCCAGGGCTTCCTGGTAGCCTAGGCAAATTTTAATTCTCTGAGATCAAACAATGAGAAGTAAATGAACCTCTGGTGGTGGAGGGAAGGAAGGAAGATGGACAGTCGGTTCCTTGCAAACTTGGCTTTGATGTCTTTAACCGTCTGGCTTAGATTCACAAGATCCATCCCTTAAAAAGCTCCATGCTTTGGTAATGTGTCCTAAGACCTCAGGGAGGTCTCAGAGAGAATGCCTCAGAGAGGATATTTTAAAAGTTCCCACCTGTTTTACTTTTATATTTGGATTGGCATGAATTGATGCCTCTCGGCTAATTAAGTAGTCTTTTTATCCCCCCTTTTGTGCCCTAGACAGGCAGGTGGAGTCTGTTTTAATGATGAGCAGTCTGGTCTACCACACTTCTTCATAACAAGTCAATGCTGGCTTACTCAGGCAGGGGGAGAACACCTGGCATTCTTCCTTAATTATATGGAAGAGTCGGAACTGCTGGCTCTCATGTGGCTTGTCCCCTAATCTCCACTATCAAATCAGACCACACTGTTCAGGGCAACTGTTCATTTTCTCCAGAGGCTTAAGGGGAAATCTGCCCTTTTATGCTTTTGCATGGAACCGGAGGGAGAACTCTTATAGCCAGGCCGAAACTGAGTAGGATCCTGGCCTAATCTGGAAGGCACTCCAGTTCCGCTTAGATTAATTTTGATCCTTCCCCAGATTTCATTCTGTGGAAAAGATCATGAAATAAAAAATTACAATTGCGTACAAATGTACAGTAAAAAGCACAAATTAATCCTGCTGGTTGCTGACTCAACTAAATGCATTATTTTGAGCAAAAAGTTCTCAATTGCATTTTTTTTTCTTTTTTCTGTGCAATGGGGATAATAATAGTTTAATTTCAAAAGATTACGAGGAGACACACAGGTGAGTGAAAATACTGTGAACAAGTTAAATCACTAAGGTTTTACTCTTTTTAAAAGATTTTATTTATTTATTTATTTATTTGAGAGAGAGAGCGTGCACATGCAACAAGTGGGGGAAGGGGAGAAGCAGGATCCCCGTCCCAGATGCTGGGCTTGATCCCAGGACCCTGAGATCATGACCTGAGCCGAAGGCAGATGCTTAACCGACTGAGCCACCCAGGCATGCCACGGTTTTACTCTTGCATCAGTTCACACCCCCATTAGTTTAAACTTTGGATCCAGATACAATTTAAAGTTAAAAATCTAACTCTTAATTCTCAGGTTATACATGTAAATCAGGCAATGTAGCATTATCTTCAACATTACACTGAGACATGTAAAATAGGGTTTTAGAAACTGACCCTTCTAAACCAGATGAATCTGTCCAAGTAAGTCCTTCAACAATAGCTCTATCTTTGGCGCCATCCTCCATTGTCAGCAGCAATAACTGCCACAATGTGACCTGTGACCCCATGGGTTAGCCAAAAGGACTTCAGCATGCTGGTCACGCTTCTTCCCCCCCTTTTTTCTTCTTTTTTAAATTGAAGTATAACTGACAGACAACATTACGTTAGTTTAAGGTGTATGACATAATGATTCAACATTTGTCTACATTGCAAATGATCACCACAATAAGTCTAGATACCACCCATCACCGTACAGTCACAAAAGTTTTTCTCTTGTGATGGGAACTTTTAAGATTTACCTTCTTAGCATCTTTCAAGTTTGCAAGACAGTTTTATTGATTGTTCTCACCATCTGTACGTTACGTCCCCATGACTGATTTATTTTATAACTGGACGTTCGTACCTCTTGATCCCCCCCGCCCCCGCTTCCTCTTCCTCCTGGCCCCGTGTAGACCTTCTTTCCAGTCTTGGTTTAGAGAGCCTTAGTGCAAAAAGGAGCTAGCAGAAGAGAAATAGGGGCGGAGAAAAAAATCCTGAAATGACAACATTTTAATTGTAAGCTCTCGGGCATGTCACAACCTCTGCAGGCACGTGATAATTTTTGAAAGAATACAAAAATATGTCTGTATTTTCTTAATAAACGCATCTAAGTATGGCTCTCAGAAAAATCTGCTGGGCCCTCAGTTATACTGCAGAGACTGCAATCTCAGCCTTCTGGTGAGGCCAGGCAGCTAACACCAAAATGTGAATGCAGAGGGGCATCAGACCATAATGGGGGCTGGGGGAAGGGAGGCTGTGGCGCTAAGGAAATACTCAAATACAAAAGTTTAAAAACACCGAGCCAGCTAGCAGTACACAAATACAGGCTGAAGTGTACCTTAGGCCTGCAAATTTTCAACATCTGCTCTAAGGTTTACTTATATAATCAAGAAGTCAATTGAAATCATTTATCAAAATTATTTTTTAATCCCCATCCACTACAGGCTGAGTGGATATTTAATTTTCTGTAATATTCTGGTGGTATTCGCTTGAAGGTACTGATTTATTTGTTGATTTTTAAGCAAAGTTTAGTGTAAATTTCTTTCGAAAAGTTACATAACACTTCCCATGAGAAACTTCACTCCTTCATGTGGGAAACTATACAATGGAGTTTATAAGCAGTAAGATTGTGCATGATCATCAGAATAGCAGTGATCTTTTTTTTAACTGAGTGCATATTCTAATCCGCCTGTATGAATTACGTAAATAAAATCTTTGAAGTATTGTTGAGGAAGTAATCTTGGCTAAATTGAACTTGACAGAGCCCCTTTATCTAGTTTCAATGTGATTATACTTTGAGGCACATATAGAATCATAGAGAATCCTGGTTTAAAATATGACTCAATGAGGACATTCCAGCATTAGGAAAAGCAACTCAGGACAATGAAAACTGCATTGAATAAGGGGAAATTTAACATCAATAATTTAACATTAACTTTGCAGGAGGGGGGTGTTTCAATTCGATAGACTTTCACATCGTTTTATATTTAAGAAATTTGGCAGTAATAACTAAGAAAGTAAGCATTCATTTTACAACTATATGTGGTAGACCCATAAGGTTTGGTTGGTTGTGGCCTACATAACCACGGGAGGTGCCATTCATGCGGACAACAAGGTAAAAGGCATCCCCCTATGCAGAGTACAATTTACTCAGCCCTAAAAGTAGCCTCATTGAGAGTTAAGTAAGCTGTTCTGCATGGTACAATTCTCAAAGGACAGAAATCTGTCCTTTTAAGTACCTAAATTTAAAGTGCCTTTGTATCTCGTGGTGTGTGTATATATATATATATATATTTTTTAATATCATATATAATTAGATATGATATATAATATAGATAGATAGATATGTTTAATATATATTTAATATATAATATAATATATTAATGATTTTTATTTATTTATTTGACAGAAAGAGAGCACAAGCAGGGGGAGATGCAGAGGGAGAGGGAGAAGCAGATTCCCCACTGAGCAGGGAGTCTGATGCAGGGCTCAATCCCAGGACCCTGGGATCACGACCTGAGCTGAAGGCAGCCACTTAACTGACTGAGCCACCCAGGCGCCCCTATAATTAATGTACAATTTCCTGGAACCTTAAAGAGACTCTGCAGAAGAAATTGTCTTGTACCTTTGGTCAGGCTTATGAGCATGCAAATAGAGTACTGTTTTATCATATGTATTATCCCCTTGCATGGTAAATGACATCTTCGACAGCATTTTATTATTTTTTTTATTTTATTTTTTTTTAAGATTTTATTTATTTATTTGAGAGAGAGAGAATGAGAAAGAGAGCACATGAGAGGGGGGAACATCTGAGGGAGAAGCAGACTCCCCGCCGAGCAGGGAGCCCAATGCGGGACTCAATCCCGGGACTCCAGGATCATGACCTGAGCCTAAGGCAGTCGCTCAACCAACTGAGCCACCCAGGCGCCCTCGACAGCATTTTAAAGAATGTTATTGACATGGCTTTAAGGGAAAGATAATTTTCAGGATCCTACCTTAGTTTGGGATTTCTCAGAAACAAACACTGAGACAAGGATTTGACTGCAAGAGATGTGTATGGGAGGAATAGGGAATAGGGAATTAAGACAGGGAAAGAAAGGGAGTCAGATACAAAGTGTACTGTCAAGAGAAGTACCACAAGTGGAGTGTAAGCCTTTGGGGGACAGTGTAGACGGTGTATCTCAGAATTATCTCACCGAGGGAGAAAGAAATGGGATATTTATGTGCCACTTCTACCATTTTTGGTCCAGAGCTTCTCCTGGGGGCTGCTAGCTCTCCCAGAACATGGGCAAACATGCTTTGATGGCCAGAGAAAGCCCCTACAAAAGCATGCGGGACATAGCCTTCCCTGTCTTTATTATGTAGTAGCAGACCTATATCTTCATGTCAGCCAGGGCTTCCTTCTGTGCTTCTTGGTCATCTGGAATAAGAAGCTGCAAATGACATGGGAGAAGATACAACTTAAGAGTCAGTGGAGCCCTTACTCTGTCCCCTTGTAGAAGGATCCTTCTGCCTTTCAGGATCCAGGACCTCTGGCCTACCCTAGGCAAAAGTTGTGGTGGTGGGAAGCCCAAATTCCTCAAGTCCTTCCCTGATCCATGCATTTTAAATGCAGCCACTGTGGCAGGAGACAATTTTAATTGTTAAATTAAAATGGACTGAGGGCGCCTGGGTGGCTCAGATGGTTAAGCGTCTGCCTTCGGCTCAGGTCATGATCCCAGGGTCCTGGGATCGAGTCCCGCATCGGGCTCTCTGCTCCTTGGGAGCCTGCTTCTCCCTCTGCCTCTCTCTCTCTCTGTCTCTCATGAATAAATAAATAAAAATCTTTAAAAAAAAAATAAAAATAAAATGGACTGAGATGTGGATCACAGCTCCTGCATCCTACCATTTTGCCAGAGATGTGATATTGTTCTTGGTTTATTATCAAGACTGATGGGGGCATTTTCAGGGACTTCCATTTGGCCTTTCTTCACATATGACTTACTCTGTGTAGGCCAATGAACCATGAGGTAAGGTTTTACCAGCTCTAATTATAGTCGTTTCCATGATGCCCTGGGGCAACAGAAATTTCTACTTGGTTCTACCTGGTTCTACTGAGAAATGAACTTGGGCAGGACTCCGGTTCCATCTACCATCTAGAGTCTGGCCCCACCCCCGCTCTAAAAGGTGGCCATGGTATAGGTTTAGACTCACTGGCATGAGCGATCTAACAACTGCATCTAACAACTGAACTTAAATCTGCTGAGGAAATGTAGGAAATAGTTCAACATGTGCCTCAGAGTTATCTCACCCACATCAGGAGAGAGCTGAGGTATGTACATACCAATTCCCTTGCAAAGATCTCCATCATAGGATGAGGGCTGCTCTAGGAGGGGTAATTCTCAAGCCTCTCTGGCCTGCCATGTGCTCAGGTATAGCAGGGCAAGGAAAAGCCCTCAGTTGCAGGCATTGGCAGTTGGAGGTCAGCATTATGTGCACCACTGAAACAGAAATAGCCCAAAGGGGTAAGCATGAGACACTGACATTACCTTCTACTTTTAATTAATTTTTTATTTTTATTTATTTGACTTTATTTTTTATTGTATTTCTTAAATACCTCACAAACATAAAGCTAATGGTTAACTCCTTTGCTTATGTCTCTGACAAAACTATAAAATCTACCCAAGTTACAAATTAAGAGGACAGAAAATTTGCAAACCAATAAAATTTAAATTAACATTAATTCCGCATGGAAGACGATATTCTGCTAAAACTAAAATGCCATGTGCACTATGCATATAATACCAACTGCCGAGATTTTTGAGTCAGTCTTCCTTTATTTCATGTGAAGACTCAATATCTTCCACCATGTTTTTCTTTTTTAAAAAATTACTAAAGGACTTTCATTTATACAGTGAATGTAAAATTCATTTATCTTCACTTGGCTTGAGTGCCATTCTCTTTTATTCTTAAGACCCAACTAAGGTGTTATTATAATGTAAATGTAAATGTAAACTCTGGGAAGGATATGTAATAAAAAATTGTATGCTCATGGAGAACATATGGGAACATAATAAAAAACATTATATCATATAGAAAGACACAGCATTGTTTCTCAAATTGGAGAACCCAGAGACTCCAGTGGAGAAACTGCTGTGTTGAATAGATAATGAGTCTTGTATCCATTCTAAGAATGTACAAACTAATACTGGTCAGTGTGGAAATTATGGTTACAGAATAGAACATGAATGATATAAACCTTGACAATATAAAAATATAATGAATCCAAACCAGAATGTGGGGTTGAGAAAATGCAAATGTCTAAGTGGAAGCACTAATTTTATAACTTTTCATAATAACATCCTAAAGTTATCTATAGGTATCTAAAGGAATTCAATATTAATAAATAAGTAATAATAAATGAGTAATAAGGTATCTACAGGTACCAAGAATAGGGGCACCTGGGTAGCTCAGTCAGTTAAACATCTGCTTTTGGGTTAGGTCATGATCTTGAGGTTCCTGGACTGGAGCCCGTATCCAGCTTCCTGCTCAGCAGGGAGTCTACTTCTCCCTCTACCTCTGTTCCCCTCCTCCCCTCCCCGCCACCCCCCCCCCCCCGGCTTGTGCTCGCTCTCTCTTGCTCTCAAATAAATAAATAAAATCTTTTAAAAAATTAAAAAATAAAGGTACCAAGAATATCACAATCATATTGTGATGTTGAATATTATTTCAAACTGTTAAAGATTTTTATTGTTTTCTTAATTTTGGAGAGATTTTTAAGAAATACATTTTTCAGTACAGAAATACTCATCTCAAATTTATCAATTCTATCAGTTTTTCATTGTTAACTTTTTGTCTGGTTGAATTAAAGTAAAATTATCCTGAATACCATTAATTTAAAAGTGACGTGTACACCATGATCCTAGTTTGGTTTTTTCCATTTTCTTTCCTCTCTTCCTTCCTTTGTTCTTTTAGCAGAGATAGATGGCTGGAATTATATTTACTTTTGACTATTTAATTTTGGCTGGTTTTTTTCTGGGTGATAAGAATTTGGGGACTTTTCATTTTCTTTAGATTTTTCTTGAATTTTTATAATTAACACATTTTTACAAAATAAAATCAGAAAAAGTATTGGGAAAAAGTAGTGTAATCAAGCTTGATAGCCATTATTTTTAATTATGGCATAGCTTCTGTACTAAAGATCAAGACATATTTTTAAACCAATCCCGATTATAAACCCACCTAATTTCTAGAGGCCAAGTGGTCCAGGCACAGTATTATATTTATTTTTTAACAGTTCTTTTCAGCTTTTGGGTATTAATTCATTGAGATGAGTCTCTTCAGCCCAAAGAAATGGAAAAGATTTTTTATTCTTTATCTAGTTATGGTTAAAATCTGTCACTGCTCTGTGGCTGAACCCATAGTTTCGAGCCCCTGAAATCTATTGCTATAATTAGAGCTTAGAGAATTAACAAACCTGAGCCATCGTGACCCTGTGTCAGGGTGATCCTCTGGGAGCCACAAGAAACTGAATAGTTAATCCCCCATACAGTTCTTGAAATGGAACTGGATGAAAATCAAAACCATATAAAGGGAAAAGGCATTTTTTGGGTAAATATGAGTTCAAACCTCAGACATGAATGTTGTCTATCCCATGGACAATTAAGTGTGTTTGAAATTTAATGTCCTAACTTAACATTCCTTGCTGATAAGTAGGCAGCAAGAAGCAAGAACCTAGAAAGTCCTTACAACTAAAATACTGTTTTACTTGAAATCTAATAACTGCCTCAGCTACAACAGCAAGTTCCCCCCAGTTCAACTGAGGTTAAATTCAGCCACAGACATTCACATGTCAGAGCGTACAAGGACTCACGTCTATTAAAAACAGCCCTATGTGTGGAATTCCCAGGTGCTACAGCTGTGTCAGAGTAACAGATATTAAATGGGATTTTTCTTGTTGTCTCAGAATTGCTGTTAAGATCCAAGCCTGAGGGAAACAGGGACTGAGTGAGTATTCTACATTCTAAGTTCAGAGACACTAGCATTTGGGGCCTGCACCTCTCTACCAGGGAGCCTGGGTAAGGGATGTGGGCTTTGGGAGGATGTGCTACTCATGGGAAGGAAACACACATACACATTCCTTCCCTCTAGAGCCGAGGATGGGGATGCCCCAGGAAAATCGTTTCTAAAGATTGGAAAGAGAGATGAGCATTGACGTTTGCCATTTAACACATATTGGATCAACAGACTGGGTGACCTGACAGAGGTCAGACTGGTGTGGGACAGAGATGCTCAGGGGGCTCAAATCCCACCAGAACCCTGGCTGAGTTCGTTTAAGAAGAGTACAGCACTTGAGGGCGCCTGGGTGGCTCAGTTGGTTAAGCAACTGCCTTCGGCTCAGGTCATGATCCTGGAGTCCCGGGATCGAGTCCCGCATCGGGCTCCCTGCTCGGCGGGGGGTCTGCTTCCCCCTCTGCCCTCTTCCCTCTCATGCTCTCTGTCTCTCATTCTCTCTGTCTCAAATAAATAAATAAAATCTTAAAAAAAAAAAAAGAAGAGTACAGCACTTGACCTACTTGTGCCCATGGCCCAGAGAACGGCCCACAGCGTAGACTGGAGACAATGCACGGCAGAATGGGGGACAAGGAAGTGGACACATTACAGCAACTTGACATGAGGTTACCAGCTGGCTGGAAGTTATCAGCTCTTGAAAGGGGCTCCCGATGACTAAGGAAGATGCTCCAAAGTGACCCCTCTTCAGTCATTCACACCAAGACAGTGAGCTAGAACAGCAGGTAAGGTTGTTGAGAGAAAAGGGCTCTAACCTTGTAGGATATAGTAATGAGATGTCTGTCTCTGATTCTCCAAAATCAGAAGTCCATCTCATGCCTCCCTCTCTGTTTGTTAGATTGGCTGCTCTGGTGAGGTGAAGGGAGGTGGCTAGCTTTGAAATACATAGGAGATTAAAGATTGAAATGAACTGGATGGGGACTTCTGGCCAAGATGGAATCAGCGGAATCAGACTTACCCTCACTCCTGAAACTATGCACACACACACACACACCCCAGACAAAATATAGGAAACAATGCCTTTTAAGACATGCAATTAAGCACATGAAAAGGTGCTCAACATTGTTGGCCATTATGAAAGTGCAAATTAAAACCCAAATGAGAGATCAGAATGACTAAAATTAAAAAGATTGACTATTTCACATGTTGGCAAGGACTTGGAGAAACTGGAACTCTCAACCACTTTTGGTAGGATTGTACAACTACTTTGGAAAACAATTTGGCAGTTTTTAAAAATAGTAAGCATATGCCTATCATATGACCCAGCTGTTCCTTGATTATGTATTTATCTGAACTTTTAAAAGCACAGATGCCCATATAAAAGCTTGTACACAAATTTTCACAGCACCTTTATTGGTAATAACCCCAAACTGGAATCAACTCAAATGTCCATCAACAGGTGAATGGATATACAAATTGTGGTATAACCATATAATTGAATACAATGCAACAAGAAAAAGACATGAACTATTGGTACACACTACAACATGAATAAACCTCAAAATATTTATGCTGTATGAAAGAGACAACAAAATGATGGCATGCTCTTTAAGGGAAGGAGGGGATAAGAAGGGGTAGGACAGAGAGATTCCAAGGGGCAACAGGAAACTCTGGGGATTGATGGTTGTTTTCACCATCTTGACCATGATGACAGTTTCACGGATGCTTATATGCGTCAGAATGTACTGAATTGTACACTTGAAACATGTTCAGCTCATTCTATGCCAATAACTCCTCAATAAAGCTGATAAAAAGTAAAGAGCTGTAATGTGGCTATAGGAACTAAAATGAGACTGATCTAATAATCAAAGGCACTGGAAAGTTATGGAATCAGATTAAGAGAGAATATGAGTCCTTCCTCAGGCAGAAATGGAGTAGGTTAACACACACGGCTGGGGGGACTGCTATCCTCTATATTCTAGTTTGTTGCAATTTGGCAATGTATTAGTTACAAAACCAGCCATTCACTTGCAGTCACCAAATGCTACAGGCAACCCAAGAGCCTCATTATCCTATGCCATCTTGATAACACAGTGTTAGTTCTGCTAGCACATTTTCAGGGTCTCTTGGTCAATGAGTCATGTGCTCAAGCTTGAGAATTAATCTCATTTCTCTTCCTTCTGGGTTCTGAGACAATCAAGAAACAGACACAGAAATTGTGGTCAAAATGTTATCTTTGATTTATTATAAATGGATTGGTGAATTAGCTTGGACCTAAGGTTCTACACCTTCACTTATGGTTTTAATTAATTAATTAATTATTTATTTATTTAAATTATTTATTTTTAGAGAGAGAGACAGAGACAGGGAGAAAGAAACAGAGAGGGGTGGTGGGGAGGGGAAGAGGGAGAGGGAGAGAGAGAACATCAAGCAGACTCCTCACTGAGCATGGGGCTCAATGCAGGCTCCATCTCATGACCCTGAGATCATGACCTGAGCCCAAATCAAGAGTCTGATGCACCCAGGCATCCCATGATTTGAATTTATTTTACCAGCACCTGGACAGCTGAATTTCTTCCTTGCTCTTCTCCCCATGCCTCCCCACAGCCAAGGCTGAGATAATTGTAGTAGATTCACATAAAGAAGCAGGTGCAGAGAAAGAGAGGAAGATTCTGTCTGTTCAGGTACTAATATGGCACTGGGAGGAGCTACTTGAGAAAATGTTTGGAGTTATAGAAGGAGTTAAATGTCATTACAAGCATCAAGCTGAACAACTGTCTTCTGTAAATAAATAAGTGGATTGGCATTCAGGTGCTATGAGGTTTTAATTTTTTAAATGTTTTTGCTATGGGTTTTTTTTTTTTTTTTTCAATTTGCTGCATACATTGCTGGTATCAACACTAATCTCAGTACAATTTTTTTTCCCAGCGGATATCTAGTTTACAAAATAGTCTTTGGCTGAAATGGATCTCCTCCCATAGCAAAGTTGTCTAATACATTTCGTTTGCATATAGGTCAAGAATTCCACATCAGTTGTTTAAGTATAAACTGAAACATGAGAGATATGAATACATGCACAGAATTTGCTCTTTTCATTTTGAAACACATTGATGCAAAAGTGTTGCATCATTTGTTCATTTAATCTAGGTACATTCAACTCTATTACAAAGAGACCATGTTAGAGAGGGGAACAATTCAAATAGCATAGTTCACAGACTGTTCTACTCAGTCTTCATGCCCTCAGTCAAGCATGTGATGGGGATTGTGAGTCTGCTCTGCACTCCTTAGCTGCTCTCAGATCCCCTGTGTCTCACATCCCACTACACTAAGTGTGACTCTGAGGTTTAATGGTACATATATTTTGTATAACATGGTCCCTAAATGTAATCCATCTAGCTCACCCAGTGCCCACCAAAGTAGTAGCGATCTGTTCCAGTGTTGGAGGAAAAAAACTGATCTTGTAATTAGAAAGAGATCATTTGTCTCTTGTGTGGTGACTGTTGGCATCCCAACACCACCATCCTAAGAGATTCTCAAGAAGAATGATTTTTCTTTGCCTTTTGTGCTACCTATTAACCTGAACCCCTAGATAAGATATAATGCCTCTGTAATATTTGCCATTCACCCGTGTTATTTAGTAAAGAGATTTGGAGAGGAGATACATCTATTTTCTCTCAGAGCATAATATTTGCCTTCAACTTCGTAGCTGGTTTGCTGAGCTTACTGACTTATATGTAAGGCTTACCTATTTTTGTTTCTCTACAAGGTACAATTTTGAATATCTTTGTATTTTGTTCTCTTCTCCATCTTTAGGAGTAAAACGAATAAATTTTATACTAGAAGGTGTTATTTTGTACTTGTTCCTTTATGGGTTCACCAGAGGGGTCATTGCACTTTTTGTTTTAATGATATGAGAGCTTCCATGGCTTTCTGCCACTCCTTGATAAGGTTTGAAAATAAACAGTGACCTGGGGATGATGGGCAGTGTTGTTAGTCTAATAAAAAAGATTTCAGATATTCTTCAATATCGTTTTTATTTACTTCTCTTTTGTAGCTGCTTATACAAGATCATCTTTCATATTTGTTTGTCCCAATTCATTCAACTAGTATTCTATATTCATACTGGTGTGCTGTAGTCTCTATTTACAGTCATGATTTTACTTGGAATCAGATGTTTAAAATATTATTTATTTTTAATAACTCATTCTTGGGCGATATATTTTTGATTGATTAAACTAATAACAATATAACTTCAATAGAATTCATGACTACACTTTTACCTTTCTCCCCCTCACATTTGAGGTTATTGCTGTCACAATTTACATTTTTTATATCGTGTAACTAGTAACAGAATATTGTAGTTATGACTGTTTTTGCTATATTCCTTTTTTTTTTACCTTTTAAACTAGAGTTGTAAGTGAATTATGCACCACTGTTACTATTTTGCAGAATCTAACTATGACTATGTATTTACTTATTTACCATTACCAGTGAGATTTATACTAACTTTTATGTTTTTATGATGTGAATTAGTGTTCTTTTACTTCCACTCAAAGATCTCCTTTAGCATTTCTTGTAAGGCAGGTCTGGTGATAATGAACTTCCTCAGCTTTTGTTTGCTGAGGAAAGACTGTATCCCTCCTTTGTTTCTGAAGGACAGCTTCATGGGGTATAGGATTCTTGGCTGATAGTTATTTTCCTTTAATATTTTGAGTATGATGTCTCATTCTCTCCTGGCCTGAAAAGTTTCTGTTGAGAAATCTGCCAGTAGTCTTATGGGGTTCCCTTGTATCTAACTTCTCTTTCTCTTGCTGCTCTCACAATTTTTTTGGGGGGGGGGGGGTCTTTGATTTTTGACAATTTAATTATAATGTGTCTCAGTGTAGCTCTCTTTGGATTCAACCTATTTGAAATCCTTAGGCCTTATGGATCTGGATGTCTACTTCTCCCCGCCCATGTTTTAGAAGTTTTCAACCATTATTGCTTTAAATATACTTCCACCCCTTTCTCTTCTACTGGAATTCCCATGATGTGAATACTATTTCTTTTCATTGTGCCCCATAAGTCCCATAGGCTTTCTTCACTCTTCATTATTTTTTCTTTTTGCTCCTCTGTTGGATAATGTCTAACATCCTAAACTCCAAGTTGCTGGTTCTTTCTTCTGCATGGCTGAGTCTACTTTTGAAACACTCTATTGAATTATTCAGTTCAGTTACTGTATTTTTCAACTCCAGGATTTCTGTTTTTCTAATTTTTCTTTTTTTAAGATTTATTTATTTGAGAGAGAGAAAGAGAGAGAGGAAGCGTGGGGGGAGGGCAGAGGGAGAGAGAGAATCCCAAGCAGACTCTGCTCTGAGCATGGAGCCCCACATGGGGCTCGATCTCAGATCCCCAAGATCACAACCCAAGCTGAAACCAATAGTCAGATGCTCATCCAACTGTGCCACCCAGATGCCCAATGTTTTGCCTTTTTTTTTTATGGTGGCTATTTCCTTTTCAAACTTCTTCTTTTGCTCATAATTTGTTTTCCTAATTTTGCTTTGTTATCTGTCTGTATTTTCTTGTAGTTCGCTAAACTTCTTTAAGAGCATTATTCCGAACTCTTCGGAATTTTTTAGGGTCAGTAATTGGAGCTTCATTAGTTTCCTTTGATGGTGTCATATTTATCTGATTTTTTGTGGTCCTTAATTCCTTACATTGGTATCTACACAATTGGGTAATGGGGTTTCTCTTCCATACTTTACAGATTTAGTTTAGCAGAGACTGTTCTTCATCAGTCAGCAGCTCAGTTTGGGTTTCTGGGTGTGTCTGCTGGTAATGTCCTTGGGCAGGTGGGACCTATGACCTCCTATTATGGTCTATTTTGGGGCAAGGCAACTGTTTGAGCTCTGAGGACAGGAATGGGTTGATGGGGGGCAGGGTGTCACTGGCTGAGAATAGTTGTCTAAGACTGCTATCTTAGTTCCCTACACAAATGAGGCTGAAAGATGGGCTCTATGGTTGGCTGGATTCTCTGGTTAGGCTTACTAGATGGCCAGGAATGGGTACTATATTCAGTATTAGATGAGACTGAATTAACTTCCCTATCATGGTAGGGCAGAGGGACAGGACCCAGAGCCTATAAAACTCCTTGTTTGGGAGTCTGAATTAGGCCAGAGCATACACTAAATTCCCTAGTCAAGTGAGGCCACTGGTTTTGTTCTGCAGATGGGGGGAGCCATGAGCTGGGCTCTCTGTTTCAATGCTACTGTATGTAGGGCTGAATTGGCTACACAGCTGCCCCTATGCTTCGGTTATTTTTCCTTGTTGGATCAGCTGAAGGCTATATTCAGTGATTAGCATGTCTATGGATTAGACTCCCTGCCCAAACACGGTGGGGGAAGCAGCACTAAACCTAGTAAAGCTCTTTGTTGTCTTTTCTCAAGCCACCCTGCACCCCAAGTTCCCTGGCCAAACAAGGTCACTGACTTTGCTTTGCAAACTATTGGCTCTGCCTTCCTTTCTCTAGCCTTGAGCACTGCTGAACTGCACAGTTTCCAAGAGTTATTACCAGCCCTTCTGGTCAGATAGGACCAGAAGACACCCTCCACAGTGGGTGGGTTGTAACTCCACTTCTTGCCTGGGCATGGGAAAACCAGGCTCTAAGGACAGCAAAATTCCTTATTTGAAAATCTGAAGCAGACAGATATGCACTCTGCCAAGTTCCCTGGTCAGAAAGAACCTCTGACTTAGTTGTGCTGATGAGCAAAGCTGCTGGTTGGGATTACTCCTTGGGCCCTGCAGGTATGAACTCCATCTGCCAAGATCCTTGTGCTGGTTGTTGGAAGCACCTCCCGCCTCTGTCATGATCAGATTACTAGTGGTTGAACTCCCAGATTCCTCTGCAATCCCTGTGGTGTGAGATCAGAGGAGGGGCTCCTACAAAGTGACCCACAATGCTGGAGAGGGCTGGTTGTATCACTTGGGTTTCCTTTTCCTACTGTAGGAACCAGAGGCTCAGGAGAGACCTTCCCATGTGGTGCTGTGCTGGCCTGGGGGAGGGACAAGTTGGTCAACATTTAGCTGCTTCTCCTCCTCTCCTAATGCAGTCTGTCTTGGTCCTGTGGTCCAGGGAATGTTTGGCCTCACCCCTACATTCTAGGATTCTCTCCGTGGTGACTCATTCTTGAATAATTGTTAGTTGTTCTTATTATGAAACAAAGCAAAGTCAGGAATTACCTATGTTGTCTCTGTTTGTCTTCACTACCGTGACGGATTATAAAAAGAAATCACATCATCAAAGAAAAAAACCCATCCACACATTTTTCTCCGGCCCATACTCTTCACTGAACTTTACTGGTGATAGAAAAATAAGATCTGCAACATTTTCAACATTCTAACAAGTATGTGCCTATGTGAATAGGTCAGTGGATATTTTCAAGCTTGGATTAGATAACTTCCTAAGATTATTTTTTATGCTATTGTTCACTCTTACCTCCAAGAAAATGAGGCAAGTTGCCACCCAATGTGTCTTAGGGCTGTAGAGTCTTGGGATTTGTATTCTTCCTGTTCAGTGTTCTTCCTGTCCATTGGTAAACTATGCTGTTGCTATAGAATCATTGAAAGCTAGAGTTTCAGTGGGTCTCTGGCATGACCCAGTGTAGCTATCTCATTTGTCATAGAAGGAAATAGAAACCAGAATAATTTAAATTGTCTTTCCCAATTTAAAATGTCTTTCCCATACCCCTAGTTAGTGGTGGAAGCTAGAGGGGAAAAAACCCTAAACTGGATGTTATGAGTTTTCCACTATCATTTTGCTCCTCAAAGTAACATTTTACTTCTCAAAGCAAGTCCCATGACATTGCCTATGTGTAATGTAGGAAAAGTCTCTGGAATTTCTCCAGTCAACTGGATGTCTTGACTCCAGGGAAGAATGTAAATAAATGTCAAGAGAGATGTACCTCCAGTACATCTTGTAATGAAGGTGGTAAGTGTCCTATGGGTCAAGGTTGAAGCAGTTGGCAGAAGAGGAGTGCCTGCCTCAAACATGCTTCACCACTAGACAAATATGGGATTTCAATACTTAGGACAACTTGTCCTTTAACCTTGTGATTTCAAACAGAGATGTGAGTGGAAATGTAGGTGGAGAGACAGCAAGACAATGACGAGGCATTTGTCAAAACCATTTGTCAACTGGTTGAAATGTGCCACAAGCCTGCACAAATACAAAAAATAAAGTACCTGGGGTCAATTATTAGAAAATGCAAATCTTCTAATGTTGCTTTATTCATCTCTAATATACTGCTTGGTTTTTCTCCTGAAGGATTTTAGCCATTCTGACTGGTGTGAGGTGGTCAACTTTTTGAGGAACCTCCATACTGTTTTCCATAGTGGCTGCACCAGCTTGCATTCCCACCAACAGTGTAGGAGGGTTCCCCTTTCTCCGCATCCCTGCCAACATCTCTCCTGAAGGATTAAAACTATGTCTTTTTAATGGTCAGGAGAGTTTAGGCTACGTCTCTATGGTTAGATGAAGTTAGAAGAGAATATTATACAAAAGGCAAAGCCTTAAACAAAATTCAGGGGAAAAATAAAGTAAGGCTAACTTATTGTCCCTTCTGGCAGCCCTGTGATTAGTGATATCAGGGGGTGTGTGGAGGGGGTGTGTGCAGGGGTGTAGCTGGGGAGCTGCAATCACTGTTTTCTATCTGGTGTTGACGTAGGTGTCAAAAACCAGCTGACAAGCTTGATGTTGGGCAATTCTTGTGATAACTTAGTTCAAGTTTCTGCTCTTAGGCAAACACCTAAGTGAAAAACAGACTGTGAATATCCACCACCTGGAAGACCCAGAGACTAAACAGGTTTTGCTCCATGTATAATATACAGTCAATCTCAGCTGATGGTCAGGATGGGGGGTGCAAGGCGATATATGCTCTCTTGTTCAGAGACCCACCGATGACAAATCCCCTGCTTTCTACCACTCACTGTGCTTTCATGTGATCATGAAAATAAACGTCGGGCTAACATGAAATAACGCTTTTAGGGAGATACATAACAGTGGTCACCTGATTTTGTGAGTGTAAAAAGGAATACTATAACACCACTGCAGAGGTTTGAATATAAAAATTATGCTTAATCTGCTGTGACTGCAGAGTCTAAAAAATCATTTCAAGGGTCTTGTGTTTTTAGACTTCTCTGAAAAAAAAAATAGACCTTTCTAAAAAATTATAGAGAATACATACCTAGACATTTTTTTCATTTGGGGTACAAATAAAGTTTTGCTTAATAAAAAAAAAAGATAATGCTGTGTAATTCTGAAGTGCAGCTGATATACGGCTGGCACGTAAAAATTAAACTCTGTAATAAAGGAATAAAGAGTTACTAGGGTTTTGAGTTTCTTTGTCAATAAGCATGAGGTCTTACGATGCTTCAAAAATTCTTTAAGGCAATTGTACTAGTCATTATCTGGTTCACAGAGAAATATGGGGCTTTTTAAAAAAATACCATACAAGCAGAGAAAACTTCCATAGTCTACTTTCCAAGAGTTTCAGTTGAAAATAATAATCAATGTGTCATAAAAATTCAAATATGAAACATTACAGCAAAATAGGGATAATATAGCAAGATCCACGTTCCTGAACCTCCTTCTTTCAAACACAATAGTTGATTTTATATAAACATTATTTTCTCCTATCTGCTCATTAACTCCTAAAGGAAAGAGATAGAGTCAACTTCACTTCTACTTAAATTAGTAAATGTGAACACAGAACTTTCTTTTCTTTTTTAGTTTCATGTATTCAGTAGAACATCATAAGCCATGCCGTGGTGATCCATAGAGTCTGAAATTTAAAATAAGGCATATCCTCAAATGAGACATTAAAATAGGGAAAACTAAAATTCAACATCTTGTCAAGTTTTTACTAGAATTCATTAAAGGATACAAACAAAAAGAATTTCACTGAGTTTGGTTGAGGAAAACACTGTAACATGCTTTTCCCAGAATATGTTTTGACAACCACTGTTCTGCTTGATTTTTAGGCTTATATGTATTTCAAAGCAAATGAAATCCATATGTTTCTGATTCACTTACACTCAACTCATCAAAATGTAGTTGTAGGAGCTTCTTGAAGTCTGAGCAGCTTCTAAACCACACTTATCCTTGTGAAATAGAACTCAAAGACAGAATTGGGTTGTATTTAACTATATACTTATTTTTAAACTATCTGAGGAATTTCACTGAACTCATGTGGCTTAATACATATTATTATGCTATCTTTTGGAAATAGGCAAGCAGTACAAAATGTTTAGCCAAATAAATCCTCACTGTCCCATCTGCCCACTGCCTTTTTGCTTGCATTGTTTTTCAAGGGAAACAGAAGGAATTTGGCCTGCAAGGAGAAATCTGTTCTCTCCTCAAGGAACATAATATATTCAGTTGCTTTTCTCTCTAATTCTTCATATAAACAACAATGCATGTCAGCTGTGGAGTCAAGTAATTCTCATTTTCTAGTTCTTCATTGGACTTTTATTCAGGGAATTTTGGTCAGAATTTGATTATAATTTATAATAAACGTGAAGGCGGTTAGCTCCATGAAGCCATGAAGCCAGCGACCATGTTCTTCAGCCTTGCATTCCCACATTGGGCACAACTATTGGTTGAAGGAATGCCTGGTTTTGTCAAGGTGACTGGCATCCGCTTTTTGTTCTTTGGGCTTCAATAGAGGCAAGCAGCCCTATATTTATTTATAGTAGACACGCTTTGGAGATAACAGAAAGACACAACAGTAATTCTGATACTGGGTTTTGCAGAAGATTGAAAATACCTTAACTGCTTGGATCATTATATCATCAAAAATTCCTCAGGCAGCCTTTCACTGAAGTATTATAACCAAAATGAGATTGAGGAAAGTTCCAGATAAAAAAAATCCATAGGATAGCTCTACTCTGGCCTCAGTAACATTCCATGCAACCCCATGAGAGAAGTTCTTCTCCAAAGACAATGTTTCTAGGGTGAGGGGCTTCTCTGTCACTTCTTCACCCACCTGCTGGTGGCTGAAATTCAGCCCCAATTTGGTCCCTTTTCCCCATTAAGCTTATTCCACAGATGACCCCACCATTATTTTGCAATCCCGTCTAAAGGAGATTTTATCATGAAATTCTCTCCTCTCAGTAGGGCTTATGGTGGCAGTGAGATGTAGACAAAAACAAAGTATTTGCAGTCAGTTAGACCTGGGTTCTCAAAGAAACAGTGTAACCGTGGGTCAGTGGTTCAACCTCTCCGAATTTCAACTTGGTTATTTCAAATGCAATTATAATAGCTAGCTTGAGGACTGTAATGCAAATTAAATAAGAAAATATACACAGTGCCTAGCACACAATTGACTTTCAAAATATTAGGTTTATTTCCTCTGTATTCCAATACCCTGAAGAACATCATATCCACCTATACCCTCATATTTATTATTTCAGTGCATACTTGTCATGTACCAATTATGAGCTAGGCAGTCTGTCGATGACTTGGACCCTGGAGTGCAGATAACGGACATGACCATGTTCTTTTGGGGTTTCAAACTGAGTGGGAGAGAAACATTAAAAACATTATACAAATGATTGACTCATATGTGGAATTTAAGAAACAAAACAGATGAACATAGGAGAAAGGATGGAAAAATAAAATAAGATGAAAATTGAGAGGGAGGCAAACCATAAGAGACGCTGAACTCTGGTAAACAAACTGAGGGTTGCTGGAGGGGTGGTCGGTGGGGGGATGGGGTAATTAGGTGATGGACCCTGAGGAAGGCACGTGACATAATGAGCACTGGGTATTATATGCAACTGATGAATTACTAGAATCTACCTCTGAAACTAATAAAATTAAATAAATAAATAAATTTAAAAAAAACCCCACTATACAAATGAATATGTATTTACAAGTTACACCACACTGTGAAGGAAAAGTAGAGATCTGTAAGCACTGTTATTACCAGACGCATCTCCTGGTCAGCTGGTTGGTTTCCAGGCAAATATCAGGATTCCTAATACCCAGTGCCTTTTCATCGTCTTAGCCACAGTCACATGCGACACTTGCAAATCATATTAGATTTTTATGAAGTAGGGAGGGATAGATACTTGTGTTTATCAACATATATAAACACATACAGAAGAATGTGGGATCCATATTAAAGCATTAATATAAAGAGAGACTATCATTAATGTTTATTTATTATAAACTGCCAAATTGCTAACAGATTTGCACCTAGAAGACTGCATGATGCATCTGCTTGCCCTAAGGATATCCTATAGGCAAGATCTTTGCTGTCAATTGAACAAAGAGTAGCCATCATATTTCCCAGGAAAGGCGGTGGTCTTTTTTTTTTTTTTTTTTTCCCAGTTTCATTGAGATTTCTCTATATGTAAAAATTGCAAGTATTTACTGTATGCATGTTGATGAGTTTGGACATATGCCTACACTTGTGATACTATCATCACAATTAAGGTAATAACCATAGCCATGACCTCCAAAAGATGTCTTGTGTCCCTTTGCTTTTTTTTGTGTGTGATAAGAACATTTAACATAAGATCTATCTACTTAACACATTTTTAAGTGCACAACACTGTCCTGTTAACTGTAGGCATTATGTTGTACAGCAGTTCTCTAGAATTTATTCATCTTACATAACTGAAACTTTATACCAATTGAATGACTTCCTGCCCCAGCCCAGCCCACCCCAATCATCTGGCAACTGCCATTTTATCCTTCTGTTCTCTGCTTCTATGAGTTTGACTCTTTAGATACCTCATGTAAGTGGCATTATACTGTATTTGTCCTGCTGTGACTAACTTATTTCACTTAACTTAATGTCCTCCATGTTGTTGGAAATGGTAGGATTCCTTTTTTTTAATGCCGAATAATATTGCATTGTATGTATATACCACATTTTCTTTACCCATCCATTTGTCAATGGACATTCGGGTTGTTTTTGTATTTTGGCTATTGTAAATAATGCTGCAATGAATATGGGGATGTAGATTCCTCTTTGAGAGAGTTATTTCATCTCCTTTGGATATATATCCAGAAATGGGATTGCTGGATCATATGGTATTTCTATTTTAATTTCTTGAGGAACCTCTGTACTGTTTTCCATAGTAGCTACACCAATTTACTTCTCACCAACAGTATACAATGGTTCTTTTCAATTTTGTTGACAGTGATTGAGAATTCAGAAATAATGTTAATGAGTGATGAATAGGGGCCCAGCCCAGCTCACATGCCTCAGAATACCCATAGCAGAGCTAAATCATTATTGTTAATCGTGCTCAACTGAGTTCTGGGCCGTGTGATATAGAAAGTAGAATGCAGAGAATATCTTCTTCCTGATATAAGGCTGATCCCAAGCCAAATTTAAAAACAGGCAAGTGTGATCTGTTTCTAGCTTGTCCTTCCTACTCCTCACACCAAACACCCAGAGCCATGGTGTTATCCAAGAGCTAAGTACTTGAGCCTGTTCAAAGTGATAAATGTAAAAATTGGTAGGTGGGAGATTTTATTTGTTTGTTTTGAGTATGAAAAAGTGAGATTATATTTAAAAAGCATAGAAAGTGCAGAAAAGCAAGAAATCTAAATTTTCATCACACCAACACACCTATTCTTATATATTTCTGTTCCTTCCCTTTTGCATAAATGTAATGCAAACTATTCGGCATCCTCATTTCATCCTTTTTATTAACTTGTATGCATTTTTCCTTTTGCTACTTTGTATTTTTAACCATCACATTTAATGACAGCTGGTATTTCACTGGATAGATGCGTGTCTTATGTCATTAATCCTCCCACTTGTGCCGGAAAGCTAGATTGCATCCAAGTTTTTTGTTACTGCAAATAACACCATGAAAACTTTCTTCCTGCATGTAGTTTTCTCTTATTAAGGATGCTTTCTTTGGAGATCCTCAAAGAGAGACTTCTAGGTAAAAGGCTTGGAAAAAAAATGTGTGCCAAGTTATTTTCCAAAAAGATGCTTAACCTACTGAGCCACACAGGTTCCTGTAACTGTGCACTTTTATCACATGTGTAGCTTCATGCAGCCACCCCCACAATCGTGATACGTTACTACCCCGGCAAGACTCCCCCCATTTATAGCCACACCCACCTCTCATCCTTAACCTCCGGTGATTACTAATCTGTTCTTCATCTCTATAACTATATTGTTTCACTAATGTCGCATAAATGGAATCTTACAATATGTATCCTTTGAGATTCTTTCCACTCCACATAATTTCCTTGAAGTTCATCCAAGTTGCTGCAGACATCAGCAGTTTGTACCTTTGATGGCTGAGCAGTATCCCATGGTACGTATGTACCATAGGTTTGTTCAGTCATGTACTCACTAAAGCATGTTTGTTTAATTGCTAGCTTTTGGCTGTTAGGAATAAAGCTACTGTAAACAGTTATGTACAAGTTCAATTTTGAGAGCTTTTTGTATGTTCTGTATATAAGACCTTTATTGGACAAGTGATTTCTACATATTTACTCCAATTAGTAACTTTTATTTTTCATCTTTTTAACAGGGTCTTTCACAGAGGAAAAGTTTTTAATTTTGATGAGGTATAATTTATCAATTTTCCTTTTATGAATGCACATTTATTGTCAGGTCCAGAACTCTGTCTAGTCTTCATTCCCAAAGACTCTCTCCTATTTTTTTTTTCTAGAAGTTTTATACTTTTACATATTATTTAACTCCATGATCCATATTAGATTAAACTTTGCATAAGGTGTGAGGTTTAGGTTACAGATTTTTGTTTTGGTTTGGCCTGTGGTTGTCCAATTGCTCCAGCACCATTTATTGAAAAGGCTATATATCTCCTTCATTGAATTGCTTTTGCTCCCTTGTAAAAAATAAATTGAATCCATATTTGTGTGGATCTATATCTGGGTCTCTACTTTGTTCCACTTATCTATGTGTCTATCTCTCTGCCAGTACCACAGTCTTGGTTTATTGTAGCTGTTTAGTAAGACTTAATCTTGAGAAGGGTGTTTCCTCCCAATGTATTCTTTCTCAAAATTATTGTGGTTATTCTATGATTTTTCCTTTTTTATACAGTTTTTGGAATAAGCTTGTCTATGTCAACAAGAAAACTTGCCGAGATTTTGATAGGAATTGAGTTAAACCTTAGATCAGTGTAGAGAGAATTGACATCTTTATTATGGTGTGGTGTCTTCCAATCCATGAACCTGGTATGTCTTTCCAATGATTGAAGTCTTCTCAGATTTCTTTAATCAGCATGTTGTAATTTTCACTAACTAGATCTAGTACCTGTTTTGTTAGATTTATACCTAAGTATTTCATTTTCTTTATAAAAGGTATTACAGTTTTTAGTTTGATTTCCACTGTTAATTGTCAGTATATAGGTACTTCATTTCTGTGTTGATTTGTGTCATATGACCTTACCAAACTCACTTTTAAGATCTAGGAGGGTTTTTTGTTTTTGTTTTTGTAGCTTACTTATTTTTATGTAGCTAATCTCATTGTCTGCAAATCGAGATAGTTTTATTTCTTCCTTTTTAAACTGCATGCCTTTTATATGTCTTATTTTCCTTGCTACCATGGCTACAACTTCCAGTATAACGTTGAATAACAATGGTGAGATTATACTTCCTTGCCTTGTTCCTGATCTTATAGGGAAAGCAATCATTCATTCTTTCATTATTAAGTACAATGTTAGCTGTAGGTTTTTTGCAGATGATCTTTATGAGGTTGAGGAAGTTTGCTTTGATTCTCACTGTTCTGAGGTTTTTTTTTTTATATTGTGAATCAATGTTGAATTTTGTCATATGCTTTTTTCACACAAATTGATATGATCATATGATTTTTCTTCTTTAGTTTGTTGATATCATTGGTGGGTTACATTGATTGATTTTTGAATACTGAACCAACTCTCTATACCTGGAATTAATTCTACTTAGTCATAGTATATTATTCTTCTTATACATTATTGGATTACTAAAATTTTGTAGGGGATTCTTGCATCTAAGTTTATGAGAACTATTGGTCTATAGTTTTTTCCGTGTTGTTGTTTTCTGGTTTTAGTATCAGGGTTATTATAGCCTTGTAAAAGAAATTGGGAAGTATTCCCTCCTCTTTCTGAAAGACCTTGTATAAAACTGGCATTAATTACTTGAATGTTTGGTACAATTTTCCAGTGAAAATATCTGGGCCTAGATACTTCTTTCTCAGGAGCTTTAAAATTACAAATTCAACTTTTTGAATACTTACAAAACTATTCAGTTATTTATTTAATCTTGTCTGAATTTTGGTAGTTTGTGGAGTGCAGGAAAGGGTGGAAGGAAAAAAGCATTTGGGTAAAAGCAATATTACCATAGTGTTAAATTAAGCAAACTATACCTGGAAGTCAGCCCCAAACTAACTTCCTAATAGATACACTTGTTACTTTTCTCACTAACAGAGATTCCATACTCAGATTTTCTAAAGGATCTACTTTTGGTATTGTTTTTCTTTTTTTCAAGAGGACATATGACTAGAGTGGGTCACTGTGGAATAGCTATTAGTCTATATGTGTGGTTCAGAAGTCAGTACCTATTTTCAGAGTTATAATGTGTGGTGATACAGGCTCAATTGCCAGTTTTGTAGCAGTACCCACTTCAAGGTACATATACACTTAGTCAGGTGCAGACATTGGGTGGTGACAGAAGACCCAAGCAACTGCCACACAATGAATTAAGTGGGAGCAGCCCCACATGCCTTAGAAACAAATAAATGCCTTAAAAACCAACTCTGGGAAATATGGTCTTTAATTTCAATTTGAGAATATTGATTGCAAAAAGAAAGAAAAAGGCTAAAATTTATTTCTCAGAGAAATTGATCTCAGTGTTAATAAAACTGTTGTTGATTATCAGGAGCAGCCAGTTCCCATCCATTTCTTCCTCTTAGCAGTGGCTGAGCATCGTGGCCAAGAGTTTCTTAGCACCACGCCCTTGGAACCATGGTTGGAGGCTGTTCCAATGTCTCCAGCCTCTATGGGATCCATATTCTATAAACAGAGCTTAGTCACTCAAACCTTTGGCTGTTTAATCAGATACTTGGCAAGGTTGCTATTGGCTGCTCACAAAAAATTCTGGTTTTTGAAAAGCGCACCTGTTGACTTAGAATGGCATTTTTGTGTTGGGCTTTCATCTTTATCACTTTTTAGCAAATATTCACTTCATGGTTAACCCCTCTTCAGAAATGGATCTGAACATCATGAGGAATCAATTTTGTTAAGCCTGCTGGAAGAACACAAGACTTGAAGATGTCAACCAAATCTCCAGGCCTGGGTATGAGTGGTCATTCGACCATCAAATAATCAAGGACCCAGCTGGTCACAAATACCAGCCAGGAACATCTAAAATTTATCCTGACACATATTAAAACTATGTACCCATTACTAATCCAGTTCTTGGCCAGAATGCCTTTAAGAATAGAATCTAAATTTCATACATCACCGTAAAGGGGATTTTTTGTGTTGTTTAGTTTTAAAAGAATAAGACACTGCTGGTACTATAACTTCAAACTACACAACTACACACATAGGATTTGATCCTATGACATTGCACATTATAAGGATTTGGTCACCATATGAAAGTTATCAGACTCCTAAAACATGTGTTTTATTCATGTTTCTGCTGTTATATTTAAGATAATTAAGAAATAAAAATACTTAAATCAGAGATCCACTTCTAACATTTTTATTCAGACAATCTTTTGTTCTTTCCTGGACAGATTATTTGGTGTTGTTTTATACAATGGAAGTGAAAACAGTGAAACATATGTCCTTTAACTTTATGAACAAGTTTTATTGTCAAGTAAGCTTGCAACAACATCTTAAAGCATTCACAATGTGTAGGAGTGATGAGATGAAAAACTGAATTTACTTCAGTTTTTGCAGAGTATGACCACTGGAAAGAGGCATTGTAGACAGAAACTCCATAATGACAGCTGCTCATGCTTAAAATTGCAAGGGGATGTTCCCAATTTCTTCTTCTATGAAAACATGTAGCTTGCTTGAAGTTATCATTCTTCCCTGCATTTTGTACTTCCTGAATGTTTTTCAAGTCTGCTCTTCTGTCCATATTATTTTGCCTTTCTGTTCCATTCTGAGAGGTCATAAGATCTGGAGTGAAAAGAGGCTTCAGATTTCCCCAGATGGGAAAACACACCAAGGACAAAGGTTGCACCAGGGTTTTACCATCCCATAAGTCAGTGTTTCCCAAACTTCTTGAGGAAAAGAATGACCAAGGCATGTGTTAAAAACACTAATTCCCAATCTGTGCCTTTGAAGAGTCTAATTCAATAGGCTTAGCATGGGACCCAGGCATTTTTCATTTTAATAAGTTACTAGGATATGGTTATCGTCAGGACAGAATTAAAGCAGGTTGTCTCACATTGTATTTCAAGAACCACCTTTAAAGAATCAGAACCACTGAAAGAGATTGTGAAGGTTGGGGGCACCTGGGTGGTTCAGTCAGTTAAACCTCTGACTACTCTTGATTTTGGCTTTGGTCATAATCTCAGGGTCGTGAGATAGAGCCCAGCCTCAGGCTCCGTGCTGGGCATGGAGCCTGCTTGAGAATCTCTCTCTCCCTCTCTCCCCCAACCTCTCTGTGTCTAAAAAAAAAAAAAAAAAGGACAGAGAAAGAGATTGTTAGGGTTGTATTGTGCCCAGCCAAGTAGGCAGCGGCTGGGGCTGAAGTTCACCAGCCCTGCTAGTTAGGATGTGCTCACTGGTAGGAGTGTGCAGGACCTAAAGAAGGAGATCTTTTTAAATTGGTCTACTCAAAGGAGGCACTTTTTTCTAATTGATACCATATTACACACGTACTAGCAGCTGGCCCAGATAAGAATGACCTAGAATGCTGGTTTTATATACAGATTTCTGGATTGTTACCCCAAGTCTATTGAAAAAGGATCTCCAGGTTGGGTTGTATTTTATTTTATTTTATTTTTTTGTCTTGTCTTTTTTAAAATTTAATTTTATTATGTTATGTTAGTCACCATACAATACATCATTAGTTTTTGATGTGGTGATCTATGATGAATTGTTTTCATATAACACCCAGTGCTCCATGCAGTATGTGCCCTCCTTAGTAACCATCACTGGGCTATCTCATCCCCCCACCCCCTCCGCTTTAAAACCTTCAGTTTGTTTCTCCAAGCCCATGGTCACTCATGGGTTGTATTTTAAAAAGCTCCCTCACTTTCCACCACTTTGACTCTAATATGTATAAAATTTGGAGAACCACCAACCTTTCAAATGTAATCTCTTTGATAGATGTGGCTCTGTATTCTTTTCATCTCTCATCTTTGAGGACTAACATCAGAAGTTGAAGGTGGCACTGAACAGAAATCAGAAAGGTTTCTGGGACTCTAGTGTGCTAACAGCACAACTTGAAAAACCAGAGTTCATAGATCCTCTGGTCCTTGAGTCCAAAGGCACTTTATCAATTCCTAATATCTTTGGATCTGGAGCCTAGTTACAATAAACACTGCATACCTAAATTGTGACTCATATTGGACCTCAACCTACACCATTCTGACCTGCATTGCTGCATCAACCCAGCACCTGTGTCTCCCTCATTTTCCTCTCAGTTTCCACACTTTACTAGACTCTAATCCTCATATTCCAGTTGTACTGCAATTCATTTCAGAGTTTGTCTTTATTCTCTATACATCTTGCAAGGTCCCTGAACCCAACCTTCTCTGACAGTTCGGCTCATTCCTGCCATGTTGCCTCCCAATCACTGATTCTCTCTGCAGCCCCTTCTCCTCACCCTGCCCCCTTCTCACCACCCAGCTGGCTGTGATCCAGCCACAGGGCTCAGCCTCATGTAACCTTGGCAGTAGGGATGCTACCTCAGGACATGCTGCTTTCCTTCTTGTGGGATAGAACAAACAGCTTCTTTGGATACTCACAACCTACGAAGCCGTGCAGGGGACCCTCAGGCTCAGATATCTGGGAGCAGATGTTATAGAATTGATTTTTACTTACCTTCTCATTTAGTTCGGTGACTTGGCTCTTGGTTGCAGTAATGCGAGTCCAAAGCATTTCACGAGACAGTCTAATTTAAAGCCTGGTGAAATGAGACACAGGAGAAAGAGCAAAATTGAGAGTCACCACAAAACATTTGTGATGAGCGCTGGATGTTCTATGATACCCAGTAAGTAATGAATCACTAAATTCTACTCCTGAAACCAATATTACAGTATATGTTAACTAACTAGAATTTAAATAAACACTTACAAAAAAATAGGCAACTTCCCCAGGACTGACTTACCTTATAATGAGAAGTTTGTACCTTTTAACTGCATTCACCTAATTCCCCGACCTCCTAACCCCCCACCTCTGCTAACCATAAAAATGATCTCTTTTTCTGTGTGTTTTTTTAAGATACCACATAGAAGTGAGATAATGGAGTATTTGTCTTTCTCAGTCTAACTTGTATCACTTAGCATAATGCTCTCAAGATCCATCTACAGTTAACACTGCTATATGGGGTACTTGAAAGTTGCTAAGAGACATCCTAATGGTCATAACGAACAAAATAAACTTTTTGTAACTATGTGAGGTGATGGGTCATACTGACCGAACTTACTGTAGTAATCATTTCATGATACATGTCTATCATTATGCTGTACACCTTAGACTTAAGTGTTATATGTCAATTCTATCTCAATAAAACTGAAAAAACTTAAGCAAATGCACTTCGTATTTGCCTGGGAACTACATATTGTGTTTTAAACACTGCCAATGACATGATACTATATATAGAAAATCCTAAAGACTCCACCAAAAAATTATTAGAACTGATAAATGAGTTCAGTAAGCTCTCTGGATACAAACTGAAGAAATCTGTTGCATTTCTATACACTAATAATGAAGTAGCAGAAAGAGAAATTAAGAAAACAATCCCATTTACAATTGCATCACAAAGAATAAAATACTTAGGAATAAATTTAACCAAGGAGGTGAAAGACCCATTCTCTGAAAACTATAAAACACTGATGAAAGAAACTGAAGATGACACAAACAAATGGCAAGATATTCCATGCTTATGGATTGGAAGAATTAATATTATTAAAACGCCCGTATAACCCAAAGCAATCTACAGATTTAGTGCAATCCTTACCAAAATACCAACAGCATTTTTCCCAGAACTAGAACAAGTAATCCTAAAATTTGTATGGAACCACAAAGGACTCCAAATGATCAAAGCAATCTTGAAAAAGAACAAAGTGGGAGGTATCACAATCCCAGATTTCCAGATATTCTATAAAACTGTAGTAATCAAAACAGTATGGTACTGGCACAAAAATAGACACATAGATCAACAGAACAGAATAGAAAGTCCAGAAATAAGCCCATGTTTATATGGTCAATTAATCTATGACAAAGGAGGCAAGAATATGCAATGGCGAAAAGACCATCTCTTCTACAAATGATGCTGGGAAAACTAGACAGGTACATGCAAAAGAATGAAACCGGACCACTTTTCTTACACCATACACAAAAATAAAGTCAAAATGGATTAAAGACCTAAATGTGAGACCTGAAACCATAAAACTCCTAGAAGAAAACATGGGCAGTTATTTCTTTGATGTTGGCCATAGAAACATTTTTCTAGATGTGTCTCCTCAGACAAGAGAAACAAAAGCAAAATTAAACTATTGCGACTACACCAAAATAAAAAGTTCTGCTTCCTTCTTTTTTAGAATATTTTCTAATCTTAGAATTTCCTTTTGAATCTTTATCTGAATTTTTCTTCTAATGTCTGTCTTCCAAAGCAGAGAATGTCCGTAAGTGCTAGTAAGTCTATCCACTTTGAGACACAGCAAGGGATGGCTTTCCCATTCTCAGATTGCTTCTCTGTATCCATCACTATTGTTGCTCCTGCAGGTTGTAACCAGGCTCCTCCTGCTCCAGAGTTCAGATGATTCTATTAGACATGTCTGAAAAGGGAGACATTTCCGTTACAAAAGCAATTGTTCTTTAATGTGGTTTTGCTAAGCTTCATATAACAAGAGCCATAAATAACATCACTGGAGATCAAAAATAATCTTTAATCTTTTTATTTATTTTTATTTAAATTTTTTATTGATGTATAGTTGACCTACAATATTATATCAGTTTCAGCTGTACAACATAGTGATTCAATGTTTATATCTACTACAAAGTGTTCACCACAAGAAATCTAGCTACCATCTTTCACCACGCAAAGTCGCAGTCATTCAATCTTATGAACTACATTCAATCTTATTAACTACATGTATGCTGTACATCTTCTGTCTTATTTATTTTATAACTGGAAGTTTGTACCTTTTCATCCCCTTTCCCTTCTTCCGCCCATCCCCCAAACCCCTTCCCCTCTGGCAGAATCTCTACCAGATTGTTCTCTGTACCTGTGAGTCTGCTTCTGTTTTGTTTTGTTTGTTTATTTTGTTTTATAATATTCTTAACTAGCTTTCCAAGGGATAAAAGAACCTCAGTTTTGGAGAATCATTTGTTGGGAGACAAAAAACACAGCTGCAATCAATTGGTTCTTTCTTTTTTTTTTTTTTTTAAGACTTTATTTATTTATTTGACAGAGAGAGACACAGCGAGAGAGGGAACACAAGCAGGGGGAATGGAAGAGGGAGAAGCAGGCTTCCCGCCGAGCGGAGAGCCCGATGCGGGACTCGATCCCAGGACCCTGGGATCATGACCTGAGCCGAAGGCAGACGCTTAACGACTGAGCCATCCAGGCACCTCTAATTGGTTCTTTCTAAAAGCTATTATCTTGTCATGAGATTGGAGACAGCCATGATTAGTTATTGGTCTATGATCAGTAGAAAATGACCATTTCTAAAAGGGAAAGGATACACATTTTGTTTATGTCATTAATGAGGTGCACTGTTTTCTTCGATAATACAAAATGAGGTTTTAGTCTCATAAAGCAATTTTTTTCCCCTTGAATTTGCCCTGAGAAAACTGTTATGGGTAGATGACCGATGATCCCACCTAACTTAACTGGGCTTGAGTCATCCTTGCCGACCGCTACTCAATAATGTCAAACATCTTGTGACACAGGTGTCCTAAAAAGTTTCGCTAACTGATGCACTTTCAGTGGCCTTGGGTACAGAAATCAGTGAGTGAAAACAAGCTCTTACATGTGAAGTGAGTCTCCCCTGGGAACAGAACCACCTGACACTAGTCGAGTTTCTACGTGCTTCAGTGACTGACTCATGTGACCAGAACGACACACCAGCTCAAGGGGTAACGTCACAGAGGAAGAGGAAGCTGTCAGACTCAGGTAAACTGCCAAATGCTTTTCTGTCTCCTAGCATTGTTCTCCTGTCTGTTTGTCTTTCATTGTATTTAAAGCTGTCAAGAGAACACTGGATTGAAAAAGAATTTCTCTTTTATTTGCAAGACCAGAAAAAGAAAAAAATATAAAATCCCGTAATTTACTCAGAATAATTTGGAAAATATTTTATTGCTAATCTACACTTGGATTCCTGGGGTGGGGGGTGGGCAAGCAGCAGAAGGCTGCGGAGTGGATGGGATTTCACAGAGCATGGCTCCTGGTGTTTTCACTCAGCCCTGGTGTTCTTTCTTGGAGAGAAAGTAAATCAGTGCTCTAATATTAAAAGGGATTCCCAAAAGAGCATGCATAACATTTGAATACCAGGATTTACATTTGGAAAGCTTTAGAAAGCGGTCTGGTGCATTTCTTTGTTGGTTTAAGGAGAGGGTGAGGAGATAGGAGGGTTGTGGTTAAGGATTTTTTTTTTTTTTTAAGATTTTATTTATTTATTTGAGAGAGAGAATGCAAGAGAGAGAGCACAAGAGTGGGGAGGGTCAGAGGGAGAAGCAGACTCCCTGCTGAGCAGGGAGCCCGATGCGGGACTCGATGCGGGACCCGATGAGGGACTCGATGAGGGACTCGATGAGGGACTCGATGCAGGACTCGATCCTGGGACTCCAGGATCATGACCTGAGCCGAAGGCAGTCGCTTAACCAACTGAGCCACCCAGGCGCCCCATGTGGTTAAGGATTTTGCCAAGATAAGAGGTAGTTTGGGATCCCCCCCGCATTTTTAAGCCCCAGGTATAAAGACATTTCACCTCAAATCTTGGTGGGGTTGGGGAAGGGATGAAATAATGGGTAGTCGATGTTTAGTGTCAGGGTGCAGATAGCAATTCAAAGTTTATAATAAGCTCATAAACATCTGGAATCCCCCAAACCCGTGTGGTCACAAGAAAGACTCTCTTGAGATTTTTCAGTTACTTCTTGCTGTAATCAGGACATATATGTATAAATATCTTTTACCAATGTGTCTTCACTTATACTTTCAGGTGAAATGGAATGTGTAGGTATGATTAGGATGTAGAATGAGAATATATTTCACATATTATTATTAGGCGATTATTTCCATAGCTTCTGTCGTAAACCTTTAGTAGTCAATAAGATCTATCTGGTAATTTATTTACAACGTAATTTTAATAGAGCTCGTTCTCTCCCCCCCATATTTATTTATTTATGTGTGTGCTTATTTATGAAAAATTAAGATGAGGGCAAAACATTCTAGTGTCCAGAGATATGGACATAAAAATGCCATAATCTTTTCGTGTTTCAGGGAGAAAAAGTGTGGTAGCGTATTTGAAGAGACCCGATTTTACTTTTCGTCAAACTCCCTATAGGAAATGACAAGGCACGTTTTAAAGACTTTTTTCCGTATTTCTGAAAAACGAATACAGTAACTGGTTTAACAGAGGGAAAAACAGATAAGAATAACATTTAGAATGTCTGTATTTTTCTCCAGGGAGCAACTACTTAGGACTATGAAGAATGGCAAATATTAACATTTTCAGTGTACAGGGAAAGTCTGAAAAACTTATACCAAAAGGCTCAAAGCCTAACTTCTGAGCCCTGAGCCTTTGCCAATGCACAACATTTATTTTTGGCTCCGTGTGTGCTCACAGAGTCTGATTATACCGAGCTTTATGTAGCCTTTGATTTTTGTCCAAAAGTTTTGTCCGGTGCTCCTAATGAGCTCCGCTTTCAGACAGGTTAGTGGCCTTTGCATAGAGACTGAAATGTTTGCAGCGGTTTGGCTCATTTTAAGTAAACATATAAAACCGATGATGGCAATGGAGAAATTACCCAGGAGCGCAGCTCTGGGGCCTGAGTCACAGCCCCCACATGATTCATCAGTAAGTCAGTCAGAGTTCCCAGAGTAAATAATTTCCATTTCACCACTGGATGGGAAGATCGGGAGAGAGCTGACTTTCAAAATTGTTTTAAAATTTTGACATCTTATATTTGGGAATATTTTAGAAATACATATATCTTAAACTGTATCCTTACTAGTTCCTAAAATACTTGGGTGCAGGAGATCTTACCAGTGGCGGAAAACTCCCCAGGGCTAACCATGAGGATAAGAAGTACAAAAACTTGATTATGAAGCCTAATCATATCTAGTTAATAAAGGACAAAGACATGTCTTATTTAAAAAAAGGCAAAAATAATCAAACTCGAATTTTATTTTGTTCTAAATTTGCTGAGCCCTGTGATTAATTTTTTCCAAGGTGAAGTCTGAGTGACCCTCTACTCCTTGAATTTAATGAATGGTAGATTGTGGTTATTAATTTACTCAAACACATATCAAAGAATTTTGAAAACAGGCAACCACGCTAACTTAGTGCATTATCCAAAAGGTGTGGGGCTCAGAGTTATTATTCAAGTAATGATTTCAATTTAGATAAGAAACAGATCTGAGAATGTGTAACCAATCTACTAGAGGCATGAGGAGAACTGCATGCAATCACTCAATCATCAGTTATGAATTATCTATTTATGTGTCAAGTGCTGTGCTCGGAGAGAATTGGAAACTGAGTCACTCACGATCCAGTGAGTGTCTGAATATGCAACAGATTATTGAAATACACCATGACGAGAGCCACGAGAGTGGTATCAACTGGGTACTCAAAGAAGACAGGGGTCAGAAGAGAGCTCTTCACTCAGAGAACTGGGAAAGACTCCATAGTTGAGGCAACCTTTGAATTAAGTCTTAGAGGATAAGCTTGTCCTCCTCCAGCAAGGGAACTGCCTGTGCCAATGTTTGGAATCCTAAAGTCACCAGATCTTTTAAAAGCGTTTAATGTTGCTGGAGTGTAGTTGGCTTATAGGTGAATACAGGGTGGGAGATGGGATAGGTGGGTAGATTCTCCCATTATTTTCCTGCCTTATCCTTGTCTGTTCATTCAGTTTATAAAATTAGACTCAGTGATCTCTAAGTTTCAAAACTCTAAAATCCTCTGAAAGGAAAAAAAAATCTGTTCTTAGCTGGAAGGAAAGAGCTCTTTGGGGTGAACAAGGGTGTGGGATTGTTTCCACGAAAATGAAGATTTGCAGCTGCCTCACGAGCTACATTAACAGTAAAAATAATAAAAAAAAAAAAAGAGAACTTTTTTTTTTCTATTATTAGTATGTTTTGACATGTGCCTCTAGCACTATTTGGAAGGAAAATGACAATGTTTCCTCCAGTACTAGATATGTTTCTTTTCAGTTTTTTTTTTTTTTTTTAATTAGAACTCCTTAAGCAAAAGGAAAATTTTTTTCCTGGTCTCCTTGTTGGACAGCAAGTGTGTATTTTAAAACCAGGCAACCTGCCTCTAAGAAGCAATTTGTTGTCTTTTATAGATAGGTACATATGCAGGAAACTTAGAGTCCAACTTCTGGGTGAAGCTGCCCTGTAACGAGATTCTTTTCAGAAACCAAACTGAACCTCAAGTTATTGGGATGAATGGAATGACATGTAAAACTGATATCCTGCTAATGAATGAAGGAAAAATAAAGAGAAGACAGAAAATATTCCCCACATAGCACATACTCTTAATTAAACATGTAGAAGTTGGAAAAATAAAAAAGTCGCTTATGAAAGAAAAACACTTGAGATTTTTTTTTAACACATCATACTGATATATACTGTGAGTCACATTCATGGAGGAATGAAGGAGTCTGTTGGTTAACTCAAAACCACAGAGATTGTAGCTAAACTTTAAATTTAAACTCTAAAAACAGACGACTACTTTTTCAAATGATATTTCTTTAGAGTCTAGTTATACAAGTAGTTAAAGAAAATCAGAACAAAGTAGTTATCTGATTTTTTGAAACTTGGATCTTAGCTAATTTCTTTTATTTTAATCTCAAACTCCTAAATAGTACTTGACACGTTTTGCTTCTTTGAGATCGATAAAGACCACTGACTGATTCCTCTGACATAAGCAACTTCACTCCAACACCCTTGCACTCTAACTTTAGTGGGAAAATAAGTTCTCAGATCAGAAATCTTTGCATTTCCCTGTTTCCACAGCAGACCTCCACACCTTCATCCACCCAAAGCTTTAGCCACCCTTTACGACTGAATTCAAAGCATCCCTCTGTAAAATGTCCACTTGATCATGTCTGCTTGAATAATTGCTTTCTGCTCAGAAATTCTTCAGTATTTATTACCCATGATTTAACCGACAATAAGTCCCAAGTTCTTAGTTCTTTTATTACCCTGGAACTCCTGTGCTGTTAACTTTCAGTATGAGCAGGTGTTTGTGCCCGGTCTCCTCGACAAGGTCATTGCTCCTTGAAGACAGAGACCTTTTCTTCTTGGTGACTTTGCGGAGTTTAGTTCTGTAAATATTTGGTGATTTGAATAATTGATTAATTCAACAAACATTTACCAGGCAGCTACCATGAAATGAACTAACTTAGACCCTGTGTCTTTTCCTAGGTTTGTTGTAAAGGTGGACAGTAAACCGAAAGTCAATTAAATGTAAAAATCTTCATCTTCTATAGATAAGTTTCCTATTTTTACAAGTTAGTAATTTGAGAATTTTTATTTAGCAAATAGAAGAAGAAAAAGGAGGAGAAATTGAAAATTTTAGAGGTCTTAAAAAATCTAAATTTATATTCTTTTGCATCTCTTTAACAGCATTACTAGTAGATCATAGATTTATGGCTAGCGGTGTGATGACAAAAGGGATACGCATTACTGCTCTGAACTCAGGGCTCAGGGGCTCCCCATAGCTCACACGAACCAAATGTGAACCTCTGTCTGAAAACGTCTGGTGATTTATGTGATGTCAATATGTTGATATCCCCAATAACATGATGACTTAATCAATAACCTAGTAGAAAGGACAGAACATGGGAATTTGAGTTAGATCACCTGCTTTTGAATCTAGCTATGTTGCTTAATGAAGTTACTCAGCTTCAGTTCTTAGAAAACTGCAGATAATGATGATGATGATAATTATAATGTCTGTCTTCACAGGGTTGGTATAAAAAATAAAGGAGATAAGTGTAGGTGAAAGTACTTTTGGTTATGATTATAGATGTCATGTTGGCCCTTCAACCCTCCACAATTCATTCAACAAATATTAATTCATATCATGAACCAGCAATTAGATATTTTCCTGTTACACATATTAGGATTCTGAAACTCAACTAATCATGGCAATTAAATGACAGCATTGCCACATCATTTTTTGTTCCCTTTTAGATGAATGCTTTTTTAAAGTTGTGCATAGGGGAGCTCTGTCTCTTCATTTCCTCATATTTTAAGTAAGGTAGTGAGTATTTAATCATGGACTTACATTTCTTATAATTGATTTCAAACATCAGCATAAAATATACTGCAAAAAACTCATTATAAAACAGAGGGCATTTACTATATATTTTTTTTAAAAAATAAGAGTTTTTAAATGCCTATAAATTATGGTATAAGAGATTGAAGTATCAGACCAGCCAATTCCAACCTGTACAAACAAACAAACAAACAAAGAATTTATTTATTTGATAATAAAAGGCTGGAAACAAAAAGAACTGAGACTAAGCACTATGCTCAAGTTGGTAAATTTATTTATCACCAGAGTGGAAATTAGAAATTCTGAAACTACTTTACATGCATTCTAGGGTTGAGTAAAGAAGTAAATAAATTACAGATAGTGGGAGCCAGGTTTCTCACTGTCAGATAAGAAGTTAAAAATAAGCAAGAAGAGAAGTTAGAATGAACCCTGTGGTTCTGGATTAGAGTCAGAGATAATAATAGGAATTCCCGTTATTTTAATATATATGCAAATGGAACTAAAAGTAATTTTAGATATGTGTGTATATATACATACAATATTGGCTCAGCGGCAGTAACACCCCAATAACATAAGCACACTCAGTGCCCAGATTTTGATTTCTAACTATCATTCTTCAATAAAACAAAACAGGCTCCTTGGAGAAATGGCTTATTCTAGGGCTGGAGCATCTGTAGTGCCAGGAAGTAAGGAAATGCTAAGGAAGAAGGATGAGGAGGAAGAGGAAAAGGAGGAAAAGAAGAAAGAGGAGGAAGAGAAAGGGCATATCAAAGGACATAGGAACAAACCTAAAAGAGATCCCTCCCTATGGACAAAGCCAGAACAATTTGAACAAACAATGTCAGTATTGGGTTGTAATATGTATTGATGAGTCCATACTGGTATAAATGATTAAATAAATAAATGAATGAATGAATGAATGAGAAAGGATAAATCTTCCTTACATAAGAATGCCAAATAATATATGTAGCCGTTCCTGTCTCTAGAAGGTAGAGCTTAATTTTCCTACTTTTATTTTTTTTATTTTATTATTTTTTATTTATTTATTTGACAGAGAGATAGCGAGAGCAGGAACGCAAGCAGGGGGAGTGGGAGAGGGAGAAGCAGGCTTCCTGCCGAGCAGGGAGCCCGATGCGGGACTCGATCCCAGGACCCTGGGATCATGACCTGAGCCGAAGGCAGACACTTAACGACTGAGCCACCCAGGCGTCCTTAATTTTCCTACTTTTGAGTGAGGGCTGGATTTAGTGACTTATTACCAAAAAATAGAGAATGAAAAGGGAAAAATAGTAACTTTATGGAGGAGAAACTTGTTAGACATCTTAACTAAGTGATCAAGGTTAACCTCACCATGCGGATATCACCCAGCCCCTGATATCATGTGAAGAGAACAGTGCCTCACCTCTGTGGTATTCTTACCAAAAACCTATAACCTGAGTGTGATCATGAAAAAACAAAACAAACAAACAAAACCAAAAATAAACCCAAACATGGGCCTAGCCCAAAATGAGGTAAAGTCTACAAAATATCTAACTTCAAAAGTAAAGTCTTCAAAAGTGTCGAAGTTGTGATAAACAAGGAAAAATTATTATAACCAGAGAAGAAACTAAGGAGATATGACAATTAAAAGCAATTTGGTTTCCTGAAAGAGAAAAAAAAATACATTTAACATTTTGTTAAAAAAGTGAAATCAAAATAGAGTCTGTAGTTTAGCTAGCAGTTTATTTCTTAAAATATATATGGTTACATAATATGTTAACATTAGGAGACACTGGGAGAAGGGTAAGTAACATCTACAATCTACTGTCTTTGCAACTTTTCTGTAAATCTAAAATTATGCCCAAATAAGAAGGCTGTTTTTAAAAAACCTCCTGTTTGTAAATAAAAAAGAATGAGATACTGATGCATGCTACAATCTGGATGAACCTTGTAAACATTATGTTAAGTGAAAAAAAAAACCAGTCACAAAAGGCTGTATGTATGTATGCATGATTCTATTTGTCTGAAATACCCAGAAGAGACAAATTCATAAAGACAGAAAGTAGATTAGCAGTTGCCAGGGGCTGGGGAGAGAAGAGAAAGAGTAACAGCTAATGGTATATAGGACTCTGGGGCAGGCGGGAGATAAAAATATTCTAAAATTGGTTGTGGTGATGGTTATACAACTCTGTGAATTTACTAAAAACCACTGAGTGGTTACTTTAAATAGGTGAATTGTATGGTATATGAATTCTACCTCATTAAAACTGTTACTAAAAGAAATCTCCATGGGAGTCTTCATCTGTGACTGGATGTTGGGGTTCACACATTATCATTTTTTATCATTATCAGTTTTTCTCCTTTTCGGTTCTGCCTTTCTTTTTGTTGGTGACTCCCCCAGGCTCCACATAGAACCTCCCCGTTCACATTGTGCTCACTTCCCAGCAGTCCTGGTGACAAGAGGCATCTTTCCCCCTATGGTCCCCACAAAAATCTCATTTCACATTGTTGGTTCTGATTGGATGACGAGAAAGTTCTTAAAACAAACTCCCTCTCCATTGCTGTGATGGGGCAGGGATGAAAGGGTTTGGGTAGTGTTGATAGGTACTTAGAAAAACAAATAACCGTACAACAGTTACCAGGGCAAATGTGAATGAAAGCTGAAATGTAACTTTCCTGTTCCCTACATAGAAGTTGATAGAAAATAATCTTTGACTTAAAGAAATTAATGGGTTTCTCTTAAAAAAGAAAAATATCTATGTTGTCTTTTCTAAATGTTTCTCTTAGTATTCAACAACAACAACAAAAAACCCACAACAACAACAAAAAACCCACAACAAGAATAAGAAAAAAATTGTGCCTGTTTTGAGATGCTCTCGAATGCAAAGGACAAAAGTGCTGGTGCTTTTCCTTTATAGCAATTTAATTAGTTTCTTCAACTTCACTTAGGGCGATATCATATACCATTAACTAAAATGCAAACTGTTTCAGGCCAGGAGAGAACTATTCTGTACCGGGCCCAATAGCTACATATCACTGTTTTATTTATTTATTTTTATTATTTTCATTTTTTTTTTTTTACAGATTTTATTTATTTGCCAGAGAGAGAGAGAGAGTGGCAGGCAGAGGGAGAAGCAGACTCCCCACTGAGCAAGGAGCCCGATGTGAGACTCAATCTCAGGAGGGATCATGACCTGAGCCGAAGGCAGACGCTTAACCAGCTGAGCCACCCAGGCATCCCGTCACTGTTTTAGATACAGATTAAAATTAGTTAAAACTAAATACAACTAAAAATTCAGTAACAGTCCCATTAGCTCCGTTTCAGGTGTTCCGTGCTCACCGTGACTGCCTAGCAGCTAACATGTGGGACAATACTGTTGGAAACGAGTTTCAGAATGGCAGGTCACTCTAGCGTGCAGCGATGGTTTCAGCTATTATACCTATTGCTAGAATTGTACTGCAGATCAGATTCCTAAGAACATCTCCCATAAGACAACTTAGTTACACAGACAAAAGGCCATTGTGAGAAGGCTACAGAGCAAGTTTCACGATTCTTTACCTTCTTCTATTTAATATCCAGTTTTATGAGTTTGGCTGGATGCTCTTTAGTAGCTATCGATAACTCAACCCTGACCTGAGTAGAAGGTTTCCTCTCCATATCATCTTGATCACTGGCCAAGCACCTCTCACTGTATGCAGCCCCTATGTGCCTGCTTTGTTGGAACCAAAGTAATCTCCTCTTGGTCACCACAGATTATATTTGAAACCTGCCACCAGGGCCAGAACAACTATCACACTGAATCTTTTTTTTTTTAATTGAGATATAAGTGACATATAACCGTGTGTGAATTGAAGGTATGCAGTATGCTGATTGATACATATTTATATATTGCAATATGATTACCACCTTAGCCTTAGCTAACACCTCGGTCAGGTTACATAATTATCATTTCTTTTTTTTGTGGTGAGAACAATTAAGATCTAGTCTCTTAGCAGCTTTGAAGTTTATAATACAATACTATTGACTCTCTTACTGAAATTGGCAGGTGCGCAAAAATCAGGCCCAGAGCATACACCTGGATTACCTTGGTCCCCTTTGTTCTTCTTGGCTACTCAGGAAACAGAGAACAACAGGGATCTCTGCGTTATGGCCTTTTCAGTCCCCAGTACAGAGCTCTGTGGTTGCCTTCCCACAAGTTAGAAAGAAGAGCCGAGCAAACATACACTTTGTTAGAGAGAGCCCCTTGCTCTGTGCATAGGCAGGGAGGGGGGCAGGTGAGGACGGCAGCCAACCCCAAGAACACTCAGGGCAAATACTGCTGTGGCACGTTTTCTATGACAGCCTTGAGCTTATACTTTCCCCATCCCGATCATCTAAGCTACCAAGCCCATGTTCTTTTCTATCAGCTTTTCCTTAGGATTCCAATCACTCCGGCTCATACAATCCGAGTCCCTAGAGACAAGGCCTTTGCACACTTCACCAACAGCACTCTACATAGGTGACACTCTACATTCAGGTGACACTGAATGCCGTCAGATCATTTGATCACACAATGAGCCTTTTACAGATCTTACTGTACAGTTTCACTTTTTCAGCCATGGCATTCAAATGTGTAAATGTTCTTATGAAGTGACTGCTTAGAGTGCTTCCAAAAGCTTAATTTTTTATTGCAAATTATAGGATATGGAAATAATTCAGATTTCCTTAACTGAATAAATTATAATCATTAAACAGGTTTTTGTATAACAGCTTTACTGAGGTGTAGCTGACATGCACTACTAACTATGTTTCAATATCCAATTTGATAGGTTTTGACATCTATGAAACCACCACAATCAAGATAATGACTTACCACCAAGTTTCCTTGCGCCCTTTGCAATCCTTACTCTCCTCTCTCCACACCTTCCAAATAACCTCCTCTCCTCCCAAACCCCAGACAACCACTGATCTGCTTTCTGTCATTATAAATTATTTTGTATTCCTTAGAATTTTATATAAATATAATTATACAGTATGTCTGTTGTGGTGGGAAGTCTGGCTTCTTTTATTCAGCCTACGTATTTTGACATTTGTCTAGGCTATGTGAGTTAATAGCTCTCTCTTGTTTTCAGTTACTGAGGATTACTCATTATATGGATATGCCACAACTTATTTACCTGGTAATGAACATTTGGGTTGTTTCCAATTTGGGAATATTACAAAGAAGTATGCTATGAACATTCATGTACAAGTCTTTGTGTGAACATATGCTTTTGTTTCTTTCAGTTAAATACCTAGGAGTGGAATGGCTGGATCAAAGGGTACGTATATGTTTAACTATTGGAGAAATTGCCGAACTATTTTCCAAGGGGTTTGTATCATTTTTCATTACCTCCAGCTGTGCATGAGAGTTCCACTTGTTCAACAACTTTGCCAACAGGTGGTAGATTAATCTTTTTTTTTTTAAAGATTTTATTTATTTATTTGAGAGAGAGAATGAGAGAGAGAGAGCACATGAGAGGGGGGAGGGTCAGAGGGAGAAGCAGACTCCCTGCTGAGCAGCGAGCCCGATGCGGGACTCGATCCGGGGACTCCAGGATCATGACCTGAGCCGAAGGCAGTCGCTCAACCAACTGAGCCACCCAGGCGCCCTGGTAGAATTAATCTTTATAATTTTAGCCATTCTTATAGGTATGAGGTGGCATCTAATTATACTTTAACTTGCATTTCTCTGTTGACTATCATGTTGAGCATACTTATTTGCCTTCCATACCTTCTGTGGTGAAATTGTTTAAATTTTTGTCCATTTTTAATTTTTTAATTTTTTCCAGCTTTATTAAAATGTAATTGACATATAACATTGCATAAGTTTAAGGTGTGTGCAATGTGAGGATTTGATACCTGTGTATACTATGAAATGTTTACCACAATAAGGTTAGTTAACACATTCTGTACTTCACGTAATTACCATTTTGTTGTGTTGTTATGGTGAGAACATTAAAACGCTACTCTCACAGCAACTTTTAAAATTTGTTTTATTTTTAAAGATTTTATTTATTTATTTGAGAGAGACAGAGAGAGCACAAGCAAGGGAGAGGCAGAGGGAGAGAGAAAGGGAGAAGCAGACTCTCTGCTGAGCAGGAAGCCCAATACGGGTTCCATTGCAGGTCCTGGGGTCATGACCTGAGCTGAAGGCAGATGCTTAACCAACTGAGCCTCCCATGTACCCCTCACAGCAACTTTTGTTTGTACAATACAGTATTGTTCACTTAGATCCCCTGAATTTAGAACTGAAAGCTCATACTCTTTGACCAATATCTCCCCATTTCTCCCACCTCTCAGCCCCTGGCAATCACCATCCTACTCTCTGTTTCAATGAGTTCCAGATTTGTAGATTCCACATAAAAGTGAGATCATGCAGTATTTGTCTTTCTCTGACTTATTTCACTTAGCATATTGCCCTCCAGGTCTATCCATGTTGTCACAAATGGCAGGATTTCCTTCCTTTTTGTGGCTGAATAATATCCTATTGCATATGTATATGTATGCATAAATATTATATATTAGATTACATATATTCACCTGTTGATGGACACTTAAGTTGCTTCTGTGTCTTGTTTGCCTGCTTTTTTTTTTTAATTGCATGGTTTATTTTCATATTACTGAGTTTTGAGAGTATTTTTCATACAAGTCCTGGATACAAGTCAGGTATGTGACTTGTAAATATTTTCTTTCAGTCAGTGGCTTGCTTTTTTATTCTCTTAAGAAGACCTTTAAAAAGCAGAAGTTTCTTGATTTTGAGAAAGCCCAGTTTGTGATTTGTTTTTTAAAGGTATTATTTAATTATTTGACAGAGAGAGAGCACGCACAAGCAGGCAGGGGGCAGAAGGAGAGGGAGAAACAGACTCACTGCTGAGCAGGAAGCCTGACACGGGGCTCGATCCCAGGATCCCGGGATCATGACCCAAGCCAAAGGCAGATGCCTAGCTGACTGAGCCACCCAGGTACCCCCAATGATGTTTTTTAATGGATTGTGTTTTTGGTGTTTTATATAAGAAAACTTTGCTTAGCCCAAGGTTACAAAGGTTTTCTCTTACACTTTCTTTTAGAAGCTTTATAGTTTTAGGTTTTGTATGTAGATCTATGATCCATTTTGAATTGAGTGGTGTGAAGTAAGGATCACAGTTTTATTTTGTTTGTTTTCTTTGCACATGGATATCCAATTTTCCTAGCACCATTTGTTGAAAAGACTATTCTTTCTCCACTGAATTACTTTTGTACGTTTGTTCAAAGTCAATGGACCATAAATGTGTGGGTTTATTTCTGGACTCCATATTTTGTTTATTTGTCTATTCTTAAGCCAATATCACATTGTCTTGATGACTACAGTTTCACGATTGGCAAGTTAGATATTTTAAGTCCTCCAAACTGGTTCTTAGTTTTCAAAATTGTTTTGGCAATTCTAGGTCTTTTGCTATGAATTATAAAATCTGTTTGTCAATTATACAAAAACAACCTGCTGGAATTTTGACTGGGATCACACCAAATCTATAAATAAATTTGAGAAGCAACATAGTAATAATATACTGAGTCCTTCAAAACATGAAGTCCTCCTAAACTTTTAATTAGGTCTTCTTTAATTTCTCTCAGCAATGTTTGTACTTTGCAGTGTACATGGGTTACACTTTTTTTTGGTTAGATTTATGCTTATTTCACATTTTAAAATTTTATTGTAAATGGTATTATTTTTAATTTCCAATTATTAGTTGCTGGCATATAGAAATGTAATTACTTTTTATATTGATCTTGCATCCTATATCCTTTTTAAAAAAATTATTTAAATAATATCTGCACCCAATGTGGGGCTTGAACTCACGGACCCAAGATCAAGAGTCAGATTCTCTTCCACGTGAGCAAGCCAGGCACCCTGCATCCTATATCCTTGATAAGTTTGTTAGCCTAATAGCTTTTTTGTAGATTCCATGGGATTTTCTGTGTATAAAATCATGTCGGTTGCAAATGAAGACGGATTTAGTTCTTCTTTTTCAATCTTTAAATTCTTGTCCTTGCCTTATTGTACTAGCTAGAAAATCTAGTACAGTGTTGAGTAACAGTGGTGAGAGCAGACATCCTTGATTTCTTCTGATCTTAAGGAGATAGCTTTCAGTCTTTCATCATTGAGTCTGATGTTAGCTGTAGTTTTTTTTTTTTTGTAAGTGATCTTCATCACGTGGAAGAAGTTCCCTTCTATTCTTGTTCTTTTAATCAGGAATGGATGTCAGATTTTGCCAAATGGTTTTTCTTCATCTGTTGAGATGATAATATGGTAGAGTTTTTTAGTCTATTAATATGGTGAGTTCCATTGATTTTGGATTGTTAAACCAACCTGCCTACCTGGGATAAATAGGGCTTTTAAAACAGAGAAATATATCATATTGGATTATTGATGGTAGCACAGTTTACTCACTCATGAAAGATTAGTTGTTTTTCTAGCTATGACTGCTTTCAATAAATCTCAGAAACTGTTAATTTTTAAGAGTGAAATAACCTCGAAGCAGATAAAATTTGTGATGATAATCAGTTTTCCAAGGTTAAATACAATGTGTTCTTTTCTTCAGTCTTCTTTAGAAATGAGAAAATGTCTGAAGTGCCTACTGAAGTGTCATGAGCTGTTAGGCATTTCCAACCACAGAAGTTTTCAGTCTAGCACAAAGTATTTTGTGTGGTTCCACCTTTTACACAGCTCTCTTTCTCCCACTCCATTTTGTGAGAACATTGGTTGGGAACTAGTGTAAATCAACTCCCCTTTGGAGTCATTTTCCCCAAAGGAGGTGGCAGGAACAGTGCTCTGAGTGACCCTGGTAGCCCACAGAGGGGACATAAAAGGATTGAGCAATAATACCACCCATTAGCTCCTGCTTCCCCGAGAGATATACAGGAAATGCTCACGATCAAATGTCAGTTGAAACTCAGGGCAGGAAATGACTATTCTCATCAAAGGGGATTTAAAAGATTCCCTCGGGCCTCAGAAGGCGGTGAGGCTGATTGTACTACTGAGCAACGTGCCAAAGTGAGAAGGCAGATAATGGAGAGACAGAGCCAATCAGCCATCAGCCATTTTATTAACCAATAAATCAGGAGAAGTAGACTGGAAGGAATCCAAGCCCTCAAAAGAAAAGGAACGATCAAGACTTAACTTTCAAGGACATCAGGCAAGCACACAAGCAAAGACTAGGAATTTTTGCAAGACAGTATCTATTAGTATATGATTTGGGGTTAGAGAGACTGGCGTCTGAGAACTGCCTGCACAATTTCTGATCTATGTCTCTTTTCATTTTCTTTCTCATCCTCAATCAGTTTTCTTATACGCATTATTGTAAAGTGAAGTACAAAACGCAGCTGGTGCATAGTTGTAAAAGGAGAAAGATGCCATACCTAACCCAAAGTGACTTCCAAGGTCAGATTCGGTTCGATGGAAAGGTGTTTCAAGCTGCTGAAGACTTAACTGGTTGGTGTGGTAAGAGTCAGAGCTGGGGAGTGCTGACTTGCTTTGCAGGTTAGAGAAACAGAGTTTGGAGTTGGCAAGGCAATCTTGGTGGAAAAGGCACAGAGAAGTGCGTGCTAGTGGAGAAGACCAGAGAGGAGGACTGGGTGAAGGGCCAGTGAGAAACCTCCCATGTTGAGTGCAATAGCAGTGGAATGACATGTTTTAAATGAAAAATTTATAGGGGCGCCTGGGTGGCTCAGTCGGTTAACCATCTGCCATTGGCTCAGGTCATGATCCCAGGATCCTGGGATTGAGCCCCGAGCCCCGCATCAGGCTCCCTGCTCGGCTGGGAGACTGCTTCTCCCTCTTCTCCTGCTCGTGCTATTTCTCTCTCTCTCTCTCAAATAAATGAATAAAATCTTTAAGAAAAAGAAAAAATATATATACCTTCCCCATCTATTGAACAGTTATGCAAAATTGGAACTTTCTTCATTTCTGTATAATTAAACTAAATTTTGAGTCCCCCTTTTTAATGAGTAGCGACAAAGGTAATCTTGATTTGAGGTTAGCTCAGATTCTCAGGGTTTGAAACTGTGGATTATGGCTATCTTCTCAATCATTCTCATTCTCCCTCATCCCTCTCCTTTCTGCCCAGGAGGTGACATAAGTCCCAGAAAGAGGGGAATTTAATTATCATCCAGGTCAGGGGAAGAGGGTGCTTGGTACTCAATCATCCTGTGTCCTTCTCAGGCAGCTGCTGAGCTGCAACTTATCCCACCATCCTCTGGATGCGTTGTCCTGCCTCATGTGCCGAAAGAAACACTGTCCTCTCGATAACCCTCCTGATTATCTGTTCATTGCAGGTCACTCTGGGTCCTGCTCACTAGGGCATAGATCCCAGTTCCCTCCATGTCCATTGACATGGGTGCCATCCCCATCCCCCTGTCAGGGCCACAGTAACTTTCTGCTGCTCTTCCCATATCACCCTGAGGATGCATGAGGTTGCCCTTGGACCAGATGTCCGGGCATATCTCTCAGATTGTCCTGGTGCCAGGATGGATGCAGAGACTCACAATCTTCCCAGGCTAGGCTCTGAGAAGGAAGGCCTGGGTCCTTTCCTGCTTTGGATTTCCAGTTGCCTTCCCTACCTGGACTCAGCCTAGGTCAGGAGTAAGGCCAGGGACCAGAGACACAGACTCCTTCTCTTCTTTCTCTCCTCTTTGAAGTCCCTTCCCCAGCCAAGAAAAGTCTTTTATCCTCTTCTTGTGTGGCTGGAAATGGGCTCTTGATCTTTCTTCTCCCTGTTTATTGTTTGAGGATAAACTTGATGTCTTCTTCCTTCTGGCTTTGACTCTTGATAATTAAAGCTAAATTTTTGGAATTCAGAAAACTTTTTTTTTTTTCAGGTTTCTGGCTCTCAGCTCAACCTTCTGCTACTCAAAGGCTTTTTGGTTCTAGTTTATACTTGACATCTTAAGTGTAAATGAAAGATGTTATAGTTCACTTGAGTAGTGAGAGGAAAGATAATGGAAAAGAAAATGTAAGGAGAGAGAACTTCAATTAATATTTCAAATATTATCTGCTACACTAACATGCACTTTCAGAATGATAGTACTATTGAGTGATGTGACATTAAGCAACTCTAAAAATCTTTAAAAATGATCAGTATTGTATATATATATATATTCTTAAATATTTGGTTTGGTTGTTTTTAGGTAGAAATAGAGAAAAAAAGTGAGTTGTAAGTCTAAGAGGACAGACCATGGAAGAGAGGCAACAGGACCCCACAGCCTATGTTGACTTTCCTTCTCATCTAAAAATCTGCATAAATTTGGATTTTCATAAGGTATGGACTGGATTCAAGCCAATTTTATCTCAGAGAGTGAGTATAACCCAGCTGACATCTGGGTTAAAGAGCAAATGGCCACTGAATGTTAGCTAATTGTAGTAGTAGTGGTAGAAGTAGAAATTGTGCTGGTGGGAATGTTGTTGAAGAAGCAGCCGTCCTGGTACCAACTATCTGGGGAAATAACATGAGATGAGACCAGCACGGTGCGTATTCCCTTAGCAACACTTGCTCGAGTCCTTAGTGAGAGAAGCTGAGACTGATATCCTAACCCACCTTCTATCTTCTATAAATCATTATCAACAATATAAAGTGGTGTTCCAGACGACCTCAAAATGATAATCGATCAATGTCTGGTTGCTGACTTTGCAAGCAGGTGATGTCTCTGAGCATCTGTTTATTTGAGTTGCTATAACTGAGTACTTTTGGACTGTCTGAAAGAGGATGGGATAAGTTCTCCTGAGAAAAGAACCAATAGGAGATATATATTAAGTGTATATATATATATATATATATATATATATATATATATACACACACACACACACATATATATATGAGAGATTATAGGAAATAATATATAAATATATATTTATAAATATATAATCATATATACAATAAAAAATATATATAAGTATATATAAAATTGTATAATCCTATTATCCTATAAGTATTCTATATATCCTATGTCTATAAATCTATATCTATACCTATCTACTCTTTATATTTAGGGCTAGATCTAGATAGATTTATTTTAGGGAATTGGCTCATGTGATTGTCAGGGCTGGCAAGTCCAAAATTTGCAGAGCAGGCCAGCAGGCTGTAAATTCCAGCAGGAGTTGATGTTGCATTCTTGATCCCAAAGGCAGTCTGGAGGCAGAATTCCTTCCTCTTCAGGGATCCCAGTCTTTTCTCCTAAGACCTTCAACTTATTGGATGGGGCCCACCCACAATATGGAGAATAATCTGCTTTAATCAGAATCTACTGATGTAAATGTTAAAAACATCTAAAAAATGTTAAAAACATCTAAAAAATACCTTCACAGCAACATCTAGATTGGTTTTTGACCCAACAACTGGGCACCTTAGCCCAGTTAAGTTGACACATACAATTAACTGCCAAAATTAGGAGTTTCACTTTTATCTTCTTTAGAGACAAGGGCAGTTAGAAGCATAACTGCCATGATAGTGTTTGCTCCCTGTTGGGTTTGAGCACCAATGTAAAGATGCGTGAGCCCCAAACTAAAGCGGCCTCATGAGAAAATCTGTGGACTCTGGGCTCAAGCAGAGCAACTCTGCAACTCAGAAAAATGTGGCCCAGAGTTGGGAAGAGAGGCATCCTCCACCTCTGTGGGAAATCCAGTATGGCTCTGAACTGCCAAAATAGTCAGCCTGGAGGTACCAGGAAACAACCCTCTCGGCATGGATGTTAACACCCTCACTGAAGACTGCAGTAGCAACGGATGAGGTACCCCCAGCTGGGGTTTTTGTGACAGAGGCCGGAGACCAGCTTTCGGAGAACAGGTGTTCCTAGGCATATCTGAGCAAGCCTCTAGGAATGCCTTCCCATGCCTGAGGGGAACATTTCAGGAGACAGGAATTTCTGTCTGAGCAAGTGAAGACAATGAGCCAGTGGAAGACAAATCCACAGGCTAGCAAGATCCAGAGACTTCTTGGTTATACTCTTGTTACTTTATAGACTGTGAATTCAACTAGTCTCCATTCAAATTTTGAGGATTTTGTAAGAATTCTTAGAGGTACTGTCATCTGTATCTATCTACAAACTGTATGAATTCTACCTAATTATTAAAGACCAATCTGTGGCTCAGGCTAAGCAAAACCAGTTCTGCTCAAGCTATACTGTGTAGACATATACATGAGTGTACTAACTTTGCACAAAATCTGGTTTTTGGTCAAACTGATAGAGCTGTCTGAAGGTCAGTTGACTTAGTCTAATGAACTTAAAAGAGTAAGTTAGCTAGTTTGATGAACAAGAGCTTAAGATATGGGGTAAGATGATACTGAATTCAAATTCTGGTACCACCTTGACACCTCTGTGACTTGGGTTAGTTGTTTAATGTTTGAGTTTTGTTCCTTCCTCTCCTTACCTGTCTGTTATGAGCTCTGGCATATAGAAGGGGTTCAATAAATAGTAGTTGTTAATCTTATTACTGTCTACTTCATCTATCACCAATTCCGTGCTTTTCCCCTTCAACTTTAGCTGACATCTGTGAAAGTAAGGGTGAATTCTCTACTGTGGTTCTTAACCTGGGTGGGCCTTTGGAACCAGGGGGCACTGGTGGATGCTTTGAGGGAGGGACTATTTTTGCTTGTCACAAGGGAGATTCCACTGGCATTTAGTGTCCAAAGATCAAGGACAATAAATATCCTGCAATTTGTGGATCAGTTTTGCACTCTGAATTAACTGTCTCACCCAAAATACCATTAATGAGAAATGCAGAATGCCTCTCAACACAGTGAAATAAAGCAAAACTAAATTAAGCAAAAATAATTAACACAAAGCACTCACTGTGAGCTTTGGGTTTAGAGTTTCCAGTGATAAATGAAAGTTCTTTGTTTTTTTTTTTAAGCTGAAAAAGATGAAAATAAAGTGATTTTCCTGGATAGTGTCTCTCATTATGTCATGGGAGAGACAAGTTGAGGAAAGTATTCATCTCAGCGGTACCTTGCACACTTAACTACAATCCGGTTTGTAGGAAATGACTCTTCTTGGTGCAATGAACGCTGTGTGGACGTGTGTGTGTGTGTGTATGTATTTTTATAGCTTCTACTTATAGAGATAAATTTATATCAACAGATTTTTCACTTTCCATAGTATTCTAGTTGTTTGATATTAAATTTTTTTTCAGAAAAGGTGTTGCTTGAAGAATGAGGTGAAGAAGTAAAGATAATACCTTGACTTACAAATAAGCTACATGACTTTAAAACACTCTGCACATCTAGTCCATAATGATGACCCCAATTTGCAGACTCTGAACTTCTACTTATCAGCCAATGAACACTCATTCAGAGGTGACTCACGATGATGTGCTGGCCACATCACACGACTTCAAACTAAGCTGCTTTTTTATTTTTTCCCATAAAACTACTTGAATTGACTGTTTTATTACATTTTGCCATTATTATAAATAATTAGTAATAGGAAAGTTATACTAGTGACATGACAATTGTAGCAGATATAAATAATTAGCCATGATCGGGCACTGAGCTTTAGTTATGACCCAGAATTTTTGAACTAAGTCTGTCAGATATGTATTAAATTATGAGGGAAAATTTAAAATGTACAAAATGCTAGAAACAGATTGTTGAAGTCCACGACTGATAGATGAAGGGTACTAGTGACGGCAACAGGAAAATCTTTAAAATTAAGGATTGGGAATTAACATTGACAACACTCCTGAGATCCGAAGGTTCAGGGAAGTTCCAGAACCACCACCAGAGATAGGACTTGCAGCAGCTTCCTCTTCCAAAGCACAAAGGCTTCAGGTGTCCAGTTTTCACTCAATAAATATTTTAAAACAGCCAGTGAACACTGTCACATTCTCCTGCTGGATCCTAGGCAATTTGTTTTCTCGTCGGCTTCTCCTCCTAGCATTAAAACAAAATGCTTTGTTTCATGTCAATGCCACCTCGAGTAACCTGAACGTATTGAGATATAAAATTACTTTAGAAAAGTCTTTTTTGTCTCTCTGTATTTGCCCTATTTTTTGGTGTTTAGGGTAGGCATTATGTATCCTGCAAAGAGACAAATAATATCAATTTATACCACTATTGGGAATTTTGTAATATTTTTAAAAGATTTATTTATTTATTTGAGAGAGAGGGAGAGAGTGCTCCCATGCACACGCAGAGGGAGAGGGAGAGAAAGAATCTCAAGCAGACTCCCCACAGAGCAAGGAGCCCCATGTGGAGTTCTATCTTACGATCCTGAGATCACGACCTGAGCCGAAACCAAGAGTTGGGTGCTTAACTGACTAAGCCACCCAGGTGCCCCAAATTCTGTAATATTTTTAGGCTTTCTAGTAAAGGAAGCTCTATTTTTAGTCTGCTGTGAATCTATTGTCCTGCTTTGGTTTTTCACGATCGTGGACATACAAAGATGGGTCACTAAATATAAGGTCATGGGGAGTCATTGTTGAGACACCCCTACCCCTCCCTCCTCTCTTGTGTTCTTTAATTTAAAACTTCTAGAGTTTAAACAATGCTTTCAAAGCTGGACCAGGATATTGTCAGTTAAAATAGATTAAGATCAGTTTTTCTCAATTTTCAAAAAAAAAAAACCATAGAACTCTCTCTATTCAAATTTTTTCCCCTACAAAAATGAAGGGGGGGGAATCGGAGGGGGAGATGAACCATGAGAGACTATGGACTCTAGAAACAAACTGAGGGTTCTAGAGAGGAGGGGGGGTGGGGGGATGGGTTAGCCTGGTGATGGGTATTAAAGAGGGCACGTACTGAATGGAGCACTGGGTGTTATGCACAAACAATGAATCATGGAACACTACATCAAAAACTAATGATGTAATGTATGGTGATTAACATAAAATAATAAAATAAAAAAAATAAAATTAAAAGGAAAAAAAATTTTTTTCCCCTACAAATCTTGTTTACTGTTCCCAAGACCAAAATGAATGAACAATTGCTAATGAATAATAACAAATGTTACCATAAAATTCAGGTATGGATGAACTGAAGCTATGACGTGGTTCTACCTGAAAATAAGGGGATTCCTATTCTGTGCTGTGTCCAAGCTGTTTGGTGCCGTGACAGGGCAATCCGTAACGATCGCCAGATCTAAATGCGAACATAGGTGGTTCTCAGCAAGTTAGGTCCAGATCAAATCCTGGTTAGCTCACCATTTTGAACAAATCTTGCTCACCGCTTTTGTTTACAAAAATGTTCTCTCTGCCAAAGAAGAGAAGAATTTTCTTGCAGAGCCGTCATTCAGAATTACTCATTTTCTCCACAAGAAACCGTAATGCAGCCCAAGAACAACTCTTACATTTGTTTATTAACAATCTTGAGTTGGCCTGGCTATGAGTTCCCTGTTCATATACATTTTGCCAATATTTAGCATCTGTATCCAAATAAAAAGAGGAGGGAGATTAAGGTAGTTTTTATTAATTATGTAAATCCCATGGCCCAAACATCAAAAGTGGATTTCAGATTTTTACTAAAAGCTAAAGATCAATTAAGTCATTTTTACAGAACATTGGCTTTCAAGCACCACAGAACATTCCTACAAACTTGACTGTACTTCATAGAAAAATTTTTGGCTTTTTTTTTTTTTTTTTGGTTTTAAAACAGCCCTGCCAAGATCCTGACAACTCAATAGGGAGCACCCTCCTCTTTTCTTTTTCCAGCTATTGTTTTACATTTAGGATATTTGCTTTTATTGTTTCCTCATGGAGAATTAGTCTGCTTTTATCCTTGAAAAAGGATTACTTCTCAGAAAGATTATTTTTGAATTGAAATTTTAGGAAGTATATACTTAGAAGGTCTCTCAACACTTCAGTATCCAACTTATGTTTTGCTTTAAAAAAAACAAAATAGAGCTTATTCTCCACAAAAATATTTGCTTCGAGTCATGACGCTATGTCATGATTATTGATTATGGCTAGTTTTGATTTGAAATGGCCTTTTAAAAATCATGTTATTTATAATTATTAAAATATGCACTGTGAATATTTGTAAAATATTTTTTAAATTTAAATTTTAGTTAACATACAATGCAATATTGGTTTCTGGAGGATTCAGGGATTCATCACTTACATAAAACACCCAGTGCTCATTACAACAAATGCCCTCCTTAATACCCGTTACCCATCTAGCCCATCCCCCCCCTCACCTCCCTCCAGCAACCCTCCATTTGTTCTCTATCGTTAAGACTCTATTATGGCTTGTTTCCCTCTCTCCTTTCCCCCGCCCCTTCCCATATGTTCATCCGTTTCCTTTCTTAAATTTCACATATGAATGAGATCATATGGTATTTTTCTTTCTCTGACTTATTTCACTTAGCATTATACTCTCTAGCTGCGTCCATGTCATTGCAAATAGCAAGATTTCAATTTTTTGATGGCTGAGCAATATCCTATTGTGTATGTATGTGTGTGTGTGTGTGTGTGTGTGTGTATATATATATATATATATATATATATATATATATATATGCATGTGCACCACCTCTTCTTTATCCATTCATCAGTCGATTTGGGCTCTCTCCATAGTTTGGCTATTGTTGATAATGCTGCTATAAACATCAGGGTGCATGTACCCCTTAGAATCTATATTTTTGTAGCCTTTGGGTAAGTACCTAATAGTGCAATTGCTGGATTGCGGGATAGCTCTATTTTTCACTTTTTGAGGAACCTCCAAACTGTTCTCCAGAGTGGCTGCACGACTTTTGTAAAATATTTTGTAAAAATTAAGATCACCCATAAACCCACTTACCCAGATGGCCTTGCTCTATCTGTATATTTCTTTTTTCCATTTTCTTTATCTTTACTTTTGCACATATATACACAGGCACACATGGATTTTGAAACACAACTTAGATCATACTGTATATATAGTTTTGTATCTGGCTTTTGTGCTTAAAATTTGCCAGAAGCATTTTTCTGTCATTAAATATTCTCTGAAAAAAATTAAAGCTCATTCAGTATTTTATATATGACCACACATTTTATTTAATAATTCTATTTATTTTTGATATTTGTTGTTTCTAATGTTTCACTAATCAAAATGTAACCAGGAGTACTGGCTGGACTTGAACTGGGGCCCAGATGCTTCCAGATTGTTAGGTAAGGCAAATCCTGTCCCTTAGGGGTCCATTGGAATATGATTATTTCCATAGGAGCTGAAGAGCCTCCTGAATTTACAAAAACTTGAACTTTGGACAGATATTTGCTAATGTCTGAAGAATTAGGGAAGCCTGTGATTCAGGCTGAGTACCAACCTACCCCACCAAAGCACCCAACTGAATGCACAACTGAAAATGGGATAAAAATGAAAAGCATATCCCCCGACCACATGTAAAGCTGGTTGAGGTCTTTGCCAGTTCACTCCTGGATGATCTGAGCCCTTGTGCATCTTTCCTGTATAGGGCTGCTGCATCTTCTGGTGCTTTTTTTTTTTTTTTTTAAAGATTTTATTTATTTGACAGAGAGAGACACAGAAAGAGAGGGAACACAAGCAGGGGGAGTGGGGGAGAGAGAAGCAGGCTTCCCGCAGAGCAGGGAGACCAATGCGGGGCTCGATCCCAGCACCCTGGGATCATGACCTGAGCCAAAGGCAGACGCTTAACGACAGCCACCCAGGCGCCCCTCTTCTGGTGCTTTTTACCTCTGGACAAGGCAGTGCTGCTGAGGAAGTGTTCCAGAGGCTCCCTGAGTTCCAGACATAATCCTCAGTGCCTCTACTACTCAGCAGCAACCCTGTTTCCCTCTGGATACTTAGGGTCAATCTCCACGGCTAACGACGTATCTCTTTTCTGGTGTGCTTTTGGTTAAATGACATGAGGAACATCACAGCAATCTCTATTTCCAATTCAATGTCCCCCAGTGGAAGCATTTCTACCTTAGTTTATACAACCTCTAAACCAAAAAAAGTCCAAAATTGTAGAGTCAGGGAGCAACAAATAGTAAGTGTTTGCACAGGTTTCCTAATAAGAGGTGCTATTCCCATTTCCACCCTTGGACTCATATAGTCTACCCATAGGAAACAAACTATAATACTGGAAACTCATTCAGAGCATACACTCCATCTTGTAGGACATCACCCTACTCTTTGAAGGTGTTTATCTCTTAGCTGATGTCATAATAGAGTCTTTAATAGGTCATCCTATGAGTTTATGAGGCCAACAGCTTCTGAGTGAATGCATATATGGCAAGACCAATGAATCCCGCGGACATTTGCCCATTTCTTATTTTTGTGTAACACATTTTTTTATTTTTGGTGCAAAGAGATATTTTGTGGGATACTGTGAGAGTGAATAAGCATGAAGTAAGTCCAATGATGAGGTGCTGACAAAGGTATTACGAGGAGGAAAGACAAATTCATATTTAAAGTAAGTGTTTATTCTATTGAGAAAAAAATATCTGCTCCTTCCATAGTGGGAGGGGGTTGAGTATATCAACCTACCACAGGTGGCGGGCTGTTTCACCAGGGATGGTGTCCTATAGGATGGGGGAAGGGAGGGGCTCAATCTCGGTCTCTGCAGACTGGGCACCCAGCAATGGTGGTACTGATTCAGACTCAGTGAGGGAAGGCCACATTGCGGAGTTCATACACAACCTTGATCCCTACCACGATGGTCACTCATACGTGAGTCAGTACAGTAGGCTCTGCCGTGGCTGGGAAGGTCTTGAGTGACTGACAACAATACAATGGATCATCCTGTCCATATAATTATTGAGAATGTCACAGTGTCACTGAATCAGATGTCCTACGGTATTTATATAGGACAGTAACATTTTCATACTCTGGGCTCATCCTGAGACATCAGTCCATAAATATTTTCCTTAGTTCTCATTGCCAATCTCTAATTTTTTTCCTTCCAAGTTCCTGACATTTGAACAAATTGGTGGTCACGTGCCTTTTTTTTTTTTTTTTAAAGATTTTATTTATTTATTTGAGAGAGAGACTGAGAGAGAGAGAGCAGGAGAGGGGGGAGGGTCGGGAGGGTCAGAGGGAGAAGCAGACTCCCTGCGGAGCAGGGAGCCCGATGCGGGACTCGATCCAGGGACTCCAGGATCATGACCTGAGCCGAAGGCAGTCGCTTAACCAACTGAGCCACCCAGGCGCCCAGTGGTCATGTGCCTTAAACTGGCATAGATCTGTACACCTAGCCATCTGTTCTTCGAGGCATATGAAGTTCCCAGAAAAACTGCACCAAGTGCTCTCCCCTTCATCCTTTGTGGCTGGGGGCCTGGGAGGGGGCAGGAAATAGGAAGTTACTGTTTTATGGGTACAGAGTTTTAGTGTCATAGATAAAGAGTTCTAGAAATGGATAATAGTGATGATTATATAACAATGTGGATGTACTTAACACCACTAAACCATACACCATACCCTTAAAAATGGTTAAGATTATAAATTTTGAGTTATGTGTATTTTACCAGAATTAAAAATAAACGAAAACTTTTCAAAATGAGCACAAAGGCATTGTGGTGGGCCGTGCCAGGGACCACATGTGATTCTTCAACTGCGGCTTGCCAGAAGCTGTGTACCACATCCCTGTCTGCTGCTGCAGATGCCTTGGGCATATTTGGATCTGCTGGGGTCAAAGGCCACCGTGGTAGATGTGTTTTCGCTACAACGCAAACCAGCTGGACAGCCTTTTCTTGCTCTAGGCCCCACTCAGAGCTCTGGTAGCTCAGGAATACATTAGAGCGAGAAGCGGTTGGGGTGCAAAGTGAAGCAACACGCCTTTCACACTGGAGAAGCTATTTCAATTTCTGGGAAGTTAAAGCTATGTCTCAGACTACTGCATCTCTCCGGAAACTTCACTGAGGTGGCGGGCCCCTGAATTTTCCTAGTATCTATCACCTACCCTCTGACACATGAGTGACTTGCTTGGGCATCTGGGACACCTGCTACTTTCTGCTTATTAGATCTATTCAGCATGATGTTGTCAGAGCAGTGGGCAAGCGTGGTATTCCTGGGAGAGTGGACCAATCAAGGTCCCTCGTGGACAAGTTGTGACAGAGACGCATAGAAGCATGCATCTAGATGCAAATAAGCTGCTTATGATAATCTTTTGCTTGTTGGAATGAAAAGACAAGAGCTATTTTGGAAGAACTGCATCTGGAGGGAATACTGAAGTGAATTTTGAAACCTCAAAGAATTTGACAGATAGGAACCATCGGAACAAAGACAGAGAGATAAGCCAATATAAGATACAGAAATTGATTGGTTGACTAATTGACACACAAATAAAAATATTTGTGGAGCACCTTCTATGTGCCAATGACTTGCTTTGCTGAGTTTGTGCAAGAGAAGGGCAGGATGTGGTCGGGCCTGAAATGACAGAATAAGGAAATGATACTTAATTCGGAAGGCCGCTGGAAACCTCTGGAAGGCTTGTCAGCTGGAGAGGGCCATGATTGAAGTGGCTTTTTACAAGGATGAATCTGGCAGCAGAGACTACCATTCTAGCCAGGATGAAGCAGTGGGACCTGAACTAGAGTCATGACTGGAAATTCAAGGAAGGTGGAGGGACCCGCTGGAGAAATGCCTGTGGGGGAGGGAATCTACATAGGTCTGGACATGGGGGCCAGCAAGAGGCATAAGTCAAAAATAGCCCCAAGCTTTTGAGCTTGAATGATTGGGATCAACATGAGAAATCCTGAGGTCAAGAGGAGGGTCTTGGATTAGGTAGAAGGTAATGAAATAGCTGATATCCTTAGACTGAAGTATCTTGAGGGCAGGGTTTTATCATTATGCCCATCTTACAACTGAGAAGCCTGAGGCCCAGAGTGGTTAGAAAACTGGCTTAAGGTCACACAGCCTATACACGCCAGAGCTGTGATAGGAAAATAGGCCTGTCCACCTCGAGAGCCCATGTTCTCAACCACACCTAGTTTGTGGCATGGGTGAAACCTCTGGGGAGACACTCAGCAGGTGGATGGAAACATAATACGTGAGGCAGAGAGAGAACTGAGGCCTAGAAATACTGATATGGGAATTATTCTCATCAAAGTGACGGTCAAAGGGATGGCGGTGGAAAGGCAATACACAGTCCTAAGTGGTCTGAGGACAGACTTGGACTTGAGCAATGTGCCTTCTTGGAAGGAGAACAAAATGTAAGAGACTATTTTAAAACCTTGCCTGTTCACCAAGTAAGTGCTGTTTTTATGCTGCCCTAGAGTTTCCTTTTTGGTTTCTAGAAAAAGGGCAGAGCTGCCTGCAATCCATGGAGTGCTCACTCTCTAACTGGCATAAGGCGAGGCCAAAGAAGGCATCGATATTTTGCGTCATCGAGTGTATTAAAATCCTGAAGGGAAGGATGCTATGTTTTTGTTGTTTTTTTCCAGGCAGAACCCCCACTACAGGTCTGCTTCTGTCACATTGGGTATCTAATACATGTCTGAGACTGGGCTTTTCAGAAATATGTGCCCTCCTCCACATATAACTAGGACCATGGAGATTTGATAGTGCTGAAGAGGACGGCATTGGGTTTGTAATCATTAGCAATACTACCCCCTGAGGAAACATTTCTTTTTTTGTCTTCACTGCCAAATCAGAAGTTTTAGTTGCCTCAGGAGAAATGTAAGTATTCCGGAAAAAAAGTCTTGCAAGTACTTGATAAGTATCCAAATCTCCTCAGGCCACTGAAGATCACAAGATTTTGGGAAAGTTCCCAGTTAATGTCAAGTTTTTGTTTAAAAATTCCTGTAACAATACTATTCATAATTAGAATAGCTATGTAATAGAAATTTCTTAAGATGTTCTCCTGAAGTTTGGTAATATACAATAGAGTGCTTTAGGTCTTGGCATATGACATATGTCCTTAGAGCTCTTTAAGGACAGTCTTCAACCCCCTTTAAAAATATCAGAAACACAGAAGGTGGAAACAGGATATTATGTTGACTCTCTCTGTAAAGTGAGGATAGGCTAGTCTAGGTACAAAACTTAAACCCTTAAATCTCAGTGGCTTCATGCAACAACCACCACCATTCTTTTAACTTGAAAGAATCGGCTGTGACTCTTACTGCTTTCCAAGTAATGACTTGGGCCAACAGTCTCTTTCTTCCTTCATTTCAATCTAATGCTGAATAATTTTGGGTCACAGTCACATCATATATTTAGAGTGAATTTACCATCATTATTTTTTCTATAATCTTAAGATGTGATCTGCAAATATCAAGACGGGGAAGAGGGGGTGCCTGGGTGGCTCAGTCGGTTAAGTGTCTGACTCTTGATTTCAACTCAGGTCATGATCTCAGGGTCATGGGATTGGGCCCTGCATAGAGCTCCACACTCAGTGGGGAGTCTGCTTGAGATTCTCTCTCTCTCCCTTTCCCTCTGCCCTGCCCCCTACTCGTGCGTGCTCTCTCTCTCTCTAAAATAAATAAATCTTTAAGGAAAAAAAAAAGGGCAGAGGAAGCTGAAAGGCCTCGCTCTGGTTTTGCAGAACCTTGGCTCCAAAATGATACATGTCACTTCTCACAACCCACTGGACAGAAATAGCCACATGGCCCCAACCAACAATAACAGAGTTGAAAAGTATAGTCTCCTGTTTTGCCCATGAAGAACAGGATAATTAAATATTAATGGGTACAATCATATCTCCCATTTTTACAAGGTAAAAGCCAGTGAAAAATGAGACACTAATGATAAAGTGAGGACAACCATGTTGTGCCTTACTTAGCGAGGGAAGAAGAAGTAGTCTGATGAATATGCAGGTAACTAGATCTTAACCCTACTGTCTGATGTTTTGCTTGATGATGACAAGAGTTTTGCGGAAATATACTTATTTTCCATCAAGGACTCACAAATACTGGAGAAAATAGCCATTTTGCAACCCACTGGGCAAAGGCTGATGTAGTACAAATCTAGGTGTGCGTCCATCTGTAAATTATGTAGTGTTTTAAGAGTAAGTTTTTTTCCCGCCTTCTCACTTCTTGGTTCTGGGGCCAGATGGAGAGATTTCTGCTTCTTGAAGACTCACAGAGGCAGCATTCACCCAAATTTCCCACGGTTTGTTCTAGAACACCAGATATCAAACTTCAAGAACTAAGTCTATGATTCTGAGTCTACCCATTATTTTCTGTATAATTAATATGGAAAATGCAGGAAGTGAATCAATCTCCTTGAGACTTCTTTTGGCATTTCCACATGCTCTGTTGCCATCTTTGTTGGTGTACTTTTCATTTCCTCCGTGTTGTCTGCATCACTATTACGGAACTTAGTATCCTTCTCCTCTCTCAGTCTCCCAGCATCTGCCACAGTAACTTGTGCGTGGCCATCAGTTAATTATTGTCAATTTTTTTTTAAGTTTTTATTTTAATTCCAGGTAGTTAACATAGCGTTATATTAGTTTCAGGTGTACAATATAGTGATTCAACACTTCCATACAACACCTGGTGCTCATCACAACAGGTGCACTCCTTAATCCCCATCACCTATTTCACCCATCCCCCCACCCACCTCCCCTCTGGTAACCATGGGTTTGTACTCTATAGTTAAGAGTCTGTTTCTTGGCTCGTCTCTCTCTTTTTGTCCCTTTCCTCATCTGTTTTGTTTCTTTAATTCCACATATGAGTGAAATCATATGGTATTTGTCTTTCTCTGACTGACTGATTCGCTTAACATAATACTCTCTAGCTCCATCCATGTCAGTGCAATTAATGTCAATGTTTCTTAAATAAAGGAGAGGCTAGTTTCTCTTTTTGCCCTACTTAGGATCAACATTGTTAGCATTTCAATGAGGTACTCTACATTTCCTCACGTCATTGCCCTCCAACTCTTGCTGCTTTGTTCAATCTCTTCTGCCCCAGTGAGTGGTGTTCAGAGAAGCGGTGAAACTTGGGGGTATGAGGTACGGTAAGAAGAAAGTGCAGAGTGGCCAGCAAGGGCCAACACAGTGTGTGATCTAATAATCTGAATACTGATTGGGGCTGAGGGACAAGCGGGGGAGGGTTCCTCAGAGAATTGTTAGATCAAACTAAAATGTCTACTTATAGAGATTTCTTTACCTATTATTTTATTTATAAATTTTTATAAATATAAATTTATAAATGAACATAGCTTGTTCTGTGCCAATTTACCCTGATAATTTGAACATACTTTTTGACTCATTTTAACCTAATGTGGGTTTTATAGGTATGATAATGGAAGATGTATTTTTGAACTAATCTGAAAATTGTTTCTTAAAATTAGGCCATTTATATCATTCAGATTTATGTCTTTTTATGTACCAGTTAGTGTTGTGGGTGCTTAAAAAAAAACTATGCTAATATGAAGGTCAGCTGTATGCAAAAATTACTCACCAAGTAAACTCTTGATTTGCCCACCAGTAGAGGGATAGAAGAGCCCTGAAGTCACATAATTCCAGGATTATTATCCCATTCAGAATGCAAACCCCAAAGTAAATATAGGATTCTTAGTACTTATGGAATTTGGAGATGGAAGCTCCCTTTAAGATCATTTAGGCAGATGACTTCCATTTTACAAATGAGGAGACTGAGGCCAGTGAGTTGGTATAAGAGTGCTCCTGACTCTCTTCCTGGTGTTCTTTAGTAAGGTAGAACTTATACCCTGGGGTCAATTTTGTCAAATGCAAACATCAGTTTATGTTCTTGTTTTAATTGTCTCCCAGGGTAGCATTGTAAAATGCTACAAGATATGTGAAAAAGATCTCGAAATTTTAAAATAACAGTAACACTGTATTGATTAAGCATTTATTTGGAAAGCTACAATGTGCTTACCATGCATTGAACAAGAGCTAGAAGACAGAATCTCTACAGTTAAATAATTTACAATCCAATTAGAGAGATGAATAAGAGCTAGAAAAAAAAAATTTAGTTATAGCGGAAGGTTGAGCACTTAAGGTTGCAAGAAAAAAAGGTTGGGGGGTAGTGGTGGCATTTCTTCTCTGGCTTTTTCCCAATAGCTGAATACTAACAATAGCAGTAACTACTCTTAATATCATAAATAGAAAATTGTTATCTTATAATGGATGTTTTGTATCTTTACCTTCTCGTTCAGTTAGAGCTAAGTGAAGATGGCAAATGAACACCCAACACGGTGCCAAGGGAAGGCATGTCTTGCAACAGCTAAGTGGCAGGTTGACGTGAGATTCCTGACTTAACAGATCACCTCCTAAGGATCTAACACTGTTGCTCTTATTGCCACCCTTATCCCAAATGCTGTACCAGCTGCTCACGTGCTCAAACATACAGACATAGCCCACTAGGCCGTCCCAGATCGGGAGTGCAAGTGGCAGCCTTCTTCCCGCCCCACCCTGAAGTCCTACCTATCCTGGGATGCTCGGGAAGGAAGCCCATCAATGCTCGGTGCGGAGCTGCGCGTACTCCCCAGCCATCCTCCAAGAGGCCACACCCAACACAAGGCCCCCATTGTGTCTTGGGGAACAGTAGCCTCACAGTATTACGCCGGCTGCCCCTCTTAAAGAGCAGCCGGCGGCTCTTGGCGACCCCAGCCGGCAGTGGGCTGGGCGGCCGCACGCAGGGCAGGTGGCAGGAGCGCAGAGCCGCGCGCGCTCTAGGGCCGCGCCGGCGCCCCGGGCCCGCACGCCCGCCTCGCGCGGGCGCCGCCGCACCTGGAGGCGGAGCCAAGCCCCGTGGCCCGCCCGCTCCTGGGCGCGAAGCCCCCTCCCCGCGCCCCTCCCGCCGCGCTGCAGACGCGCGCAGGTGCGTGAGGCCGCGCCCGCCCGGGGCCTTGCCGAAGCGGGCCCGCCATGGAGCACATCCGCACGCCCAAGGTTGGTGGCACGGGCGCGGGCGGAAGAGGGAGAGCCGGAGCTGGAGGAGGGATGCTGAGCGGGCGGGAGGCCCGGCTTCCCTGCGGGGCGCTGGCCGAGCCGGCGCGCGAGCGAGGGAGGAGGAGGAGGCAGCGCTCGAGCATCTGCGGGTTCGCTGTGAGGCTGGTCTTTCTCTCGCTGTCTCACAGGCCTAACTGTGGCTGTTGCTGGATCTAACCTCTTGTCCTCGAGAGTGCGCATTGGACAGGGGGGGACGGGAGGGAACCCCAATCGTCCGTGGAGTAATAGGGCTGCTGATGAGCTGATAAACGCTCCCTTGTAGCCTGGCACTAGGTTGCGGGTGCTGCTGCCCCCCCAGCCCCCCTTCAGTTTCCTCTTGCCTGCTCTGAGCAGTTGAAAGAGAAACAAGCCTTCCTGATGACAGGTGCAAGGGAAGGAGTTACGTGCAGGTGGATTAAAGGCACCTCGGAAGCTTGTTGAGTCTAAGGGTTTCAGACCCACAGGGCTCACCCTTCAGCTACCCCATCCTCAGGCTGTCAGCTGCAGTGCACTTACACGGAGCAGATGATCAGTGTTCGCTGTGGGGTGACTGTTATTATCAGTCCTTCCATCTTCTTGCTTTTTCCGCCAGTTTTCGTTCATTGAGGAGAAGGGCGCAGCTTACAGATTCATCCACTGGTGTGTTTGAAAACAGCAGCAGCTTTTGCCACTTAACAAAAGCGCCTGGTCCCTGGTCATTCCAGATAAATTACACTGGAATCGTTGGCGGCTGCACTAAACTTCCCCACTCATAGTTGCACTAGTAATGTAATTTAGAGTGAAAACGATGATCAAATTCCTGTCTGATAAAAACCCTAAACTAGTGATGAGAATATATTTCAAGCCAGTTGGCTGTCTCTCGTTACTACCACCACAGCTCCTTGTGTTTCCGGGATGATCTCACGTTCAAAATCTAGGCCCTTGATAGAGTTAAGTCAAAGCTGGGTCTGTGTGGTCAGAATTTAGGCGGCCCCAGGGATCCCGCTCATTTCATGCAAGGGAGGAGGGGGTGGGCATCCAGTAAGAAGAATTCATTCCTAAATTCTAGAATGGTTCCTAAGTACCTCATTGTAGAAGCCGCTTTACAATGATCTCAGGTCAGTGGAAGAATAAATCTTTTAGTTTGCTAGATAGTGTCAATTCCAATAGTAAATTTAAATTGTATTGATTTTGCACTATAGAATTAAATTGTTGCTTTACTATTGGGAAATTGTAAACATAGAAGAGAGCACCATAAACCACAAGGTAGGTGGCTCAGAGCTTTCAGGATTTAAGTCGTGCTAAATAATTTATTCCGGAATGACAAATTTAACTCATGGACTCCCTTCGTCCTTGCCAAGGGCATTTTTTCTTTGTCATGATGAAGGGGGCCCTTTATAAAAATATCTGTTGTGAATGTCAATAGCAAGAGTGATAGAGTGACATGGCACCATAGAATATGAATTTGGGGATTAAAGGCCTTTTCTAATTTGTGTTCAAACTCTGTACAAAGCCACGTGTGTAAACCTGAACAGCAAACAATATTCTACTTATAATTGGTTTTCATGAACACTCTCTACGCAGTGTAGTACCTCAAATCAGAAATCCTCTTCTATCAGGAAATGGAAAAAAATGGGGGAAAATGGAGAATCATCTGAAATGTCATTGAATTGAGGGTCATTAACATTTAGGATAACACAGGTAGAAAAAATTAAATCTAGAGATTGGGTGGAGCAGATTCATTTACTCATCCATTTCATCTCAAGCCTTTGAGAACCTTTCATGTGTGAGGCTCTGTTAGGTCCTGGGAGCATGAAACATAGGGAACTCCTTGTCTGGAAGGGGGGACAGTTGTAAGTCTGGACAGAGATATATACAAGAGAATGGATGAGAATGAGCTCAACTATTAAGGGTGAGTGAAGTCTTCTTAAAGAAGAGCGGAGTCTTAACATGTAAGGAGTCAAGGAGGACCAGGAGCACTTGAAATAGCTGTCATGCAATTGTGTCCATATGATGTAAGATGAAAACCTCAAAGAGGCTGAAACCTTAGGAGTGATAAAGACGGAAATGATGAAATGATCGCTTGAGGCTAAACAACATCTCTCTCCATTTTGCATTTTTAAATGCAAAACTAATTTTCACAGTATAAATGAAAAATAGAACATGGCTACTTACAGAGTATGTGTTGCAAAGTATGTCATTAGTAATGGTTATATTCATCTTTATTATTTGCTTCCAGTATGCTCTGGGGGAGCTGGATAGCTAGTTTGCCTTCAATTTCAGGATTCATGTCTTGGGCTATAAGAAAGGATATAAGGATATTCGCAAATTTCGGTTTTCTGATCTGTGTGTTTGAAGTGATATTTACCATGTAGATAGCAGGCTTTTAAGAGGAAAAGAAGTGCATGCATGTATGTGTGTATAATGTACAGTTGCTTTGCTACTACAATGAAAGTCATTCATTTACTCTTTATAAGCTGCTTGATATCCATCACAGCCTCTGTTCTTCTTCAGTCTCTGGAGTGCAGTTTAAGGAGACAGATGCACATGAATAATCTGGAATACTTTGCACATATTTCTTTCTGTGTGTGTGTGCATGTTTAACTGAAGCCTTTAACAGAGCATATGTTAAGCAGGGTGTTTCTCTCCCAGAATGGTTCCTTTATAGAAAAAAAAAAATGTTCTAAGGACAAGCTAGTTTGCAGTTGGGTCAAAGTGAGGACACCAAGCATTACCTGCACTCATCACAGTGAACTTCTGGGTTTTTACTTCACTGTCTGGATTTTTTTTTTTTTTTAACCAGTCTGAAAGCTTGCTAGTAAGAAAATACCCTGCAAGAAGCTTAGGGATAATTTGGGTTCAGTTATATGAAAAGGCTGCAGGACTCCTGGACATAGCTTGAAGTGTTTTGTAGGATTTGGTTTTGTACTGGACTGAAGCTAGTGTGTCTAAGATCCTGGCTAAATAATCTCTACTTTTTATGCTTTGATCTTTCTGGGAAACTGTTTTATTCCCCCCACATCAGTAAATTTTAGTTGTAAAATAAAATATGTGAAGACCTCCCAAACTGCAAAACTGACCTTGAAAATGTCTTCTCTTTCCACCTCTTCCTCCTGGTCTGAGCCATTAACTGGAATAGCCTACTCACTGGTAACTGTCCTCTGCTCTTCTCTAACCCCTTCTGCACAGAGGGAGCCTGGGATGCTTTTGATGGCACAAGTTGGTCATGTTACTTGCTCGCTGAAATTCTTGGGTGGCTTCCCTTCGTTTTTGTCTCTTTTTAAAGATTTGTTTATTTTAGAGAATGTGAGTGCGGGGTGGGGGACAGAGGGAGAGAAGGAGAGCATTTCAGGCAGACTCCGTGCTGAGTGCGGAGCCTGACAGAGGGCTCTATCTCACAGCCCTGAGATCATGACTTGAGCCGAAATCAGGAGTCAGATGCTTAACCGACTGAGCCACCCTGGGTGGCTTCCCTTTGTACCCAGTGTATAAAATGAGGATGCTCAGAGTGACCCATAAGGCCCTGTGTAGACTGACCCCCTCCTCACTTCCCCAGCCTCATTCTGTGACAATCGTTTTCTTATTCACTACCCTCTGGTCACAACTAGCCTTTGTGGGTTTCTCAAATGTGAGTTCTTTTCTGCCTCAGGACGTCTGCACTGCTATTCCATCTAGGGGATGCTCTTATTCTCACTCTTCACCTGGCTAGAACTCATCTCTCTAGTTACAGACTAGATAGAATTTCCTCAGAGTGGTTATTGCCCAGTTCCTCCTCTGAGTCAGGTTTGCCTGTTATATTGTATCACCAAATGCAATATTTCACCTTATGCTCCTTGTTACAAGTTTTAGATTTGAGTGTTTAATGTTTGGCTCCCCTGCTAGACTAGGAGCCCTATGAAGGTGAGGATCATGTCTTGTTCACCCCCAACACAGTTCCTGGCACCGATTAAGCATCAGTAAATAAATTAATAATTGGATAATAGGAGTAATTCTTAGCTTCAGTTCTTCAGTTTTTACTATTTGCTTTAGTGATCCAGGCCTTGTGTGTTGTACCCGTGACTAGGAACAGTATTGTAAATCCTCTAATAGATCTAGTGTCGAGTTCTTGTCGATGTCAGTATATTATGTCACATATATATAATGATGTGTAGTTTGTGATTATATGTAGTTTTAATGAGATAGAATCCAAATAACATTAAATTTACCATTTCAGTCATTTTATACGATTCAGTGTTTTTAAGTGCATTTACAATGTTGTGCAACCATCACCAGTCTCGAATTCAGAGCATTTCATCACTCCCCAAAAGAAACCCAGTGCTGATTCTACTTTCGGTCTCTATTAGATTTGCCGACTCTGGACATTTCATATCATAATCTAAGATATGGCCTCTTGTGACTTCTTTCATTTAGCATAATTTTTTCCTAGGTTCATCCAAGTCGTAGCATGTAATGATACTTCATTCCCTTTTATGCAGGGTAATATTCCCTTTTATGCAGGGTAATATTGCACTATGTGGATATACCACATGCTGTGTATTCATTCATCAATTGATGGGCATTTGGGTTGCTCCCACTTTTTGATTATTATGAATAGGTGCTGCTATGAACACTCCTATACTTGTTTGTGTGTGTGTGAAAATTTTTTTTTGTTTTTTTTTTTTTGAGTATAGTTGACTCACAATGTTACCTTAGTTTCAGGTGTACAATTTAGTGATTTGACAGATTTATACATTATGCTGTGCTCACCACAGGTGTAGCTACCACCTGGCCTATTACATGGCTATGACACATCACTGACTGTATTCCTTATGCTCTTTTATTGCCAAGATTTACTCATTCCATAACTGGAGCCCTGTATCTCCCTCTCCCCTTCACTCATTTTGCCCAATCCCCCACACCCTGAAAATAAGTTTTTAATTCTCTTAGGTGTATCCCTAGAAGTGGAATTACTGGGTCATATAATAATTCAGTGCTACTTTTTGGGGAAATTATGATCACATCTTACGTTTGATATTACTAAAACTTTCCTCTTCATGTGATTCCAACAATATAGAATGAATTGTATGGTGTACAGAACCTAGATACTTTGGAAACAATTGTTTAGATGGTATGAATAAATAGATTTACATCAAAAGGGGATATGGAATTTGTTGAACATTTAAACAGTTTCTTAGAAAACCAACCCAGTGAGCATGAAGTTCTCTTTCTATCATTCCAAAATCAATTCTAATTTGTGACAATGGCCCTTTTTACACAGTCATAGTGTGCTTTTCCTCTCATACTGAACTTTTTGCCCACTGTTATTTTGTATATATATTTTATATTCAGAATTCACTCACGTATTTATTGTTTTATTTTTTTAAAAGATTTTGTTTATTTATTTGAGAGAGAGAAATAGAGAAAGCATGAGAGGGGAGAGTGTCAGAGGGAGAAGCTGACTCCCTGCCGAGCCGGGATCCGGGTGCAGGACTCGATCCCGGTACTCCAGGATCATGACCTGAGCCAAAGGCAGTCGCTTAACCAACTGAGCCCCCCAGGCACCCCTATTTATTGTTTTAATGAGTGCATATTATTCATGTAACTATAGTTTGTGTAACCTGTCTCTACTATTAGGGATTTGGATTTTGAGCCCCTGTGAAAATCCCTGGTACAGTTTTCTTAATATATATTGCCCAGACTAGAAAGCCTTAGAGTTGGAACAATCTTATGAGGTTATTACAGGATATCTTTCAGTATTTGAAAGATTCTCATATGGCCCAGTGTTTAGGCAAATTCTTCATAGTCTCAGCAGAAACAAAGGATAGAGATGGCAGAGGAGAAAGTCTTGCTGATATAGAGGGTTGTTTCCCACAATTATATCTGTTTGTATAAAAGACATTAGTTTATCTTTTAAAAGAATAGAGGCATCTAAACAGTTGACTCTTGGCAGTGAAGATATGGAGATATTTCAGGCATCTGAGAAGAGAATGGACTAGAATAATGTTTTGGTTTTTTTTCATTGAAGTATAGTTGACATACAGGATTATCAGTTTCAGGTGTACAACATAGTGATTTGACATTTACATAATTATGAAACGATCACCATAAGTCTAGTCACCATCTGTCACCCTACATGGTTATTACAATATTACTGACTGTTCCCTGTGCTGTACTTTACATCCTGTGACTTATTTATTTTATAACTGGAAGTTTATACTTCTTAATCTCCTTCACCTACTTTGCCCATCCACCACTCCTCCCATCTGGCAACCACTCATTTGTCCTCTGTACTTAGGAGCATGTTTGAGTATGTTTCTACTTTGTTTGGTTTTTTAGATTCCACATATAAGTGAAATCATATGGTGTTTGTCTTTCTCTGTCTGACTTACTTCACTTAGCATAATATCATACCTCTAGGTCCATCCATGTAGTTGCAAATGGCAAGACTTCATTCTTTTTTATGATGGAGTGATTTTCCATTTCATAAATATGCCAAATATTCTTTATCCATTCATCTATGAACTCTCGGGTTGCTTCCGTATCTTGGTCATTGTAAATAATGCTGCAAAATGCTCCTATCTTTTTGAATTAGCATTTTTGTTTCCTTTTGGTAAATACCCAGCAGTGGAATTGCTGGATCATATGGTAATTCTATTTTTAATTTTTTGAGATCCTCCATACTATTTTCCATAGTGGCTGCACCAGTTTTCATCCCCCCAACAGTGCATGACGGTTTCCTTTTCTCTGCATCCTTGCCAACATTTGTTATTTCTTTTCTTTTTGATACTGTCTATTCTGACAGGTGTGAGGTGATATCTCATTGTGGTGGTGATTTTCCTTTCCCTGATGATTAGTGATGTAGAGCATCTTTTCATGTGTCTGTTGGCCATCTGTATGTCTTTTTGGCACATGTCTGTTCAGGTCCTCTGCCCATTTTTTAAACAGATTGTTGTGGGGTTTTTTAGAGTCAGGTTGCATGAGTTCTTTATATATTTTGTATATTAGTCCCTTATCAGATGTATTGTTAGCAAATATCTTCTTTAATTTAGTAGGTTGTCTTTTTGTTTTGTTGATGGTTTCCTTTGTTGTGAAAAAAGCTTTTTAGTGTGATGTCCTATTTGTCTATTTTTGCTTTTGTTGCCCTTGTCTGTGAAGATAGATCCAAAAAAATATTGCTAAGGCTGGTGTCACTGAGATTACTGCCTATGTTATGTTTTATGAGCTTTATGTTTTCATGTCTAATATATAGGTCTTTAATCCATATTGAGTCTAGTATATGATGTAAGAAAGCGGTCCAGTTTCATTCTTTTGCATGTAGGTGTCCAGTTTCCTCAGCACCATTTATTGAAGAGACTGTCTTTCCCCCATTGTGTATTCCTGCCTCCTTTGTTTTAGATTAATTGACCATATAAATGTGGGTTTATTTCTGGGCTCTGTTCTGTTCCATTGATTTATGTGTCTGTTTTAGTGCCAGTACCATAATGTTTTGATTACTATAGGTATATAGTATAGTTTGATATCCGGGAGCTTGATACTTCCAATTTTGTTCTTTCTCAAGATTGCTTTGGCTATTTGGGGTCTTTTGTGGTTTCATACAAATTTTAGATTTATTTATTCTAGTTCTGTGAAATATGCCATTGGTATTTTGATAGGGATTGCATTGAATCCATAGATTGCTTTAGGTAGTATGGACATTTTAACAATATTGATTCTTCCAATCCATGAGTACAGTATATCTTTTCATTTATTTGTGCTGTCTTCAATTTTTTCATCCATGTCTTCTAGTTTTCATAATACAAGTCTTTAACCTCCTTAGTTACATTTATTTCTAGGTATTTCATTCTTTTTGATGGAATTGTAAATGGGATTGTTTTCTTAATTTATGTTTCTGATACTTTGTTATTAGTGTATAGATTTATTAGCAACAGATTTCTGGGTATGTATTTTGTCTCCTGCAACTTTACTGAATTTGTTTATTCTAATAGTTTTTTTGTGGAGTTTTTAGAGTTTTCTATACCATTTTGTTGGCAAATAGGGACAGTTTTACTTTTTCCTTACCAACTTGGATGCCTCATTTCTTTTGCTTGTCTGATTACTGGGGCTAGGATTTACAGTACTATGTTGGATAAAAGTTGTGAGAGTGAGCATCTTTGTCTTGTTCCTGATCTTAGAAGAAAAGCTTTCAGCTTTTCATCGTAGAGTATGATAGTGGGTTTGTCATATATGGTGTTTATTATACTGGGGTATGTTCCCTCTATACTCACTTTGTTGAGAGTTTTTATCATTTTGTTAATGTAGTGTACACATTGATTGATTTGCACATATTGAACCATCCTTTCAAAATCCTACTTGATTGTGCTATATGATCCTTTTACTATATTGTTGAATTTAGTTCGGTAATATTTTGTTGAGGATTTTTGTGTTCATGTTCATCAGGGATATTGGCCTGTAATTTTATTTTATTTTATTTTTTTTTGCAGTGTTTTTAGTTTTGATATCAGGGTAGTGCTGGCCTCATAGAATGAGTTTGGAAGTTTTCTTCCTCTTCTATTTTTTGGGGAATAGTTTGAGAGGACAGATATTAACTCTCCTTTAACATATGGTAGAATTGACCTGTAAACCCATCTGGACTTTTGTTTATTGGGAGTGTCTTGATTACCTATTCAATTTTATCCTAATACTTGGTCTGTTCAGAATTTCTATTTCTTCCTTGTTCAGTTTGGAAGATTATATGTTTCTAGGATTTTTCCATTTCTTCTAGGTTTATTCATTTTTTTCTAAGTCCAGTTTGTTGGCATATAATTGTTCATAGTAGTTTCTTATAATCCTTTGTATCTCTGTGGTGTCAGTTGTACCTTCTCCTCTTTCATTTCCGATTTTATTTGGGCCCTCTTTGTATTTTTCTTATTGAGTCTGGCTAAAGGGTTTTCAATTTTGTTATCTTTGGACCAGACCAGCTCTTAGTTTTATTGATCTTTTATATTGTTTTTAAAGTTTATATTTCATTTATTTCCCTTCTTATTTTTATTACTTCCTTCTACTAACTTTGGGCTTTGTGTATTCTTCTTTTTATAGTCCATTGGGTGGAAGTTAGATTGCTTATTTGAGATTTTCCTTATTTTTTGAGGTATTAATATAAACTTCCCTCTTAGAAATGCTTTTGCTATGTCCCATAGAATTTGGACCATTGTTTTTCCATTCTTATTTGTCTCAAGGTATTTTTGGATTTCCTCTTTGATCTCTGTTGACCCATTCGTTATTTAGTAGCATGTTGTTTGACCTCTATGTACTTGTGGTTTTTTCTCCTAGTTTTTTTTTATTATAATTAATTTCTAATTTCATATCGTTGTGGTTGGAAAAAATGCTTGATTTCAGTCTTCTTAAATTTATTGAGACTTATGGGCGCCTGGGTGGCTCAGTTGGTTAAACGACTGCCTTCGGCTCAGGTCATGATCCTAGAGTCCCGGGATCGAGTCCCGCATCGGCTCCCTGCTTGGCAGGGGGTCTGCTTCTCCCTCTGACCCTCTTCCCGCTTGTGCTCTCTGTCTTTCATTCTCTCTCTCTCAAATAAATAAATAAAATCTTTTAAAAAAAATTTATTGAGACTTGTTTTGTGGCCTAACAGGTGATCTATTCTGGAGAATGTTACGTGTACACTTGAAAGGAATCTTCTGTGTTTGAATGGCATGTTTTTTATTTATCTATTAATCTATTTTGTCTAATGTATCATTTAAGGACTCTCTTTCCTTATTGATTTTCTCTTTGGATGATCTATCCATTGATGTATAGGGGGTGTGAAAATCTTCAATATTGTATTGCTGTCAGTTTCTACCTTTATGTGTGTTAGTATTTGCTTTACATATTTAGGTGCTCTTATGTTGGGTGCATAGATACAGTTGTTGTATCTTCTTGTTGGAGTGATCCCTTTATTATTTTGTAATGACCTTCTTTGTCTCTTGTTACAGTCTTTGTTTTTAAAGTCTGCTTTGTCTGATATAAGTATTGCTACCCCAGGTTTCTTTTCATTCCATTTGCATAGAATAGCTTTTTCCATCCCTTCACTTTCAGTCTGTGTGTGTCTTTAGGTCTGAAGTGAGTCTCTTGGAGGCAGCGTATATATGGGTCTTGTTTTTTTATCCATTTAGTCAGACCGTGTCTTTTGATTGGAGCATTTGGTCCATTTACATTTTAAATAAGTATTGATAGGTATGTATTTATTGCTATTTTTTTAGCTCTTTTCTGGTGGGTTTTGTAGTTCTTCTCTGTTCTAGGTTCATGTTTGAGTTTCCTCGAAGCCAAGTCCCCAGCTACTCCGAGTTTCATACTTCTCATGCACAGAACTCACTGTGTCCCTTGGCAGTCCATAATGACCATGGACAGCTCTAAACATGAAGAAGTTTTCTTTATATTTAGTAAAAATCTGTTTCACTTTAGTTTTTGGCAGTTAGGTCTAGCTCTGTTCATTGGGAGATTGCCCAGTACATCAACCCTCCTTCCAGGAAAGGGCCCTTCAAGTATTTCATTTGATGTTGCCATCCCCCTAATGCTTCCCTCCTACCTGAGTAGTTAGCTTAGTGCCACCTGTTCTGGTAACCAACCAGTGGCTTCGTTTAAGTTCCTTTACCATCCTGGATGTTTTACTCAGTGAGTTACAAAAATATGATTACTGCAGGTTTTGTTGAATCAGTAAAATTTAATAATGATTTTTAAATCGTGTGTTCCACAGAGCCACATCTCAGTGGCCTTTTGGTGAACTGAGTGTGGAAGAGAAACCTTAAGTTAGCTCCCCACATTGTGCTGTGCAGTCAAGCCTGCCCTGCCTTTTCCTTGAGTGCTAGTGTCTTACCCTTATCTTTGTTGAATGTAGTCTCATTGGATTTGGTTTATTGCTTAATCGCTTATTCTGTCTTTTGATCTGGTACACTTCTGCCCCTCTTGGTTTGTACCATTGGCACTTTAACAAGCTCACCTCCTGTTACCTCATCCATGATCTCATCCAAGAAAGAAACTAGGTTAGGTGGATGTGACTTCCTAGTAACCAAAGCTACTTTGCCCCCATCTCCCAGGATCTCAATCCTGGTAGCAGATTAACTTGTTCTTTCAGTTTGGTGCCGTCTACCATTTGAGAAACTTGTCCTTTATCACCTCTCCAGATAGCTTATTGAAGAAAAAAATGAAGTTGTCTGTGATGATGACTGAGTGAATCCACAATGTTCCTGCGGACTGATGGTTTCCTTTTCTAGGTTCATACAAAATTCCATTAAAGAAGCAATTTTAGAATCTTGCCTTGAATTAATGTCAAACTTACCAACTTATAATTACAAAATTTCATGTCCCCCATTTGAAAATAGTGATCTGACTTGCAAGTGTTCTCTGTAATTGAGAGAGTTCAATAGACTCCTGAGAAGATTCTTTTTCTGTGTCATTCACTACCAGTATATCATTAGCACTAAGTGTTATCTCTTCTTTCAATTTCATTTAACAAATAATAATTTTCAGGTTATAAAAGTATTATTTTTGATTTTATATTAGAGTTGATATAGAAATTAACCACTGTTAATATTTGAATATATTTCCTTCTGCCATTTTTTTCATCGCATGAATACTCAACCTTTTTATTTGTTTGTTTAGAAATTAAGGATCACCCAGCTCAATATTGTAGTATGCTTTCTTTACCTTACTGTATTGTGGTCTTTGAAAACATGCTTTTAGAAGACTATGTGATGTTTTATAATACAGAAATATCATTATCACATTAACCATTTCCCCATAAGGCTATTACAATAATGTTATGATGAAAATCTTGTTTATTAATTACTATCTGCATATGTGATTACTCCCTTAGGATAGAACCCTAGATGGAATTACTGTGTCACAGAAGATGAATGATTGATATATATTGCCAAATGACTTTACAAAAACATCAATTTTTAGAAATTGATTTTAGGTATAGTGTCCTTCTCACTGTGTCATTGCTTATTATTTAAAAAAATATTTGCTACTGGGTATTATGAATCACAGACCTGTACATCTGAAACCAAATATATATGTTATTAATACAAAAAATAAAGGCAAAGAAAGCCTAAAAAAATAAAAATAAAAATATTTGCTAATTTAAAGAAGGAGGATGGTACTTCATTCTTTCATTGTGTTTTTTTTTTTACTAGTGATGTTGAAACCTTTTCACACATGTTTTTTGACATTTTGTTACTTTTCTATATTACCTACTTATATCTGTTTTCATTTTAATAATTGGTGATTTTATTATGTGGATGGTGTGTGTGTATATATATATTTACATATATATTTAATAACTTTATTCAGAATTCACATACTATAAAATTAATTTTTTTAAAGTATATAATTCTGTCCTTTTTTGTATATTCACCAACACAATTATCTAATTCCAGAACATGTCATCACTCCAAAAAGAAACCCATACTTAGTAACGATCACTCCCATTTCTCCCTCCTGCTTAACCATCAACCATTAATGCACTTTCTGTCTCTGTGTATTAGCTTTTTCTGGACATTTCATATAAATTGAGTCCTACAACATGTGGCTTGCTTTTTTCACTTAGCATAATGTTTTCAAGATTCATCCCTGTTGTAGCATGTATCAGTACTTCATTACTTTCTATCCATTCTATGGATATACCAGATTTTGTTTATCTACTTATCAATTGATGGGTATTTGTCTTGTTTCCATTGTTGGGCTATTATGAATAAAGCTCCTGTGAACTTTTGTATACAAGTTTTTGTGTGGGCATATGTTTTTCTTTCTCCTGGGTGGAATCTCACTTCTCTAAGAGTGGAATTGCTGAATCATATGGCAACCCTAGGTTTAACATTTTGAGGAACTGTAATGAAGTCGCTGTACTGTTTCAGAGTTCCACCAACAATGTATGAGGATTCCAGGCTTTCCATATCCTTGTCAGCACTTATTACTGTCTTTTTTCTTTTATTCATCTTAGTGGGTGTAAAGTGGTATTTATCATGGTTTTGGTTTGCATTTCCCTAATGATTAATTATGTTGCCTGTCTTTTCATGTGCTTAGTGACCATTGGTTTTATCTTCTTTGGAGAACCATCTGTTTAAATCCTTTAATCATTTTTAAGTTACATTATTTGTCTTTTTATTTATTTACTTATTTAGTTGCAAAAAAGTTCTTTGTATATTCTGGATACAGGTCCCTAACTAGATATATGACTTGCAAATGTCTCCTCCCATTCTGTCAGTTTTCTTTTTGTAGTCTTGATGGCATCCTTTGAAGCATAAAGGTTTTTAATTTTGATGAAGTCTAACTTATGCATTTTTTTCTTTTATCACTTGTACTTTAGGTGTCAGTCATATTTATGTATATTTTTTGAAAAGCCTTTTTTTCTGCTTATAAAAGTATATCACAGAAAATTTAGTTCAAAAGAGCAGAAAGAAAATAAAAATCATGCATATCTCAAAACCCAGGAAAAGCTGCTGTTAACTTGGTATAGATTATCAGCCCTTTCTTTACATATAAATAGAAAATAATATAAAAAGTTAAGTTCATTTTCTTTCTTTGTGTGTGTATATAATTTGGGGGGATGAGACCTGGTTTTTATATGTCATAATACACTATAAATATTTTTTCTCATTTTATTAAACATTCTTATGAAAAGCGGTCATAACTACAGCATCTCACGTTGGATACATCGTAAATTATTTCATGTTGGGAGGCGATTCTCCGTGGCTCTTAAATGTTTCTGCGCTTTTGCTCTGAACTACCTTCTCAAGGATGATTTTATTGCAAATGGCCTTGGAAGATAGAAATAGTTTCTCCCTCAGGGGCAAAAGGAAAATTTGTTTGCAGTCCAAGATAATAAACATTATTTTTTCCTTGGAGGCAGAGGTTGGTTAGGGTTGCTGGCATACTTCTTATGAGATTGACTTTTCTTAAACTCTAAGATCCGAGTTTCCTCATGTGTGACACAGATCTACTCTCTGTGCAGCATTCATCCAGGCTGCTCCATCTTGCCCCTTAGACTTGGAGGTAGGTTGGGGGCATGGAGAGCTGATGGAAACATGATACTCATGATTCTAGGTGTGCAATGAGTAATAAAGTCCTTTGTTTCTGACCCAGGAGTCTAGTGTCTTCTGTCAGCAGCCATGAAACCGTGAGATGCTAACTTATATGTTGCAAGTAGGTTAAAATCTCAGACACTTCATAGTTTTTGACAATTTATCCCCTAGTATTTGATGCTTAATTTGTCTCCATTTTTGTTCCTGTAATAAAGAACTGTGATAAACATCAATGTATTTAAATTGTTGTGCAATCCCTGTTGCCTCAGATTAAATTTCTAAGGTATATTGTCAGGTTCTTTTTCTATATATTTTTATTTATTTATTTTTAATTGTTATTATTGAAGTATAGTTGACATACAATGTTATATTAGTTTCAGGTGTACAACATAGTGATTCAACAATTCTCTACATTACTCAGTGCTCACCATTTTAAGTCACTGTCTGTCACCATACAATGTTAGTAGAGTATTATTGACTATATTCCATATGCTCTACTTTTCATCCCTGTAATTTATTTATTTTATAACTGGAAGTTTATAATTCTTAATCCTCTTCACCTGTTTTGCCCATCCCTCCACTCCCCTCATCTATTGCAACCACCACTTTGTTCTCTGTATTTATGAGTCCGTTTCTGCTCTTTTGTTTGTTCATTTGTTTTGTTTTTTAGATTCCACATGTAAATAAATCATATGGTATTTGTCTTTGTGTCTGACTTATTTCATTTAGCATAATACCTCCTAGGTCCATTCATGTCATTGCAAATGATAAGATTTCATTCTTCTTTATGACAGTAATATTCCACCATATATATATGTGTGTGTGTATGTGTGTATGTACACAAAACATCTTCACATCTTCTTTCTCCATTCATCTATTGCTGGATACTTGGGTTGCTTCCATATCTTGCCCATTGTAAATAATGCTGCAGTGAACATTGGGGTGTGTACATCTTTTCAAATTAGTGTATTCATTTTCCTAGGGTAAATACCCAAGAGTGGAATTACCAGATCATATGGTATTTCTATTTTTAATTTCTTGAGAAACTTTCATAGTATTATCCACCAAGGTTGCACTAATTTACATTCTTACCAACAGTGTACAAGGGTACTCTCGTCAACACTCATTTCTTATCTTTTTGATGCTAGCCTTTTTGACTGGTGTGAAGTAATATCTCATTGTGGTGTTGATTTGCATTTTCCTGATGATAAGTGATGCTGAGCATCTTCTTGTGTGTCTGTTTGCCATCTGTATTTCTTCTTTAGAAAAATGTCAATTAAGGTTCTCTGCCCATTTTTAAATCAGATAATTTGCTTTATTGGCGTTGAGGTGTATAATTTCTTTATGTATTTTGGATATTGACCTTTTATTGGACATACCATTTGCAAATATCTTCTATTCAGTAGGTCACCTTTTTGTTTTGTTAATGGTTTCCTTTATTGGGCGGGAGATTTTAGTTTGGAGGGGTCCCAGTAGTTTATTTTTTCTTTCATTTTACTTGCCTGATGAGACATATCTGTATATCCATAAATATGTTGGTGAGCCCAGTGTCCAAGAGATTACTGCCTGTGTTATCTTTTTGTAGTTTTATGGTCTCAGGTCTCACACTTACCTCTTTAATCCATTTTGATTTTATTTTTGAATACGGTATAGGAAAGTGGTCCAGTTTCATTCTTTTGCATATACCTGTCCAGTTTCCCTAGCACCATTTATTGAGAGCCTCTCTTTTCCCTATTGTTTGTTCTTGCTTCCTTTGTCATAGATGAACTGACCGTATAAGCATGGGCTTATTTCTGGCTTCTCTATCCCATTCTGTTGATCTATGTGTCTCTCTTTGTCCCAGTAGTATACTGTTTGGATTACTGTAGCTTTGTAGTATATCTTGGAATCTGGTATTACAATACCCCCAGCTTTGTTCTTTCTCAAGATTGCTTTGGCTATTTAGGGTCTTTTACAGTTCTGTACAAATTTTAGGATTGTTTATTCTAGGTCTGTGAAAAATGCTGTTGGCATTTTGATAGGGATTGCGTTGAATCTGTAGATTGCTTTGGGTAGTATGGACATTTTAACAATATCCATTCTTCCAATCCATGAGCATGGAATATCTCCCTAGTTGTTCTTGTCATCTTCAGTTTCTATCATCTATGTATTAAAGTTTTCAGAGTACAGGTCTTTCACCTCCTTGTTTAAATGTATTCCTAGGTATTTCATTCTTTTTGGTGCAAATGTAAATGGGATTGTTTTCTTAATTTCACTTTCTGCTACTTGGTTATTATATATATTTTAAATCTTTTTGATGATTTATGCTGGATTTTACTCTAGAATTTTCTGCAACCAGTGTAGCAGAGGAACGTTCTTTTTATTATTCTTGAGAATGGTATGTGAAGGATGGCTTCTCATTAATTTATATTTCTGACTATTGGTAAGATGGAATGTTTTTTTGTGGCTGTTTATAACAGTAGCAATACAGTAATAGTACTGATGAAAGGAAATCTTTAAATAGTACTGCTAAGTGCTAGGCACTATATTAATTGATTTGCCCTAAAATTACGCTATGAGGTAATTTCTATTATTAGCCCCATTTCACAGATGAGGAAACTGAGGTAAGTAAGTCAGCCAGCTATCAGGGGCAGAGTGAGGATTCAAAACCAGACATTATGGCTTCAAAAGCCTATGCTCTCAACAACTACACAATCTTGTGTTTTGCTATTGAGAGCAGGCAAGAGAATGCAGTTTGGGTTCTCAGTGGTTTTACCGTCACAATCCTGGGAACTTCTGCGGTCCTTTCTTGCATTCTTGCCTTCAAGTTAAGGGGTTACCTCTGTATTATCAAACATTCCCCTCATGTTTTCTTATTCTTGCAGCTTGATTTTATCAAAGGAATCAAGCCCTACATTGTGTTTTGATTCAGATCTGTCTAAAGACAGATTATTGCCCAATTGTTAGAGGTTCTTTTATTGCACAACATTTAACAGTATTGGGGGTAGTCTTGGTCATCAAATATGCTCTTATACTTCAAACACTAGGCTGATGGGTCATAGTAAAACAATCTACTTAGAAGTAGAGCTGTGACAGTTATATTTTCTTTAGTTTTCCAAGTGGGAATGGATTGTCTGAACCAAATTACCACAGGAGTTGTGGTTAAGCATTCCTTAAAAACCACTTGCACTTCTTGAGATCCTCACTTCTTGTAGGTTCAGCAGAAGTTTAGTTGGGGAAGTCTGGTTGTCCCATGTGGGGCTTGGGTGTATAGAACACACACTGTGTCACAGAACCAGGTAGCTTTCTAATTAGGGGGATACCGACTCTGTGTGTGTGTGCACATGTATGTGTGTGATGGAGAAAATGACAAGAAAAATAGTGAAATAAAGGGGGAGGGGAATGTTGGTTGGAGTGAGTTAGGATTGTTATTTTATATATAACGATATCACGGCCTTCCTGATAAAATGGTATTAGAGCAGAGACCTAAGAAAGTGAGGAAGCAAGCCATCTGCATATCTAAGGAGAGCAGAGGGAACATTTGGAGCCAAGATCCTTGAGTGATTGTGCTTAGAATCTTCAGGAATAGCAGAGAGACAGTGTGGTCAAAGTCAGCAAGTGGGGTAGTGGGAAATGAGGTTTGACAAGGAGCGAGCAGTACAAGTAATGTACAGACCTTCCTTCTGGGTGTGGAGATCTGTGGAAGGGATCCAAGCTCTGACTTACATTTAGCAGGGTCTCAGGTAAAGTAAAGTGGTTGGAGGTGGGAGGGTAAGCAAAAATGGAAAGAGAGGACGGGGGTATAGGAGTGGAGTAAGAATAAACTGGATATAATAATTTAAAAGTAGAGTGGTGAGGATTTACTGATGGAGTAGATATGAGAGTAGAGGGAAAGAGGAGTCAAAGATAACACCAAGGTTGTTGGCCCCAGCACTGAAAAATGGATTGTCAAGACTGGAAGGGCTACGGGAGGAAGATTGGAGGCAGGGTGAGAGGGAATCCAGGATCAGTTTGAGAGTTCTGTTAGACACACAGGTGATTTCCTTAGTAAAACCTGGGTACTCCCTTAAGGAACTACAGAATGACAATACAAGAGTGACATGCTTTATTTTTGATAGCACTATTTCTTTTTTATCATATATATTTTAGAAAGGCCTCAAGTCTTTTTGAAAGTAATCTGATGAAATAAATTCGGTCAATAGATACACACTTTGGAAAATTTTCTAACATGTATGTTTGTGTGTTTGATCATAGTTCCCTCTGGATTCCATTGTTTTTAAGGACTATTTAATGTTGAGTAGTCTATTATATATCATGTACATAAATAATATATTTACTTTCAATAGCTTAATCTTTCTTCTTTGCTGACTTCACCAATCACCCACCAACATGGACTATAAACAAATACATTTCTTAGCATGAGAGGCATGTAATATTTAAAGGTATGCTGGATGATTCTTTTATAATATGAGAGATCCTGCTTTGCTTTATTTTCTCTGGTTCATATATTTGCATCTGTTAAACAAGTACATTTATAACTTAACAATAACAACAATAACCAAGCAGCTCAATTAAAAAATGAGTGAAAGACTTGAATATACATTTCTCCAAAGAAGATAGACAAATGACCAATAAGCACATGAAAAGATGCCTAACATCACTAGCTGTTAGGGAAATGCAAATCAAAACCACAATGAGATACTTCATACCCATTAGGATGGCCATTGTAAAAATAATGAAAATAACAAGTATTGGCACAGTTGTGGAGAAATTAGAACTTTTAGACATTGCTGTGGGAATGCAAAATGGTGCAGCTGCCGTGGAAAACAGGTTGGCAGTTTCTCAAAAAGTTAAACATAGAATTACCATATCACCCATCAATTCCACTTTTAGCTATACACCTAAAAGAATTAAAAACAGGAAAACAAACAGATACTTGTATGCCCATGTTCATCACTGCATTATTCACAATATCCAAAGAGTGGAGACAATCCATGTATTCAGGGACAGATGAATGGGTGAATAAAGTGTGGTGGATACATATAATGGAATATTATTCAGCCATAAAAAGAATGAAGTTCTGATACATAGTACAAAATGGATGAACCTTAAGATGTTTTGCTGAGTAAAACAAGGCAGATAAAAAAGGACAAATACTGTATAATTCCATTTAATATGAGGTGTCTAGAATGACGAAATTCTTAGAGACAGAAATAGAAGTTACCAGGGGCTGGGGGTAAGGGAAGTGAGAGTTACTGCTTAACAATTACAGAGTTTCAGGAGATGAAAATGTGTGGAAATGGTTATATACTAAGAATGCACTTAATGCCACCAAATGGCACACTTAAAAATGGTTAAAATGGTAAATTTTATGTCATGTGTATTTAGCCACAATAAAGAAAGAAGCCAACAAATACATTGCCTGTATTTATTAACTCGGTGAATTTGTTGAAGGAAGGAGGGAAGGAAGGGAGGCAGGGAGGGAGGAAGGAGGAAAGGAGGAAGGGAGAGGAGGGGGATAGAGAAGGAAGGAGGGGGGAAGGAGGGAGGAAGGAAGGAAAGGGGGAGGGAGGGAGGAAGGAAGGAAGGGGGAAGGGAGGGAGGAAGGATGGAAGGATGGAAGGAAGGAAGGAAGGAATTCCTGCTATCCTTAATTTGGCAAATGTACATCAATTATTAGCCTGATAGTGAGAGGCAGTGTGGCTCTGAAGTCAGGTGTCCATGGTTTAAATTCTGGTTCTGCCACTTACTTATGGATACATTTTATTTTATTTTTTTTTACTTTTGGCATAATTTTAAAGATGAGAAATAATTTGCATACCATAAAATTCACTCTTTGAAAATGTACAGTTCAGTGCATTTTGTTGCTTTTTGTGGAATCATCATTACTATCTAATTTTACAACATTTTCACCGCCCTCAAGAGAAACTTCATACTCGTTAGCAGGCAGTCCTCATGGGTCTCTGCCCACACTCCTGGCAACCACAAATCTGCTTTCTGTCTCTGTATGTTTACCTGTTCTGGACGTTCTTTGTAAATGGAGTCATACAGTATGTGGTCCGTTGTGACTGGCTTTGTTCATTTCATTTTCAAGTTTCATCTATATTGTAGCATAAATTAGTACTATGTTCCTTTTCATAGCTGGATGATATCCCATTGTATGGATACACCCAACACCCACATTTGTTTATGCATTCATCAGTTGATAGATATTGGGTTGCTTTCCCATTTTGTTTTTTGTGAATAAAGCTACTATGAACACTTATGTACGAGTTTTTTCATGGGAACATATGTTTTCAGTTCTCTTGAGTATATACCCAGGATTGAAATATTGGGGTCATATGGTAACTATATGTTTAACCTTTTGAGAAACTAATACTGTTTTCCAAAGCGGCTGCACCATTTTATAGGCCCAACAGCAATGTATGAGGGTTCTGATTTCTCCATATTCTGGCCAACACTTGTTATTGTCTGTGTCTTTCTGATTATAACTATCCTGATGGGTGTGAAGTGAGATCTCATTGTGATGCTTTTCATTTCCCTGATGGTAAGTGATGTCGAACACCTTTTTATGTGCGTGTGGGCTATTTGTATATCTTCTTTGGAGAAATATCTATTCAAACGCTTTGCTTATTTTTTTAAGTACCTTTTGGTTTTTTAAAGCAGTTTTAAGTTCACAGAAGTATTGAGCACAAGGTATAGAGATTTCCCATATACCTCCTGCCCTGATACATATATGCTTTTCCCCATTATCAACATCTGCATCAGTGTGGTACATTTGTTACTAATGATGAACCTACACTGACACATCATTATCACCCAGAGTCCATGGTTTACATTAGGGTTCATCTTGCTGTTATACATTTTATGGGTTTGAACACATTTATAATGACATGTATCCATCATTATAGTATCATATAGAATGGTTTCATTGCCCTCAAAATCCTGTGTTCCACCTGTTTATCCCTCTTCCCCCCTCTCCCCCAACCACTGGCAACCACTGATCTTTTTAGTGTCTCCAGAGTTTTGCCTTTTTCCAGAATATCATATAGTTGGAATCATATATTACGTAGGCTTTTCAGATTAGCTTCTTTCACTTTGTAATACGCATTCAAGTTTTCTCCATATCTTTTCATTGCTTGATAGCTCCTTTCTTTTTAATGCTAAATAATATTCCTTTGTCCGGATGTACCACCTTTATCCATTCACCAACTGAAGGACATCTTAGTTGCTCCCAAGTTTTGGTAATTGTGAATAAAGCTGCTATAAACATCGCTGTAACATGTTTTTGTGGGGACACGATTTTTCAGCTTCTTTGGGTAAATGCCCAAGTGTGCGTGGCTGGATTGTATGGCAAGATGATGTCTAGTTTTGTAAGAAATCCCCCAACTGTTGTCCAAACTGGCTGTACCATTTTACATTCCCATCAGCAATGAATGAGAGTTTCTGAAGCTCCACAACCTCATCCACAAGCATTTGGTGTCAGAGTTTTGGAGTTTGGTCATTCTGATAGGTGTGTAGTAGTATTTCATTGCTGTTTTAATTTGTAATTCCCTGATGATATATGATGAGGAGCATTTTTGCATGTGCTTATTTGCCATCAGTGTACCTTTGGTGAGGTGTCAAAGTCTTTGGCCCATTTTTTTAAACCAGGTTTTTTTTTTTTTATGAGAAATGTCTTTTGCAACTATTTTCTCCCAATCGCGTGGCTTTGCTTTTCATTTTCTTGGCAGTGTCTTTCACAGAGAAGTTTTTAATTTTAATTAAGTCTAGCTTATCATTTCTTTTTTTAGTAGATTATGCCTTTGGTGTTGTATTTAAAAAGTTATTTCCAAATCCTAGATCATTGAGATTTTCTCCTATGTTATGTTCTAAGCCCTTTGTTTATTTTAAATTGATTATCTTTTTATTGTTGAGTTTTCTTTATATATTCTGGATTCTAGACCTTTATACATTCTAGATACCAGATCCTTATTAGATATATGAGTTGCAAATGTTTGCTTCTGTTCCATGGGTTGTTTTTCTCACTTTCTTACTCTTTGAAGCTCAACATTTCTAATTTTGATGAATAGAAGTTTGTCTATTTTTCTTTGGTTGTTTGTACTTTAGGTGTCTTATCTAAGAAAACATTGCCAAATCCAAGGTTACAAAGATTTACACTTTTACGTCTTTGATCCATTTTGAATTAATTTTTATATTTGGTGTGAATTAGAGGTCTAAATTCATTGTCTTCATGTGGAATTCCAGTGGTCCCAGCACCATTTATCGAAAAGTCTTTTCTTAATTGTCTTGGCATCCTTGTGGAAAATCAGTTCCCTAGCAAATTGATTTTGCATAGACCATAGATGCATGAGTTTCTTAACTGGACTCTCAGCTGTATTCCTCTGATCTTCATGTCCATCCTTAACTTGTATCACACAGTCTTGATTATTGTAGTAGATACAGGATCTTGAATGAGTCACCTGAGGTCTCTCAAAGCCTTGCTGTCCTCATCTATACCTAGTTAGGAGACCCAACCGGAGAATACATTTAAAGCACATAAAAACTTGGCATTCAGCACATTACAGCTGCTTTGTTATTTTTATTATCATCTTTATTGCACAAAGAGGTGGCCCCAGGTTTGTATACTGAAAGAACTTCTATGAAATTTGATAACAGAAAACATTTTCTTAATCCAAGCATTTCGTTTGACTCACTCATTAACTTCCCCGCTGTACAATGGGCGACCTTGTTTCCTCTGAAGGTGCTCTGGAAAGGCTGCCTTCCTCTAACCCTACTCAACTTCACACCCATACTTGAGAGCATATTTTTCTTTCATCAAAACATTGACTTATCCAACATGGATGAATGTGGATCAGCATGGATTTTAGGGAAGGTGCCGAGTTTTGTTCAGGAAGCCTCTGCAGTGGCCGATGTTGCTCGAGAAAAGGCCTCAGTGACATCACCCTGCGGTGTTTTCCAGTGCCTGCATGCAGAGAGACACACTTTGATTTTTGTTCGTGGACGAAAGTAACATGATAACATTAAAGTTTTCAAAAGGGATATAATGGAGGCATTATATACCTTGAAACTTTGGAAATCTTGTGAGGAATGACAGACCTGAAACTGTCACGTTGTATATGTGTGCTTTATTTAGTTATTAGTAAATTTCAGTATTTGTCCTTGAACTTTCATCATTAACTGATTCTGTTTGGTTATCACTTCTGTCCTATCCCCACCAGAAAAACTGTGTCTGGAATGTTTGTTTTCACAGAGCAGATGTACATATATTTTTCTCATCCTTATTTAAAGCTTATTTTTATTGGCTTTTCTGAATGGGACAAGCTGTGAAGTATACATGAAATTAAACCATTTGACCAAACACTCAGGATTCCATGACTTTGTCCCGTGTGATGGTTCAGTTTTGTATTCTTGTGTTGCACTCAGAGTCCAAGCAGCTCATTTTGTACCATATTTCTTACGCCAGGAACAGTCTAAACTTTTTTTTTTTTTTTTTTTTTAGTGCCCTTTCCCCTGGTGGACAGCGAAGTTGAAGCCTTTGGGAGTAAAAGTACTTCCCAGGATATAAACCGAACCCTTCCTCCCACAGCCATTTAAAATAGTTTAAAAATAACCCCCACTTAAAGTTTTGTGGCAGGCTATGACAACTTTATAAAAATTGTGTGTTTACTTTTCTCCTCTTTTTTCATTTGTTAAAACACTGCTTATCACAGATTCCCGGGGAAATAAATTTATTGCCAAGCTATGAAAGAAAATCATCCCCTAGGGCATGTAGCAACATAAAAGTCATTTAGAACATTCCAGGTGCACTTACACAGTACTTACATGTCGAAGTAAACTGTTCAACCAGTTTGGGGAGTGGAGGTTGGAGAAAGGGATTCTGCCTTCTTGAGCTAAGTGGATAGATTCAAAGACCCTATTCATGCATTTAATCGTTCACATGTACCTTCATCAAATATTTCTCAAGTGCTTCCTGGAGGCCAGGTACTGTTTTAGGCCCCTGGAAATACAGTGGTGAACTAGACAGACGGGGTCCCTAGTTTCATGGAACTTACATTGTAGGAAAGAATTAAATTGAAAAATATTGCCATATTCTTTAAACACGTGTGTAGTCATATAATCGCTGTAAGCCAAGACCTTAGAAAATCTTCCATTTTTTTAGATTTGCCAAATCCTGTTACCCTTCCCCTGGAGACCCCCTGGTTGTTTCCCACTGCACTCAGAGTGAAAGCCAGAGTCCCCACATTGTCCTGGAAGATGCCACAGATCACCCTGGCCACTTGGGGCCCCTCCTCTCCTGCTCTTCACCCCTCACAGACTCTGGTCCAAACATCAACTCCTTGTAGACCCTTGAGCATGTCCAAACTGTTCCAGCTCATGGCCTTCACTTGTGGTTCCTTTTGCCTGGAATGCTCTTTCTCCAGATTTCCTTACAGCCGGCTCTCTTACTTACTTTGGTTCTCGACTGAAATATCCAATAATTTGATTCGAGGGGACTTTCCTGGACTTGCTGGTGCCTCTCTACACCCAGCTGCTTACCCTGTTTGACTCTCCTCCCTAGCATTTTCTGGCATGCATACGTGTATTTATTTTGCTTATTACCTGTTTCCTGCCCACTCATTCCCAAACTGAATGCAAGCTCCATGTTCGCAGTGCCTTTGTCTTGTTACTGCTATATCCCCAGTGCCCAGAGCACTCTGTGCCTGGCACAGAGTAGAGATGCACAATGAACAGTCATTGAATGAATGAATGCATGAAGGGAATGGCTTAATGTGATCTTGTGTCCAAGCTTCACTACCTTTCAACAGCCTTGTTCCTTACCATTTTTATTCTTATTTGTTTACACAGTTATGCTAATATTTCGTTAATTCAGAAGTACTTTACAAGAAAATAGAAGGATGGACTTGGTACCAACCTCACAGATTTTAGTTTTGCAAGGAAAATCAGGCTTTAAATTTAACAGTGTAACCAAAGCTGTAATCCCACGGATTTTCACAAAGCGTGTTACAAATGACAGCATGAAGAAAACATCTTGCATAGGAACTGGAAGCCCAGCTCCGCAGCGTACCCGCAAACTGACAGGACACTTGTGTCTTGATTAGTCTCAACTCGACAAAGAAGGATGTTATGAAGAGCTATGTATTCATATACAGTGGTCGCGTAGGGAACTTCTGACCTAAAGCAGAGGCAAACTACCTTTCTTGAAACTTCTCAGATTCTGCACCAGTGGGGTAACCTTCACCCTGTGTCACGACTAGTGGACTTAAAAAAAAATCTCAAATCTAGTTTAATGGTGTAGCTTTTATTTTTACCTGCGGGCTTGTGTTCACAGCAGCTTTTAAAGACTGAGTTCTCAACGACAGCAGCATACCGTCTCCCAGCTGTGGAAAAAAGTCAAAAGTCTTATTAGTTCTAAGTTGTTTGCATGGCACTTAGTTTTCCCTTTCACACGTGAAGGGTTTTTTTTTTTTTTTTTTTTTCCATCTCTGTTTCTTGTTTTGTACTCACAACATCTTCCACGCTTGAACCTTTCTTACCTTCTTGTCTGAACATTCAAATTCAGTAATAAAACATTCCTAGTTAATCTTGCCGGATTCTACCTACAAGCCCTCACATACTTCGTTTTTACGATAACGTTAATTTTGATTCACTGGAAAATACGTTAGCACATACCCGTGCTTGGAATCAGGATGGAAAGGTGAAAAGGGCACAGTGCCTGCCCTTCGGGTCCTACAGTCATGGGTTGTGATGTTGCTCTGAGATCACTTCTGTGGACTCTCATTTCAGGAAGCCAATAAGCTGCAGACTGTGCCTCCTTCTTTCTTCCCACAGTTCTAATGTAAGTGTGGACCTAGCGTTGCTCATGGTGCTGCAGAGGATAGTGGGAATGAAAGAATCCATGCCTGCCTTGAGGATGTATATTTGCAGAAACAATGCAAGTTGTCCGGTGAAAAGAGCAGGCAGCACAGGGTAAATGCGAAGTAAATGGCAATGACCAGAAAGGTCCCAGCCATCCACAGGGTAGAGGGTGGTCGCTGTGTCGTGGAGTGGTCAAGGGAAGGTGGGCTTACGGAGGCAGGTCTTGGGTGTCCAGCTGGAGAGGTCACGCAGTGCTGGGTGAGTGGGTCCTCACTGTCCTTGGTAGCCTCAGCTCATCGTGATAGGAGAGCAGTGCAGCCTTTCTTCTTGAGCCCAGAAGAGGCTACCACATTTTGGTGTCTGCAAAGCATTCTGCTTTATCCTTATTTCTCAGAATGGCAGCAATGGCTTCCAGAGGGAGGAGAAGGAGAAGAATGTGGTGTGGATTATGGGTCTGTCCTCGGGGGCTGGGAGCCCTGGGTGAGGCATGCGAATGTGTAAATGAGCTGGAACATGGCCTTGCCCTGGGTCGACGGCTGTACCCTTCTGTCCTCTGGCCCTGATACTTGCCAGAAGATGGTGGGAAGGGTGTGTACGACTTGGTTCTCTCCATGACCGGCTGTCTCCTCTCTTTGGACCAGCATTAAGTTCCAACTGGCACAACTTGCCCTTGGAAAAATGTTTTCCCATAGAGCTATATAAGTAAACGGTCTATGCTTTTCTAATAGTGCCTTTGTCAAAAATATGTCAACTTCAGAAGCATTTTAGAATTTTGGAAATACTTTTGGAGGAAAATCACCATCAAAATAAGCCCTTGACTTTCTGTAGTGCTTCATGGGAAGGACTCAGTCTCCTGAGACTGTTTTATTTTTTTTTTTAACATGATTATTGTTTTTAAACCAATGATCTTTAATAGATTACTCCATACATTTATTCTTTGAGTTACAATGGGCCTAGCATCTGTTCTCCATTTACTTTCCTCGTAACATCTTTCTTCCTCTTTTTCTCTTATTTGAGTTTGTTGAAAATGGTATTTTTGGTGGAGGTTATTTTAAGGTGGTGTTGAAATAAATCCTGGGACTGTCCTCTTATTCAACAGCACATGTTCTTTTAAGCCTACACATCCAGGGTCATCCTACCAAAATAAATTATATGGACCCTGTACAAAACTCTCAAGTGCCTGACTTTTTATTTATGAGACTTGGCTGGCATAACGTTTGTAGTTTCCCCTGAGCAAAAATGGTCTCCCCTTTTCTTGTCTCTGCTTTTTCCAAGAATTCCTAGCAGCTAAGGAGCTATGGCTCCATGTCTCTAACTATTTTAGCTTTATTATCCCTCTCGGGGAATTTTTTTTTAAGCTTAGCTAAATTTCAGCCAAATCTACTGTTTTAACGATTGTATAGGTAGATGGAACTCAACAACCTGCCCATTTATAGGCATTCAAGGCTGTCCGAAATCATCAAGATGTTTCCTTTACCTTGACTTAAGCTGGGTAAAAATATCCTTATCTATAGAGAAATTTGACTGATTTTTTTAATCTTTTAAAAGCAAATTTTGCAAAGCTTATGTTTTCCCCAGAGTATAACATTATTTGTTGGAATTATTCAGAGATTTGTAGGTGGCCTAAAAATCTGTATAAATAGGTCTATCAAGTACCCAATTTCCAATTTTCCAGCAAATTGGGGAAATGTGTAGATATTTCACTTTGGAAGCTGACACACCAAATAAATATCCTTCTAATGTGCATATGATTCCAGAATCTTTATTCATTTTCAGTGTCCTTTTGTGCAACTACCATAACAAAATAGCCTGGGTAGACACATCTATCCTTTTCCCCCTTACTTTTGAAAATTAGATCAAGATTACTGGGATGAACTTTTCTATGAATATCTACCCATGGATCTGTCTAAACCCCTTGGATTACGAGTCTGTTTCAAACTGGGTTTTCATCTTTTCAAATTTGAACCCTCTTACTTCAGTTAAGCTGGTTGAAACTAGTTCTGTCCAGAGAGGAGTTGGTGCTTGGGGAAGTAAGGTTGAAGATGAGAGCTCCACCAGCTAGGTGGTAGAGGAAGAAATGGGATGAAGGATTATCTTCACATGCATAGACTCTGGTAGATCAGTGTATCTTCAGAGAATAATCAGTGGCATCTGGCATAGGATATTGGCAGTAGTTTGGGGTATGAAAAAGGGAACCTGCTGAAAAGGTAGGGGGGACAGGTTGTGGAAAGCCCAGCAGCAGCAGGGAGCCCCTGGGGTTTTGAATATGGAATGACGTGACAGGAGTGTGTGGTGGGATGAGTGCTTGGGCGACAGCCCTGGGAATAGTTCGTGTGGTGGGCGTGCGCTGGCCTTGGCCGGTCACCATTTGCTCTCACCACTCCCTCTCGGGGGCATGCCTGCTCGGTTCTCAGTCCCTGTGTTTGTGGTGTGTCTTGCACCTCAAGTCTGGCCATCAAGTCATCGCTGGTTTAAGGATAAGCATGTGACCCAGTGAAAGGCACTGAGTGTTTGCTTGGGCCTTTGGTGCTTTTCTACACCGGCCATGGGAATGGTGGAAGGTGTGGCTGGGCTGCCAGAGCTGCCATAAGCAGAGAGCCAAGAGCCAGCGGAGGGGGAACACAGAGAGATGAGGGCGAGCAGCTGGGTGTTTTGAACCTCTGGCCAGTCTGAAGCCAGCCCCACCACAGATGTTTATGGATGCATACTTCAGTAAGATCCCTTTTGTCTTAAGCAATATGATGTTGAGATTTTTCTCTCTTGCTCCTGGAAAATTCCTCACAGAGGTGGAGGGAGATAATCTGCAGGCAGTGTTACTAGTTAGAAGCCTTTTGATGAATAGTCTGGGTACTTGGTACAGAGTAGCCACTCAACAAATCAATAACATTAACAAATTAGAAGGGCTTAATTAAAAGCTGATGGATGGCAGCTGGCTAATTTTCATGGGATTCTGTCATAGGTACCTTGCTTTGTATTATATCCGACTATATTAACTCTGTTTTCAAAAACAATTTAGTTTCACAGCAGGATACATTTTTAGGCAGCTTGGAAATAGGATTATTTTTATACAGTCTCAATGTGTGTATCCCACTAGCATTTGTCTCTGTTATATCAAAGATAGGGGTTTTATGAAGGGCAGAATGTCCAAGTATTTCTTCTGGTTGCATGTCATATATTTTCTTGGACTGTGCTTTGTGATTTTTGCCCTTAGTTCCTCTCCAATATCTGACCTCTGAATAAAATGGTCCTGGGAAAAGACTTGCGTTGGTTTTATAGTTTTAAACAGTTTAAATCTGCCTTTTGGGAGAAGGATTAGTGTTCCTGATTATTCTATCAAATGGCTATATTAGAAAACTCCTGAAGCCTCTTGACTACCCTTATTATTTGTTTAAACAACTGTATGTCAGTACGAAAAAAAGTGCTCTTTATTTTTAATTTTTTATGCAGACAAGTTTATTATGTAACATTTTACAATATGATTTTATTTTTCCAGTTTTATTGAGACATAATTGACATGTAACATTGTGTTAGCTTAAGATACACAACATAATGACTTGATATATGTTCCTGTTGTAAAATGATCACCACAATAGGTCTAGTTAACATCCATCCCCTCATATTGTTGCAAATTTTTTTTCTTGTGAGGAGAACTTTTAAGATCTATTCTCTTAGCAACGTTCAAATAGACAATACGGTATTAGAAGTGCTTCTTTTTAAGTTGGAAAAATCAAATGCTTTTTCTTCTAAAGAGATTCAAAACGGTCTGAGGAATGTTTTATTGCTTCACTCTTTCTTCTTCGTCAAGATAACTTTGCAACAATAATCATGTAGCCCACCTTCCTTGTATATTCTGTTGCTCCCACTACTTCCACAGGGGAAAATGAAGTCGCAGACGTGAAGTGAGCATTCAGTGGGAGCAAGAATTAAATCTCGAAGTCTCTCTTATGGATTTGTTTATCCATTACTATTTATTATTAACAACCACCAAGATACACGCTTTTTTTTTCTCTCACACATGCACTTATAGGTGGGATCATTCATTATCCTGGACCTCTGGCTTCAAACTTACAACATCTTGCTTGGCAACACAGAGACACCTACCGTAAATAAAACCATTCAGAATTTCTAATGGGGTAGATGTTTCTATAATTAATGCATGGCTGGCTAGAAGTGGAACTTGATTTCTTAAATGGTTCTCCTGATGCTGCTGCAGGATGGCATTACACCTTAGGATGTAAAACATGCCAATACTCATTTCAAGACTGTCCAGCTAGTCCTGGGACCATTTGGGGAACCAGGCTCTCCAGGCTGTAATGACCGCCGTACCATGGGGGTTGGCCCCTCCAGACAAGATGGAGTGAATAGGGTTCACTGGCCAACCAGACTGTGCTATAGTGAATTATCAATGCCTTAGCTTTAGCCAGAGCTTTTTACTTGTTAACTATGTAACTCTCTAATGGAAATTTTAGGGAAAATAGAAGATAGGCTTTCAGCCATGATGCCTTTCCTTATTTACAATACTAGTTCTGGACTGCAGAAGTAGAGCACAGGAGGGGCTTGGGGAAATGGATGTGGCATCAGATACTTCTGGTTTAAAACTGGGTCTGCCACTCTCTAGCTGTGAGTCCATGGGCAATTGGTTTACTCTTCATGTACTTCTATTTTATCATTTGTAAAATGGGATAATCACGTCTACCTTTCAGCTAGGGTTAGAAATAGTGTATGGACCACACTTAGTACAATACCTGGCACTTGCTAGTTGCTCAGTAAATCATAGTGTTGCTGTTCTTATTACCCTTCCTTCGTTATCCCTCTGCTCAAAAGGGAGAAGTTGAAAGGAATCTGCCATAATTGTGCTTCCTTCTTTACCATTGGCTTTTCTGGAAAAGTAGTCCTGGATTGGCCTGATTGTGATTCTCAGCAATTAGCTAGTGGGGGAGTGAGGGAGTGGGCGTGACTTCAAGCCAGAGCGGCCTCCGCACCCAGGCCTGTGGATGTCCAGGGATGGCTCCCCAACCCGGGAGCTTCCATGTCCCAGCTTTGGGACATGCACCGCTTCTCCTAATCACTGTGCTAATTACTGTACAATGTAATAGACCTACATTAACGATTGTGTATTTCAAACTGAAGTAATATTGCACATTTTTGTGTCGTCCATCTTCACATTTTGTGGCTCATCTGACCTGTTCTGCTTATAATGGAAGAACCCTTTAGGAAAAATGAAGTCTGCCTTGACTTTTAGTTTTTCATTATTGTAACGGCCTCAAGTTTGGTGTCTGCTCTCATCCCCCCTTGTCACCTAGCCACTTTCTGACCAGTGATGTGGGAATGTGATGGGTGGGCAGTTAGAAGCCAGATTGGTCTGTATGCTGTGTAGCCTGAATATCACCATTAAAGACTGTAGAAAAGTGGATGACTAGATTGATAGATTTTTTTTTTTTAAAGATTTTATTTATTTATTTGAGAGAGAATGAGACAGAGAGCATGAGAGAGGGGAGGGTCAGAGGGAGAAGCAGACTCCCCGCTGAGCAGGGAGCCCGATGCGGGACTCGATCCCGGGACTCCAGGATCATGACCTGAGCCGAAGGCAGTCGCTTAACCAACTGAGCCACCCAGGCGCCTAGATTGATAGATTTTAAAATATTATGTTTTCAGAAATGACATACACGTATGTTGTATATGATGTTTTCTTTCATTTTATCTTAAAGAATTTTATGAGCATTAAGATTAAATATAATACTTTAACAAAGATGCAGTCTGGTGTCATCTGTTATAGAAAGGCAACCAGAGTACTTTCTTTTAAATACTACAGTAAGATACTTTATTAATTCAGACTGAAAACCACATGATACTTAATTATCAGAGGTAGAAATAACCCAAGAAGTCTTACCAAGTCCTCCAGGATTCACAGGAAGCCAAGTCCTCAGACTCCAGAAAGAGGAAAGGGAAAGGGAGCCTGGAGACTGGGGAAGAGCCATTCTCTGCTCAGGCTGCTTCTCCCCCAGGCTAGTAGGCTTGCCCTGTTCATCTCTGTCCTTTGGGCCCTGAATGCTGGATGTGGGTGCAGACTCTGGTGCTTCCTTTCCTTAGGGGACCCCAGGAGTTCTGTTGGCCAACCATGTTACCGAGTGGCTGAATTTCCGGAGAAGTGAACACGGAATCATTATGGTTTGTATTTTCACAGTTACTGTTGCATGTGCTTTCTGGCCTCTCTGTAAAGGACCCATACCACTGAGTTCTAACTGCAGCCTGGTAGAGTGGAGAAAGACACTAAATATCCTTTAGGTCCTTTATAGAAGTGGAAACCCAGAGATAGTGAGTAAACTGCCCAGCGCCCCCAGAGTTCAGTTCCAAAACCAGAACCGGCACCAGAGTCCAGGCCTCCTGACTCGCAAATACTTTACTTTTCATGTTGGTAGAATTAGAAAATGTCATGATACCAAATTTAGCACAACAAACTATTTATCTAGCTGCTTTTCTTAGATTAGAACATAAACTTGTCCCAGGTTTTGGCTACTGCAGGCATTTTGATTTCTCCCTGTTCAGCAACCTCTGGATCCGATCCCTTCCCCCAGATGATTGGCAGTGACCTTCAGCCTAATTTATATGGTATTGAGGACTTGGTCTTTGGTCCAAGCGAAGCTGGTGGCCAGTGACATTTGCCTCTCTTCTTTTTCGGTAGAAGGTAATCCTAGCCCGCACTGCAGACTGCTGTCCTGAAGAGTAGCTTTACCTTTGTAGAGAGTCTGGTATGATTCTGGAATCCAGAATGTTCCACAATCCAATATTCGACCTACAGAGTAGAAGGTCAAGGCTCATATTCTATTATTAAGACTGAAATTAGAAGGTGTTGTGATCGAGAGTTGCTGAAGAGAGGCTCTGTGTCTCAGTGATTTCCAAGGTTCCCCTGATTCCCAGGGGGCGAGGGAAGGACGGAGCAGGCTTGTGTTCTGCAGCCGGGTGTCCTGTTTCAGACCTGGCAGTGACGTGGCAGGGCTCAGGGTTTTCACTGAAGCTTTTCAGCCTTGGCCTAGAAAAGCTGATAAAACCTTTTTTTCCCCCTCAATCTAAAGCCAGCAGAGCAGGGATGGAATGAAAAGGCCGTTAACCTGGGGCACAGGCTCTTCCATTGAGTCTGTAAGATTCTTGAGGATAAACAAAGGTTCACTCTTATTCACCCTTTTGTTCTTCTTTGGACCTAACATGGTGCTCTGCATGGGCATTTTGTTGAATGGAGTTGGACGTTTGGGGGTCTCTCTTTTATTAGTTCTGAGAACCCTCTTGCCAGCATTTGGGCTCTTGTATTCAATGCCCAGGCTTTCTGTCTTTGGGTTAATCTCAAAGATTATGCTGATAGTGGTTTGTGAATATGGTTTTATCGTATAATTTTGTCTGCAAGCATTCAATTTTCAAATACTAATTTTCATGTATAAAACTGGTTTTAAAAGAATTGTTTATCGATTATTCCATATATATTGATGTTGAAGAACAGGACTAAAAGGACCTCAGAGGCATTCACCGGTGCCCACATTTCGGTGCCTGATGAACTTGGGCTCTGAGTTAGGCAGACCCTAGCTCCAGGCTGAGCCTCACCACACACTGCCTGAGTGGCCTGGGGAAACTGGTCCCCAGGAACTGCGAACTGGGGATTATGTAAGGACCTAACTAATGGGGTTATTGTGGAGATTAACTGAGGTCACTCATGCAAAGTGACGGCACAGTTCATGGCATAGAGTAAGTACTCTAAAAATATTTGTTTTTGTTTTTATTATTATTATTTTGGTAATTTTGACATAAACCAAATGACAGCCGAGATTGGCCTGATCTATAAACTATTGGGAAGGCTATTTTGAACACTCCCATTTTTTCCCTTTGGAAATCCAAAACTCTCCCTGGAATTCCTGCCAGTTCCCATGGAGGTTTGCGTTTCCACAGCCCTCTCTGGCATAATCTTCTGCTCCCACTGAGGTGGTCAGGTCAGAGATTGTCTCACCACCCACTCCCACTCATGTGTCTGTGTTCCGTGACCCAGCTGTGGAGAATTAAAACGTGCCTCTTACCTAGCTACACTGTCCTCGTCCAACCCATCACCACATCATGGTGGATAAAAACTGTCCTGAAGAAATGGGGCAAAGGCGAGGCTCAGTAAAGCAAAAGACTTTTCCTGCCCATCCCGGAATGATTTCTTCTGGTTCTGGCACTTCATTACCTAATCAAATAATGCTTAAATAGAAATATTTTCTAAAATACACCAAAAAATTAAAAGTGCTTATGTTTGGATTGTGGGACTAGGGGTAATTTTCTTTCCTTCTTTCTATATTTCTGAAACTTTAAACATTATGTAAATAAGTACACATTTCATAATCTTTTTAAAAAAAAAGACTAGGTTTTTTTTTTTTTTAAGATTTTATTTGACAGAGAGATCTCGAGAGAGAGCACAAGTAGGCAGAGAGGCAGACAGAGGGAGAGGGAGAAGCAGGCTCCCCACTGAGCAGGGAGCCCAACATGGGGCTTGATCCCAGGACCCTGGGATCATGACCTGAGCCGAAGGCAGCCGCTTACCCGACTGAGCCACCCAGGCGCCCCAAAAAGGCCAGTTTTTAAGGCCAGGGGAGAGAGCTTTCAAGGATTGGGGAAGACTTTGGTATTAACAGGAGAAATAAGTCCTTGCCCAGCAAACCTCATCTCCTTTTTCTGATCTTTTAAAATGTATTTCTCATGAGTTCCTCCTAATGGGAGTTGTTGTATTTTCTGTATCACAGTTCCAGATGCCCCCTCATTGGCAGCATAATAGGATTCTTTCTTTCTTTCTTTCTTTTTTTTTTAAAGATTTTATTTTTTATTTATTTGAGACAGAGAGAATGAGATAGAGAGAGCATGAGAGTGGGGAGGGCCAGAGGGAGAAGCAGACTCCCCGCCGAGCAGGGAGCCCGATGTGGGACTCGATCCCGGGACTCCAGGATCACGACCTGAGCCGAAGGCAGTCGCTCAACCAACTGAGCCACCCAGGCGCCCTAGGATTCTTTCTTTAACATGTCTTGACGTGCCAGTTGTTTCTGGAAGGCTCCTCCTATTCTTTGGTCCTCTGCTGCTCCAGGATGGAGTTTCAATGCTCAGGCTATCCCACTCTGGCTTCTGCCCAGTTCCACCCTTAACTTTGACAAAGAGAAGAGTCTCTCTTTCTCAGCTCCTGTGGAGCTCATTCCTCTCTTACTGATCCTTGTGCTCCCAGGACCACTCCCGCTAAGGTCACCAGTGTCTTCCATGTCACTGAATCCAGTGGGCAGTTTGCAATGATTGCCTTACTTGATCTCTCAGCAGCATTGGGAGTGGACACTTCCTTTCTCTTAAACCATTTCTTCTGCACATGGTTCCTTGACAGCATGCTCTCCTGATGGTTCTCTTCCAGCTGGATTCCTTTCTAGTTCGCTTTTCTGATTCCTCTTCTTCTGTCGATCTTTAAAGATTGGATTTCCTCAGATTTCTTCTCTTCTCACTCTACATGTTCTCCCTGGGTAACCTCTCTGGGTCTCATGATTTCAAATATAATTTATGTGCCACTGACTACAAATTTAACTGCATTTCAGCAAATCTAAGACATCAGTGATGGTAAGATGCACCAAGATCTTATATCCCACAAAGAAAGACAGAAGTACTGCCAATTACATGACATAACAGCTTCTTACACATTAACTGTAAGACGAATTCCATTTTCAGAAATGTCAGAATATGAAAAAGGCACACTCAAGAATTAATGATATGCTGGGGCGCCTGGGTGGCTCAGGCATTAAGCGTCTGCCTTCGGCTCAGGTCATGATCCCAGGTCCTGGGATCGAGGCCCACATCGGGCTCCCTGCTCGGAGGGAAGCCTGCTTCTCCCTCTCCCACTCCCCCTGCTTGTGTTCCCTCTCTTGCTATATCTGTCTCTGTCAAATAAATAAAATCTTTAAAAAAAATTAATAATATGCTGTAAAATGTTTTTGCATAGATGAACTGCAATTTGCAGAGTATTGAATACCTAGTGTGTCTTAAGCATGGTGTTCCTGGAATGCACAAATGAATCATAATAACGTTGTCTAGGGAAGCTGGTAGTTTCCTGAGTCCTGTCTCTCCAGGCATGAAATAGGCCTTATTACCATATAGCTTATTATATGTCTAAATAAGGTAGAATTAAGTTAGCTGAACAATGAGGCAGAGTTATTGAGCCAGAGGATCGTCAAGATGGTGTCCAAACTCTTGAGATTTGTTTCATTTTATCTACAGTTGACTGACTCTAGAGTCATAGTCAAGAATGTTCTGGTTATCTTAGTGTAAACCATGTGGTGGCCTCTGAGCAGTGCTCCCTATCATCACACAACTTCTCAGACAATTGAATTTTAATTTTTATTACTCATTTATTTTGTTGTTACAGATCACTGGGAAATTGTGCTCTTCTTGTTTCCCTCATTTTTTTATTTCCTTTTTTCTCCCTCTACTTCAAAATTACTTTTAACAGCAATGGGACCTATAAGAACTATTGCCAAATTTTGGAAATGTAATTTTCCTGCAACAGCAGCCAAAGTTAACAAAAAGACACAGAAAAAAAAATCTCATTAAGTATTCTAATCTACCACCATCTGCGAACCTCGTTCTGTTTCACTAAGCCTTTCTAAAAATAATCTGAGCTGTATAGCTTCCTTCACTTCTATGGAGAGAATAATCCATACTAAATTACGTTTGCCTCAAAATATTACCTTATGTTCAATCTGATTATCCCAATAAAGTTTTGTCTCCTTAGTCCTAAGGGCAGGGAAAATCATTTACATTACGCTTTTAGATGCTGTTAACTAGTGTATCACCCCTGAACCTCCACTTAATTTAGGTAGTTATATTTTAGCATGCAAATCAGTATTTTCCCATAGAAATGTTCCAAAAATAATATATCTCCTTTTTTTCTTCTCCCACAACTGTCTTCCATAAGACCTTTCTTGTTGTTAGTTCAGAATAGAACATTTAATGACAAAAGTTTAAATAAAATAATCTGATCATGTGGGAATTGAAAAATATTCTCCTTAAATACTCCTGGGTCAAAGAAGCAATAAAAAAAAAATGCAGTTATAGACTCTTCTAGAAAGGACGAAGAACAAGAATACTGCAAATAAAACCCATAAGGTGCAGCCAAAGATTTACTTGGAGGAAAATGATTGGACTTTAAGACTTGTTATTAAACAAAAAGAATGACAATGAATGAGCTGACTCGAACCTGAGAGTTCAGAAAGGAACAAAGAAACAAACAAAGACACATGATATACCAAGGAAAGCTGAAATATTATTAACAAAGGAGCAGAAATTAAACAATTAGAAAAGAGAAAAATTAGTAAATTTGTAGATCCAAGACTTGTTACTTTGAAGAAAACCCTTTGCCTATCTAATCACAAGAAAGTTAAAACATAGTTCACAATTTAGGAATGAGAGAAAGGTTAAAGGGGGAGGGATTCACCCACAGATAGGAATTAAAAATGTCTAAGAATTTGAAAACCAGCGATTAGAAGATAATTTGTAAAGACAATAGATGTCAAAATGAGATTTAGTAAAAAATGGTAACATTGAAGGGAAGCTGGCTGGCTCAGTCGGTAAAACGTGTGACGCTTGAAATTGGGGTTGTGAAGCCCCACGTTGGGTGTAAAGATTACTTAAAAAAATAAAATCTTTTGGGGCACCTGGGTGGCTCAGTTGTTAAGTGTCTGCCTTCGGCTCAGGTCATGATCCCAGGGTCCTGGGATCGAGCCCCGCATTGGGCTCCCTGCTCGGGGGGAAGCCTGCTTCTCCCTCTCCCACTCTCCCTGCTTGTGTTCCCTCTCTCGCTGTGTCTCTCTCTGTCAAATAAATAAATAAATAAAATCTTTTAAAAAAGATAAAATCTTTTTAAAAAATGGTAACATTGAGTAGATATATAACCACATAAGAAATGGAAAGAATTATTAAATAATTAATTCTGTATAAAGAAGTACCTTTTTTGTATTTTTTTGTTTCAAAAAATGTGTATGATGAAATCTTTCTAATTAATGTCATCATAATCGTGATGAATTCACCTGATAAAAGTAGAACAAATAGGCTGGTACATGTCAGTCTCTCTTAAAAGTATAGATGCAAAAACAAAACAGAAAACAAAACAGTTATAGCTGGTAAAATACAAGAAATATTAAAACACCAATCCTGAGAATCCAAGACTTGTTTAAAGATTAAGAAATCTATTGCTATTGTAATGTAGGACTAAAGTAAAAAAGCAAATATTCATCCAAATACATATTTTAAAAAACACAGTGTTCATTCCTGATTTTTAAAAATCAAAATTCTTAGTGAATGAAGAATAGGTCACTTCCACAATGTGATAACAAAACATCAACATCAAACTCAATGGTGAAATATTGGAAGTGTTCCCATTAAAAATAGAGGTACACATGAAAAGATGCTCAACATCATTAATCATCGGAGAAATGCAAAGCAAAATCATAGTGAGATACTATCTTACACCTACTAGGATGGCTGTAATCAGAAAGAGAGAGCATAAAAAGTGTTCTCAAAGATATGGAAAAATTAGAACTTCATACATTGGTAGTAGGATTGTTAAATGGTACAACCGCTTTGGAAAATAATGTGGAAGTTCCTTACAATGTTAAACAGAGTTAGCATATGACACAGCATTTCCATTCCTGGATGTATGTGTGTGTATATGTATATACCCAAGAGAAATGAAAACAAATGTCCTCACAACAGCTTGCACAAGAACGTTCATAGCAGCATTATTCATAATAGCCAAAATTCTTAATCTCAGGAAACAAACTGAGAGTTGCTGGAGAGGTGGGGGGTGGGAGGGATGGGGTGGCTGGGTGGTAGACATTGGGGAGGGTATGTGCTATGGTGAGCGCAGTGAATTGTGCAAGACTGATGAATCACAGACCTGTACCTCTGAAACAACTAATACATTATATGTTAAAAAAAAAAAAAAGAAGATAGTAAGAAGGGAAAAATGAAGGGGGGCGGAAATCAGAGGGGGAGACAAACCATGAGAGACGATGGACTCTGAGAAACAAACTGAGGGTTCTAGAGGGGAGGGGGGTGGGGGGATGGGCTGGCCTGGTGATGGGTATTAAAGAGGATACGTACTGAATGGAGCACTGGGTGTTATATGCAAACAATGAATCATGGAACACTACATCAAAAACTAATGAGGTAATGTATGGTGATTAACATAACATAATAAAATAAAAAACAATGTAAAATTTAAAAAAAAAGTAGAAACAACCCCAATGTCCATCCACTGACAAATGGATACATAAAATGTGATGTATCTATATCTTTATAATGGAATATTATTGGCAATACAAGGCAATGAAGTACTGACACATTGTACAGATGGATCAACTTGGATTGAAACATGGGTTGAAAACATGAGGCTGAATGAAGGAAGCCAGTCACAAAGTACGACATATTGTAGGAGCCCCTTTATATGAAATGTCCAGAATAGGCAAATCCACTGAGAAGAAGTACACTGACGGTTGCCTAGTGCTGAGGTGGTTGGGGAAGAAGTGAAGAGTGAATGCTAATGGGTTCAGGGTTTCTTTGAGGGGCGAAGAAAATGTTTTAAAATTGATCGTGGTGATGGATGCATGAGGATGGTATGCACAATGCTGTGGATATGCTAAAAACCAGTGTAGCACACTTTAAGTGGGTGGGTATCTCAATAAAGATGTTATTAAAAAAAGAAACAAATGAAAATGTGCATGAATGCTGTTGCTGGTATTCACAGCAATCTGCCAGTAAACAAGGAGAGGAAAAGATGTATGAATACTGGAAAAGAAGAAACAGATTATTACAGAAAATATTCCTATCAGAGTGTCCAAGAGACCTCACTGAGAAAATTAGTAGAGGCAGTAAAAGAGTTTGGTAAAGAAGAAATTATAAAACACACAAATAAAAATTCGGCTGTAGGCTCTTCTCCTTACTGATAGAGTTCTTATGAGTACATAAGAAATGATGATCATCTAGTAGGAAAATAAACCAGCGACATGAAGGCCATTTACAAGAGACACAGTGGTGAATAACGATATGAAAGGAACATATCCGTAATGAAGGAAATACTTTTTAAAACTATGAGTTAATAGGTTAAGAGCCTCCTGTTGAATGAGCATCTTTTTTTTTTTTTTTAAGATTTTATTTATTTATTTGAGAGAGAGAATGAGATAGAGAGAGCATGAGAGGGGGGAGGGTCAGAGGGAGAAGCAGACTCCCCGCTGAGCAGGGAGCCCGATGCGGGACTCGATCCCGGGACTCCAGGATCATGACCTGAGCCGAAGGCAGTCACCCAACCAACTGAGCCACCCAGGCGCCCGAATGAGCATCTTTTAGGTAGACATTCACAGGGCCTCAGGAATAATACAACCATCTCAGACTAAGTCGTATGAATAAAAACATATTTTAAATACCACATTTTTTATTTACCTCATCAGATCCCTGAAAATTGGGCAGAAGTGGGATGGGACCGTCCAGTGCTCTTCTCAGAAGGCTGCTTTGGTTCTAGGGCTCAGAGAAGACAAAGGCAACATAATGTCTTGAGTGCTGTTTGACCTTGGTGTCCTGAGGGGCACTCATTAGGTCTGCTCTCCTCCAAGGTTTTCCCTAGAGCAGGGGGGATGCCCTGTGCTCTCCAAATACATCAGGGCCACAACTTCCATATTAGACTGAAGATTGGAGCAAATGTGGTTCACTAGTCCCTGAAGCTTCCTCGGGGAAGCGAGCAGCCCTCTTGGCTTGAGAGGTGAGGGTCGAGCCAGCGTCTGTCTGTAGATGGTTGATCCTCAGTGAGAGCAGTGCCAAGCCCACCATCATTATAGGAGTGTTCCTCTGGTCACTGTGGTGGCCCTGCCTTGTTAGAGTCATAGTTCCCTCAGTTTCCACTTGCCCTGAAGAGATGATCTTAGAATGTCCATTATATTTTATATTGGACTGATCCCAATCCACATATCCTTGAAACTGCTCTGCCTATAAGAGAGGTATGCTTGATGAAAATTGTTTCCAGAGATCTCTCTTAACCATTCCAAGGTCAGTGGTGAAAATTCCACTTATTAGAGAGATTTTATTATAAATGAATGTGAGCATTTTAATTTGGTAGGTGTTCCTTGTAAACACGCAGAACATTTCTCTGATACTTTTTGCTCTCATATATTTCCTGCTAGTTTATGTGGAAGCAAACTGCCTTAAGGCTGTTTCTACTACCGAGAAATACATAGATATAATATTGTCCTTTTAATAGGCATAATTCATACATGGTTATTGTAAAAACTCAGAACTATGATGCATACACTTCCTGCCTTCCATTGGAATTGTATAATTACAGTGAAATAAAAATGCTGACTTATTTAAAATACAAAGAGGGCATTCTTAAAGAATATGGTCTATAAAATTTTGTGGTACATTTAAAATGATATTTTAAGTAATTGGTGAATTTTTATCTTTTGATCTACAGAGTCACATACTGAGATCTAATTAAGAGGATGAGTTTTAGGTTTTCTTATTGGGAGAATCCTCAAAATTATATTTTGGATTAAATATAAGATTACCTACTTACTATTTATTTTTATGAGTAGTCTTTTGCTTTATGATAACTCTGTCAAACTGATTTCTCTAGGTCGAAAATGTCCGCTTGGTAGATCGAATATCTTCTAAAAAAGCGGCCCTAGGTACTTTGTATTTGACGGCAACTCATGTCATATTTGTGGAAAACGCACCTGACACAAGAAAAGAAACATGGGTATGCATTCCTTATTTTTGGCTTTATACATTTTCTGTTGTTTTGAGTAACAAGTTTTGACCCTGTGGTTGGGCTTTTTGATATTTGGGTGTTCAGAGGACTGTTTTTGGAGGGTCAGCTTCGCGTTCTTTTGCACAGAGTCAAATCCCCTTGATCTACTTATTCATTTTAAACACTAATTATTTAAACATCATCAAAGATAGGCCTAGAAATAGAGATGTAAATGCTTCATGGTACAGCTGTCAAGCAGAGATTCGAGAACATCAGTGCCCGGTATAGCACTTAGCTAGGGCCTTATTTGCAATACATTGTATTTGTAGGATCCAGTAATGCAGACCGTTTAGTTATTATGTTGTCTTCACTTTTCTGATAATTTGAAAACGGAGGAAAGCAAAGCTAGGGAAGAGTCCGAATGTCAGATATTTCTGCTACTTAGTAATGAGACCATTGGATACATCTTATTTTATATAGCCATCCAACTCCCGACACTCTGACTAGAATCAGAATCCCTGAATTGTAGATTTTTCCCTTTTCTGTATTCTGTGGACATTGTTACATTTTCAGCGGAAGGTGGCAGGCATTATTGTGTGGAGAGAAATAGTGACAGATGGTGACTACACTTGGGAGCATAGCATAATGTATAGAGTTGATGAGTCAGTATATTGTACACCTGAAACTGATGTAACAGTGTGTGTCAACAATATCTACATAACAAAAGATAACAAATGTTCCCATTGACTGAGCAGAAACCTACCCCCCACCACACACTGAAGCACCAGAGAGATGCACTTCAGCCTGATTTTCTTTAACATAAATCTCTTCTCCAGCCTGCCTGACTACCAGCAGCTTAGAAAACAACAGTCTCAAGTTGCTATTGAACTTGAGCATCCCATGTGGAATTAAGGAGCATGGTGGCACCTCCCTGTGGAGCCATCTCTAACTTTTGTTGATTGCGAGGTTTATTTTACTAACTTCTCATGACCTTATTTAATCTTAGCTATTAAGTGCGTTCACCATTTGACTACCAAAATGTTCCCTTACCTGGACTTGTACAAAATTGTATGCTGAATAGTTGGCTCTAAATAATTAGCGTGGCTATCAGAAGACTTGGTAATGAAAAATAAAATGACAAACTTAGATGGCTCTTTCCCGGAACATTGGTTCTTGTTGTCTGAGTGCAGGTGTTGAGCTAGCTAAAGGCCGGGGGGGGGGGGGGGGGGGAGGGGGAAGTGTTTCTTGTCCGTGTTCCTTCGGAGATCTGGGTTGTGCTTGTCTCATTTATCAGTTATCAGTGCTTAGCTTCTCCGCATGACTTTTGGTTGTAGATTCTTCACAGTCAGATTTCCACCATTGAAAAACAGGCAACAACTGCTACCGGGAGCCCTCTGCTTATTCGCTGCAAGAACTTCCAGCTGTTACAGCTCATCATCCCGCAGGAACGAGACTGCCATGATGTGTACATCTCTCTGATACGCCTTGCGAGGCCAGGTAGGGCAGAGGAACTCAGCATTGTGTACGTCGCACCCTGAGGTTCACAAATCGTGTTCAAGAAATATGCATAGCTTAAGAATTATGGTGTTTTAGGAATTATATGTTTTCCCAAGTCCTCCAATGAGGCCAAGAATTCTGAATGATTCATTGCCTTTTAGGGGCTCTCCCTAAGTTGTTCACTATACGAACCTCTTTCATTATTCTTAGTATTCACTTTGTCTTGGGTGGGGGGGGAGGGTTTATAGCTGTTCCTTTTGGAGTGAACTCGTATTAAAATCATGCCCTTCCCATACAATGATTATTGAAGCCTAAGATAAAACTGACAAATTGTTTTGTGTGGAAAACATTAATATCAAACAGCTTAAGGGTACTTCCCCCTCTTGGGGCTTTTAAGGTTTGGTTTTTTATTGCTTTGTGATGGTGATAGAGGTTTCCCAAGGTTGGTATAACCAGACGTTTGTTAGCATCAGTTGTATTCACAGTGTGGATCTGTTGGTTCTCCTAAACAAAACCTTCTTAAGTGTCGTGGGAAGAATGTTTAGTTGATTTGAAAAATAGATGCTGTCAGTTTCTCTTCTGTTCTATCCCTCGGCTTGGGGTCTTCCAATTTATGGCTTCCTGGGCACTTCTAGAGAAGCGTTTCTTGTCTCTCTGTGTGGCTTGTATGGGTTGCGGTGTCCTTTTGCTTAAAAGAAATAGACATCTGAGTTTCTGGGGAGAATTCAGTAAAAATAAATCTTTTATATAAGAGTAATCTCCATGGTAGTGTTATACCAAAATTGCTGACAAGGGAGATGGAATATATCTTTATAGTTACTGTGCTAAATGCTTTTTGATTCAGGACAAGAAGTTTGGTTGTAACGTCTGCAAGGGGCTTGGCTGGGTCCTCCATTTCATATGGTGTGACCGTATCATCTGCAGATAGCGAAGAACTCAAGTTATTTCTTGAAAATGATGCTAGGGAGCTGTCAAAACCTGATAGTTTTGACTTGACTTTGCTCCCCTTTCAAAGCAGTTGGTGGAGGATTTTTCATCTCCGTGTGTTGCACAGAAATGCAAAGTTAGCCAGAAAAGCAGTTGAACTTTTTAGAGGGTGCACTATAATTGGAACAGAAGTTCTGGGAAGATGTGTGTTAGGTTGCGTGCAACAGCGAATGCGAGGAGAACTGTGTATCAGCAATTTCTGTATCACTGATTAATGGCTGGGCTGTGTAATAAATGTGCTCTGACCGGACTAATAGGATTTAGGAATAGCCCAGAGAACTGGGAAAGAGCTGAGTGGCTGGAAGGGCAGATCACAGTGAACGTGAGGGCTGTGGCTGGTGCTGACAGTCATTGCAAGGGTCCCCATGGAGGAAAATCTCTGTGTTCCTCACTTTTTTTAAAACTCCCACTTTTTCTTAAAGGTGACGTTTGGGAGGTAGGTATTAGACATAGCCAGAGAGCCAAAAAGGAAATCATAGTAATGAATTGAATTAAGTTTATTACCTTAGAAGATTTTTAGAAAGCCACCAGCATTTTGAAACCCTGGTATTAGAAATGTCAGTTTACATAAAACACAGTACTTTAATAAGTGTGGGAAGATGAAATGGAACCCAGACAGTTTCACAGTTTAATGTTAGAGGCAATGCTAAAATTAGGATCTGTTACAGCCTACAACCTTGGAAGCAGGCTTTTGAATCTGGGTGGAGGTAGAGAAAGGTGGAGGGGGTCCCAGCTGGGAATAGGGGTGGCTTATCAGAGCCATCTGAAGATCTTTTACAAAATATACCTCCCCCCTCCTCTGGGTCTATCAGAGTGTGTGTGTGTGTGTGTGTGTGTGTGTGTGTGTGTGTTAGCACGATACAGCTCTCTGTGGTTGCTCTGGTTTGTCACCAACACGAATCACCTATTTTCAGTACCTTTAGAGATATAGCTAAGTTTCAAGGTCCTGTAGAGGACAGATTTTCTTATTTTATTATGTACAAAAGAAGAAATGCTTGGGAGTCCATTTAAGTCAAGTCCTATGAAGGAGATTTTCAGAACTCTTGAGATTCTCTCTTCACTGAATTAGGATTTCTAGGATAAGGGTACATCAAACTACTAAAACATTTAGCGAGATTTTATTGGTTGGTCTTTGGTGTGAATTCAGATTGGTAAGAATGAAAAATTAAAGTAGCCAAAGTCAGTAAGCTCTTTAATTCTTAATAAAGAATAATTTAGGTTAAAGTAAAACTTTGGCCCCAATGAGAAATAGATCCAGTGTACTAATAAGGATATACATTTTTCTGATGAAAAGACCCCTATTTCTCAGAGAGCTTCCATTTTTCCCATGTGCATTCTCCTCCCTCTGATTTGGCTTCTGCTGTTTATTTTTCTATCAATTATCTTTCCCTCTGTAGTGTTCCTGGACCCTTCAACATTTAAACCATCTTTGTTTATTTTCCCATTTTTTCTAAATGATAGTTTTTTTTTTTTCAGTTCTTCTTAGTCCCCAGTTCTTCTGCACACATATTATGATTTTACAAATCTTGTGATTGACATCATCTCATTTGCTCAATTTCACTTTTTGGGGGGGCGGGGCTTAATTTCACTTTTGATACCCTTGTCTGTCATGGCTGCTTATGTAGTGTCTGCAGTGGTAATTTGCTTTTTATTGACGATACTGATCTCTGAGTCCAGAAGTCCTTTTCCACAGCCCTGGTGTTTCATTCAAACACTTACTTGTTGAAAATAGACAGCAGACGTCTCCTTATTTTTATTCTAAATCTGCAAAGTCCAGTAATAACCAGGCTGTCTTCTTAACCTTGTTTCACTGGTTTTTCAGCTCTGCTATTTTAGATTGCCTGAATTAAGCAGAAGGTTGGGAGCAGCTGAGCTTTCAATTGTTACTTTTGGTTCTAATAAACTCCACATATGTGTGTCCGCCTGATGACTGCCGGTCACTTTTCCCTTCCTAGACCCACCTCCTCATTCTGCGAATGCCCATTTGTGTTTGTTCTTTCCTTTGGAGTTTTAAAAAATTTGCACAAGGGAAACAATCAGTAAAATAACTGTATTATTCAGGTTTTACATTGGTCATTGCAAGTTTTTCTTTTTAAAGTATTTTTTTTTATTATACTATTGTTACCTTTTGTTTCTCCCAATTAGTCTATCACGGTAATTCCTACCCTATTTTTTTTTTCCAAAATATTCTGTTTACATAACCAGTTAGCCTGATACCTGGGAAACAAACCAGGTTGTTTTTCTTTTTTCTCCAATTGCTTTGTCTTGCCCACAGCTGCCTTATCTGGTGGAGTGAACACCCTTTCCTTTTTTACAGGAGAGAAGGGGTGGGGGTGTAGAGACGGGGCCATTTGGAGGCTGGGTGGTTCCAAGTTGAAAATTGCCACGTGATGGCATAAATACCCCCCCCAGGGAGTAGGAAGTGGGATTGCCCGAGAGCCAAGGCTTTGATGAGAGCAGTAGGTATGGACCCCGTCGCAGTGCCGAGGGCTTCCCTGTGTTAAGGAGTCCAGCTGAACAGTAGTGCTTAAGGAATGCCAAGTCAGTCAACACATGCATCTCTTAGGCCATCTCCTGAGTCCCGAAACGCTGATTTGGCTTTCCTAGAAACGTACCCAAAATGCTATCCATTCTTCTTCTTCTTTTTTTTTTTTTTTTAAATGCTATCCATTCTTAATTTAAGGCAGTATTTTAGAAATTGTTCTTTTTCTTTCTGGATAGAAAAACCTTCAAGTCTGCCTTTGCTTGGCAGTTGTAAGATTTAAATAGGTAAATAAAGTAAATACTAGAATGATTTCTGCATAACTTTTTCTGAAAAACCTTTTTTTTTTTTTTTTTTTAGATTGGAGGTGCACATTCAGCTTACTCCCACAGTGCAAAGGCATGTGGGGTATTTGCTTCTTACGGAAAGAGCTCTGGAGGAGAGCCCTTTGGTGCACCTCCTGTTGAACCCTGCTCTCACTAATAGCAAAAGACATTTGAGGTTGGGTGTGATGGCTCAGACTCCGTGGGGTGAGAAGCCAGTGGAGTATTTAACCTGTCTGTTTTAAGAGATGAGGGTGAGGAATCAGGGATCTGACCTTTCTGAAGGAGACGTATTCTCCATTCAGATTCTGTAAAGACTAGAGATTTCTTTAGCCCTACTTTTGGTGTGGTTTTTAACTCACCTCCTTGTGATTACTAAGAATTCTGCTACGTATTTTGCAGGAGATGGAGGTGAGAGGAACAGAACATTGTGAATGGGAAATATTCAGTGAAATTTACATCTGTGTTAATGGTACTTTTTAATTTCTCAGAGTAGGCAGTCATCCACTGAAGGCTTCCCCTGGGCTGGCCTTTGGGTAAGAAGCTTGCCTATGTTAATAAGACTGAGTATTGGCTGACAAAAATGTGGGTTTCTTTGCCCTTGTGTAGAATTTTACTTAAATTGGGCTAGAGCTATGGTTGATCACCCTTTTGCTTAAAAATAACTAAAAGAAAACATTTCACAGTTTTAGTGGCAACCAATCCTAATGCCTCCCAGTTCAAGAATGATCTTCTTAATATCTGCTATAAACTGTTCTTGCTTTAATTTCTGTTCTGTGTGCTTGCCTCCTCCCAATGACAGCAGGCGTAAGCCCATACAAAGAAAACTATCCATAGTTCTAGAATGGTTTTCTCCTTCTACCTTTAAACCTAGTTGTAACTACTCGACAAAGGGAACTTAACGTCCATTATTAACCCCGTGTTCATAAGCTCTTCTTTCACTGAGGGACTGAGGCTTTCTCAAGAGATTCTTTTGGCCTCTTAACCAAATTGCATTTGCGGTTAACGTTATGGTAGCAGAGGTCTGAGTCATGAAATGGTACTGAGGGATGGAAAAGATGTGTCAGTGTCCAGCCGATGGTTCCCAGAACAGGATCTCAATTTCGTAGTCTTCCTGCTCCAGTAGCTAAGATTATAAGAGACAGTTCCTACTGAGAGCGTCGACTTCATGTTTGTGTGTACAGATATCTGTGGGCGTGCGCTTTCTTATTGGTTGAAATTGTCAGTGTCTCAAAGCTTGAAGTTTAGAAATATATCAGGAGAAACTGAAATAGAACATAGTTTATCTAACTGATAAACTTACTTTTGCTTCTTTCCTACAAGAAAGAGTGCATGTCTAATGAAAAAATCTGGTCCTTAAAATATGATCCTTATCTTTCTTCCTCCTTGTAGATGAGTTACTTCCATGGTAATCACAACAAGCCTGAAACTGAGGTTAGCTCTCAGGCTGCCTGTGTGTTTCTGTGGCCTTTTGCTGACGGTGAGATCCTTTCTTGGGCCTCCAGACACATGTGGAAGAGCCATTAAATTAACCACATCTGAATGTCATCAACAGATTAAGGAATAAATGGGGGGACCTAAGAAAATTGAGGAGAAAGAAACCTATTGGAGAAAAAGAAGATGATTCAGGGGATGGAACAAGGAAGGAGAAGACACAAAAGTGGTCCGTCTGGGGAGAAGGATCTGCCTTAGAGGGGCAATGCGTGTGATTAGGAGCATGCACTCTATAGCCAGATTGCCTAATTTAAATCCAGAGTCTCCACTTACTAGCCCTGTGGCCCTGGCGATATTCCTTGACCTACCTTTGCCTCAGATTTCTCATCTGTAAAATCAGGCCCATCATGGGTTAATACATTTACTAAGAACAGAATCTGGAATGAAATACGTGTTCAGTGATAATCAGCCATGATTCATCTTTACCGGAGGTGCTTGGATCTGCACTATCCAACATGGCTGCATGTGGCTTGTGGGCACTTGAAATGTAGGTAGAATGAGTGAGGATATGCTGTCAAGTGTGAAATACACGTGGAATTTCAGAGACATTATGAAATAAGATACATAAAATATTAAAAAGTTTTATACAGGGCGCCTGGGTGGCTCAGTCGGTTAAGCATCCTACTCTTGATATCAGCTCAGGTCTTGATCTCAGGGACATGAGTTCAAGCACACTGGGCATGGAGCCTACTTCAAAAAAAAAAAAAAAAAGAAAGAAAGAAAGAAAGAAAGAAAAAGAAAAAAGAAAGAAGTGGAAAGAAAATCACGTTAAATTGGAAATAATTTTTAAAAAAAAGGCACTAGGGGCGCCTGGGTGGCTCAGTCGGTTAAGCGACTGCCTTCGGCTCAGGTCGTGATCCTGGAGTCCCGGGATCGAGTCCCACGTCAGGCTCCCTGCTCAGGAGGGAGTCTGCTTCTCCCTCTGACCCTCCTCCCTCTCGTGCTCTCTGTCTCTCATTCTCTCTCGCAAATAAATAAATAAAATCTTAAAAAAAAAAAGTTTTATACACATGTTGAAATGATAATATTTGGATATATTGGCTTTCTAAGAAAATATATCCGTAAAATTAATTTCATTGTCTCTTTTTAGTTTCTTAATATGGCTGCAAGGACATTTTAAGTGACACATGTGGCTTGCTTATATTCTTGTTGGACAGCCCTGGCCTAATTGCTTCCTTCAACATAACAAGATCAGGGCAGGAAAATCAAATCCTCACTCTAAATGGGGAAGGCTGTTGGCCCTGGCCTCACAAGCAGAAAGGGTGGTACATAAAGACGTAGACATCCTGGCAGAATTGAAAGCAGACTTTCATCAGACAGCCCCGAGTTTGCCCCTCATGACCACGGTGACTTACACTATCAATTGCTTTTTTTATGAATCCTATGAATTTTGTGTGAGCAGTGCAATTATGACATTGATGTGTCTGCTGTAAGTTCAGATGTTTTCAGGGCAAACATCTGTATACATTTCACAGATGTTATTTCTTTTTTTCATATGGTGAGTATCAACATGGGGCAGCGGCCTGGGCCTCCATCCACCTCCGAGAGGCCATCCCAAATCCAAGCTCGATATACATAAACAGATTGAGTTCTTGATGTCTAAGGATACATACATTCTTAATTAATTTTTAAAGTTCCCTTTCTTACGTGTTCTGGAGAATATGTTTGGCTTCAAAAGCAACTTAAAAAAAAAGCGCAAAATGGAGAAGGCCTTGTTTCTGAAGGGAAAGGAGCTCTTGCAAAATTGAGTTCGCTTGTTGCAAGGTCTCCATGTCATTGCTGGGAGGAGGTGGGTGAACCTGCCCCCAGAGACGGGGTGCTCCTTGCAGTGTCCCGAGGGGCAAGAAGCTGCTTTGGCTTCTTGATGTAATCCAGCCCAGATAGAATGCTTTTGAGGAGATTTGGTTCTGGATTTGACTTGGTTTGATTTGGCTTTATTCTCCTTTATCTTGCAGTGAAATATGAAGAGTTATACTGCTTTTCATTCAACCCCAAGCTGGATAAAGAAGAAAGAGAACGGGGCTGGATGCTGATCGATCTCGGTGAAGAGTACAAGCGAATGGGCCTCCCTAATGATTATTGGCAGCTCAGCGATGTGAATAGAGACTACAGAGTGAGTGCGGAGGCATTACTTAATCCAAGGGAACTCATGATTCACATAGCTTAGCATGACCTCTGTTTAATCTCCTTTAGTTTTTACAGCTCTTTGTAGATACAGATATGTGGATTTGCAAGTCTCCCCTGGTTACTGTGAGCTGCATTTCCTACCTGCATCTAGAATCAAAGAGTTTGGCCAAGGGAACCTTAGAGAACCGCCCCCCCCGACACCTTCCCCTAATGGTTAAGGAGATGGAAACCCAGAGAAGCCCAGTGGCGGGCGTCATGGCCAGGCAGTGGGTGGGAGAGCCGGCCAGGGCCAAGTTCTCCCATCAGCTCTTTTTATAGTGCAGCGAGTGATTAGTGGGGAAGTCACAAGGACTCTGATGGCAGTCTGGCACCAGCTCCTCTCTGTACTCACTGAACTCTTGATTGGTACACAAGGTCACCAAGAGGCTTCCCTAGAGAAATGTGGAGAAATGTGTCTACGCTTACAGAAAGGCCTATGGAGAGGAAGGGAAGCAGGAGGGGCAGAATCAATCTCATATTGTCCCTAATGATGGGCTTACAAATCAATGTTGGTTTCCCTATTAATTTTTAAAATATTTTAGGTAATAAAAGCAATGCAAGAATGTTGCAGAGAATTTATAAAAGCAAGAAAAAAGAAAAAATACCCACCATCTCAGTGCCCTAATGTTCGTCTATTAGGTTTTAAAATTTTCCTTCAGTTTCTTTTCTCATCTGCATAGTTTTAATAGCTCTTTTCTTATATAAGCAATGCATTTAATGATTCGAAATTGGAAAGTACAGAGGAAAGGGAACTGTTCCAGTATATATAACAAATATGGAATCATATTACACATGCCTTGTGTTTGCTTTTCTTCACCCATCATACTGTTTTTTCCTAATAAATATATTTTATATCATTTAAAAATGTTCTATAAAATCACATAGTATGGCTATATCCTGTTCTTTCTACCTAATCTCCAATTTTTAGACATGCAGATTATTATTATTTTTTATGATTTTAAATAAACATAGTGAGAACATCCTCATACCTATACTTCTGCCCATGTTCAAATTCTTTTTAAAGACAAATTCCTAAAGGTGAAATTTCTGTGTCAAAAAGTTTACATAAATTTTTGTACATGTTGTCAAAAAGAACTGCAGAAAAGTTGGACCAATTTATATAAATTCTCAGCAGCCGTGTATGAGAATGCCTGATTCTTTGTTCCCTCACTGAGAAAGATGTCAGTTCTTAAAAAGTTTTTTTAACAACTTGATAGTGGGACAAGTGATGTCTCATTTTAATTTAATCTACATGCTTTGATTTCTTGATTTGTAGATTTGTATATGCTGATTGACCATTTATATCTTATCTCCTGTTTATTGACCATTTCTGGTTACATTTTTAAAATTTTTTATTATTGACGTATAGTTGGCATACAATGTTATATTAGTTTCAGGTGCACAACATAGTAATTCAGCTAGTCTATACGTTATGTAATGCCCACCACGGTAAGTATAATCACCACACAATGTTATTACAATATTATTAACTCTATTCCCGTGCTGTACTCTTCATCCCTGTGACTTATTTGTTTTATCACTGGAAGCTTGTACCTCTAACTCCCCTTCACCTCTTTCTCCCACCCTTCTACCTCTCTCCGCTGGCAACCAGTTTGCTCTCTGTGTTTATGAGTCTATTTCTGTTTTTTGTTTGTTTCTTTGATTTCACATAAGTGAAATCACATAAGTGAAATCATATGGTATTTGTCTTTCTCTATATGACATTTTACTTAGCATAATGCCCTCTTAAGTCCATTTATGTCAGAAATGTCAAGATCTCATTCTTTTTTATGGTTGAGTGATATTCCTGTGTGTGTGTGTGTGTGTGTGTGTAATATATATATATATATACCACATTTTCTTTATTCATTTATCTATCAATGGACACAAGTTACTTCCAGATCTTGGCTATTGTAAATAGTGCTGCAATGAACAGAAGGATGCATATATCTTTTCAAATTAGTGCTTTTGTTCTCTTTGGGTAAATACTCAGTAGTAGAATTGCTGGATCATATGGTAGTTCTATTTTGAATTTTTTGAGGGACCTTCATACTGTTTTCCACAGTGGCTACGCCAATATACATTCCCACCAACAGTGCCAAGGGAGTTCCCTTTTTTCCACATCTTGCCAACACTCCTTACTTCTTGTCTTCTTAATACTAACCATACTGACTGGTGTGAGGGGATACCTCATTGTGGTTTTGGTCTTCATTTTCCTGGTGATGAGTTATGTTGAGCATGTTCTCATGTGTCTGCTTGCCATTTGTTGGTCTTCTTTAGAAAAACAGCTTTTCATGTCCTCTGCCCGTTTTTCCCTGGGATTATTTCGATTTTTTGGTGTTGAGTTGTGTAAATTCTTTATATATTAAACCCTTATCAGATATATTACTTGCAAATATCTAAATATCTTCTCCCATTCAGTTTGCTTTGTTGATAGTTTCCCTTGTGCAAAAACTTTTTATTTTGGTGTAGTCCCAATAGTTTGTTATATAAATATAGTAATAATTAACTATATATATATAAAAAGCATGTAATATTTATACAAATGCATCTATTTGCTAGCTAAAGGAATAAAAATAGTACAGTCCTGGTACAAAAATAGACACATAGATCAATGCTATTAAACCTCCTAATGTTCCCTCCAGATCACCTTCTGCTCCAATGTCACTGACTGCCATTTGGTGTTGTCCTTCTCTATTTATAATGTTCCTACATATGTAAGTGGTAAAAATGTATTATTTTGTGTTTTTTTAATATTTTCTATACATGGTGTTATGATGAATGTAGCTTACTGAAACTTGATATTTCACTTAACATTGTATTTATGAGATTCGTTTCATTTTTTTTTTTTTAAAGATTTTATTTATTTATTTGACAGAGAGAGACACAGCAAGAGCAGGAACACAAGCAGGGGGAGTGGGAGAGGGAGAAGCAGGCTCCCCGCAGAGCAGGGAGTCCGATGCGGAACTCGATCCCAGGACCCTGGGATCATGACCTGAGCTGAAGGCAGTTGCTTAACCAACTGAGCCACCCAGGCGCCCGATTCGTTTCATTTTTAGCACACACATCTATAATAGTTACCATGTGCCAGACACTGTTCTAAAAACCTGACAAATGTTAGCAGTCCCATGTGATAGCCATTGTTATCATCCTTGCTTTACAAATGGAGAAACTCAGGCATAAACCGATTAAATAACTGTCTAAGCCATCGAGAAGTGAAGAGACTGTTGAGACCTACAGCTCTCATTCCTTCATTCTTCACTGTGGTATTATACTGCATTTTACAGATAGACCACAGTTTAAAAAAAATTATTCTTATCCTTTTCTCCCTCTCCCTCTCTTTTTGTTTTATCATCACAAAGCTGTTAACTGGCTTACACATGACTCATAGTATATTGGGAGTTTCCATCTAGGAGTAGAATTTCTGAGTTACAGTGTATGTGGATTTTAGCCTTACCAGGTATTGCCAGGTTCTTTTCCAAAGTGTATGCATGGACTTATAGACTTAATAGCAAGATATACAAGTTCTCCCTACTCCACAGACTCACTGACAGTTGGTACTGCCTTTGTTTGGTGATAGACCTACTCATTGACCCAGCAATCTTACTTTTGGGAATTTATTCTAAAGAGTCAACATCATACACACACACAGTATGTGTAAGGTGACTTATTGAAGCATTGTTTGTAACAGCATATATTAGAAGAAACCCAAATTTCTTAATAGAGGATGAGTTAAATAAGTTTTGCTCTCTCCATATAATTAAATTAATGTGTAACCATTAAAAAATATGGAAGATTTCTGTCTACTGATAAGGAAATTTGTTATTTGCTATTTGTTATTTTTTATCCTTTTTTCTATAAGGTTGTCTTTTTTTATTGATTTGTAGAAGTTCTTTACATATTCTAGCTAATAGTGTGTTACCATGTAAAGCTGTTGCAAATCTCTCTTCTTCGGAGACGTTTAAATATTGCCCCTGGAGAATCTTTGGATCCTCAGAAGTTTTGAGTTGTTAGTGTTTCCTGTTTTGTTCCATGTTTTAGCATATTGTTTTTTTTTTTTTTTTTGATCCTGGCCTACTTATGAACTCTGTCCCAATTTTACACTATATAATTTCCATAGTTACATTTGTACCAATTATGGTTAGTATGGTTTTATAATAAGACTTGATATTGTATAGGTCAGTTCCTTCCACATCATTCTTCTGATATCTTGAATTTATAGATTATTTGGGGTAGAATGGACATGTTCATGAATTTTCTTCATAATTACACTTAAATCTAACAACCATAATTCTACTCTGTGAGTAGACATTTGGGGCTTCTTTGTTTCACTTATTATGAAGTATGTGGCAATGAATTTTTAGCCTTGAAATGAAAGGGAGGAAAATCCAAGTTTACAAAAGAAAATTGGATACATTTTTAAATTTTTAAAAAATATAACACGCCCTTGAGTCAGGAAGAAAATGAATCTAAGCTACATCTTGTAGAATAATATTTTCTTGGAAACACAGGTTCTTCCTATTTTCGATGAGATTTCCTTCTCGAATTAGCGCCACAAACATGACTCATATTTAGTCACTTAAGTCCTACATGTAGAGACTACAAAACATGAGTTACTCAGCATTTCTTTTCCAAAGTAACACACAGCAAACCAAAACTAACAACCAACAAACTGTGTTGAAATAGAAGAGGTGAAAACTTAGGGGATTTTCTGATTTTACTAATACCATTGAAATGGGGAGAAAGGATTATGTACCCTTATTTATTACCAACTTAGACCTATAATAAAAGTTGATTTTCTCAAAAACTTTCTAATAGTCCATTGAGAAAGTTATGATGTCATCCATTACTTTTGCTTTTCATCTCGTGGTTGAGAAAATGTTTACTTTTTCCTCCCTTCTTTTATAAGAGTTATTTTTTCTTCTTTTTTTAGAGAAGGGGGGGAAGGGAGATGGAGAGGGAGAGAGAGAATTTTAAGCAGGCTCCACGCCCAGCGAGGAGCCCAACATGGGGCTTGATCTCACGACCCTCAGATCATGACCTGAGCCAAAATCAAGAGTCAGATGCTCAACCGACTGAGCCACCCAGGTGCCCCTATTTCTTTCTAATTAGAACAAAACAGGTTCAGAGGCTGTGCTGCTTTTTTCTGTTTGTGTGGTCTTGGGAGGCTAATCATCATCATCATCATCATCATCATCATCATCATCATCATTTCTATCATTATTACTTAGTCCTACTTATAAGACTTGTCTATGGTAGTCCAATTCTCAAAGCGAAGATTCCCTTCTGTACATAACTCCTGAAATTGTCTTTCTTAAATAAAATAATTGTCATTCATTACTAGGTTAAAATTTTAACCTGTTTCTCTTGGAATAAAATGTAAAGTATAATCTAAACCAGTAACTGAAATCTTGTTTCAGTTTTCTATAGCTGTGTTTTATATATTATGTATTACTTTATTTTATTTATATATAAATCATTTTATGTGGCTCATACCCTCCTTCTCCCCTCATAGTATATCATAAATTCCTTGAAATAAATTTTAGATCCTAAATGCTTAAGAAGAAAGTTGTCTGTGTAGATCTGTCTCAGTCTCTGACAACTAACTCTCCAACGTGCTCAGTTGAGTGGTCCTCAATAAATACAGAGGTCTAATTAAGATGCCTTGGATGGCATCTCAGATGGATACTACCCTACAGTGGTAAATGCATTTACTGCAAGAGTATAATCAGGTCAACAGAGATCACCTTTACTGGGAATGTAAAGTCCTTGAAGCCAATAACTCTTTTGTTATTCATTACTTCCCTAGCACCTAACATAATGCCTGGCACATGTGAAGTATTCGGTAGAAACTTGTTGATAGACAACAGTACTGTACTGTAATCAGCAAACTTGCCAAGAGTCTAGAACTTAATGATTCTGACCACTGAAAAGAAAGGAGAATTATGTAATGTGATAGGGGTGCTGATTATCACTACAGTGACAATCCTAGCACAGTATATAAATGTATCAAATTAACATGTGTACAACAGTATATGTCAAATATATTTAAAAAAACACTTGTTGAATGAGTGGAAGAATTATCAGAAGAGATTTTTCTTGGCGAGGCCAAACCAAGATATGCAGGCATTCCAGGCAGGCTAATTTATTTAGTGAAGGACAAGGAAAATAATTTCCTCATTAATAAAAAAAAAAAGTACGCAGAAATGATTTTAACTTACTCCACTTTCATTGGCTCAGGCAGTCAGTGTAAAGAAGGAAAATTCAGAGGAAAAGCCTTTTGTACTTTTCTGAACTCTCGTTCTCTCTTATGTGATTTTCCAAACCAGGCAAAATTTGGGGAAGCTGCGTTGATTAGTTTCAGAATTTGGTGGCATAAATTGCACTGTGCTGTGCATTATTCATTGTCAGAATTTTGACTCTAACCAAGTGGGCTTGTTGTAAAAATGACAGTGGTCAGTGCTATGCAGGACCTTTTTTTAAAAGATTTTTATTTATTTATTTGGGAGAGCACGAGTGAGGGAGAGAGAGAGAGAGAGAGAGAGAGAGAGAGAGCGCACGTGCGCCTGAGTAGAGGGAGGGGCAGAGGGAGAGGGAGAAGCAGGCTCCCTGCAGGGCTCCATCCTGGACCCTGGGGGATCATGACCTGAGCCAAATGCAGACGCTTAACCGACTGAGCCACCCAGGCGCCCTTAGGGCTGTTTTCTCCATGAAAGTGCTGTCAGATTTCATGAAAGCAGGATGAATTCCCTATTTTCCAGCTTGGTTAAGAAGTTGTATCTTGAAACCTGAGCTTCCCTGACACCATGAATCTGACTTTTTTTCCAAAGTTGTTTTAGCTTCTCCTAGAGCTTCCCACACAAATGCTTATCAGAATGCCCATATTTCAGTTCTGAGCCTTGAACTCTTTTCACCTAGACCCAGTGCTAGTGCTCTGGGAAAAACAGGAGTCCCTGTGACTGGCATCTGTCGTGTCCCTACATGGGGGGCTATGACCCCTGTGTGAGCCTGACTACTGTTGACTAGGTTGAGGTGTTGAGCTCTTGGGCCTTGCTCATGCCAACCTAAAAGGTCCACGTTTTCCTACACTGTGGAGGGGGAGAGCCCTGGTATTCTCAGAGGGTGGGAAAGCCTTCCCTGCTCTCTTTGGGAAGAAGGAGGACCCAGGGTGGATGGCAGTCAGGTCCCTAAGTAGGGTGGGGCCAAGAGTCTTAAGGAGAGTGAGATCCAAGGGTTTACCTTTCTCTTGGTCCCATAGCAGTTACGGTGCACATAAAGGTTACAGGCATGAGACAAGCTGAGCTTCCTTCGGCCTTGGGAAGCTATAAGGGGACCCGGCAGGAGCTTCCCAGTTCCTAATTCACCTCTCTTACTCAGAAAGGCTGTACGTAATAGGCAGGTTGAGAAATCTCACCTAGTGTTTGTTTTATTTCATCATAAATAACTTTGCAATTCCTTAGTGTTGTTATAATAAAGAAAGTAGGTGATTCCCACCTTTCTGAAACCCTCCCAATTTCCTTTTTAAAACTGTTATTTTAGGAAAATGTTGTAAGCCTGGTGCAATGACTACATGCCTCTTGAACCTCAGACAAGCAGATGTGGTCTGTGTTGTAATGTTCTAGCTGGCTGACCGAAGAGAGGTTCGGGCACCAGATTTGCATGGGCAAGAAGATGTAGTGTCTTGTGGTAGTCATTCTGGTCAAAGCTCTTGGGGTCCAACTAGGTTGGGCCATCTGTTCTCGGTACAAGATTTTCCTCCAGAGTATCGGTGTTCCTGGAATGGGATTTCCACTAGAGTGTCAGTGCCAGAGACTGGAAATCTTTGAAGTCTGCTAATCTTCCCTAAAATGTCTTTGGCTCATTGCTGAAATTACACGTTGAGCCTGACAACATCACTTTTGTGGCCCTTTTATCTCCTGCTTGATGTTGTTCACCAGTCTGGTAACCAAGACAACCGATGGAGGCGCGGGGGGCGGGGGGAGGGCCGGCATCCTCACAGGACAATTGTCATGAGCTGTGGTGCAGAGGCTGGGCTCTTACTTGGGGTGGGTTTTCATTCCTTCCAGTTCTATCTTTCCAGAGGGGTAGGTGAGAGCAGGGTTGAACAGAGTTCGTGCGGCTGACAGATTTCCCTGTTGCTACTCCTCCTGGAGGACTCCTCTTGAAATGGCCAGGAAGATGCTTGACTTCTGGGAAAGAAACGGCTCTTTGGCAAAACCCAGGAATTGCTATCTGAGCAATCTTCACATTGCAAAGAGATTGATGGGCTGATGTCAAAATGAAATACATGCTGAGCAACAAGTTGGTGATTACCATTGCCACCCCTCACATTTCTGTCAGACCCAGTGGTTTATAAAGTGCTTTGTCATGGGTGTTATCTGATTTGACCCTTCTGTCAACCCCGTGGGATATTATTTCTGTGTTTTATCAGTTTTAGAGGTCAGCGTAGTTTGACTCTCTGAAGGTCATGAAGTTGGCAAATCAGAGCCACGTTCTAAACTGATTCCTTACTAAATCACAAGATCATTCCAAGGCTCTAGAGTTTCCACTGTGGGAATCACCACTAGCAATGCACAGAAAGAGTAAAATCATTTCTTACCATTGGTGAAATCACACAGAAGAAACAAAAATAAAGCTGTTATGTTGTGTGGTACCAAGTCAGATCTAGAAACTTGTCTGAGCTGGAAGCCCAGGGAGGAAGCTTTTTGAAGGAGGCGGAGTTGGGTTGTCCCCTGAAGAATGGAGGAGACTTGAGAGATTTGGGAAGATGGAGGGGGAGAAGTATCCAGCGAGGGCATGGGCTTTGTCATGGGCACACTGCTGGTGCTTGCCACCCACTGGTGGGCTATCTTTCACTCAAAACAGGCGGCTCAATTTTTTCAGCTACCAGGATGTCGAACTATAATCTCTCCCTTTCTGATGAAAGAAATGCTCACCTGTCACTGTCTTGCCCCTCGAAGTGCCCTCAGAAGGGACAGTGCACCAGGACAGACTGCTAAAGAGTGTTTGCTTCCCTTTGCTCTGATGTCATGGAATCAACAGCTCTTCATTTCTTTGAAATGGCTGTTGCTTTCTTCAAAATAGCCTCCTCCGTAACTTGGTTAAGAAAACTTAAGCAGCAATGTCCACAATAGCCAAACTGTGGAAAGAGCCGAGATGCCCTTCAACAGACGAACGGATAAAGAAGATGTGGTCCATATATACAATGGAATATTACTCAGCCTTCAGAAAGGATAAATACCCAACTTTTGCATCAACATGGATGGAACTGGAGGAGCTTATGCTAAGTGAAATAAGTCAACCAGAGAAAGTCAATTATCATGTGGTTTCACTTATTTGTGGAACATAAGGAATAGCATGGAAGACATTAGGAGAAGGAAGGGAAAAATGAAGGGGGGAAATCAGAGGGGGCGACGAACCATGAGAGACTATGGACTCCGAGAAACAAACTGAGGGTTTCAGAGGAGTGGGGGGTGGGTGGATGGGTTAGCCCGGTGATGGGCATGGAGCACTGGGTGTTATATGCAAACAATGAATCATGGAACACTACATCAAAAACTAATGGTGTACTGTATGGTGACTAACATAACATAATAAAAAAAAATTGTAAAGAAAAAAAAGAAAAATGGGGGTGCCTGGGTGGCTCAGTTGGTTGAGTGTCTGCCTTCGGCTTGGGTCATGATCTCAGGGTCCTGGGATCGAGCCCCACGTCAGGCTCCCTGCTGGGTGGGGAGTCTGCTTCTCCCTCTGCCTCCCCTCCCCCCATGGCTTGTGCGCGCTCTCTCTCTCTCTCGCTCATTCTCTCAAATAAGTAAAAAAAAATCTAAAAAAAAAAACCAAAAAAACAAAAAACTTAAATGTACAACTTATAAGTAAGTCTGGTGAATGGAATATATTGCGGCAGTTCACAAAGCATTACGAGATGGCCTCAAAGTCCCCATGTGTTTCCCGTGACAGGTTTGTGATTCTTACCCTACTGAACTGTATGTTCCCAAATCGGCCACGGCACACATCATTGTGGGGAGTTCCAAATTCCGGAGCAGACGGCGATTTCCTGCCCTTTCTTACTACTATAAAGATAACCACGTAAGTCTCAAGGCATGCTTTTGTTTTATGCTTTGCTTTTCTTGTTTTATCATAAACAGGCATTTTTCTAGCGGCCTTCTGCTCTGTGTGTGTGTGTGTGTGTGTTTGAATTCTTAAAGGTATGTGGGTATTGCTGTGTACTATTACATAACACAACTCTGCTTAAACTCTTACCTCAGGTAGAAGCTGACCTTTCATGTTTATTTGATAATAAAGTAATGGGATACTGTCAGAAAATACCTAAACCTAATCATCCAAATGAATGCCTGTCCTTTTCTAAGTGGTCACTTTGGGAAGCTCTGTGCTCCTTCAAACAGCGCTAGAGATCCTTTGAAATGCCTGCTTTAGTAAAGCTTCCAGAATCCATGGCACCTTCTTTTTTTTAATGGCACACTCTTCTGAGCATCCTCAGTATAAGAAATCTTTGTTTACGGAGAGCAGGTTTTATTTTTTAAATATTACTTATAAGAGGCACCTGGGTGGCACAGTTGGTGAAGCATCTGATTCTTGATCTCAGCTCAGGTCTTGATCTCAGTGTCATGAGTTCAAGCTCCGTGTTGGGTTCCACGCTGGGTGTGGAACCTACTTAAAAAAGAATTATTTATAAAAGCTAGGATTAGATTTGTCTGCAACTAACAGGGCCTCTAAGTAACAGTGCCTTAAACAGGATAGAACTTTATTTTCTCTCACGTAAAACTCCAAAAGTGGGCAGTCCAGGCCCAGAGTCTCGGTTGTCCATTACTCAGCCCTCAGAGACCTGAGCTCCTGCACCTTTCTGCTCTGCCTTCCTTTGTCTTTGATCCTCATTGAGTGGTATAGGAGATGACTTTAGTACCGGCCACTATTTCCACAGAGCAGCAGGGGGTGGGGGGATAACAGGCCCTCACAGCTTTCTGAGGAAACCTAAAACTGCCACGCGACACTTCTGCTCACATCCTGTTGGTCAGAACTGTGCAGGGCAGGTGAGAAAATACACTCTCCTGGGTAATTGTGTAAATAACTAAAAATTGTGGTTCCATTTCTGGGAAGGACAAGAAAACAAATTTGGGGAGCCAAGAATGGTCTTTGCCACACACTTCAGAAGTTATTTGACTTCAGTGGGGTGAAAAGTTGGGTTTTCAAGCTAGATGATATAGTTTTGGATTCAAAGGCAAATTCACAGCCATAAACAATTGCAACAGATGTGTGTGTGACTGCTCACACGTGTACCTATGGGCGAGGGAGGGTCAGGTCTGTGTCCGATTCTAAGAGGAGGTTTCCAGAAATACCTTGAGCAATGCCATCTGCACCCAAGTAAGCTTATAACCTTCTGTGCTGCCTGCTTTGGAGGCAAATATTCATTGAGCAGTGCAAGTTCCATTAATTGAAAGGATATAAACTGTCTTACTTTTAGTTACATTCACTGGGGTCTAAAAAAGGCAAGTATATTATTAATGTTCTGTATTACTTGACTCCAACTATATTTCAGCCTACATAGAACTGGAGAAGTGGTAAAAGAAAGATGTGAATTTCTTTAAAAAAAAAAAAAAAGATGGAGGGAATAGGGAATTTCATGACATTGTATTTGAAATTAGGATGCCGGTAACATTGACACTTTTTGTAACATCCATTGATAAAGAAGTAAGAGAGGGAGGATCCTTTCTTTTATTGTTGTTTAAGAGGTGAAGGTGGGTTAGGTATTTAAAAAGTGAGCGTAGTGTCTACCCTACTTCTTTTCCTTCTGTTTTGATGTTCTTGAGAAAAGAGACTTTTTTCTTGGTCATTTGTAATTATTGCGAAGGGCAAGTGTGCGAAGTCTCAGAACAGGATAGAAGCCTTAACAGTTAGACCCCAGAAGCTCTTCACCTACTGGCCTCAGCTTTTCATAGTTATATTCCTCCTCTTGGAAGATCTTGACTTGATCTCCAGGCTTGAAAATGAGCCATGCAGCCCTCATTTATAGTTGAAAATAACTGATTTCCTGTAGTTAGAACTTTCAGGAAGATAATGCTTCATGTTTTAGCTCTTCTTACAAAGTACAAAATAGAGATGTGCTTCTGAGCATTGCTCGATGAACTGGTTACCCCAGGGAAACAGTTCATGTGCCCGGACATGCATACCCACTCTCCCAACCCCAGGAACTGAATTCCGTCCTGCATGGAGCGGAATGATCCATTTTGTGTTTTATAACAACATTTAGGTTTCAATATCAAGTTTCATGATGTAAATGCTTCTGATGCATCCAGGGATTTTTATAAAGGGAAATACTGTCAAAGGTGGATTTCTGTGGTTAAATGGATGATGTGTGAGATAACAAAGCAGCAGTTCATGCTGTCATTGCTCTGGAAAACGCATACATAAACCAGGCAGTCTTCCATAAAAAATAAACAGGGGAAAAAAAAAAAAAGGAAACAGGTGGATTATGTAAATTTGCTGATCTATCTTTCTTCCCTTTTTGTGATTTTAGACATTTTAGACTTAAGAATATGTATTCCTCAGCCAATAAAACTTACTGCTTGTGAATAAAAATATCATATCTTTTAGTTAAACTATTGTTCCTCCCATATCCTTGTGTTACTTAAGGGCCCCTTTGGCTGGTGAGGTGGCTTGGCTAATGTGTGGTAGTGGGATCGGGAGTTAGATTATGACGGGAAATGCACATCGTTGCATGAGCTAGAAGTCCTGGGGGAGAATCCTTTGATATAAATGTCCCTGCTGAGGGGGCATCATTCCTTTCATATCAGCTTTTGTGATACGTGGTGTTGTAATCACTTCCTAGTCATTTGTTGGTGAGAAGAGGATCCCTGCCCTAGGATTCCAGGGAAGGCTGCCCACATGACACCCGACACTGGGCAGAAGCGGTTCTCAGCGGTTTCTGAGTTGTGTGTACTCACTTCCCAGGGGAGGAGGACACTGCCTGCCATGCAGGGCACCCGGGGGTGGCGCTCAGGAATAGAGTGAACCAGCAGGGACTGTGGGAGGCAGGCTTTGTAGTGAGGGGTACGGTGGCCTCAGGTTCCTACGGGGGCATGTGATTGGCTTGTTGAATTCCATGGGCTGGCAGGGTACTGAAAGCCGCTACTCAGAGATGAGCAGGTGCAGGAGCTGAATCAGGTCTGGAGGGAGGGTTAGCCGGGGGGCTTTATCCATAGGAGCAAGGGGTGAAGGGGCACTTGTTGTTGGTCATTTGAGGTCCTCCCAATTTTACCGATGTCAAGGGAGAGCCCAGAATAAAAAGTTTAGGCCTTGAACTGCCCAGGGGTTATATAGAGCCATCCATACTCCCTTTGGATATCAAACTACTAACAGCTTTGTAGATAACAGTTAGAGATGTATAAATTAGAAATGCCGCTTACATTCGGAAGCCTGTGCATGTTATTTACCAGCCCTTATAATTGCCGTATACTTTGTTCTTTCTTACTAAAGGTTTCAGTTATGTTTTTTTTAATTTTTTTATTGACGTATAATGTATTATTTGTTTCAGGGGTACAGGTCTGTGATTCATCAGCCTTACACAATTCACAGCGCTCACCATAGCACATACCCTCCCCAATGTCCATCACCCAGCCACCCCATTCCCTCCCACCCCCCTCCACTCCTGCAACCCTCAGTTTGTTTCCTGAGATTAAGAGTCTTTTATGGTTTGTCTCCCTCTCTGGTTTCATCTTGTTTCATTTTTAAGAAAGCAGTTTTACTTAAATGGTTAATAGCGTGATCTCCCAAATTCACAGTACAAATCTCTGGGAAACCAAACTCTGTAAGATTTCCAAAGAAGTGATTTCCCTTAAGAAAAATAGACATTTTCTCTTCCTTTTATAACTAATGTTTATTAAATCTCACTATGTGTTAGGTACAGTTCTAGGAAAATTATAAACCTCATCATACTCTGTAGTTTTGATATTATTATCCTCATATTGTAGATGAGAAAACCAAAGTTCAAAGACAATAGGTCAGTTACCCAAGATCATATACCGAGTGAAAGCAAACTGTGGATTGAAAGCCAGACCTTCTTGGATGCCGCATCTTAATTCTCTCATGCCTCCTGACTTATTTCTGTACCTCGGTGCTATATTATTTTGGTTGAGAACTCAGGATCAGAAAATGTTATGCCTGGATGGAATTTCTGGCTTCCCTAATTATTAGCTGTGTAACATTGAGCAAGTTACTTCACCTCTCTGTTGCCTCGGTTGCCTCATTTGTAAAATGAAGCAAATCATAGATGGTAATTGAGAAGATTAAATAAAAATAACACAAAGTTCCAAAAGACAACCAACAAAATGGGAAAAGATATTTGCAAATGACATATCAGATAAAGGGCTAGTATCCAAAATCTATAAAGAACTTATCAAACTCAACACCCAAAGAGCAAAGAATCCAATCAAGAAATGGGCAGAAGACATGAACAGACATTTTTCCAAAGAAGACATCCAAATGGGCAACAGATACATGAAAAAGTGCTCAACATCGCTTGGCATCAGGGAAATCCAAATCAAAACCTCAATGAGATACCACCTCACACCAGTCAGGATGGCTAAAATTAACAAGTCAGGAAACAACAGATGTTGGCGGAGATGTGGAGAAAGGGGAACCCTCCTACACTGTTGCTGGGAATGCAAGCTGGTGCAGCCACTCTGGAAAACAGTATGGAGGTTCCTCAAAAAGTTGAAAATAGAGCTACCCTATGACCCAGCAATTGCACTACTGGGTATTTACCCCAAAGATACAAATGTAGGGATCTCAAGGGGTATGTGCATCCCGATGTTTATAGCAGCAATATCCACAATAGCCAAACTATGGAAAGAGCCAAGATGTCCATCGACAGATGAATGGATAAAGAAGGTGTGGTGTAGATATACACACACACACACACACACACACAGTAGAATATCATGCAGCCATCAAAAAAATGAAATCTTGCCATTTGCAACAACGTGGATGGAACTGGAGGGTATTATGCTGAGCAAAATAAGTCAATCAGAGAAAGACATGTATCATATGACCTCACTGATATGAGGAATTCTTAATCTCAGGAAACAAACTGAGGGTTGCTGGAGTGGTGGGGGGTGGGAGGGGTGGGGTGGCTGGGTGATAGACATTGGGGAGGGTATGTGCTATGGTAAGCGCTGTGAATTGTGTAAGACTGATGAAACACAGAACTGTGTCTCTGAAACAAATAATACATTATATGTTAAAGAAAAAAAAGATAGTAGGAAGGGAAAAATGAAGGGGGATATCAGAGGGGGAGACGAACCATGAGAAACTATGGACTCTGAGAAACAAACTGAGGGTTCTAGAGGGGAGGGGGTGGGGGAATGGGTTAGCCTGGCCATGGGTATTAAGGAGGGCACGTATTGAATGGAGCACTGGGTGTTAAATGCAAACAATGAATCATGGAACATTACATCAAAAAAATAAGGAAGAAAAAAAATAACAAAGTTTTTATAATAGTGCTCGCCACATAATAAGCATTCAAAAAATGTTGGGTATTTTAATTCCTAGTAGTGTTGTAGATGAGATGCTCCCATGACAGTTTACCATTGAAGAGTTTTCCCTCTGCGCTCAGGTGACCGACATCAGTTAGAAAGGCTGCCAGGCAAGGGTAATATTCTCTCAACAGCAGGACGGTCTGGGGTATGTTCAAGGTGAGCAGACGCACCCAAGGCTACTTATGCTCCATACAAAATTGGTAACTATATGTTAGCCCCAAGGCAATGAAGAAGTCCCTGTGGAGTATGTCTATAGGTTATTAAGAAAATATAACTATGAAATATTAAAACATAGTTGGTTTAATCTATCTGGTTTAGTTTATTGACCACATTGCCTAGTGTAACTATTCTGACTTAACCCCTCACTTAAAACTGGCTGCCCGCATCCTGCAGGTAATTGCTGATGGTCCTTGTCACTCCCTGGCTTCGTTTCCTAGTTGGAGTCCCTCTGGGTCAGGGGGTTCAGGTGTGGTGTGTGCATTCTCAGACAAATTCTCAGCGTGTAAATGTGTTTCCTTCCCGTCTAACTCTTCCGATACTCTAAGGAATTACCCAGTGGTAGCTGTGTTAACTAGTATCTCTTCAACCCCAAAGAAGTGTCAGGTAGAACCAGCTCGGAACTGTTCTCTCAGCTGCCAGAATGCCCTCAGGACAGGGGGGCAGAGCCTGAAGAAACAGGACCCACAGGGGAAGCATTAGGAAGGCCCTCTGGGGCGATTTGCTTTCTCTCCATCGAAGCTGCTTGCCTTTTGTTCCCAGCCCGCCTTTGGTCCCTGCCCTGCTTGCCTTTCTCCTCCAGGACCTCCCTCTTCCCAGCTGTCCTCATCCGGGTTCGGGCCCCCCAGTCCTTTCTCCTGGATTCTGAACCTCGCTGCAGGGCCCAGAGTTCTTTTTCTCTTTTTTCTTTTTAAGATTGATTTATTTATTTGAGAGAGGGGGAGAGAGAGAATGTGAGTGAGCGGGGAGGGGCAGAGAAGAGAATCTCCGGCAGACTCCTCACTGAGCGGGGAGCCTGACACGGGGCTCGATCCCACAACTCTGAGACCATGACCTGAGCTGAAGCCAAGAGTCGGACCTTCAACCCGCTGAGCCACCCAGGTGCCCCAGAGTTCTTGACCGACCTCAGTGATTGCCCTCGCTGTTACAGGGTGGTTCTGGAACGCTCTGGCAGTGGCCCAGTTATGCATCGAGCTGTTCTGCGGTTCTCGGGCTTGCCTGCAGGTCCTCAGCTGAAGGATGGTATAGTTATTGAGAAACATTCCCACCTTTTCCAGTGAGGAGCACCGACGCTTCCTTTTTTTCTGGGGAAGCCCAAACCCTAGCTAAGTTGTCCTGGGTTGAACTTCAGGGACAGTTAAGCTGTGCTTGGACTCAGAGCTGGGCTGTCCCTTCCTGGACAGAGTCCTGCAGGGCGGGCACCCTGAGCGGGCTCTGCCACCGCCATTGTCAGGGAGTTTGCCCTGCTTCGCCTGCCCGCCTGCGGCAAGAGGCCTCTCTTCCTCACCGGCCCCCACTCTCATCCAGTGGGCTCACAGCCTCAGTGTGGATTCTTGGCAAGAGTCGTTCCTTTAAGTGTTAAAATAAAATCTACGTCCCTAAAAAGCACTTTGCCTCAAAAGTCTCAGTTTTATAGCTGCGAGGATGTACCCATACTCCCCTCCTAATACCTCAGGGAAAGGTTTACGCTATTGCACATGTCGGCTGTCAGAATCGCAGACTAGGGAAATGGCAGACTAGAACGCAGACTGACTCCAGAGGAACCCCCTGCTCCTAGCTCACCAGGGGCAGCCCGGGGGAGTGCCTGCTCTCCTGGGTGGCAAAGGTAGCAGCCGCCTGGCCTTTCATCACAGCAGAAACTTCCCGGACATTTAGGATTAGAATTGGTTTTTAGTATTTGTGATGTTTCCAAACGAGCTGGTAAAAATTGATGGAAAACATGACACAATAACTTACTTATTTATTTATATTTTACTAGTCTTGCTATTAGCAGTATCTTGTAAATTTTAGGAGGATAGTTATTTACTTTATATTTCTACCTTCAGCAGGAAAATGAAATAATACCAGTGAAAGGGAAAGTAGGCTACGTAAATGGCTTTGTATTTCATAATTTAGATCCTATCTGAACATCCATATTCACTCCTAATTTCTTACGCAGAGAAACTTTGCACTGCTTGCCCTGGTAGTGGTTTCTCTGGCCTGAATTAAAAAGAAACCAAGCTCGATGTTTGGAAGGCATGAAGATGCTTCTACAAGCCGGCTTGGGGCTCGTTGCTGGGGCCGCGGTCTCGAGGTATCAGTGGGAGCTGACGCTGCCGTGTCCCGCAGGCCTCCATCTGCCGAAGCAGCCAGCCCCTGTCCGGCTTCAGCGCCCGGTGCCTCGAGGACGAGCAGATGCTCCAGGCCATCAGGAAAGCCAATCCGGAAAGCGACTTCATTTACGTCGTGGACACCCGGCCCAAAGTAAGTGTTGCCGTTCCTGTGCATGTCTTTGCAGCCCTGAATCGTGAACCTGGAGACGAGACAAAGGTAAACAGACTGTCGTCCCCGCTCCGGGTGCCTCACTGTCAAAGGCGCTGTTCCTCTTTGTGTAGTCAGGATGGGGCCGCCCTGCTCGGCTGAGTGTTTCTCCGCGGGTGAGTGTGTTTGCACCTGCGAGTTGTTTCCGGGGGTGTCCTAGGATCCTCATCACGCAGAGCCTTTCGAGATGCTCCTAGCATCGTGCCAGGTACACGGTACAGACAACCAGTGAGTGTGGTTTAATTTTGGAGCTTGTTCTCCTAAATACACCAAATTGTTTATTTATTTATTTATTTATTTATTGGGTTTATTTTTAAAATTGACCGTTTCTGCTCTAACAGTAAGAAATTACTGCGGAGCTCCCACAGTTCATGTTTTGTGAGGTGTTCAGCTATACTATTTCAAATTCAACCTTGTAGAGCGATCTGGATCTGTGACTCGGGAGGATTTACAATATACAATGTCAAGTAAAAAAAAAAAAAATCACAAAATAATATGTATACTATTGTGTTTATGTCAAATAAAACTACAGGCATATAAAAATTTCTGTTAAAATAAGAAAAGATCTGGAAGGATAAACAACAACCTGTTAAAATTCCATGGAGAAGGGAGGATTTAGAGAGGTAGAGAACTTTCTACATGTCTCTTGTTTGAAAAAAAAAATTTTTTTTTGAAGTTTTATTTATTTGACAGAGAGGGAACACAAGCAGGGGAGGGGAGCGGGAGAGGGAGAAGCAGGCTTCCCACCGAGCAGGGAGCCCGATGTGGGGCTCAATCCCAGGACTCTGGGATCGTGACCTGAGCCGAAGGCAGACGCTTAACGACTATGCCACCCAGGCGCCCCAAAATATTATTTTAATTTTGCATGTATTCATATACTGATTTTATAATTTAATAAAACAGTCAACAGGAAATAATGGATCTAGTTGTCAAGGGGTAAGCCAAGTCCATCTTGCAGAGTATCTCTCAGTCATAGAGGCCCATGCATTGTCTGATTCCATTTATGTGAAATGTCCAGAACAGACAGATCCATAGAGACAGAAGGTAGGCTGGTGGTTGCCTCGAGTTAAGAGGATTGGAGGAAGTGGGGTGACAGCTAATGGGTAGAGGGTTTCATTTTGGGGTGATTAAAATGTTCTAGAAATAGACTGTGGTGATGGTTACACAACTCTCTAAATATACCAAACATCACTGAATCGTGCAATTTTAGCGGATGAATTGTATGGCCTGTGAGTTATATGCCCACGAAGCTATTTTTTTTTTTTTAAGATTTTATTTATTTGACAGAGAGAGACAAAGCGAGAGAGAGAACACAAGCAGGGGGAGTGGGAGAGGGAGAAGCAGGCTCCCTGCAGGGACCCCAATGCGGGGCTCGATCCCAGGACCCTGCGATCATGACCTGAACCGAAGGCAGATGCTTAATGCCTGAGCCACCCAGGCGCCCCTCCAACGAAGCTATTTTCTAAAAAGAGCATAAGGACACAAGAAACATTAGAACAGGAAGTAGGAATTATGACCGACAGCCCCAGTCGCTTAAAAGTATACACAGATGTGTAGACTAGGTAACTATAGACATAGTCTATACTCATGGGCCATATGAGAATTGAGAATTTTGTATTACCCATTATGTGGGCACTCAGACCCTGGCAGTTTTCAATGCTTCTCTGAGCCTCATGTCATCAAATGCTGTGATTCATGGCCTGGTTCCCTTAACTTGATGTTTTCCTGGTGTAAGTAAGATCAGCGCCCTGGTTGTCCCCGTGACCTCCAGCAGTCCCGAGCTCCTGACCGAAGTGCAGCTGTGGGGTACTGGTGGGCGGGGCGGCGGTGAAGTCGTCTCTCTCAGATACCAGATCAGCAAATCTGCCCCGGAGATCAACGATACAACCCATGTTACAGCCAGATCCTGTTCCAGCAGATGATACGTAGGGGATTCTCTTCCTTTTAGGTAGTCTGAAAACAAAACACACTGGTAAGAATTTCCAACTGGAAGACAAAACAAAAACAAAACAAAGCTGGTCTGCTGGTAGATTTTCACCTGAAAGATACCAGCAGCCCTCTGACTTTACTGTTCTCTTTGCATGTGTGCTTTTCTCTCTGGCCCATCGCACTGTCACCCCTCCCTGCTAACCTTGACTCTTTTCTGTCCTCTTCATTGTACCTTCCGTGTAAGTAAAGTGCAGCTGTTTGGCATTTCCTCGTGACCAGAGGTGAATTAAAGAACGCCTACGTCTTAGGCACATGTACTGAGCCCGAGGTAAGAAAAGGAAGGGCAGGGGCTTTCCTGAATTGGGGTGCCCTTCTCCTGTCCTGTGTTCCCAGATTAAAAAAAAAAAAGCCAGACAGATTTACCTACTTGTTCCAGGGCCAGTGATGCAAGTGTGTACTATGCCACATAAACCTTTTGGGACGTGTGGCAGTTGTTGAGCCAGGCGGATTCCGGATTTAAAATGAATTAATCCAGAGGATTTTGATTTGAAGGGTATATTTAGCATGAAGCGTGTTTACTTGAGGCGATAAGAAGTTTGATGCTGATCCATTAAAGAAAACTGGTGTCTCCTCCGAGGGCCCCATTCTTGTATTTGCTCACACATCCCCACACTTCACATGAGTTTTAAACTGCTTAGATCTGTTCGTTCAAGAACAAGGCTGTTGATTTTTGGTTCCCGAGTGTTAGGCTTCCTTGGTAGCCAGGAGATGGAGCTCAAGCTTGCTATAGGCAGTGGCAGTGGGAAATGGGGCCCCTGCCCTGGGTTTGCTCTCAGGATCGGGAGCATCTGGATCATTCCTGCCCTGGGAGCAAGGCTCACCCCACACGCTGCCTGTTGAGATGAAAGCCTTCTGAATTGCTTGTTGACATTAAAATCTTGGGAGGCAGAGGCGGTGAGGTCCTCAGCATGTATTGAATATCTGCTCAAAAACAACTATACCCTTGGGGTCATATATTACTGCTGGGATTTGGTGCCTTAAGAAGATAGGAAACAGTATCGATGCATTAGACGTTGAATTGTAAAATGAGAGGAACTAATTTTCTCTCAGCCTTGTCGACGACTTCTTGTTACTTTAGCCTGGGACTTTGCTGAGCTTGTAATAATGCTTGTTTAATTCTTACAATAATCCTGAAAACGAGGAGATGTAGATTTGGAGAGGTTAAATAATCTGCCCAAGGTTGCAGAGTTCAGGACAGAGCCCACGTGCCAATCCGGGCTCACCTGTGGCCAAAGCCTGTGCTCCTTCCACTCGACCACAGTGCTGTTCACAGCAATCTCCAGGGGAGCCTTGTGTACACATCAGCCTCAGGACGGTTGGCACCTCCGAGCACACACCTAGTGAACCTGGAGACACGGAGCTGAAGAACCAACCAGAAGCTCATCCGGAATCAGGCCAGGGTCAGAGGAGCCACGAGGGCTCTGAGCTGGGCTCTGCTGCCAGCACCTTGGGAGGGAGCCCTGAGCAGTGCTGAGAAGGGGGGAGGTTAGGTAACCACCCGCCTCCGCTAATGCTCAGCCTCTTGTCCTTGCTCCTTCTCCAAAGACAGCTTTATGGTTATGGCTTCTAATCGCACCCTGTAAGCAGTTTTTTAGTTGCACTACAGGATGTTGGGTATTTTTGTGTTTCTCTGGGATCGGTAATTAGGTGGTTTCTACTCACCAAATCCTCGGGGGGGGGGGGTCTGAGAGAATCTGTTGTAAAGATTGGGGTGCCTGAAAGAGGAGAATCTAGGACCTCCTCTTTTAGTGGGACATATCCCATCCTTGCTGATGGCCACCGTGGCGGTGAGCAGGGGGAAAGGGAGCTGGTAGCGATCAGAGGCGGGGGCAGTCTGCACTCCTTCTGTTTGGTAGTGCAGGGGTGGAGGGATTTCCCGTGGGTCAAGTGCACACTGAGGAAGGAAGTGCATAGGAGCCATCTTGCTAGTGTCCCTCCAAAGAGGGCTCGTCCCCTGGCGGTCCCCAGCTGCATGTGTCTGCTGGGGAGCGAAGTTGAGGGGACTGGAAGAGGCCCGAGCCAGGGGGATCTCCCGTGTCAGTGACCTGTGTACCCCGTATCTACAAGAGCCCACATACGTGCCCTGGGAGATGCAGCATTTGGACTCTTTTCACCGAGAGGGCAGTGAGGGCCAGTAAGTGTGATGAGAAAAGCAGCAACGTCAATGGAGAGAGAATTGCAGTCTTGCCAGCTTTATAAAAAGATGTTTACCACTTATCCCTCCTCTGTACCCCTCCCCACACCCCCTAACCCCCCCCCCAAAGCAGATAGCACCTAGAAGAAAGAGGAATGGGAAGGGAGTAGGAGAGCAGACCCCTCACCTGTCCTCATAGCCTGTAATGAGGGAAAAAGATAATTTTGCATCATACATGGAATGGAATTTTAAAGATTTTATTTATTTATTCATGAGAGACAGAGGCAGAGGGAGAAGCAGGCTCCCCGTGGAGCAGGGAGCCCGATGCGGGACTCGATCCCAGGACCCTGGGATCATGACCTGAGCCGAAGGCAGACGCTTAACCGACTGAGCCACCCAGGCGTCCCGGAATTGGAATTTTAAATGGAGCTGGATGGTGGTTTTTCTCTCAGAGTGTAATCCCAAAGCTATTCATTCTGCCTAAGATGTCCTTCAGGGTAGGAAAGGAAGATTTCCCTAGCAGGGTGGTACGCAAGAAAGCGAGCCACCTCATATTTTCATGTTTATGTCACAAGTTCAGGTTCTTCATTTCACCAGTTAGAGATGGAGGGAGGGAAAGGAGCGTCATGGGACGCTCGCTGCTAGGCTGTGGCCCAATCCTCCTCCTGCCAAGATAACTTTTGTTCTCATTTCCCAACCCTGTCAGATCAGCTCCTGTCATTATTCAGGTACAGAATGTACTGTGCTGAAATCTGAGACTGCAGGGTTAAGACAGTTGTAGTCTTCGGAGTGACCAGGCTGACCATTAAGTTGATGCCAAGATTATCATTGGCTAAGTTCTCATGGTTTTGGTGTGTCTGACTGACTGATTGATTGAGGGTCAGAGGAAGAATCTGATTCTGTTTCTTAACATTCTTGGCCTGTTCACCTTTCCACTTCACTCCAATATTCAGTCCTTTGTTTGGCCGGTCAGCCGGTCAGTAAATCTTCACTGTGCCAGTTGGAGGGATATGGCCACAAACCAGGCCTGCAGGCACCCCATGGAGCCTGTGTCCTCCACCCCAGCCCAGGGGATCTTCTCTGCCATCAACACTACATCTTAAGATTTTCAAATAAACCTGGTCAGAATCCTTCAGTTGCTCTCCACCGCCATGGGTAAAGTCTAACCTTCTGACTTGGGCCTCTCTGTAGAGGAGGACTCGAAATAATTTTTAGCCTCCTCTCTCGCTCCTGCTACCATCCATGAACCATTGACCCCACTGGCACTGGTGGGCTCACTGATACCCATCTGCCCCTTGATTTTGTGTCCCACCTCTTCTGGAATGCCTTCCCCTTTGTCTCCATTTCCCAGATGATGGAAGTCCATCTCAAGGCCTCTTGCTTTCATGAGACGTGACCCCTGATCCCCTAGGCCACATGGGGCTGCTCACGCCCAGTCCTGGCGGGTCGAGTCCGTTATTATTTGGTGCTGTGTGCTTCCCCGGACACACTCAAAAGCTTATGGTGGCAGGGATAGCTTCTTATTCATCTTTTTATTCTGTTCAGCATCTGACACACAGTAAGTGTTCATTAGGAGTTTGTGGGGAGGGCGCCTGGGCTCAGTCGATTAAGCGTCTGCCTTTGGCTCGGGTCATGGTCTCAGGGTCCTGGGATGGAGCCCTGTGTTGGGCTCCCTGCTCAGTGGGGGGGTCTGCTTCTCCCTCTGCCCCTTCCCCCATTTGTGCTTTCTCCCACTCTCTCTCAAATTAAGAAAAAAAAAAAAAAAAAAGGAGTTTGTGGAGAAATGAGTGGGTTCTTTTTATTTCACTGATAAGATTTTCTGCCCCCATAGATGCTGAGATTATCAAATAGTGGCGTGATCTTGGGTGAGAAAGCGGTATTTTTTTTCCAGCTCTACTTGTTATTTTTCTGTTGTATTCCTTATGCATAAAGTGAAGCTGGAATGCAGTTACCTCCAATGTTTCATTTATTCGAGAATTTTTTGGAGTTGAGATGAACAGCTTTCCCTTTGTTCGTGAGATGGAGTTCTCAGCCAAAGGCACGGGGGACAAATTAGACTTACTCTAATACTGTTTGGTATATATAAGGCACACTCTATCTGGAGATTTATAAAATAGGTCCAGGGTAGCTTCTTGAATTTTTATTACTCATAAAACCATACTTCCTGCTTTGACGGTTCAGCATTTGCTACACTATCCTGATAGGTCTCGGGTGAAATCTGTGGAAACCTTGACAAAGTACACTTTGGATGATAGATTAAATATTGCCATCTTCTGTTCATTATGAGAAGTACCATTGACTTTCAAGAAGCCATCTTGTGTTGATCCTTTCCTTTGAAAGACTATCAACAAATTATCCCAGGTCACAGGTACTCAACTATGTACAAATGTGAACACAGAGTTCTAATCATACATTCAAATGATAATACTAATGATATATGGGGTTTTATTTATTACACTATTAGAAAAGAGTATCTCTGAAGTATGTGGTGGGTAGGTTTAACTTGAATTATTTAAGATACAGAGGAAATATAAGGCTCATGTAGCATCGGGATTCTTGCAAGTATACAAAGGAGTGATATTTTATAACAGTACGTTTCAAAAGAATAATGCCTGTAGGTAATTTTAGAGAGAAATTTCCCCTTAAAATATTTAAAAATTGTAAAGCATAGGGTGCCTGGGTGGCTCAGTTGGTTAAGCGACTGCCTTCGGCTCAGGTCATGATCCCGGAGTCCCAGGATCGAGTCCCGCATCGGGCTCCCTGCTCGGCAGGGAGTCTGCTTCTCCCTCTGACCCTCCCCCCTCTCATGTGCTCTTTCTCTCTCTCAGTCTCTCAAATAAATAAATAAAACCTTTAAAAAAATAAATAAATAAAAATTGTAAAGCATAAACAGGAGTTGTCTTCAAAATAGCATCATTTTTGTATTTTTTTTTTTTTCTTGAGGAAGGCCAAACCCTTTATTCTCATAGCATGCCCAGGAGAAAGGTGACAATCACTGGGAAGTGTCTTGGGCTGATGGGCCCCAGCTGATGTCATAAGCGCTAAATCGTGAGCAGGACCGCTACGGAGAAGGGAGGTGTCCACCAGCCCCAGCTCGGAGGGGCACCGGCTTGCCCTCTGCTGCTTCAGTTTTCACTTCTAATACGTGTTATGTCTATTAGTTAAATTACAAAGCTAATATAATCTTGGTAACAGAGAATACAGAGGCATCTAAAGTAGGATTGATAGTGTCCCCTGGCACTTGTCACCTCTGTGTTTCTGCTCTAACCGCTGCCAGGTTGGTATCGTCATTCATACATTTTAATCTGCTTATTCAAACGTGTATAAACATAAATATGCATCTGTACTTTGTTTTACAAGAAATGAGATTATTGTATGAATATTATTCTTTAGGTTACTCTTTTCACTTAACCATGTCATGGGCCAATTCCAAATCAGTCTGTCTGTCTCTGTCTCTGTGTCTGTCTCTCTCCAAAATCCATGTCTTTTTGCCCCTGTAGAAGTTCAGGGTGTGAATATACCATAATTTATCTACCCATTGCCCTATTGAGATACTCATAGGTTTTCAGGTTTTTACTATTATAAAGTTTTAATGGACATCTCTCTTTATGTGCTGGTAGTTTTAATTGTGTGAAGTAAAGATCTGGGCCAAAGAATACTTATGTTTTTAACTTAGCTTAGTTTTTAGCTTCATTTTTTTAAACTTGGCTTTTTGAGAAGTATTTGTTAATTTGTGAAATCGATATATTTTTTCTGGCGGTGAGTTCCTGGTGTCAGTTCTCTGCCTGGGAGAACCTGCCTGCCTTTTGTGGACAGAAGTTGAACATGATCAGTGGTAGTGTTTCCTAGGTTGTGACCCCCACTTAGCCAAACAGCAAGGATGGAATTTTAGCAATAATACATCCATCCCAGAAATGTATTTCCCAGCTAAGGCAGGACTTGTCCCCTTCCTGGTTTTAGTTACACAGGATGGGGGCAGAAGTTTGCATTTAATAAATTTCTTTGAAGTCTGTTCTCTTTAACCCAGTTTCTGCTGGGAAACCCCCACCATATACAAAATTGTAGTAATGAGAGTGGTCCAAAAGACCTCTTAGCAGGTCTCTAGATTGAAATAAAATCACTGGAGAAATGGCCGTGGAGATAGTTCTACGTGTGCTTGCCATTTTAGTCAGTGAGTCCTGCTCAAGGTTTAATTGGGGGATTCTTATAGGCAGATTAAAATCACACCACCATTCCTATAGGATAATGTGTTTATTGGCAATATAATACTGGAAGATATAATTTAACTCAGAGCTTTGGATTTCCCCCTGTATCTGCTGATATTCTTCTGCCAACCTACAGGCTATGACGTTTGGTTAAGTCAGGGCCACTTGGCTCTATCACAGAATTCCATACTCAGTTTGGCATCTCTGATGGAACCACGACAGACATCTCCAGAAGGGTTTTTCTGTAGAATGCTTTCCAGCTAAGAAAGTGTTCCTTGCATCAACACATTTATGCTGTTGAGAATAAGCTCAGCAGGAGTGCCTGGAATCACATAGCTTGGTAGAATGTTCCAGTGATTTCAAACATGTTATGTTTCTGCACACCATTTTGAATGCTGTTACCGCTGTCGGTGAGATGTTTAGGTTGTTTTATGCCCTGAATATCATTGGTGACTGCTCTGTTTTGCTGACCACCGCAGCTCAATGCGATGGCAAATCGTGCCGCAGGGAAAGGCTATGAGAACGAAGACAACTACTGCAATATCAAGTTTCAGTTTATCGGGATAGAGAACATCCATGTCATGAGGAGCAGTCTGCAAAAAATGCTGGAAGGTAAGCCATTTCCTTATGCACAGCATTAAAAAAAAAACACAGTGAAAGGTTGTAATGTCAAGCAGGATAAGATAGTCTTGTTTTTTAAATTGTTTTTACCATGATGCTGTTTATAGAGGGGGGGTAAGTCACACGAGAATATCGTATTGCATTAAACATTTAAGCCTTTCTCTTATTTCTTGCAAGTGTCATGGGGAAATGGTTTTTCGCTTGGTTAGCAAAGTCAGGCACTGTCCAGGGCTTAGTATCTAAGATCAAAGTGCACAGGGGTATTTTTTCTTTCTCCCTCATGATACTGGTTTGACCCACATTCAAGGCCATTTAGATAAAACAGTCCTACATTTAAAGCAATAGAGCCAGCTCTGTTCCTGTGCGGAGAGGAGCGTATGAGACGAATCCCGGCGGCCGAACGGCCATTGGAGGCGAGGGCGTTGCCTCCCGTTTCTCCGCGCCACGACCGCGGCAGTGCGCCTGCGCCCAAATCACGTGCCCCCCGCGCCCCGCCCCCGCCCCCGCCCCCGCCCCCGCCCCTGCCCCCAGCTCCTTACGCCGCGGGACACACACACACAGGCTTAGGGGGGAGGAAATGGCAAAGATGGATTAGGTAATGTGCAACCGCCATTCTTGTGGCCAAACCAGCCATAAGCTGATTAGCAGAAATTCTGCACTTCAAGCAAAACCGGCCTCATTTACTGCTTATGCTCCCTGTGATTATAAAGGCGCGCAAGGAGGCGTCTAGTGCTGCAGTCCGCCGCTTCTGGCTCTATTAGGAGCCGCAGAGACAGGGGGAGGCGAAACGCTTTGCTCTGTACCTTGGGGCCCTGGAAAGGCTGTGAACGCTGTGCTTGCCCTCGGCGTGAAGGCCCTGGAAAGGTGGAGCCGAGCGCGAGGACAGTGCGCTGTCTGAATAGGAAAGGCAGGGTGGAATGAAGGAGGACAAAGGACGTGCTGAATTCCTTTTTTCTAAAGGGGTACACGTTTGCTCTCAGTTAGCATGCAGTTCTCTGCTTCATGGGAAGGATGGGGGGTAGTGAGAACCTGCGGGTGGGGCTGGAGGGCCTTGAGGAGCACATTCCTGATTTCCATCCTCCCTCCTGGATTCCCTGGGTCAGCGCCCGGGCTGTGAAACTTGCCGCCCAGCAGCCACCTTCACGGGGCTGTTACCTGCCATAAAAGGAGAAGCTCGGACTGATAATTTCTCCGGGTCCTTCCAGCTGTGTCGGGTCTGTGACTACAGTTTGATGCCTCTGGTTGCAAATATTTGGACTTTGGACATTTGAATCGTTAGAAGAAATCTCATCCTAAATCTGGAAAAAAAAAAAAAAAAATCACGGCCCCAGAGAATCTCCATCTTATTTTCACGGGAAATCTGCCATGGCTCAGGTCACTGTAAGGGAACCTTGGGCATGATTGTTGGAGCTTTTTTTTTTTTTTTTTTAAAGGTTTTATTTGAGAGAAAGACAGCGAGCATGAGCAGGGGGAGAGGCGGAGGGAGAGAGACAGACAGACTCCCTGCTGAGCAGGGAGCTGGACGCCGGACACGGGACTCCATCCCAGGACCCTAGGATCATGACCTGAGCCAAAGGCAGACGCTTAACAGACTGAGCCACCCACGTGCCCTGATTGTTTGAGCTTCTTAAACTTCTGGAGATAATCATGGGCCGTGTGGCTGTCCGTGCTATAAGCTGTGCTTTTTAGGTGTCAAAAAATCGGACCAGCTTTGTACTGTTGTTAAAAGGATAGTTTAACATTAGTACGAAAGGTGTGCATCGCTGTCAGAATCATTAAAAAGCGTTTAGGTTGTTATGCTTCATATTTTTCATTTAGTAATTTCATAAGCTGACTTCCGACAACCTACATTTTCTTCAATGCAGAAAGTAGCTCTTCGGAGTTTTGATAACCTATCACTTTGACTTGAGTTTTGGAGCTAGCATTTATTTGGTTTCTTATTAGGAACCATTTCTCCCGCCCTCTACCTGTGGTCTGACTCTCTTCTTCTAAAGGACGGCAAACTGACAGAGTCCTGGAGGGCAGTCCCTGTTCCATGAGGGATCACAGTAATTGGACATCACCTTTCAGCTCTCTGTCAGTGCAGTAAGCAAGGACAACCTTCTGGATGCCTTTCAGGGAACTTGACCAATGTTTGACTATCTGTTTTTACCAAGTAAATTATAAACCACTTGTGGAGGCTCAGCTGATGAAGTGATGCAATCAGACCCACCTTCTAGGGCTTTTCCTGCTTCCAACAGCTGTCCTTGGCATCAAAGAGATTGGAAAGTTTGTGTTGCTGGTCACTTGGTAGGAAGAGGGATAGTGCATTTTTATTCATGGTTATTATTGTCTTTGATTATTTTTTTTTTTTACCACTGTTAACATTATCAGAATAGATTTTGAATAACAGAAAAGAAAAAAATTGTTTGCATTCTGGCTCTGTGTGTGAGCAAGAGCTGCAGGATATTTCATCAGAAACTGAAATTTAGGACCAAGTTCACATCCGGTGTAGGTCCTTTTATAAAGGTCACTTAATTTTAGCTTTGATTTATAAGTCCTAAAGCAAACTGTGTTGCGGTATTCACACCTCCCAATGAGATAGTAATGATGATCCCTTCCAGTTATGTAGCAATTTTGTAATTGTTTTCTACAGTGCTTTCCCTCTTGATCATATAATGTCTTTCCCTCAAATAATAAAGGGATGCCCTATTTTTTCTTTTTTTATTGGAACAGTCAATAAGAAAGCCCACATTTCTCTGCCATATGGACCACTCTATATATGCTATTCACAACATGGCAGGTTCTTTTTTTTTTTTTTAACATTTTATTTATTTATTTGACAGAGAGACACAGCGAGAGACGGAACACCAGCAGGGGGAGTGGGAGAGGGAGAAGAAGGCTTCCCACTGAGCCGGGACCCCGATGCGGGGCTCGATCCCAGGACCCTGGGATCATGACCCGAGCCAAAGGCAGACGCTTAACCGACTGAGCTACCCAGGCGCCCCGGCAGGTTATTTTTTCAAAGCTTAACTCTCCAGTTCTAAAATCTAAGTATATTACATTAAAAAAATATATGTTTCCTTAAGTAGACTCTACACCCAGTGTGGAGCCCAACACAGGGGTTGAACTCATGACCCTGAGATCAAGACTGAGCTGATGTCAAGAGCCAGACACTTAACCAACTGAGCCACCCAGGCATCCCACATTTAAAAATATTTTATATTACATATTTAAGTTTTTAAAAACACACACTTCCCAGGGTCTCATAACAAAGCCGGATTTGAGCCTAGTACTGTATTCTATCATGTTAGAGCACAACTCCTCATTGATTTGTGGGTACGGTGTTGGACAGGCTCACAGATAACCACCCCACATAAGAATGGTGTTATAACATCTACGGGGTAATTACTATGTACCCGACACTGTTTTAATTTTCTCAGGTGTATTTATTCAAGTAGTCCTCAGGGCAGTCTTGTTAGAGCTATTCTTTTTTTTTTTTTAATTCAATTAGCCAATATATCATTAGCCATCATTAGTTTTTTGATGTAGTGTTCAATGATTCATTAGTTGTGTATAACACCCAGTGCTCATCAGATCACGTGCCCTCCTTAATGCCTATCACCCAGTTACCCCATACCACCACCCCCTCCCTTCCACAACCTTCAGTTTGTTTCCTGGTGTCAGGAGTCTCTCATGGTTTGTCTCCCTCTCTGATTTCTTCCCATTCACTTTTCCCTCCCTTCCTCTATGGTCATCTGCACTATTCCTTATGTTCCACATATGAGTGAAACCATATGATAATTGACTTTCTCTGCTTGACTTATTTCACTTAGCATAATGCCCTCCAGTTCTATCCACGTCGATGTAAATGGTAGGTATTCATCCTTTCTGATGGCTGAGTAATATTCCATTGTATATATGAACCACAGCTTCTTTATCCATTCATTTGTTGATGGACATCTCGGCTCCTTCCACGGTTTGGCTCTTGTGGACATTGCTGCTATGAACATTGGGGTGCATATGGCCCTTCTTTTCACTACATCTGTATCTTTGGGGTAAATACCTAGTAGTGCAGTTGCTGGGTTGTAGGGTAGCTCTTTAACTTCCTGAGGAACCTCCATACTGTTTTCCAGAGTATCCTCATTGTACAGATGAGGAAATTGAGGTGCAGAGGCTGAAGAACTCATGCAAACTCACAACAGTAGATGATAGAACCAAGATTTTCACCTGATCAGTATGGATCCAGATGCCACACTCTTCACCACTTGGCTTTTATGGCCTCTCTAGGTAGCCGGTTGGGTAGAAAGTACCCTGGCCCGAGAGTCTGAAGACCTGGGTTTGGGTTCTTGCTTTATAGTCTCTGAATAAACTTGAACAAACCTCATTTCCTGTATTTGTAAAACAACATTAGTAATGTATCATCCCTCACTTACAGATTTATTGAAAAGATTCCTTGCAAACTATAAAGTGCTTTCTTTCCATTGTAAGGTGCATTATGCTTTCTCTTGAGAAGCAATACTGCACTTGGAAATAAGTACTGAATAAAATGGGTAAGTTAATGGGCTATAGATTAATTCAGTCAGCAAGATAAATATTTGGGAGGTCCCGGGCCTTGTTATGAGTAGCTTTTCTCAATTTCTTTATTCAAGAGACATGGAGTAAGACAGCACAATTTCAGAGGCATGGAAGTGCTTGCCTTGTGATAACGGTCAATGTCCACTCAGCAAAAGTCCATCAAAAATAATTTAATAAACCACCTCTGAGGCCTTGTGGACGTTTTCTCAGCAAATTATTTCACAGAGATACAAACCTCAGCCCAATGGCAGGTCATGTGGGAATGGGTCCTGAGCACAGGAAGAAAGGCCAGTGTCCATTCAGCAATTTGGGCAATACTACAGTGAAGAGCTGTTTGAAAGGGGCCAGAGTCGATGCAATTTAAAAGATTGAAATCTTTTTAGCAGGCCCCAAAGTGTAACCACATTTGTCATATTCCCCGGAATTGTAGACATTGACAGTGGAGAAAGTTTTGTGGCAAAATCAGGTGGCCTCAGAGATCATATCTGATCTGCACTTTTGTGTGAAGTTTCTGAGGCCAATTATTCAGAACCTTCATTAGGTGTAGAAAGGATGGTTGAAAGCAGAGAATTTTGAGTATGTCATGGGAGGCGGCGGGTATTATGGTCATCCGACTAACTGCTCTGGTCTCCCTGCCAAGTTGCCTTGGGCACACCAAGGTCTAGAAAGGAGCAGACCCTAACACACACAGCTCTGAGGGTCCCATGAAACACTTCTCTCTGCTCAGAGTTACGGTTGTGGCTATCAGTTCAAATGTCCCCTTTGTTGGAGACTTTCTTGCTCACCTCATGTCTTTATGAGGTGATGACTAATTCAACCTGGAAGATATCTTTATAGATATTCAGATTTAAGTTTTTCAATTTAAAGTATTTCCTATTACATTGCCTACAGGTTGACAAAGTTCTACCAGATATGAGCTAATGAAAGGCTATAAAAGTTCATCTTTTTTCTGTTCTCTATGTTTTGCCTTTTTACCACTATTAATTTCCTCAATTACTAACCCGTTAAATGAGACAGCCAACAAGACCTGGCTGAAAATCTGGGTATTGTCCTTCAAAAGTTAGCAACAAGGCATGGTTTTCCACACAGAAAACCTAATTTCCCAGTAAAATGGAACTAGATAGCTTCACATCTGAGGTTTTTCAAAGAGTGTTTGGTATGACCAACAGGTCTGTCCTGTCAGGCTTTACTAGTTATCAATCCATGGTCACTTGGAGGAAAGAAATAGATCAAGAGCATGTACCTTGCTCTCTGTGGTGTTGTAAGAGGATGCAGAATGTGGCCAGTGAATGCTGGGTATCAGCTAATCTGGACAAGCATATCCTAAGCACTAAGGCGTGGAGAACAGAGTGGGCCCCTTGGGGGGATAGGGAACGTGGACTGGACTCCAGCTCAATTATTTACGGACCGCGTAACCATGGATGATGACTCAGTAAACTTCTTTAAGCCACCTTTCCAATCTGTGTATTGGGAGTAAATAATACCCCATCTGGTAGAGATTGTATGTAGAGTAGCAGGAACAATCCCTGCTTAGAGTAAGTATGGAATAAGTCGGTGCTACAGAAGTTCTCTCCGACATTTGTCTGTACGTCAAATAGTTATTGAGAATTTTCTACATGCTGGGCATTGGGTAGAAAAATGCTTTATTCATTAATATGAAATGAAGTACTGATTTTGATGTAGGGCAAAAATCATGGGCAGGAAGAAAAGATGATGCTTGCTTATTACTGAGGGCTATCCCTGGGTAAGGTTGAATGTTTTAACTGGATGTCAGAGTCAAAGACTTCATCTCTGGGTGACATTATCAAGGAGAGGACAAACAAAATGATTTAATGAGAATAGTGGCTATTTTCATCCTAATTATGCTGTCCTGGGCACCTGGGTGGCTCAGTCATTAAGCGTCTGCCTTCGGCTCAGGTCATGATCCCAGGGTCCTGGGATCGAGCCCCGCATCGGGCTCCCTGCTCGGTGGGAAGCCTGCTTCTCCCTCTCCCCCTGTCCCTCTTGTGTTCCCTCTCTCAGTATCTCTCTCTCTGTCAAATAAATAAATACAGTCTTTAAGAAAATAATTATGCTGTCCCTTGACGTTCACTGAGATAATTCAAAGATTAATTTCACCGTCAGAATTATTGTTTTATATTTTGTTCATCATGATGGTTAGGTTTTGGATAACTAGGGCATGTACAAAAGGAATGCTGTCGAAGACAGTGCCTCCCGTGCAACTGAAGGTAGACATGACTAATTTTAGTGACAAGGCGAGCTGGTTTTCCCTAAGGCTGTAGTTGGGGTTTGGCAATTCGGTATCTGCTTGCCAGCGATGGTAAGGTTTGAGATTTGGTGAGAATGTTGGTCCTGGCAGCGTTCTCAGGGTGGGATGAGCCCCCACCCGCTCCCTCCCCTGCTGCTTATCTCACCACTTCAATTATTTGTTGCCACCATCTTCATCTTAAGTGATTCCTGGGTCTTCTCTCCAGTGCCTGCCGCTAATACTTCATATCCACCCCGACTTCTAGCCTCTCAGCATTTTCTCCCAGTCTAGACTTCTCTATTTCCATGTGCTTTAAGTTTCCTATTTAGACTTTAAGCCTTACCTTCAGTTAACTTCCTGTTCATCCTGGCTCAGTTTGCATAGTGACTTGATTATTCTCTATCTGAAGTGGAAAAAATACGGAAGTTGGAGTCAAGGGAGCTAGATTCCTCTCACCGTGTCCTTACTGGGCCACTAGCATCTGAACCTGTTCCTTTTCTGTAAGTTGAGAGAATCAAACCTACTGTAGATGGGAGGTTGTGTTAGCTCACTGAGAGAAAACCACCAAGGCCCAAGCTTTTATACATGGATGTAATATAAATGGGCACATACATGTTTTCGTTTATTTGCCACAAGTGGTGTTTTTAAGACACAAATTCACGTGCAAAGCTAATAAATGCTGAGGGCATTCTTTTGTGAACCTGCTGCTTGATGTCCCTCAGGACAATGGTAATTAGTATTACTGGAGCTCATGTGTGTATCCACGGACTATACACGCTTTCACGCTTATCAGTAGCTGGACACACGCATACTCATGCACATGTGTACTTGTGTATACTGTTTTCTCTGCTACTAAATTGAGGCTTGATTGCACCTTACCAATTCATATGATCATCAAATTCTTTAAAAGAAAACAAGGCTGTACAACCATGGGTTTCAGGGAATTACTGTATAGCGATTCCAGAAAATAGCACCTCATGCACAAGGCTGGAATTGTTTTAAAGAATAGTCACTAATCTGGTTGGTGTCCTGTGGAGAAACTAATATGCAAAGCTCTCTAGTTAATGTAGAGTTCTCTATAAAGAGGGCCCACGTTGCTTGGCCTGGGGAGGGAGGAGCAACACCACTAACATTAACAAAGGGAATACAATTTGTGCAGAGCTCAGAAGTTTATTCTGTGTCACCATGGTGGGCTCTAAGTAGAAAGCAGACCATAAAACAGGCTTAACCAAACTTTTCCATGCCACAGGCCATCATGAAGTCCTCTTTCAATGGGTTCACCTGCTAGGATGTTCAGTGAAGGGAGATTATTACCCTTTTACCGGTTCTTTGAAGATCATTTCATTGGGCTTGGCGTTTTGACTCCAAAATGGGAAAGGGACAAATCAAACATCAGCAGAACTCAGGTGGCTGTCAGGCTGGTAATTAAGGGAGGGCCATGAACTCTTCAACTTTAGGTCTTAGGAGACAAGAAAGAGTGATCCCGTGGGGTTCAGACGGAGACTCTCTTTGCATCCTCCCTCATCCCACCCAGCAACCGTACACGAAGAAATGAGATTGGTGTTAGGAACTCTCTAAAGAAGATCATCCAAGGCTTATTTTCTTCCAAGTAAATTTCTTATTTCCTCTTTGTTTCCTTATGTCCTATAATTATCTGTCTTTTCCTTTTTTGGTGTTATCTATACATGTTTTATGGGATATGGTTGCCCTTTTACGTAAAACAAATATTGTTAGACCTGGGCATTAAACTCCCACGAAGTAAGTACAACTCTCTGTGGCATATGTCTCTGATGTCAGCTGAAATGAACTTCGTTCAGCAAAATGGTTTGTCAATATTGGTTTGGGTTTGGCAACGAGAGTGAACAAATCAGTATTTCTGCCTTTTCCTGAGTTTATCCAAACAAACCCACCAGTTTTAGATTTAAAAATGCAGGCACTGATTGTTTGAGTCTCAAGTGTTCCCCCATCTGTCCGTGTGTATTAATCATCTGCAGAGCTGTTTGCTTTTACCCGGCCGCTCAGCATTTAGCAGGAGAACACCCTTGAAGTGGGTACCTTTCTTGAAAACCTGGTGAGGTTATTTTACTTAACGTACCCAGCTTTAGTGTTCCTGAAAACGGAAATGTTCAACAAGGAGCCATTCGCAGTGTGGGAAGAAAGGAGTTGGCCTGGCAGGGGATACAGCAGCTTGTCTCCTTGCTGAGTGAGCTAAATGAAGAGGGAAACACTGGAACATTCTCTCTGGCAGTACATTTTAGGGCCCTGTTTCTGGGAGCTGTCTGTTCCTCTCTTGCTTTTGGCACAGACCATCTCCAGGTTAGCTGGAAAGCCTGGTGTCTTATTTTTAAACTTGCTGTCGTTTCCATGCCTTGTGGGAAGAGAAGGTGAAAAGGATCATTTGTTCTCCGGCTGAGCTTCAGGGTTTGGATGCCAAGATATCCCTCAGGCTCCCTGGACCTTTTGAAATAAACAGGAATGCCAACTAGCCCTAAGCCCTATAATAACAACCAGAAAGTTTGGCCTATTTGGTGAAAAGAAAAAAAAACAAAACTGTTTGCAAGGTCATGTTATCTGTGAAAGATTTAAAGGAATCAGTGGAGTCCTGAGACTCTACGTGGTGGAATGTGTGTATTTTAGGATGAAGTTGAACACTTTGGGTCATGGCCTGGGGTTAAACAGACCAAACAGCAGGCGCCCAGGGAGTGGCGAGAGGGCCCTGCGAGTGCTGGAATTTCAGGCACTTCCCACCGCTGGGTGCACGGGCAGAGGCGAGCCTGCCCCCTGCAGGAGCCGAGTGGTACTGCTGGGCCGTGTCACTGGGAAGGGAAGCAGGGCCTGCCCAGTTTTACCTAGAGGCTGTCCTTCTGCCTTCATCAGAATCCAGTCTGTCTTCCAACTGGGTACACACCCCTGAGCTCGCGGGAAGACTTAGGAAGTGCACCCTGGCTAGCTGGCTTCACAGCATCAACTTCGAGGTACTCTCCTTCCTAAAACTGCCTTGGAAGGTTCCTTGGCCCAGGCTGGAAGCCATCCCTCCTTGGCCATTTCCCCTCCTAAATGCCCTCTTGCCAACTTTACAAAAGACAAACACACCCTTTATCACATCCTCAGTCTTGTTATGATGTATTATTCCAGGGTGCACGAGAGCGTACCTAATTTAAAACATTATTGCAAGGGTACATGTGCAGAAATGCTGGAAGACTGCTAATCAGGCTAATCTTCCTCGAAGAGTCTAAATAGCTGCTATCCCAGAGAAGTGTAATGGAAGTCACACGTGCGGACAACATTTGTAATTATACATTTTCTAGTGGCTGCATCAAAAAAAGTGCAAGGAAATGGGTGGATTTTCAGAATACGTTTGTATTTAATTTGATACATCCCACATATTATCATTTCAACATGTAGTCATTACAAAAACTATTCGTGAGATATTTTTTATTCTTTTTTTGATACTAAGTCTTTGACATTTGGGATCTACTTTGCACTCACAGCGTATCTCAGTTCAGACTTGCTCCATCTCAGATATTCAACAGCCACATGCGACACACACTGGATGGTACAGTTTTGAGTGACCAAGTGTGTAATCTTTAAGCTGATAGTAGGTGGGAGGCAAGGAGCATTTAGAGTGGTCCGTGTTTGAATTACAAAAAAATCATATAACTGAGATCGATAGACATTGCTTAAGAGCACGGACTTTGGAGCCAGAATGAATCCGAGCCTCACTGCTTATCAGCCGGTGACCTTGGACAAGTTACTTAACCTCTCTTTGCATTGGCTTCCACTTTCATAAAATAAGGATAATAATAGTACCTTCTTCCTATGATTGCCATGAGGATTAAAAAACTATAGTATGGGAAGCACCTGGAGGAGTGTCTGGCACCTGGTAAGTACTATTTAAGTTTTGCTATTATTATTACTACTAGTAGTACTATTTCTAGTTAAACCCACCAGGGTAGCTGTGGTGTGGTGGCAGAAACTCTAGGCTTCTTTGTCAGAAGACTTGGGCTCTCCTGCTCTTGATCACTTTGTGTTCTGACCTTTCTAAGCCTCAGCTTTGAGGTCGGGTGTGAGTGAGTCTGTATCTCCTTCCTGTCAGGACACCACACTGGATGAACACATAATAAAGCATATTTCATAGCTACCATTTCTGAATCTTCTATCTCCCGGCGTAGTGTATATGTATTATCTCATTTCACCCTTCAATTAATGCTCTGAGGAAGGTGTTTTATCCCCATGGCACGCTTGAGGAAATCAAGGCTTGGGTAACTAGCTCCAGGTTGCATTGTTGGGGCACAGAGCTGGAATTTGAATGCCAGAGGATCGGACTCTGAAGCCCATGGCCTTGACCAGTACCACGTGCTGTCGTCCCTGCACAAATTGCGATTATTACTAAGGTGTGCAGGTTAGTTCACATAAAACTAAAATCTAAGTGAAATACGGAGGCCTTCCCAATTCCCAAGATGTCAGATTAAATATGAAACACCCTCTGATAAGAACACCTAGAAATGCCAGATAAATATAGCAAACATTTCCTTAAATGAGTGACTGAACTTGTAAGCAAGACGAGGAATGAGCCCTCGGGTAATGGAGACCACAGTGAGACAGCATTGCGCATCCACTAGGGAGGCAGGAGTCAAAAAGCCAAGTGATAACAAGCGTTGGTGCAGATGTGGGGACATCAGAACCCTCACGCACTGCTCGTGGGATGTAACCGGGTGCAGCTGCTGAGGAAGACAGCCCCTCTGGTAGCTTCTCAAGCGGTGAAACCGTGTGACCTAGCGAGTTCAATCCTAGGTATGTCCCCATGAGAAACGAAACATACTTCCATGTAGAACTTGTACATGAATATTCATAGCAGCATTATTCATCAGAGCCCAGAAGTAGAAATAACCCAAATGCCCATCAGTTGATGAATGGGTAAAAAATGGGGCGTATCCGTCCTGTGAAATATTTGGCCTTAAAGGGAATGAAGTACTCACATGCTGCAACTTGCATTATACTAAGGGGAAGAAGCCACTCAGGATGAACCACATATTGTATGCTTCACTTTATATGAAGTATCTGGAATATGCAAATCTATACAGAAAGAAAGTAGATGAGTGGTTGCCTAGGGCTGGGGGGAGGGAAAATGGGGGTGACTGCTAATGGGTTTCTTTTAGGGGTGATGAAAACATTCTGGAATTGAATATGGTGATGGATACACAACTCCATGAATATACTAAAAATCATCATACACTTTGAATTGCACTGTAAGTAAATTCTATCACAAAACTGTTAGAAAAGAAAGAAGAGGAACTCTCCAGGTCCCAGAAGGAAAGGGGAGGGGGAGGGGAAAAGAGAGGGGGGAATTGCCTTCAGGGAAGGCTGAAGCCTTCAGATATTGCTTAAATTTAGCTTTTATGTTTCAAAAAATCTTGCAATTATAGAGGGTCTTTAAAAAAATCAAATAATTCTATGTTTATAACCAAAACAAGAGCAAAATCCTCTTCCCCAACTATGCCCACTTCCGTTCCTGCTTCTCGGGTAACCGCTTATTTTTACCTTAGGCCTCGGCCTCCAGGTTTCTAGTGTCACCCGAGTTCACTGCGGTTGCTTCATTTTTCCCCTTTATGTATGGTCTGCCCGTGTCCCTCTATGGAGGAGGAATGATGGCTTTCATACACTCTCTACCTTTCACATTCCTTTGATTAGCTCCTTATTCAGTGTGTACATTATTATTGTGTAAGTATCCTTTTCAGCTGAGGCTTTTTATAAAGTTACTCTGGTTGTATTTCCTTTCTAGAACAACTTACTGTCTTCCCTGACGTTCATAAAGGAGGGAGTCCGCACTGCTCTACAGAGTTAAACATGGCTGCGTCCCTTTGCCTTCCAGATAGCCTGCAGATAGCTGTGCTGAATGCTAACCTGGCACCCCGGAGAGGGCAGTGTGGGAATCCTGGCTGGGAATTAGCAGAGATGGCCATACAGCCCCACCGCAGGGGCTAACGTGACTTTTTCCCCAGGCTGCTAGAAGTGTGAACTCAAACACATCAGCAAAATGATCCTTTTTATATTCTGTTGGAGCCTTCCATTCTCCTGCTCCAATTCAAATATATTAAACTTCACTTCAGATTACTGTTCTAGTATATCATGTTCTTGGGGGTGCTAATCCTGTATCTTTTTTTCTCTGTCTCTTTGCTCTTACTTGAGAATACCGTTTCTTGGTGTGTTGTAATTTTTTATTCTATTCAGTCAATTTTTCTGTGGGATTCCACAAGTGTTGCTCCTGAGCAGTTTTTTGGTTTGCTTCTTTCTGTCAGGTATCATAAGACTCCAGGCCAAATATGGTAATTTCTCAACTAGGGAATCCTGCACATAGGAAAAGATGCTTTTGGATCCCAAACACGTATGAGACTAGACCTAGGGTTTCAACATCCTGGGGATACATTTAAAAAAAAATTTTTTTTTTATTTTCTCAGGATAAATTTTTATTTTCCTCATGTGGAGTCCAGGCATCCTGGTCATCACCCTGAGTCCACAAGTGGATTTTTTTTTTTTTTTAATGGCTCAGTTTGATACTGGGAATCTCCGTTCCATGTCCTGCCTCACACAGACCCAAAATTTGATCATCCCTGTTCCAGTTATACTTGGCATACTGGTGCATATACTCATCCACTTCCCCTGGCCCCTGCTAAAATGATAAGGAAGTGGCATAAAAAGAAAGAAAGAGAAGAAAAGAGTGAGACAGTGGGAGAATGGGAGAGGAGTTGGCAGCAACAAAAATTTCAATGCTGGAAAATGGATGCATGAGTAATGGACTAGACAAAAGCTGAAATTTATGGTGGGTGTGTGAGAAACATAGAAGCCAGCCAGACAGTCCTGCAGACCCTCAGAAAGCTCCAGAATGAAGCATCAGTTTCCTCTGAAACAGGCGGACTGGTTGAATGTTTGTCCTCAGACACCCAGCCTCCTCTCTCCCCTGTGCTGCCCAGTGAAGCCTCTTCCCTCACCTTCACAAGGGAAGATGATGAGGAACTCTCCGGAAAGGTTGACGAGAGACACTCTGGGCTCACAGAGAGCAGGCATAGCTGGGAGAATGGGCAGGAAATACCAGGCCAAAAAAGGAGGCAGTAAGTAAGAGTAAGGGAGAAGACTACCTGTGGTTCACCTCCCAGCTCTGCTCTGAGCACAATGACAGCCAGTCCTATGAGTCCCTCCGGTGTTTGAAAGTCCCTCCCTGGGGCCTGCAGCCATCCCACGAGAAAGGACTTGCTGGTCCTGGAGTTTGGGGGCTCACACCAGCCACAGGTCACGCAGCAAAGCCCTGCAGCTGAGAGACTTGCTTGTGCACCCAGCACTTCCAGACACCTTTTAGTGCCCCGTGCTTACCTATGATTGGACAGAGATCACCACACACTTGAGGAAAGCCCACCATGGAAGACGGAGACAACACGCACGCACATATGCATGCACGCAAGGAAGCGTGCATAGTGAATCCAGAAAAAAACTGATTCATCCAGACAGTAGAAGAAATGAAAACAAAAAACTGGCATTAATCACCTTAGAGAAATAACGGTGACCAAACTGACAGCATTGGCACTACCAGAAAGGAATTCTCCCACCCTGTTGGTGAGGATGCAGACTGGGCCAACTCCTTCGGAGAGCGGTTTGGCAATACGTGGTTAGGACCCTCTGACCCAGCCCGTTTCACTTATTGAAATGCATGGACGGGGATTTTCCACAAGGAGATTGTAGACAGATGTCTTTTGAGGCACTGTTGGTAAATATTGAAAAAGAAGAAACAACAGTAGGGAAATAGATAATCATATATTTATAGAGTGGAATATTATATGCTTGTCAAATGAGTGAAATCTACTTACATAATATGGAAGTCTCAAAAATAAAATGTTGGCTAAAATCAAGTTGCAAAGGCTAGAAGTGTGAATGAGGATAATTAATAGTCATGAGGACTAACTTATAAAGCAACATGTAAAATAACTGATGGGCTATTATCCCCACTTTACACCCAAGTAAACTGAGGCACAGAGAGGCTAATTAGAGTGTCCAAGATTACACAGCTAGTAAGTAGTGAAGGGACGTACCCCTGCCTGGCAATGTTCACAGACTTCAGGCGGAAGAGCAGGATGACATAGGAACATGGGACTTTGTAACATTTTTTTCTTTGAGAGATCTGAAATAATTGTGGCCAGTCTGAGTGTCCGTTACATTATTTTAAAACCTTTTATATGTTCAAATATTTCACAACTTAACACGTTTTCATGACTAAGGAGACCAGAACCTTGCAAACACCCTGCTGCTGAGTGCCGAGGGGCACGGGGCTGACCCACAGAGCCGTTGATTCTGTGCATCAGTCTGTGTATTTTTCCCTGAGCTTCAGCAAAGGGAAAAAAGCTTTCCCGTATTGTTCTGCATGTGCTTTATCAGGAGAGTGTGTGATGTGAGTGGGAGGGGGTAGCACTGTAACCTCAGACAAAGGGACAGTGCTCGCGAGTCAGAGCCCTGCCAGAGAGAACTCAGTTCTCTAGCTGCTTATTAGGTCACTGGAGCTGTGCTTCCAGCTCAGCAAGAGTTTGGGATTTTGCCTAAACACATTTATAATACGGTTTTCTTAAGTAGGGCCTTTTGCTGGGAATTTTGGTGTTATTTTCTTCATCATTGCTGTCCTCTATGACTCCGAATTTATGTGTGTGTGTGTTTTAATGTCGCTCTTATATTGTGGAAAAAGAGAGTGAACCCTCTCATGTGGCATGTCTGAGGAAAAGACAGTTAAGAAATATTGTAATTAACAGTTACTCTTTTCCAAATGTACAATACCTTTCTCTTTTTTAAAGATTTTACTTCTTTACTTGCGAGAGAGAGAAGGCACGGGAGCACGAGCGGAGGAGGGAGAGGGACAACAGACTCCACGCTGAGCGCAGGGCAGGACCTGGGGGCTTGGGACTTGATTACAGGACCCTGAGATGAGAGCTGGAGCTGAAACCAAGAGTTGGACACTTAACCGACTGCGCTCTATTTTGGAAGAGTTAACAAAGTTGAATCTGGGAGTTTAGCGTTGGAAGGACACTTAGATATAGTTTAGTACACCTTGCCTATTTTAAACATGAAGAGATCGAGGCTCAAAAAGGTTGAAATGACTTGTGCAAGACTGTAGAGCTAGGGACAGACAGCGCTGGGAGTAGGAGAAAGGGCTCCCTACTCCCTGCGTGTATCACAGCATCGCAGAATACAAGAAAATATACTTTAGCAAACAAACAGAAACGTGTATGGAACATTATTTGTCATTGACTTACAGGATTCCTCAAAACTACTTCATAGGTATAAAACCCATTTACTGTGGAATGTCTATTTCTGATACGTAGTCAGAACACTAGCTCTAAAACTTTTACATTAACTAAAAGTAAGCTCTAGAGCTGAAATTGCTTGTGATAATATAGAGGTGTTGACACACCCGCTTGAGTGTAAACACAGATATTATGATTCTAGCTGACCTTTATTTTCAGTCAAAGGGAAAGCCCCTAACTTGATGCTGGAGAAGCAGTTCAGAAGGACAGGATCTCAGTTTTAAGTTCCTAGGCTTTCCTCCCAGTGGGTGGGGGTTGTTGGCAAGGAGAGTTGGAGCATTTCCTTCTGAGATGTTTGGGATGGTGGTTTTGTGTTTTCACAGTGGTCCTAAACGGAAGTGGTTGGGTGCTACAGAGTTGTAACTGGGCAGGTGCTGGGGTTCGTTACAAGAACTTTCCTCTGTAGCCCGCTCATTCATGGCCCACTGCCAATCTTTGCTGGAAGGGTAAATAGATCTTCTCTGCTGGTCCTTTACTGTGGTCCATGATTTTCATTAATATTGGAGTTTAAACCTTACAAACATAATACTTCTGAACAAGTGCAGCATCCCCTAGGACCAGAGAAGGTAGAAGAGCCTCATTTGAAGTGGTTCAGTAGAATCAATTTTAGTAAGTATGGACATATATCCTGACTTAGTTTCTTCCAGAAAATACAGCGATGAAGGGAATCGTGAACAAACTGCCTGCACGCATGAGCATATATAAAGTAAGAGATTGTCTTAAGTTTGCTTTCATCACATGATTTACCTTGCAGTGTGTGAACTGAAATCTCCCTCAATGAGTGACTTTCTGTGGGGACTGGAGAACTCGGGCTGGTTAAGGCACATCAAGGCCATCATGGATGCAGGGATCTTCATCGCGAAGGTATGGGTAAGGGCAGCGCTGCCAGCGAACTCTGACTTCAGACCAGAGAGGCTGTTTCCTCCCCATCTGCTGAGGCTGCCGCATAGTAAGCTGTGGCTCGCCCAGTGGGGAGCTGGCTTTGCCGACCACCGTGTTTGGCCTCTTAACATGTGACTGCTGCGAAAGAGAGGACAGTGCTCGTTGATAGGGTGGCGGCACAGCGGTAAACGGTAAAACATTTTCAGAGTATTCTCTCTTCGGGTAGGCCTGGCCCTAAATGGAGGAAAGAATTTTTTACTGGAGAGTACATACATCCAAATGTGTGACACTTCAGTAACCAAGGCCGGTCTTCCATCTTAGTAAACCGCAACTTCTTTGCCACGATGGCGTAAACAAGTCATGTTTCCAGACCTGGTAGGTAGGTTCCCTTCTGCCACGGGAACAACCTTGCTGTGACTTTCATGTAAGCAGGTTTTAGATGCATTATCTATTTTCTCAGTGTTTTTTGTTGGTTCTGTTTGTTTTTATAAATACCTCTCAGATTTATACCTAAAGACAACCATGTCTTTTCTGAGGATATGGTATGCTCCCCTTTATTAGATAATTCACTTATTTACCAAGTATTTATTTAGTGCAAGGCACTTTTGTAAGTGCAGAGCAGGCAATGCCAAATAAACCAGATCAAGTCTCTTCTCTCACAAGAGCTTGCATTCTGGTATGGGACACAGAAAGTGAATAAATAATAAATAGGATTTCTGGTAGTGAAAGTGCTATGTTGCAATCTCTACTATGTCTCCCAGTTTATGTTTCCTGCCAGAACACTCAGCTAAAAATTGTGTGCATTTGCAGTAGCAGACAGAAATTCTTTTGAGACTCCCTGCTATAATTTTTACCTTATTTTCTCTTCCTTCCCCTACCCCAGGATCCATTACTTGACGCCTATCCTTTTATCTCTAATTTCATAGTTTTACTACATATAATTTTTGTGTCTTTCCCTTTTTGGAAATGATTGAGACCAGTAGCAGCTGCAGAATTTCAATATTGGAAAGGTCTTACGAACCCCGACGGGAGGGTTGGAGGTGCTCAGAAGCGTAGCACGTATACGTAGTTGCAGTGCTCTGGGGTGGCTCCTGGGTATAATGGGAAGGAAAAGTTTTGGTTGCCAGCATCATATGACTCCTTGGCTCTACCCTAACTGGATGGGGCACGAAACACTCAATTAGCTGTTTTCGGTTATGTTTTTTTTAATTATTATTATTTTCTCCCCCTTTTCTTTCTATAGGTATAAAAACCAAACCTAGGTCTGAGGAGACGTTTTTCCTTTTTGTTAGCCATTCTTTCTGACTCTTTGCTGGTCCTGTGTTTGTTAGGCAGTTTCAGAGGAAGGGGCGAGCGTGCTTGTTCACTGCTCGGACGGCTGGGACAGGACTGCCCAAGCGTGCTCAGTGGCCGGCCTCCTGCTGGATCCGCATTACCGGACTCTGAGGGGCTTTATGGTGAGTGCGGCCGCCGGGCTTCTGCCCCACGCAGGGCCTTGAACAAAATGGACCTCCCTTTCGGCAACTGTTGGCAACTTGTTTTTCCCTCTCTCTGTTATTTTTCTCTTAGTAGATCAGCAAGATTAAAGGGGAAGAGGTAGAAAATGGTCTTGGAGTAAAGAAGTGAATTTCTGGGATATTGGAACCAATTCAAATTAGTGCTAATTATTAAATGTGAATTTGGGGGCAAATATAAAATATATTCAGTAGTCTGTAAAATAGTGAATTTTATACATTATTCGCTCATAAATCAAGTTTGAGGTAGCATGTGAACATGTGGTAGGAAACATTTTTCAGGAAAAAATATTTGGAGAAAAAATTTTCTGTCCTCTGCATGCAAAGTCCTTGAGAGGAAAAACTTTTTACTACTTTGATTTTTTTAGGTAGTCCTTCACAACTATAGCTGAGAGTACTGAAATTTCAGTGTTTCTGTGCTCTCTGTTGAAATTATGAGCACATCCCTTCCTAGATTTTCACCTTTTAGGTGTGCATCACAGTGCAACGTGTTCCTTCCACCTGCAGAATATTTGTGTAGTTACTGGGATGGTGAAGTTCTGGCCAAGCTGGAGCCCTGTTCCTAACATGACTGGAGGGGCTTCCTAAGTGGTTCCTGGTTCTTGCCTCTGGCACCATGATTTGGTAGAAAGTGCTTCAGTGGATCCTGCATCCATGCTAGGGATAGATGCTGACAGAGGAGCCTGAATGGGCTATCTCTACTGCTCGATCGCCTTCACCGAGAAAGATCAGCTGACACTCTGGGTACAAGAGAGGAGAGGCAGAGGCAGGTTTCCTTTATGGGCTTTTTCTTTTTCTCCTTTTTTGGAAAGTGTCAGAGAACTTCCAATTCCCCGTGATAGCATTGAGACATCAGAGTGATCCTCCAGCTTCAGACCCCTCCCCTGGACTGAGGTTAGGGTTCCTTCCTTTCCATTTGGAGACTGGAGGGTTTCTGGCTCACACATTCCTTCATACCATCCTCTACCACCATGGATTCTTTTTGATTCTGCCCCATTAAATTTACGTGTTGTCAAGGGCAAACTTCAACCACTCCATATTTTTTAAGGGAAATCTCTGGCCATTTTAGAGCACTGGTGATAGCGATGGGATCGGTCTGTATTACTTGATTCTTTTTAAAATCCAGATAATTTGAGATTGTAAACTTATGTTACCCCAACTCCAAAGCAGGGCTGAAACTCCTCTATCATGTCCCCAACACCTGTCATTTTAGGATTTTTCTAATGTGTAGTAAAGATCACAGGAATATACTCCTAATTGTTCTTGTAAGAAGGTTGGTATTTGATATTACCCTGAGACCTGTTGGTTAAGAGATGGGCTTTGGTGTAGAAAGAACTAGGTTATGAGGTAGCATCAACCACTTCTTAGTAGCGTGATCTTAGACGTATTTAACCTCTTTTTCAGTTTCCCCTTCTGCAAAATGAGTGATCATACTTGTCCCACAGTGAAATGAGATTATATATGAAGCACTATGAACAGTGTTTCTAGAAAACACTCAGTGGGTGCTGCTATTACGTTTTCAAATATCCATTCCCACTTATTTTTCCTGTGGATGACCTTCAGCTTGCCCTTCTGCTACCCATCTGTGTTGGTGGACAATGAGTGTGCATTCATCTGCACTACCTGAGGATAGTGACTTCTCCAAGATCCTTTGAATCCTTCAACATTGTTGGTTGGGGTCTCTTATTTTTCCTTGTTTTCTTCTCTCCATGATATTTATATTCTTTTTCGTATAGGTATTAATTGAAAAGGACTGGATTTCCTTTGGTCATAAGTTTAATCACAGGTAAAAAAAATACTTAAAAATCTGTTGTTTTGAATGTGTAGGACAAAAAAAACTCTGTTTCTGAAGTTTTCAATTTAGTGGGGAAAATAGCCTTATTTTGTGTATCTTATTCAAAAAGTTAAAGTTTTGTTGTATACATTGTATCATGAAGTTCTACCATCTAGTGGCAGCAGTATCTCTGAGATAGAGGATAATGGACAGAAAGAATGTGGAAATGGACAAAGACTAGCTATATAATTGTTTCACGAGGAAACCCTTTTTAAAGCTACCAAGTTGAGTGGAACTGAAACTTCTGAGAAGAAGTTCTTGGAAGAACTCTAAACTGATCTTTACTCATTTCTATTCCTAAAGTTGGTCATCCATTGCTGAGCAGATGAGGTTCTATATTGTTATTTTGAATTTGATGGCACCCAAATAACCCTTTTGGATTCTAAAATTCACATGATAGTGTAAAGGACTAGGCAGTCTTCATTTAAAAATCAATACAAGGGGTGCCTGGGTTGCTCAGTCAGTCGAGCATCTGATTCTTGATCTTGGCTTGGGTCTTGATCTCAGGGTTGTGAGTTCAAGCCCATGTTGGGCTTCATGCTGGGCATGGAACCTACTTAAAAAAATCAATACAAATGTGAGGGAGAAGCTTCTGATGTACTCTTGAAAAACAAAGATGGGAGATATAAAGGTATGGGAGTCTGGGAGTATGGGAATTGTCACATGGAAAATAAATTATGGGACAGGTTTTAACATTGCTCTAAAAATATCCTGAGAAACTTAGGAAACCACATTTTTTTTCAAGTTGTCTTTCTTCCTCTTCCCTTCCAACAAAACAGTGCAAAAGCGAAAAACTCTTAACACTCCCACAAATTGCTAATTAAATAAAGTGGAAGATTTATTTCAAAAGTCCTGAAGTACTTTTGGGAAACTTGAATTAAAGAATGCTCTATTAAAAAAGCGGAAGATTTACTTCAAAAGTCGCGAATGTACTTTTACAACTTGAATTAAAGAATGCTCTTAAAAAAAAAGAATGTTCTTTTGCCATGGCAAGTTTCCTTGAATTTTCTCTCTTGCACTGATGCTTTCTTTTGTAACTGTACGTCCCTTTTCTAGCCAGACCTTCAGTACAGTTTCTCTTGAAAGTGGAATTTAAGAAGTTAATTTTTTCCACTTCTGCACCCCAGGTTTATAAGGTTTGTCTAGAAATTAGGTCTTCTTGTATGTAAACTAGGGCTTTTGCATTTATAGCTTTGTAAATAAAAAACCTCAACTTCCTATAAAGTCTCTTAATATTTTGTTGTATAGATATGGCAATCTAGATGGTGATCCAAAAGAAATCTCTCCAGTTATTGATCAGTTCATTGAGTGTGTCTGGCAGCTAATGGAACAATTTCCCTGTGCCTTTGAGTTCAATGAGAGATTTCTGATTCACATTCAACATCACATTTATTCCTGCCAGTTTGGAAACTTCTTATGTAATAGCCAAAAGGAGCGACAAGAGCTCAAGTAAGTGTTTTCCTGTTTAATTTTTATCTAAGGATTTTGTGATTGAGAATTTCAGATGACATTTTAAAATTCTGGAGACTATTTTAGCCACGTAGCGATACTGGCAGATGAAAGTTATTTTCTTTTTCCTGACATCACTTCATAAACGGTTTAATGTCAGTGACAAAGATAGACACAAGCTCATTTGCCCCACTGACATCCACAGACAGGGTGGCAGACTTGATGCACTCACATTGAAAGGAAACTTCCTGGAGTCAGAGGAAGCAATTTTTGTACTTAAAAGGAAAAAGTTAGACATCTTCAGTGGATATACTCTCCGAGTAAGAACTGCAAATCTAACTGGGAAAGCAAATTCGAAACTCCAGTCATTCTTTTACTCAGATTAAAACTGTGTTGTTTTTAACCAGGAGGAAAGTCAGTGAAATGTAGAATTTAAAATAAATTGCTAAGTCAAAAACTGAACAGCAAAGTGCTTTATGAATTGCAATGAGAGAACAGTTTTGAAATGTTCATAAAATGATTTTAACTCTGGTGTATATGATACCAGATTTAATTCTGGAAATGATCAGTTCAAGTAAAATGGACTTTACTGGTTTTATATAGTCTGAACAGAAAGAAAATGGCTTTTTCAGGTGCATACTAGTTTGTTTTCTCTCACGAACTTCAAGTGTGATTCCTGCTAAATGGTAAATGATGAAAAGCAGCAGAGTGCTTCCTTCAAGCTCACCTCTTTTCCTAGACAGTTTTGTGCTTTGCTGTGACAGACCCATCACTTTAATGGTGTCTGCTTGCCTTTGAATCCTGGCTATTCCACTCACTATGTGTCTTTGTGACTATGTGACTTTGAGAGAAACTGCTCAATCTCTCTTAGCCTCGGTTTCCTCACCTGTACAATGGACAGATCTCGTAGGAGTTCAGTGAGGGCTGGATCAGAGAAAACAGGTGAAGCATTTAAATACTACCTAGCAAATAATAAAATTTCAGTGATTATTTGGGGAAAAATTTCCCCCAAATTACATAAAGTTTTGTTTTACACTCAGAGGAATTAAACATCTTGTCCAGGCCAGTTCAGATGGCAGAGAAGTTGAGACTCTTACAGTGCCCTTCTGCTAGATCACGAGGACACACAGACTGTAAATTTCCCTGCTACAGAACAGGGACATGGGATATTCATCTAACAATTATTGGTCCCTTTCCAGTTTTAATATTACATATCTACAATTGCTAAGAACCAAGATGGGTCATTTTCAGGCTTCTTTTCTTTATAACAGAATTCAAGAAAGAACATACTCTTTATGGGCTCACCTGTGGAAGAATCGGGCTGACTATATGAATCCTCTATTTAGAGCTGATCACAGTCAGACCTGGGGAACACTTTGTCTCCCCTCAACGCCATTCAACTTCATGTACAAGTATGTAAACCTCTAGGACCTTACTCAGTATGCTTATGAACCTAGATTCTGCCACTGTTTATCTGGAGGCCAAAGCAGATGAACACTGAGCCTTAAGGCTTTTTTTTTGGATGTAAAACACACTAAAAGAGGATGCTTTAAATACCTGATCTGGTATTTTTGCCAGTGTCCCCTCTCCCCTTCCTTCCCCCTACATATGGAATTCTTAAGAAGTCAGTGTTTTATAATAATGATCTTTAAAAATGTAAGTTCCAGTATTATTAGAACCAAAAAACAGAGAGGGAGGGAAGAAGAAAGGAAGGAAGCAAGAAAGGATAGAGGAAAGGATGGACCAGGTAAACCAAGTGTCTTGTAAGTTAAATGTGGAATCACAAGTTTAGGTAGTGATCATGACTTAGCTTACCTTCTTTTTCTGCTGAAACTCTGCCTAGTGGAACTATTTCCCTGTGGAAATAAATTATTTTTAAGACTGTATATATATTGGGATGGGGAGAGCAGGGTGGCATCCTACAGATTCTATTAGAGATGTAGGTTATATTTTATCCTTTGGCTTCTCTATGTGGAAGTTGTATGATGTGAAGGATGTCTCAGAGGTCAGCAAAAAGACAAACTTACACAGAACAAACTGAGAAACCACATTCTTTCTCCCTATGCACCCCCGAAAACATACTTAGTGCTTAGTGGCTTCCTCTATAGTTTTTTTTTTTCCCCTCATCAATTTGCTTTTGTTCTTAATTATTTCTATCTAATTATTTGCCCAGAATTTTAAAGACTACTGTCACACTGGAAAAAAAAAAAAAAGCCATAAAACAGCAGTTTTGAGAGCTGTTGAGATACAATGCAATCAATTGTATTGCTCCTAATTTGTTAGTAATAGCCAGTCAACAAATATGTTATAGAGGGTCCAGCACTATTCTAGGCACTATGGATAAAACAATGAATGATACTAAAACCCTGCCCTCAAAGTACTTTTCTAAGTAAAGCATAGATCTACAGACATCCCTGTGATAATACTATTTATTCTTTGCAATCCAGTATGCTTTATTGTGTAGGATAAAAGAAGAAAGATTTATTGCAAACGGAAATGTCAATTTTTGGTGGTTGTGATTAAAAAAAAAAAAAGACAAGCCAAAACCCTCAAATCTGCAACTGAGAGATTCTAAATGTTAATATAATCACTAATTTTCCAAGTTTACTTCAAAACTAAGAGCCATTTTCTTAAAAAGAAAAAAATATGGTAATATGGCTACTTCGGTCTACTTTAGAAAGATACAGGCCTTCTTATTTCAGGACCATATGTACAAGTAGACTCACCATGAATTTATCCTCCTGAAAGAACTTTACTGACCCAAGAAAAAGAGAACATCAACATGAAATCATTACCTTAAGTAAGTGTCGTCTTTGAGCCCGTAATTCGTGATCATTAGGACTTTAGGACTCCGGCATTATAGATACCTTAGAAGACTTGAGGGAGTGAATTTACAGACTGCTATGGCAGTATCCTAAAGCTCTGCCATCTTTTGCAGGTTTTGGAATGGGATGTACAATCGCTTTGAAAAGGGACTGCAGCCCCGACAGTCTGTTACGGATTACCTTATGGCAGTGAAGGAGGAGACCCAGCAGCTGCAGGAAGAACTAGAGGCCCTGGAAGAAGTAAGACACGCTCGTTCTTATTCGTCTCTTTTTGATGCTTATTTCTTGACAACCACTGTTCCATGAACACCTCTTATGACTCAGGATATGTGAACGCAGCAACATAGCCATTTCATATTTTTAGCTAAGTGGATAACCTGAAACAGAACCCCACCTAGATATCTGGCTCGGGGCTCACTCACATGGTTTGCTGAACTTGTTGGTTATTCCTATAATAGGTCAGGTTTTATTTATTACTGTTATTTGAGAGAACTAAAATTCTTTCTGAAAGGTACATTAAAAAATGGGATTCAGAGTGAAAGAACAAAATCAGATATATGCACATGTGGTAAAATTTTCTCTACTTTTTAGAATATTATTATTACATTAGCCTATGAATGGTAATAGCTGAGACCAACTTAGCAACAGCCTAATTTTTGGCTTTTATAATTTCCCAGTAATTGGCCAGGAAGGTTATAATATACATATTTTTGCTAATTATATAACTTTGTTTCCAGTGATACCATGGTTTAGTTACTCACTAAAACCACTTGGATTCTTTGCTTCATTCTGCTTCACTCATCTTAAAACTCCATGGCATCATCAGGTCATTCACTTGCTCAAGAACTGGCAACCAATTCCTGTGGTCTGGACCAGAATTCTGAATTGAGACTAAATATTAAAATAAGATGAAAGGCCTTTTCTCCCCGCTCCTAAGATCATATGTGGTGTAGATTGGTAATGTCTAATGAAATGAAAGTTGACGAAATTATCACAAGACGAGTTCCAACAAAGTCTACTCCTTTACTAATGGATAGTCACCCCTGAGAATGATGGCCTGGGGGACATGCACTATGGTTCAGGGACCCCACCAATATAGATAGTCATGTAGAGGTAGCTGGTGAGGCTGACTTCTCTGGTTGTTCCCATAACATTACCAGGAAACATCACCTTTCAAGATAGAAGTACCACAGAAGAACTTAGGTCTAGGGTTGCACACTCAAGTCCATACAGGAGCCAGATGGATGAAACAAATTCTGTCACTAGTAAACTGTTGGTTTTGAGAATTTTTGAAATCAAGCATAAATCTTAATCTATTATAAATCTGCAAGGGTGAAACAAACCATCTTTGATCCTGTATGGAGAGCTCGACCTTAAGTTTACATGACTGGAGAAATAGTTTTTGTGCATCAAAATCACCTCACAAAAAATCCTACTACCAGGGCTCTAAGCCCAGAGATTCTGATGGAGAATCTTTCGAGCTCCACAATGATTGTGAATTTCCTCCAGGGCTGACAGACCTTGAACACAGAGACAACTGAAATGAAGCAAAGGTTAGGTTTTTAGGATTCCAGAGCTCTGGTGTAAAAGCCTCTATGATTTTTGCCATTTTTAAGTCCACTCACAACATCAGTAGGCCAGTTTTATTTCCTCTTCCTAAAGGTACCCAAGCTTTATGAAAAGCTTAGGATTCTCCTGGTCTGTTCCAATATTCTTTTTGTTAAAATACTAAAAATGAAAAAAAAAATTTACTTAGAAAAACCTTAATTAAAAGACATTGGCTCTTTTTCCTTTATAACAAAGTCAGAACCCCTTAGTCTGGCATTTAAATTTTCCCATAATTCAGTAATCAGTCCTTTCAGCTTTATTCTCTACTATTGTCCTTGCTCAAATTTAAAAATTTTTTATTTAACTAACATATAATGTATTATTTGTTTCAGGGGTACAGGTCTGTGATTCTGGGTCTTATATACTACCTAGTGCTCATTACAATACATACCCTCCCCACTGTCCATCACCCCCTGACCCCTTCCCCTCCAGCAACCCTCAGTTTGTTTCCTAAGATTGAGTCTCTTAAGGTTTATCTCCCTCTCTGGTTTTGTCTTACTTTGTTTTTTCCTTTCTTCCCCTATGATGCTCTGCCTTGTTTCTTAAATTCCACATATGAGTGAGATCATATGATAATTGTCTCTCTCTGATTGACTTATTTTGCTTAGCAAAATACCTTCTAGTTCCATCCATGTTGTTGCCCTTGCTCAAATTTAACTGTTCTCTGCTTCTTGTACACAATGACCTCTTCCTACTTTTGTGTTTTTCTTCTCACTGTCCCTCCTGCCATAAATGCTCTAACCATCACCAGCACCCCCCCCAGTTTAATTCCTTCACAGTCCTGTTAAAATGCTCCTTCATTCCTGAAGCTTATTCAGATCTCTTCCCTCTAGCCATCCCACCTGCCCTCTTAAATTATTTTGACCTCTTCCAAATTCTTACATTACCTGAATTCTGCCTCCATACTCCAAGTTCCTTATGGCTGGATCTGTATTTATCTCTGTTACTTATATTGCCCAGTACAATGCTCTTTGCACACAACAACTTAGGGTGAATGCTTTTGAAATGATTAGGTAATACTTGATCTTTTAACACCTCCCTTGCTGATGCCAAAGGATGAAATCTGGTAAAATGTATTTTGAACAACCCAAATGTCCATCATCTGATGAAGAGATAAATAAAATATGGATATTCATGCAATGTAGTATTATTTAGTCATAAAAAGGAATGAAGTATTGATACATGCTACATTGTGGATGAACCCCAAGAACATAAACTAAGGGAAAAGAAGCCAGACATGAAAAAACACATGGTTTATGATTCCATTTATAGGAAATGTTCAGACTAGGCAAATCCATAGAGCTAGAAAGTAACTTAGTGGTTGCCAGGGCTGTCGGAAGGGGGAATGGGGAGTAACTACTAATGGATATGGGGTTTTCTTTGGGGATGAAAATATTTTGGAATTAGGTAGTAGTTAATTGTTGTGTAACCTTGTGACTATACTAAAACCAACGAATTGTATATTTGGGGGGGGGGCAGTTTATGGTAATTGACTTATATCTTAATTTATAAACTTAGATAATAAACACCTCATTCCTGATGTTAAAAAAAAATGTATTTTGAGTTCACAGGATGAAAATCATTATGTAAAACCTTACAGGTATAGAAAGAAGGATGACTCCTGATTGCCAGGTGCTTTACATAGTTTTTTTTGTTTTTTGCTTGTTTTTTGTGCATTTTACAGAAAATCTATATACTAAGGCAGGTATTACCTTCCTTAATTAGAGATGAAGAAACCAAGTCTCGGAGAATCTAACTGTTTTGTCCAAGGTCATAAAATCTAGCTTTGAACCCATGTCCACTTAAATCCCATGTTCTTAACATTATACTCAGCTGGAAAGTAATAAATGCTAAATTATTTATGTTTCCGGTTTTTTTTAGAGGCTGGAAAAAATTCAAAAAGTCCAGTTGAATCACACTAAAGTGAAGAGTAAGCAGAGTGAGCCCAGCAAACACTCAGGGTTTTCCACCTCAGACAACAGCACAGCCAACACTCCTCAGGATTACAGTGGAAATACGAAATCATTTCCATCCAGGAGCCCTTCCCAAGGTGATGAGGATTCTGCTCTCATTCTACCCCAAGACAATTTGAAAAGCTCAGATCCAGATCTGTCGGCCAACAGTGATCAGGAGTCTGGGGTGGAGGATTTGAGCTGCCGGTCCCCAAGTGGTGGGGAGTGTGCACCCAGTGAAGACAGTGGCAAGGACCGTGACTCGGATGAAGCGGTGTCTCTCACCGCCTGAAGTTCCCCTGTGCGGATCCAAAATAAAGGACACACAAGAAACGCTTTCCAAAAATAAGGGAGCAGTGCAATTTAAAATAAAAAGTAATTCAAGAAATGGCACGTGTCATTGAGAATTGTAAAATGTAGCAATGAAAAGGGAAAGAACAGCCCAACTCTTAGTTTCTTCAGCTGTTGAAGAACAGGAAGTAGCCATTTCTTTTATCAAACATATATAAACGGAAAATTCCCCATTTTAAATGTTGTTCTAGACTCTGAAAGTTTTGTTCACTACGTAGTGCTGACCTCTTCCATCACCTGAGTTATCATTGCAAATCTTCCTTGTCATAGCATGCATCTGCTCAAAAGGTGCCCCGACTCCTTCTCCCCTCAAACCTGTTATCTTCAGTCTTTCCCTGTATTTCACTTCCAGATACATATTTTGTTTTCTAGAATATCTGACATTGCCTTCCATCCTGTTACCAGTATTTCTAGTGACAGAGTACACTGTGGAAACGCACCCCTTTTGGTTGGCAGATGTGTCTCTAACTGAGGAGCTTTGTAATTGCTTGAGCTTATCTTTCAGGTTTAATGATCACTTTAACTTTTCCTTAAATAATATATTTTGAATTGTTATTATAATCTTGTTTCCTTTTTCTGGAATCTCATCATTTAAAAAACGCTGAAACATTATAATTCACTTCTTCTCTAACACGGGTCTAATACCTAATAAAATAGAAGCAACATTTACTCTTTGGTTCTTAAAATATGAATTCAGATCATATTAAATATAACAGTTTAAATTATAAATGTTATAAAACATAGCATTTTAAAATAACCTTTTATTACTATTCCAGAGATTGCATTACCACGACAGTGTGGGCCAACCACCAGCCTGATGCATTTAGTATAACAAAGTTAGCAGTGTAACATTTTGATAAGAACACCAGTTAAAAACTAGAGAATTTGGTTGTCCTGTCTATTTAACAATAGAATAAGTTTTATCACCTATTGTTTTAGAAACTGTGTAACTGGTTAATATGACTTAACATTAGTAACCACTGACTGCTGAAAGTTCTGAAAAGAGTTTGATTATAAACTTTTGATCTGAAGAAACTTAGTGGAGAAAGTTTAGACAGAGATAAATAACATTTACAACTGCATGGTTTTTAATTATCATTACATTCTAGAATGTAAAGGGCCCACTTTTATAATCAAATGAGGGGAGGGTGGGGGAGAGAGAGAATCTCAGGCAGACTCCCTGCTGCTCACGGAGCCTGACATGGGGCCCAATCTCACAACCCTGAGACTATGACCTGTGCCGAAATCAAGAGTCATATGCTAAACTGACTAAGCCACCCAGGCACCCCTACATCAGTATTTTGAATAGGTTAAATTTGTTAAATAAGGTATTAAATTTTGCTGAAATGGGAATAAGGTAAGAGAGGGAAGAGGAATAACATCACCAACATGGTGACAGAGGTTGTTTCTGACTTTGCCCCCCTTCACAAGAAGACTAACAACTGTTCATGGACAAGATACCACTGAGAGGATCCTAGAGCGCTCAGGAGTGAGGCTAAGGCCCCCCCCCAACACAAGAGAGACCAAGACAGACTGCATTAGAAGGGTAAGAGGGACAGCTACATGCTGACCACATTGCCCCTCCTCCAGGCTGGCTCAGTACTACATGGAGAGATTCCCCCTTGAGCCTACGGTTCCTCTAGGGGGAGAGCCCATGGGTGACATCCAGCCTCCCACCCACCCAATGTTGTGGGTTGCTTAGCTGGAGCCCCTCAGGTTTCACTCCACAAGGACTAACGGGAAAGCCATGGGGCTCAACCACTAGGAGCCTGTGACAAGAGAAGAGGAGAGGGGCTTCCAACAACCAACACTTGGGAGTTGGAAGACAGTTCCTGTGAGCACAGCCTAAGTAATAGTCCCAACCAGTGGTTTTGTTCATCTGCAAACCAGGTCAGTGGCACAATCTGGGGAACTCGGCAGGGTTCAGGCCTGCCAAATGTGGGTCCCCAAAGAAGGAGTTCTGCTGGCCCTGGTGCCTGGTCTTCTCATGCCTTGGCAGAAGAGCTGAGCCACAGCTACCCTCCTGATCAGAACATCTATTCAGGAAAGTTCGGAGTTGCCTAAAGTGGGCTCTTGCCCACACAGTAACCAGAGACCTAGCCATCTCCAGCCCCCACATCTACAAAGCATGGCCTCCTGCTCCATCTGACAGGAAGGGCTGACAAAAACACCTGGAAGCTGTGTGATCCAGCAACTCTTAAGCCAAGAAATAGGTGGGCAGAACTGATAGCACCAAAAAACAGTGGTCTTGTTTGGCCAGGGAACTTGAGGCATGGGTTGGCTTGAGTCAAGACCACAAAGCATTAATGGCCTTTGAGCTGCTTCTCCTGCTGCACCCGACCAGGGAAACTAGTTCACAGCCCCACTTACTGCTGAACACAACCTTCAACCCACCCACACAGGGAACCTAACCAGAGCACACAGGAAACTGCATAGCCCACCCAACATCCCCATTCACAGGGCACTTGAATAGAGCACAGCACATGGCTTTCCATGTCTGTAGAGCAAAACCAGTGGTCTCATCTGACCAGGATATTCAGTGCAACTCTTGCCGAATCAGGTCCCCAGACAACCTATGCAGGCCCTGGGTTCCATCCTACTGCCCTGCTAGGGCAGAGAGGATAATTCACAGCCCCAACAAAGGCTAAATATAATACCCAGTCCCAACCTTCTAGCAAGCCTAACCAGAGAATCCAGGAAATCACAAAGACCATCCCACAGTCTGACTTGAGTAGGGAACCAAGCCAGCAGTGCTATCCAGCTATTCTCAGTCCCTGACATACCTCTGAACTCAGAGCATGAATAGCTGCCTTGCCCAAAAATAGACTCTAATAGGAGGCCCCACCTACCCAAGGATGTTATCAGCAGACATGTCCAGAAACCCAGACTGAGCTGACTGGTAAGAAATGTCTCTGCCAAATCAAACATGCTAAGTCTGGAAGAGGAGACCCCTTACTCAAATGCAACCTAGGGAATCAAAGATCTTGTGAAAAATCAGGTAAGTACGATACCACCAAAGGAAACAGATGAAGCTCTACTAACTGACCCAAAAGAAATGGAGATCTGTGAGCTGTCAGATAAAGAATTGAGAATAATTCTCATAAAGAAGTTTAGTGAACTGTAAGAACACTCAGACAGCTAAACAAAATTAGGAAAACAATACATGACCAAGAAGTTCAACAGAGAAATAGAAATCATCAAACACACTCCAAATCCTAGAGCTAAAAAATATAGTAACTGAATCAAAAAATTCAATAAAGAGTTTCAAAAACAGACTCAACCATGCAGAAGAACAAAGCAATGAACTGGAAGAAAAACAATTGAAATTATTCAGTCAGAGGAGCAAAAAGAAAAAAAATGAAAACAAAGTGAAGAGGGGCTACAGGAAGTATAGGACACAATGAAAACAAATAATATTTGCATTATGGGAATACCAGGAGAAAAAGAAATGGATAGAAAGTATATTTAGAGCAATAATGGCTGAAAACTTCCCAAACCTGGGTAGAGAAATAGATACCCAGATCCAGGAGGCCCTAAGGACCCAAACAGGTTGAACTCAAATAGGGCTAAATCAAGACACTTTACAATTAAATGCCAACAAAGACAAAGACTTTTGAAAGCAGCAAGAGAAAAGAGAGATTACAAAAAAGGGAACCCCAAATAAGGCTAAAGGTGGACCTCTCAACAGAAATTTTTCAGGTCTGAAAACAATGGGATGACATATTCAAAATAAGAAAAACCCAAAGTTTCAATCAAGAATTCTATACCCACTGAAGCTGTCCTTCAGAAATAAAGGAGGGATAGACTTTGCCAGATAGACAAAGGCTGAGTGATTTCATTACCACTAAACCTGTCTTACAAGAGATTCTATAGGGAGCTCTTTGAGTGAAAATATAAGATCACTAGTTAATAGCATAGAAACATAAGAAGGCAGTGTAAAACTCACTGGTAATGATAAATAGTAAAAAAATGGATTCTGTAATAGGGTAATGGTGGTGTGTAAGTCACTTAAGACTCTAGTTTGAAATTTAAAGACAAACAGTAAAAGTAACCATATCTTTAATAATCTGATATTAACTACACAATAAGAAAAATGTAAATTGCAACATTAATTAACTAAAATGTGAGGATGTGAGAAGTGTAAAGCTTAGGAATTCAATTAAAGCTGCTATTAGTTAAAAATAGGATGTTAAATTTTAAGATATTTTATGTAAGCCTCATGGTAACACAGGGAAAAACTTTAGTAATTATACAAAAGATGACAAAGAAGTCAAAGTATACTGATAATGACAAGACATCAAACCACAAAGACAAAAGAATAAGAAACAAGGAACAAATGGATCTACAAAACAAACACAAAACAACAAAATGGCAATAGTAAATCCTTATCCATAATTACCTTAAATGTCAATAGATTAAATTTTCCAAAGACACAGAAAGGCTATGTGGATTAAAATAACAAGACTCAAATGGTAATCTACAAGAGACCCATTTCAGACTTAAAGGTAGACTGAAAGTGAAGAAAGACATTTCAAGCAATTGGTAACCAAAAAAAAAAAACCCAAACCAACAACAACAATAAAAAAACCAGGGGTAGCTATACTTATATCAGACAAAATAGACTTTAAGAACTGTAAAAAGTGGGTACCTGGGTGGCTCAGTCAGTTAAGCGTCTGCCTTCAGCTCAGGTCATGATCCCAGGGGCCCAGGATCAAGCCCCATGTCTGGCTCCCTGCTCAGCAGGGAGTCTGCTTCTCTCTCTGCCTCTGCCCCTTCCCTTGCTCGTTATCTCTCTCTCAAATAAAATCTTTAAAAAATTGTAAAAAGAGACAAAGAAGGTCATTATATAAAAGATAAGGGGGTGAATACATCAAGATGATGTAACAATTATAAATATTTATGCACCCAATGTTACAGTCAGAGCACATAAAGACATAGAGCAAAAATGAACAGACCTAAAAGGAGAAATAAGCAACAATACAGTAATAGTTGGGGATTTAATACTCCACTCAACAATGGATAGATCATGCAGATAGCAAATCAATAAGGAAAAAGCAGATTTGAGTAACACAACAGACAAAATGGACTTAACAGTGATATACAGAACTTTCTCTCTGGAGAGAATACATTCTTCCCAGGTGTAAATGGAACATTTTCTAGGATAGAACATGTTAGGCCAAAAAACAATTCTTAGCAAATTCAAGAACACTGAAATCATACCAAATATCTTCTCTGACCATAATGGTATGAAACTAGAAATCAGTAACGAGGAAAACTGCAGAAAAAAATGGAAATTAAACAACACTCTCCTGAAGGGAATCAAAGAAATTAAAGTGGAAATAAAATATCTTGAGACAAATAACAATTGTGAGATGCAGTAAAAGCAATTCAAAGAAGAAAGTTCATAGCAATAAAACATCCCAGATAAACCATCTAACTCCAGGCCTTAAGAAGTAGAAAAAGAATAACAAAGTGAACCCCAGGCTAGCATAAGGAAGGAAGTAAAGATTACAGAAGAACTAAATGAAGGAGGGAAGAGGAGAGCAATAGAAAACATTAACCAAACTAAGAGGTAGATTTTTGAATATATATAATTGACAAACTATTAGATAAATCAAGGAAAAATGAGGAACCAAATCAACAAAATTATAAATGAAACATGGAGATATTACAACTGATACTACAGAAATACAGAGAATCATAAAAGGCTAATATGAACAATCATATGCCAACAAACAGGAAAATGTTATAAGAAATTAAATAATTCTTAGAAGCATACAACTGAGACTACTACTACTGAGACTGGAATTGAGAAGAAACAGTCTGAATTAGACTAATTACTGGTATGGAGATTTAATGAGTAATTAAAACTCTCCCAATGAAGAAAATTCCAAGACTAGACGTCTTCACTGGTAAACTTTAACAAATATTTAAAGTAAAATTAACACTGATCCTTCTGAAATTCTTCTAAGAAATCAAACAGGTGACACTTCCAAACTCATTTTACAAGCCAACATCACCAATAACCAAAGCCAGAAAAAGATACCACCAGAAAACTATGAACCAATATCCCTGATGACAGAGATGCAAAAATTCTCAACAAAATACTAGCAAACTGACTTCAGCAGCTCATGAAAAGGATTATTTACAATGATCAAGGGTGATTTATACCTGGGATGCAAGGATGACTCAACATGTGTCAATCAATCAATGTGATACATGACATTAATAAAAGAAAAAAATCATGTGATCATTGCAATAGGTACAGAAAAAGCATTTGAAAAAATGCAACATCCTTTCATGATAAAAACTCTTACCGATTACATATAGGAGGAATGAATCTCAACATAATAAAGGCCATATATGATAAGTCTACATCTATTCCAATATTCAATGGTCAAAGGGTGAAAGCTTTTCCTTTAAGATAGGGAACATGACATGTGTGCCCACTCTCACCACTCATAGTCAACGCTGTATTGGGAAGTCTTTGACAGAGCAATCAGGCAAGAAATAAAAGGCATTAGAAATGGAGATGAAGAGGGCGCCTGGGTGGCTCAGTTGGTTAAGCGACTGCCTTCGGCTCAGGTCATGATCCTGGAGTCCCGGGATCGAGTCCCGCATTGGGCTACCTGCTCAGCAGGGAGTCTGCTTCTCCCTCTCCCGCTCCCTCTTCTTGTGCTCTTTCTTTCTCTCACTCTCTCTCTCAAATAAATAAATAAAATCTTAAAAAAAAAAAAAAGGGAGATGAAGAAGTAAGATTTTTCTCTATTTATATATGACATGATTTTATAAATAGAAAATCCTAAAGACTCCACCAAAAAAAATGTTAGGTCTAATCAATGAATTCAGTAAAGCTGTAGGATACTCAATTAACATACAAAAATTTGTACCATTTCTATACAATAACAAATTACCTGAAAAAGAAATAAAGAACACAATCCCATTTACAATAGCACCAAAAGCAATAAAGTACTGAGGAATAAATTTAACCAAGGAAGTAAAAGATCTCTACTCTGAAAACTATAATAAATTGATGAAACTAAAGACGACTCAAATACATGGAAAGGTATCCTGTGTTGTCAGACTGGAAAAAACTAATATTGTTAAAATGTCCATACTTGCCAAAATCCATTTATAGATTCATGCAAATCCTTATCAAGATTCCCGTGGCATTTTCCTACAGAAGTAGGGAAAATTCCTAAAATTTATACGGAACAACAAAAGACTCTGAATAGTCAAAGACATCCTGACAAAAAAGAAAAAAGCAGTACAAGCTATACCATAAAGCTATAGTAATCAAAACAGTATGGTACTATCACAAAAGCAGACAAATAGATCAGTGAAGAGAACTGAGAGCTCAGAAATAAACCCAAACATATAGGGTCAACTATTACTTGACAACGGAGCCAAGAACACTCTGGAGAAAGACAGTTTCTTCAATGAATGGTGCTGGGAAAACTGGATGTTCACATGTTAAAGAATGAAATTATACACCTATCTTACACCTCTTACAAAAATTAACTCAAAACGGATTAAAGACTTATATGTGAGACTTGAAAAATGAAACTCCTAAATTAAAAAAAGGAAAAAAGTTCCTTACCATGGGTCTTGGTCATGACTTTTTTGGATGTAACACCTAAAGCACAAACAACAAAATAAAAAATCAACAAGTGGGATTACATCAAACTAAAAGTTTCTTTTGCAAAAGAAACAACCAACAAAGTGAAAAGATAACTTATGAAATGGGAAAAAAATACTGCAAACTACATATCTGATAGGGAGTGAATATCCAAAAAAACAGAAAGAACTTATAAAAACACAATAACAAAAATAAAAGTAATCCAATTTAAAATGGGCAAAAGACTTGACTAGACATTTCCCCATAAAAGACACACGAAAGGCAACAGTTATACGAAAAGATGCAAATCAAAATCACTGACATATCACCTCATGCCTCTTAGGGTGGCCATCCTCAACAAGACAAGATATAACAAATGCTGGTAAGGATGTGGATGAAAGGAACACTTGTGCACTATTGGTAGAACTGTAAACTGGTGCGACCAGTACAGAAAACAGTATGGAGCATCCTCAAAATATTAAAATAGAATGACCACACCTACCAACGCATGAGCAGCAGTTGAGGTCAGGACCCACAGCCTTCCAGGCCAAGGGTTACTCCTGCCAACCAGTTACCCTACAGGATTCATGGTTGCCCCTTGCAACCACTCACGCTAGGGGCCATCCCTGCCTACCACTGTGCCCACAGCATTTGTGGACCCACCACAACAAGAGGGAGCACACAGCCAACACAGGTGGCAACCTTGGAGCACCTGGCTCTGGTGGCCAATGGAGATGGCGCTTCTGGGCCCTACAGGATATCCCCTACCAAAAGCTATCCAGACTAGGAGACATAGCTGAACTACCTAATACATAGAAAGAAACAAAGAGAGACAAAACGAGGAGACAGAATAGTATGTTCCAAAAGAAAACCTAGAACTAAAAACCTCAGAAAAAGAACGAAACAAAATGGAGATGGTTGATCTAACAAATAGTTCAAAGTAATGGCCATAAAGACGCTTATTAAACTTGGAAGAACAATGGATGACAAGGTGAAAATTTCAACAAAGAAAAAATATAAGAAAGTACCAATCCTAACTGAAGAGTAAAATACCAGAAATGAAAACTACACTAGAGGGAATAAACAGCAGATTATATGATAAAGAAAAATGGATCAACAATCTGGAAGACAGGGTGGTGAAAACTACCCAAACTGAACAGGAAAAAAAAAATGATAGTTTAAGGGATCCCTGAGACATCAAGAATACTAAAAATCACATCACAGGGAATCCCAGAAGGAAAAGAAAAAAGAGTAGAAACTTTACTTGAAGAAATAACGGCTGAAAACTTCTCTAATCTGGGAAAGGAAACAGACATGCAGGTCCAGGAAGCACAAGTCTCAAACAAGAGAAACCCAAAGAGATCCACACTAAGACACATTATAATTAAAAGGTCAAAAATTAAAGATAAAGAGAGTATCTTAAAAGCAGCAAGAGAAAAACAATTAGTTACTTACAAAGGAGCCCTCTCCCCCATAGAACTATCAGCTGATTTTTCAATAGAAAAATTACAGGTCAGAAGAAAGTGGCACAATATATTTAAACTGCTGAGAGAAAAAAAACCCAAACCTACAACCAAGAATACTCTACCTGGCAAGGTTATTATTCAGAATTGAAGGGAAAATAAAGAATTTCCTAGACAAGAAAAAACTAAAAGAGTTCATCACCACTAAACCACTTTGCAAAATATATTACAAGGATTCCTTTATGCAGAAAAGCCCATAACTAGAAATAAGAAAAAAAATGAAAGAAAAAAATTTGACTGATAAAAACAAACATAGAGTAAAAATAATGGATCAACCAATTATATAGCATGAAGATTAAAAGACAAAAGAAGCAAAATTAATTATATCTATAATAATCATTTAAGGGATTCACAAAATAAAAGGATGTAAAGTATGACATCAAAAACATAAAACGTGGGACAGGGGAGTATTATTTTTGTATTTTTGTATGTATTATTTTTAGAATGTGTTCGAACTTAAGCAACCACCAACTTAAAAAAGACTGCTATACACATAGGTTGTTATATATGAACCTTCTGGTAACAACAAACAAAAAACCTGTAATAAATACACAGCAAGAGAAAAGGAATCCAAGGGTAACACTAAAGAAAGTCACCAACACAAGGGAAGAGAGGAAGAATGAAATAGAGATTATAAAAACAACCAGAAAAAAATTAAGAAAATGGCAATAAATTCATACCCATTAGTAATTACTATAAATGTAAATGAACTAAATGCTCCAATCAAAAGACAAAGGGTGGCTGAATGGATAAAAAAAACAAGATGCTGTTTACAAGAGACTCACTACAGATGAAAACACACATATACTGAATGGGAAGGGATGCAAGATACATGAAAATGGAAAAGAAAGCTGGAATAGCAATAGTTATGTCAGACAAAATAAACTTTAAAACAAAGGCTATAACAAGAAACAAAGGGCATTAAATAATAATAAAAGGATCAAACAGGAAGGCTTAACATTTATAAATATTTATACATCTAACCTAGGAGCACCTAAATATTGAGACACAAAGGGAGAAATTGACAGTAATATAAAATAGTAGTGGACTTTAACATTTCACTTACTTCAAAGGATAGATCTTCCAGAAAGAAAATTATTAAGAAAACATTATCCTTAAATGACACATTACACCAAATGACTTAATAGATATATACATGGTATTCTATCCAAAACAGGAGAATATGCATTCTTCTTAGGTGCAAATGGAGCATTCTCCTGGATGAATCACATGTTAGGCCACAAAGCAAGTCTCCATAAATTTAAGAAGACTGAAATTATATGAAGCATCTTTTCCAGCCACAAAGGTATGAAACTAGAAATCAATTAACAAGAAGAAAACTGGAAAAAACACAAACACATGGATACTAAACAACATGCTACTAAACAAACAATGGGTCAATGAAGACATCAAAGAGGAAACTAAAAAAACAGAACAAAAAACCTTGAGACAAATAGAAATGAAAATGCAACATTCCAAAATCTGAGACACAGCAAAAGCAGTTCTAATGGGAAGTTTATAGTGATACAGTCTCACCTCAAGAAATAAGGAAAATCTCCAACAATCTAATCCTACATCTAAAGGAACTAGAAGAACAAACAAAACCCAAAGTTAGTAGAAGGAAGAAAACAGAAAAGATCAGAATAGAAATAACTGAAATAGAGACAAACAAAACAAAAACAATAAAAAGGATCAATGAAACTAAGCTGGTTCTTTGGAAAGATAAACTTCAAAATATTTAGGCATATTAAAAAAAAAAAAAAAAAAAGAGCCAGGGCCCAATAAATAAAATCAGGAATAGAAGTATAAGAGACTACAATGAATAATTATATACAAAATTGGAAGACCTAGAAAAAATGGATAAATTCCTAGAAATATACAATCTTCTGGGACTAAATCCAAAAGAAATAGAAAATCTGAACAGACCAATTACTAGTAATGAAATCGAATCAGTAATCAAAAAACTCCGAACAAAGTCCAAAACCAGATGGCTTCACTGGCGAATTCTCTCAAATATGTAGAATTAATACCTACCCTTGTACTATTTCAAAAAAAAATGAAGAGGAGTAAATGCTTCCTAAGCTAATTCTATAAGGCCAGCATTACCCTAATACCTAAACTAGAAACAAACAAACAAAAAAAACCAACAAATGCAAAAATTCTCAACAATATATTAGCAAACTGAATTCAACAATAAATTGAAAGGATCATCCACCACAATCAAGTAGAACTTATTCTGGGAATGCAAGGATGGTTCAACATTTGCAAATCAATTGTGATAAACCACATCAACAAAACAAAAGATCATATGATCATCTCAATGGATGCATAAAAAGCATTTGACAAAGTTCAACATCTATTTATGATAAAAAGTCCCAACAAAGTGAGTATAGTGGAAATGAACCTCAATGTAATAAGGCCACATATGGCAAGCTCACAGCTAACATCATAGTCAACACTGAAAACCTGAAAGCTTTTCTTCTAGGAGTAGGAACAAGACAAGGACGTCTATTCTCACCACTTTTATTTAATATAGTATTGGAAGAACTAGCCACAACAATTAGGCAAGAAAAAGAAATAAAAGGTATCCAAATTAGGAAGTAAAACTCACTATTTGCAGAAGACATGAAACCATATATAGAAAACCCTAAAGCCTCCACCAAAAAAATATTAGAAATAAAATATTAAAATAAAGGAATTCAGTAAAGTTGCAGGCTACAAAATCAATAAGCAGAAATCTGTTGCATTTCTATACAGTAATAACTATAAGAAAGAGAAAATAAGAAAACAATCCCAATGACAATTGTATCAACAAGAATAAAATACTTAGGAATAAATGTTACCAAGGAGGTGAAAGACTGCTGTACAGAAAACTGTAAGACATTGATGGAAGAAACTGAAGATGACACTAATAAATGAAAAAACATGCCATGTCGTGGATTGGAAGAATTAATATTGTTAAAATGTCCATACTACACAAAGTGACATACAGATTCAGTACAATCCCTATCAAAATACCAATGGCATTTTTCACAGAACTAGAACAAATAACCCTAAAATTTATATGGAATCACCAAAACACACCAGATAGCCAAAGCTGTCCTGAGACAGAACAAACCTGAAGGTATCATGCTCCCGGATATCAAACCACATTACAAAGCTACAGTAATCAAAACAGTATGGTAATGGCACAAAAACAGACACATAGATCAATGGAACAGAATAGAGAGCCCAGATATAAACTTACACTTATAAGGTCAACTGATCTTTGACAAAGTTGGCAGGAACATACAATGGAGAAAAGACAGTCTCTTTAATTAATGATGATGAGAAAACTGGGCAGCTACATGCAAAAGAATGAAACCAGACCACCTTCTTATACCATATACAAAAATAAGATAAAAAAGTACTAAAGACTTAAATGTACGATATGTATCCACAAAACTGGAAGAAAACAGGCAGTATGCTCTTTGATACTGGTTTTAGCATCAGTTTTTTTTTTTGGCTCTTTTTAAAGATGGACAGCATAAGCAAAAATAAACAGAACTACATTAAACTAAAAAGCTTTTGCACAGCAAAGGATACCATCAAAAGAACAAAAAGGCAACCTACTGAATGGGAGAAGTTATTTGCAAATGACATTTGATTAGGGGTTAATATCCAAAATATATAAAAAAACTCATCCAACTCAATATCAGAAAAATAAACAATTCTGATTAAAAATGGGTAGAGGACCTATAAAGACATTTTTCCAAAGAAGACAAAGAGGTGATTAATAGGCATGGAAAGATCATCAGCAACCATGGTGAAATGCATATCAAGACCACACTGAAATATCACTTTGTATCTGTCAGAATGGCTATTATCAAAAAGATAAGCAATAACATACTGGTGAGGATATGGAAAAAAGGGAACCCTGGTAGACTGTTGGTGGGAAGGGTAAATTGGTACAGCCACAATGAAAACAGTATGACGTTTACTCAAAAAATTAAAAATGGATCTACCATAGGATCCAGCCATTCCCCTTCTAGGTATTTATCTAAAGAAAACAAAAACACTAATTGGAGGGCGCCCGGGTGGCTCAGTTGGTTAAGCGACTGCCTTCGGCTCAGGTCATGATCCTGGAGTCCCTGGATCGAGTCCCGCATCGGGCTCCCTGCTCAGCGGGGGGTCTGCTTCTCCCTCTGACCCTCTTCCCTCTTGTGCTCTCATTCTCTCTCTCAAATAAGTAAATAAAATCTTTAAAAAAAACCCAAAACAACACTAATTGGAAAAGACATATGCACCCTTCATTATTTATATTAGCAAAGATACTGAAACAACCTAAATATGCATGATATATGAAAGGATTAAAGAAGTGGTGTGTGTGTGTGTGTGTGTGTGTATACAGATATACACACAGTGGAATATTAGCCATAAAAGCGTGAAATCCTGTCATGTGTGACAACTAGGACAGACCTAGAGGGTATTATCCTAAGTGAAATAAGTCAGAGAAAAACTAATACTGTATGATTTTGGTTATATGTGTAATCTAAACAGCAAAAAAAATGAACAAACAAAACAATACAGGAACAGACTCACAGATACAGAGAACTGATGGTTGCAGAGAGGGAAGGGGAGATAGACAAAAGAGGTGAAGGGGATTAAGAGGTACAATCTTCCAATTATAAAATAAGACAGGGGATGTAATGTACAGCATAGGGAATATAATAATATTCTAACAACTTTGTATAATGACAGATGGTAACTAGACTTACTGTAGTGATCACTTCATAATACATACAAACAAATCACTATACACCTGAAACTTATACAATATTGCCTGTTGATTATCTTCAATTAACAAAAGTCCAAACTGTCCTTGGAAAAAAAAAAAAACAAAACTGAACTGCCATGACCCAGCAATTCAATTTCTGGGAACATGTCCAAAAGAAACAAAAACATGTAACTCTAAAAGGTTTCTGCACCCCCATGTTCATAACAGCATTATTTACAACAGCCAAGACAGGGAGACAAACTAACTGTCCACTGATGGATGAATGAAGAAGTTGAGTAGATACACAATGGAATATTATTCAGCAATAGAGAACAAGGATATCCTGCCCCTTGTGACAACATGAGTGGATCCTGAGGGCATTATTACGCTAAGTGAAATAAGTCAAGAGAAAAGCAAACATTGTATGATCTCATATGTAGAATCTAAAACAAACAAACAAACAACTCATAGGAAAAGAGATCCGACTTATGGTTACCAGAGATGGGGGTGTAGGGAGGGGGACTGGAGAAAGATGGTGAAAAGGTACAACCTTCCAGTGACGAGATAAATGAGTACTAGGGTCGTAACATACGCATAGCATGAGCATAGCTAACACTGCTTCATGATACACACGAAAGTTAAGAGAGTTAATCCTAATAATTCTCATCACAAGGAAAACAACTTTTGCTTTTTAGCTTATCTCCCATGGTGAGATGATGGATGCTTCAGTCGACTTATTGTGGTAATCATTCACAATGTATGTAGGTCAAACCGTTATGTTCTCTATCTTAAACTTAGACAGTGATGTATGTCAACTATGTACCAATAAAACAGAAAAAAAGAGAAAGGACAAGAAAGCTACATTGCTGAAATGCCCAGTATGAAAGGTTTGGAGGGGGTATAGCAATATATTTAAATAAAATAATCCAGTATTCAGTTGACCCTTGAACAACATCAGATTGAACTGCACGGCTCCACATATATACAGATTTTTTTTTTTTTCAATAAAGCACAGTAGTGTAAATGTATTTTCTCTTCTTTATGATTTTTAACATTTTCTTTTCTCTAGCTTACTTATTGTAAGAATACAGTATATATGTATAACAAACAAAATATGTGGTAATCAACTGTTTATGTTATCAATAAGGCTCCTAGGCAACAGCAGGCTACAGGTGGTTAAGTTTTTGAGGAGTCAAAAATTGTACATGGATTTTTGTCTGTGCAGGAAGTCAGTGCCCCCAAGCTCCACATTGTTCAAAAGCCGACTGTAATTGTTTATGTGTTAATCATTTAAACAGAACAACTCTAATATGTCACAGATGTGTTATAAAAGTACTCTGTTCATGTAAATAAAACAAGTACAATTCTTTTAGAACATAAAATTTGAGCATACTCTGCTGAGGAATACTTGTTCATTTTCTGCCATTTACTGTATATAGTAATACCTTATTAATGATACTTGGGATAATACTTGTAATGGATTTTGCATTTTTATAAGACAACTCACTATATGCCATTCTTGTAGTTATTAACTCTTGGAAACTTCTTTGCCTAATACTGAGGATGAGATTTTAATTTCTTCCATTTGGCAGTTTATATCTACAAAAATACAGAAATTTTTTTAAAAAAATGACACAGTAAATATATAAAACAAAACTATGCAATTTATTTTGAAACACAAATAGTATAAATATTTGGTATTTTAAAATGTCTTTAATGTGATGTCTTTCCCATCAGACACATAAACTCTTTTTTCAGCCTCCCCAAACGTTTTACAAGATACTATAACTTACACATATGTTCATTTAGACTACTTACTAGAAGTTAATCTAACACTGATATTTATATAAAAAGTTACATTTATTGCATATTAAAACTTTATTATGCTTTCACAGGGTCTTGAAAGAGCATGGCCAAACCAAAAGACTAAAATTAAAATCTCTAATAGCACATATTCATTTTACATCAAACATCAATCAGAAAGTGTTTTATTTAGAGCACTTGTTTTAAGGCATAGGTAATAAACTAATGTAAAACCGACTCAAGGCAGATTACTTCCCAACTAGTAATATTTAGAGCTCAAGTGACTTGTTATTTAGTGATACTCAGGAAAATTTAATTATTTGAAGTAGGTAAGAACTTTGACCATAATCAACAAAGGAACGTCTTTAAAAATAAAGTTAGGTGAGGATAAGGGAAACCTTGGCATATGGCTTTATTCTTTAAGATCAAAAAGTTTACTCTCTTCCCCTAAAAATGAATTCCAATTTTCATTGAAATTCCTTCGATTTAAGCAAATGTAATTTATGATCAAACTTACCTGTCAAACAACCTCTATTCCAATATAAATTTCCTACTCTTGTTTATTCCTAGAAAATCTTCCAATTTGAAACAGGTATCTTTACTGTACATCCCATTTATTTAGACAACTTTCTTCTATTTGAGACATTAGTGTTTAAATTTCTACCCATGACAAACTTCTACTCTGAATAATAACTCCTAAGCTTTCCTCTATTTTCTGATTTCCATCTGGTCTTCTCTTACATGTTAAAGTAAAATCAGAACCTCTGCCTTGGCAGGCCTTTTTTCCCCTGTGGCATGACCTCTCCAAATGACCAATTTTTAGAAGAAAACAACATAGCCATAAAATTACCCAAAAAATCACTTACTTTTTCTATTGCAATATAAACCAAAATATGCAGATTTTTTTCTGTCTTGGACAACTTATACAACCTATATCTGAACTAAATTGTCTGTTGGTTAAATGCGGATAGATATTCATGATCAAATTCCTCTTTTTAATGACTGGGTTGTAAGGAAGTTGCCTAATAAATTAATTTTGGAAGGAGGAAGCAAGCTATGTTAACTGGTATAGAATGAAACTAGGACAGTTTGGTTTAAAGAATAAAAAACATTGAGATGAATTACGTGATTATGTAGAAGAAATTTACTGTGTAAGAAAATGTGGGGTTTTTTTTGTTTTGGGGGTTTTGTTTGTTTTTGCGTGGAGGGGAAGGCAGATGAGCACCCAAGCACCTAAACCATGTTTGAGTTACTGTATAGTATTTCCACTGTGCCTTATTCTGAATAGGTGTTAAATAAAATTAGCAGATCAAATGAATTAATGTCCTTTTAAAATGGCTGTGATCTGCTGCTCTCTTGTTATAGGTTCTACACAGTTTCTAAGAAAGCCACCTGATTATTTGCAAAAGACTGGGGCTATTATGTCCTCCATTGCAGTGACTGCTGGGAAAATTGGAAGTTCTGCTGGTCTGTGCAATATGCAAAGGTTTCTGAATACCCAGAAGACTCTGCCATAAATTTAAAACACTTACCTCGGTTATTTCATCTACAAATCCATAAAAATCATGTCTGGTCATTCTGAAGATTAAACAGCATGCCCTTAGCACAGCGCCAGTGAGACAGGCAATTAATGAAAGTTAATATCTTTATTCCAATTATATACTTATAGTCCATATGAATACGTGCTCTTCCACAAAGACAGATTAAGTATTATTTTTCAATTCTAAGAAAATAATTTTTTTTTTCCTAAAGTTCTATTGCCAAGGACATGTACAGAAAGAAAAAGAATTAAAAAAAAAAACAAAACTGTAGTATTATATGCTGGCATCTGGAATAACAATACATATTGGGATGGAAATTTAAACAAAAGTATGCATTAACTTGTTTTGTGATTTAGACACCACCTTACCAAGCCTCAGATACACATAGTTACAGATTTTCTCCTTTATTAGCTTTGACAGCTACCCATAAACTGTGTTCATTCTGTAACATGGTATAGAAGCAAACTGCTGAACATAGTACAATTTAAAGAGCAAATTCAATAAAATTAATTAAAAACTAGACTGCCCAAAAGTTAAATATTAATTTTATTAATAAAGTTGTTCTCTTATGAAAAGCTAACTCACAGTAAAGGTCAAAAGAATTCATTCACTTCTGTGTCTAGATTTACTATTTATTAACAAAAAGATTGTTTTTAACATTAGGAATTTAGAAAGTATATCATTATCCAATCACAAGCCTATCAGATAATTATATAAAAAAAGGAGTATGAAAGTTTATGTTGGACTAGATGAAGCGGAAGGCAATTTTTTTCTATTAGGTAAAATAATTATTTAACTGTATTGCTTCTTAAATGTATCCTTAATTTTATTTTATTTTATTATTTATTTATTTATTTTTTTAAAGATTTTATTTATTTGAGAGAGAGAATGAGAGAGAGCACATGAGAGGGGGGAGGGTCAGAGGGAGAAGCAGACTCCCTGCCGAGCAGGGAGCCCGATGCGGGACTCGATCCCGGGACTCCAGGATCGTGACCTGAGCCGAAGGCAGTCGCTTAACCAACTGAGCCACCCAGGCGCCCCTAAATGTATCCTTAATTTTAAAAATTAAACAATATATGAGCAGCTGATGTATTCTCTTGATTTATTGTGTATTAAAAGTTACTTTCTTGAGATGGCACATTAGTAGGTTTGGTATTTCCTGACACTATAAATATTTAAAAACAAATATTTTTTGAAAGTTTCATCATCTGGAAAGAAGGAGAAATAAGGCTTTCTACAGTTGAAAATAGTAATTTTTCAAAAAGGTTTAGAGGAAAAATATCTAAACAAACCATTTTTGATAAATGAGGCAGTGTCAAATTAAAAATATAAATTTAAACGAAGCAATTTTATAAAATATTGATACTAGCTAAAATTACATGCATAGGTACTTAATAATTGAACAGAGGAACAGCAGTGGAACTTAAATATGATAGGATTGATCAACAATAAATAAACATAGTGCAAATCGTGCAGAAAAATTTCTCAAAGCGAAGGCTACAGCAGTCATTCTAATCTGTACAAAATCAGTCTCAGTTCTGTATATGATCTATAACAGGATATCTATGAATTCAGCCACTGTGATGAAATGCCAATTTGCAAATCATACATAAAAATGTGCTTAGTCTTGTGTCCTTTCTGTCTTGGCAGTTTATGTTTTCAGGAAAATCTGAAAAGAAAACATAAAAAACCCTAAGATTTAACTTAAGGGGATAAATTGTCATCTCTTTACATTCTCTTCCAATTAAGATCTACCTATAAGAAGATAACTTGACTATGAGGGAAAAGAGGTAGGGAAAGAATTCTACCATGTTCGTATAAATAATTACTCAGTGCCTACTTTCTTCCTAAACCTTGATATTAAAAATCAGCCCTTACCCAAGGGGAACTGACAGTATGATTTGTAAAACAAGAAAACAATTCAATGTTATGTACAACTAGATTAAGGGAAGGGGCAGATGAGTCTGAGGTAGAGATGAGAAATTCCTGCCATCCTTCCCTATAAATGCTCCCTCTTCAGAGTCCCCTCCTTCAGCCCACTTGAATGAGCACAGAGCCACATGACACTGATCTCCAGGCCAAACTGTTGTTGGGCCAGTCTCTTTCCTGGGGATTGGCAGTGAAACCCTTGTTTAGTTTCCATGGGCGACGTGAACTGTCCTAATGTGGTCAGGCCTGTGGGGAGCAATGGTGGAGCATGTGCGAGGGGAGCGAAGAAAGGCGCTCTGAAGAGCTGCAAGTCAGGAAGCACAAGACAGTGAGAGGCAGGCAAGAAGAGAGACACAGAAAAGAGAAACAAGCAGCCTTAGCAAGGGTGTGAGAAGAAGTTATTATGGCTTCTTGTCGTGTTTTCACTCTCAGCGACTGAGCTGTCCTTTGTGCATTCTGACTCTATAAAGTATTTCTGCATTGTTCAATAATACAAGCTTTTATTTAAATTTGTTGGGGTGCAAACTAGTCTTCACAACCAAATCACTCCTAAACTACATAGATAGAGAGGAAAAGGGAGTGTCTTGAGATCAACAAGAGCGTGACCAAAGATACAGTGATAGGAGAAATAACATGAAATGGAGAACTTAAGGGGAAAATGGAAAACTGAAGTGGGTGTTCCCAAACATACTCCAGATTATAGAAGGCTTAAAGACAGAGAGAAATTTAACAGTGATCCTGCCCCTGCTAAGGTTTCATCATAAGTTCTGCGACAGAGAAAGTATACCACAGGGTGGTATTTGAGATCATTCTGTCAGTGCTGTGCAGGAAGGAGAAAAACTACATTCAGGTGACTGGCAAGACAATTACTGGAATAATCCTGGTCTGAGATGGAAAAGCAACAGATAGGAAGTTCATTTTAAGGGAAGAAATGACAAAGGAGACTAGTGAGAAATAATGTCAACTAAGTGAAATGGTAAACACCATATACCAGCTAAGAGACAAGAACGAATTACAGCTTACGATTCTACAGAAGTAGCTATCCAACACTGAAATAAACATTTCATTTAAGCCAACAGCATAGTGACAAACTATCCAAAAGATTTCCACTGGTTAAATGCTAATGTACATAAAATTATGCTTAATGTATACTACAAAGCATTTTCTATGTCATCTAACACAGAAGCTATGACAGAATTATGCTTAAAGCTGACTAAACAGGCACTGGTAAAAAGACTTCAATTAAAGAGTAGTCATGCAATAGCCTTCTGACTCAAACTTTCTGGAAGACAATTTACCTATAGTGGGGCATGAAATTGGCTGTGCATTGCTATTGCTTGTTGAAGTTTCTCTTCCTTGGCTCTTCTACAGTGGCAGATCTAGAAGATAAATGATTTAAAATACCAGTCACTTCTCCAATGATTTACCTACCCCTTCTTACCATTAGGACAGAATTCGAAGTTTAAGAATCCCTTAACCTGTTGACATCTTTAACTTTTGAATGTTTAAGGTAGCTCAGAATTTAAGAATCCCCACCCCCACAAACACTGAATTGTATTTGGAAGATAACCTCTGCCTGTGAACTTTCAGAATGTTAAATAAACCTTGACCCTTTATATCAATTCTCTGATTGTGGAATTTCAAGCATCTGTGTTTTAAAAATATAAAAACAAAGAACCCTACTGTTGTTAACCAGGAAGCTTAATAAATAAAAACTTTAAGGTATAGCTATATAGTACCACAAAAGAATGAACCAGAAATCAATGCTTTACTAATGCTATAACCATAATCTTTAACGTCCCTGAACTTCAATGTTCTCTTATGGAAAATGGGGACAATAAAATCTGCCCACTTTCCTTAACAGGATATGCACATACATAGTACACATTTTACAAAGTTTATTAACAAAAGGTTAATTTTCAAATGTGATGCTTCAGAGAAATCAGGTAAATATTTAGAACTCTATCGAAGGGCAAGATACGGTTAAGTAGACTTTCTTAATTTTTGGAAATCAGAACAGAACAGAAACTATCGCAGAATGTTCCCAATAATATTTACAAATTTTAAAATAACTATTTATAGATTATTCCCTTTTTAAATAACTTGTTGAACATAAGAAGTTGTACACTCCTATAACTATTAAGACCAGACTTAAGCTGATTTACTAGCTTTAGTACAAAATGATAGTAAAATATTGCTATCATTCTTAAAAAAGAGAAGCTCTTCAGTTTCTTCTCATGGCACTCAAAACTCCAGCTCAGTAACATGCTAAAGTATTTTTTACTCATGAATATACTTAAGTAATTTGGTATAACACTGTCACTTGTCCTCAACTGAAGAGTTTTACATACTGTTCTCTTTTCCATGAAGCTACTGAGAAAATCATCTATTTCAGTTTTTCCCTCTAAGAAATCTTCAGCAATATTATCAGATTCTTCCTCAGCTTCATGTGCAGCTACTTTCAATCTTGCCTGTAGGGCACTCGCACTACAGCTCTGAAAAAGAAAATCAAGTACTAATTTAGTTTACACTGCTCAGAAAAACTCCTTAGAGGCAAAGGAAATGAGATAGGGGTAGGGAGGAGCAATTCATTATATCCCTTACACAGCCTCCTTCTTTTTTTTTTTTTTAAAGATTTTATTTATTTCTTTGACAGAGAGAAAGACACAGCAAGAGAGGGAAAACAAGCAGGGGGAGTGGGAGAGGGAGAAGCAGGCTTCCCGTGTAGCAGGGAGCCCGATGCGGGGCTCGATCCCAGGACCCTGGGATCATGACCAAGCCAAAGGCAGACGCTTAAGGACTGAGCCACCCAGGCGCCCTCACAGCCTCCTTCTTGAGGAAAACTGCTACCACCCAGGTCCTCAGCTTTTGGATATAGGGGTAGATACCAAACACAAAATAACCGAATCCATTGGCTGCAAACCACTGAATGTGGAAACTGAGCCAATCAGTGTCTTCTCCTGGGGATTTAGGAATTAGGTCATTGTGGTAGGCACCCTCTAAGAGGACCTCTATTATTCCCCACCTCTTGAGTGTGGGCTGGACACAGTGACTCCCTTCTAATGAACAGAATATGGCAAAAGTGATGGGATTAAATTTGACCAAACAGGCAAAAGACCTGTACAAACACTGCTGAAAAAAAACTGAAGAAGACATAAATGGAAAGACATCTTGTGTACACGGATTGGAAGACTTAATATTGTTAAGAAGACCATACTACCCAGGGGAGCTTGGGTGCCTCAGCTGGTTAAGCGGCTGCCTTCGGCTCAGGTCGTGATCCTGGGGTCCTGGGATTGAGCCCCGCACTGGGCTCCCGGCTCAGCAGGGAGTCTGCTTCTCCCTTTCCTCTCTCTCTCTCTGCCCCACCTTCTCATGCTCTCTCTCTCTGTCAAATAAATAAAATCTTTAAAAAAAAAAAAAAGACAATACTACCCAAAGTGATCTACAGAGTCAATGCTATTCTTATCAAAATCTCCATGACAGTTTTTTGCAGAAAAAGAAAAACCCATTCTAAAATTCATATGGAATCTCAAGTGACCCCAAACAGCCACAACAATCTTAAAAAGGAAGAACAAAGTTGCATACTTCCTGATTTCAAAATTTACTACAATGTTACAGCAATCAAAACAACATTGTACTGGCATAAGAAGAGACATGTAGATGAATGAAAGACCAAGCCTAGAAATATACCCTCACAAACATGGTCAAATATTTTCAAAAAGTGTGTTAAGACCAAAAGACAGTCTTTGGCAAATGGTGCAGGGAAAACTGGATACTCACATGCAGGATGAAGTTGGACCTTTATCTTACCTCATATATAAAAATTCACTCAAAAAATAAAAAAATAACTAAAAATTAACTCAAAATGGACTGAAGACCTAAATATAAGAAATAAGAGGATTTTTTTTTTTTTTTAATTTACTTTTTTTAAGTACGCTCCATGCCCAGCGTGGGGCCCAGCGTGGGACTTGAACTAACGACCCTGAGAGCAAGACCTGCGCTGAAATTAAGAGTCAGGACCCTTAACCGACTGAGCCACCCAGGCTATTTTTAAAAATAGTCATGCTAGTGGGTGTGAGGTGGCAACTCACACACAGGAATGAACAGGAATGAACCATTTTCTCATCACCCTTGCCAACCCTGGTCATTTAACTTTTTAAGTTTGGCTCAGAAGAATGAGGCAGATTTTGATTTTAATTATTATTATTGAAAGGCTGACTATCTGTTCAAATGCTTCCATTATTTATTCATTGAATATTTACTGAGTATCTACTATGTGCCAAGGACTGGACCTGGTACTGGGTGTATGGGGGAATAAAACATGGCATGTTTCTGCACTGACGGCACCAAGAGTCCAGTGAAGTGATTTACATACTTTACACAGAAGACTGACTCATCATCCCCAAAGATTTTGAGTGAACACATGTAGAGACAAGCGTAGGAATCAAGGTTATATTTTTTAAGTGTTTCAAAAATCATTTCAAGCAATTCTTCTATAAATGGCACAGAAGACAGAGTAACTGTTACACCAGTGTGTCTACTGGACATTCATATTTCTCTTTTTGAGTTTCTTGTTCTTTCCTTTGCTTTCCTTTCACTGTCTTATTCCTAATATTAAGGGGATCCTGGAAATATCTGGCAATTGTGATGCTTGCTGTTGGTTTCTAATATCTCAAGTTAAGGAATTAATTTCTATTCTTAACTTACTAAGAATTTATAAAGAATGATGTGACTATTATTCAGCATCTACTAAACTCTAATGTGCAGCTAAGAGTGTTTCAGTTGCTTTTCTCAGACCTTCTTCTGGTTAAGAGGAAGGGAGGACTGCTTACATTTGATTCCTGACTCTGATACTTTCTGTTTATATGACTTCAGGAAAGTTATTCAATATCCCTGTGCCTCAGACTGCTTATCTATACTATAAAAAATAATAACATTGCCTACCTCCTAGAATTTTGTGGAAATAATGGGCAACATATGAAAATAGCATAGTGCAGTGTAAGATGCATAATCACTATTCAATGTTAGCTATTATTTTTTGTCTTTAACTCTAAAGGATGATTATCTGAAATCCATTATAAATTTATATTTTCCTTTGCCATCATTTTTTTTGTTGTTTTTTTTGTTTTGTTTTTTTACATTGGCTTTACCTTCCAGAATTGCTGACTTTAAAGGAAAGAGGATGTTGTTAAATTATGATGTTGGTTATTGACATGACATACAAAGATGATGTCTCCTATTCCTTTTCATTTTTAAAGATTTTACAGAAATATGGGTTGAATTTTGTAAAGTGGTTTTTATTTTTTATTTAGCTGGATTTCTAGCATAAAACCTATTACTTGTGGTGAATTAAACTTTATAATTTTCATATATTTTTCAATTTCCTAAGTTTTCACTTGAGATAGCTGTACATAAGCTTACAAGTGAGACTACAGTTCAAGTTTTTTGTTAGATTTATATTAGAGGAAGTAAACTGGCATTTAGAATAATGTTCCTAGTTATTTATGGGGCGTTTTGTATTTTTCTGCTTTGGAACCAAATATGCCCTTGCATGAGCACAAATAATGTATAATGCCCCATAATTGACAGCTATTCATCAAGCCTTATAAAGACAGACACCTAATAACTGCTTTCTGGTAATAATGAAAATAAGAATGTGGCTCACACATATTCAGATTAAAAAATCTTATGGTGCGGGGGCGCCTGGGTGGCTCAGTTGGTTAAGCGACTGCCTTCGGCTCAGGTTGTGATCCTGGAGTCCCGGGATCGAGTCCCGCATTGGGCTCCCCGCTCGGCAGGGAGTCTGCTTCTCCCTCTGGCCCTCCCCCCTCTCGTGTGCTCTCTCTCTCTCTCACTCTCTCAAATAAATGAATAAATAAAATCTTTAAAAAAAAAAAAATCTTATGGTGGGGGCGCCTGGGTGGCTCAGTCATTAAGCGTCTGCCTTTGGCTCAGGTCATGAACCCAGGGTCCTGAGGTCGAGCCCCACATCGGGCTCCCTGCTCAGTGGGAAGCCTGCTTCTTCCTCTCCCACTCCCCCTGCTTGTGTTCCTTCTCTCACTCTGTCTCTCTCTGTCAAATAAATAAAATCTTTAAAAAATAAAAAAACAAAAAATAAATAAATAAAAATTCTTATGGTAAAGAGCTAAACATCTTACCTCACTAAGTTCATGTTGCCTTTGCATCTTCTTTTCAAAAGTAGATTTCAGCTGTGTAAGCAATTCATACTAATAGATAAAATAAAAATGTTATTTTATTATATTTTTAAATTGTATGGATTTCTTCAAAATGATAACTAACTCACCTTATCTAAAACAGTTTGCCTTTTGGCTTCCAAGCTGGGCTCTAAAAGGAGATTTTTTCCTGTAAGATAAATTTCTGGTTTATTTCTAGATAAACATCATATTTTTCTTAGGAAATTTAAGAAGTAAGGAAAGACATACTTGCTAGCTCTTCAATACTTTTTACTAAGTCATCTTTGTCAGTAATAATCTGTTTTAGTTGGGGCAAAGTCAGAAACTGTTCTAGTAATATCTCCTCTTGTTCATTCATATCTGTAAGCTGTGACACACTAGAAACACAACAGAAAAGTTAATGAATATCAGTCACTAATTTTTCTCCATGATGATATTCAGGTTTTCCATTTTATTCAGTTGATATGGCTCTAAATAATTTTTGAACTATCATTTATATATCTATATCTATATATAACACACACACATACATAAGGAGGCAAATTATAACCTTAAAAGCAATAAAACATCAACCACAGTGGAACATAAAGTGGTCTGAAAGTAGCATCCAATCATGATAGGATTATGAAGACTAGGGTTCATGAACAATCACAACAATGTTAACCTCTGTGTCTATTTAGCTAATAGGTGTGTGGCTGTCACAATAAAAGGTATATATATGGATATGTGTGTGTACAGATAGTCATAAAATATTTAAGGAAAAGCAATCATGGAGGGCTAAACCAAAGCCAAAAATCAATATCCACAGGGTGAAAGAGGAAACTGGATGGGTGGGATAGAAATGGAAGCTAAACCTTACTGAACATATCTATTAGTTTTGACTACCGATCCATACAAAAGCATCATATGTTTAAAAAAATTTAATTAAAAAAAAAGCAGTCTCTAAAATTCAGAGTAAATGGAAATAAACAAGCACTGGTTTTTTTCTAAGTTACATATCCTCCAGAGAAGTAGTATTCAGACTTTAAAAAACAGTATTTGGCTGTACATGTCAGGTGTGACAGAACCAAAACACAAAAGAAATATAAAAAACAAAACAAAAACAAACGCTTATCTTGAATTCAATAATCATAGCAATAATATTGATATTGTAATTTTGAAAAAGAACAAGTGTCTTTCAGAGAAATGACTTCAGGCCAGGGAAAAGAAATTTCATGATGGCATCTTTGTTTTGTCAGAAAGGCTATAGAAGCCAATGTGAAGAGTTTGTTAGGGACTCAAGATAGAACTGTTTAAGCATCAAGAAGAATAATGACTGCAATATACTGAAACACATCAAATATATTTTTTAAAAAATTTATGAGTTCTTAACAACACAGAAACAACTATAAAAATAAACACAGAAAACCTTGCCTATCAAAAACTTTGGAGCTTGTTTGTGCATTAACTCATTATTCTGAAAACTGAAAAACAAAAAACAAAAAACAAGGATTTATCTTTCCATTCCTATATGAAGTGTATTTCAATAAAACTAAATAGTTGATACAAAAGTTCTTTTCACAGAATTCTGCTTAATTCCGGCAGTAATAATCACATTTGCAATCCTTAATGAAATAATGGATAGCCAATGATTTCAGGGGTTTCATCTGTTTCAATCTTAATGTCACTAAAAATAGGGCAACCAGACATCACTGTTGCCTTATGTGATGTAATAAGTATGCACTAATTACAATGTAAGTATTCTTGACCAAAGAATTGAACCTATTTTTTTTTCAGCATTGAGATATAATTGACATATAACACATAACATCGCGTAGGTTTACGGTGTGCAGCTCAATGATTCGATAAAACTGAACCTAACTCTAATTAAAACTCTAGATCTAGCCACCAAGAGAAAGAAATATAGGAAAGAGAAGAACATCTTCAATGGTACTACAAGGATGCAATCAGGCAAAAACAGGATATAGAAAATTCTCCAAGACAACCATTTTCCTCAGTAAATGTGTAATAATATAGTGTGCATAATATAACATGTATAATAGTATAATGTGACATTTTCATAATAATTTTTTTTTAAAAGAAGGAAGGAATAAAAAAAAGAATCCTTTATAACACTGAACAATAATAGTACCTACTTTCTGGGGTTGCTGCAAGCATAACATGTATGTGATATATTGTAAACCTTCATTGACTATTATTAGAAAATAATGAATCACTACTTCCTAAAAATGATTATAAAACACTGGGTCAGTTAAGGTAAATTTTTTTTTTTTTAACTGTAGGATTTCTCATAGGTATTTGGCTGTATATCCCTGGTGGGATATATCCCAGAGACAAGAATTACAAAAAAAATTTTTTAATTACACTCAGAAGTCTTAGTAAAAACAGCCTTATGAGTATTATAAACCTTCAGTGGGGTATAAAGGATGCAATGCTTCCCAAAGTTGAGTGGCCATAAAACAATTTTTTCATGAAGCAACTTAGAGAAGCAGTGTTCTACGAAAGACAGTACTTTAATACTACAGACTTATGTGTTATCAGTTTGAATACAATTTGGCTCTGTAAAAACACTGTGATTTTTCTTTATGAGAACATTAATGTGTTCCTCTATGTACAAAGTTCTACCTACAAAAGGATAAATGAAAAAGTCTAAAATAAGCCAAAAAATATTTTAAATCACCAGGGATGATGTATTGAGAAATAATTTTCACAATAATGTAAGCCTCAAGAGAGAACAACATTGTTATCCTGGTAACTATTATATCATTTCCAGCATCTAGAAAAATCCCTAGGTACATACTCACTCAATAAATACAAACTACAAGACAGAAAGCTGATTTGTATAACTAAAACAGCCACAGTATAGAAATAGTGAGGATTTAAAAAATCATTTTCTTTAATACAGGTATGAAAATGATGATCTGGTTTGTATTTATCATTGTCAAAGAGATAATGAATACTGACATTACTCTCCAAGTTTTTTACCTTAGTTCTGAGAGTTCTGGAAATGTATCAGGGATATCTGGCATCTTGTAACCAAAACCATCTTGGCTTATCTAAAGAGAAGTATGAAATGGTAATTAAGTTTTAGCCATCTTTTTGACTGCTCCTATTTACTTATAAATGTAATTTTTAATGTACTACATCCCATGTTTCATTATCACCTTCATCTTTGTACTTTACATTGTCCTTATTCTCCCCTTCTTTCTTTACTCTTATTTTTTTCAGTGTACTTTATACATAGAGGATTAAATTTTTTTTTTTTTTTTGGGGGGGTGAGGATCATGTGAGTACCTGTGCTAACCTCTTTCTTGGGCAAGTATATATTAAATAAAACGCTTAAGTGTATCTGTGACTAATGTAGAGAATCATCTGTGGATTTCATTGATACATATGAATACATTTGCCTCAAATAAAAGATACTAAATATAAAAAAAAATGTAGTAAGTTGCAAAAGTCTGAATAGTTACATAACTAAGTCTGACAAGACAGTAGGGTAGATAAGGAATAGGTAATCCATTGTTTTATAAACGACTTTTTAAAACAGAGGATCCTTGAAAACATCTCTTGTAACTTTGTTTATCCTACTAATTGTAATTAATATTGTTCATGATATTCACAGTATTTGTTCATAATATTTCTTACTAAAATGATGAATGGTATTAGAAAAACAAACTCCACTTGGGCCTAATCTAAATTATTACAAACACTAAAATTAGTAAAGTTGGATATAATAAGGTTTATAATATTTGAGTATTACTGTGGGTGATACTCACTTAAGGTTAAAATGGAGGTTTTAAAATCATTTTATGTTTTATTCATAAAGTAGTAGTCTCTCAGTAACATCCCACAGGGCAATAGTTACCAGTTTATTTAAGAACATACAATTTTTTTTTAAAATCAATGAGACACTTGAAGCTCTTGGCATGGTAGAGAGCAGATCCTCCACAATCTGATACCTACTTCTCTTACGTGATCACTTTTTGTGCCTCTGCCTATTTCCTATACGACAGTCAGAGAGATCTATTAAAGGCAGTTTCACAAAAAATGCGATTTGGTTTACGTTTCTGCAACTTTGTCAATAATATTGCCTCTTTATGGAAAGCTTTATATAACCCTTTTCATCCTGACAAATTCATTACCACCTATCAAAATCTGGCCTTAAACATAAACAAATAAATTAATTTATCTGCTCATTTTAAGTGAGCACCTACTGTATGTATCAGGTGTGCTCTGAGGCACTAAGGATAAAGTGGTGAAAAAGCAGAGACACATTTTTTATAAAAGCATCCCTTCTGGTCTACCTCAGTTCCTGGGAGCACTGACCGTTTCCTCAACTGTCTTCACCATGAACTCTAGACTCTCTCTTCTACTCCATTGGAAGTTATTCTTACTTGCAATTATTTGATAATTTGCTGGTCTCCTCTGAGTTTGTTACTTGAGTTGAAAATGTGATTTAATCTTTTTATCTTTTGTGACTTACTTAGTGGCTGGCACAAGAAGGCAGATAATAAATATTTGTCAATTGGATGAGTTTTCAAGGATATAGAAATACAGAAAACTGAAGATACCCACCGGTGCTGAAGTGTCTGTTGTAGGAACAGGTAACGGCAGATTTGAAAGGACACCGAAAGAAGGAGCAGCGGGTTTGGCTGGTGTGTAACTTGTTGTTGAAGAAGAAATAGTGTCAGCAACAGACAAAGAAGTGATAGTCCTGTTAGCTTCTTGTGGGGGATATGGAGGAAGAAATGGGAAACCCTGGGATGCATAAGGAGGCATCCCACCTGGATTACTGTAGAGGCTAAAGAAAAAGAAAAAAACATTAGATTAGACTTTAGGGGTAAACCTATAAAATTATTCCCAAATGGTTCTAAATAACAATGGTCATGACAAAGAGACAGAATCTTGTTATTATAATCATATAATTGAATTAAATATTCTACAAATTGATAATGACCCCACTCCCCCCAAACAGAAGTGTGGTTTCCATGAAAAAAGAAAATGTTTTAGAAAACATATAATTCAACTAGTCAGAGTAGAAGTGAATAGACAGGCTCTTTTTCAGTTTTGAGCATTCCATTAGCATCAATCACTGTCTTCATAAAGAGAACGGAGAACATTTAACCCAGAAAATGTATTCAAGACAGGTTGTTTAAATAGTAGCTCTCACTTTATCTGGAAAAATATAAGTCAAAGTCATGACTGCGTTTCTAAAAGATTTTAAAGGAAAATACTTAAAAGTATAGAAGAACTGCTAAAAATGTTAAAATATAAAAAAGTACATATAAAAAAACAAGTATATAGATTAGAAAAAGTTGTACAGCAGCATGTACTTGGGATTGAATTAGAGAGCAATATTTATTTTTTGCAGTGTAAAAATATCTGGGTCCTGGTTCAAGATGACAATCAAGCAAGACCTTGAAATCACCTCCTCCCATGAACACACTAAATCTGCAGGAATATGGAACAATTTCCTCAAAAAAAAAGCCCTAAAATTTAGTTGTACAACTCCTACAAATCAAGCCAATATGAAAAAATCTTGAAGCAAGTAGGAAAGCCTGAGACACAATCTCAGTGTAAACCGAAACCTCAACAGAGACCTATAATCAGGAGAAAATGCAAAACCTGAAGCTTCTTCCTGAAGAGCAAGAGTTTGAACCCCACACTGAGCAGTCCATCTTTTAAGCCCTGCATCTCAAAGAACAGCCCCCAAAACATCTAGCTTTGGAAACCAAAGGACCTACCCCAGGACCCAGCACAGAAGCAGTCGATTGAGAGGCACCCAGATTTTAGGTGTAAGGGTCTCATTTCCTAATCTTAAAGTGTCCTCTTGAGGGACAGGTACCTAATTTAACCCCCATCCAGGGACCCCCTGGGATTTGCTCTAGGGACAAAGGGTGGTAGGTGCTCTCTTCATGTTCTCCCTGTCACACTCCAGAGCACCGATATCTCTTGGAAGGAAGCTCTCTTGCACATATGGTGCTTAGTTTTTATGTCTGGTGCCCCAGTTTTGGTGGCTGCCATCCACAAGATACCCATTGACTGCATGGCTCTGGAGGCTGAGGGCTTGCATTCCTGGGTCCCATGCGACTGTAAAACAATAAGAGAGTCAGTTGTTGGCAGGCTACCACCCCCAGGGCGCTGCACAGACAGCAGCTCGAACACACCCCTAGTCTTCCTGTGAAAGAGTCTAATAAACAGGTCTGAAAGCTTTGGCTTGATGAGAAGGCTTCTGGTTTGGCATACAACCAGGGGCTTACAGAGGCACTCCCAGGAAACGTAGGTTGGTGGATGCCATCTCTGCACACTCCCTCAGTCTTACTCCAGCTCACAAGTATCTCCCAGAAAGAAGCTTATACAATCATCTGGGCCCCAATTTTGCAATTGTACCCAGGGACCAGACCTCCAGATCTCTGGTGGCCAGCACGGCTTACACTTGCAGCCCCACAGACTATATATATTTGCATACTTTAAAAGCTGCTACCTGAGGGTCTGGCTGAAGGTTTGGCTTCTATTCAGCCTGAATCCAGGTGCTGGCTGAGGTCTTCTCAGGTCCTGGTGCACCCTCAAATACTGGGAGCTATTAAAAATATAATAGGGTCCTGGGACAATACACGATTTTAGAGACAATCAAGAGGTAGGGCAGGACTGAATGATAAGGTTCATCTCCTGGTCCAGTCCTCAAGACTGGGAGAGGTGGCTGCTTCATCTTATGCATAGAAACCAACATAGTCAAGGAAAATGAAGAAGAAGACAAATACGTTCCAAACAAACAAAAACCTCAGGGGGGAAAATGTAATAAAATGGAAATAAGTAATTTACCTGATAAGAGTTCAAAGTATTATACACTTAATGAACTTGGGGGAAGAATGGATGAACAAACACAGTAAGAACTTCAACAAAGAGATAAAAAATTTAAGTACCAAACAGAAGTCACAGAGGTTAAAAAAAAAAAATACACTAGAAGATTTCAAAAGCAGACTAAATGAAGCAGAAGAAATGAGGAGTATACTCAAAAATAGGGCAGAGAAACTCACCCAATCAGAGCAGCAAAAAGAAAAAAAAAAAGATGCTCCCTGATTTGAAAGTATATTACAATGTTATAGTAGTCAAAACAGAATATTATTGGCATAAAACTATATACAAATAGATCGATGGAACTGAATACAGAACCCAGAAATAAACCTATGCATATATTGTAGCCAAGAATATACAATGGGGAAAGGATAGGCTCTTCAATAAACAGTACTGGGGAAAATGGATGGCCACATGCAAAAGAATGAAATTACCATTTCTTTACATCATACACAAAAATTAATTCAAAGTGGATTAAAGACTTAAATTTAAGACCAGAAACCATTAAACTCCCAGAAGAAAACACAAGGAGTAAGATTCTTGAAATTGGTCTTGGTGATGATTTTTTTGCATCTGATACCAATAGCAAAGGCAACAAAAGCAAATAAACAAGTGGGACTCTATCAAACTAAAAAACTTCTGCACAGCAAAGTAAACTATCCACAAAACAAAAAGGCACCTTACTAAATGGGAGAAGATATTTGCAAATAATATATCTGATAATCAGGAGTTAGTATCCAAACTATGTAAAGAAATCCTACAATAGCGAAACACAATCCAGTTAAAAAATGGGCAGGGAATATTAATAAATATTTTTTACAAGATAACATACAGATGGCCAAGAGATACATAAAAAGATGTGCAACATCACTAATCATCATGAAAACGCAGATCAAAACCACAATGAATTATCACCTGACACCTGTTAGAATAGCCATCACTAAGAAGACAAGAAATAAGTGTTGTGGAGGATGTGGAGAACAGGAAACCCTTGTGTACTCTTGGTGGGAATATAAATTGGTGCAGCCACTATGGAAAATAGTATGGAGGGTCCTCAAAAAAATCAAAATAGAATTACCATATGATCCAGCAATTCTACTTCTGGAGATTTATCCAAAAAACTGAAAACAGTAATTCAAAAAAATTAATGGTGACTCTGTCTGGGCTCCTATGTAGTCTCAGGATAGGGTAGTTACTAGAAAGACACACCGACGAAGGGCTGGAACTATTAGCTGCACCCACCAACCTCAGGGAATGAGGGGCTGCAAACTAAGTTCTATGAAAACTCTTGAACAATGAGGTCTGACAAACTTCCTTGTTGGTGAATGCATCCACATGGTGGGAGGATGGTGCACCCCGGCCCACGGGGACAGAAGCGCCTGCATTCGGGGCTCTTCTAGTCCTTGCCCTGTGCATTGCTTCACATGGCTCTTCATCTGTATCCTTCATAATGCCCATTTATAATAAACTGGTAAACATAAATAAATATTTCTCTAAGTTTTGTGAGCAGCTCCAACACATTAATGGAACCTGTGAGGGGAGGCATCATGGGAACCTCTGATTTTATAGTCAGTTGGTCAGAAGCACGTGAACAACCTGTGGATTTGACTGGTGTTTAAAGTGGAGCAGTCTTCTGAGACTGAGCCTTTAACTTGTGGGATCTGTCACTACCTTCAGATAGAGAGCATCAGAATTGAATTATATCTATAGGAAACCTGGACACTGTCTGCTGAGAACCGGAGAATTACTTGGTGGTGTGGAAAACACACATATCAGAGTACTGAAATATGTTCCAAAATATATAAAGCTTGAACAATTTTTAAACTGGAGTATTATTATTTTATTTAATTACATAAATTTACATAAGTTGAAATTATGTTGGAAAACAATTTTATGGATTTTGAAACTAAAGTTCATATGGAAAATTATACAAAGAAAAGTATCTGATGGAGAGTTAAGAAGAGAATAACTGTGCCATCTGGTAAAACAAATTATAAAACCTTTATAATTTAAAAAAAAAAAAGAAAAGCAACTTTTTTTTAGAGCAAATAGTGGTAAATGGATATGCAGATCAATGGAACTGAATATAAAATCCAGAAAAAGCCCGAAACACATAAGGGAATAAGGATATAAGACAGATGTGAAATAAATGGAAAAAAAGATCAGTCAATAAACAGTGTTGGGACAGCTGGAAAAAAATGAATTGGAGACAGATCATTATATTCATAACATGATAAAAACTAAATTCATCAAAGATTTAAATGCTTCGAACTAAATCTTACAAGAACTAGAAGAAATCATTGGGAAATAATTACCGTGGGGTGGGAAAGGACTTTCTGTGATCCCAAATTCCAAAGTCATAAGAGAAAATGATTAATTGCTTGACATTAAGAAAGAACAAAAACAAAAACCTATATGACAAAGCCCATTATAAATAAGACAAATAAACTGGGGGAAAACATTTAAAACTCATATCACAGACACAGGGGTAATTTGTCTAATACATAAAAAGTTCCTACAAATTGATAAAAAGACTAACAACTCAATAGCAAAATGAAAAACAGGATAGAAGACTCAGGTTACAGAAAAATAAAGAAAAACATCTCCAAATCATAGGAAAAGATACTCAACTTCATTGTCAGTAAGATAAATACAACTAAAATTATACTAACATATCATGTTCTACTTATAAATTGGCAAAGATCCATTCCAATAATATACTGTATCGGCAAAGAATATGGGAAAGTAAGCATTGTGCATAGTGGTAGAAATTGGTGCAACTTACTCTGTAGGGCAATTTTGCAGTATTTGTCAAAACTACAAATGTGCATGCCACTATGAGAATGTATCTATGAAATATATTCACATTTGGCTAGAATATTATTTTTAAGGTTATTTGCTGCAGTGCTGAGGGTAAAGAAAGGTGGGCCTTTTAGGAAAGAGTGGAAACAACAAAAATATCCATCAGCACGAGTCCTGTTAAATAAATTACACTACATCTATAAAACAAGTACTTTGTGGTCATAAAGAAGAATAAGGAAATGCTTTATGTACCAAAATGGAAAACTATTCAAACTATACCATTTAGTGAAAAAAAAAGGGGGGGGAGGGGAATGGTATGTTACAGTTTGTGTAAAAAAGGAGGAATAAAATACTCCATGTACATATTTCTTTGTAAGTCATAAAACATCTTGGAAATTCTATGCATATTCACCCAAATGAAAAACTCTGGATACAAGCAAGAAGAAAAACTAGGTTGTAAGGGAGAAGACAGTGGAAGGAAGACTTTTTACTCCATATCCCTTTATATTTTTTGAATTTTGATTCAAGTAAATATATGATCACTGAAAAAATTAAGTTTTCCAGTTTAGCTTATTTATTTAAAAAAATGGCTCATCTTTATGTTAAAAAATTAAAACTTTTATCTAAAGGTATGTCAGTGACATAAATATAAATATAACAAGTTATTTGGAAACAATATGACCAACATGAGAGAGTATTTGTATTATAAGTCTTTATTGTGAACCAATTTTTATTTAGACCTCAGTAGCAGATACAACCTATTAAATAATCTAAGGAATGCATCAAACCTGCATTTTAATAACCTGCACTTTATCACAGAACTTATTTGAAATGAGAATAAGTAAACTTACTGGCTTTTATTTTCAAATAAGGTGAATGAACTTATATCCAACCCTGCCCTGACAGAAAAACAGGATATACAGTTTTTAGATGAAGGATATTAGGAGGCTTATAACTCCAGTACAAAGACACAAGAGAGGAAAGATGAAGGCTGGGGCTGATGCACCTAATGACCTGGATAATCTAGCTAAGCAGATTTTCAGGCAGTGTTCAAAATGCTGCCTGACTCCTGAGCAAGAGCAACTTCTTGGAAATTAAGTAGGAGGACTAGGATATAAAGCCAAGAAGTATTCTGAGAAAAGGAAATAAAAAGACCAACAAGAAGCTGCATCATCATTAAATTTCAGAATACCAAAAATTTTTTCTAAAATTTACAAAGGATCAGAAATCAAAATGGCATTGGACACTTTGCAATAGAAGCCATATAGACAATATAGCAACACCTTCAAAATTCTGAGTAGAAAAGCACTTCGACTTAGATGCTAATGCAAAAAGTGGAACAAAAACAAGTTATCTCCAGTAGTCCCTAAACAAACTGCAGATTCACAAGGAAAATACATGTCGTCAAGGTCAGATGACATGAAAAAATCTGAAAGATATTTTTCAGAGCTGCTAAAAGATGTGGAAAATTAAAAAGATAAAACCACCAATGGAAAAATGGAAGTAATTATTAACTCCAGAAAAAGCAAAAAATTATACCGTAAAGGAAATGTAATCATGACAAAGTCCTTGATTCAGCAATGGGGAATATTTACAGAATCGAAGTGATGAAAATACCAAAAATGAATTTAAGTAAAGATCATGATATCAATCACTGAGAGAATGAGGGGAAAGGAACATTAATGAAAGATAATGGTAACTAAACTCCTCATCAATCATAACAGGAGGTTGGAATATAATACCTAAAATTAAAGAACCAAGACTATGTATATATTATGTTTAAATTATTCAGAAAGATGAAGGTAAATATTGGAAAAGCAACTGAAAAAGAAAACACAGCTGCCTCTGAAAAGTATGAGTGTATCTGTATGAAGGTAGGAATGTGGAATGAAGAGAACTGCCTTTTAACATCATTCGAAAATTTAAACTCTATTATGATTACTTTGATAAAAAGAAGTAAAAATAAATTTATACAAACATTTTTTGGGGTATAAATATACTTACTATGGAAATGCTGTTGAAGAAGGAGCTAAAACTGGAGGATTCTTCCAAAACTCATCCAACAGACTCTGAATAATTTTTCCAAGATCTGAGTGCATTGTAAACTAAAAGTAAGAGTAATACAGGATGATCAAAATCACTTTCAGAATAAGTCTTACTAGGATCATGTCACTGTAAAACTTAATCTTAAATCTACTTCTGCACATCAAGAACTAAATGAAAAACAAAGGATACTGTGCCAAATGACAAGATTAGCAATCTACAACTTAAAATATTTTTCTATAGACTCAATACCATAAATCAGTTAAAAATCTATTTAACCAATAATGGAGCTAAAACATTTCCACATTTAAAAAAATAATTTGAGGGGTGCCCGGGTGGCTCAGTCGTTAGGCGTCTGCCTTTGGCTCAGGTCAAGATCCCAGGGTCCTGGGATCGAACCCCACATCAGGCTCCCTGCTCGGCGGGGGACCTGCTTCTCCCTCTCCCACTCCCCCTGCATGTGTTCCTGCTCTCACTCTCTCTCTGTCAAATAAATAAATAAATCTAAAAATAATAATAATAATTTGAAGGTTCTAAGGTAAATACTGAGAATACGTTTAAGTTATAGTGCTTCAACCTTCATAGTAATCAATCATTTATGTATCCTAAGAACTTTAAGGCATATTTGAATTTTATCCCCTCCTAACAACTATGGAAAATATACTGTGAACCAAAGTTCTAACATCAACAGGTCCTCATCACAGAAAAACAAATAACCTTCAAATCAGTATTATCTATTGGATATAGTGACCTTTTTTTTGGGAAAATTACTTATTCCAAATGAGATTTCAAATGCATTTTAGATTTCTAAAATATGTAGTAATAAAGTAATACACCTGTTATACTACTTTGAAATAAATTATACTATATACATACATTGTTTACTAATGGAGAGGTAACATATACCCCTTGTTTATCCATTAAGTGATGTCGTATTGGTGGATAAACACTGATCACTGGTTTTTCCTGAGGAAACTGTGGAGGGAGCAATCTGTTAAATGTAGAACAGATGGAAAAAACACAAGTGTTATATAGTCATAATTCTAAAACAAAGTTAAAAGCAAATTAAATTTTCATGCTTTCATTCAGAGTAATTATTCACAGTAGTAAGTGCTCTGTTATGGTTGTTGATCGAAAATACACAAAAGGATATACTTTAGCAACAACATTATAAAGCAATTCAATTCAGTAAAACTTTACTATAGAATATGGATACCCTGAGTTATAAGATATTCTTCACACCATCTCAGTTAATTGCTTTCAAACTCAATATACTAAGCTATGTAAAATCTCAGATAAAATCAGATCAGGTATTTGTAACAGGTGACCCATAGTAACCAGTCTGACTATTGGACCACAGGTTCTGGCCATATAATTTTCTTGTGGTTTTCCTACTTATGAAATGCTGCCAAGAATTATTACACCATCTACTGAATTTTTGAAGAGTGTGTAGATAAAAGCAAAAGCACTATGATTAAAACATTGTAGCTGTCATTATGCCTTGGTTCTATAGGGCTCTAATGGTCCCCATTAACACAACTCTCCCAAGTCTGTCAATCACATGGTTTCAAGTAAAGAACAGTAAATTCTCAATACAAGAAGAAAAAAAAGAGGTGAAAATCTTAACCTTTATGAACTACCACAAATTTAAAACTCAGGATTGAAGTCTTAAATGGATCTTACTGGATATGGAACTCTGATTCCTAAATCTCTCTAAACTCAGAAGAATATGACCCTTTAAAACTGTCTCTCTGTTCCTGTTGGCTCTGAAAACGATTTGTTTGGCAGCACGGTCACGAAGAGAACTGGGTCTTTTTGGCTTCTCCTACTTAGCCCTACCTAGGGCATTTGATGGAGATAAAACTACTTCATTTATATAGCTAAAGATGTTAGCCTAGTTTGGTAAAAAAAAAAAACAACGATTGGCCTTTGGAGCCCAACCAATCTGGGTTTGTATCCTGACTATGCTATTCACTACGTGTGTGTCTGTAATTTACCCAGTTTGTAGCCCTGCTGTGAGGATTCACAAAGCTCCTATATCAAGATAACACAGCATAATGCCCGGCACTATTATACATTCACACTTTCATTCACTTGTTCAACTAGGATTTAATAAGGCCTTCTCTGTGCAGGCATTATGCTAGACAATGAGAATATGAAGATGAATAAGCCATGGTTCCTGTCTTCAAGTTAGGTGTTTCTTATCACACCCGAACACCTACTCTAGCACACAGCTACCTAATGCAATTTGAGGTAATAACTTAATACTTTCATGCTAAAGACTAATAATAATTACACTTAGAATTAAATGGGTACTTCCGCAATCACTTTGTCCAATCTTTCCTCTTAAATAACCTCCTGATTATAGTTTTTAACTTAATTTTTTTCTTTAATTAGTAGATCAAATTCAGCCCTGAACTTTCTGGTTGATACAGTATATCTGTTGCTGAAGACTAGAATATTTTCACTTGTTTCTAATGCAGGGGTAAATATATCTCTAATAGTTTTCCATACATGATCCCTTTGACTGTCATCATTTTCAGCCTTTCTTTTAGCCTACCTCCAACTAAGACTTCATGCAAATCAATAAAAACAATGACGGTACTAAATATTATCATTACATCTTTATATTGCATTTCTTCTTGTATAACAGCTTCTTTCTTACAGCAATACACTTTACCATGTCTTTAAAAAATTTTTGTTTCACGAAATTATGTGACTTTGATAATTTATAGTTACTAGAAAAGTAATATTTTAAATATGTTCACTTTAAACAATTTACTTCTAATAACTAAGAAACAAAATAATGAAAAGATTTTTAAAAGTACTAGTACATAAAAATATAGGATACAATCCTACTCACATGTTAATATTAATTGTCAGGTTGTTTACGGTGAACGGCAACCTGTATTCCACATCTTTCTGTATTTCAGCTATACTGTAGGAGAAAATTTGAGAGAAAAAGTCACTTGAAGTTATAAAACCATTAATGTTAAAAAGAATGTTAAATGTTTTTAGAGCCTACTAAAACTATTAATTTTAATCACCCAATCTAGATAGCCAATATAACTTGTATCTTGAGGGAAAAATTATCATAGAGAGATTTATCAAATCAGGCAATAATATTCTGATATCCAAGTGCGTGTGTGTTGGGGGAAGGTGGTAGAGTGGGGATAGATGTTGAGGTAAAATGGCAAAGAAAAACTCTCGTATTAATGCTAGGTTGATTTACTATCACTTTACCTAATTCAACATTAGTAGAAGCAATTGTTATCCCTCTGGTTAATACAAGTCAGCAAGACATCTAGGTTCTGATTAGAACACTGCCACTACCCAGCTATATAGACAGCTAGGCAGGTCTGGGTCTTAATAAGTTAAACTTAAAAGCCTGGATGAGATGTCTCCTACAGTTTTATGACAGAGACTGCTGGCTGCTTTCCAGAGACAAATAACCTCCCCTTCTTCCTCAGTAAGAAAAGTCTGATTCTACTCTGAGTAGCAATGACCTAGCCTTTTTTGCACCTAGCTGTTGCTATAGACTTACGTTCTAGCCAATAAGATAGATATAGGGAGGCTGTGGGATAGAATTACTAGGAAAGCAACTAGAAGGGGGCACAAAAAACTAGTATGAGTCCTCCTCTCCTGCCTCTACCTGATAGCTGCACTTCTAGCAGCCATCCTGGACCATGAGTGATCCTGAGAATGAAAGTCATACACTAGAGAGAGCTAAGCAGAAAGAAAGCAGCAGCCTGGGTCTTTAATGACTATGGAATTGTCAAACTGAATTTCCTTTCTGTCAGAGAAAAAAAGTTCTGCTTAACTCACTATTTTGGGAGTCTTGGCTAGTAGCAGCTGAATATAATTGCCAACTAACAGAATTTCCTTGTATTTTAACATTCTACATTTAGAATTTACTTTATTGTCAATTGCAGGGATACATTAGTACAATTATAATCTAGCAACCAAATCTTTTGGGGGCTCACTTCAAATTCTAATGAACATTCACAGTATTTCCAAAGGGAAAAATGTTAAGTAGTATTCCTGATTTAAGGTTGAGAAGAACTTTAATATTCAAAAAGACATGAAACTTTTTCAAGCATGAATACTGTTGGAAGATCTAGTGTTTACATAATAATTAACTTTTCGTTCTTTTGGTTGCTTCAACTACTGCTCTGTACTGACATCCCATGGAATGGGGTTAGTATGGAGATGAAGAAACAGCTGAGAACAGACTCAAAAAGATACTCAATATTAGGACTTCCATAGTTTTATAGAAGTTTTCTCTGGGGTTCAGTTTTGGACTAGAATACTGACAACCTCCTCAGTTGTAGGAACACCATATAATCAATTAAATGGCTTAAGGTTTCTATTCCTTTATATTATTTTAGGACTCTAAGGTGTAACTGTTTCAAGGGAATACTGGTCACACATGCATCCATCAGTTCTAAGCTAAATAGAACATCTTCATGATTAAAAGAATTTTATGACCTCCTAAGTCAGGCTTCCTGGGTTCAAATTCTCCCTCTAAGCCATTTATTTATGTGATCATATATGCAAATTACTTAACCTAAGCCTTATCTCTCAAATGGAAAACAGGGATGTTAACAATAGCTATCTACCTAAAACAATTGTTAAGATTAAATGAGAGAATACTCGTAAAGCCCTCCGCAAAATGCCATAATAATTGTTCAATACATGTTAGCTATTATCAAAAATGCATTTTGAACATGCATCTAAGTTGAAGCCTGTCTAAATTTGTAGTACCAAAGTTTTAACTCAGTTTTTTAGTGTATTTTTATAGAAAACAAAGTGAATTCGACTAAAATAATTTTTACTTAAATCATTGTCTAGAAGTGGTTTCATTGTCTCTACAATTAGAGTGTTGACATTTATTAGGTTTTGACAAGTTTCCTTCACAAATGAAGTATGATAAATAACTGAAAGCAATACTTGCAGTATTAGTGAGAGGTGAACTCTCGTTAACAAATTCCAGTACAAGTTAGTCATGGCAATTGTTGGAGTCAGGCCATGCTACTGAAATATGAAGTGCAATATATGGCACTTCAGCATCTTGAATACTTTCAGCTGAAGGAGTCTGAGAAAAGAGGAGAAGCAGGAAGGTTACTCTAACCTCCTCTCCGCCTCATACTTCTTCCCTGAAACAAATCATAAAATCCTCATGTGAAATATGCCCTCCTCATACCAAGTAGCATCTTTACCTCAAAGACAAAGGGACACCAAGAAGAATAGTAAGAACCCTTGATCATTACAATTACCTTATATTCCTTAACCCATCATATTCTTCCATGACTGTACACTTTTCATCAAACCTAGCACAAAAAAACTCAGGTCTAACTATTTCTTTGGATCTTTGCTTCCTTAAGTCATCCATCTCATGTAAAACTTACATTAAATAAGCTTGTATGATTTTCTCCTGTTAATCTATCAGTTTACTTAATTAAAACAAAAACTAATCCCTGAATATTCACAATGTGATTTTGAATTTTTTGCTATTTTAAAACTTTTATTTATTTTTTATTTTTATTTTTCGAAGATTTTATTTATTTATTTGACAGAGAGAGCAGGAGAGCAGAGGCAGGGGGAGTGGCAGAGAGAGAGGGAGAGGGAGAAGCAGGCTGGCTCCCCCCGCTGAGCAGGGAGCCTGATGTGGGGCTCCATCCCAGTACCCTGGGATCATGACCTGAGCCGAAGGCAGTCGCTTAACCACCTGAGCCACCCAGGCGCCCCTATTTTAAATAACTTTTAAAAAACTTATTCTAGGGGCGCCTGGGTAGCTCTGTTGGTTAAACACCCAACCCTTGATTTTTGCTCAGGTCATGATCTCAGGGTTGTGACATCCAGCCCCACATGGGGCCCCGCACTCATTGTAGAGCCTATTGGAGATTCTCTCCCTCTCCTTCTGCCCCTCAACCCCGCTCATGCATGCTCTCTCTAAATAAATAAATACATATATATATATACATATATATATAATACTTTAAAAAAACACAACAACTTATCTAAAAATGATTTATTCTCATCGAGGGGAAAAAAAAACAAGCAATGAAGAAAAAGTCAAGTGACTAAAAAAGATCAATTCAAGATACTGATAGCATGCATTTCCCAGTGTTGGGTAAATCAAGGAATGTTTATAGGTGAACCTTGCAAATAAAGGATTCAGATGCTTCAATAAAGATGGTAGATCGAGTTTAGACAACTTCCCTTCCCCACCTAAATCTCTAGGAAATATCGCAAAAGACTAAACAACCAAATCTGTAACAGTGCTGGAAAGCAAAGAGTAAGCAGACAAACTCTAAGGAACCTCTAAAAGATAAAAAAAAGATGGGAATAGACTTAAGGAAAAGGGTGATAAGGAAAAAAGGAAAGAAAAAGAAAGTAAACACAGGAACTAATGACAACCCAAAACATTAGATTAATGCCAAGTAGGAGCAGTTTGAAGGTCCTCGAAGCCCTTGAAGGAAGTCAATCCACACCAACAGTGTGGAAGGCTGGGCAGAAGCATTTCTCAGGGTAATGAATGGGAAGACGTGTGCAACAGCAGGTAGGATAGAGCACTCTCCTCTTTTCCCTGCTTGTTCCAAACCAACAGATGGCACTAGTATCTGTACCAGAAGAACACACTGGGTAGCCTTGAAAGGAGCAGAGACTTAGGAAGCTACTGACTTCCATGGAGCCTCTGTTTCCAGGAGACAACTATCAGCTTGTCCCATATTGGAACAAATCATTCTTTTTCATTTGTCACCAGAGGCAGACTATGATAAAGACTATGATAAAGCTAAATATCCACCAATAAATAGAGCTACATATCCACCAACAAGTTAACAAGGAATTTCAAACACAGACATGAACACATCAAAGAAGTGTGAACAAAGCAAAACCAAGCAAGGCAGCCACTAAACTCAAGCAGCCCAACACACAAAAACTTAAGCTAACAGAGTTAATTGAGAAGACTCTAAATTTGTGTAATTAATATCCTCAGAGAAACAAAATAGCACTTGCATTCACACACACACAGTTGATATGAAAATGAAAAATTAAGACACTGGAAATTTAAAATAAATAGCTCAAATAAATGGTTTGGTGCTCTGTTTGGAAAATGTTTCATACTATATATTCTTTTCTTGGAGAATACTGATGCATTTTAGCATATTAAAGGCTTTGGGAAATTCTAAAGCACTTAATTTTTGTTTTTGTTTTTTTATCTGTTTGACATGGACCATGTATTTCACAGTATTCTTTGAACACTGTTGTGGGGAACACAGGATAATGAAACAGATGTGCAAAGGGCCATAGGAACAGAGAAGAAAGCACCTAACCTCAACAAGAGTGGTGGTGGGGTCTTCCAGGAAATAAAATAATATCTGAACTACATTTAAAAGTCAAGTAAGAGTCAACATGCAGGAAACAGAAATCAGCAAAATAAAGCAGACATTCTACACAGAAGAAACACCATGGGAAAAATTTCAGATATGAAATAACACTGGGTCTCTTAAAGTCTCCATATCCTTTGCCATTAAAAACTTGGGATGGGAGGGATGGGGTGGCTGGGTGATAGACATTGGGGAGGGTATGTGCTATGGTGAGCACTGTGAATTGTGTAAGACTGATAAATCACAGACCTGTACCTCTGAAACAAATCATACATTACATGTTAAAAAAAAAAGATAGTAGGAAGGGAAAAATGAAGGGGGATATCAGAGGGGGAGACGAACCATGAGAAACTATGGACTCTGAGAAACAAACTGAGGGTTCTAGAGGGGAGGGGGTGGGGGATGGGTTAGCCTGGTGATGGGTATTAAAGAGGGCACGTTCTGCATGGAGCACTGGGTGTTATACGCAAACAATGAATCATGGAACACTCCATCAAAAACTAATGATGTAACGTATGGTGATTAACATAACATAATAATAACAAAACAAAACAAACAAAACAAAACAAAAAAAACCCTTCACATCCTCACTGTCTTGTTAAAAAGAAAAACAGAAGCCCAAAATGGAGACACTTAGGCCAAGTCACTACACTGGGGCTTAATACCTAACCTAACTGCAACCTCCTTAGAAATGTAGTCTTAACCAGCCCGTCAGGAATTTTCAGAACAGCACTAAAAAAGGTGATCTGTCACATGGGTCTTCTCCATCCACAGCCCATCCCCCCCATGTGGTAACCCACCTAATTAGACCCCCTACCCTTTACCCCTAGGGAAAGGTGACCCTGGCTGGTACAATCCTTTCTTTTATTTTGCTAATAACTTCCTTGCTCCACCAATCCTTCCTATAAAAATCTTACATTACAAAACAACTATTGGGAACTCCCATTACTCGCTAGATGGGATGCTACCCAATTCATGAATCATTTAATGAAGCCAACTACATCTTCAAAATTTACTTGGTTTTGTTTTTTAACAGATTTGGTGACAGCAATAGGATCTGAAGTGAATTTCTAAAGGCCTTCGGGGATAAAGAGAAACACAGACATGGCACTCTGTGAACCCTTTTGAGTTCACTGTTTTGCCATTCATTTCCAAGGACCTTTGGTGAGCTCCTCTGGGTCTGAGCTCCACTCTCTTGCATTTGAGCTTGGATCAAATTGGTTTTCCAATCCAGGGTTAATGAGTCAGTCTACATAGACAAGAGGCTCTAACAGAGCTCAAGTCCTTTGCCCTTGGTTCAGTTTACAATTCCACACTGGAATCCCTTCTCCAGTTGTAGTCTGCAGTCTCCCTGACCGGCATTTGCTGGTTTAGTACTTTCCCTAGTTCCAATCCACAGTCTCCATCTACTAGAGTCTGCTGGTCAGCTTACGTTGGTGGCCACTGGCCGGAGTTGGAATGGATCTGACTTAAGAACCAGACCGGGTCTGGGAACAGACTGGGTCTGATCTGAGTTGGACTGGGTCTGATCTGAGTTGGACTGGGTCCAGTGTGAGGACTGTGGTATTGTTTTAAATAAAGGCTAATTGATAATGTAAGTCTCAGGAGTAAGAAATAAGGCTGCAAACACTGGTGGGCATGGGTCAAGCATTTAAATTCAAAGGCTATTAGAGCACTTGCTACCTCTAGAAGATTTCTGTGATAATAATGTATAATAAGTTGGTCACATTAATGGGTTAGATTGACACCAGGTCACCCACCAACTGTGCAATGAGGTACACTGCAAAACACCCCACAATTCCCAACATCATCGTATGCCCCTCTTAGTTATTAATCTGACTCTAAGAAACCCAGAGGCCTAGCTAAAAAAAAAGGGGGGTTGGGGGGAGGATCCTTCATATCCAGAGTTGAACAGGCCACCTTCTGGCATACCTGCTTACTTTATGTCTAAAAACTATAGTCCCAGAAGTCACAAGTATTTAAACAGCAAGATCTTACTAAAATCAACCTAGAATTACAACGGCCATTATGGTAAATGCTCTAATTAGAGAAATAATTTAAGAAGTATACTTGAAAGCAAGGGTTCTTAAACAGAATGGGATACCTATTTTATTTGGTATGCAGAAGTAACCAAAAGGTTTCAAAATTCCAAAGTTTCATTATTCAAAAGGACAAAAAGACAATGAAAAAGAAAGGTACCTAAAACAAAAGACTAAGACTAACATATAAGACTGCATTAATTCCTACTGCTCTCCTCTCTCTTTTATTTGGGTACTCTTTCTAGTAATCCTCTATGTGAATTGTCTTTTGACTCTGAAGAGACTATTAGTTACCTTTTTTTAATTATGTTATGTTAATCACCATACATCATTAGTTTTTTTTTTAAAAGATTTTATTTATTTATTTGAGAGAGTGAGAGAGAGAAAGAGCACAAGAGGGGGAGCGGGAGAGGGAGAAGCAGACTCCCTGCTGAGCAGGGAGCCCGATGCAGGACTCGATCCCGGGACTCCAGGATCATGACCTGAGCCGAAGGCAGTCGCTTAACCAACTGAGCCACCCAGGCGCCCACATCATTAGTTTTTGATGTAGTGTTCCATGATTCATTGTTTGCATATAACACCCAGTGCTCCATGCAGAACGTGCCCTCCTTAATACCCATCACCAGGCTAACCCATCCCCCGACTCCCCTCCTCTCTAGAACCCTCAGTTACCTTTTAAGATAAAGACCACCATAGGCTGCAGGCAATCCCCTACAGGTATCTTTTACTCCTGGGTTAAAGGCCAAACTACCAGCCATAGTTAAATAATTTCTTAAACCCACAGAGGATTCTCAAAAGGTTTTATAAATAAATTACCTCCTGAGCCCAATACAGAGGAAAAAAAAAAAAATTCCCTTCCTTTCCAAATCCAGAACTGTTGATTATCGATCCTGTCTCCCAGGTATAGCTACTGCCTTCTTGATTGTCTTTTTTTTTTTTTTTTAAAGATTTTATTTATTTATTTGACAGACACAGCAAGAGAGGGAACACAAGCAGGGGGAGTGGGAGAGGAAGAAGCAGGCTTCCTGCAGAGCAGGGAGCCCGATGCGGGGCTCGATCCTAGGACCCTGGGATCATGACCTGAGCCGAAGGCAGACGCTTAACGACTGAGCCACCCAGGTGCCCCTTGATTGTCTTGTTTTATGTTCTAAGAATTTGGCTTGGCTTTCTGCCTGCCTGGGACAGGCAGGTTTTGTTTAGCTAAATTTGGGAGTGACTCTAGATCTTATAAAAATATTATCTTTTGCACCCTCTCTGAGGATGCTGCTAGGGTCCATGAGGTTGTTTAAAACTGCCAGATACATTTACTCTATGTCCTGGCTGAGACCTGACAAGATACTTGAAAGGATTTACTAACTCTGTAATCAGAAATCTGGCCAAATTAGAAGCTCATATTCAGAGCCTGAAAAGTTTTTTTTTGAGATTTCTCTCCTAAGCTAAATGTACCCAGATGGGGTAAAACACATAGGTGGATGGGTGTGAGTGTCTTTGATACCATTTAGGCAGCAACTTAATTCTTTGAGGAATTAAAAACAGCTACATCTGTTTTATAAATATGTTATCACCTTATACCTGTCAGAATGGCTAAAATCAAAAAGACAAGAAATAAGTACTGGTGAGGATGTGGAGAAAAAGGAACTCTCATGCACTGCTGGTGGGAATGTAAATTGGTACAGCCATTGTGGAAACCAGTGTGGAGGTTCCTCAAAAAAGTAAAAACAGGAATCCTATTTGATCCAATAATTCCACTACTAGGTATTTATCCAAAGAAAACAAAACACTAATTTGAAAAGATACATGCACCCCTATTTATTGAAGCATTATTTACAGTAGCCAAGATATGGAAGCAACCTAAGTGTCCATCAGTAGACAAATGGATAAAGGAGATACGGTAACATATGCAACAGAATATTACTCAGCTATAAAAAAGGATTAGTTCTTGCCATTTGAGACAACATGGATGGACCGAGAGGCTATTATGGTAAATGAAGTCAAATTGAAAAAAATAAATGCCATATGATTTCACTCATATGTAGAACCTACCAAAAAAAATGAATAAACATACAAAAAGCAGAATCAGACCTTTAAATACACAGAAATAATGGCTGCCAGATGGAAGGAGGGTGGTGGTTATGTGTAAAATGCAGGAAGGGGAGTGGGAGATTCAGGCTTCCAGTTATGGAACGACTAAGTCATGGGAATAAAAGGCACAGCACAGGAAATATTGTCAATGATACTGTAATAAGTGTTATATGGTGACAGATGGTAGCTTCACTTGCAGTGAGCACAGCATAAGGTATAGAGAAGCTGACTCATCATGTTGTAGATCTGAAACTAATGTAACACTGTGGGTCAACTATACTAAAAGAAAACTTTAAGTGTAAAAGTTCAAACTTTCATATTATATTAAAACTTAGTTCTAAAATTAAAAAGTAATACAGAAAAACTTAGATGCAGCTTCTTTTATAACTAGTGAGTTTTGTGTTTCTGTACCGAATTCATGGCAGCAATTTAAAGCTATAACCTATGAGGTCTCTATCTGTGTCTGTATGTTTATGTGTGCCTCTCTATATAGTAAATGTATAGTATTTTCTACCTCCAGATGGTATTCTTAAAATTAATTTGTAAATTTAGTTGGCTTAAAGATCTATTTAACTGGCTTAGGGAAAATTAACTGCTTATATAAATTCTCAGAAATATAACAAAAACACCCACATGTTTTTCAAGTACTGGGATAATCTTCTAGTAAATTAAATCTAGTTTAAATTCATTGGTTTAATTAAAACAGGCATGTCTTTAGAGTTATCAACATTGAATATAATGCAGATAAACAAATTTCATTCTGCCTGAATTTACTAGTTTAATTACATCTGTTATAATTTGTCAGCAAAAGTAACTTAGAATCATGGCTGATTCTGTCTAACGTCTCATAAAGTTTTGTGGGTAATCTAAACATGATTGTTGGAGCAAATGATTTAGATATAAGTGGGATAAGAATTTACAGATAAGCTTTTTAGCAATTGTATTTTATGGTATATGTGCTTAAAAAATTTTTCCAAATCTCCTTAGCTTGAAATTTTAGGAGTCTTGCTAAATTAAATTAAATGATGGAAATGTGGGTGCCTGAATGGCTCAGTGGTGGGTTAAGTGACTGCCTTCAGCTCAGGTCATGATCCCACATCCCCACATCAGGCTCCTGGCTTGGCAGGAGTCTGTTTCTTCCTCTGATCCGCCCTCCTCTCCTCTCTGGCACTCTCTCACACTCTCTCTCTCAAACAAATATAGTAATATAAAAAATAAAATCTTTAAATGATGGAAATGTATTGAATATTTAGACCATTTTCAAGCAAGATAAAATACTGTTATTGAACATAGGCTTATTTATTTTGGTTTATTACAGAGAAGCTGAAAGATATTTAGGTTGTTAATTCTACACTGGAAAACTGAAAAAAGCATATGTTTCTAGAAATTATGAAATGTATTCATAATGTGTCAATCTAAAAAATGCTGGTATTACAGTTCACTACTCTTCTTAGTTTTCACTAGAAATGAAGATTTCTAAGGGTTAAGAATTCTAATTAATGTTATTACAACTACTGCAAGTAAAGGAAACAACTTTGTATGTAAAGAAAGTAAAATGTGTGTTTTTGGTACGAGAAGGAATAAGGAATGGAGATGCATTTTCTCGTTGAGGGGGAAAAAAAAGTAATTTTGTCCTAAAGTGAGACTGGTTGTTTAAAGAAAAAGAACAGAACAAAATCTGAATGTGAAAAACAAAAAACAAACTTGCAAAGTTTGTTAAAAATGCATCTTTGGAAAGGTCAGAACTAAGATTAAAATGAATAAGTTTTAATACCAAAAGTAAGCTGGTACAAAAGCAGAATTTTATTTCCTCTGTTAAAAGGACAAAGGTTTTTTTTTTGGACTTGGGGTCTGCTTTTGATAAGATTGTTGAAGTAGCTTTATTTTTTAAGTTTCATAATGATCTGTGATCTTATTTAGGCAAACTTTAAAACCTGTTTTTGATATTTTTGACAAAGTTCCCAAAACTAAATTCTAAATGAAATTTTTTTGACCTGTAAGACATTTTGGAGTGCTTCCAAAAGTGTCCCTGGAACATTCCAAAAAAATTGTTAAACTAATTAGGCTTATTTGATATATTAAATTACTTGGGAAGCATCGTCAAGTAAGAAGTAATACTATGTCTTCCTCATATTGTAATTGTTAAGACTGTGGCTATATGTGCATAAAGTTCATTTTACTTCTACAAAAACTGGCCCCACATTGCCAGATTTTTGCCATCCTGATGTCCTTGTAACAAGGCAACAGTTTGCTCCTGAATCAGAGAAATTAAGATTGGTCAGTAATGGCTGTAAGATAAATGAACAGTTGGGGCTATGGGAAACCAAAGATGGCTGCTTGGTAATTCTCAACTCGCGGGCAAACCCCATTTTTCAGTTTTTGCATTCCTTCACTCACCACAGTGCATTTAAGATGACTAAAATTGTGAATTAACACTGATGGGGATGATTTCTACCAGTCAGGTCCATAATCCTGGAAAAATAATTTTTGTCCCAAGAGGCCGCAGATCTCTCTCTGGACTCTTTGGACACCTGCAGCTGGATTTCATTCAACTGCCTCTCAGTGTGGGTGATCAATACGTTCTTGTTACTGTATGTATGGGTTAAAGCCTTCCCCTGTTGCAAGGCTAATGCCCTCCCAGTGGCAAAGAAAAAAGGGAATGTTTCCCAGTTAGGGTATACTTTCCACAATATCCAGTCAGTGATCAAGGCACCCACTTCACTGGACAAATTATTCAAGCCTTCATGAAAACTCTGCAAACTTCCTGGAATAATCACAATCTCTATCACCTTGAACCAGACAAGGTCAAGAGAACTAATGAGATCCTTAAACTTAAAATTTCCAAACTTGAAACTACTGGACCTCCCTGACCTAATGTATTGCCTTTGATCTTGTAGACTATTCACAGTATCCCATTTGGAAAACACACTCACTCCACACAAGATAGTTACTGGCAGACCAACGCCTATTGGTATATAACCTTCTGTTGATCCTGTGTCTCATGCTAGTATGACCAATGACTATAAATGTCTAATGTCTTATGCTCAAGCCTATCATCAACAGGCTAAAAAATCCTTCCCAGGTCCCAATTCTCTGGTTATAGTCTAGGGCCTGGTGACAGAGTATTCTGAAACCAGTATTAGAGGAAGACAGCACTTGTCTTGTTGGAAGGATCCTTACTAAAGTGCTCCTGACCACTGCTCCAGACCTCTGAATCAAACTGACAAGGAGTAGCTGACATTGAGGTAGACTGTTTCTAAAATTACAAGACAACAAATCAAGGCTTCATACTTTAACTAAACATGAAACCATGAAACCTCTTCTTTTTTTGTATCCTTTATTCTGGCATTTGCTTGCAAAGATAACACCTTCATCTTTATCTCCCTGGCCATTGCTAAAGGGAGTAACCTCTGGAATGTAGAGAAGACTTTTATTTCAGGCTAGCATTTCACAAGCAAAATAAGACATCTCAATGGTTGACTCTCCTGAGTTTCCACTGTTAAGTTAGAAAGGACCTACCAGGAGGCTTTCATGATTTAGCGTTCACTCCTTTTGGCAGGTCCTTACCACCCTGGCTAGGCATAAAGGTAAATGAGATTATGATCAGGAACTTCTTAATTCCTGAAATTGCAGAATCCACTGCTAAAGCAATAGCTGTCCAGTAAAAACCCTTACATTCTCTGGCTAAAGTTCTTCCCCCCCCCCCCCCCCCAAAGTTCTTGACAATAGGATAGCCCATGATTATCTTTTAGCTGAGTAAGGTTATCTGCTGTGAACAACATCACCTGCTGTTTGCCTGTGGATTAATACTTCTGGGGTAGTTGAAACTCAACTGTATAAAAACCACTGAGCAAACCACTTGCCTTAAAAGAGTGACTCCTTCAACAGGGTCTTTCTTTGACTGGTTTGGGTCTTAGGGACCATGGCTCCAAAGTGCACTCCAAAAACTGGGAATTATCCTGTTTAGGGTTATCATAAAAATCTCTCTAGTGCACCGTATCCTTTCAAAAGCTTTAAATGTGTATTTGCAGCTGCTAACTACCAAGTGGATGATCTCCGAGACCAGAACCTTACAGTCAAAGTGAAGAGGATAATCCACTTCTGTGACCTGTGAACACTGTAGGCAGATATGGCTAAAAGTCCCCAGAAAAAGAAAGATGAGGCATAGCTTTGGGGACACAACAAAAGTCATTTTAGGCCCCCAGCTATTTTTATGACCTATGCCCCATCAACTGGCTCTACGTGACCAAGAGCACTTCTTGCAGAACTGCCTAGAAGCCACTGGAATTGCAAAGGAATGCAAAAGCCTCAGGAGTTAAGGATTTTAAGGAAACAAAAAGGAATGCAAAAAGCAACATTCTCTACCAGGCCAGGAAATAGCCCAACCATATCAGAGACAATAAATCAATGGTAAAACTCCCAGTGCTGGTTCAAAAGTGAAAGTTGACCTAAAGTGCATTCTTAAGTCTTTTCTTTTTTTGCAGGATTTGCCTCCTCCAGCCCCTCCCCCCCCCACCCCCGCACTCAGACAAGGGACTAACTGGAGCCAGAGAATTAATGATGCTGACCCTTGCTGGCCCTACTAACTTCAATCAACTAGGAACTTGGACTCTGTCAACTTAGGATGACTTTTGCCCTAATTCGGTACTGAACTCTCTCCTTTAACAAGTCCCTCCACCAATATGCATGTACCCTTAGCTTAAAACTTCCCTAATTTTGTTGTTCGTAGAGACACTGCTTTGAGAAACCCCAGTGTTTTCCTTACCTGTTGCAAGTAAAATTCTTCCTTTTCCACTCTTTGGCATGGTTGTGTCTTTTGACGATGCCCACCAAGAGGTGAACCCAGTTTTGGGTTACAATATCAAGGTGTTAAGCAAAAAAGTCATGACCTATGGATGTCATAAAAAGGAACAACAAAAACTTGGATTCAGAGCCACAGCTGAGAGTGGTGCTAATTCCTTAAATTTTGACCACATCTCTTAGTTAAGCTGAGAGTCTGATCAAAAGGGGAGTAATTGTTAAAAAGAAAACCAAAAGGCCAAAATGGAGCTTCTGATGCCAAGTCACCTTGCCTCCAGAAAATTCCTGATCAGCACCAATGAAGTAATCTGTCATATGGGCCCTCTCCATCCCCCAAAAGGAAAAGAAATAATCCAATAAAACTCCTTGCCCTTCCCCCAAGGGAGGGTGACTTTACCTGGAACAAAGAACAGTTCTTTCCTTTTGCTAATAACTTCCTTGCCCCACTCTCTTTCCTCAAAAACCTTCCATTTCGCACAACTCCTTGGAGCTCCCCTCTACTTGCTAGATGTGAGGCCGCCCAACTCATGAATCATTAAATAAAGCCAACTAGATCTTCAAATTTAACTGCTGAATTTTGTTTTTTAACAGCCTGTTGACACTTTCCATTAGTCGCATCACCATCTTCTGTGAAAACCAGGCCATTAAGCTAAGGAGGCTGGGCTTTTCTGGACAAGAGCTAAGACACTACTGAAAGGAATACACGGTCATATCTGAATTTTAGAATGATTACTCTGGTGGCCATGTGGAAAAAAAAATTAAGACTGAAGGCAGAGAAAATAGAGCCCAGTGGGAGTAGGGATGGACTGAGTGGAAACAGGATGACCAGGTTTTTGGCTCAGGTAGCAGACAGCAGATGGCTTGGAAGGAGTTAAGGGACAGGAGGGGAAGAGTACATGTGGCTGGATTAAACTAGCAATGGAGAAATGACCGCTTGTGTGGTTAATTCTTTTAAGCAAGTATGGACTGATACTACTAAGGGGAAAATTAACGAGAGAGAGTACTTGAGCTGTTATGATCTACACAGGAAAAATTTTCTTAAATGGTTAATATGACATGTCATACTCTGCAATTGTAATTTTTAATTACAGGTTATAAATGGACTATATGATTTAATGTATCAAATTAAGATCCACTTAATTATGGGACTGTTTGACATACATAATTTTAAAGTTCATTCCAAGAGCGCAATGTCCCTTTATAGAGTCACAGTGTTGACATTTTGTAGATTTCTATAGCTTCAACAAGCACAGCAACTTCTTGTAGGATTTTTTATTGCAACAAGCTAAGGTGATTTCCTTCCACAAAGAAGTTTTACTCTCAAATACCTATAAAAGATAACATACTGTTGTTTGTAGCACAAAAGGGAGTAACCGCAAACTGGGAAAATGGAGAAAGGAAAGCCCAGTAAATGAAGCAGCTACTTTTCAGTCAAAGCAAATGTTGCTTTGTGGAGTAACTGTTGTCAGATCTTCCACATATTTCTATTTTAAAAGAAAAGTTGCAGGGGGCAGTGGCTATATGGAAAATCTCTAAACCTGCTACTTAATTTTGTAGTGAATCTAAAACTGCTCTAAAGTCTTGTTCTTTTTCAAAGTTGAAAATTTGGATATTTTAATGAAAAATCCCAAAGTATAAACGCCAGCAATGGATCCATATTTTAAAAAATATGTAATATTGAACAGGTTAAAACACATACACATATCTTCTCATTGCAAATTTGTTGTTACCATCTTTGTGTATGAGTCCTTTTGAGCCAACAATAAAATCTATAGAAAAAAAATTATGGAATTTAAGCTTACTCAGAAACCCATGAGTTTAGAGGAGAAAGTTTTATTAACTGTGAACAAGGTGTTAAACTTAACAGCTATACGGTAGACAACTATACAGTAGCAGACTCTCCAAGGAAGTTATAAGGCTAAAGGTTTGGGCAATCAGAATGAATAATGGTATCCAGGGACTGGCAGCAAAAGAAAAATCCAAAACAATTTTTAAAGACTATGCAGATTGGCACCATTATTTTTAAGAAACAAAAATAACTGCTATTTACCAAGTACCTACTAGTTTCTTTACATGTATTATATCTAAAATCCTTCAAAGCAGGTACATTTCATTTGTGAGGAGACTAGCTGAAATGGACTTGCTTACTGAATGGCAAGTCAGAAGTATTCCTGCCAGAGGCAAATGAGCTGTAGGTGAGCTTGTGAGGGATTCACAAACAATAAGCTGGGCAGAAGCATGCAGGCTAAGAGGCAAAGGTTCCATGCATATTGATTCTATGCAGTGGAAAGAAGGCATATAATTTGTCATATGCTTACTATGTGCCAGGTACTCTAATAAATGCTCATAAATATCACTCAAATATTAAAAATCTTTCATGATAGGAATCACAATTCCTGAATTTACAAATGGGAACTGGAGGCTCAGAGAAGTTGAGTAACTTGCCAAAGGTCACATTGCTATCCTGTGTTGGAGCCAAATTAGAATCCAGGTCAGATGAGAGACGATGGACTCTGAAAAACAAACTGAGGGTTCTAGAGGGGAGGGGGGTGGGAGGAGGGGTTAGCCTGGTGGTGGGTATTGAGGAGGGCACATTCTCCATGGAGCACTGGGTGTTATGCACAAACAACGAATCATGGAACACTACATCTAAAACTAATGATGTAATGTAGGGGATTAACATAAGAATTAAAAAAAAAAAATAGAATCCAGGTCAGTCTGATTACAAAGCTTTCATTCACCTAGGTCATGTTGCTTTTCCTAAGGGCAATAATTTTTTGCTGACTTCCATTTATGTTGCTCAAATTCATTTTGTCTTTTATCTCTAAGAGAGTGCTCACATCCAGGAACCTGAGGAAGCAACACAAACTTTCACAGTTGGGCAGGGCAATAAGAGATCAGGCAATTGATCCTCTTACTTCAAGGGTCCTAGCCTAAGGCGTATTAAGGTTATGTTGCCCTGCCAGTTAATGGTACAGCAGTGTCTCCTAACTTCTGGTTCAGAGCCTCTTTCATTAAGACAATTCATGGAGACTATTCATTGTAATAGAGTGAAAGAGAAAAGAGCAATTCTGACAAACATAATAACTCCCAAATTAGATTTCCTTATTATATATAAAATAAAAATAGCACAGAATTACTATGTAATTATTAAAATGAATGCAGAAGTCCTTTACTTGAGAGAGCTGATACCCCTAAGTAAAATGCAATAAAGATTACTATTTGTAAAACTTTGAATTTACATAGTTAATTACCATTCCCAACACAGCTCCAGGTTACTGTTTTAGAGCTAAGGAAATAAAAGAAGCTAATTAACTTAAATATTGTTAAGAGAGAAGCCAGGATAGTTAGAATGGTTAACTGTTAAGAACATCAGTTTTTAGTATTTTCTGATTGTAGTACAATGCAGGGAAATAATTAACAGCTTCACTTCTGAAGAATCTTTAAATATTGGAATAAGTGAGTATCACTTGGGATATTTTCAATTGCAAGTAATTGAAAACCCAGGTTCAAAGTGGCTTAAACAGCAGTGAGGGGTTACTAAACTTAAAAAGGACTAAGTCCAGAGGCATCAAAGGTTCCAAGGCTGGTTAATTCAATTTCACATCATTATCATGGACATTCCATCATTCTACTCTACCACATTCAGTAGTCAGCCTGTTTTTCATGATCCAAGCCGTTCCAGATGGCCCATGTAATAATATCCAAAACATAAGAATTTCCTTTCGAACATCTCTATTATTCAAAAAATGTTTTGAGCAGCTCCCCAGCAGATTTCTCCTCCAACTCCCATTGAAGAAGCTTAGGTCAAGAGTCCCTCTTCCACGATAACTGGCAGTGAATGATTGCCATAAACAATCGTTATTTGAGCTCGGCCTCCCTCAGGTATATCATTCTGCATACTGGGAACCCAGATAAAAACTGTTCTTTCAAGAGTCAGGGAAAATGGATTTGGGTGGGAAAGCAAGAGTGTCCTTCAAAGTGAACTTCTTTAGGAAGCAGAAGAAACAACAGAACTAATTCTACTCCTGCCCACAAAGACAGGAATGTTAGTGGTAAATTGAATATTGTGATAACTGTTATTCAGAAGGTGGAATATATTCCTTGAGCCTAGTCTACATAACTTCCAGTTTCCATTTTCATAGTAGACAAACATGTTATGCTTTGGTTAAAACTTTTGTTTGTCATCTATGACAGTTTCCCATTTGCCCTGCCTACCAGTAAGATTAACATGAGGAAATACACATAAAATTCAGCTAACCTTTAGGAGAGGCCTGATAAAGATGAGGTAAGAATTTCTTAAGGTAACTAGAAAAGGAGTTTACATTTATTTAAGGAAGGGACTCACACAGACTAGTTCCTAAATGGAATTTTTTGAATTATAAGGAGTTAAAAAAGGTAAGAATTGGAAGGTATAAGAGAGAATAGGGTTACCGAGGAGGGCAGAATTTGAATACTTTCCTTGTTAAGGAAGAGCTGTTGACCTTATATCTGAAGAAGGGATAGAGTATGAAACATCAGGGAAGTGGGCCCCATGCAACAAGATACGGATATTCATAATTTAGGAAATTTTTATATTATTCATTAAAATATCATCTGAAACATTCTTTCAACTTTTGCAGAATGCACCTTCAAAATCACCAATCACAGTGTCTTACTGCACAACAATCTTTAAGTGTAAGTTATAGTACTGAAATTTGGCTACCCAAGCAACGTATTATCATATACTGCATACATAGATCATTTTTACCAGCTACCTTTAAAATGTATGTCATGAGTTCAAATGGTGGATTTAACAAGAATAGATGGATGACACTTTTTTCTGGCATCGTACCATTCCTTGAAAACTGAAAGTATATGACCTAACTGTCTCCAAAAGTATCCAAGTATAGTTTATAAATGTGAAATATTTCAATAAAATAAAACTACAAGTATTTTTATAAAAAAACTTTAAAGCTTAAGCCAATTCCAGAACTTCTTAGATTAGCAATTCTTGTTTTAGGATGTCACCTTATTTGGGAGGTCAAAAAAACACACAAGAAATTTCAGATTAGTCACTTCCCTCATTTACTAACCTTAGCAGTAAGAAGCTTTAGAGTATTTAAGAAGTTCAACTCCAATCTTAAAGAATAAAAATTTGCCAGCAGTGAGAATATTTAACAGGATATACTAAAGGCTTAAAAGCAATTAATTCCAAAGGTGTGGTTCTAAAAAGTATTCTGGTTATACTAGTACTAGTACAGTATATAAACAATCTTCCAAGCTGATACCTTCTCTAAGGAGACAAACTTTTGTTATGCTTGTTCAAAATGAGTCAACTTATTTTATAAGCATATCTTGTAAGAGTAGCTCTTACAGGTTAGTACAGAACATTATTTAGAAAAAAACTGACTTGGAAAAAAAAAAGGAAAAGAGTAAGATTGACTTGAAGAACTCTGTGAACTCAATTTTCCAGAAAGAAAGCCATCATTAAAACAAATAGCATGCCACTCTTCTGTTAAATACCATAAATTTTCAGCTTTTGAAAGTTCTGAACAAGCAGAATTGAGACAAAGAATCAAGAAACATCTGAAGTTCAATCAGCAATAGCCCTTGTTTTAGCCATACTAACTTTGCAGTGAATTTTTCTTTTAACAACATATTTAATTTAAAACTACTCTACACTGTAACTTACTTGCTTGGGAAAAATTATTAAAAGTAACAGATAAAATGCTCCCCAATAGTTCATTCAACAGGAATTAAAGTCTCATAATATATGTTTTTGAAATGTATGAAAAGTCTATTTAAAAAAAGAGGGTTGACTGATGTTGGCATCTTTACAAAGACATGCTGTGACACTGTTAAGAAAATAAACTTGCACAATCCATAAAAGGAGGCAGTTCTAATTTTTGTAAACCATTAGAAGCCACAAAGATTTGCAATATAAAAGGCTGAAGTTTACAGTAAATAATTTGAAATAATTTGAATTGCAACATATTTCTAACCTGACCATGCTGAAAATGAACAACTCGTAAGAAGACAACAGATTAACATGAATATAAGGCAATTCTCGAGTGTGGGAATAAGAATAATAAAATGAGATGCAGAGACTAGTAGTTTGCCAGATTGGGACGAGGCTGCTGAAACCGGGTAAATCTTAAAAGACTTAAGAAGATTGAGTATGTCACTCCCAACCAAAAAGAATTCACTGATAAAACCTCTGGCTTCTCTTTCATGTTACAACAACCCCCCCCCCCCCCAATTTTACACTCTGTGAAACCTGGAGTTCACTCTTTACGATTCTTTTTAGCCAAGTACAGTACTTTAACAATTCTGCTAACGTGGCAATCAGATGGGCAAAGGGAAAGGCTAGTGAGGAAGCAGAGCAAAGCAAGGGCTACTGGATACAGACCCTAAGACAGATTACAGCCAGAAGTGATGTGTCAGGAGGGATGAACAACTCAGAATTGGAAGAGCTGAGCCGTGGTGAGGCAGGAGGGAGGGAGGGAGAAAGGATCCGGAGAAAAATCCAGAACATGGGTCAGAGATAGAAGAGCAAGCGTGTGACCCAAGACGAAGGGAGGTATGTCAAAAGGAGGCAGCTGGCGGGCAGCAGGCCTGAGGAGCTATGCGAGGCTACGACCGGCCCACCCTCCCGCCCTACTTTTTCCTCCGGTCGGAGAGGCAGCGACCAGTCACCTGGAGTGTGAATTCCGGAGGGACTCTATGAGGCGCTGCTTCTGCTGTTGGAGGCTGGTGAGGCCACCGGGGGACCCAGCTGCGGAGGAGGAGGCGCTCTTGGTCAGGGGAAAGAGCCAGCTCATCCTCCACGGGTCCCCGGGCCCGAGGCCCTGGAAGGCTCTGGCCTGCTTCTCCCAGCTGCTCAACCCGGCAGTTCCCCAGCGACAGGAAGAGCAGTCCGAGACGCCAGGGTCCCAAGTGCTGGGGGGCGGCGTCTTCTCTAAGCAAGCCCGGCTGAGGGGTCCTTGGGTCCTGGGCGAAACACTATGACTGTGCGCAGCTAGAGAGAGGAAAGTAGCCGCCCGGGACGGGGAGCTCTACCTTCACGGTCCCGACGCCCAAACCAGTCAGCGCGGTAGCCTGACAGCCAAACGCTCCACCACCCCCGCTTCCGTCACCTGCGTGCTCCGCCCCCTCTGCGTGTCGCGTCATCACCTAGCGCCCCCGCCAGGACGTGCGAGAAGCGACGGCGCAGCACGGTGCGGCGCAGCCCCGGCTCCCCTTTCCCTTTTGCTGGGAGTGAGGTGTCTATGGGGCTCCCGCTGCTGCCGCCGCTACCGCCACCGCCACCGCCGCTGGTTGCTGTCTCTATGGCGAGGAGGAAGAGGAGGAGCGCGGGCTCAGCGACACAAGTAGATCTTCCGTCTGCCGGGGGGAGGGGCGGGTTGGGGAAGTAGAAAGGGGGCGGGAACGATGAACCTCAGAGGGTGAGCGATGGCGCCAGCTGGAACGCGGCTGGCGGAGGAAGAGCTCGACGGCGGGTGGAGGGGGGCAGGGTAACGGGCTGAGGGTATGTCAAGGGGGTGGCGCGGGCTGATGACGTAAAGGCTTTGTACCTGGGGCTTCGACGTTGTTGGACGGAAATTGGGAGTGGAGGGCGGTGGCCTAGATCCTCAGCTCCTCGTATTTCTTCTTGCAGCAGTGCTTGGGAGTCAGTCTGGCCCCAGTAAATGGTTATCAAGCACCTTCACGCTGGCCCTTTGCCGGGGAAGAGAGTTATCTATGACTTGAGTGGCTCTGTTTTGTCTTCGCTTTTTTGGGAGCCTGCAGTACGGAGATTGTATCTCTAGTAATGAGAAGGCCTCTGGTGCCTCGTCGGGGCTTCTGGAATTGTAGTAGAGAGAGAGGTGGAAAAAGCAATGTTAAGCTACAGGGTCTTTCTAAAGTGTGTGTGTGTGTGTGTGTGTGTGTGTGTGTGTGTGTATAGCGGAGTGGGGAGGGTAATAAGGGAGGGGTTCCCTAGATCTTTGGTTTCTGTTCTTGGAGGACTTGAGGTTACATTTGTGACTGAAGTGCTTGGGGGGGTATCATAATTCCCTTTTTTACCCTTGTTAGGATTCTTTCAAACTGAAAAATGAAGGAGCATTTGGAATTTTTCTGTCCAAGAATCAAAATGTTGGTCTGTACTCTTTATGTGGCATGATACTCTGTTTATGGACCAGAAGCAATAGATGTATGTTTATGCTCAGGTTTTTAGGAAATTAGAAATAGTTTGAAATGCTTACACCCTATTGCTTCCTTTCTCCCTTCTGCAGTTATGGACATTCAGTTTCTGTGGCTGTTACTTATTTTTCAGAAAGAGCTTTTTCTGGTTTTTTGTTGTTGTTGTTGTTGTTGGTTTACTAAAAAGTCCCTTCTAATCGGACTTGAATAAATGCTACTGAAGTAGATTTTGTAATCAAATCAGATTTTGAATGTTCTGTTAATGAGTAAAAGCAAACATTACCTTTGTCCTAATAATATCTGATCCCGTCACATTATATCACTATTTAACTTTTCATTTTCTATGTGGAAATAGATGTCTTTATAAAGTTCTTTTTGGAGAGTGAGTTGCATTCAGAGTAATCTTTAATGTTAAATTTTTAAAAAATGATTAGTATGTACACATAAAAAACACTGTTTTTACTTAACATTGATATTAGAACCAGAAAACTTATGTTGCAGTTCTTTTTTCCCTACTGATTAGATGTGTGATTTTAGACAAGTCATTTCCCAAACTGATTTTCTTACAAATCAAGGATTTTGAATAAATAATCTTTTAGGTTTGTATCAACTCAATTCTTCTATGATTCATATTTCTATTATCACTGGCTTTTATTTTGACAGGTACAAAAATAAAGGATAAAGTATTTTATGAAACAAACAAATCTTCAATCAAGTATAACATTTTGATGCTTGGCATCTAGACTTCTTGTGCCCTCACTATGCCAGCAGCAACTGTAGATCATAGCCAAAGAATTTGTGAAGTTTGGGCTTGCAACCTGGATGAAGAGATGAAGAAAATTCGTCAAGTTATCAGAAAATATAATTACGTTGCTATGGTATGCCTATCATCAAATCCTTAAGATGCTTCTGATAAAAGAGGAAGAGGGATTTTTTTTTTTTTTTAAGAGGAAGAGGGATTTTAAAAGTCTTGAATTCAGTCCATTTGGTTACTACTGTAGAGATTAATTTAATTATAAAAAGAAAATTTTGTCAGTGTCCTCCAACCAGAGACCACCAGGAACACTCCTGCAGTGTGACAAATTGGGTTTATTACTCATTGGAGGGAGGGAAAAGGCATACCACTGGAACCATGGGGCATTTGAGTAAGAGTGTTAGAAAGGACTTTTAGGATTTGAGCTTCTGTCAGGTGGTTTTAGGGAGGGATTAAGGAGGCAGTGCCTTGCTCTGAATTGGATGCTGTTGAGAAGGGTGGTAATTCTATAACAGGGTATCTTAATAAGTCTTGAATGAGAGAAAACTGGAATGAGACTAAAGCTATAAAGAAGCAACGGTTACTTAACATTAGCCAAGATAGAAGGATGTTTGGTCATTTTTGTGGTTTGGGCAATGTTTATGTTTTTGTCTATGCTCAGTCACGATTACAGAGTGGTTTTGTCTGATGTTGAAGTGTGAAACTGTTCATACTCAACAACAGAAGAACATTAGAACCTAGCTGTGAGTGCCAAGTTAGCTCCCAGCAACACTTAAGGCTTAACTGATAATACCAGATGAGCACACAGAAGCTAGGGAGCTCCTGCATGTCTTTCTCAAAAAAAAAAAAAAATCAGATCTCCCAGTGGAACATTGTTAATCTGCAGGTTTTTTGTCGTTTGTTTTAATCATCAGTGGAGTTGGATGAACACACTGTGCTGTTAAGCATCTCTGCTTTTGCATTTAGTATTCAATCTACCTAGGCCATCTATTCAGTTAATTATTTTGCTGCTTTATCTGCTGTACTTTGTACATCTATTATAGTTACCGTATTGTTTTCCATATTGTAAGTTCCGCTAAGCAAGGGGTTAGTGCCTTAGTCATCCTTTCTCTCCCACAACACACCTAGCATAACACAAAATATCCAGTAAAGTGGTTGTTGAGTTGGACTGACTTTAGAGTTTTAATTTCTTTACTGTTTCATAGTGATTTGGTATTCAGATTTTGTTCTTAGCTTCCCAGTTTGAATTTTAAAATTAAAGTGATATAGTATCATTTCCTCAGTATTTTTAATGCAAATAAATAAATGTACTTCTGTGGGGAGGGGCAGGTTGGTGAAAATATGAATATTCGAGTGTACATAGATAACCTATTTATAAAGGTATACTTACCCATAATTAGAATTGAAGTTGTTTTTTATCCCACAAAAATACATAGTGATCATTTCTCAGATGATAAGGAGTGACATTATAGACATGATAACGTTCTTCAGGAATAAGTGGGTATCATGTAATTTTTGATGACATATTTTCTCTAAAGTATAGAGAGAGTGCTATTTTAGCCCAAGAAATTAAGAGAGTTTTGATATTTAGAAAAACCTTGCCTCAGAAGTGCTTGGAAAGTATGATGCATTTTCCATTCCTTTTAACCAGTTCTTCATTTGTTTTAACACTGGCATACGGTTAGCATAGTTTCACATACCCTTTGAGAAACATGAATTTATGATTTTTTTCCCTTCCTTGGGAATAGAGTACTTGGTGCATTTATCATTCATGTCTTCTACATAATAATTTTTTACTGACACAGTATTTAAAGTAAGAAAAAGTCATTAAGTTTGTAGAGTTTTATTTTATGGATCTAAAAAGTAACGCTCTTCATAGTTAAAAGGTAATTTGTATTTGAATATGATGAATGTGTAGAATATTATCTATAGCAGTATTCTTTGACTTGAACCAAAAATTAATTATTCTAAGAATTTGTGGATTGTGGTTTTCACCATTTAGTAAATAATGAATCTTAAAACTATTTTACAGGACACCGAGTTTCCAGGTGTGGTTGCAAGACCTATTGGAGAATTCAGGAGCAATGCTGACTATCAGTACCAACTATTGCGATGTAATGTAGACTTGTTAAAGATAATTCAGCTAGGACTGACATTTATGAATGAGCAAGGAGAATATCCTCCAGGAACTTCAACTTGGCAGTTTAATTTTAAATTTAATTTGACGTAAGTGGGAAATAAATATAACCCAAACTTTTTTTAGCTTAATTTTAGGAATTGATTTCCCTCAAGTATGGTGAATGAAATGCTAACTGAATTTGGCGCAGTGATCCTAGAAATATTTAAAACCTAAAATTTCAAAAGACTAGATTTCTTCTAATGGGACAAAAGAACCAGGCTGTATATTCAGATACTTTGAATTTTAAAGATGTTGTTTGAAAAGTATGACTGCCACTTTTTTTGAAATCTGAAAAACTTTGGGTATTGAAAACACTTCTTGATAGAAAAAATAATCTTACATCAGTTTTACTTTCAAACTTTGTGTTCAATTTGAAATATATACATCTTTGTTGTAGTAATTATCCTTCTTGTGAAGAGATTTTTATTACAGTCAAACTCCAGTTTGTGAGTAGATTATGTGTCAAGGGCAGTAAGACATTTCTTGGAAACTTGGGTGCATTTTCCTGTCAAGTCAATATAATTATATAATAGCTACAGTCCCCGATCAGCCCACAAAACCTCTTGTAACTTACATATAAGAGAGGTAATGGTATCGTTAAATTTGGTATTTCTTTCAGAAACTGTTCAGAATCTGAATTCTAACTCAAGCCCAAGGTTGAAACTCAGTTTCCTTACTTGATGTCTTGATAGCTTAGGGAAGCTTAGTGTTTTGGGGTAAGAGCAGTTTGTTTACAAACTGACTCTAAGGTGAGTTTAGTTCTGATTAAGTTACAACATTGCAGTGTCCTTCTATTTGACAGCTTGTACTTGTGTGTTTGTACTTGTGTAATATGATCTTAAATCTGGTTCAAAAAATAGTTAAAGAAGCTATGGGACAATTAACAGTAGTGCCAATGTGAGAACCTCCCATTCTCTGTACGGTAATGTGATATTTAGCATATAAGATCTAAAAAGCAGGGCTGATGATTTTAGAGAGTAGTGTTGTCAGTGGTACAGTACTATGGCTTATTGCGGTTAGCCTCATTTTCTGTTTTACTTTGTTGGATTTCATAATATACACCAGAACCTTGTAAAGGGTAAAAAGTACTCCTCTCTATTCTAACTGGTAATAACCTTTTATAAGTACTATAATTCTGAAACACTGAAAATTGTCTTATCCTTTTCTCAAAAGATAACCATTTTTAAAATTAGCTCATCACCATTTCATTTGTTCTATGTTACTTTTTTCCCAAGTTGGATCATTAAAACACTTTTTTAACTGAGATACTGTTGTGATATAAATACATGAGTAGGAAGTGACCCATCCATGTCTCCCATTTTGGTAAAATTGGTATTTTCCTTTTCTAGAAACACTATGTTATGATAACAACTGCCTTATTATTATAATCTTTGAAAGACATTTTTTTCTTATACAGAGAGGGCTACTTGTTACCAGGTTTTGCTACCATTTATACTAATGTTAATGTCTAAGAAGACATTTTTAAGAAGGATGTAGTAGAATGTACTATTTAAGTGGAAACAATTATTTGGAAGATAAAACTGGGACTACCTAATATGAAGACAGGGTACCATGAATAGAATCTTGGATATTTTGAAGAAAGATGAAAATTGACTTTTTTATTGAGTACCTAGAATGTGTCAGCAGCTGTGTTAGGTGTGAGGGATATAGTGTTGAGGAAGGTTGGTCATGGTCTTTACAACTTAGTGTTCCTGTAACATTTCTGTCTGCTCTCCATTGCCAAAGTCCAAAAATTAGAATTGCGAGATTGTTAGATAATGATCAATGTATTCTCCCTAAACTGAATTTGGAGTTGATGTGTAAAATGAAAATTGAAGTAGAATATTGATGAGGTGTGCAGAAGAAAGTTATCTCAAAGGAGATGAGAACGAATTTCTAAAACATCAATTTGATGATTGCAATAATTAGTATTTGAATCATTTTAATAGTGTAATAGAGATTACAGGAGATTGTGGGTTCAGTGGTAACAGAAAGGAAGCTGATAACTCATTTAAGGAAAATGGTAGAGGAGAGGAGATATAGGGAGGACTGTAAGTGGAAAAGACAGAATCAAACAAAGGGTAGTTTTGATTTTGTTCTATGGATAATGCATAGGCATTTGAAGGCTAAAAGGCAGTTTTCAGGTATGGAGTTGCAGGCTGTTCCTGTTGTCTTTCATATAGTCTGCAGATTTTTTTGAGCATCTTTTTTTTTTTTTTTAAAGATTTTATTTATTTATTTGAGAGAGAGAGAATGAGAGAGAGCAAGTACATGAGAGGGGGGAGGGTCAGAGGGAGAAGCAGACTCCCTGCCGAGCAGGGAGCCCGATGCGGGACTCGATCCAGGGACTCCAGGATCATGACTTGAGCCGAAGGCAGTCGCTTAACCAACTGAGCCACCCAGGCGCCTAGATTTTTTTGAGCATCTTATGTGTTCTTGGTTTGAGTTCATTAAATATTAAGTTTAGTGACCATTTATGCATTTGTGACAGTCTGTATCCTGGTTTGCCTTTGCTCATGATTTTTAGCAAAACTTAAATATATAGGGTGCATGTTTTAAAATATAAAATGTATGGTGAGCCAGGAATGGATTGAGGTTGGAAAGCATTTCCAAATTGTAAAATATTTAATCTGCTGTGTTTAAAAATGTCAATTTGTGTAGTAGGCTAAGTTTATACTTGTAGGTAGGTCAAAAAGTAGGGGCGCCTGGCTGGCTTAGTCCATAGAGAGTGTGACTCTTGATCTTGGGGTTGTGAGTTCAAGCCCCATGTTGGACGTGGAGCCTACTTTAAAAAACGGTGAAAAATATATTTATTGGATTTAACATACCTAGTTAAGTTAGTTTCTGTTTTTAGGATATAGTTTGAGTAGCCTTGTATCTCTGCTTTTTGGGAAAACATTTTTTAGGGATTTGTATGTGGCTTTCACTCCCGTTCAGTTATTATACCTGGATATTTTGCCACCTTAAACTTCAGTAGTTGGTTAGTGTTAGGAGCAATTACATGACTGTTCATTGCTGTTCTGAACAGACTGTTCTAATCAGTAAGCCAATCCCTGCACCTGCAGCAGTCCTTACTTTTTTGACTAAACAATGTTTTGACGACTTTTTTGAGATTTGCATCCTTTAATATATTCCTACATGTACTAGGATTTTTGAAGGTGAGGAATGATTTCAAAACTTGAAGTGGTGGATACTGTGGGAAGGGGACAGTCTGTTGATTTGGAGAACTAAATTGTAACAATTATGGAGTTTCCCTACCAGCAGGAAATTTTCTTTATCCTATTTAGAGTTTTATTAGCCTATCTGTATGGAGCTTTCAGCTTTCTCTTCTAATGAGTTGGGCATTATAAAGCATGGAATTGGTTCCAAGTTTTAAAATATTTACTCCAAAGAAATTTAAATGATAGTACATTAGCTTAATCTGCATTGAGTTATGTGAACTATACAGAAAAAAAGAGAAGTTGGGGCGCCTGGGTGGCTCAGTTGGTTAAGCGACTGCCTTCGGCTCAGGTCATGATCCTGGAGTCCCGGGATCGAGTCCCGCATCGGGCTCCCTGCTCGGCGGGGAGCCTGCTTCTCCCTCTGACCCTCCCCCCTCTCATGTGCTCTTTCTCTCTCATTCTCTCTCTCTAGAAAAAAAAAGAAAGAAAAAAAAAAAAAGAAGTAATTTTACGCATTTTTTTTTTTTTTAAACCAATCTTGTTGATCATTAAACACCTGAGGTACTTACCCAGATCTTTTTCCTGGATGTTGTGATTCAATAGGTCTAGGTAGAGGACCTGGGAATCCATATTTTTGGTAAGCTCTCTGGATGATTGCTGTCATTGGGCAAGTTTGGGAAATTCTGACTTAAATAGTGCAATACTCACTGTTCTACTTCATATGTTTTTTGATGTGGTGATAGACATTAAACAAAAGAGACAAAAATTAATTGCCGTCTTGAAGCTTACATTCTGGTAGAGTGTACTAAAATAAAGATAAAGTGAGTATATGGCCCAGAATAATGTAAGCCTAGAGAAAGAATCTTACACTCTGGGTTGGTTATAATTTGCTAAAGTATGCCTCTCAATGTGAGCATCAGAGCCTGATGAGTGAGATTTTAGTTGTTTAAGATACATATTTTTAGTGTAATAAGGCCAATGATATCTGTTGTTTAGTATTAGATTTATTCAGATATCCTTCCTAAAGGGTTTTCCTGGGGGAAATTTTGACCTAAAGTGATGATTACAGTTCCCCTCTGTTTTTTCAGATGTTCCAGTGGCTAGTTTTTGTTTGTTTGTTTTTTAAATTTTTATATTTAGGTATAGTTCACATACGTTATATTAGTTTCAGGTGCATAACATAGTGATTTAATGATTCTGTACATTGTACAGTGCTCACCACAATAAGTGTATTTACCATCTGGCACCATACAACATTATGTTTTGTTATTTTTCAAAGACATTTAGAAGCAGACCGATTTCCAAAGAATAGACTGTAAAATACCTTTTCACCTAAATTAATTTTTCTTTTGGCTTAGTTTTGTTAAAGCTTTTAATAGAATTTTCTTTTAAGTGGTGGAAACCAGTATTCTTGTAATTTAAAAAGTAAATTAAAAAATGCAGTGGGCAATGCATAAAATACTTTTCATGTATTCTCAGAAACCTATACCTTTCTTTTATTCACCCATAAAAGTATTAGAGGCGGTATTTCTCTGGTGCCCAGAAGCCTGTCCACAGGCGCAGGGGCACCTGGGGAGACCTGACCCTGCCAGGGAAGGGTGCTCTCTCCTCTTGGTGGCCAGGATCTGTGTGGGGTTGTGGGAGCCACGGGCGGAGACTGGCCTCTTGCAGGCACAAGTGCCTCATTCTGATGTGCTAATCCCTTGGTTTAATTTGTGCCTTATGCCTTCATGGGGCTCACTGAAATCTGTGTTTATTTCACCTGTGATTCTTCTTTTTCCCTTTCTCACTTTAACTGAAAGAGAATTTTGTATGTTGTGGACATGTAATCATTTCATGTTTTCAGTATCAACTGGTGTTTTTGTTAAATGAATAATTTGTTCATGCATGCTCTACTTTGATATTAGAACCTGTGTCACACGTTTAATAAATGCCATATATTTTGTTCTAAAGAAAAAAAAAAAAAAGAAACCTATACCTTTCTTTTGATCCTTTTTTTAATTTAACTTAACATTTTGGATACCTGTGTGTTTGTGCTTAGAAATTAGGGCTTTCTTTTTTTTTTTTAAGACTTTATTTTATTTATTTGAGAGAGAGAATGAGAGCGAGCACATGAGAGGGGGGAGGGTGAGAGGGAGAAGCAGACTCCCTGCCGAGCAGGGAGTCTGATGCGGGACTCGATCCAGGGACTCCAGGATCATGACCTGAGCCGAAGGCAGTCGCTTAACCAACTGAGCCACCCAGGCGCCCTAGGGCTTTCTTTTTGGCTTCAGTAAAATCTTGAAGGGTTGGTTTATATTTAGATTTCCTGGCTTGATTTTTGGGAGGTGATTTTCTAGGATTAAGATTGTTAGAAGAAATTATTGCTATTATAGCACAGTCTTTCATTTTAAACATTTTACTGTTTATTGGAGCCATTTGAAAGGCTCAACATTAGTGAGAGGAGGAAACTCCTTTTTCTTTAGGATGGAATGCAGTTTTAACTTAGCCATATAAGATGTTTTCCTCTTGGTATCCTTACCGTTGCTGCTGGGACATGGGAGATGGATATAGGCTGTCGCCCCTGTGGCTACAGCTCCATCTGGCAGCAATAAAAAGGCTGCTGAGACTAAAGCCCCTGAAAAGAACATGTCGTTCACTTTGTGGTGGTAGCTCCTGGTGAGTAGAAGACCCTTTTTTCAAACTCAGTTAAATATATTTAACTTGTGAAAGGCTAATGACATTGAATCATAGTAAAAATTAAAATCTCACCCTTGGACTGTTTTGAAAGATGATTTACTGAACACTTTTCTAAAATAATAACCTTATTACATACAATATTTAAATTGTATTTTCCTTTCTATATGTGAAACATTGGAATAATCGGACCCAAGCCAATCCTCTGTTTTGTTGTTTCTGGCACTGTAGGTTGTAGATGTAAGTGGGAGAAAAACAGTTTGTTTGAAGTATGGCACATTTGAAGGTTGTCTTTCTTTTTCCCCTGCCAGGGAGGACATGTATGCCCAGGACTCTATAGAGCTACTAACAACATCTGGCATCCAGTTTAAAAAACATGAGGAGGAAGGAATTGAGACCCAGTACTTTGCAGAACTTCTTATGACATCAGGAGTGGTCCTCTGCGAAGGGGTCAAATGGTTATCATTTCATAGGTAAAAAGATTGCATTGAAAATAGCATTTGTGTTTCCATTTCCTTGGTGTGGGTCACTGTTTCAGTACTTTCAGGCTTAGTTCTACAAGGAACTGGCTGCCATGTAGCAGTCTCCTCTCAAGAAGCTAATGTTGGTCTACTTAAGGGTTAATTTAAAGGTATGTGTTTCATTTTTAGCCAATGAGAGAGACAGTATTGCATAGTGGAAAGAGGCTGACAAAGTAGATCTTGGTTTAAATCCAGCAATGCCATTTGGAATCAATGTTACCAAGGGTTATTTAACATTTCTGGGACTTAGAATGAAACCATTCATTCATTAAGAAAATATTTATTTAATATCTACCAATGCCAAGCACTCTGGTATAAGATTCTAGGAATTATGCTGTGAACAAAACAGACTAAAATCCTCATCCTCGTGAAGTTTATATTCTGGTGGTAGTAGGCAATTTTTTTTAAATGATGAAATTTATATTGTGGTTTGTTAGATGTTCATAAGTGCTATGGAGAAAAAAAACAGCAAAGAGAATGTTAGGAGTGGGTGGGGGTGGTGGATTTTAATGTTTTTTTAAAGAAGAGTTATTAGGTAGACATCACTTAGGTAAATATCTTGCTGTAATGACCAATAATATATTTAGAGCATTTTGGTAAAAGGTTTTACACACAATAAATTTTCAGTAAATGGTCATTTTTAATTCTTATTATAAAATAAAACTGGATTGTTAAAGAGAATTTCTAGAAAGGGAATTAGTTCCATTTTGTAAAAATAGACTTCCAGGTAAAGAGTTTTTCTATTGAGGTACACTAAATAAACAGGAAGCACAGGGACTAAAAGTGGCCTTGGGAATTATTTTATTTGGCCTTCTATTAATGTTCTTATATTAGGTCCATTTCAGACATTTTTTAAAAAAATAGAGTCTCCTGCATGCTTTAGAATTTCCAACTCTGGCCTCTGGAATGAGTATAATGAAGGACTGTTCATATTGCAAACTCTGATGTAGTACTAGGCAGTAATTTTTGAGTTGAAGGTATTGAACATACTAATTGTCACCTGTCATCTTTTCTTTCTGTTCTCCATTTGAGCCTATATCTCAGGAGACAAGACTGAAGTCTCTTTTACTTGAGCAATGTTTTTCAGGGGTTTTTTGGTGGGGTTTTTTTGTTTGTTTTTTGGTTTTTTGACTTTTCTGGTTATGAATAGAAAGCATCGTCCCGTCCTTTTGCTGTATATGACTTATTCTTTCACTCAAAAAATACTCTGAGCAAATACTGCATTCTAGGCATTGGGGTTATTAAGATAAACAAAAACAAAGGGTTCATGTCTTCTTAGATTGTAGACTCTAAATTAGACTCCAGTATTTGTCAAGGTATGTTAAGATTTTATTCTAAATGTCATTAAATATTTTCATCATATTCTAACCTATTTCTAGGAGATAAAGACTAGTTTAAGATATTTATAAATCCTGAATTCTTGTACAGTCTTTTACTAGTAGTAAGCAAATGCTGTATTGACTTCTCTTTAGTTAGATAGCAGTCACTTTCTTGCCAATTACTGGAAATTTAAAGGTTTCTGCCATTAATTGCTTATTCCTTAACGGTCTTCAGTGGTAAAGCTTCTTTTTTTCTTTTTAAAATTAGAAGTAATTCTGAATATTAATAGAAATTTTGTTTGTATCCCCCCAAAAGATATGTTAATACCATCTCTCACCAAATACATACTGATTTCAAGCTATTTGAAGTAAAAGATTTTAAGATATTTTTAAAAATGTGATTCCTCCTAGACTAGTGGAGAAAACAATAATGCATTTTAAAGGGTAGTACAAGAAAAGAGCTTGTATAAGAAATCACTGGGAGCTAGACTCTTCAGGGAAGGCATCTTGTCCTTGAAGGAAAGGTAGATAGGGAAAAAAGTGTGTAATTATGGCACAGGAACGTGGGGACATACACAGCTATGGAACAAAACAAACAATAGAGATGGGAGATCTTGATTTGAAAGTGTGGGAGTTGGTGTTTTATTCTCTGGATAGTAGTTCTCAGTGTTTACTACTTTTATTTCTTCCATGTGCAGCATTTCCATTAGTATATCTTGAGGAGCAGTATGAGATAGGAACAATTTTGAGGGAAGAGAATGATAAAATCATTTAAGGAAATGAAAATACTTCCATTAGGGAATTACTCTTTGGGTTTTTGTTTTTCTGTTTTTAATTTTTAAGTAGGCTCCACACCCAGTGTGGAGCACAACAATGTGGGGCTTGAACTCACAATCCTGAGATTGACCTGAGCCAAGATCAAGAGTTGGACGCTTAACTGACTGAACCACCCAGGCACCCCACTCTGGGTTTTGAAGCATATGACCTCTTTATGTAAAATATGGGAAGAGTTGTATTATTTTTGCCAATTCTGCTACCTTTTGACATCTTTAGCCACGTTTCCATTCATATTTATTTTTCCATTTCCGTATTTAAAATTTTTTGAGACATCTGTGGGTGGTTTGATAATTTTTTAAAGAGTTCTTCCTTTAGAGATCAGCAAAATAGTAATCTAGTGACTGCAGGCTTGAGATGCTAGTATAGATTTGTATGCTGATATCTGAATAATAGTGACAAGTTCATATCACTGTTGGTAAGATGATGGCATTTTCCCATTATCATTACAAACATGTCTGTTTTCTCTTTGTGTGTGTGTGTGTGTGTGTGTGTTTGGTTGATTCCTTTTTTGACCTACAGTTGTGGCTCACTTAAAATCTGTATCAAAATATTTTTTCATCTCTGTGGTATTCATATGTCTCTGTTCTGTATTTAACCCTTTTGTAGTGGTTATGACTTTGGCTATTTAATCAAAATCCTGACCAACTCTAACTTGCCTGAAGAAGAACTTGACTTCTTTGAGATTCTTCGATTATTTTTTCCTGTCATTTATGATGTGAAATACCTCATGAAGAGCTGCAAAAATCTCAAAGTAAGGCTTTTTTAAGTGGCTATTTGTAATCTACACACTATTTAGACTGAGTGACTAATAAGTAAGATTTTAGCCTGGGATGTTGTTTTAAGCCATATTTTAAGTTTTATATTAAATGCAATTACATTATCTGGTCATTTGATTCTTTTTGTTGCATAAATAATTTGTAGGAAATCCTTTTTCAAAGTTTCAGCATATATTGGCAGAATAAGTTTTCAACAAAATTCAAACCAAGAATCAGATTTTCATCATTGCCAGATTAAAATCATAAACCTGCACAAAAATGTGAGGACTAGCGAGGCTCTCATGCACAGAAGTGCAAGTTCACACTGCCCAACATGCGCACAGTCTATCCATGCAAGATAAAATCGGAGGTGGCTAGCAGTGTAGTTAGTAATGTAGTAAACAGAGTTTTCCCTGAAAAAAATTATTTTGTTGGTTCTAGTCATAGATCATGTTCCTAGGATTAATTTACATGGCTAAAAGATTTTTTCCTGGCCCGAAAGATGTCAAGATGTCAAGATCTTAGTGCTACTGTAAATGCGTAGGTCCTGTCTAGACAGAAGCTTACATTCTGACACTGATGAATGCATGTGTAATAACGTTACTTCTGAACATGAATTCTCTCAAAAGGAACATTTCTTTAATATGTAAAGTGCTCCTTCAGTTTGAGAACGAATTCACCAGTGGTGGCACAGACTCCCAAGGAATAGAAGGGCTTTTTTTTTTTCTTTTTCCCTCCAGCTGTGTTTGTATTTAAGCTGCAACTAAAATGCACATTTAGGTAAGTGGCTGCTTGGTAGAACCTACATCAGGTTTATCACATTCTCCTACCAGGTTTTAGAAGTGCAAATAAAGTTACACTTTTAGGAGATGGTAAAAATTTAAGAGCTTTACTTTTAAGCAGAAAGAAACAATGTAGGAGTTGAATAAGGAAACTTTGCTTTTGACAGATGAACTTAAAATCTGAAGAGAAGTAGTCTTTTGGCCAAAGTTTGCTTGCCTTATTAGAGAATATGGCATATAACTGGGGAAATTTTTAAGGAAGATTACTCCATGTTTGTAGCACCTAAGAGCAGTAGGATTGTGTGCAATTTGAAGAGACTTCTCTGTGACTCAAGTGAACTTGAAGTAGGATAGCCTGATTACTGTAGAAACTCAGGCCACCCCCTGAAAGCATTACATGCTGAGAATCCATGGTCTAGATGTTTTAATCTGGCTTTGGAAGTGTTTTTTAAAATCTGACCTGTCTCTACAATGACATATTTTAGGAACAGGATCAAATTATTGCTCACTATGTGTATGAAATTGGAAGATTTCTAAGTACACCAGGTATTCTAAATATGCCCTGAGTGAGCTGTAGTGTTAAATTTAGGTTAATGACAAAGGTGCTTTTTGATCTATGGTCAGCCATGCTGAATGCCCCTATTCTGTTGCTCTCCTAAGCAGCTGCTAATGATACTTAATCCTCATGTTATTTTTAGCACAGAAGTAAGAGCTGTCTGTGCAGAGCACTGTTTCAAGCTGTGAAGCAGAGGAGGTCTCCTTTGCCTTAACAATTAGGGAGGAATTTGTGTCTGTTTTGTTTGTCCTGATCTTTCTTGCCTTACCTCCTATTTCCCCCCCCATTATTTTCCTTCCCTCTCTTCCTTCCTTCCTTCTGTCTTTTATTCTTTTTCTCTTCCTCCCTTTCACTCTCTTTTCTTTTTTAAGCCTGGCAATGTTAAAATAAGCAACTATTTAGACCCTCCTAAGGAGTTGTATTCTTAAAACAGCATACTCTTCTTTTTAACAAAACCATAATTAAGCACTTAGTGGATTTTTAAGGATTGGGTTAGTCATAATAGCTTTGTTTTGTACAAATTATATAGATAAACTACTTAGAGATGGGTTGGTGAAAAGCTTAGGAAAGTTTGAGAGGAACTGCCAATGGTCATTTTTATACTTGATGGATGGATTGACTGAATGTACTTGATAAATGTTCCCCTGTACACCTGTTCCCTTGTATAGGATCTGCTTCCCCCAAATCTTTAGGAATGTTATTTGTCTGTCACATGCCTTAAAGCGTATGATGAAGATAAATTTTCCCAATTAGGATCTCATTTTCTATTAAATTATAAACTTTTCCCATATTCAACAAATACTTCAATTTGTAATTCACATTCTTTTTTTTTCTGATCTTCATAAGGTCCATCTTTACGTGCTAAAGTCCATTTATATTTTGGTCAGTGTCTAGGTTAGGTAACTTGTGAATTTGGGCATTGTACTGTTCCTGTGTTGACAGGCAGGTTTTCTTTCTTCTAGGGTGGTTTACAGGAAGTTGCCGAACAGTTAGAGCTGGAACGGATAGGACCACAGCATCAAGCAGGATCTGATTCATTGCTCACGGGAATGGCCTTTTTCAAAATGAGAGAAGTATGAAGACATCAGTGCCTTTTTCTCAGTTGGTTGTTAGGTTGAGAACATTTAAAATCTAACGGCAAAAGTTTTTGGGCAATAAGTGCTCATTAAATGAAGATCTGGTTAGAGATGCATGTAGGCTGTGTCCAACACACTTGAATGAGTGTTCAAAAATAAGTCCTCTTGAAATGTAGTTCACAGGGCAGTGAAAAAATGATTTCTTCATAGACTGAAAAATGAAACAGTTTAAACTACCTTAGGAATCATGTAGGTCCAGCCATACTATTTCTTGATGAGAAAACTGAAGCCAGAGGCTAGTAACTTCTCTCCAAGGACACACACACATCACTAGCGGGAGAACTCCAGAATTCTCTCTGTAGGACCACATCAGGGCTGCCGCTGCCAAGTCAAGGAATCTACATGTTAGGTTTCCCCGGCATTGTCGTCTTGTAGGCATTAAACTGTTGGTAAGATACCATTTGCTCGTGCCATTTTTCAGCACTTTGAGGGTTTATAGAGTAGTGCTTACATAGTGCTTTTTAGTAGATTGAATCTTACTAAGAGGTTCTGAATTCTCAAGTGGTTAAGTAAATCTGAAGTAGTTGAATCAAAAATCATAATGAGCACAGCCCCTTAAGTGGCAAAGGCAGTACTGAATATAAAGCTCGGTATGGAAGCGTGGAATTGAACAAACCCAAGTCTCCTCCTAGCTTATGTAATGGAGTGATAGATGCAGGCATACCTCACTGTAAATTAAATGCAAAGAAAAGAAAGTTTTCCTTTTTGTAAAATACAACTATAGAATTCTTTTGAGTATATCCTCTTAGACACTCAAGAATTGACTGAGAACTATCTGGAAATTTAAAACTTTTGTAGCAATTGTATTAATAATAGAAAGCATAATAGTTGTTCTGCCAAGTATTGATTCAGAAGCGATTTGGACTGTTCTTTTCATGACGAGTTAATACTTTGTACTTCTTTCCAGTGCCACGTTAGAGAATTAAAACAATTTTTTTGAATTTTCAGCTTTCATTTTAAAAAATACCTTAATGGTTCAATTAATGGTGGATTCTCTGCTACAAATTTATCTTTATATTCCTTGGCTGCTTCAGGAATAACCTAGTGTGGATGTTCAGATTTTTACTGTCCAGAACGTGTTTAGGGTTTGACTGTTTTCAGCCAACTCAGCTGTGCATGTAGACTCAAGGCTACTTATAAGGCTAAACTTTTTTCTCCCGTCATTGGCAATATTCATTCATTTTCACCGTTGAGTATTGTTATATTAATGGAATAAAAATGCCTGCCATTTTTCCATGATTACAGACTCTCATAAAATTGAACTAAATGTTAATAGGAAAGACACGTGTTTATGCATTTTTTTTGTAATCTTTTTCTTTGGTTTCTCTTGAGCTCTGTACTTCTTGAGAACATTAATCTTACTCATTGAATTTAAAATGTGTGGCCTCAAAGGAGCACCACAGAAAAGAGCTGTCATTGTAGTTAATGAACAGTCAGTACTTACATTGCTGAAGTATAAGTTACCAGTGGTACCTTTTGGTTAAAATTATCTTTTTTTTTTTCCCCCAAAATTCCTTTTTAGATGTTCTTTGAAGATCATATTGATGATGCCAAATATTGTGGTCATTTGTATGGCCTTGGTTCTGGTTCATCCTATGTACAGAATGGCACAGGGAATGCATATGAAGAGGAAGCCAACAAGCAGTCATGACATGAAATAGTCCTTTTATTTTTATTTGAGCTATACACAAGCTTGTATATAGGTTTTATCTCTGGTTGAATCCCTTGAACAATAGATAATACTATTTTTTTTTTCATAGCCCATTTTATTTTCTGCCTTTCAGTAGTAGTATGACCATTCCTATCTCAGATCTTAATAAATAGAAAAGCATTCAGGTTAAATTTGGCCTTAACTTAATATACTTGTTAGCAGGCATGTGTGACAGAGAGTGGGGAAAACTGCATCATATTGAATATTTTGATAAACTTTACCTGCTTGGGCTTGGTTTGTTTTTCCCCCTTCCTAAATTAACTAGCACTGACTGTAATTTATTTCCCTGTTTCATGTCTCCCTTCCATTCTGCAGGAAAATTTTAGCTATTTGAGATTGTGGACCATCAATTTTGCACTTTAGAGAGTGATTCTGACTCAAATCCTCTGTTTTATCAGAAACTTTCGCTTTTCTTGCTCCTTAGCTGGAAAAATGACCATCTGCCAACCTTATACAATATTTACTTGTTTTTGACCCACGGAAATAGCACATGCATTGTGCAAACGGTTGATTCAGCAAGACTACAAAAAAAAAAAAAAAAGACAAAAAACTACTGAGGAGCTTAGTCACTGCTGTTTCTGTACGTAGTGTTTAATCTTCCAAGCACATCTAGTGTCTGTCAGTTTCTCATTGGCATGTGTAGGCTGCTCTGTGACTGAAGAATTTTTCAAACCAGCTTTACACCCTTCAGGAAAGATCCCTTGTGATTGGATGTTTAATGTCTGCCGGGAAACTGGCATCCAAGATAATTAAAGCTGCAGTTATTTTATGATAGCACACTTCCCTTTGATCTGCTTTTTATTCTGTCACTGTTTACCCTTATTTTTAATTTTTTAAAAATTTTATAGCCATACTTACAATGCTCTTGCTTTGTAGATTCAACAAATCAATTTCATTAAAGTCCAAAGATAGCAAGTCTTTAGGTATATTTTGTACCAAATTAAATTAGAAGACAAAAAATTGTGCTTTCATAGTTGTTACAAAGATAAATAATGGAGAGATTTGGTGCAAAACAACAAAATACAAAAATATATTCTATATATAAAGCCGTATATGTGTGTATATATATGGCTATCTATATATAGCTAATTAAAATTACCTGAGGAGTGTAATGCTTGTTTATTTTTTTGTGTATATCTTTGCAATCTATTTTATATATATTGACAAAAGAGACTGTGAAATATTTAGCCATGCAGAATATGTGACCAGACCAGAGCATGTGTAGGAAGACATTTTGGTAATCATTAACTCTTCCCTGAAATGATAGACTACAAGTTATGATGTGTGTTATCTACATTTCAATCAGTAATACTAGCAGATCTTAAAATGTTAGCCACATTGGTTTGTTTCCTTTGTACATTCTTTATTCATGGTATTACAATGCTGTAACTGGGTGGTCCTTTTTAAACAAAATGTTATTTGCAAAACAGAGGGTATTGTTTGTTTTTAAAGCTTTTGTAAATAAAGGCTTCAGAAATGGTTTCTTATATATGTCAATGACTGGTAATTTTGTTTTAAAAATACTTATTTGGGAGATTTTATTTTTTTTTAATTTGGGCAGCTAAACAGAACTCAGTAACTTCTTTAACTGTAGCTAATTATTAGTCTCTTAATCGAGCCTTCTGCATTTCAACACTGTCAGCTTATTCTTTATGAATACCTCAACTAGATGTTAAGAGTTGATTTTTATCTCCTTTCCAGGAATGCATTTATTCTGAAAGACAAAGTAAACCCATTTGATATGACTTACTGTGGCTTCTTTTTAAAGCTGACACAATATAGCAGATCTAATTGGTTTCTTATTTTGATTTTCACCTCCTTAAAAAAAAATAGGAATTAAAGATTCCCTTTTGAATAGCTACCTAGTTGCTGAATTTCATAGGTTGTGTCAGTTTTGGTTTTTGCCTCTTAAGCAGTAATACTATTTTATAACTTCTGTAAGAGGAACATTATGACCTTTAGTAAATCTAGCTTTTGGACATGAGGTATTTGGCTGATAATCTGTAATGTTCCCGAGCCATTAATTCTGGACTCACCATGTTCTATTAAACCTCCTGGAGCAAGGGTCCTCAAACTATGGCCTACGGGCCCCAAACCAGGCTGTTGCCTGTTTGTGTGCCAGTGAGATGAGAATGGTTTTTGCCATTGGGGTTGGGGGAAGAAAAATCAAAAGAATAATACTTCTGACATGTGAAAATTATGAAATTCAAATTTTAGGGTCCATAAATAAAGTTTTATTGGAATGCAGCCACACTCATCATTTCTGTAATGTCTGTGGCTCCTTTTGCACCCCAGTGGGAAGCTTGAAGAGCTGCTACAGAAGCTGCTGCTGGCTTTCTCATCATTTCACATTCCTTTTTGGTTTGCCGCAAAATCAGTGACACGGGTGACGTGAAAGCATTTGGAGTGCTTAGTCTGTCTGTACAACGTTTTATTATTTTTTCTGTTACCAGATCATACCCATTATGTCAAAACAAGAAAACGGCAGTTTGAGTGATGTGCCTTGAAGGCGCACTGGAATGTGGATTATCTTACCAAATGATACGGCAAAATAGCGTGTCAAGCAATGACACTGTAACTGCTAAAACACACAGTATACGTTGACCTAACCAGACCAAGCACTCAGCACCAACTATCGGGAAAGCAACAGAAATTTTAAAACGGACTATCTTAACACAACATGATTTCTTCACAAAAATAAGAAATGAAAACGAGGCTACAACCAAAGTCGGTTTATGACTGGCCCATTTGTTAAGCAAAGCCATTTACTGATATGTAGGGCGTGGTTTCTGAATGCAGTAGCCCAGAGAATTGTGTCTAGAGAAAATAAATTTTAACGACTTAGCCTCTTGGAAAGAACAGTTGGTTGAAGAGTGAGGACACTGGGCACACTGACGGTTAATTAGAAAACGACAAAGGATTTTGAGTATTTTTCTTTGGCTCTAAATAAGTCAGATGTTTTAGTGCTTTCCCAGCTGTTGTTATTTATTTGAGAAATCAATTTTAAGTTTGCAGTGACCAAAGAATTAGTTTCTTTTTGTAGTCTGTATGGAAATACAGGTGAGACTCTTCAAAGAAGCTGAGACACCACTACATTAGTGCAACCTGAAATCTACTCAAATGTGTTAACTCTGAATATGTAAAAATATGCATGGAACAGAAAAAGGTTGAGTTGGTCAAATTTAAAACCTTGTGAAAGGGACACCTGGGTGGCTCAGTCCGTTAAGTGTCTGCCTTCGGCTCGGGTCATGATCCCGGGGTCCTGGGACTGAGTACCGCAACGGGCTCCCTGCTCCCTCTGCTTGTGCTGTCTCTCTGTCTCTCTGTCTCTCTCTCTCTCTCTCGCAAATAAAGATAAAATCTTTAAAAAAAAAAAACCTTGTGAAAATGTACGGTGTTCTGGTTCGGCTGGTACCCATTTCACTTGTCACCTTTGTTTTCTTTTTTCTAAACAGGAATAAACACTTCATTGTTAGCTGGTGTCTTACTAGTGCAAAGACCATGTGAAAAGAGAGTAAACAAAAACATCATACTTGAGCTATATATGTGTGTCCAGAATCTCCTCCAGTTGATTCTTTGTAGCCATTTCTGGGCTCATCCACAGACTCTGCTTGCCTAAGGATATTTTTTAAAGAACTTAGAAACATGTTTGCATGTTACATTAACATTAGTGTGTAATTAAGGTTGCTTTTTATTAATATCCACCTTTCACAATAAATGTTTGATTAGGTCATTTAAGATGCTTTTAATACTAGACTTTAGGAGGCTATACTTAATGAAAAAGATACGAATTCTAAACTCTGACAATAGCTCTTCTTTCATAGTTGAATAAAAGACAACTGAAGCTTTCTGTGATAATAAATTTTTTAATTTGGATCAACAGGATTCTACTTTGGAGCATTTTTTTTCTTCTCATTTTAATTAAGCACCTTTATCTGTCAAACAAGAACTATTAAGTATTAATAAATTCAGGTCAGGAGAGCTCCTCACACTGTAAAACCTTCTCTGGAAGATGCAACATAAAGGATAGTTTTTTATAAATCATAAACTAGTACTGTCCTTTCTGAGTAATGAGGAGCTCCTTTACATAGGATAAACCAGAGCTTAAAATCACTTATCAAAAGGCCCCCTTTGGTCTCACTGGTCTCAGAGATGAGTCAAAAGATGAATCATCTTAACACATTTTCCCCCCAACAGTAAGCTAACAAATACTGAATCCTGGCTACAAACAAGAACAAAGATCTACCTTTGGGCATTGTCACCAGTTTTCTGCTGTCACTTTCCCGCCATGAGAAAAAGCTGCACGTGATTTGTTTGGCATTGCCCAGTCCTATTTTAACTTTTTGTTGGTTTAAGAACAGTTAAAGGATGAGCTCTTAGTCACCTAGACTGCCTTATGGTAGAACATCCTCTTTTTCTGAGGATGGAAATAAACGGAACATTGTGCTGTGGGACACACGTTAAGTCAAAACAGGGAAAATCTGCTAGTTTATAATGGGGGGGTGACTGTTCTCACAGGTGGTTCTTGAAGCATGAATCACATGATTACTACCTTCATTTTTTAAGAACACGTTCTATAAATCCTTTGCATTTGATTTCTCTAAGAGAACATAGTTACTGTCGAACATACCGTATTCCCCAGTTACCTGTTGAACAGTGTACTCAAGCTTTGCAGTCTTTTTTTTTTTTTTAAAGATTTTATTTATTTATTTGACAGAGAGAACACAGGTAGGCAGAACAGCAGGCAGAGGGAGAGGGAGAAGCAGACTCCCCGCTGAGCAAGGAGCCCGATGTGGGGCTCGATGTGGGGCTCGATCCCAGGACCCTGGGATCGTGACCTGAGCGGAAGGCAGACGCTTAACGACTGAGCCACCCAGGCGCCCCTTGCAGTCTGTTTTTAAGTGTCCTCAGAAGCATTTTACCAACACATACTTATCTCCTCCTGTCATCCACCTCTTCTCAAAAGACCTATGTTCTGACCAGGTTTGTCGATCCATTTTGTCTGTAGTAGCTCTGGTAGACGATTAGGAAAAGTGTATCTTTAAAGCGATTCCGATTGTCAGTGCAAAGGCAATTTCATTTAGACAGCTAGTAAAGGTGATCAACCAGACTTTATTATGGTAGAACAGGAGGGAATTCATGGATAAGCACTGCCTTGAATGTCCCATCATTGTATTTAGATGCAATAAGTTTATCTTTGAAAATACAAACCCTCTTTTGCACAATGGCAAATAGTGAACTAAAGTATATGAAGTATTTGTACAATATTTAAAAAAAAATTCTTAAAAATTTTACCTATATGGTAGAATTTTTAAAAACAGGGAAAAAATCAAAATTATCAGCTAAATGGACTATCCGGATAGTTGAAGTGTAAGTGTCTTCAAGTTTGAGTCGAACAATTAAATGTTTTAAAACAAAATGTTTAAAGTGTTTTTAAGGTATATTTTATAAATATGTACAAAATGTAGGTCTATTTGATGCTTTATTCACTCAGGTAAACTTTACACTGTATATCTAATGAGATATGCCATCATCTCTAAAAATGATAAACCATCTAGATTAAAAACAAAACAAAAACCCTTAAAAGATTATCCACTGTATGAAAACAAAAGGAACCATTACAACTTAATGGAAAAAATTTATTTGTAAAAGTTTTTTTTTTTGAATCTGATTCTAATGTGTACCCACTCATGTATTTCAATAATTACACAAAAGGCCTAAAGGAAAAATTTAACAGTACTCTAGCAAGGTAAGGAATAAAAACCCCTCTTTTTTTTCTTATCTTCTATTTTGACAAGAAGGAACATACCACAGAATCCTGTCCACAAAAATGGCCATAGTACTGTGCTTTGAAAATAACTTGGCTGCATATAATTCTTAATACATCACGTGATGCTGTTGTCCTTAAGACTTTCAGCAGTACCTACAGGTTCCAATCTGGCACTTCAGGTAATAAAACAATGATGACCAAAAAATGCTTTAAGAGTAAAAAGTAAAAAATGCATCATATCTTCTGAGATTTCCTGAAACAGATTGTCAGATCAAAGTCTTTAGCTTTTAAAAAAAGAAAAAAAAAAAATCTGAAAAGAGTGCCATCCTATTATTCTAAGAATTACACTCAAATGATCTATAAAATGGATTTGGCTGATGTTGACTGTTTCACAAACTCATTTAAATATAAAACTTTACATTTTTAGAAAGAATGAGTATTTGCAAGGATCTTTTTTACTCCATTATCCTCTGATCTACTAGTCTATTATGTGTTGCATTTTTGTCTAACTCAGATTTTAAAAAGTTTAATACCATTTTCTCTTTGATTAAATACCAGTTCCTTAGCTGTGTAAGTTTAAAAGATAATCTGCTTTAAATTCTCAAAATCAGTACCAAAAAATGTTTACGGCTTATTCTAATCTCTAACATTTACAAAACTTACACTCCACTCAAAAAAAAGAATAAAACTTTTTCAAATAGTGCATACAAGGCACGAGAGCTTCCTAGTATATTTACTGAAGCCGAACATTTTGGCATCAACAAACATGCCACTTTAGTTTGTTTACCTTAAACTCAATTTCCAAACAGCACACCATTTAGTTCATATTGAACTAAATTTCTAAAAGTATATGATTTCTTTTAATGATTTGCATAATTTAATCTTAAGTATCTGAAGAACTATAAAGTTTAACTGTCATACTTTCGATGAGGGGACACAGAAATAATACAGATATCAATGGAGGATTAATCTAGTGGCCCATTAAGAATTCTCAACAAATTCAATATTTTTGCAATGTTCAAGAGAACAAATAACCTAAAAAAATTGAGGTTTTTTTTTTTAAAAAAGACGCAAAAGAACATCATAAACCAATCTTCGTAATTGTTTTTATAGATTTTCCCCCAATTTAAGAAGGTCAGAAGAGATGAAAAATAAATTTTGGATGTAATAGTAATGTATTAGTCGTGACAAAAATTTGGATGTAATAGTAATGTATTAGTTGTGACAAAAATTTGCTAGCTAGTTGCTTATCAGTGAGCTCAGGCTTCAATGATCGTACTTCTTTTCCCGCGGTGAACAAAGGCTAGAATTAAAGTCTGGCAAAAATGGTGGTAATCTTCAAGGCTACTTAAAATTTGCAATGAATTCATAGTCATTCTAGTTCACTCAGTCTGGGGCTGGATTCACAACAGAGGGAAGGAACAAGTCTGATAATGCTACCTCCACCTCACAGGTAACAAATAAAGCTGTCATTATACCATAATTTGAAATCTTTTAAATTTCAGTATCTTAATAGGCTCAATTTTCTGAATCAGAAAATCAGATGATTAATGGGCTTTTTATGTGTATACACTGTACTACCCAAACATTTGGTTGAAAATTAGCCCATGAATTTATTCCAAGTTTTTATGATAGAAGATATTTTTGCCCTTGATCCATAAACTTTAATTACTTCTAATATTTAACAAGAATTTGTGTTAGTTGAAACAATCTGTATATTGGATTTAAAAAGGTGTTATGTTTTAAGCAACGGCTTGGAGAGAACTAACCAATTCATATTCTGCATATCCAGCCAAAGGGAAATGGGAACAACAGGCCAATGGTGCCTTCCAGTGGGAAGCCTCTTCCATCCACCTACAGCATTGATACCTTGAAATGAAACAGAAATCATGAAACTATTGTGTGAACTATAAAAAACAAAAAACTAACCAACTCATTCAACATTTGTTGAATAGCATTCTTTGTTCAAAATTAAATGTTTTCTAGGCTAGAAAGCTCAGATATGCTCTTGAATACAGACCTCTACAACAGTGCTTCTCAAACTATAATGTGCATATTACAAGACCAGAGGATTTTGTTAAAATGCAGAAAATGCAGATTCTGATTCAGTAGTTCTAGGGTAAGGTCCAAAATTATACATTTCTATTGAGCTCCCAGCTGATGCCGATGCTGCTGGTTTTGGGGCCCCGATTTGAGCGGTAGGGTTCCTTTCTATGTGTGTTTGAGGCCAGTAGGAGTTTAGGAGTGACAGCTGAGTTGGAATAGGGATTTAGGAAAATAATTTTGAAATTTCATGTGCATACAAGCACAGCATTTTTTACTTGAATAAGAGGGAAGGTTGAAAAGGCTAAATGTAACTTACATATTAGTGTTGCTATGGGTCTAGGTACATAACTATCTGTAAAGTATGATGAATTAATATTTTATAAAAATCCCACAGATAATTTACTAATGTACTTCAAAAAGAAAAGAGAATATGAAAATACCATTTGGTAATATAATTAAATTAAGCATAGCAATATCAGATAATATTATTCAATATAATATATAATAATATATAACTTGAACAAATTGCAAGTCTGAAATGTAAAGCAGGAAAAACTGTTTTTGAAACTTTTAAAAACCATTTGGAATAGTAGCTACCTTGGGAAAATTCAATTTTTTAAAGAAACATTTAAATGTCACTGGTTAGATCAATAGAATGAAAACATTACATCACAAAATTATTGTTTTTTTTACACCACAGCTGATTCATGCTGCCATTTGGTTATTATGACCACTAATGTCATATATTCATATGTAATAAAATCAAGTTTCTGTGAGATTTTTAATTTTAATGATGTTATTCTATCATTTATTTACAAAATGCTTATTTAGAACCTACTATGTGTCAGGTATTGTGTAAAGTGTTGAGAATAATGATGATCAAACCACATTGGTCTTGTGTCAAAATACTGGGAAGTCTACATGACTTACACATAATATTACTATGTAAACTTGTAAAATATTTAACATATATGACCTCACAAACATTGGTAATTAGAACTAACGATTCAAAACACTGAAAAACAATCCTGTGAAACCTTATATGCTTTATAGAATTATTTCTGTAAAATATTTTATTTGTGGTATTAGTGATTTAGATTTGTGTATTCATAGTAACATTTTAAGAATTACTTCAAGAAAATTAATATTGTCTCTTTGCTGCTTAACCAAATTAAGATTAAATTTTCACTATCCTAACCATAGTTATGATTAATCTGATCAACTACACCATCACTACAGTGACCCAAAACCAAAACAATAGTCATCTGGCAAGCTGCCAGATCAGTATTTTGCTGATATTACATAGCTACTCATAAAAACCAAAACAAAACAAAGAAACATTTAAAAAACAAACAGATTTTTGGGATTAAAAACAAAGAAAAAAAACAGATATTGGTGAAGTACTTTGACACAAATTATTTTGTTTCAGATTCCCCTCTCTTGCTTTCTTTAGACTTTAGGATTCAGGATTGCAGTTTTATAAATAAAGATTTGTCTTGATAACTTTACTGTGCAACTCTACACTAGGTTTATTCTAACAATACATATAGTTTGTTTTGTTTGGGTGTTTATGGCCTTTGTTCCAAAGGGGCTCTTTATTGTATTGACTGCAGGTTTATAAATAAATAATCTCTTAAAGATTATTTAATTGATTTGGAGCAACAGGTTTAAAAAAATTTATGGTTTAAAGAAAATGATTTGGGAACACTTGTTATTTTAAGGATAACACCTGCTATGGGGTCCTACTGTAACCAAAAATAGGGATGAGGGAGGTTTTCACCAACAAGATATAATTATCTTGCACTTAGACCCACTGAGATTCTACTGATAGACGGTGAAGTTATAACCACTGTATATTGGAAGGATAGAAAAAAATAAAAATAAACAATTGCAATATCCTATCATATGACTAGAAAATCATCATGTAAAGTTCAATATTTTAGAAACAGTCCTTGCCATTTAGTGCATTTCTATAAAAAATGAATTTTGTTCATCAACTTATTTCTATCATTTGTCAAGTTAACATTACATACTAGCTAACACCAAAGTTAGGTCCACATTCAGAAGTCTCCAGCATGATTAATAGTATCCTAAGTGTGAACTAAAGCATCTTAAAATTTCAATCACTCAAAAACAAATAATAATGTTTATGGTAACTATTTGCCCTAAGAGAACTGAAAAGCTGTTAAAAGTATAAAACATAACAATAAAGGAAAATCAACTTACTTTCATAAAGTATGAATTTATTTTGTTTGAAGAGTTAAGTCTCATTCTCCATGGTTAATGCAGGATTGCTCATACCTTCAAGAAAGAAGGTAAATTAGCATTTTGTTTGCAAGGGGGTGTTGCTTTTGAACAAATAAGGCAGAGACTTGTTTATTCATCCCTGAATCCCCCCAATATGATTCCAGAGGTGTCCTGCACATAACACAGGTTTGTAAGATGGTCACATAGAAACACACACACACACACACACACACTACAGTGTTGGCAACTACCAGTGTCACAAAAGGCACTTTAAAAAGGGATATATAGGGGTGCCTGGATGGTTCAGTCGGTTAAGCATTGGACTCTTGATTTCCGCTCAGGTCATGATGTCAGGGTCATGGGATTCAGACCTGCCTGGGGCTCCGCACCGGGCGTGGAATCTGCTTAGGATTCTCTCTCTCCCTCTGCCCCTCCCCCTGTCTCTCCCTCTCTAAAAAAATAAATACATAAAAAGAGACATACACCTTAGGAAGTGGGAGGGGTGAACAAAAACATGAAAGATACACTGGAGCTGGCAATTCTCACATCATCTTAGAGTGCTCTTCCTAATTCTACATTTCCCTCCCTCATTCTGGTGAAACTAATCTTTGAGCCCTTTCTCACCTCGTCCTTCTCACGTTTGTCTTCCTTGTTTTATAGCACCCTTTAAACTTTATTTTTTTTTAAATTTTATTATGTTATGTTAGTCACCATACAATACATCATTGGTTTTTGATGTGGTGATCCACGATCCATTGTTTTCGTATAACACCCAGTGCTCCATGCAGAACATGCCCTCCTTAATACCCATCACCAGGTAACCAATCCCCCCTCCCCTCTAAAACCCTGTTTGTTTCTCAGAGTCCGTAGTCTCTCATGGTTCATCTCTCCCTCCGATTCCCCCCCTTCATTTCTCCCTTCCTTCTCCTAATGTCCTCCATGCTATTCCTTATGTTCCACAAATAAGTGAAACCATATGAGAATTGACTTTCTCTGCTTGACTTATTTCACTTAGCATAATTTCCTCCAGTCCCATCCATGTTGATGTAAAAGTTGGGTATTCATCCTTTCTGATGGCTGAGTAATATTCCATTGTATATATGGACCACATCTTCTTTATCCATTCATCTGTTGAAGGGCATCTCGGCTCTTTCCACAGTTTGGCTATTGTGGACATTGCTGCTATGAACATTGGGGTGCATATGGCCCTTCTTTTCACTACATCTGTGTCTTTGGGGTAAATACCGAGTAGTGCAATTGCTGGGTCATAGGGTAACTCTATTTTTATATTTTTGAGGAACCTCCACACTGTTTTCCAAAGTGTCTGTACCAACTTGCATTCCCACCAACAGTGTAAGAGGGTTCCCCTTTCTCCACAACCTCTCCAACATTTGTTGTTTCTTGCCCTGTCCATTTTTGCCCTTCTAACTGGTGTAAGGTGGTATCTCAATGTGGTTTTGATTTGGATTTCCCTGATGGCTGATGATGATGAACATTTTTTAATGTGTCTGTTAGCCATTTGTATGTCTTCTTCAGAGAAGTGTCTTTTCATATCTTCTGCCCACTTTTTGACTTGATTATTTGTTTTTTGGGTGTTGAGTTTGAGAAGTTCTTTAAAGATCTTGGATACCAGCCCTTTATCTGTAGTGTCATTTGCAAATATCTTCTCCCATTCTGTGGGTTGCCTCTTTGTTTTGTTGACTGTTTCCTTTGCTGTGCAGAAGCTTTTTATCTTGATGAAGCCCCAAAAGTTCATTTTTGCTTTTGTTTCACTAGCTTTTGGAGATGTATCTTGAAAGAAGTTGCTGTGGGCGATATCAAAGAGGTTACTGCCTATGTTCTCCTCTAGGATTTTGATGGATTCCTGTCTCACATGGAGGTCTTTCATCCACTTTGAGTTTATCTTTGTGAATGGTGTTAGAGAATGGTCGAGTTTCATTCTTCTGCATGTGGCTGTCCAATTTTCCCAGCACCATTTATTGGAGAGACTGTCTTTTTTCCATTGCATGTTTTTTCCTGCTTTGTCAAAGATTATTTGACCATAGAGTTGAGGGTCCATATCTGGGTTCTCTATTCTGTTCCATTGGTCTATGTGTCTGTTTTTGTGCCAGTACCATGCTGTCTTGGTGATCACAGCTTTGTAATATAGCTTGAAATCAGGCAATGTGATTCCCCAGCTTTGTTTTTCTTTTTCAACATTTCCTTGGTGATTCAGGCTCTTTTCTGATTCCATACAAATTTTAGGATTGTTTGTTCCAGCACTTTGAAAAATGTCATTGGAATTTTGATCGGGATGGCATTGAAGTATAGATTGCTCTGGGTAGCATAGACATTTAACAATGTTTATTCTTCCAATCCATGAGCATGGGATATTTTTCCATCTTTTTGTGTCTTCTTCAATTTCTTGCATGAGTGTTTTGTAGTTCCTAGAGTATAGATCCTTTACTTCTTTGGTTAGGTTTATTCCGAGGTATCTTATGGTTTTTGGTGCTGTTGTAAATGGAATCGTTTCTCTAATTTCTCTTTCTACAGTTGCGTTGTTAGTGTATAAGAAAGCAACTGATTTCTGTGCATTGATTTTGTATCCTGCCACATTACTGGATTGCTGGAGGAGTTCTAGTAATTTGGGGGTGGAGTCTTTTGAGTTTTCCACATAAAATAATCATGTCGTCTGCAAAAAGAGAGAGTTTGACTTCTTGCCAATTTGAATACCTTTTATTTCTTTTTGTTGTCTGATTGCTGTTGCCAGAACTTCTAGTACTATACTGAACAATAGTAGCAAGAGTGGGCATCCTTCACGTGTTCCTGATCTTAAGGAAAAGGCTCTCAGCTTTTCCCCATTGAGGATGCTATTCGCTGTGGGTTTTTCATAGGTGGATTTTATGAACTTGAGGAATGTTCCCTCTATCCCTATACTCTGAAGAGTTTTAATCAGGAAAGGATGTTGTATTTTGTCAAATGCTTTTTCTGCATCAGTTGAGAGGACCATATGGTTCTTCTCCCTCCTCTTATTAATGTGTTCTATCACATTGATTGATTTGCGAATGTTGAACCACCCTTGCATCCCGGGGATAAATCCCACTTGGTCATGGTGGATGATCCTTTTAATGTACTGTTGGATCCTATTAGCTAGGATTTTGTTGAGGATTTTGGAATCCTTATTCATTAGGGATATCCATCTGAAATTCTCCTTTTTGACGGGGTCTTTGCCTGGTTCGGGGATTAAGGTAATAATGGCCTCATAGAATGAGTTTGGAAGCTTTCCTTCTGTTTGTATTTTTTGAAACAGCTTCAGGGTAATAGGTATTATTTCTTCTTTGAATGTTTGGTAGAATTCCCCAGGGAATCCATCAGGCCCTGGACTCTTGTTTTTTGGGAGGTTTTTGATGACTGCTTCAATCTCATTACTGGTTATTGGCCTATTCAGGTTGTCAGTTTCTTCCTGTTTCAGTCTTGGCAGCTTTTAGGTTTCCAGGAAGGCCTCCATTTCATCCAGATTGCTCAGTTTATTGGCATATAGTTGTTGATAATAATTTCTAGTAATTGTTTCTATTTCCTTGGTGTTAGTCATGATCTCTCCCCTTTCATTCATAATTTTATTAATTTGGGTCCTTTCTCTTTTCTTTTGGATAAGTCTGGCCAGTGGTTTATCAATCTTATTCTTTCAAAGAACCAACTTCTAGTTTCGTTGATCTGATCTACTATGTTTCTGGTTTCTAATTCATTGATTTCTGCTCTAATTTCAATTATTTCTCTTCTAATGCGTGGCTTAGGCATCGTTTGTTACTTTTTCTCTAGTTCTTTAAGGTGTAGAGTTAGTTGGTGAATTCGGGATTTTTCTGTTTTTTTGAGTGAGGCTTGGATGGCTATGTATTTCCCTCTTAGGACCGCCTTTGCAGTATCCCATAGGTTTTGGACCGATGTGCTTTCATTCTCATTGATTTCCATGAATTGTTTAAGTTCTTCTTTGATTTCCTGGTTGACCCAAACATTCTCGAGCAGAGTGGTCTTTAGCTTCCAAGTGTTTGAATTTCTGCCAAATTTTTTCTTGTGATTGAGTTCCAGTTTTAGAGCATTGTGGTCTGAGAATATGCAGGGAATAATCTCAATCTTTTGGTATCGGTTGAGACCTGATTTGTGACCCAGTATATGATCTATTCTGGAGAAAGTTCCATGTGTGCTCGAGAAGAATGAATATTCTGTTGTTTTAGGGTGGAATGTTCTGTAAATATCTATGAGGTCCATCTGGTCCAATGTATCATTCCAAGCTCTTGTTTCCTTGTTGATTTTCTGCTTAGATGATCTGTCCATTGCTGAGAGTGGAGTATTGAGGTCTCCTACAATTAACGTATTGTTATCAATATGACTCTTTATTTTGGTTAACAGTTGGCTTATGTAGATGGCTGCTTCCATGTTGGGGGCATAGGTATTTACAATTGTTAGATCTTCTTGTTGGATAGACCCTTTAAGAATGATATAGTGTCCTTCTGTGTCTCTTAGTACAGACTTCAGTTTAAAATCTAATTTGTCTGATATAAGAATTGCTACCCCAGCTTTCTTTCTTTTGAGATCCGCTGGCATGGAAGATGGATCTCCATCCCTTCACTTTCAGTCTGGATGTATCTTTAGGTTCAAAATGAGTCTCTTGTAGACAGCATATGGATGGGTCCTGTCTTTTTATCCAGTCTGCAACCCTATGCCATTTTATGGGAGCGTTTAGGCCATTCACGTTGAGAGTGATTATTGAAAGATATGAATTAATTGTCATCATGTTGCCTGTGGAGACGTTGTTTTTATAGATTGTCCCTGTAAATTTCTGTTGTAGATCACTCTTGGGGTCTTTCTCCTTTTATAGAACCCCCCTTAATATTTCTTGCAGGGCTGGCCTAGTGGTCACATATTCTTTCAGTTTCTGCCAGTCGTGGAAGCTCTGCATCTCTCCTTCCACTCTAAATGAAAGCCTTACCGGATAAAGTATTCTTGGCTGCATGTTCTTCTCATTTAGTACCCTGAATATGTCTTGCCAGGCCTTTCTGGCTTGCCAGGTCTCTGTGGATAGGTCTGACGTTATTCTGATGTTCCTCCCTCTGTACATAAGGAATCTCTTCCCCCTAACTGCCCTTAAGTTGGTTTCCTTGGTTCTAAGATTTGCGAGTTTTACTATTACATGCCGGGGTGTTGGCCTGTTTTCCTTGATCTTAGGAGGGGTCCTCTCTGCCTCTAGGACTGAAATGTTTGTTTCATTCCCCAGATTAGGGAAGTTCTCAGCTACGATTTGCTCAAATACATCTTCTAGTCCTCTCTCTCTCTCCACCCCCTCCGGGATTCCAATTATTCTGACATTGGAATGCTTCATGATGTCACTTATTTCTCTGATTCTATTTTCATGGATTCTGAGTTGTTTTACCCTGGCCTCCTCTTTTCCCTTTTTATCTATTATATTGTCTTCCAGGTTGCTTATTCTCTCTTCTGCCTCAGTTACCCTAGCTGTTAGATTATCTAGATTGGATTGGATCTCATTGCCGGCATTTTTAAGTTCTGCCAATTCACCTTTTATTTCTGCCCTTAGAGACTCTATGTTGCCATTAATTGATTTCTCCATTCTAGCCATTGTCTTCACAATTGCTAGCCTGAATTCCATCTCTGACATCTTGGTTATATCTGCATCCATTTGTAAATCTGCAGCATAAGTCATAATCTCTGAGTCTTTTCTATTTTGGGGGCTCCTCCTCCTAGTCATTCTGTTGACGGGTGTTTGAGGGAATATATAGAGTCCAAATTATTGACCAGAACCCAAGCAAGATGCACCTGTTTTCTTGGGACCTCAGGGTTGCTGGCCTCTTGTTTTCCTAGCCTGTCCTCTGCGGGAGGGGCCTGCTGCACTGTTACTCAGGCAACCCTGTTTGGGCGGAGTTGCCCTGCCCCCCTGTGGTGGGGGATGGGCTCAGTGGGAATCAGTCTTTGGGGCTTTTGTTCTCTGGCGCCTTTCCCTGGTGGCTTTCCGCGTCTCTTCTGTGAGTCAGAGCAGAAGAGACCGTTTCCAACCCTTTGCCTCGGAGTGGAGAGATCGCAGTCTGTTCTTCAGTGAGCTCTCCTGCCCATACCGTCTCCGTTTCTGTCCCTGCTGCTATAAACTGCAGCGTCCTGGGTTGTGCGCCCCTCCGCGGTGCTCCGGGTCCTGCCTCCAGGTCGGGGCACGTCTCTGCCCTTTGTGCTTCTAAAACCGCCAGCCGCTCCCAGTTCATGCGCACGTGACCCCACCGCTCCGCGTTTCCACCCTGGGGGCTGTCCTAAGGTCCTTTCCCCGCAGCTACTGGTCTGCGAGTCTGTGCCCCGTCTGCAGCGCGTGAGGCTGTCACTCACCAGTGGTGTAGGCTCCCCATGGCCAGGCACCCTCCCGCTGCCGTTTATCCTCCGATATCTGCCCGCGGAATCACGGCTCCCCGCTTCGGACCTCAAAACCAACCGCCTGCGATATTCTGCTTGTAGAGATCCAGATCTTCTTACATCTCAGGCTGGTTTCGTGGGTGCTCAGAGTGGTCTGGTAGATATCCAGCTCAATTCTGGGGACCAGTTGAAATAGGGTCCCCTACTCCTCCGCCATCTTTCCCCCTACCCCAGCACCCTTTAAACTTTAAATAAGTTCCCAATTCATCCATACAAGTAACAGAAAATTAACCTAACATGCCAAATGATTAACAGCACACAGAAACTAAGAAATCGCTTCTATGTTAATACAGAACTATATGAGGCAACATGAATCCCTTCAGAAAGAAAGGGAGCTCTTTGTCTTTCTACCCCCGGAAAATTGACCCCCAACTATACATCACTTCTTTGCCTCTAAGGAAACTGATGGATTCAAAGGGCTAATAGGTGGCATCAATTTCCGTTTAGGCAATGTCTAGTTCTTCCCATAGATTGGAAGATGGAATGGCAGACTTGAAGGTTAAGAGACCAAATTATGGATACCCACACGATGGGCACCTTTGGAGGGCATTTATTTTCCTTAAGAACAAGATTCTTTAAAGAAAGCCTGTATTTTAGGAGAATATGACTGTATATTAATTAGTGACTTTAGAATTTTTACTTAGGACTATTTTTCACTATCACTAAATCCCAAAGAGATTTCAAATAAAACAACAAACACTTTAAAGTGCACGGAGCCGGGGCACTGGGTGGCTCAGTCAGTTGAGTGTCTGCCTTCGGCTCAGGTCCTGATCCCAGGGTCCAAGGATCAAGCCCTGCATCAAGCCCCACATCTCCTGCTTCTCCCTGTCCCTCTGCCCTTCCCCCTGCTCGAGTTCTCTCTCTCTCATGCTCTCTGTCTCAAATAAATAAATAAAGTCTTAAATAAATAAATAAAGTGCAGGGAGTCAAAGTCAGGCAGCACTAGGAGAGAGTTTGAAGAAAGGACTAGAAATAAAGGAGAGATTTTTCTGGCTAATAGTGCCTTAATCATGGATGTATGGTTTTATACTTATTTATAGGGACACAACATACATATATACATACACCTGCAGGTATGATCACACATTTTGGTTAATCCTCACCAATCCTGAGAAATAAGTAGCATTTTAAAGAAAGAAAGCTACATCTAGGGGCACCTGGGTGGCACATTCAGTTAAGCGTCTGCCTTTGGCTCAGGTCATGATCTCAGGGTCTTGGGATCGAGCCCCACGTCGGGCTCCTTGCTCAGTGAGGAGCCTGCTTCTCCCTCTCTCTCTGCCCCTAACCCCACTCATGCTCTCTCTCTCAAATAAATAAATAAAATCTTTTTTAAAAAAAAGAAAGAAAGCTACATCTAAAAGAGGTTAGGTTACTACAAATATCACACACAGATTAGGTGTCCAAATTGGGATTTAAAATCAGGTCTGACTTCAAAGCCTTGCCTTTTCTTTGCCAATAAGCTATATTGACTGAAGTAGTCAAAGATTAAAATCAACAACGATAACAAGGGAAATGTGAGTGGAATCTGAAGAAATAACAGCTGAAGTTATGGTAATTACGCAGTAACTTTACTTTGACGTTTTGAAACTGGATGGAAATCTTTGAGTAAAAGAACCATATAATTTAAGATCCGTTTTACCAGATATTTTTCAATCTTTTGTCTGAATTGATTACATTTTCCATTAAATATGTATAATTTGAGTATATGTATCATTTTATTAAATAGGCAGTATTTGAAATTATTGGTTTCTTAAGCTGGAATAAAAGCAATGCAGATCTTTCACAAAATGACCTTCTGCAGCTAAGAGACCTTAATCAAAGTACTTTACAAACAAAAGTTCCTGAAGATAATTCTAAATTTACAATGGGAGTTCAACTCTAAAGCAAGAAAGATTCTGTAGGTAATATTCTGGCATTTTTGCACTCCTTTCACCTTTTATAAATAAAATCTATTAAAAACAGCCAAGTTAAGCAGACCCTTACCAGCTTTGCCTTTCCCCAGGTTTGTGCTGCTCTCTGTCCAAGACTGAGAATCAGTGAGAAGGTGGCTCTGGGACTCTCGCAATGGCTTTGCAGGAAACTGATGGTTTTCAGGACTGAACAATCATAATCATCATCATAATCATATGTTAGTTCTTGATAGTATTGAGTGGAGTGTTTCTTAAAGTGCAGAATTCAAACCACTTCCCAAGAGAATTTGGGGCATAGAGAATAAGGCATGTATCACACTGACTCGCAACGAGAAAACCGTTCTTCCTTCCATTCTCTTTTCATTCTTCTGAATACAGTAAGATGACAATCTGTAACTTTGGCAAGTCTCCGTTTTTAATACAGAGAATAGGCTTCTGCCTCTGGCTTTAGCATGTGAGGGAGTCTAGTTAGAATTTAATAGTATTTTATTATCAATTTTATTTTTTTAAGTTATATTCTATTTATGGCAAATTATACTAGTTTTCATTTATGAGAGTGACATAATGTTTGATTTAAAAATAAGCTTCAATGCCAATTTAACTAAATATATAAAATAAAAATATTAGTTTTATAAGTGGTATGTGGATATGGAAAAAAATATATGAAAGTAATGGTAGGAAGACAAGTTTGAGAAAAAATGGCCTAGTGTTTCTAAAGTGGCCTAACTAGTCTTGAACAAAGAATTCTCTATCTTCCTCTATGAAACTGAAACAACAAATTTGAGCACTGTCTTGCAGAAATGTTGAAAACATCTGACATCACCAGGTCTTACAAATGTGACATTTAATTTGGGGAATAAAGAGTCTTAAAAGAAGAATATAAGTTTTAAAATTTAAGTAGACATGCTACATATCAACATATTGAATGGCATAAAAAATATAAATTAAAATAGCATTTCACTTAGATAGAAAAAAATATTGGCATAGAAACTGTAAGTGTAGTTTTAGAACACCCTGAAATAGTAATCACAATAATGTTCAAAAGAAAAAAAATACTTAAAATTCTTCCAAGAATAATTTCACATATGTGAGTTGACTATACTATATTTTTGAAAGGATATGCTTTTGTTCCTTAATAATTACCTCATATCTAAAATTTGAAAATAATTCAATTTTGTGCAACTTTAACATCCCCTTATTGAAATTTTAGAGGTAAATCTTAAAAAAATAAAAAGCATGTCTATTTATATTAAAAAAAACCCCTCTTTTACTCTAATTTTTCTTCAAGAGAGGGACCATATACCAGGTACAGCATACTAACTAGGTCCTGGTTTAGGGACTCCTTTCATATTGGTTACTACTAATAAGACTAACAAATGGCAAAGAAGGATCCATTCATTCAACAGTATTCATTAAGTACCGATTACATCCATGAATATAGTCTTTGATCACATGGAAATGTCATTGTAATTGAGGAGGAATAATAGTAAATAGCAAATATATAATAACTCAGTAAGGTGACAGTAAGAGCCATGACAATAGAAAAAGAGAGGTATGGGGAAGTTGAGGAGCTATTTTACAAAGGGTTTTCAAAGATGGCCTCTATCGTGAAGTTACACCTGAGCTAGAAGTGAGTAAGAGAAGGTCAAAGAGCATTCAGATACCTGGAGGAAAAATGGTTAGGAAGAGGAACTGGCAAGTACAAAGGCACTAAATAAGGGACAAGCTTGGTATATTTGAGGACGAGCAAGATCTGTGTGTCTGAGGATGGTGAGTGATGGGAAAAGTGGCACGGGATGACATCAGAGAGATACTGAGGCCAGATTAGACCCAACAAGGTAAGGACACGCATTCACTTTTATGCTGATTAAGATAGGAAGCCAACAGAGGGTTCTGAGCATGAGAGTGACACAATCTGATTCTTAATGGAGAACAGACTGAAGTAGGGCAAACATGGAATCAGAAAGATCAGTAAGGAAGGCATGGAAATAATCTATGTGAGAAATGATGGCTCGGACCAGAAAGCAGTCTGAAGGTGGTAAGAAAGTACTGGGATTATTGGCATATTTTGAAGGGGCATGTGAAAGGATTTGCAAATGGAGTAAATGCAAGGTAATTGAAAAAGGAATCTAGGATGACTCCACAGTTCCTGGCCGGAGCACCTGAGAGACTGAGGGTCACTAATATGACATACGGAAGAATGGGGGAGAATCAGATTTGAGCTGAAGGTGAGGGTGTCAATGTCTGGCAATCAAGAGTTCTGCTTTGCACCTGTTCAGTGGGAGATGACTTTTAGATATTTAAGTGGGAATGTGGAGTAGACAGCCAGACATAAAACTCTAGAGTACAGAAGAGACATCATCACTTGCCATACCAATTTTATATGGGCTGATCAGGGGAAATGATAGAATTATGTAAAAGATACTTTAGCTGTCAAAATTCAATCCCAAAATTTAAAGGAAAGGGAAGAGAAGCCCATAGTGGTTATGAGATTACCTAACTGGGCAACAGTGCCACAACTAGGATTTCTCCTAAAGCCTATGGTACACTTAGTAGAAGGAGAGATACTACCTCAGAAACCCAAATCTCCTTGAACTATAAAAACCACTCAAAAGGCAAAAAACATTATTGAGAGCTACTAGTAAACTTTATAAAAACCTGAAAACATTCCAAATAATCTATTCAAATGAGATTTTTCTGCATCAAGATATAAGAAAAACCCTTAACCCTTGAATGGTCAAGACAAAACTCAGAGGGCATGCCCCAGTGAGACTCTGGTGCCTTTGAATGTCCCTATAAATCACATCAGAATGGCCTCCTTATTAACTTGTTGAGTCTGTACAAAGGTCACTCTAGGGATGGGGTGGCAAATAGGCTTCATCTCGTGACAATTTAAAATGTTTTGGAATGGCGACCAGGGTCACTGACTCAAGAAGAACTCTGGGGTCATGACAGGCTCCACCAGAGGAAGTATTGTGGATCGATAAGAAATCCACATGAGATGGGAGGAGTGTAGATACAGCTGTTACGTGCATGACATTCCAGCAACTGAGAACATTTCTAAAATTAAGAAGGATATTATGGTTATGCTCTTGCTATCAGCTTTCATTTAAAAATTAGAGGTATGGCCATATTCAAATAAATCTATCTTAAACATATAAAAATTAGTGTTTCAAACTTACAAATTCATACATAGCATGTAAAAATTTTAAGTAGTTTTGCCTTTTGCCAGTTAGTACCAAAGTCGAAACCAAATTTCGAGATATTCCTCAAATTCTTGGAAGACTGGAACCAGAACAGACGTCACGCAAGGGCAAAAGTCTCCAGATACTAAATTCCCAAGACTCCTTCCCTTCTCTTTCCACCAAAATGGCTCAGATAATGTTTACAGGTTTTTAACAAGCATTAAGAACATGGTGCACTATCAAGCAGGTGTTGGGGATTCCATTTGATCTCCAAAAGCTTAATCCAGGGACGTTCTCCTGATCTTGTTATAATGTTACAATTACCACAGACAGAAAGGACCTGGAGGGTCAGAGGGCAAGTTTACCGTCTGCTCACCTGATCACTAAGGGAGCTAATTTGGACTTTAATTCTCTTCTTTTAAGCACTACCTTTTAAAAATCAGTTATACTTGAAGCTCTCTACATCCCCTTCCCCAACCGTACTTTCCTCTCTCCCTCATTCCCCAAGTGGGAACCATTATAGTAAATTATCTTATGTTCTTAAACTTTTTTCAAAGAAATATATAGCCAAAGGACATAGGAGGATAAGACATATTATTTGAAAGTAAAACAGAAAAAAAATATGGAATTACTTTTTCGACGTCGAATTCAATCCTGCTGGAGTAGATGCTTGTTCAGGATCCTGATTAACAAGGCAAGTTGGAAAGGAGCAGCCATCACCTAGACTATAATGAAAATTAAAACTTACAATTGAGCAGTAAACAAGGCAACAGCACTGAAACTGCCACAATGTGATGTCTGCGAGCAGAACACAGTTATCTTGTGGATACAGACATTGGCTTCCATATGGCATGTGTAAGGAGATGATGCGTTAACTGACTTTTGCATCCATGTAACAGTGAATCATAAAATAATTCTTTAAAGAACAGGGATTCTGGGGCGCCTGGGTGGCTCAGTTGGTTAAGCGACTGCCCTCGGCTCAGGTCATGATCCTGGGGTCCCGGGATCGAGTCCCGCATCGGGCTCCCTGCTCGGCGGGGAGCCTGCTTCTGCCTCTGACCCTCCCCCTCTCATGCTCTCTGTCTCTCATTCTCGCTCTCAAATAAATAAATAAAATCTTAAAAAAAAAAAAAACATTACAAATCCCAGGGGTGCCTGGGTGGCTCAGTCGGTTGAGCGACTGCCTTCGGCTCAGGTCATGATCCTGGAGTCCCTGGATCGAGTCCCGCATCGGGCTCCCTGCTCGGCGGGGAGCCTGCTTCTGCCTCTGACCCTCCCCCCTCTCATGTGCTCTCTCTCTCTCATTCTCTCTGTCTCAAATAAATAAATAAATAAAAAATCTTTAAAGAACAGGGATTCCTCTGCAGGGTTATAGTTCTTCTGTCGGTTTGCTTTCACTGATTTAAAACCTCAATATTTTCACCACAAAGTACCTTGAAAAAATGGGTAGCAACCAGTACTTCTTTTCATCACCGAAAACTTGTCGCATGTTTTTACTGAAACCCAAGCTGAATCCATTCTTATCTGTTCCGTGTCGGAATACAGGACTTCTAAATGCCTCTACAAAAGATGGTAGAGCAACCAGGTGAGTACAGAACGTGTCTAGGAACCCCCATAGTTAAAATTATTGGACTAAATGAGGGAACTCTAAAAATCGATGGCTAGCCTCTTGTGAGTGCTTATGGACATATAAATAGCTCTGCAACACAGATGGTCTGTTTTAAAATAATCATAAGATATGATTACATTTATTTTAGTTTTTAAAGAATCATTTAACTATTACAGCAGCACAGTGCATTGCAAAAAAAATTAGAAAACACAAATAAGCAAATAAATTAAAACTTTACGTCTTCTGGGCCTTTTTTAGTTAGATGCATGGATGGATAGATGAACGGATGGATATAGATATACACAAATCTACACAGTTGCTTTTTAACCGATGAGACTGTACTTTACATACATTCTACAAATTCCCTTTTTCAGTCAATACATTCCATTTTCCAATTTCATTTAAATCTTATCTCCAATCATACATTTTTTTTCCAGCTGGCCAAAAATTTACTTTAAAGCTGGCTTATCTGAAGCAGGATCCAGTGCAGAAGCAAACACTGTGTCTGGTTATACCTACTCTGCATATGGAAGTCGAGGTTCAGAGAGGCTGTGGGATGTGTCCAAGATCACACAGCAAATAAATGACAGAGTGGAATGTGAACAAGGTGATCAATGTCCCTTCCATTATGCTACAAATGCTTCTTAAATAATGCTGAGAGACAAAATCTAAACTTTTATTTGGGGAACAAACGTAGAAGTATAATGATTTTTTTTATCCATCATTTAAAAAAGAAAATTCTAACAGAGTCATAGTACTATGAAAAATGTGACAATTTGCAAGATCCTTAGCATTTGTCACCCTGGGTTATATAGCTCTTAATAAAACATTATTATAATTGTAGGACCGTATCGTCCAAAGGAAGTCCTTTCAGTGTTACAAGTTAAATCTAGAAGTTCCTAGAAATTAAACACTTTTAGAAATAATTCATTTTCTTCTGGTGAATTATAATTTCATTATCCAACATATAATTTGAAATAAGATGCTTTGTTTAGAAATTACTAGGTCAATATGTTCACCTGAACGATATTTGCTGTAGTAAGATTTCACCTGAATGTTAAAAATTAACATTCACTGACTATATACTATAATTAATCTTCACTACTATAATCATGGTGTCTCTTAGCTTGAAGTGTCCTTTGAGATCATAAGGATTTATAAGTCCTGGTTGCATTCCCGAACTCCTAATCTTAGTCTAGAAGATACTACTTAGCTTAGTCCCTACTTACTTCTCAAACCTCATAGTATATTTTCCATTCTTTAGCTTTCTATGCTCTCGCCATGTAGATAGTGTTACAAATATTTCTAGCTTTTCTCCTATAGGACTTTTTTTTTTTTAAACTGGACTGAGATTCACAGAATACAAAATTAACTATTTTAAAATAAACAAATCAATGGCATTTAGTACATTCACAGTTCTGTGCAATTAATTACCAAGTTCCAAAATATTTTCATCACTCCAGAAGAAACTCCATATCCATTAAGCAGTCTCTCCCTATTCTCCCTTCTTCTCATCCTCGGAAAACCACCAATATGCTTTCTTTTTCTATGGACTTACCTAATCTGGGTATTTCACATAAATGAAACTATATAATATTAACCTTCTGAGATCAGCTTCTTACTTACTTAGCAATTTTTTAAGGTTCATGCATGTTGTAGTGTGCATCAGTATCTCATTTCTTCTCATGGCTGAGAATATTCCATTGTCTAGAAAATATCACATTTTTTCTATCCATTCATCTTTCATGGACATTTGGATTGTTTCCATCTTTGGGCTATTGTGAAGAGTGCTGCTATGAACACTGACATATAATTATCTGTTGGAGTCACCGCTTTCAGTTATTTGGGGTAAATATCAAGGAGTGCAATTGCTGGGTCATATGATAATTTCATATTTAACTTTTTAGGAGACAGCCACTGTTGCTTACAGTGGATTCACCATTTTACATCCCTAGCAGCCAAGGGTGAAGGTTCTGATTTCTCCACATCCTCAGCTATGCTTGCTTTACATTTTGTTGATTTGGGTGCGAAGCAGTACCTATGGTTTTGATTACCCTGCCCTAATGATTAATGATGTTGAGCATGTTTTTATGTGCTTTTTGGCCAGCTGTATATTTTCACTGGAGAAATGTCTATTTAAATGTCTATTCAGGGGCGTCTGGGTGGCTCAGTCCGACTCTTCAGCGTCCGACTCTTGGTTTTGGCTCAGGTCGTGATCTCAGGGTCCTGAGATTGAGCCCCAGGTCAGGCTCCACACTCAGTGGGGAACCTGCTTGACATTCTCTCTCCCTCTCTCAAATAAATAAAATAAATAAATCTTTAAAATAAATAAATAAATTCCTACTCAAATTCTTTGCCAATTTTTTGAATTGGGCTGTCTTTTTCTTGTTGAGTTGTATGATTTCTTTTTATATTCTGAATACTGGGTCCTTATCAGATAAATTATTTGTAAATATTATTCTCACTCTTTAGGTTGTCTTTTTACTATTTTGACAATGTCCTTCGATGCACACATTTTTAAAATTTTGGTGGAGTCCAATGTATCTATCTTTTTCTTTTGTTACTCATGCTTTTGGTATTATATCTAAGAATTCATTGCCATATTAAGGTCCTGACGGTTTATCCTTATGTTTCCTTCTAAGAGTTTTATAGTTTTAGCACCATTTAAGACATTATTATCTTCTTCATTGAATGGTCTTGGTACTCTTGTGGAAAATCAATTGGCCAAAGGTGTATGGCTTATTTCTGGATTGCTCATTCTCTCATTCTATTCCATTGGTCTATATTGTTATCCTTGTGCCAACACCACACTGTTTTGATCACTGTCATTTTGTATTAAGTTTTAAAATCAGGAAGAACTTTGTTTTATTTTTTGGTGGATACCATTTTGGCTATTCAGGGCGCCTTGCAATGTCACAGGAATTTGAGGATCAGCTTTGCCATTTCTGCAAGAAAGGCCACTGAAATCGTAATCAGGATCATCCTGACTCTGTACATCACTTTGGGTCATATCGCCATCTTAACAATATTAAGTCTTCCAATATATGAGCATGGGAAGTCTTACCATTTACCTAGGTCTTTAATTTTGTTCAGCCAAGCTTTGTAGTTTTCAGTGTCCTACTGTACCTCCTCAGTTAAATTTATTCCTAAGCATTTTACTATGTTGGATGCTTTTGTAAATGGAATTGTTTCTTTAATTTCCTTTTGGATGGTTCCTTGCTAGTGTATGGAAATACAACTGATTTCTTTCATATTGATCTTATGCAACTTTGCTGATTTTGTTCATTAGTTCTGTTTTTATTATTGTATCTTTAAGGTTATTTATATAGAAGATCATGTTATCTGCAAAGAGAGATAGTTTTACTTCTTTCTTTCCAATATGGATGGCTTTATTTATTTTTCTTGACTAATTTTCCAGGCTAGATTTTCTAATACAGTGTTAAATAATGCTAGTAAAAGTGGCAGTCTTTGTTTTGTTCCTGGTCTTAGGGGTAGGATTTTTGTTTTTCACCATTGAGTATGATACTAGCTATAGATTTCTCATAAATGCACTTTATCATTTAAAGCTTGAGGAAGCCCCTTGTGTTGAGGAAATTCCCTTGTGTCCCTAGTTTGTTAAGGTATCTTAAAAGGGTGTTGAATTTTGTCGGATTAACATAAGAATAAAAAAATTTAAAAAAAAAGGGTGTTGAATTTTGTCAAATACTTTCTCTGCATCAGTTGAATTGATCACGTGTTTTTTTTTTTCTTCACTCTATTAATGTGGTGTATTCTATTAATGTGGTTGATTGATTTTTGTATGTTGAAACATGCTTGCATTCCTGGGATAAATCCTATTTGGTCACAGTATATAATCCTTTTTATAAACTGCTAGATTTGGTTTGCCAGTATTATATTGAGGATTTTTGTATCTATATTCATAAGGGATATTGGTCTATAGTTATCTTGGACATCTTTGTTTGGTCTTGGTATTAGAGCAATGCTGGCCTCATAGAATGAGTTACAAAGTGTTATCCTCTCTTCTAATTTCTGACAGAGTTTGAGAAAAATTTACGTTAATTTTTTTTGGTGGAATTCACCAGGGAAACCATTTGGTCCTGGGCTTTTCTTCGTTGGGAGGTTTTTGATTACTGATTCAATCCCCTTCCTTGTTACAGGTCTGTTTAGGTTTGTTGTTGTTGTTTTTTAAGATTTATGTGTTTATGTAAGAAAGAGAGAGAGAGAGAGCAGGGAGAGGGGCAGAGTAGTTTGCGTGTTTCTCAGAGTCTGTCCATTTCATCTAGGCTACCTAATTTTTTGTTGTTCAGGGTATTCACTCATAATCCTTTTTATTTCTGTAAATTCAGTAGTAATATCCCCCTCTCATTACTGAGTTTCATTGGCAATGTCTTCTTTATTTTTTCTTTCTAGCTAATGACTTGTAAAATTTGTTGATATTTTTGAAGAACCAATTATTGATTTCATTGAACTTCTATTTTTAGTTTTTAAAATTTATTTATTTTTAAAGATTTATTTATATATTTTTTAGAGAAAGACAGAGTGCAGGGGAAGGGGCAGAGGGAGAGGCAGAGAGAGTCCCAAGCAGACTCCCCACTGAGCATGGAGCCTAACACGGGGCTCGATCCCAGGACCCTAAGATCATGACCTGAGCCAAAACCAAGAGTCTGATGCTTAACCAAGACTGTGCCACCCAGGCACCCCATGAACTTTTATTTTTTTAAATTCTCTGTTATCTCCTTTCTAATCTTTGTTATTTTCTACCATTTGCTGGCTTCAGATTTACTTTGCTGTTCTTTTTGTACTTCCTTAAGATATAAAGTAATTGATTTGACATATTTCTGTTTTAATGGAATCATTTATAGCTAGGTATACATTTCCCATTGAGCACTGTTTTAGCTGCCTGCCCCCTCTGTAGGGCTTTTGAACATACTGTTTTCTCTACCTGAAATGTGGTTCTTACCATGACTGACTTCTTAGGTTAAATACTTGTTGTTTTGGTGAGCTCTTTCCTGACCGTTCTAAGTAGGTTCCCTTCCATAGTCCCCAGCCGGATCCACACCTCAGCATCCTGTTTGTTTCCTAGATAGCACTTTGCATTTTGCAATTACTTTTATGTTTGGTTATTGATTTTTGGTGCCCCTCACTAGACTATTTTGTCCTTGTTCACCACCATATATACACAATGCTTTACACACAATGGACAGTCAATAAATATACAGAACAAGTGCATTTGTAGGTGTCTAAGTCGCCATCCCACAAAACAGTGTGGGAATAAAAATGATTTTTTACCACATCAGGGAGGGTTGGGATTTAATCATATGGCAACTTTTGATGAGTATCTATTTATGCCTTTAAAGTTCTGTTAACTACAATAATGGAATACTCACCTAATGTAGATTTATTTTTGCTGACTAGCCAACAATGATAGCCAAACAGAGAGGACAAGCTGACAGAAAACATAGCTGCAGCAAAGAATAAAAACATAATATGGAACTTGGCTTGAGTATCGGGTAGGCCATTCTATAAAGAAAGGAAGAAAATAAGATGTTTTGTCAAAGGGATAAGTATTCCCCTACTTTTGTAAGTAAGATTTTTTTTTTGCTCTACTTTTTTTTTTTTTTTAAATTTAGATATGGAGAAAGATACATGGCTTTATGTTAAAACTTTGAGGAAAAATATATGTCATAAGCTTAAAAAATGTTTACTATTAATGAATATAGATATAAAAAGATATTAAAATTTGGGATATTCACTTTGTTTTTCATAACTGAATCAAAGAAAAGTTATGGTAGTATATGTGTAAACTATAACACTAGGAAGCAAGATAAAAGGAACTATAAAATATAGTTTTTTATTTACTTCCTGAAAATGTTTTAACACACTAACAGTTTTACAAATATTTAAATAGTTTTATTATAATGCCTGAAAATGAAGGTTAATTGGCACAGTTAATTACTATACTTACTGATGTTTTACATTACTACAAACAACAGCGTCAACTACAAGAACACATACAACAACACATCCACAATAATGCTTCAAGCTATTTTAAATAATAGCATCACAGAAAAGATCAACACTAGTGCATAACACTGGTCTAAAACAAACCTTACAATATACAGGTAACAAAACAGGCCGTCTCAAAGCAAAACCAGTTTGTCTCTTATTGTATGTATTGTCCAAGAAGACCTAAACCCACTCTAGAATGGCAGGCTTGGGCTACGGATACTTAGTAAAGCAGCAGAGCTGTTAGCAGGTGTCCCCTTCTGATAGACGGTCATACTATTTCAATATCCTTATTGACACAGGTCACCAGCTCTCACTCACAGCTTCTGACAGCAGAGTCCTCACAGTGAAAACTGGTCACTCCTTTACATGTATATTTATGGTTTGGAACTAAAACCATCCACAGGAATGAGAAGCAGGGAGGTAATATTCTTTCAGACATTCATTAGGGATCATTCTTCATGCTAGACACTGAAGTATTCTTGAATGCTAGGAGCATGTCCATACACCCGTATATTCCTAGTGCTTGGCAATGTCACCGGCATATAAAGGCATTCAATAAATCTTTAGTATTCAATGTGGTTCAGATCTGACCTCAATTATCTAGGAAATTAGAAAGTTCTTATCATAACAAAGGATAATTTAATGAAAACAATAAAGCAATCCTGGCGTGGGATAACTGTTTTTTTGTTTTTTGTTTTTGTTTTTTACCATTGTTTGGGGGCCCCAAGGAGTATCTTTGGATATTTATAATACTTGATTTTACTTTTGTTTTGCTTACATTTAAAATATAGAGCACAGAAAACAAATGAATTACTTAAAGCCTAATCAAGCAATACCTAATAAAAACTCAGGATATTATAGACATAATAGTTTTAAAAAACAGTCTTTCTACTCATAAAGAAAACACTTCAATTTTTAAATGCTGAAAATAAAACTTCGAATATAGTCAATTCTCATTATTCACATGGTCAGGTCCTGTAAAGGTGTCATGAACGCTGAATTTGTAAATATGGAACCACTGCCCCAGGGAAAATACAGGGTTAGGTTCCTATGAACCTCTTCTCACAATATTCTTGTCAAAGGATCAATGCACAACCTTGTTTTATGTGCATTTCTGCTTAAAAACACCGTACTGACATTTAATATACATTATTGATTCATTACTTAGAGCCAACAGCAGCGGGACTCATGTCTGCAGGAAGCTTACCTGACACATGGATTTTCTCCATAAAATATGCTATAGTCTTCTTTTGCTCAGAAACACCAGTCAGCACTTCAGCGCTATGTATGAAGACCATTTTAAATGGCAAAATCACCAACAAAAAGTACAAACAATGCAAAAAATGTGACCCTAAACAGACTGAAAAGCATACTTGTTTACAGTATAAGAGACTAAGAACAAACAAGAAGGCGGTATGTTGTGGAGCTCAGCTGGGAATGTGCCCACGGGGCGGGTCAAATTTTTCCCACGCTGTGCATGTCTGCAAAGGACCACAAAAGCCCTGTGAGTACTGATTTGGGGATTACAAATAAATTTCAGCAAGTAAGAGAATTCACAAACACAGAATCTGTGAACAGTGAGGATTGACTATATATAAATGAGCTCTAGTCTATAAAATCAGCATCTGAAATAACTCAATTACTGAAAATCTATTATATATTTTTGTATGCCAGAAAAAAATCACCAAGGTATTGACTTACTGTCCAAAATTTGATAAAATACTGTAAATCCGTAGCAGCAATAAAAAGGCAATACAGCAGAGAATAAGCCAAGAAAAGGAGGAAAAATTTGTAATTTGAAAATCCAACACAATTGTTCACCCTGTTAACAAAACAAAAACAACATTTTCAGTGAGCTGTATGCTTTCAACCTATGTCTGCATATGCTCATCTTTAACACAGTATTTGGTTTCCTATCATTTGAAATTTACTGGCATTTCTTTAAGCAAGCCTCATAAAATTTCTTTACACTTACAAACATTAAAAAAAATCCATTTCGCTAAAAAAGGAATTTGTGTTTAGATTTTTAAATTTGATATGTGATACTGCTTTAATCAGCCATGAACCGTATAACTATATTTCATGTCCAATTATGCAAATAAGCACATGCCTAAAAACACAGAGCTGGTGAGAAACCTAATGAAGTAAGGCAGATAAGAGGAATTTACTAAGTTCTTCATTACCTTTGGATATTTCTAACTATGATTAGGTAATTTAAAGTCTTTCAGATTTTCCCAAATTAGATGAAATATCTTCACAAACTACATGCATGCCATCAGCATACCACTGATTATCGTGGGGAGGTTTAAGAAAAGAAATAGGATTGAGAGCCAGACAGCCAGGGTCATAAGATGCATCTGACACTCAATAATCATGTGGCCTTGACCAAGTGAAATAGTCTATAGGAATTTCATTTTCCTTATCTGCAAAACAAACATCCCAGAGAGCTGGCTCCATATCCTTTGATTCTAAACAGGATTTGTAATTCTCAGTTCTCACTCTAAAGTTACTATATTTTGGAGAGGAGGAGTATGAATTCAAACTACTGTATCAAAAAGCATAAATACAAATACAACTCAGACTTTATGGTCACACTTTTCCATCAACATGTTTTTATCTTCCTTTTGACAAAGACAAGGGAATTTCAGGCTGATCTTGTTGTACACGTGACACAACACCTAAGTGGAAATGGCGGGTATCTTCACTGGTTGAGGTAGCTGTGTTAACCGGTATAATAAACGTACTGCATGGAATGTACACATACTGTTTTCTCTCCTCAAATGTCTTTGTCCTACTCTAATGTTGGCCAGGTAGTCTCAGTCTCTATTGACTTTGCTAATAAACTGAGACATTTTTCTTTTTATATTTTTAAAGTGAAATAATGTACACATGAAAATGTTTACTCAACTATGCAAGATAAATAAGCTCCAGAAGTCCGCTATACGACACTGTGCCCATGGTTAACAATACTGTACTGTGCACTTAAAAATTTGTGAAGAGATTAGGTGCCACGTAAGTGTGCCTACAATAAAAAAAATTAATTAAAAAAACTAAAAAGGTAAATATTATCTGGCTTATGAATAAACTGAAAATTTGGGGGGAAAGAAACAGAAAAGTGCTTATATCATCTACCTCAAGAAACATAAGGTAAAGGAACCAGGACTAGATTTAGTACCTTTGGAACATAAGGGTATTTTATATGGCAAATAAGCTCATAAAGAAGGCAAAAATTCTAGGTGCACATGATATGAAAACGTGATGGTTCTAGTGTGAGTGCAAACCAATTACTGAGGTTG